>NC_141008.1:52902031-54159465 GCF_052327205.1 Somniosus microcephalus
GGGAAGAGAGAAGGGGGGGGGAAGAGAGAAGGGGGGGAAGAGAGAAGGGGGGGGGGAAGAGAGAAGGGGGGGGGGAAGAGAGAAGGGGGGGGGAGAGAGAAAGGGGGGGGAGAGAAAGGGGGGGGGAGAGAAAGGGGGGGGAGAGAAAGGGGGGGGGAGAGAAAGGGGGGGGGGAGAGAAAGGGGGGGGGAGAGAAAGGGGGGGGGAGAGAGAAAGGGAGAGAGAGGGGGGGGAGAGAGAAAGGGGGGGGGGAAGAGAGAAGGGGGGAGAGAGAAAGGGAGAGAGAAAGGGGGGGGAGAGAGAAAGGGGGGAGAAAGGGGGGGGGAGGGAGAAAGGGGGGGGAGGGAGAAAGGGGGGGGGAGGGAGAAAGGGGGGGGGAGGAGAAAGGGGGGGGGGAGGGAGAAAGGGGGGGGGAGGGAGAAAGGGGGGGGGAGGGAGAAAGGGGGGGGGAGGGAGAAAGGGGGGAGGAGAAAGGGGGGGGGAGGGAGAAAGGGGGGGAGAGGGAGAAAGGGGGGGAGAGGGAGAAAGGGGGGGAGAGGGAGAAAAGGGGGGGAGAGGGAGAAAAGGGGGGGAGAGGGAGAAAGGGGGGGAGAGGGAGAAAGGGGGGGAGAGGGAGAAAGGGGGGGAGAGGGAGAAAGGGGGGGGAGAGGGAGAAAGGGGGGGGGGAGAGGAAGAAAGGGGGGGGGAGAGGAGAAGGGGGGGGAGAGGGAGAAGGGGGGGGAGAGAGGGAGAAAGGGGGGGGAGAGGGAGAAAGGGGGGGGGAGAGGGAGAAAGGGGGGGGGGTGAGAGGGAGAAAGGGGGGGGGGGGAGAGGGAGAAAGGGGGGGGAGAGGGAGGGAAGAAAGGGGGGGAGAGGGAGAAAGGGGGGGGAGAGGGAGAAAGGGGGGGGAGAGGGAGAAAGGGGGGGGGAGAGGGAGAAAGGGGGGGGGAGGGAGAAAGGGGGGGGGAGGGAGAAAGGGGGGGGGAAGGGAGAAAGGGGGGGGGAGGGAGAAAGGGGGGGGAGGGAGAAAGGGGGGGAGGGAGAAAGGGGGGGGAGGGAGAAAGGGGGGGGGGAGAGGGAGAAAGGGGGGGGGAGAGGGAGAAAGGGGGGGGGAGAGGGAGAAAGGGGGGGGGAGAGGGAGAAAGGGGGGGGAGAGGATAAAGGGGGGGAGAGGAGAAAGGGGGGGGGAGAGGGAGAAAGGGGGGGAGAGGGAGAAAGGGGGGGAGCGGGAGAAAGGGGGGGAGAGGGAGAAAGGGGGGGAGAGGGAGAAAGGGGGGGGGGAGGGAGAGAAAGGGGGGGGGAGGGAGAAAGGGGGGGGGAGGGAGAAAGGGGGGGGGGAGGGAGAAAGGGGGGGAGGGAAGAAAGGGGGGGGAGGGAGAAAGGGGGGGGGAGGGAGAGAAAGGGGGGGGGAGGGAGAAAGGGGGGGGGAGGGAGAAAGGGGGGGGGAGGGAGAAAGGGGGGGGGGAGGGAGAAAGGGGGGGGAGGGAGAAAAGGGGGGGGAGGGAGAAAGGGGGGGGGGAGGGAGAAAGGGGGGGGGAGGGAGAAAGGGGGGGGGAGGGAGAAAGGGGGGGGGAGGGAGAAAGGGGGGGGGAGGGAGAACGGGGGGGGGAGGGAGAAAGGGGGGGGGAGGGAGAAAGGGGGGGGAGGGAGAAAGGGGGGGAGGAGAAAGGGGGGGGGAGGGAGAAAGGGGGGGGGAGGGAGAAAGGGGGGGGGAGAGGGAGAAAGGGGGGGAGAGGGAGAAAGGGGGGGAGAGGGAGAAAGGGGGGGGAGAGGGAGGAAAAGGGGGGGAGAGGGAGAAAGGGGGGGAGAGGGAGAAAGGGGGGGAGAGGGAGAAGGGAGAGAAAGGGGGGGAGAGGGAGAAAGGGGGGGAGAGGGAGAAAGGGGGGGAGGGGAGAAAAGGGGGGGGGAGGGAGAAAAGGGGGGGGGGAGGGAGAAAGGGGGGGGGAGGGAGGAAAGGGGAGAGGGAGGGAGAAAGGGGGGAGGGAGGAGGGAGAAAGGGGGGGAGGGAGGAGGGAGAAAGGGGGGAGGGAGGAGGGAGAAAGGGGGGGGAGGGAGGAGGGAGAAAGGGGGGGGGGGGGAGGGAGAAGGGGCTGACCATATTCCACACTGATCCCCATCCCATGTCACTTATTGGCAAAGAACACAACAATGCGGCATCACAGTCACAAGCTTCTCCAGTAACTCGCTCCATTTGTGTGCGTTATGGTCAATCCTCTCTGGATTACTCTCTGGAAGCCGACACAAAGAAAATGTCATCGTAGCAGATGCATTCAAAACTTGGGTCCGGATTGACTTTATATTGGACCAAGTTGTCAGGGAGTCGAGATGAAAAGAAACAATGCAATCGCTGGAAATCAGAAATACAAGACAGAAAATGCTGACAATGCACGGCCAGTCGGTTAGTATTCGATAGAGAAAGGCTGGTTAACTGTTCGAGTGGATTCTAATGTCGAGTCTCACTTAAAGCAGTCACCTAATTTTCTCTTTCAGGCACTGGCTGACTTGTCTTTTATTTCCACTTTTCAGAAGCACTTTGTTTAAAGAACTGAAAACAAACTCTTTGGCCCAAATTTTCCTGTCAAAATTACGGTGAGGCTAATGGTACTCGTCGCTATTTATTTGCAAATGGTACAGCAGCTTCAGACAAGGGACAGATACACGGTTGAACTCAAATATCCAAAAGTTTCTGCTCGAGTTATGCTGCTCCGCCATTAGTTTTGCAAAAGCAGCATCTCGCAGTCTGCCTCACCATTGAAATGCATTCAACGGTGTGAAGTTGCTGTATTTGCGTGGTAGATACGAACTAAACTCGCCACAGAAAGTTAAGTCTTGTCCATTCCAGTTCAAGTACCCTTTTAACGATGTGACAAGTGTTAATTACTGCCAAACAACCTGTCTGGCACTGCAAATGAACTATTAAAATGTGGAGTCTCATTCCTTCAGCTTTTAATTGTTGTTGGAGATTTTTTTTTTTTTTATAAAGATTTTTCCCTTGGCTCTTTTCCCCACTCTCTTAATCCAATCTTTCTTTCCCTCTCTTTATTTTTCTTTCTATACCTGATTTGACATTGAATTCACCCACTCTAATTTACAATTCCTTCTCAGTCCTTGCACTGTTAATTTCACAATTCTTTAATCCGATTGGTTAAGGAGGTACACAGTTGCTTGCCCTGTTCACTCAGGTCCCAGATGCCCTGTTTCCCTCGCTGCGATGTTATCAACTCGCACTTTCAGCAACTTGCCACGCAAAAAAATTAAAAAATCTAAGCGTGCAAGGGCAAGTCTATCTAACGGCAGACACCATTAGATTCCCTCCTACAGCAAAATAGGGCCCAATAATTCCTCCCAAAAAATCATTCTAACAGCTTTAGTTTGGGAAAAACACAGCTGGTAGAAAACGTCTAAAGCAATTGAAAAACAAGCAAAACACATTAGAAACAATAGCGTCACTTAACCTCCTCACAAAACCACGTTTAAATTCATTTTTCTTCAAACAGGTTATTACATTAATGGTTGTATTATTTTTGAAAAAAAATGCTACAATGTCAAAGGAAACAAAGTGCAGAAGAGAACACCATGAGAAAATCCTGATTGCAACACAAAGATAGTTAGTTATTCTGTACTGCAACCACAATGACTCAGGCAGCTGGCTATTATTTGAACGCTACAGAGGACAGTGAGCAGCTAAATCAGGAAGAGTACAATATATTCAGGAAAAAAATGTGAGTCATCGAGGTTTGATATTATCAAAATGTCAATCTGTGCTGCTTAAATTCCCATTCGACTGAAGTATGAAGACGGATTACAGAGACTGACCTCTTTGAGATTGTTGATTTGCTGAATGTAACCTGTCTGAGCCACCTCGAGTTGGCTGATGTACCAATTCTGGTCACGACACTTCTGGAAGAATGTAGGAGCACGCACCTGGTACCTGCACAATTGAGAGACAAGAACGATTGACATGTAGAGTCCAGTGTTTCTAAAATAGATCCGTTAGCCAAATAAAATATTGATCAATATAACTGGATTTTAGACGTCTAGAGAAATCCACTTAAAAAGTGAATTCAGATATAAAGACAATACAATTTTTCAATGAAAACATAGTACAAATTGGCATCCAGTTCTAGTGAAGCAATAAAACGCTGTGCCAATTATTCACTGTTCTGTCCAAAAATTTATATTGAGGTAATAGTCAGGTTAGTGGGAACTTGCTGGAAATGTTGAATCACTTTAAAGATTCAGTGATGCTTGCAGGCAATTTCCCCCATTTGAGTAAGTTCTCTTGTCAAATCAGATATATCTTGCAATAACAAAAAGCATGTAGAAGAAAATAACTTGCATTTATATAGCGCCTTTCACATCTTCAAGTTGCTCCAAAGTGTTTTACATCCAACAAGTGCAGTCACTTGTTATGTAGGCAAATTGAACACAGCTAGGTCCCACAAGCAGCAATGAGATTAACAACCAGTTAATCTGATTTTGGTGGCATCGGTTGAAAGATAAATGTAGGCCTGGACACTAGCGAGCTCTCTTTGTATTCAACAGTGTCATGGGATGTTCTACGTCCACCCGAACAGGCAGACAGGGTCACGGTTTAATGTCTCATTCAGCAACACAGTACTCACTTCAGTACTGCACTGAAGTGCCAGACTAGATTATTTGCTGTGCTCCTGGAGTGGGGTTTAAACCCACGACCTACTGACTCAGAAGCAAGAGTGTTACCACCGAGCGAAGACGGGCACTAAATTATAGGTGCATCCATGGGACACAGTTTCATGGACCAACGCATTTATCCAAATTCATAGCCGTGCTTAGAACTCCTGAAAGTGACCCGCTCATCCTATTGCTCATCCGGACAGCAACTCTATATATAATGTTGCAATGTTCCGTTCATGATCAAAAGCATCTGAACTGCTGTGGCAATTGAGAGCATGTTTTATGGAGAGTGTACCAATACAGCCATCGCTGGGTGATCACAATAGTGGGCATCTTGCGAGCTCCGTGCGTACCAGGCAGCCAAGTGTTCTTGCTGCTTGGTGCTCTCGGCTCGTCAAGAAAAAAACATTTCACTGACTAGATTACACTTCTTGTATTTAGTTATGTGACCAATAAAATTGAAATTGAAATTGAAATCTTATGAACTTAAGCAAAGTGATTCCATGTTACTAGACGACTAACAGGTGACCGTTTTCAGTTTGTGAAAACTGAAATGTAACAGATACTTTTTTTTATTTTTAAAACAAGAAGTTTCATAATTGGTGTGTACAAATTTCAATGGAATCTGCAAAGACATTATGAACATACAGAATTCTGAAGAACCTACACACTTATGGATTTCCATTAACCCAGCTCATAGTTAAATCTAAAACCTGCGCCGAGAGTTGCCAAATGCCTAATGTGTGTCCTGACTTTCTAAATTAGTTATTTCATTGCGTTGCATGACACTGCATTTCCTCATCAAAGTGGCAGCAAGAAACCTATCCCTGTACCTTTGTTAGAGGTAGCCGACAGCAAAAATACAAGAAAGCCTAGGGAGTGGGATTTTGTCACCATGTGAAGCATCTAGTCTCCACTTGATACTCCCCAACAGAGGCACGGTTGCTGACTTGCAATCAGGAAGGGAAATAAGATAACCAAACACTTTACCAGTGGATTTGAACAGCAATTTCAAGCTCTGTCAGAATCCTAAGCATCTTACGAGTACTAGTGCAGCAGTTTAGAGCATTCGGTAAAACCTTTTAAAACTGTCTCTCCACACGGGTCACTTTTGCATCCGCGAACTATAGACAAGTGACTTTTGCATTTGCAAGCTGAAATTTTAAATAGACAAATTTGTTGCAACGACCTAGACTCTAGAACTATCTAGGCTTTTCTAATGGACCTACTACCAGCTTACAATACAGGTTTTGCAACTCGGGTCAAATTATGCAATTAGTTTTCTTTGACAGCACCTCCGAAACCCACGACCTCTACCACCTAGAAGGACAAGGGCAGCAGGCGCATGGGAACACCGCCACCTCCAACTTCCCCTCAAAGACGCACACCATCCTGACTTGGAAATATATTGGCCGCTCCTTCCTCGTCGCTGGGTCAAAATCCTGGAACTCCCTCCCTAACAGCACTGTGGGAGTACCTTCACCACGCGGACTGCAGCAGTTCAAGGCGGCGGCTCACCGCCACCTTCTCAAGGGCAATTAGGGATGGGCAATAAATGCTGGCCTTGCCAGTGACGCCCACATCCCAGGAACGAATAAAAAAAACATTATGGTTGGGCCTGGAGCTCCAGTCAGTGCCTATTCATAAAAAGCAGGATTTCTCCCTTGGCTCAATTCAGGCCATAACTGTAAAAATAAATGATTTAAAAATCAATTTTAAGATGGTACAAAATAAAACTAAATACATGCTGCCATCTTCAGGTGGAAACAGGCAACAGTGAAAAAGAAAAAGGTTGTGATAAAAAAAGAGAAATCAGCAAATCTTGCAGATCTGTAATTTAAAAAGAGACGCTAGAAATTCGACAAAATGTTAACCAGTCTTTTCTCTTCGCAGCTGCCGGCAGAACTGCTGTGGCACTGCCACATTTTCTTTTTTTATTGTTCCAAAGAAAATTAGTTGGTTCAGAATGATGCATTTAGAGGCCTCGCCTTGATCAGGGATTGCACACAATCAAAAATGAATGGCTACAAACGTTATACTTCGAGCGAGGTTGGATTTACTAGGGAATCTAATATTCTCACCAGCTCAATTTGTAAAAGGTGGAATGTATTGACTCGGAGTGGAGAAAAAAAAGACACAAGACCCTGCTTACCTGAGCACCAAGGTATCGCTCTGCATATTTAGGTAACCCTCACTGGCGAGAAGGTCCAATCGGAAGAAACGATTGTAACCCCAGCATTCGCCAACCTCAAAATCAGAGGCAAATTCCCGAATGATGTTTTTAGTTGGGTCATTGGAGGCTTGATGAACCATCTCCACACGGTACTCGTACCTAGAAATACAGAAAACATGGAGCACTTAACACAAGCTCGTGTCTAACAAACATTTTACAGTTTGACGGGAATATTTCTAACATGAAGATTGAGGACTTAAAGAACTCCATTTTCTTAATCCCTGACTAACTTTAAATTAAAATCTAGATAAAAATTCTCATCTTACTTTAGAATTTAACGAGCATTTCCTCTAACAGAAACAAAAACTTTTGAGCTTTTAACTGTTTCACTACAGTCTGTCGTTAGGTTACTTTCTGTACACTATGTGGGATCAGAGACAACTGCAGTGCAGGGGTTTTAAAAAGTCATTTATGTAGTGTTGTATATAAAGAGACACCAAATCTCGTCACTGCAGTTTATGAAAAACCTAGGTCGGCTTCAAAAAGTTGCTTCTAGGACCAAACTACTTCTAGTTACAGTGCTTGGCCTTTTTCTTCCTCCAAATATTTTATTCTTAAGTTTCCTGCCCTCAGAATACTGCCACTCTAATCTCATTGCAGGGATGTGTGCATGAGGGTGATGTCTTGCCTGCTGATTTTCACTTTCCTTCCAGCAACACTCAATCTTCCGATGGAAAAGGAGGAGGGTGATGGAGCAATCAAACTTCACCACACCATCATGTTTTGGGTACATCATCCTGAGGCACCAACATTAATACTTTTAACTCAATAAAGGAGCGAAGTTATAGATTTAAGTACGGTTTACCCGATGGCTCTTAAAGTGGAACTGAATCAAATCTAGGTTCACTTTAGAATAAGAACTGCTCCAGCATTGTGGCTTTGTACAGTTCAATTCATACCGACAGCGCTGCAGACATTGTATTCAGTTTAGATCAGGATACTTTACAGAGTTTCACCTAGAGTCAGTTCACATGTAGAGAGATTAAGTACCCACAGGCACACATCAATGGTTAAAATGACTGAAATTTCCAACACGTTGAAGAGGAACCTCCAGGTCAGCAACATGTAGAGTGACGGCAAGTCTCCTGTTATATTTGATTCTTTGGAAGAGGGCAAGAGGAACAGCAAATTTAAAGCTGCGATTATAACCTATAAATGGAGTGAAATGAGAACCCTGAAAGAATTGATAAACTATAACTAAGGAGGTTCAGGCTGTTTCAAAAACTGCACACGTCTTGAAAAACAGAACCGGTACCAACTGCCTGAAGAGACTTTTAATCTCTAGATTTTGAAAAGGAACAGCACAGATCTTTTATTTAGTGAGTGGCTGATCCTAGACTGGTCAGGTTGCAGCATGAAATAAAAACCAAAGTGCTAGAAGCCTACGGCAGGTTAGTCAGTATCTGAGATCTGTTTTACTTTAAGATTTTCAGCATTTGGCTTTTTTCTATTTATCTTAGACAGCAGTATGTTCTGACAACACTCAACGAGTTAGTAGAGGGTAACATCCAATTTGTAGCTAACAGTATCTCAAAACATGCCCAGAGTGTTGCAAGCTTGATAACGTGACCTCGTCCTCTCGGTTATTAGAAGGAAGAAAAGTTCATTTCTGACTCTTGTAATCTTTCCTTGCACCTTGTGGAAGACAAGTCAAATTTCAAGTATATCACGCATGGGCAGGGACTTTCACCTTGCTGCAAATTTGAGAATGAGAAAGGATCAGATTAGTAGACAATATTATGAATTAAACTGCTTATAAATGTGATGGTAACTCCCAGTAGCTTGGTCAGCATGGTGTGGTACTCACTCAAAACAGACCATAATATCCCATGTTTGAGGAGAACCGTGATTAATTTACAGCACAGGACGGATGCCACCTCGTGGCACTGTTGTGTACATCATGCCTTTTTGCTCGAGCAATACAAAACAAATCCCACTATGCTGCTTCCTCCCCACAGCCCAGCACAGGAAACACTCGATTTACCAGCACCTAAATAACCGGAAATCTCAAACCGGCAAAATTCAGGAGTAGGTTCAGCTAAGTTTTACTTCCTATTAGTGGCCTGTTCCTGGATCTGTGGTCAGGTTCCTGCACCTGTTGCTAAGCAACAGAGACGCTTGGATCTTGTGGTCGGAGTTCCTGCACCTGGTGCTAAGCAACAGGGAAGCCTGGATTTGTTGCTGTGTACAGAGCTCTGTACCTTTTAACTATACCTCTCTGTAATCCGGACTTTTTGATAAACCGGCACCACGCCAGTCCCGGATAATAGAGTTTCCTGTATGTGCTTTCAATTTTCATCCAATAGTTTCTCCACAGATGCAATGGTCTCTGCCTCAACAACTTCCTGCGGCAAAGCATTCCATATTCCAAAAACCCTCTGTGAAATGTAGTTAACCTCAGTTGGTGTACTACATGGTGGGGTGTGGGGGGGCGGTGTGGGGAAAGAGAAAGAGACCAAGGGAAAGGACAAATAGCCAGGACTCTCACTCATGATCACAATCCAATCACCCCTGCTGCAAAGTGTCAGATGCGGATAGGCTGCAGTCGAACATTCAGCGGACACTCGCTGAGCAGGCTCACAGTTGGTGGGGCCACTTTGGGACGATCCGAGGGCTGCCATCACCTGCGGAACTGTATCACAGCAGGAGTCAGCGCCTTCAGCAAAAGGAGGGATGAAGACTGGACAAAATATCAATAAACCTCACACAACTAGCTACAAAGCCCTATAGTTGAAGACGAGAGAACAGAGCAACTCATTAAAAGCCAGTTAGGAGAAAGTAATCCTGGATTAGGACAGTATAAAAGAGATGGAAATTCAAATTTTACATGAAAAGAATCTTAAAATCTCCATACTTTGATGTTTCAGGGAGTCCTGCAGAGAGTTCCAGAAACACCGACAGGTAATTTCCTCGTACAACTCCATTTCCATCCTAGGATAGAATGCACAACTTAATGTTTGGAGATTTTAATGCATATGCTGATAAGTTTTTTCCCCCCCAAAATAAATTGAAGAAAAACACATTATTAAAAAATAATCCATTCTGAACTGCAGTAGTATTTTTGAAACAAATAGCAGGATTCATTTGAAGTCTGTCGGAATATTGGGACTCATTATGCTAGTCAAGTATTTCTAGCAGAAAGTTAAATAATTTTTTTTGGAAGTTGCAAAAACCATTCCTTATACCAGGTTTAACTACCTGGTCTGTTATTTGTGCATCCCTCTAGAAGCTAGTTTGCGAAGGGATAATTTTAAAGAGCTACTGGAACTACTACTCACCCGATATCGAAACTCCTTAAGACAGTGGGAGACACAGCCATACGGCTTACATCCATGATACAATCCCTTAGCCAAGAGGAGGCAGTGCCTCTGGTCAGATAGGGGAAAATTGTTTAAGAATCGTTAATCCTGCTGGATGAGTGTGTGCTTTTGTGTGCCTGCGAGGGGGAGGAGGAAGGAGACAGAAGAGTGGGCGGGCAAGAAAGAGAACGAGAGAGGGGGGGGCGAGGCGAGGGGGGGCGCGGCGAGAGGGCGAGAGAGTGGAAAGGGGCGAGAGAGAGAGTGGAAAGGGGCGAGAGAGGGAGTGGAAAGGGGCGAGAGAGGGAGTGGAAAGGGGCGAGAGAGGGAGTGGAAAGGGGCGAGAGAGTGGAAAGGGGCGAGAGAGTGGAAAGGGGCGAGAGAGTGGAAAGGGGCGAGAGAGGGAGTGGAAAGGGGCGAGAGAGGGAGTGGAAAGGGGCGAGAGAGAGAGTGGAAAGGGGCGAGAGAGGAAAGGGGCGAGAGAGTGGAAAGGGGCGAGAGAGTGGAAAGGGGCGAGAGAGTGGAAAGGGGCGAGAGAGTGGAAAGGGGCGAGAGAGTGGAAAGGGGCGAGAGAGTGGAAAGGGGCGAGAGAGTGGAAAGGGGCGAGAGAGTGGAAAGGGGCGAGAGAGTGGAAAGGGGCGAGAGAGTGGAAAGGGGCGAGAGAGTGGAAAGGGGCGAGAGAGTGGAAAGGGGCGAGAGAGAGTGGAAAGGGGCGAGAGAGAGTGGAAAGGGGCGAGAGAGAGTGGAAAGGGGCGAGAGAGAGTGGAAAGGGGCGAGAGAGAGTGGAAAGGGGCGAGAGAGAGTGGAAAGGGGCGAGAGAGAGTGGAAAGGGGCGAGAGAGAGTGGAAAGGGGCGAGAGAGAGTGGAAAGGGGCGAGAGAGAGTGGAAAGGGGCGAGAGAGAGTGGAAAGGGGCGAGAGAGAGTGGAAAGGGGCGAGAGAGAGTGGAAAGGGGCGAGAGAGAGAGTGGAAAGGGGCGAGAGAGAGAGTGGAAAGGGGCGAGAGAGAGAGTGGAAAGGGGCGAGAGAGAGAGTGGAAAGGGGCGAGAGAGAGAGTGGAAAGGGGCGAGAGAGAGAGTGGAAAGGGGCGAGAGAGAGAGTGGAAAGGGGCGAGAGAGAGAGTGGAAAGGGGCGAGAGAGAGAGTGGAAAGGGGCGAGAGAGAGAGTGGAAAGGGGCGAGAGAGAGAGTGGAAAGGGGCGAGAGAGAGAGTGGAAAGGGGCGAGAGAGAGAGTGGAAAGGGGCGAGAGAGAGAGTGGAAAGGGGCGAGAGAGAGAGTGGAAAGGGGCGAGAGAGAGAGTGGAAAGGGGCGAGAGAGAGAGTGGAAAGGGGCGAGAGAGAGAGTGGAAAGGGGCGAGAGAGAGTGGAAAGGGGCGAGAGAGAGAGTGGAAAGGGGCGAGAGAGAGAGTGGAAAGGGGCGAGAGAGAGAGTGGAAAGGGGCGAGAGAGAGAGTGGAAAGGGGCGAGAGAGAGAGTGGAAAGGGGCGAGAGAGAGAGTGGAAAGGGGCGAGAGAGAGAGTGGAAAGGGGCGAGAGAGAGAGTGGAAAGGGGCGAGAGAGAGAGTGGAAAGGGGCGAGAGAGTGGAAAGGGGCGAGAGAGAGAGTGGAAAGGGGCGAGAGAGAGAGTGGAAAGGGGCGAGAGAGAGAGTGGAAAGGGGCGAGAGAGAGAGTGGAAAGGGGCGAGAGAGAGAGTGGAAAGGGGCGAGAGAGAGTGGAAAGGGGCGAGAGAGAGAGTGGAAAGGGGCGAGAGAGAGAGTGGAAAGGGGCGAGAGAGAGAGTGGAAAGGGGCGAGAGAGAGAGTGGAAAGGGGCGAGAGAGAGAGTGGAAAGGGGCGAGAGAGAGAGTGGAAAGGGGCGAGAGAGAGAGTGGAAAGGGGCGAGAGAGAGAGTGGAAAGGGGCGAGAGAGTGAGTGGAAAGGGGCGAGAGAGAGAGTGGAAAGGGGCGAGAGAGTGGAAAGGGGCGAGAGAGAGTGGAAAGGGGCGAGAGAGAGTGGAAAGGGGCGAGAGAGAGTGGAAAGGGGCGAGAGAGAGTGGAAAGGGGCGAGAGAGAGTGGAAAGGGGCGAGAGAGAGTGGAAAGGGGCGAGAGAGAGTGGAAAGGGGCGAGAGAGAGAGTGGAAAGGGGCGAGAGAGAGAGTGGAAAGGGGCGAGAGAGAGAGTGGAAAGGGGCGAGAGAGAGAGTGGAAAGGGGCGAGAGAGAGAGTGGAAAGGGGCGAGAGAGAGAGTGGAAAGGGGCGAGAGAGAGAGTGGAAAGGGGCGAGAGAGAGAGTGGAAAGGGGCGAGAGAGAGAGTGGAAAGGGGCGAGAGAGAGAGTGGAAAGGGGCGAGAGAGAGAGTGGAAAGGGGCGAGAGAGAGAGTGGAAAGGGGCGAGAGAGAGAGTGGAAAGGGGCGAGAGAGAGAGTGGAAAGGGGCGAGAGAGAGAGTGGAAAGGGGCGAGAGAGTGAGTGGAAAGGGGCGAGAGAGTGAGTGGAAAGGGGCGAGAGAGTGAGTGGAAAGGGGCGAGAGAGTGAGTGGAAAGGGGCGAGCGAGTGAGTGGAAAGGGGCGAGAGAGTGAGTGGAAAGGGGCGAGAGAGTGAGTGGAAAGGGGCGAGAGAGTGAGTGGAAAGGGGCGAGAGAGTGAGTGGAAAGGGGCGAGAGAGTGGAAAGGGGCGAGAGAGAGAGTGGAAAGGGGCGAGAGAGTGTGAGAAGAGGCGAGAGAGAGTGGAAAGGGGCGAGAGAGAGCGAGAGAGAGTGTGAGAAGGGGCGAGAGAGTGAGAAGGGGCGAGAGAGTGAGTGAGAAGGGGCGAGAGAGAGAGAGAGAGTGAGAAGGGGCAAGAGAGAGAGAGAGAAGGGGCGAGAGAGAGAAGGGGCGAGAGAGAAGGGGCGAGAGAGAAGGGGCGAGAGAGAGAGAGAGAAAGAGAGAGAAGGGGCGAGAGAGTGAGTTAGAAGGGGAGAGAAAGAGACAGCGAGAAGGAGAGAGAGAGGGAGTGTGTGTGTAAGAAGGGGAGAGAGAGATTGAGAAGGGGAGAGAAAGAGACAGCGAGAAGGGGAGAGAGCGCGTGTGAGTGTGGGGGAAATAGAGAGAGAGAGCGAGCGAGCGCACTTTATAAAAATCTGCAGGTGCAAATATGAAGAATGGCCATCACTGTTAGGCAATGGAGAGCACCCTGGTGCCCACAGCATTGTGCTGTAGCGAGGTGTCATGTCTTCAGTAGAGGAATCAATGTAATGGGAAGTAGACAGGCAGTGTTTCAGGGCAGGCTGGTGGTACTTAGTACACTGCATCATGGACCCAAACTCTAGTTCACGCCCAGGTTCGACTACAAATATCACTTGAGCATCAACTTGAAAAGTTGCCAGTATCAGTAGGCGCTCTCTGCCCTGTTCTTTTCAGTCCAATTAATTCGCAATCACTGGGGTTTAAACACAAGCATGATAGCAGCACATTAGTTTACACTGCTCATCCTTCTCCCCAACATTCAGTTTAAAGCACATTAATCTGTGCAACACAAAGATCCAGTGCAGTCGCCTCCATATGCTGTACTTAAAACTTTGACTCAAAGTTCACCCTAACTGAGGCTTCTTCTCCTCCTTCTGCCTCCCCCGGCAGCCACAAACCCAGCCGTTCAAACTCACCGGATAAACTTTCAGTCTCCAGCAGAGTCCAGATACCTGCAGAGGGGGGCTGTACACAGGGTCTGCACGCTGACGCAAAGTGCTATTGAAAACAAGCAAAAAGCGTTTACAATACAATCATCATTTTCAATCCAGAATGTACAGTGGCCAAAGTTCAGAAAACAACTTCAAAACTTCCTTCAAAACGTGAAATACTTGCTTGAAATAATTACCATCCTTAAATTGAAATAAAAAGGACGACATTGATTCATCAGTGTATATAATCACGTCTAAATATTCCATATTAGGTGAGGAACACAACAGTACGTGACCCTTTACCCCAAAGAACTTCTGTATCCGCAGTACATACTTTGAATTTCCAACTCTCAACATTCAAGAGACTGTGAAATCAGGAGCAAGAGAAAAAAAAGACAAAGGAAGAGTGAACAAAGAGAGGGAAGAAAAGAGAAAGAGTAAAAGAGTTTTTGATGATAATGTTCATTCTCAAACCACAATATGCCTTCTCTGTTGTCTTTTCTTTAACCTTCCTTTAGGCATTGGCAGCAAGGGGAACACGTCTACCTGCCGCTTGGTTCTCTGCTGAAAAGCTGGAACTCCCTGCCAGTTCAGGTGCTGTCCAGCTGCCTGGCCCAGAATTTGAGATATACAGTACACTACCAAATAACTTCAGTGTTGCAGGGGAAGGGCACATCTTACACACAGTTCATCACTACAGCCACTGGGTCAAGCTTACTTGTGAATTATTTTTCCTTTTCTGGTGCTCAACTCAAAAAACAGTGATGTGCCTTGGAACATTGTTCTGTATTAAATGCACTATATACATGCAAAGCTGTTGTTAAGTCAATCATACTGTTGCAAAATATTCTTAAAAAGGAAATAAATCATCACCTGAAGTTTGACAGAACAAATGTGCTGAAATCATAAGTAGGGACCAGCTCACTAGAAGGAAAAAGAAATGAAATGTAAAATAGAATTGCTGTATCCAGTTTGCTGAGCCGACAGTGATAATTGTACACATTTCACCTGTAATTAGTTGTATAGAGGCAGACCCAAAAATAGAGTTTCCACGTTATTCCAACAGGCACTCACATATACTTCAATGATCTAATCACTTTACTTGCCTCTCGGATATTACGGATAATTAAAAACATCTATTTGTCTCTCAGCGGTTTTGATAAGACAGGAGGCAATAACATTGTTAGTGCTGTACTGTGAACATGGTGAAAGAAATTCTTGCGGGTCTTGTGGTAATCAACTATGGCACAAGACTGTAGAGACAAGATGAAGACCAATACTGATAGATCACATCTGACACAATGTACATCTTGAATTAGGCTTAATATGCCAGAGTACAACTCATTTTTTTTTTTTAAAATTTTAAATCAGTTACACAGCACCATTGCATTGGTACTTGTTTGAAACATCTGCAGTCAACCAAAAGGCCAGAAAAAACAATAACCTATTTTTCCCCAATATAGGCGTGGTTTAGACCCAAATGGTTGGAAGTAGATTTTAGACAGATTAAAATGTGCTGCTCGCGTGTGGTCTCCCCCCACCCCCCCTCCACCGAGATCTGCTCATGAACACAGATCCAGGTGCAGATTTGGAGTGGGACATTGTGTGGTGAAAGTCTCAAAAGACAACTGAACCGTTAGCACCCTTTGCCAAGCCTGAAGGATGGGAGAGGAGATAGGGAGGACTAAGCAATAAAATGAAACCCAAGCAGCAGGCACAAGGTAACAGGTAAATGATGGTGCAGACCAGCAAATAACCCCCTGCTCGATGACTACGGAAGTGGAGGGGGTTGGTGCTTGAAGTGGTTGTGACAAGGGGATCCCATTTTGACACTCTATGACAACATCTCTGTAGGCCTACATTGCAGCATGCCTGGTGCTTCTATTAATAGGTGCACAAGTCCTATGTTGCATGGTGAGTGTAGGTGCCCCTGCAGCAGATGGCACAGCTTTGCATCCAACTCTCTGCTGACCCAGACCTTGTGAAGACCATTCCCTACGGATGCCCCCCTGGTAACGCCTGTAAATATATTTGGCGGCATCTGGTCAGGTGGGACCAATCGGGTTACTCTGGTTGTTGGGCACCATGTAAAGCCTTCTTTCACGCAGTACCATCGAAAGCATGACATATTGTAATGGGTGTGATTCCAAAGGTGCACCCAACATTAAAGCGGTCAGGAATTCACATATCATCCTGCTGTCACTGGGTCTGTTGACCCAGCTTCATTTGAGAATAGGAGCCTCCAATGTTGCCTCTAAATTTTTTTTCCGTGCGCGGTCCCTTTAACTGGCTGCACGGCCCATTCAAATTTTTGCGCATGCGCGGTTTCTTCCATGTAAAAGCCGGTGAGTGGCCTGCGCGGGACCTCCAGACCGCTGCGCAGCCGGCAGCTTAGCATAAGAACATAAGAAATAGGAGCAGGAGTAGGCCAATCGGCCCCTCGAGCCTGCTCCGCCATTCAATAAGATCATGGCTGATCTGATCCTAACCGCCAATCCACTATCACAGAACCATCTCCTGAATCTAACAGAATTAGACACACGAAATAGGAGCAGGATCAGGCTACACGGCCCCTGGGCCCGCTCTGCTACCCACAGGGCCATGACCGATCCGAACCTAGACTCATGTCCAAATTCCTGCCCGCTCCCCGCAACCCTTAATTCCCTTTACTTCTAGGAAACTGTCTATTTCTGTTTTAAATTTATGTAATGATGTAGCTTCTACAGCTTTTTGGGGCAGCATATTCCATGGACCTACCACCCTCTGAGTGAAGTAGTTCCTCCTCATCTCAGTTTTGAAAGAGCAGCCCCTTATTCTAAGACTATGCCCCCTAGTTCTAGTTTCACCCATCATCGGGAACATCCTCCCCGCATCCACCCGGTCCAACCCCTTCACAATCTTATATGTTTCAATAAGATCGCCTCTCATTCTTCTGAACTCCAATGAGTAGAGTCCCAAAGCAGGAACATTGGCCTCCACATGCACTAATCGACGGCAGATACTATTGAGGGAAATGATATCTGGGCACGGAACACCTGTCGTGTTGCTCTTCCTTCCTTCATTGGTCCTCCAAATACCTCAGATAGAGTGAATTCCCATGGGGGAACTGATTGGTTCCAGGAGGCTAAAACAAAATTAGAACAATTGGCACAAAGAGAAGCTAAGTGCCAGCAGGAAAAAGAAAACAAACCAATAAAAGTTAACAAATGGTTGAAATACACTTACCGTAAGCATCATTATGACCTTCTAATACCTTTACCTAGTAACCCTGGATGTCCACCTCATATGGCCGTGATTATGTATGCTTGAAATTGGATGTAGTGGCACACAGGCCTAAATTAATATTGAAAGTGACAAGTGATTAAGAAGGCCAATGGAATGTTGGCTTTCATTGCTAGGGGGATAGAATATAAAAACAGGGAGGTATTGCTGCAGTTGTACAAGGTATTGGTGAGACCGCACCTGGAATACTGCATACAGTTTTGGTGTCCATACTTAAGAAAAGACATACTTGCTCTCGAGTCAGTACAAAGAAGGTTCACTCGGTTAATCCCGGGGATGGGCATATGAGGAGAGGTTGAGTAGATTGGGACTCTACTCATTGGAGTTCAGAAGAATGAGGCGCGATCTTATTGAAACATATAAGATTGTGAAGGGGTTGGATCGGGTGGATGTGGGGAAGATGTTCCCGATGATGGGTGAAACTAGAACTAGGGGGCATAGTCTTAGAATAAGGGGCTGCTCTTTCAAAACTGAGATGAGGAGGAAGTACTTCACTCAGAGGGTGGTAGGTCCATGGAATATGCTGCCCCAAAAAGCTGTAGAAGCTACATCATTACATAAATTTAAAACAGAAATAGACAGTTTCCTAGAAGTAAAGGGAATTAAGGGTTATGGGGAGCGGGCAGGAATTTGGACATGAGTCTAGGTTCGGATCGGTCATGGCCCTGTGGGTAGCGGAGCGGGCCCAGGGGCCATGTAGCCTGATCCTGCTCCTATTTCGTGCGTCTAATTCTGTTAGATTCAGGAGCTGGTTCTGTGATAGTAGATTGGCAGTTAGGATCAGATCAGCCATGATCTTATTGAATGGCGGAGCAGGTTCGAGGGGCCGATTGGCCTACGCCTGCTCCTATTTCTTATGTTATGAAATGCAGCTCCTGCCTGTTTGAGGTAGATGTTTCTAAAGCAGGCATTCATCACCCGCAGGAAATTGCGCATGATGTAAAGTGAATGCAGATCTGGTGTTACAGACCTCTGCCTGCTTTTCCAACCAGGATCATCTCATTGGCACTTGCAAATCAATAATTCCGAGCAGGCAATCGTGGCCGGCGGTGTTCTTGTGCTTCTACCACTTGAAGCGGCCACTAGGTGGGGTACTAGTCCATCCCAATTTCCTACTGACTGAGGAAAAGCAGCCACCTTCCACTTAGCATTTGATAGCAGAGATCAAAGAGCTCACGCATAGGGTGTCATCCTGGTAAGCACAGTGCATTGCATCTCCAACAAGCTATACGATTGTGCCTTCCAACAGAATTGCAGAATTAGTGCAGCAGTTTGCAGCAAGCACAATAAGCAGCAGACTGGAATGAATAGTAATTACTCAGGTTAGAGTAACTTCAACGCTGAAATACTTATTAACTGTCCTGTGCTTCCAGCCCACAAGTGAAGACGAAATCTGATGCAACATTATAATAATAGTATTATAGCAATAACTTCTTTTCTCCTTCCCTCGACTCCCCCACATCATCAGCCACAAACACCAAACATAAGAACATAAGAAACAGGAGCAGCAATAGACCACTTGGCCCCTCGAGCCTGCTCCGCCATTCAATAAGATCATGGGTGATCTTGTGCTCAAAGCCACTTCCCTGCTCGGTACCCAATCATGTTGCAAGCCAAAGATTAAGCACAATACCTTGTGAAATAAAAACACAAACTGCTGTAAATACATAGTCAGACAGAATGTATACCCTGCATCAGAACTGAAGACTGAAAGAGAGACCGGAATTTTAGTAAGGTTGGAAAAAGAGATTGGGGGGGGGGGGGGGCGGGAATAAAAATATACACCAATCAGAGAGGGAGTGGGTTAAATGACCTGCAAACTGCTTGATAGAAAAAAATACACCTGCTGCGTATTATCAGCATTTTCTGCTTACACCCAATCTTTACAGATGCCTATTGACTGGTTGTGCACTATCCACATTTTCTGTTTTATTTCATATTTCCAGCTTTCCCGATTTGTTTTATAGTACCTTGTGAAGTCTGGTGGGACAGGTGTTGTGACAAATGAAGCCATGGGTTTACGATGCACTTGTTGGAACATCAGCAGGATTTCTTGACTTTTCAGAATTAACTCGCTCTTGCTGCAGGATCGCAGCTGCAGGGGGAAAAAAAACATTTGCCAGACTTCACCTCAGAAATAGATTTACAAATATCAACTAAAACCAACAGAAATGCAAAATGAAGATACGAGTTTTGAATCTGTACCACCCTCCGTCCTCCGCCTTCTCTTCAAGGTGCTGGCTCATGCTGGGAAACCATCTCACAGGCGCTGCCTGCCCCTTTGGTACCTCACCAAAGGTGCCCATTCTTCAGGCGAGAATCCAGCAAGTACCAGCAGCCTATTCCACCATAGCGGCTGAACACAGTCCTGTCCTCACCTATGCATTCTCTATTAGACTCGATAGCAATGGAGGGAGGGGTAAAACCCTGGCTGATTTTTCATCTCCATTGCCAACGCCAACTGCAGCACCACCAATACTGCCTCAAATAACGCAGGACAGGCCAGGAACACAACTTCAGACGTTCGTTATCTGCACGGCTCAATACCACTGTGCTCGGTGCTTTTACCAACAGAGCTACCACAATTACTAGTTTTAATAACATTTTTTTAAATCTGTCACAAGCCCTTGCAAAAACTGTCAATTCCAGTATTTTATAATCCAAGTAAGTTTTCTTATCTTTCCTCCTAATTTGGTTACCTGATGTTCTACTTCCTGTAACAGTGACTCGAGCAGCTCGGTTTCCTGAGTCAGTGATGTCTTCTGACCTAGAGGGACAGAAAATATTTTAAAGTGTCTTTTAAAAAAAAAAAAGTTTACACATTTTCTCAGGACATGGTTTGAGAGAGCTCATGCTGTAACACACATTTTATAATAGTGGCAGGTGCATGCAATGAGGCTTATACCACAGCTAGGCCGAGGGGAGCTCGGCAACAGTGCCTGGATCATCTCTAACCACTGTGGGGATAATAGCCGAAACATTTCAATTGGCTAAGGGAGCAGTAGGCCCCTGTAGGCAATGTGCAGGGTGCCGAGGTCTGCCTGCTCGGCAGGTAGCCATTGGTCTGGTTGTGGGGGCATTAGGTGGGTTGGAAGCTGGCCCATTGGAAGGTATTGCATATCTCCTGGCGTTCTGCCTGCTCCATGCACAAATCATATATTAGTTGCTGTGAATGACAAATCTCCCACCTGTGCTTGGGCCACTTGCTGTTGAGGCGAGATGGGTTGCACCACACCAGGGGAATGTATTTTAAAAGTTATAAATCTCGATTTTTGGTACACCCACAAAGATGTATACTGTACCCATTAGAGTTAAAAGTTTATTTTTCAGATGTGTGTCCAGTCGCGCGATCATCATTTCCACAGCATTCCGAATCTCTCTGACACGCTCGTCCTTTGCACTACGTACTGCTTCCACATTTCTCTCCTGGATACAAATTTTTTTTTATTATTTCTGTACTGTCGTAAGCTAAATTTAAAAAAATGTTTTTATAAATATCACTTATGTTGCTGAATGTATCTGTCAAAACTCCTGGCCTCACATTTTTAACGAGCATTTTAAAAAGTACAAGAGCTTTAATGATTAATTATGTGCTTCCCAAATAATTTTAAAAAAAATCAAACTAGGAAATTATAAATCACAACTTTAAATCAATTTTAAGTAAAGACTACATTTTACAAACAATTTATGATGCCAGTTCCTGTACCTCATGTGCCTCCTACAGCATACAGGGGCGTTAACAATTTGTGATTGAATATCTAGACGTTTTGCTTTGGTTCTGCAAGCTGCAGCTTATACAGAATTCTTATATAAAGATGCCAGAATAAGAACCAATAGCATCAGCTTCTGGATCAAAATGTTATTTTTTTTAATAAAAGGGAGGAATAAAAAACGACTCCCACTATCTTTCTCCCCATCATCATTCTTAGGGGGAAAAATTTGGTTGCTTTGCACCTCCCATTAGCACCCTCAACGGGGCGTAAAGCAACTAGCGCCCGGGCGTGGCACCACCAACGCCTCCTGCGAAATTCAGCGGGAGGTTAGCGGCAGCGGTAACCATTAGTGCCCCGCGGCGCTGCAGGCGATGACATCATCGCCATGCACAGCACCCCACTCGTGCCCCGGCCGCGATCTTCGGTAGCGCCCCCTGACTTACCGCCGGATGCTATGCCCGGCGGGGTCAGGGGGGCCTACCTGCGGCCGGGGCAGCACTAGTTAAAGGCGAGGTGCTGGGTGGCCATTTTTGTTGCTGGCCGCCTGCCAGCACCTGCCTCAGCTGCCGCCCGCGGAGTGCCAGCTGCGCTCTGTGAGCCCGGCACTTCTCGAGTGCCGAACTCTTTTGCCGGCACTCCGATCCCTGGTGGCCCAGCTGGGCCCCGGGTCACGCTGCGCAAGGCCCCTCCCCTTTAAGGGAAGGCCTGCGATATCGCGGCGCGACGTGCCGCAGCGTCAGCGCCGCGATAATCCCTCGCAGCGCCCCAAGAGGGAGGAGGGGCACTTCCAGTAGCACCCTGCTTCCCTCTTGGGGAGCTATCACTCAATTCCGGCCGCGGAGGTGCTAATTTTTCCGGGGTGCTAAAAGTAGCGCCCCAAGGGGGGCACGACTCAATTTTTCACCCTTAGTCTTTTTCCACAGCCAATGGTCAAGTGATTTCTCCTAGACCACCTCCAATATCACTCAAACCAGCCATTTGGACGTTAACAGCAGTCCAGGGATGACTCGGGTTGTAGCTCCTAACCAGGGAAGCACAGGCTTCCGCTCAGCACTGCTGATGTTGGGAGCAGCTGAACATGGGAGCATCGCAGGTCTAAATCCACAAACTACCGCTCCCTTAATTTAAAATGCTGCAATCTCAGAAGTGCCACTGCAAAGTAGATGGTGGCCTTGCATGTCTGGGATCTGGATTTGAACCCAGTCTACATTGACGGCATGAAAAATCTCCCCTTGCAGAAGGCCTCATGTGAAATAAATTTGGTCAACCTCAGCCATCCTCCCAGTGCAGAGATATCCAACCATTGCTTCAGTAGTAGCACTCTCACCGAAGGTTGTGGGTTCAAGATCAACTTGAGACTTAAGCACATAATTTAGGTTGACACTCAAGTCCAGGATGTGTTGTTAAACCGAGGCCCCATCTGCCCTTTCAGGTGGACATAAAAGATTCTGTAACACTGTTCAAAAATGAGCTGGGGAATTCTCCTGGTGTCAATGGCCAACATTTATCCCTCAACCACCACCAAAAACAGCTTAACTGGTCATTTATCTCATTGTGATTTGTGGGACCTTGTGCACAAATTGGCTGCTGCATTTGTCTACATTAGAACAGTGACTACACTTCAAAAGTACTTCCTTGGCTGTGAAGTGCTTTGGGATCTTCCAAGGACACGAAAGGCACGATATAAATGCAAGTTATTTTTTGCTTTCTTTCCAACATTTTGGAGCTGGGGGGCCAGATACAAGTGTCTGACCCACGAGTGTTTCACATGATTATACAGAAATATTCAAACCCTATTCAAGCATGCTGTATACAAAAGGTCCGAGGTCCCTAAACACAAAAATCACACCCACTGTCCCCCACCTCCCCCCAATACACAAAGTGCGAAACCCCATCGTACACAAGAATTCAAGCCATGCTGTAACTCGAAAATTTGGAAGCTTCACCCTCAGCTTTTAAAACCTCCTGAGCCCCAGAGAACTAGTAAATGCTGACTCCTTATTGGTTCAAAAAGGCGGTTCACTGATGAATGAATCAGTAGCAGCCTGTTACAGACTGTATTATAACCTGTAACAAATCTGATTTCACAGAATATATAATCCTAAAGTGCATAATGATAAACAACTTGCATTTATATAGCACCTTTCAGCTAAAAAAAAGTCCCAAGGTGCTTCAGAGATGCACAAGAAAAACAGACAGGAGAGGCAACCAAAAGTTGAACCAAAGAGTCTTAAAGGAGAAGTGGAAAGTTGGAGAGGTTTAGAGGGAATTCCAGAGAGTGGGACTTAGGCAACGGAAAACAATGCCAATTGTGGGACAAGAGGGAAGCACTAGAGGCTAGAGTATTTAGTGTGCGTGGCGAGGGGGGATAAGGTCGGGTGAAGGGGAAATATAGGATTAGACAAGGTTATAGACATAGGAAGGGATTAAAGACGAGGATAAGTTACTTTGCATCACACATTGAAAAGTTCTATAAGTGACACAGTGTGGGGAAAGGAAGGAGAAATAAAATACATCTTGTCCCCTGGTATAATCACAGGAGATTTTTATTGTACATATAATTTTAAAAAACCACACACCCCCCCCCCCCCCTCCGGGGCTGTTAAAGCAGAATGTATCTTGCAATTTAAAAAGGATGAAATTACTCTCATCTAAAAAGAACCAGATCAACTGTAGTACTGGTTAGGAACATAGGAAGTACAGCACCAGCAAAGACATTATGGGTTATATGGTTGATCCCACTGGGTCAGTGTTTATCCCTCTTCCCCTCTATCACCTTACCACTTCCTGCACCAAACTGATCAGCTCCATCAGTCGACGTCGCAGTTTTGCCACCTCGTCATTCACTTTGGTAACGTGTTGTTCGTAAATCTCGGCTAATGGTTTGAATGTGTGGCCCCCGTGCTGCAATGAAAACACAAAATATCTCCGCGTAAACACCTTCAAATCCTATCCGACATTAGTAGCGTAACCCCACTCTGGTGAGGTTATGATCTCAGTTGCACACCAGCTGAAGGCACAGCAAAGAAAAAGGAGGGTTGGGGGGGGGGGGGGGGGGGGGGCGGTGGCGAGGGTGAAATAAAGAATCTCAATGACACTAGTCTTGCATGCTGGGCAAAATCTATGAATTGATAGTCGCTGCCCACTCGCCATTGGAGCACAAAGATAGAAATTGGGGTATCTGCCCTCAAAGTAGGTGCTTAAAAATATACCACTACATCATCAAATGCATTGTATACATGGTGTTTTGCAGTTCAATCACCACAGTGAAGAATCATGGCACAAAACAGCATGCTACTACTCAAGGTTAGTCGGCCAACAGACATGCCAGTGTGCCTCCCCTCATCATAAATCTATTCTACTGGAAGGCAGTAGTACAATTCACTACAGGCTTTTAAACCATCAGATTT
This sequence comes from Somniosus microcephalus, assembly GCF_052327205.1. Lineage (NCBI taxonomy): Eukaryota > Metazoa > Chordata > Chondrichthyes > Squaliformes > Somniosidae > Somniosus > Somniosus microcephalus. The sequence goes on from NC_141008.1 coordinate 52,926,221, forward strand.
TTTAAACTGGCATTTTATTTCTAATGCTCCACACTAATCAAAAGAAACATTTTTGTTTTCCTTTGGTAGAAACATAGAAAAATAGGAGCAGGAGTAGGCAATTCGGCCCTTCGAGCCTGCTCCACCATTCAATATGATCGTGGCTGATCCTCTATCTCAATATCATATTCCCGCTCTCTCCCCATACCCCTTGATGCCTTTTTTTTTCATTGATGGGATGTGGGCGTCGCTGGCTAGGCCTGCATTTAGTGCCCATCCCTAATTGCCCTTGAGAAGATGGTGGTGAGCTGCCTTCTTGAACCACTGCAGTCCATATGGTATAGGTACACCCACAATGCTGTTAGGAGGGGAGTTCCAGGATTTTGGCCCAGCGACAGTGAAGGAATTGCGATGCAGGTCCAAGTCAGGATGGTGTGTGGCTTGGAGGGGAACTTGTAGGTGGTGATGTTCCCATGCGTCTGCTGCCCTTGCCCTTCTAAGTGGTAGAGGTCACGGGTTTGGAAGGTGCTGTTGAAGGAGCTTTGGCGAGTTGCTGCAGTGCAGCTTGTAGATGGTACACACTGCAGCCACAGTGCGCCGGTGATGGAGGGAGTGAATGTTGAAAGGTGGATGGAATGCCAATCAAGCGGGCTGCTTTATCCTGAATGGTGTCGAGCTTCTTGAGTGTTGTTGGAGCTGCACTCATCCAGGCAAGTGGAGAGTATTCCATCACACTCCTGACTTGTGCCTTGTAGATGGTGGAAAGGCTTTGGGGAGTCAGGAGGTGAGGCACTCGCCGCAGAATTCCCAGCCTCTGGTCTGCTCTTGTAGCCACAGTATTTATATGGCTGGTCCAGTTCAGTTTCTGATCAATGGTAACCCCCCAGGATGTTGATAGTGGGGGATTCAGCGATGGTAATGCCATTGAATGTCAAGGGGAGATGGTTAGAGTCTCGCTTGTTGGAGATGGTCATTGCCTGGCACTTGTGTGGTGCGAATGTTACTTGCCACTTGTCAGCCCAAGTCTGAATGTTGTCCAGGTCTTGCTGCATATGGACACGGACATTGTGTCTAGAACTCTATCTATCTCCTTCTTAAATATATTCAGTGACTTGGCCTCCACAGCCTTCTGTGGTAGAGAATTCCACAGGTTCATCACCCTCTGATTGAAGAAATTTCTCCTCATCTCAGTCCTAAATGCCCTACCCCGTATCCGGAGACTGTGACACCTTGTTCTAGACACCTCAGCCAGAGGAAACATCCTCCCTGCATCCAGTCTGTCTAGCCCTGTCAGAATTTTATATGTTTCAATGAGATCCCCTCTCATTCTTCTCCACTCTAGTGAATACAGGCCTAGTCGACCCAATCTCTCCCCATACGACAATCCGGTCACCCCAGGAATCAGTCTGTGAACCTTCGCTGCACTCCCTCTATGGCAAGTATATTCTTTCTTGGGTAAGGAGACCAAAACTGCACACACTACTCCAGGTGTGGCCTCACCAAGGCCCTGTATAACTGTAGTAAGACATCCTTGCTCCTGTACTCAAATCCTCTTGCAATGAAGGTCAACATGCCATTTGCCTTCCTAACTACTTGCTCCACCTGCATGTTTGCTTTCAGTGACTGGTGTACAAGGACACCCAGGTCCCTCTGTACATCAACATTTCCCAATCTATCACCATTTAAATAATACTCTGCCTTTCTGTTTTTCCTACCGAAGTGGAAAACTTCACATTTATCCACGTTACATAGAAACATAGAAGATAGGAGCAGGAGTAGGCCATTCGGCCCCTCGAGCCTGCTCCGCCATTCGATGTGACCATGGCTGATCATCCAAACTCAGTACCCCGTACCTGCCTTCTCCCCATATCCCTTGATACCTTTAGCTCTAAGAAATATATCTAACTCCTTCATGAATATATTTAAAGACTTGGCCTCAACCGCCTTCTGTGGTAGAGAATTCCACAGATTCACCACTCTCTGGGTGAAGAAATTCTTCCTCATCTCTGTCCTAAATAGCTTACCCCTTATCCTTAGACTATGACCCCTGGTTCTGGACTCTCCGACCATCGGGAACATTCTACCTGCATCTAGTTTGTCCAGACCTGTCAGAATTTTATAAGTTTCGATGAGATCCCCTCTCATTCTTCTAAACTCCAGCGAGTATAAGCCCAATCGACCCAATCTCTCCTCATACGTCATTCCTGCCATCCCAGGGATCAGCCTTGTGAATCTTCGCTGAACTCCTTCCATGGCAAGAACATCCTTCCTCAGATAAGGTGACCAAAACTGCACACAGTACTCAAGGTGTGGTCTCACCAAGGCCCTGTACAACTGCAGCAGGACATCCTTGCTCCTGTACTCAAACCCTTTCGCTATGAAGGCCAACATACCATTTGCCTTTTTCACCGCCTGCTGCACCTGCATGCTTACCTTCAGTGACTGGTGCACAAGGACACCCAGGTCTCGTTGCACTTCCCCTTCTCCCAATCTATTGCCATTCAGATAATAGTCTGCCTTTCTGTTTTTGACACCAAAGTGGATAACCTCGCATCTGCCACGCTTCTGCCCAATCACCCAACCTGTCCAAATCATCCTGGAGTTTCTCGGTATCGTCCTCGCAGCACACATGCCCACCCAGCTTTGTGTCGTCTGCAAACTTGGAGATATTACATCTAGTTCCCTTATCTAGATCATTCATGTATATTGTGACTAGCTGGGGTCCAAGGACCGATCCCTGCGGTACCCCACTAGTCACTGCCTGCCCCGCGGAAAAAGACCCGTTAATTCCTACTCTCTGCTTTCTGTCCGCCAACCAGTTCTCTATCCAAGTCAATACCTTGCCCCCAATCCCATGTGCCTTAACTTTACACGCTAATCTCTTATGCGGGACCTTATCGAAAGCCTTTTGAAAGTCCAAATACACCACATCTACTGGTTCTCCCTTATCTATTTTCCCAGTTACATCCTCAAAAAATTCCAGTAGATTAGTCAGGCACGATTTACCTTTTGTAAATCCATGTTGACTTTGTCCGATCCTGTCACTGTTTTCCAAGTGCTCAGCTATTACATCCTTTATAATGGACTCTAGCATTTTCCCCACTACCGATGTCAGGCTTACCGGTCTGTAATTCCCCGCTTTCTCTCTACCACCCTTTTTGAATAGTGGGGTAACATTAGCTACCCTCCAATCCATGGGTACTGTTCCAGATTCCAGCAAATTTTGGAAGATGATCAGCAATGCGTCTACTATTTCTAGGGCCACCTCCTTAAGTACCCTAGGACGTAGATTATCAGGCCCTGGGGATTTATCGGCCTTCAATCCCGTCAATTTCCCTAACACCATTTCCCTACAAATACTGATTTCTTTCAGTTCCTCCCTCTCATCAGACCCTATGTTCTCCAACATCTCTGGGAGGTTATTTGTGTCCTCCTTTGTGAAGACAGAACCAAAATATGCATTTAATTGGTCTGCCATTTCTTTGTTCCCCATCATAACTTCCCCTGCTTCTGACTGCAAGGGACCTACACTTGATTTCACTAATCTTTTTCTCTTCACACATATCTATAAAAGCTTTTACAGTCAGTTTTTATGTTCCCTGCAAGCTTACTTTCATATTCTATTTTCCCCTTCTTAATTAATCCCTTTGTCCTCCTTTGTTGAATCCTAAACTGCTCCCAATCCTCAGGGTTACCGCTTTTTCTGGCCAATTTATATGCCCTCTCCTTGGATCTTATGCTATCCCTAATTTCCCTTGTTAGCCACGGTTGAGTCACCCTTTTTGTTTTATTCTTATCCCAAACTGGGATGAACAACTTCTGTAGTTCATCCATGCGGTCTTTGAATGTTTGCCATTGCCTATCCACCGTCAACCCTTTGAGTGACATTCCCCAATCAATCCTACCCAATTCGCGCCTCATACCATCGTAGTTTCCTTTATTTAAATTCAGGACCTTAGTATCCGAGTCAACTACTTCACTCTCCATCCTAATGAAGAATTCATAATCATAATCAACTTTATTGTCATTGTTAGTGCACAAGTGCAGTACAACGAAATGTAGGCTTGCGGCTCCCGAGAGTGTACATTTAGATTAAGACATTTAAACATTCAACATTCATTTGGCTTGTAATACATTAACATATAAACATAACCATAATAAAGTGCATTGGCAGATGTGCAGGCTTTAGAGTTTATTTGTGGAGTTCAGTAGGATGACAGCCCTGGGAAAGAAGCTGTTCCTAAATCTGGTCGTTCTGGTGCGAATGCATCTGTAGCGTCTCCCAGATGGCAGGAGGGTGAACAGACTGTGGCTGGGGTGGGTAGGGTCTTTGATGATGGTCCGTGACCTCCGTAAACAGCGTTTCTGGTATACGTGCTCTATGGTTGGTAGCCGGGTGCCGGTAATGCGTTGGGCAGTTTTGACTACCCGCTGCAGGGCTTTCCGGTCATAGTAGCTACAGCTGCCATACCATACTGTGATACAGTGCGTCAGGATGCTCTCTATTGTGCAGCGGTAAAAGTTAGAGAGGATCAGGGGTGACAGGTTACATCCCTTCAGCCTCCTTAGGAAATATAGGCGCTGCTGGGCCTTCTTCACCAGAGAGGAGGTATTGAGGGACCAGGAGAGGTCTTCCGTGATGTGGACTCCGAGGAACTTAAAGCTGTCCACCCTTTCCACCACAGCCCCATGGATGTGGATGGGGGTGTGACTTCAGCCTTTAGACTTCCTGAAGTCCACAATGATTTCTTTGGTTTTCTTGATGTTAAGGGCCAGGTTGTTATCGGCGCACCACTTCACGAGATGCTGGACCTCCTCCCTGTAGGCTGACCCGTCGTTGTTAGTGATCTGGCCTACTACCGTGGTATCATCCGCAAACTTGATGATGGTGTTGGAACCATGAACAGCCACACAGTCGTGGGTGAAGAGGGAGTAGAGGAGGGGGCTCAGCACACATCCTTGTGGGGCCCCTGTGTTCAGGGTCGGGGGGGGGGGGGGGGGGGGGAAGGTGTGGTTACCTAATTTGACAGACTGGGGTCTGTTTGTTAGGAAGTCCAGGGTCCAGTTGCAGAGGGAAGTGTTCAGGCCAAGAGTGTGGAGTTTGGTGGCCAGCTTGTTGGGGACGATAGTGTTGAATGCTGAGCTGTAGTCTATGAACAGCATTCTGATGTAGGTCTCTTTACCATCTAAGTGATTCAGTGCAGAGTGTAGAGCAGTTGTGATTGCATCCTCCGTTGATCTGTTTGCACGATAGGCAAACTGGTGTTGGTCAAGAGAGGTGGGAACACTGGCTTTGATGTGAGCCAGGACAAGTCTCTCGAAACACTTCATTATGATGGGTGTGAGTGCGACAGGTCGATAGTCGTTCAGGCACGTCACAGCCGTTTGCTTTGGCACAGGAATAATGGTAGCGGTCTTGAAGCATGTAGGGGCTACTGCCTGAGCCAATGACAGATTGGCCAATATGGCCAATATTCTATCATATTATGATCGCTCTGACCCAAGGGGCCTCATACAACAAGACTGCTAATTAATCCTCTCTCATTACATAATACCCAGTCTAAGATGGCCTGATCTCTGGTTGCTTCCTCGACATATTGTTCCAGAAAACCATCCCGTAAACATTCTAGGAATTCCTCCTCCACAGTATTTTTACTAATTTGGTTAGCCCAATCTATATGTAAATTAAAGTCACCCATGATGACTGCTGTGCCCTTACTGCATGCTTCTCTAATTTCCCTTTTAATGCCATCCCCAACCTTTGTATTACTGTTTGGAGGTCTATATACCACTCCCATTAACGTTTTCTGCCCCTTGATATTTCTCAGTTCTACCCATAGTTTCCGCATATCCTTCCTTTCAATTGTGTTAATCCCCTCTTTCACCAGCAATGCTACCCCACTTCCCTTTTCTTTTTTACCTATCCTTCCTAAATATTGAATACCCCTGGATGTTGAGTTCCCAGCCTTGGCCACCCTGGAGCCATGTTTCTGTAATCCCAATCAAATCATATTCATTTACCTCTATTTGCGCAGCTTATTCATCCACCTTGTTCCAAATGCTCCTTGCATTAAGACACAAAGCCTTCAGGCTTGTTTTTTTAACGCTCTCAGACCTATATGAATTATTATTTACTGTGACCATGTTTGATTTAAACCGTTGAGTTCTTTGCCTTCTAATTTTGTTTTTCTCCTTCCTGTCTTTTGCTTTTTTCCTTGTTTCCCTTTCCTCTGTCTCCCTGTTTAGGTTCCCAACCCCCCGCCACTTTAGTTTAAACCCTCCCCAACAGCACTAGCAAACACTCCCCCTAGGACATCGGTCCCGGCCCTGCCCAGGTGCAAACCGTCCCGTTTGTACTGGTCCCACCTCTCCCAGAACCGGTTCCAATGTCCAAGGAATTTGAATCCCTCCCCCTTGCACCATTCCTCTAGCCACATATTCATTTGAAATATCCTCCTATTTCTACTTTGACTAGCACGTGGCACTGGTAGCAATCCTGAGGTTACTACCTTTGAGGTCCTATTTTTTAAATTTACCTAACTCCCTATATTCTGCTTTTAGGACCTCATCCCGTTTTTTACCTATATCGTTGGTGCCTATGTGCACCACGACAACTGGCTGTTCGCCCTCCCCCTCCAAAATGTTCTGCAGCCGCTCCAAGACGTCCTTGACCCTTGCACCAGGGAGGCAACACACCATCCTGGAGTCTCGATTGCAGCTGCAAAAACACCTATCTATTCCCCTTACAATTGAGTCCCCTATCACTATAGCTCTTCCACTCTTTTTCCTCCCAGCCTGTGCAGCAGAGCCACCCATGGTGCCAGGAAGTTGGCTGCTGCTGCCTTCCCCTGATGAGTCATCCCCCCCAACAGTATTCAAAGTGGTATATCTGTTTGAGAGGGGGATGGCCACAGGGGATTCCTGCACTACCTGCCTGCGCCTCTTACTCTGCCTGCTGGTCACCCATTCCCTTCCTGCCTTAACTCGCTAAATGTGATATTCACGACGTCCTCAGCATCGCGAATGCTCCAAAATGAATCCATCCGCAGCTCCAGTGCCGCAATGCGGTCTGTCAGTAGCTGCAGCTGGACACACTTCTCGCACACATAGTCGTCAGGGACGCAGGAAGCGTCCCTGATTTCCCACATAGAGCAGGAGGAGCATACTACGGGGCTGGGCTGTCCTGCCATGACTTACCCTTTAATTAATTCATTAAAATTAAATGAATCCCACCAATTTCACTTCAATTAAATGATATACCCAAAGGCCCTTGCTTAATAGTAGTCCCCGCTACACAACAGAGACCTTAGAAACCACAAAATTTAAGTTTAGAAAAATTTAGAAAGAAAATACTCACCAACCAATCACTTACCTGCTTCTTGGTGACGTCACACTTAGATTACTTTTTGCTTCCCTCTCCCGGAACCTGGATTGGTAAGCCGCCTCTGGTGCTCCCTCGCAGGTCCGCCGCCTCTCCGCTCTCGGGGCTCTGGGCCTCGGGACTGCTCTTTATGTACCGCCGCCTCTGGTGCTCCCTCGCAGGTCCGACGCCTCTCCGCCTCGGGCTGCTCCTTATGTACCGCCGCCGCCTCTGGTGCTCCCTCGCAGGTCCGACGCCTCTCCGCTCTCGGGGCTCTGGGCCTCGCTGCCTCGGGACTGCTCTTTATGTACCGCCGCCTCTGCGCTCTCGGGGCTCTGGGCCTCGCAGCTGCTCCTTATGTACCGCCGCCGCCTCTGGTGCTCCCTCGCAGGTCCGCTGCCTCTCCGCTCTCGGTGCTCTGGGCCGCGCTACTGCTCTTTGTGTACCGCCGCCTCTGGTGCGCCCTCGCAGGTCCGCCACCTCTCCGCCCACTCACTCAACTTGTCTAAATCGCCTTGAAGCCTCTTTGCATCCTCCTCACAACTCACAATCCCACCTAGTTTCGTGTCATCAGCAAACTTGGAAATATTACATTTGGTTCCCTCATCCAAATCATTGATATATATTGTGAATAGCTGGGGCCCAAGCACTGATCCCTGCGGCACCCCACTAGTCACTGCCTGCCACCCTGAAAAAGACCCATTTATTCCTACTCTCCGTTTCCTGTCTGTTAACCAATTTTCAATCCATGCCAGTATATTACCCCCAATTCCATGTGCTTTAATTTTGCACACTAACCTCTTATTGTGAGACTTTATCAAAGGCCTTTTGAAAATCCAAATACACCACATCCACTGGTTCTCCCTCATCTATTCTACCAGTTACATCCTCAAAAAACTCCAGTGGGTTTGTCAAATACGATTCATAAATCCATGTTGACTTTGTCTAATCCCGTTGATATTTTCTAAGTCTCCTGTTATCACATCCTTTATAATAGACTCTAGCATTTTCCCTACTACTGATGTTAGGCTAGTTGGCACAATCCTTTGGAAATTAGGATGAGGGTTCTAAGGAGTTTAACAACCTTTGCAGCAGGACCCCCATACCAAAAAAGTTTGTTTTGGACAGCTCATAACTGGATATAATTTTACACCAGGTCTCAGGTACAGCCTACAAATAATTTTTCAAGATTTTCAGATCCAATGAATTTATCATCAATGAGGAGTCTCTGTTGTACCTACCATTCCCCCCCAAAGTGCACATTGGTGGCAGATGCATTTCTTGCAGGTCCAACAGAACACACTCAGCTTCTCATGGTGACCGTCGCACCTGAAATAAATGTTAAAAGAATTAAATTATTGAAGCTAATCGTCAATATCTGACAGAATTAAAATCCTGTTGAGGTATTGGCTTGCTCCAATACTTCACCTTGCAAGTTGAATTCCATTTTTTGTAACATTAATAAGAGGGACTAGGTAAGGCCAGAATGATGGGATCAAAGTATGCTCTCTCTGGCTGCTGCAGAGATTCTACATCAAAGGAGTACCGGGCCACCAATACAATTCCTCATTAGCAAGAATCTGCAACTTAAAACTTCCCACAATTCAGCATAATTGCTAGGCTTGTTCAGAAATGCTGCAAGAATGACTGGTGTTAAAAATAATCACACTGGCATAGAAAGTGGGGTTAATTCACATTATTGGGTACGAGGAGCTTGGCGTACATTCACACCCTAATTATAGCTCTGCACAGACATTAGTTATAATGTTATAGATCTGGAGTCAGGACCTCATCGGGCTCCAGATTTACAGAAACAAGTTTAGCGTCAGTGCACCAATGCTAAACGTTGAGCGCTCTAGTTAGTCTTTAGCAGGCATCAATGGGTCTTACTTTAGCTGTTCAGCCGTGCGGAAGCTGAGCATTACAACCTTTATGTTAGATACTAAATTCATAAGAAGAGCAAACAAGTATTTTGATATCTATGGGTTCTGTCAAAGTCACCTTCGAACCCATCACAGTCACAGGAATTAATTTATGATGAAGGTGGTGGAAACAAGCTAACGTGTGTGTCCTAGTCAATGACAAGCATGTATTTAATAGACATCTAACACCATGTAGGCAATACATTACTTTCAAAATACCTGGTGCAGCCAGTGATAAAAAAAATGGATCAGCGTCAAATCATGCCCTAGATTGCCACTGCAGTGAACGCTTTTCTGTTTGTTTCAATAGCACAAACAAGTTTCAAAAAAGGTTGGATTTTTGAAAAAAATTAAAACCCAACAGCTTAAGTTCTGTAACAAGACCTAGGACCATTATATAATACTGACACACTTACTTGTCTTTATCATTCTCCTCATGCTTATTGAGATTACACAGCTGAAGCGTGTCCAGTTGTTGTGTGACTTCCTCCGCCCAGCGACAGTTCACAAGCTCCCGCAGCTGAAGAGGTGCCCTACAAGAAGTTTGGTATGGAAACATCGGGTCACCATTGTAAGTTTATCGAACAGTCTGATTTTCACCCAGGCAAAACAGAAACATTAGGATATATTTTTCATTTGAACAATGTATGAAACAGGGGACAGACTGTTTCCATTTGTGTCAGCACTAAGTATTCCCAGGACAGGTACCGTATGGCCAGACAGAACCCTCATCCAATAAAGTTCCGAAGGTTCAGGCTCATTTAACGTACTACCTTGACAGCTAGCAAAGAGAGGGAGTTTTTACCCTATTTGTCCAAGCTACATTCGAATTCAAGGGTCATGGGTTAAAGTAACCAGTCCAAGGAGTTGAGCCATTTATTTTCATTTCCAAATCTTTCTAGCATTTGTCATTCCACACCAGAGGTGCTAATTCCTAGGACTCTGCCAATAATGTTTTAAAGCAATGGAGGAGCAGCCTGCTGATTTTCTTTCCTCCCTAACAGTGAGGTTCTTGGTTGCATGTTCACCCTGAAAGCCAAATTTAGGAACTCAAGAGTTGTAATTCACAGCACAAAGCACCTAGTACCCTTGTAGCACAGAGTTTCAAAGCCTTGCATGCTGCATTACTGCGCTGATGAACTTTCTTATGTGCACTGAACTATGTAGAACAGGGTGAAAGAGAGCCAGACACCAGGATAAAATGTCAGGGTTTTTGCTCCACCTCAAGCTCTTTCCTCTTCCCTATTATGCATTTGAGTTCTTATTACATCAGATGTTTTTAGCTCCCATATTTAGCTCTCTTGTAGGTGAGCCTGAGGAACATGTCTCTCGGCATCCTTGAGAATGTTTTCACTTGCCCAGACGAATCTAGGTAGCATGCCTGGGGTAATGAACAAAGAAGTCTTCAACTACTGTCTATATCATGTACCTGCACGGGATCCTCTCTGTCTTTGAAAACTAGACCTTATTTCGGGCTTTAACTGTCAAACATCATTAAACATTAACAGAACAATTGGATAATAGCAGAAATAGAACGTTTCCAGTGGTTGTCACACTATGGTACCTCCTCAAACAATAGAATATAATAACAACAGAAAATACTGGAAACACTCAGCAGGCCAGGCAGCATCTGTGGAGAGAGAGAAACAGAGTTAACGTTTCAGGTCGAAGACCCTTCGTCAGTCGAAGGGTCACAGACCTGAAACGTTAACTCTATTTCTCTCTCCACGGATGCTGCCTGGCCTGCTGAGTATTTCCAGCATTTTCTGTTGTTATTTCAGATTTCCAGCATCTGCAATATTTTGCTATTGTAATAGAAAATAATAAATGGTTCACAACCCTAGTACTAAAATAATGGCTAGAATGTTTTTTTTTTTTTTTTTATAAATGTAGCTGGTTTTTAAATTGCTTTTCTCACTAATTAAAGACGTTGTTTGGTTTATCTTGTTCTCGCCTGAGATTTTGGTCAAACAACTTCTCTTTGAAGGCTCCAGATCAAACTCATTTTTTTTTAAAAATGCAACCCAATAAATAGCCCCGAGAACAGTAACTGGAGCCTTGAAGTTACTTAAGTAATTGCTAAATTTAAAAATCTCCAAGACACTTATCTGAACAAATCATACAGCATATTTATATTTGAATTCAGCGACTCGGTTCCTCCCTCGAGCAAACTCCCTGGCGACCAAACAATAATTCCAACATTGTCAAATTAATTTGGGACATGATTTGAGAGAGTGAAGCAGACTTTTAACTCCTTAAGTACATGAGAGAAATAAAGAAGCAAATACCAAGTTCAATCACAAATAACAATGCTTTGTTTTTGTCGTACCTCCATTAACACTTCCACAACATCCTAACACTGTTCAAAACAGCTCATTTCAGCTCAAGATACACAGCATAATTTTAGTAACATGTTCCATTTTGCTTTTTACACTTCATTAAATAATAAAAGTAGAGCCTTGAAGCTAGGAATATTACCATTGCAATATGCTGTGGTGGAACTAAAAACAGAAAGGAGGATATTTGTAATTCCAAGTCATACAGACAACTTTTAACATGTTAAAACTGAAGTGACTCAGACATCACTACTTATGTCCACAATTTCCCTTTTCACATGAGTCATACTCCCATTGATTCTGGATCAGAGCCAGGCAGGTTCACATAATGCAGCAACTATTTTTTTGTAAATTGCAAGTTAGGTAAAAAGTCAAAATAGTTTCCAGCTTTGCATAACCCCCGATTAAGACTTGCTGTAGGCGTGCCCTTACCTGCAATGTGGGCACTGGGCTCTCTGCTCTGTTAACCAGCGCTGTGGAGAAAAAGGAAGCAATTTTTTTTTAAAAAGGCTTCTCCAATAGTGTTCAAGTTCTGATGCTCTGTTTGCTAATGAAAACTTATCAAAATCCTAACTATTTCCAGGTTTCCAGTTTACATTTTAAGAAATCTCCAGGGAACGTGAAACTGGACAAACGGCAACCCAATGGTGCAGTAACTCAACACGTTGGCAGGTGAAGCTCCAAACATTGGGTAGGTGGGTGGGGAAAAGGGGAGGGGTGGGAAAAAGATGACGACTGATGATCCTCCTCGTAGCTGGCGAACCCTGGGAACAGATCACACATCCTCTCAGCTGGTGAATGGCCCAGCTGTAAATTTAAACTGCTACCCTGAACAAACTCCATCAGAACAGTGTTAGTGTAAAAAAAATACTGGGCCCATGTGTGCAGAATCAAACAGGCTGAAGCAACTATTAAAACACTAAAGTTAAAAAAAAATCTGTACATTTGCACACACTCTGCATATGCAATGTTCAACATGCTCATGTGCCGAGCAAGCAAGCAAATACATCTTAATAACAAGGCTGTGCAAGTACTACTGTACAACTACTCAGCAGCAAAATGCTGCTGCTCTACTGATCAAGGATGCATTTGCTGAGCCAGGATTATAGCACCACATCTCAGCACAAACAGGATATTATTTTTAAAAACAAAATCAGCTGAAGCGTTCAGATCGGACAGTCCGCTAAAAAAAGAATTTAATCATGTCAGGGGGAGATTAGATCTTTCTGGCTCATTCCCATACTGTTGGAATTAGAACAATGGTTCCAAAAACAGCACTGCTTCATGGCATTGTAACACTGAGCTACAGAAAACTCACACAGCATATCAACAACCCAGTGACACTGGAAGACTTCCAGCACCTTTCCCATTCAGGACTGCAGCTGCCTTTCACTCAATAACTTTTATTCTAATCCTTCCCTCCCCAATAACAGCTCTCTAATCCTTCACTGCATAGGTCAAGGCTCAAGAACTCCACTGCATGATAAAATAGGTTATATATTTGGCTCCACATAGCAAAGTAATGAAACTGTCTGCTTGGATTAAAAGCTGTGAGCTAGCAAGCCGCACGTGCACGCATCCAATGGTGCAAGATGAAGCCTCCTCGACTTATCGTTCTCTTCCACAATTCACATTTTCTCCCCAACTATTAGGGCTCCTGTATCATTCGCAACCGAAAAGGTAGAGCAAGTAGGGTGCCTTTCCTAGGTCTTTGCTAAAAGCATGCAAGCTAGCCACTAGGAACAGCCAAACCATTTTATAGTGGCTTTCTTACAAGCTTTCATTTCTGGGGTGGAGTTGTCTTAAGGAAATGGTATAACCGGGGTTTGGGGGGGGGGGGGGGGGGGGGGGAGGCGGTGGCAGCGGGGAGTTACAGATCGATGTACTGTGTCTGGATGGGGCAGGCTTAAATGGACCACATAGTTTTTCCCATCCTTTTTTGTAGGTTTGTACATACACCCGACAGCAACCTCTAGCTCAGAATATAGCAGGTTCTTACCCTTATGCAACTGAAACAACAAAGCTTTGAGCAGTGTGGACAGAGCCGGGCATCACGTAACTTCTCCATACAAATAAAGCACCTGAACACCTCTGCAATGCTCTGGAAAAAAAAATAAAGGCAAAAAGGATTATTTAACTGGATACTGCATGGCTTGCAAAACATGCATCAGTTACTGCAGATATCAAAACCCTTTGTCAGCAGCAATCTTGTCTAAAATTCCTCTTCAGAGCTTTGGGTGTATCAAAGCAGCATTTTTTTTGGAAGGAAGTACATAACTGTGCAATGTTTGCAGCAACGAGGTGCTGGGCAAGAGAAAACAATGATTGTTAGTTCATGGTTAAGGGAAGTGGAATTAAACAGGTTTGGAAGTTGAAAGTTTCCACTAGACAAACTAAACTTCAAAGCTCAATTACAATGGTGCATTGATGCTTTAATCTCCAAGTGATCAATAAATCAGAGTGTGTTATTTTAAAATTGTGTCCCATCATTGAAACACTCGAAATTTCTTATGCTTATTAGTCTGGAAAGGGACCAACATTAGGTCACTCTTTTCAAACAAAGAGTCGGTTTCTGCAATCACAGCAGAAACTATCAGTATGCCTGAATGACGAGCAGTTTCTGCTTAACATTTTTAAACAACTAGACTCGGCAGCATTACACTATCCTCTGCCAAGCTGGATATCTAATTCATGCCTTTTAATGTTACTATTCTTTCCGGCACATGCCATTTCCCAGGATAAAGCACCACCAGTGTAATCTGACACAGTATCTTCTCTACTTATGGAGTGCGGGGGTTTTGAAAAACCTGAATTTAAAAAAGGAGCCATGATGTGTGTGGTTTCTTGGGACTTCAAACTCCTTGAAATATCAATCTATGGCTCACTGATCATCAGACAGGTGGTGCGTTCTTACGTGGTATAAGAAAACTGTGCTAATGTTGGTCCTTTCCCAGTATAGTTTTGTTAACAATCACTCTCAGGTTAGATACAACATTAATTAGGTGTGAGGCACAAGCCACTTTTCATTTCCCACACCAACCATCCTTATGGCTTTTAGGCAAGCTTTAACTGACCCTTTGTGATGCAAGACTCACATACATGACAAGGCTTTAAACAAATGAATAATTATGAATCTGTTTAGCAGTCTTCCAGGTTTTACAGAAGCACATTACTGTTCACTGATGTACAGCCTGGTTTTTCACACATGAAGGGCATCACAGCCAAATCCAAACCTGCTTGCACTTCATCTGCAAATATGCAATTTCCAGCAGCTGTAACGGGCAGTGATCAAAAGCAGGAACCAAGGCAGATCGGTCCTTTTTTTTTTAGTCCCGGCACACCAAGGCCTGCTCTGCCATTCAATAAGATCATGGCTGATCTTCAACCTCAATGCCACTTTCCTGCCCAATCCCCATATCCCTTGATTCCCCTAGAATCCAAAAATCTATCTATCTCAGTTTTGAATATACTCAACGATTCAATATCCACAGCCCTCTGGGGCAGAGAATTCCAAAGATTCACAACCCTCTGAGTGAAGAAATTCCTCCTCATCTCAGTCTTAAATATCCGACCCCTTAACCTGAAACTATGAGATTTATCCTTATCCCACTAAGCTATGGGCGGAGCTCCTGTTAATTAATTTCTATCAATTCATAGAGCATTGTGAGGCACCACAGCAAGTGCACGCTAGATTTTATTATTTTTAATAACTTGCGGTCAAACAACTAAAATCAGACAGTTGCTAGGACAGACAGCTTTCCTCAGTACAAGTGCATTTAGCTGATCACAGAATGGCAATGAAACTGTTCCACAGTGCAAAACCATTGCATTCTATTCTCCTGGTCGAAGAGATGAGCGGTAACAGTGAGAAACATGGAACAAAGACACAAAAGAAATGGGTGATTAAAAAAAAATTAAGCAGCAGCTTTTGAAGCCATGCTGCCCAGTGACTTTAATCACCAACAAAATTACAAAGTATTTTCCTTACTTCAACACTTTGCTCATCCATTTTCGCTCTATGCTGCGTGCTGCAGATCCTATAGGTGTATCTTGGGACCGATGAAGATGGAATCTGCTGCACAACTAAAAAAAAATCAAAGTCAGTTCTCCAAAGAGATTTTACAGGACTAACATAATTCCAAGACTATAACAATACGATTCCACTGCCCAATAGCCAAAACTTTTGGTTTTAATTATATATATTTTTTGAAGTTAGAGTGAGAGATGCACTTTTGCTAGCCGGCTAGAACCGCTGTTTTACATACTGGTGGGCCAAGCCATGCTCTTCCCCACCTACAGCCTGAATCCATTTTCAGACAGCTTGGAAAGAGGCTGAAAGAGGAAACAGACGGCCTAATTTTCAAAATGTTGAGCATTTTAAAAAAAGTTTTAAATTATGCAGTAACACTTCTGTACGCTTAACTAAAGATTGCATTTTAGTAAACCTCTCACACTTGAAAGTCAAAAATAGCCACAATTCTCTCTAAAGTATCTTGCCACAGATAGCTTGGGTAATGCATTCCCTTGCAATTCTGTAACAAACCACACAGCCACTTCAAATGTCCACCACTGTGAAGTCCTGCATGTTAAGCAACTACATACAATACTCTCTTTGATTCCACTGCGGCTACCACTAGTCATGTATTAAATACCGTACTGTGTGAACTTATAACCTTCAGTCATGGTAATATACTACACAGTCGACAACAGAAAACCGTTAGTTGTTCCAAGTAACAGTCCAAAGTACTAATGAGTTTAGTAAGGAACAGCAATTGGCACTGGGGTGAGGGGAATAAAGAGAAGACGCACCATGAATTTCAATGAAGGCTGCTTAAACACTCCAAAGTAAACCCTTAGAATGGGCTTATCCAGGAGTATGTTGGAGAGTGGGTGGGGGGGAAATTTCTGTAATTGAGTAAGGTAGTTCGGCACAGCTAGTAAAATGTAAGCTAAGAGCAACACACCATGTTTTTTTTAATGACTTTTTCCAAAGTATTCAACATGCAAGGGTTAGCCACTTTATCAGAGGTGCCATCTTTGCAGTATTTCAAAGGCTGGGTACCGAAATACACCAGCGACGAAGGTAGAATTTTTATCCTGTGAGACGCACATTACCCTGTACATGTGTCATTTTAAAATTGTAGTAACTATTAAGATGGCCTCTGTCGTCTGACTGGAAAAAAAAACTGATGGCAGCTCAGAGGTGCTTTGTCTGTGAAGAGCACAGAGAGCTTTGTTTGAGCAAAGAAATTGTAAGTTAACTCTGAAGGTGGGTCTTAAATTCTAATTCTGTTATCGGTCACACAGTATAGGTTCTGATGCAAGGTCATCGACCTGAAACATTAGCTGTTTCTCTCTCTCCACAGATGCTGCCTGATCTACTGTGTATTTCCAGCATTTTCTGTTTTTATTTGACACAGTATAGGTGTTGTTTGCAATTGATTTGTCAAATCATACTATTGGGGTTGGGGTGTGCTCGAGTCGGAATTAACTGTCGGATGCAGACAACCCTTTCTTCTTCAATTGTTAATCAAGTGGACATCCAGTTGAATTGCTGTCATCATTGTAGAGTAGGACACCATTGTTGCTTTGGTGCCGAATGAAACCCAAGCTGATGGGCGATACCAACTTCAAGGAACATGAACTTCAAAAGGCAAAAAAATTGTATAATCCAGGGAATTTCTCATGGTCTTCAGTTTCCTATTCACTGCCACTAAATGGGAAACGTGGTAGATAGACCGTCATTAGAAGAATGTGGTGTGTATACTGCCTTTCTAAGAACTTGCCAAGAGATCCTGGAAGAACTTCAGACTTTTTTTTTTTATAAAAGCAGCCAATCTAGTTTGCTTGTAGTACAAGTTTGATTATTGGAATGTATAGTAGCTGGCCCAGATTTCTACTTCAGCACATTATTTTCTCAATAAACCCACCCGAACAGTAGCTTAGGCAAAACCCCACCGTTTCACAATGAACTGCAGAAACATTGCAAAAATGGCAGCTCTGACTGAGGACAACCAAGTAAGGTCTTAAAAATGATGCAATTAACCAGGTGGCAAGGCAGCATTATTGGGAGTAAAAGAACAAACCTATTTGTCTGAAAGGAATTTCTTGAAACAGCAAGGGAGATATTCTGTGTTCATCATGTTCCACAGAAAATTTGTACAGCTCGTTATTTTTCAAAGGCTGCCAGCAATGTAACAGAAAACATACTTGGTGTACTCAGTGCTTCATTATTTTTAAAATACATGTACAAAAGTCTACAACTTAAAAGATGTACTATTTCCCTGACCATTTTGCTTCTACATTGTACAATGGATGTACATCTACAATAGCTATTCTCACACAAGAGGTGCAGTTTCAACCATTACCCGTACAATGCACAGAACAACCACGCAAAATTATAATTCAATTTGGCAGCTGAGCTTACATTCAAAACAAATCCATATTGGTATGACTTTGGAGCAATGAACTTCAGGGCTTGGGAAATACCGGAAAAGTTCAGGGACTCTAACTGTACAGCGAGTCAGGGTGGGAGCACGAATATTGGTTGCGAGTAACGCCGTGATCAATTGTACATTAACAGTCAAATCTCCCGCAGACCGATCCGATGACTGGAAACAAACTTATTTATACAAGTCAATCGATTGGTTGCGACGGGCAGCATAGTGATCCATACACCTTGCACAGAAGAGTAGGATGTAGGCTCAGAGTCCCCTGCACCACAAGTTACTGACCTCGCCTGTGTTGCCATGCGTACACACACTAAGTGGAGTCCAGGCACTTCCCCACAGGGAACGGGGGAAACTGGGAGGTCCAGTCAACCCAGGCCACTCTTGGTCACGTCTTAGTTGCACTACCAGAAGCATTCATGCTTTCAATCAGCCCTGGTGCAAGGCACTGGGCAACTACTACAGGGAAATGTAGAAACAAAAGTTACTTGCATAAAAGAATAAACTTTGTAAAAAAAAAATTGCAAAGACGACTGTGCAGGGCAAGTTATTAAAGTGTTATACCACAACATTAGAAACATTAATGTATAGAATATACTGTAAGTGATTGCAAGCAGTAATCTCTCAGCCAAAGGCTGTAAATTCCTAAATCATGTTCAACACCTTCAGTTGAAACTAGAGATGAAGCTGCACCCTCATGGTCACTTGTGGCTTTGTAAGCTACTGTATGCTGTGAAGCTCACAATTCATTTTAATTGAGTTTTGGGTCTTTTTTGGCCAATGATTGTTCATGGCAGATGGGCACCACACTTTAGGACGGATATTAAGGCCTTGGAAAGAGTACAGCGGAGATTTACCAGAATGGTACCAGGGAAGAGGGAGCTTCAGCTATGTGGAGAGGCTAGAGAAACTGGGATTCTTCTCTTCAGAGCGGAGATGGTTACGGTGAGATTTGATAGAGGCGGTTTGACAAATAAAATGAAACTGTTTCCATGGGCGGGTGGATCGATAACCAGAGGACACAGATTTAAGATAATTGGCAAAAAGAACCGGGGGGGGGGGGGGGGGGTGAGGAGAATTTCTTTTATTCAGCGAGTTATGATGATCTGGAATACATTGCCTGAAAGGATGGTGGAAGCAGATTCAATAGTAACTTCCAAAAATGGAATTAGATATATACTTGAAAGGGAAAATTTTGCAGGGCTATGGAGAAAGAGCAGCTGAGTGGGACTAATTGGATAGCTCTTTCATAGAGCCGGCACAGGCACGATGGGCCGAATGGCCTCCTTCTGTGCTGTATGATTCTATGGTCACAGCCTGTATTTCTGTGTTGATGCGCGATGACACCAACATTGAATGTTGGGACTCAATTGTAGTATACTGCAATCCTGAGCAATAATACTTAATTACCAGTAAATATGTTCAGCATAAATTATATTTTGATTCTACAATCAACTACACAGAGGGTAATGGATTCTTGGAAGTCATTACAAAGTAGTAATCTCATGAAGGGTTTTAGAAGAGGTTATAAAGCCAAGACCACAAAAGTTCAATCAATTAACTGCCACCTTAAATAAAAACAGAAAATGCTGGAAAATACTCAGCCGGTCATACAGCATCTGTGGAGAGAGAAAGAGTTAATGTTTCAGGTCGGTGAGCTTTCCAGTTGCCATCTGAACCATGCAACTTGATTATAGCTGATGCGCTATCAATTACTCATAAAAGACTGAGAGTTAGAAGAGTAACTAAAGGCTTTTATTAACAACAGAGTGGAGGTCTGCCTTGAGTGGTCGACCGGTCCAGGATACCAAGGGCTGGGGAGCAGTCACCTTTATACTAGGACCTGTGGGAGGAGTCAGCCGAGGCATGTCCAGGCATGTACACAGTGGAATACAAACAGGACAAACAGGAATACAAACAGTGGTTTACCACAATAGCCTTGTAGGGTCCACTGACGGCTCAAGAGATCAATTAATTTCCTGATTTGGTGGTGAATATTCCCAGGTTTGATTCCTGAACCGTGCCAAGTTAGCACATCTGAGCGGACATGGCAAAGGGGTGACACAGTTGGCTTCAGAACCTCTTGGCTAAAAAGGGAGGAAAAAAAGTTCCTGCTCGCTATCCAGTGGCCTCTGCGTGAGTGTGGGCATTGACCGAGGATAAGGTCAGGTTCATCTCTGAAGCCCTCAGCCCTTCCCCGTGGCTTGGCTGCGATGCCCCCCAAGAGTCAAATGGCTTATTAACAATCATCTAAACTCACATTAAGAATGACCACTTAGGCAAAATAACAGAGTACTGCCAACATCCATGAAATCTTACCTCAGGATTTGCTGTTTCCAGTAAAGAGAGAAAATTTAGGGGAAAAAATTAGAGCCTCAAATTCACTTAAAGGTGTTGGCGATTTTTAGAAAGTACACTGCATACTTTGGACAGTGCAGTGGTTCCACTGACATACAATGCCAAAGAATGGTGGGATATAAACTTATTGCATCTTGACCGAACAGTAATGAATAGAGGAGATGGAATGTACCTTTTACTATTTATTGAGTAAATGGGTGGACATTACAGCACATTCTCTTTCACTTTCGGGTTCTGCCTTGCAGACAAAGTAAAATCGAGCCCCCCAGCACCCCCTTCAGGTAACACCCGGGAACTGGGACAAACTTAATTGAAGCAAAACTCAAAACACAACACTCCTTTCTCCCAGATAAAACCCCTTAGTCCTCCAGGCGTCTGGGACGGAATCTAACCCGACTTGAGCGCCGCTGGACAGGCATAGTCGGGGTGCCACTGCTAGCCGCAGGAAAACCTTCCTCCGTGGCTGATGACTCCGTGACACCTTCTGTCGATGTGGCTTCCGTCGTCGTTGCAGGAAGCAGGCCGTCACTGCCTGGCAGAGGTGGCGGAGACAATAGCCTAGCCTGTGACGTCTCTGTTATTCTCACCGGAGTACGACCCCGTAGCTGGTCTACGTGGCGTCTGTGTAGCTGGTCTACGTGGCGTCTGTGTAGCTGGCCATCAGGTGTACGGACGCTGTACGACAGGGGACCTGTGGCCTGCTCCACCACGGCAGGCATCCATTTGTCTCCTCCTGCATAGCAACGGGCAAACACAATCTCTGACGGCTCGAACTGCCTGGCGGTGCCCTGGTGCTTCTTAGCCAGCTCCTCTTGCTTTGTGTGCATCTCATCCCTGTAGTCCGGGTGTAGCCGGTCCAGTGCAGTCGCCAGCTGGCGACCCATCAGCATCTCGGCAGGACTCTTCCCCGTTCCCGAGTTTGATGTGGTATGCTGTGATAACAGGAACCTGGCCAATCTGGTTTGCCAGTCCCCCCCCCCCCGATATCCTCACCAGTGCCTCTTTTGTGGTTTGCACCATCCTCTCTGCCTGCCCGTTAGAGGAGGGGTGATAGGGCGCTGTGGAGAGGTGATAGGGCGCTGTGGAGGGGTGATAGGGCGCTGTGGTCACGTGGCGGATCCCGTTTCTGCCTGCAAAAGCCTTGAACTCCGCTGACGTGAAGGCTGCTCCATTGTCCGAAACCAGCACGTCGGGACCCCATGTGTGGCAAACAGCAAACGCAACGCGTTGATCACTGCACTGGATGTCATGGAGCTCATGATAGCCACCTCCAGCCATTTCGAATGATAATCCATCACTATCAAAAAGACCTTCCCCTGAAATGGCCCTGCAAAGTCAATGTGGAGTCTTGACCATTTACGAGTGGTCCACTCCCAGGGGTGAAGGGGAGCCTTGGATGGGCTATGGAGAGTCAGCTGACATGTCTCACAGCTCTTTACCACCTCCTCCACGTCTCGGTCCAACCCCGGCCACCAGACGTAGCTTCTCGCCAACGCCTTCATGTGCACAATCCCAGGGTGTGAGTCATGCAGCATTTTCAGCACCTCCTCTCTTGCGGCGGCAGGAACCACCACACGGCTTTCCCAGAGCACGCAGTTCTTGTGTGCAGACATTTCATGGCGCCTCTGAACGAAGGGCTTGAAATGCTCCTCCTGGACCTCGGAGGGCCAGCTATGCAGCAGCCAGTGTAGCACCCGTGAGAAGACTGGATCTTTCTGTGTGAGGCTGCCAATCCGCTGGGCATGGAGTGGGGCCTCCTCCAGTAGCAGCACCTCCAGGGGTGGTGGCATCTCAGCCATCGGCCGGATCAAAGGCAAGCGACTCAGAGCATCAGCATTAGCCAGCATCTTCCCAGGCCTGTAGCAAAGTTCATAACTGTAAGCCCCCAACATCAGACTCCACCGAAGCATACGCAGTGATATGATCTGGGGCATGGGCTTGGAGTGATGCAGGAGCCCCAAGAGTGGCTTGTGGTCTGTGTAGATGACGAACTGTCTCCCTAACAGGTACTGGCTGAACTTCTTTACCCAAAATATGATGGCTAGGGCCTCCTTGTCAATCTGGGCGTAATTACGTTCCGTTGTTGAGTGTTCTTGAGGCAAAACTGATAGGCGCTTCCCGGCCATCTGGCTCTATGTGACCCAACAGAGCTCCCAGCCCGTATGGTGAGGCATCACACACCAACACCAATGGCTTGTTTTCATCATAGTGTGCCAGAACCTTATCTGCTTGTAGCAGTTCCTTTGCCTGTCTGTAGGCTGTTTCATGAGCTGAGGTCCAGTTCCACACTGTTGCTTGGCCTAACAGCCTGTGCAGTGGCTCTAAGATTGTGGCTTTGCCCTTGAGAAAACAACTGTAGAAGTTTAACAGTCCGAGGAATGCCTGCAGTTCAGTCTTGTTCTTGGGGGTGGGAGCGCTCCTGATAGCCTCCACCTTCTCCGTAGTCGGATGCACACCGTCTTTGTCCACTCAGAATCCCAAGAACTCCACCCCATTGGCAGCGAACACACATTTCTCCTTCTGAAGGCGTAGTCCTACCTCAGCCAGCCGGCGTAGTACTTCCTGCAGCCGCTCATCATGGGCTTCCTGTGTCTTGCCTGTAATCAGTATGTCATCCAAGTAAGGCTGAACTCCCGGAACACCAGCCAACAGGGTGTCCATGAACCTCTGAAAGATTGCCATAGCCGTAGACACCCCAAACTGCAGCCTTGTGGCACGGAAAAGTCCTCTGTGGGTGTTGATTGTCAACGGCTCGGCTGACTCTTCATCCAGGACCAGTTGCTGGTATGCTTGCTTGAGATCCAGCTTGGTGAACAGAGTGCCTCCAGCCAGTGTTGAAAACAGCTCTGTAACTGTTGGTAAGGGATACACATCTGGTAACACAGCAGTATTAACCGTACATCTGTAATCTCCACAGATTCGCAGGCCCCCATCCTTCTTTGCAATGGGCACGATAGGGGTGGCCCAATGGGAGTTCTTCACTGGCAAGAGAACCCCTTGGTTCACCAGCTTATCCAGGGCCTCATCCACCTTCTTGCGCAACGCAAAAGGCACTGGTCGCGCCTTGAAGAACTTAGGCGCTACCCCTGGGTCCACTTCGATTGAGACTGCCGGTCCCAGACAGGCCCCGAACTCACCAAAAACCTCTTCATAGTTCTCCAACATAGGCATTATGGGCTGTCGCTGTACCGTGTGTACTCCTGTCACTTCAATACCTAGGGGCTCAAACCAATCTCTGCCCAGCAGGCTTGTGCCCTGCCCCGCCAGCACATAAAGTGGAAGTGTGTCCTTGACTGCCGGATACTTAACTTCCACATGAATCATACCCAGCACCTGGAGTTGAGCTTGGGACCACTGCCGTAGCACGCCACTGACCTGAGCCATCGCCGGGGGTTCACTTGGCCACAGCCTATTGTAAGTCTCTTCACTTATCAACGAACACGCCGAGCCTGAATCCACCTCCATGCAGAGTGGTGCCCCATTCATGATCACATTTGCCGTGTATCCCCACCGTCTGTGGGGTAGCTGCTCAGCTTCCGTGGTATACACTGTGTACTCATCGTTGTCCTCCAGTGTCAGGGTGTGTGTCTGCGATGCTTGTGTTGGCTCTGCTGCAGCAGCCTGAGATTTCTTCATGCAGACACGAGCTATGTGTCCTCTTTTCTTACAGAAATGACATACCGCTGACAAAAATTTGCATGTAGTGGAACCATGGAGAGCCCCACAGCGGAAACATTTTCTTCCCACCTCTTTAGTTGCCTCCATGTCTCTCGCAGCAGCAGCTGCGTGTGTGGTCTTGTGCACCTCCTCGGCGGCCTGAGATGGTGCTGCCTCTGTACGGAGCATACATGTGTTCATCGATGCAGCCTCTGCTGCTAAAGCCTTCTCCTCGGCCAGTCGGAACGTCAGGGCCTTCTCCGCTAACAGCTGTCTCTGCAATGCCGAGTCCAGCACTCCACACACAATCCGATCACGGAGCATATTGTCTAACTGGTCACCAAAATTACAATGTAATGAGCGTTTCCTCAACTCAGCAATGTAACTTGAAATAGATTGTCCAGGCTGTTGTTTACAATTGTGAAAATGGAAACGCTGCACAATCTCTGAGGGTTTTGGGTTAAAATGTTTCTGCAGCTTCTCAATCAAATCAGCATAATCCACCTTACTAGGTTTACGAGGAGCCACCAATGAACGCAGGATGGAGTAAGTAGCAGCTCCGCATACACTTAGCAACACTGAGCGCTTCTTCTCTTCTTTGTCAATATTATTGGCCTCAAGGAAACACCACAGTCTTTCTGCGTATTCCTCCCATGAACTGTCCTTATCCCCAGAGAACTCTTCAATACGTCCCAAGGTCGTCATAGTTTTAATGTGCACTGTCCCTTTAAGATCCATGGACTTTTTCTTTTTTTTTTTTTAAATTCTTTTTCTCCTCCGGCCAGAGTTACGGTAGCTACACTCACGGTAGTTGCCTGGCCCGCAAAATACTCTGTCCGCCGTCTACATCGCAGCTAGCCAACTATCAAAATGCCGTTGATGTTGCTAGCCGAGTGGCCCCATCGTCGCAATTTCCAATATCACGGCTATAGGTTCGCATGTCTATCTCCGTCCTTCTAGAGAGTTCAACAGCCGCCTCGTCGCCAGTATTGCATCTTGACCGAACAGTAATGAATAGAGACGGAATGTACCTTTTACTATTTATTGAGTAAGTGGGTGGACATTACAGCACATTGTCTGCAAGGCAGAACCCGAAAGTGAAAGTGAAAGACAAAGTAAAACCGAGCCCCCCAGCACCCCCTTCAGGTAACACCCGGGAACTGGGACAAACTTAATTGAAGCAAAACTCAAAACACAACAAAACTTGCTTCCATACTCTGCTGAGTTCTGATCTCAGCTGCATCTTTTGGAGGGTGGCTCCAAAAGTCCTACGAGCAGAGGCCAGAGAGGCAGAAAAATCAAAGAGAAAGACAGCCATCTCTTTGGTAGGATCATACAATTGTAGCAGACAAAAGAACAGCATTGATGAAAGCCTGGGAATAAGAAGCCAGTCTGCTTATAGGGTGTAGCAGTGCAAGAAAGTGGGTAAATAGTTAAAGGATAAGTATTAGACTACACAGCCGGTGTTAGAGTTAGCTTTTGCACTGAAAGGTTGGCAGCCAGTGGGATCTAAGTTGTTGATATGCAGGAACATTCACAGTGATGGACTAATGATTCTGATGTGACTAAAGATAGTATGGAGAAATAAGTTTCTTGTTTATTACCAGGAGAAAACATAAAATCCTTTATATTCTCTCCTGACAGCTTATTCTGGGGTACAGTTCATTAGGCAACCTCTCCCAAGTGCTTCACATTTGAGAATAAAGTTTCAGTGACTGTCCATAAGTTATTCAATTTCAAGAGCTATTTCAGTCAAACCAGATATTGATCACCTTCTCCCAGGAGTCACTGGATAATGATCAACTCTGGATTTTTCTCTCCTCATTAGTCCAAAAGCAAAAGAGACCAGTATCAATGCTCCGAGATAACTAATTCAGCATAGGCCGGGGATCAAACACGGAACATTCCTGGGCTGTTTGGCTCAGCTCCTTTAACTGAGCTATCTGGTACCATTTTAAAACAAAAGCTATTTGAAATACTGAAGTTACTCTCAAACCCCGGTAGTGTCTGCCAGATTGCAAAACTGGGCTGACTGTAAGGAGGGCACCAATGGCACATAATAGACTTGTTAGCAAAACTGAAGTCCATGGGATGAAAGTGTGGATATAAAATTGGCTAAGAGACAGAAAGCAGAGAGTAATGGTGAACGGTTGTTTTTCATTCTGTAGGGAAGTATACAGTGGTGTCCCCCAGAGGTCAGCGTTAGGAGCACTGTTCTTTTTGATATATGTTAATGACATAGACTTGGGTATTGGGGGCATAATTTCAAAGTTTGCAGATGACACAAAACTTGGAAATGTAGTGAACAGTGAGGAGGATACAGGAAACTCTATTATCCGGCACCAATGGGACCGGCATGGTGCCGGTTTATCAAAAATGTCCGGATTACAGAGAGGTATAGTTTAAAAGGTACAAGAGCTCCGTACACAGCAACAAATCCAGGCTTCCCAACATGTGCAGGAACTCCGGCCACAGACCAAGCATCCCTGTTGCACAAACCCCAGTTACACAGCCACAGATCCAGGAACTGCCACTAATATGAAGTAAAACTTACCTGAACCTACTCCTGCATTTTGCCGGTTAACAGAGAATTTCCTGTAGTAGCAGACTTCATGAGAAAGAGACAGACTGGTGAAATGGGCAGACGCATGGCAAATGCAATTCAATGCAGAAAAGTGTGGTGACGTATTTTGCAAGAATGAGGGGAGGCAATATAAACAACATTATACAATTTTAAAAGGGGTTCAAGAACAGAGAGACCTCACATACACAGATCTTTGAAGGTGTAAGACAAGTTGCTAAGGCTGTTAAAAAGCATACGGGATCCTTGGCTTTATAGAGGCATAGCGTGTAAAAGCAAGGAATATGCTGAAGCTTTATAAATCACTGGTTAGGCCTCAGCTAAAGTATTGTGCCCATTTCTGGGCAGCACACTTTAGGTAGGATGTCAAGGCCTTGGAGAGGATGCAGAGGAGATTTACTAGAATGGTACCAGGGATTAGGGACTTCAGTTATGTGGAGAGACTGGAAAAGCTGGGGTTGATCTCCTCAGAGCAGAAAAGTTAAGGGGATATTTGATAGGACTGTTCAAAATTATGAAGGGTTTTGATAGTTTCTCCTTATTTACTCGACTGGCACATGGGTCAGTAACCAGAGGACACAGATTTAAGATAATTGGCAAGAGAACCAGAGGGGAGATGAGGAAAAATAAATTTACGCAGCATGTTATGATGATCTGGAATGCACTGCCTGAACGGGTGGTGGAAGCGGATTCAATAGTTAACTTTTAAAAAGGGAATTGGATAAATACTTGAAGGGGAAAAAAAATTACAGGGCTATGGGGAAAGAGCAGGGGTGCAGGATTAATTGGTAGCTCCTTCAAAGAGCCGGCACAGGCACGCTGGGCCTCCTTCTGTGCTGTACGATTCTATGCTTACCCATGTACCTGCAGACTATCCCATTTCATTGGCACCTCGATGGGATCACCAGTAGAATCATTAATCCCTCAATTACTGTGAACACAGCCGCAGACAGGCCTGCCCAGGTGGGCCAAAAAGCACCAATATGCAGCTTAAAAATGTAATTTTTGCAGCCAATGACACACACATCATGAATATGTGCCAGTGCACATATTCAAAAATAAAATGCATAAAATTCCATGACTTTCAAATCAAAATTGATTTTGAACTTTTAAGAAAAAGAATCTCAATATTTAAGATTCATCCTTTAATTTAAAAAACCGATTAGATGAAATTTACTGACTGCAGAGTCTCGGCTGCATCTAAAAGCACATATATTATATAATAAAATACATACAAGAATTAAATTAAACATGCATTTGAAACTCACAGGCTGTTGCAATATAAATCCCATCAAGGCAAGGCCCAACAATGATGCACCTGATCAGGGTCACTGCAGCTTATTGTTGCCGGCGGCCTCCCTCGCAGAGCAAAGTTTACCTGGGCCGGGGCCTGCGGCCTGCAGCGGCAGCACAGTGAGGTTGCTAGCCGGGGACGGTGCCTCTCAGGGCGGATCCGGCAGGTCCGCAGTGCCGCCGCCGCCCCTTCACCTTCGATTCAATGCAGAACCAACTTATTTTTTTATATAATCTCTCGCTCTCCTTCACATTTTTCTCGTTCGATCCGGATATGGCGGGGGGGGGGGATAGAGATTATTTATTGAGAGATCACTTCAGATTTTCGGTGAAGAAGAAGAAAAAATTCCCTTCATGATTTTTTAACTCCAAGGCTTCAAATCCGCAGGCGGCCGTTTGTCACCCGGAGAGACAGCCAATCAGAAAGCAGCTGGCGGCCGGACGATCGCCCGCCCCGGCAACACCACGTGGGTGGGAAGGGAAAGCTAGTGAACCAATCGGCTTCAAGCTGGCGACTTCCCACTTGACCAATCACGATCGAGATGCGCGCGCGCACCCCTTGGCGCCGCCGCTCCGCCTCGGCCCCGAACATGAGCTGTCGCGATAATTGGTGGCCAGCCCTAGCAACCGGGAGGACGCGTCTCTAGCCGAAAGAGATACAGGCCTTGGCAACCGAGGTGGCGAGTGGCAATGCCACGTGCGGATCCATTGCGTGGCTTACAGCATCCAAACTCCACAAAAGTCTTAAATTGCAAAGAGGTTGCAGATTTCAGACTGGATAGGCTGGGTCTGTTTTCCTTGGAACAGAGGAGGCTGAGGGGAGACCTTATTGAGGTGTATAAAGTTATCAGGGGCATAGATAAAGTGGATAGAAAGGACCTATTTCCCTTAGCAGAGGGGTCAAAAAACCAGGGGTCACAGATTTAAAATAATTGTGGGAAGGTTTAGAGGGGATTTGAGGGGAAATTTCTTCACCCAGAGGGTTGTGGGGGTCTGGAACTCACTGCCTGAAAGGGTGGTAGAGGCAGGAACCCTAACCACATTAAAAAAGTACTTGGATGTGCACTTGGGATGCTCTAACCTGCAGGGCTACGGACAAAGAGCTGGGAAGTGGGATTAGGCTTTGTTGGCCGGCGCGGACACGATGAGCCGAAATGGCCTCCTTCCGTGCTGTAGTTTTCTATGGTTCTATGATTCTAGGTTGCAAAGAGTGTGATTTTCATATTGCATATAATCAAAACAGAAATTGCTGGAAATACTCAGCAGGTCAGGCAGCATCTAAGTGAATGACATCACACTTGCCTATATTGAAATACATTTTCCACAGTTTTGCCCATTCACTTAATCTATGAATATCTCTTTAAAGTTTTATGCTTCCATCTACACTGCTTACAATGCCACCTATCTTAGTGTAAACTTCTTTACTCAGAGAGTGGTGAGAATGTGGTACTCGCTACCACAGGGAGTCATTGATGTGAATAGTATAGATGCATTCTAGGGGAAGCTAGATAAGCTAGATAAGCACATGAGGGAGAAAGGAATAGAAGGATAAGCTCAACGTAAGCTCGAGGAACAGCACCTCATCTTTCGATTAGGCACTTTACAGCCTGCCGGACTCAACATTGAGTTCAACAATTTCAGATAATTATCCCTGCCCCCATTTTTCATGCAGTATGATTTTTGCCATTCCCATTTGCAACATTTTATCTTTCCTGCCTCTTACAAAAGTACAGGGTGTTCTTTCTATTCCTTCCTCCCCTCCCAAACCGCACCCCCCCCTCTGCACCTGCTTAATATCTGTTACATCTCCAGCTTTTTCCAGTTCTGATGAAGGGTCCCAGACCTGAAACATTAACTCTGTTTCTCTCTCCACGGATGCTGCCTAGCCTGCTGAGTATTTCCAGCATTTTCTGTTGTTATTTCAGAAGGATATGCCGATAGGATGAGATGAAGTAGGGTGGGAGAAGGCTCGTGTGGAGCATGAACACCAGCACGGGCCAGCTGGGCCAAATGGCCTGTTACTGTGCTGTACATTCTATGTAATCTGTGGAGAGAGTAACAGAGTTAACGTTTCAGGTTGATGACCTTTTGTCAGAAATGGAAAAAGTTAGAGATTTAACTGGTTTTAAGTAAATACAGAGGGAGAGGGAGGGGGAGGAAAGAATAAAAAGAAAGGTCTGTGACCGGGTGGAAGGCAGGAGAGAGTAAATGACAAAAGGGATGATAGTACAAAACAAAAGGAGATAGTAATGGGACAAGTAAAGAAAACAAAAGATGAGTCTAGAGGAGGTGTAAATGGGATTGGCAGAATCATCAACAGCTGCCCTGTGAAAAAATAGGGGCAGAGGTTATGGTCTGAAATTGTTGAACGCAATGTTGAGTCCGGCAGGCTGTAAAGTGCCTAATCGAAAGATGAGGTGCTGTTCCTCGAGCTTACGTTGCGCTTCGTTGGAACAGTGTAAGAGGCTGAGGACTAAGAGGTCGGAGTGGAGTGGAGAATTAAAATGACAGGCAACGCTTACAGACTGAATGGAGGTGTTCCGCAGTCACCCAATCTGCGTTTGGTCTCCCCAATGTAGAGGAGACCGCATTGTGAGTAGCGAATACAGTATACTAAATTGCAAGAAGTACAAGTAAATCGCTGTTTCTTTTCAGTCTGATTGCAAATTTATTTCCATACTTTCCCCAGTGTGAAACAAACCCATACAAAACAAGGTCTCGGGTTCTACTGAGTTAAGTAATCTCAGTCGCGGCAGTATTATTTATATGGACTGTGGTGTCAGGAACAATTGACCTATATGTTCCCAGGCACTATTAAAGAAAGAAAGACTTGTATTTATATAGCACCTTTCACAACCTCAGGACATTCAAGCACGCTTTACAGCCAATTAAGTACTTTTTGAAGTGTAATCACTGTTGTAATTTAGGAAATAGGGCACAGCAAGCTCCCACAAACAGCAATGTGATAATGACCAGATAATCTGTTTTAGTGATGTTGATTAAGGGATAAATATTGGCCAGGACACTGGGGAGAACTCCCCTGCAATTCTTCAAAATAGTGCCATGGGTTCTTTTACGTATACCTTAGAGAGCTGACGGGGACTCGGTTTAACATCTCATCTGAAAGACAGCAACTCTGACAGTGCAGCACTCCCTCAGCACTGCAGTGGAGTGTCAGTCTAGATTTTTGTGCTCAAGTCTCTGAAGTGGGACCTGAACCCAGACCTTCTGACTCAGAAGCATGAGTGCAACTAACTGAGCCATGGCTAACACATAGAAACATAGAAGATAGGAACAGGAGTAGGCCATTTGGCCCCTCGAGCCTGCTCCGCCATTCAATGCGATCATGGCTGATCATCCAAATTCAGTACCCTGTCCCTATAGAAGGGTACATCTTACCAATATGTTCCCAGACACGGTTGCATTGACCTGTATGTTCCCAGACACTGTTGCATTGACCTGTATGTTCCCAGACACTGTTGCATTGACCTGTATGTTCCCAGACACTGTTGCATTGACCTGTATGTTCCCAGACACTGTTGCATTGACCTGTATGTTCCCAGACACGGTTGCATTGACCTGTATGTTCCCAGACACTGTTGCATTGACCTGTATGTTCCCAGACACTGTTGCATTGACCTGTATGTTCCCAGACACTGTTACGTCTTTGAATCCTCAAGAAATTCAGCTTCCACTAATCAGTCAGTGATCAATTTCCAAAAGCAACTAATGTGGAAATTGAGTAATTCATCAAAGAAAGAACTTTGCATTTATACAGCACCTGTCACCTCCTCAGGACGTCTCAAAGTGCTTCACAGCCAATTAAGTACTTTTGAATTAAAGTCACTGTTGTAATGTAGGCAAATTACTGTGCATTTGCCTCAAAGAACATGCAAAATATGTTTATAAATCCAGGCGACAGAAAGATTTGAGAGTAGACTCCCCCCCGGATTAATGAGTTGATGCAGTGAACGTCTGAGTCACATAGAGCAGGTAGGTCGATTCAAGGTCTGTGCAGAGTTCTCTGCCATGGAAACAGTAGAACCATTACAATTACTGCACACAAAGGGTGGCGACTCAGGTGAGGTACCAGAGATCAGATGGTGCCTGAGCAACGCAGCACGAGTCAACACTTTCAGGAGAGGAGTCAAAAAAACTGCAGAGGATAGGAGAGATGTTAAGAGTGGAAAAAAAGTAAGCCTTGCTTGGCTCAACCAAAGCTTTCTTAAAATATCCACAACCTTTTATGGATGATGAGATACCTGTGTTTACACCTTTTGCCTTACAATCAGTGTTAATAATGTGGAAAAAATGCAGATGAATAAGAACATAAGACGTGGGAACAGGAGTAGGTCATTCGGCCCCTCGAGCCTGCTCCGCCATTCAATAAGATCATGGCTGGTCTGATCTTGGCCTCAACTCCACTTCCCTGCCCGCTCCCCATAACCCTTGATTCCCTTACCATTCAAAAATCTGTCAATCTCCACCTTGAATATATTCAATGACTCTGCCTCCACAGCTCTCTGGGGAAGAGAATTCCAAAGATTCACGGCCCTCTGAGAGAAGAAATTCCTCCTCATTTCCGATTTAAAAGGGTGCCCCCTTATTCTGAAATGATGCCCCCTAGTTCTAGATTCCCCCACGAGGGGAAACATCCTCTCTGCATCTACCCTGTCAAGCTCCTTCAGAATCTTATATGTTTCAATAAGATCCCCTCTCATTCTTCTAAACTCCAATGAGTATAGACCCAACCTGCTCAACCTTTCTACATAAGATAACCCCTTCATCTCCAGAATCAACCTCGTGAACCTTCTCTGAACTGCCTGCAAGTATATTCTTCCTTAAATAAGGAGACCAAAACTGTACACAGTACTCCAGGTGTGGTCTCACCAACGCCCTGTACAGTTGTAACAGGACTTCCCTACTTTTATACTCCATTCCCTTTGCAATAAAGGCCAACATTCCATTTGCCTTCCTAATTACTTGCTGTACCTGTATGCTAACTTTTTGTGATTCATGTACAAGGCCCCCATATTTGCACCATTTATTAACGGTAACCTTTGTACTAAATCACAGCCTCAGCTCAGTGGTACTTGCCTCTAAATCAGAGGGTTGTGGGTTCTAAGCCCTACTCAAGAGAGATGAGCCCATAATCTAGGCTGACACTCTCGTGCAGTACTGAGGGAGCTGTACTGTCGGAGATGCTGTCTTTTGGACAAGATGTTAAACCAAGGCCCCTTCTGCCCTCTCAGATGGATTTAAAAGAGCAGGGTCGTTCCCCTGGTCAACGTTTATCCCTCAACCAACATCACTAAAACCAATTTATCTGGTCATTTTGTCTCTCTGCTGTTTGTGGGACCTTGCTGTGCGCACGTTAGCTCCAGCATTTTCCTACATTGTAACAGTGGCCACGCTTCATAAAGTACTTCATTGGCTGTGAAATGCTTTGGAATGTTCGGAGGACATGAAAGGTGCTATATAAATGCAAGGTTTCTCTATGATACATCAAGTGTGACAGAAACAGCTTTTTCATGCCTCATATATTTTTGTAGAGTATATATCTATTTTTTAATGACTTTCAAATACTGTAGATCAAAATTGACTTCAGGTAGCTGTGGCTGAGACATAAAGCTTTTTTATCTTGGTGTCGGGGAGAAAAAGAATGCACGGAACTAAAAACAGCCGTTAGTTTCGTAGGAATGGGCCAACCGTTGGCTCGGTGTTACTGCCTGATCAGAAACTATTCCGATCATGTTTATTGGCAAGTCCGTCATGTCTTTGAATGTTAACATATGTGAACTTGCAAACTCCTGTCAGACATTTAAAGTGATTTCTGTTGCAGCCAAGTGTCACAAGCAAGCTATTCAAGGACAACCAAGAGACTGGTGTTCACACTTTATCTACTTAAGAGGCGGAACTAATTTATATTCGAATTGCCTGACTATTGAGTTGATCTTCAGAGGAAACCTGCCCTATGTGGGCCCAGAAGAATTGTATGCCTTTTATAAGACAGAAGAATTGTATGCAGAGTGGGTTTTCTGTGTATCTTCAGTTTCCTATTTAGTCTGCCTGTTTCCACACTCAGGCAGTGAAAGGGGCTCTGTGGTGTGAATTGTCCACATAGCATTTCATCAGAGACTCAATTCAAGTTATTGGAGTTGATTCCTAAAGATTGAGCACTTTTATTGTTTTGGAACAGTTTATGTAATAAGTCTACTACTAATTTCTTGCTGTGTGTTTCTACTTCTGTGTAGTTAACCTGCTTGTAATTAAATTCGACTTACTGGTTTAGCCCGAACACAACGCTCTGCCAATGTGGTATTTACCATCATTTTGAAATGAACAGGAGCATGTGCTGGGCAGAAATATTCCTACATTACAACAGTGACTACACTTCAAAAGTACTTCATTGACTGTAAAGCGCTTTGGGACGTCCAGTGGTCGTGAAAGGCGCTGTAGAAATGCAAGTCATTCTTTTTTTTTTCATCGTCGCTGGGTCAAAATCCAGGAACTCCCTCCCTAACAGCACTGTGGGAGTACCTTCACCACACGGACTGCAGCGATTCAAGGAGGCAGCTCAACACCACCTTCTCAAGGGCAATTAGGGATGGGCAATAAATGACACCCACAAAACATCATCTCTGGCACATCATATCTTGGTTAAAGGGTAATTGTTAGTCCTCCAGCAAGACACCCAGTCACACCACACATTAGGTTTCATATTATAATTGATAGGAAACCGAGTTTGCTTCTGGAAGCTATCTTGTTACTGTTCGAGACAAATATACGCATCACTGTTTATGTTGCAAGATTCTAAGGGGGGAAAATTGGGTCAATTTGCGCCTCTCGTTAGCGCCCCTAATGGGGCACAAATCCCCTAGTGCCCGGACTCGGCGCCACTAACCCCTCCCGCGAAATTCAGCGGGAGGTTAGCGGCGGCGGTAACCAGTAGTGCCCCATTGCGCTGTGCTGCCGGTTATGACGTCATCGCCGTGCGCAGCGCCCCGGCCGCAAACTTCCCTTGCACCCCCTGACCTATCGCCGGACGATATCTCCGACAGGATCAGGGGGCGTTTTTGCAGCGGCGGCGGCGGTAGTTAAAGGGGCAGGTGTCGGGCGGCCATTTTTATTTTGGCCGACTGCCAGCACCTGACCCCTTCCCCTTTTTTTTTCCCGGGGTGCCGGTCGCGATCGCTCAGCCCGGCACTCCTCTTGAATGCCGGGCTGTTTTCACGGCACCCCGCTCCCCGGAGGTCCAGCAGGGCCCCGGTGCGTGCAGCGCTAGGCACCTTTCCTTTAATCAGGGGGGTGGGGAGGCCTGTAATGACGCGGCACTACGTGTCGCCGCATGTGGCGCTGTTGCACGTAGCGTTGCGAACTTCAGTAGTGGTGCTCCACCTCCTGCTTGGGGCGCTACTACTGAATTTCCGGTGGGGGGGCGGCACTAACTTTTTTGGGGTGCTGGCGATGTTAATGCCCCAAAAGGGGTGCCACCTAATTTTTCCCCCTAAGAGAACAGTTTAAAGACGAAAAGGGTAAACCTCTGTTCAAAAAAGCCATTGGATTTCAATCCAAAATAGCTCAAATAGGGAGCCAGTTCTAACTTTTTAAAAATCCCTTAAATTCTTCTTAGTTTCAACATGGCACAGTTGGTAGCACTCTTGCCTCTGAATTGGACGTGGATTCATCCCGGACTTAAGCATGTAATCTAGCTTGGCACACCAGTACAGAAAGAAAGTAAAATATATTTCTATAGCACCTTTCACGACCTCAGGACGTCCCAAAGCGCTTTACAGCCAATGAAGTACTTTTTGAAATGTAGTCACTGTTGTAATGTAGGAAACGCGGCAGCCAATTTGCGCACAGCAAGCTCCCACAAACATCAATGAAAAAAATAACCAGATAATCTGTTTTAGTGATGTTGGTTGAGAGGTACATATTGGCCTAGGACACCGGGGAAAACTCCCCTGCTCTTCTTCTAATAGTGTCATGGGATCTTTTACGCCCACCTGAGAGAGCAGGCGGGGCCTCGGTTTAACGCCTCATCCAAAGACGGCACCTCTGACAGTGCAGCACTCCCTCAGTACTGCAATGGAGTGTCAGCCGAGATTTTGGTACTCAAGTTTCTGGAGTGGCAAATTAACCCACAACTTTCTGACTCAGAGGCGTGAGTGCTACCCACTGAGCCACAGCTGACAGCACAGAACTGAAGGAGGAGAGGTAGAGAGGCGGAGAGGCTTAGGGAGGGAATCCCAGAGCTTAGGGGCTAGACAGCTGAAGGCACGATTAAAATCAGGGATGCTCAAGAGGCCAGAATTGGAGGAGCGCAGATATCTCGGAAGGTTGTAGGCCTGGAGGAGATTACAGAGATAGGGAGGGGCGAGGCCATGGAGGAATTTGAAAACAATGTTGAGAATTTAAAAATGGAGACGTTGCTTAACCGGGAGCCATTGTCAGTCAGTGAGCACACGGGTGATGGGTGAACAGGATTTGGTACGAGTTAGGACACAGGCAGAGTTTTGGATGACCTCAAGTTTACAGAGGGTAGAAAGTAGGAGGCCAGCCAGGAGTGCATTGGAAGAGTCAAGTCTAGAGGTAACAAAGGCATGGATGAGGGTTTCAGCAGCGGATCAGCTGAGGCAGGGGCGGAGACGGGCGATGTTACGGAGGTGGAAACAGGCGGACTTAGAGATGGCACGGATATGTGGTTGGAAGCTTATCTAGGGGTCAAATATGACACCAAGGTTGCGAACAGTCTGGCTCAGCCTCAGACAGTTGCCAGGGAGAGGAATGGGAGTCGGTGGCTAGAGAACGGAGTTTGTGGCGGGGACCGAAGACAAAGGCTTCGATCTTCCCAATATTTAGTTGGAGGAAATTTCTGCTCATCCAGTACTGGATGTCGGACAAGCAGTCAGACAATTTAGAGACAGTGGTTATCGGCCTTTATGTAAAGACTGATTTCTAATGAAAGCAATTTCTATATTGGGCCTAATTAGCATAATTTATTTCATGTCATCTGTATTCGTACCATTTGAGCTTTATGAAAATAGATTATTTGAATTATAATTATAGAGAAAGTCTGTTTTCTAATTAACTCTAACTGAAACGTTGAGGTTAATTAGTATAATGTATTGCACGTTATCACACAGAGTAATCAGGCCTTTGGAATTATTGATGAAAATGTAATAAAGCTATGATATAACTCCACAACCTCTCACCGATTCCACTTCCCTCCACAGCTACTTGCTCAGAGTGAACCCAAAGGTGCACACCCATCACATCCTGCTTGGCCAAGCCCAGCTTCAAACCTCAGGTAAGAAAGGATAGACTTACATTTATATAGCACCTTTCACAATCTCAGGACATCCCAAAGCTCTTTACAGCCAATTAAATACTTTTGACATTGCAGTCACTTCAATGTAGGGAAATGCAACAGTAAATTTGTGCACATGATCCCACAAACAGCAATTAAATAAATGACCAGATAATCTGTTTTGGTGACGTTGGTTGAGGGAAAAATATTGGCTAGGACACTGGGAGATCTCCCCTGCTCTTCTTCGAATAGTGCCATGGGATCTTTTACATCCACCTGAAAGGGCAGGTGGGACCTCAATTTAACGTCTCATCCGAAAGATGGCACCTCTGACAGTGCAGCACTCCCTCAGTACTGCACCGAAGTGTCAGCCTGGATTATGTGCTACAGTCTCTGGAGTGGGACTTGAGCCCACAACCTTCTGACTCAGAGCTGAGAATGTTACCACTGAGCCAAGGCTGGCATCTACATTACCAAGACCATTTCCTTCCACCACTGGAATATTGCCTGGCTCAGTCCCTACCTCACCTCTGCCACCACTGAATGCCATCACCATGCTTTCATCAGCTTAAGCTTGAGCACTTCCGATGCTTGTACTAGTAAACCCGCATAAACTACAACTGATCCAGATCTCCTTGGCCTGTGTTCCATTCTGCACAAAATCCCACACATCACTCAACTGTCTCCCATTGTGCATCAGATCTTCAAATTCTTCCATGGTTTGCTCCACCTTTCCTCTGCAATGTTCTTCAGCCCTGCACCCCAGTATACAACATCTGCACATGTATGTCCAATCAGTCCCTCCACTCTGGTGGTGACGGAACATTCAACCACCAACCCTCTGAACTGACCTCTCTTCCTAGCTTCAAAAACCTCAAAACCTCTTTTTTAGATGCAACTGGGTGGCCCAGTTAGACACCGATCTTTCACCTGCGACCTGGGTTCAAATCCATTTCAGATCACTGGGATGGAATTCTCATCTGTCTCCTGGTTGTTAGGGTCGTATGTGACATTTGCCCAGTACGGGTACGGTAGCATAGTGGTTATGTTACTGGACTAGTAATCCAGATGGCTGGACTAATGATCCGGAGGCATGAATTAAAATCCCACCACGGCAGCTGGGTAATTTAAATTCAGTTAATTAAATAAATCTGGAATAAAAAGCTAGTATCAATAATGGTGACCATGAAACTACCGGATTGTCATAAAAACCCGTCTGGTTCACTAATGTCCTTCAGGGAAGGAAATCTGCTGTCATTACCCGATCTGGCCTATATGTGACTCCCGACCCACAGCAATGTGGTTGACTCTTAACAGCCCTCTGAAATGGCCCAGCAAGCCACTCAGTTGTACCAAACCGCTAGAAGAAGTATCACCACATGGACTGCAGCAGTTCAAGGCGGCGGCTCGCCACCATCTTCTCAAGGGCAATTAGGGATGGGCAATAAATGCTGGCCTTGCCATCCCATGAATGAATAAAAAGAAATGTCGGTCAACGAACACAGGGACGACGGGTGAATGGGACTTGGTGCGAGTGAGGATACTGGCAGCAGAGTCGTGGATGATAAGCTGGAAAGAGCATAGGCTTCGGCAGGTATTTCAAGAGTGTTTTATTCCCCTCTGGAATTTGGCACAGAAGAGTTGAAAGCATACAAGGACAACCACCGACACCCACCCCCCCCAACCAATCCCCATCCCCAGCAGACATGTCTGTCGGCAAGTAAGCTACTCAGCCTTTGCTTTTATGACAGAAGTGCATTCACCTGAACTGCGTTAAAGAGGTTGCCTGGCAACAGGCAGTGTGTGTCGAATAGAACAGGATGAAGTCATGCTCCAGTAGCACCATCAATAGGACAGTGACTGCACTCCTTACTAATGTCATCCCTGAATGAAAAAAAAATCTCGGTTCTTGATCGCTGCAGGGAACATTCCACACAGAACATCTGTTACCTGGTCAGTAGGTAACTAATGAATGAAGCGTGGAACAGAGGGTGAGAGAGACACTGGCAAGTGTACAGATATCTCCTTTTATGTTCAAGTAACTTGCCAGCCCCTGAGCTTCGCATTTGTAGCATTAAGAAGCCAATGTATTATTTTTGTAAGCATCGGGATGTCACTATTTACCAACCCCCTGAACACACAGCACCAAAAATCTAATTGGAGTTTTTGGTGAGGGGAATGGTTTCCTTTTTTGTCATAAAAAATAAATACTGCATTACTAAGAGCACTCACATCGCGAAGAGATCCCATAAATAATCAGTCACGCCACAGGGCTTGCAGATAATTTGCCAGGTGTTCCCACTCTTCACCGGGTTAGACAGGCTTGACAGCAGCTCACACTGGTGCTGAGCGAGAGGGGAGAACAGCAAAGACTGAGTGCTGCGGCAACACATCGCACAGGTGCTGGAATAAGAGGACCTGAATTGTGAATCTGATGGTTCAGTACAAGAATGAAGACTTGCATTTATATAGCGTCTTTTAATGACCTCAGGACGTCCCAATGACAGACAATTGAAGTGAAGTCACTGTTGTAACGTAGTAAAGGCAGCATGCAATTTGCGCACAGCAAGGTTGCACAAACAAGAATGTGATAATGACCAGGTAATGTTTTTAGTGACGTTGGTTGAGGGATAAATATCGGCCCTGCTCTTCTTTGAATAGAGACATGCGATCTTTTACGTCCACCTGAGGGGGCTGGCGGGGCCTCAGTTTAACATCTCATCCAAAAGACGGCCCCTCCGACAGTGCAGCACTGGAGTCAGTCTAGATTTTCTCTGGAGCGGGACTTGAACCCACAACCTTCTGACCCAAGGCGAGAGTGCTGCCCACTGAGCCACGTGTCTCAGGTGCTTCATGGACAGAAGGGCAATTGCAGGTCGCAAGATATTTTGTACTTTCTCTCGGCTCTTATATAGCGAGATGGGCTGACAAGGTAGTTGACATTCTAACTAGTCTCTCCCAATGTCACTCTGTATCAGTACTTCAAGTGTACAAGAGTCGCCAACCTTCCCTTCTTCTGGATTAAACACCTGGGCACAATCGGAGATCTGGGCGCAAACTGCACCTGTTTTGAGAAGTCTTTGGGTTTCCACTCAAACTCATTTGCATAAAACTGAGTCGGGGAAGAGTGGAAAATACAACAAGATCTTATATTTATATCGCGCCTTTAGCATGCTGAAACGCCCCAAAGCGCGTCACAGGAGCGTTATCAAAAAAACAAAATTGACACCAAGCCACATAAGGAGATATTAAGGCAGGTGACCCAAAGCTTGGTTAAAGAGGGAGGTTTTAAGGAGCGTCTTAAAGGATGAAAGAGAGGCGGAGAGGTTTAGGGAGGGAATTCCAGAGCTTGGGGCCGAGGCAGCTGAAGGCACGGCCACCAATGGTGGAGCGATTAAAATCAGGGACGTTCAGAAGGTCAGAACTGAGGAGCGCAAATACAAATATACAACAAATACAGGAGTTTTCAAGAGGAAGGGAAGAGATTTAAAACATTTTTTAAACAGATAATTTTGTAATGTTTTCCCCTTGTATTGTGAATTTTGTGCTCACCAAGGGGAGTCAGTGCTTTAGAATACTTCCTCATCTTGAAATAGTTTAAAACATG
Organism: Somniosus microcephalus; assembly: GCF_052327205.1. Taxonomy (NCBI): domain Eukaryota; kingdom Metazoa; phylum Chordata; class Chondrichthyes; order Squaliformes; family Somniosidae; genus Somniosus; species Somniosus microcephalus. The sequence goes on from NC_141008.1 coordinate 52,967,076, forward strand.
CTTGCCAATACATTCTACTCTTAATTCTTAGTTGCTTGATTAGAATTATCTGATAATTAAAAGTTTTCAAGCAGAAATACCTCCTCTGCAGTTTTAATTTCAATAGCTTAAAAATGAACTATTGGGTAATTCAATTTGTTTTTCTCCAAGCAAGATGACTTTGAATCATCAGGAGATGACTGTAAGGGTGAATTCTGCATCAGCGCACCCAATTCTCTGATCCAGGCTTCTGCTGAGTGCGGCTCGCAAAAATTTATCCCATAATTTCATCTGAGCAAAATATCCCCAACACGCGAGACATGCTGGTTCTGTGACTGGATTTAATTTAGAATTAATTACATCTCGTATTCAGCCAAAGTTAACAGCTCAGGTTCTGCACCAATTTACTTTACGACCGGGTTCACAGGATGATTATTTTAACGTTCAGCGACTGATCTCACACAAAAACCAGCTGCTTTACAGCAACAAGCAGCAGGTGACAGGTGCCGATGGGGGATGAAGACGACAAGCAGCAGGGTTTTTTTTTAAGTTGTCTTTTCCCTACAACTCCTGAGGTCCTCAGCCTCCCATCCTATGTGGCACAGCCTCCCCGAGTTGAGTTAGAACCGTGCTCAAATCTCGATCAGTGCTTTGTGTCTCATGACCGTCCCCCTCCACCCATCCCACCTCACTTCCACCCCCCATCCTAAGAATGCTGACCCTTGCTGGGTTACAATTCCCAGCTCACTCACATTGCTGTGCTTCATGTGTGAGGCCAGACTGTGAGTGTCCGCAGGCTGTTTGACTGGGGGAGGGTGGCAGAGAATCACCGCAGAGCCTGAAACTAACTCTCTCCTAGTGATCAGGAGCGAGAATCTTGGCGGATATATTTACCCACCCCCTCCCCAGGCCAGTTGATGAGACCAATTGTAACTCTCCAACTGCTGCCCCAGCGGAAATCAGCTCACTGTCGCTCTGGGAAGTGGCTGACAGGTGGCACACAAGAGTGAGCTATCTCTCCAATGTTCACCCCTTCCCTGCAGGGAAGTGCCTGGTATCTCCCCAGGGCTGCGAGTGAAAAATCCCAGACATCACATCCTAACAGTTAGTGGTGCAAGCTTGTGCTGGGAGCTCACTCGAGGCAGGCTTTGCTAAGAAACACCTTGGATTCAGCACGTATGCTTCAGCACTTTCTCAGCTCCACGAGGCGAGTTAGGTTTTCCTATCATTAGTGAAACATCCCAGTGCTTAAAAATAAATGCACCAAAGCATGGGGCCACCCTTGAAAAGAAATAACTTGTATTTATGTAACACCTTTCACAACCTCAGGATGTCTCAAAGCACTTTACAGCCAATGAAGTACTTTTTGAAGTGGAGTCGCTGTTGTAATGTAGGAAACGCAGCAGCCAATTTGCGCACAGCAAGCTCCCACAAACAGCAATGTGATAATGGCCAGATAATCTGTTGTAGTGATTTTGGTTGAGGTATAAATATTGACCAGGACACCAGGGATAACTCCCCTGTTCTTCGAAATAGTGCCCGTGGGATCTTTTACATCCACCTGAGAGAGCAGGCGGGGCCTCAGTTTAACGTCTCATCCGAAAGATGGCATCTCTGACAGTGTGGCGCTCCCTCAGCACCGCACTGGGAGTGTCAGCCTGGATGATGTGCTCAAGTCTCCTGGAGTGGGACCTGATCTTCACAACCTTCTGACTCAAGGGCGAGAGTGCTGCCCACTGAGCCACAGCTGACACTTGTAGTAAGAGGTGGGTGCTGCACCAGCAATCAGTGTCCCAATCTTGGCCAAAAGTATCAGCAGGGGAGGTGCCCAGACGCACAGTGCTTCATATGGAAGGGTGGGTGTCAGGAATCACGGGTCAAATCAATGCTGGACTCCTTGGCACAGCTCCTAGCAGCTTGTTACAGGACTGAACTAGCAGAGGCCTTGGGGTAGGTTGTCTGCTTGCCCTCTCTTACTTGTAAGGTGTTGACGTGGGGGTGGAGAGGGAACCTGCAATATTACAGAGAGAATAAGTGACTGCAGTGAAGCAGCAATCTCACAGTGCTTTACTTGTGCAACAGGTACTGACAGTATCGGAGGTAAGCAATGAATTACCTATATTTAGCAAACAAATCTACCTTCCAAATTGCATTACAAGATTTACCACTGTTGAATTATGGGTCAAACTGAAGCATAATTTATGCTCATCTCTTTTGAACCAACGAACATAGCCAAGGGATCACCCTGTATTGTTTTTAAGTTATTTGGCAAAGGTCACAAGCCCCTGACACTGCTTTGATCTCCCACTCCTTCACTTCATTCTAGCGCTGACTGAATGCAAGGATTTCCCAAAGCTTCAGAAACACAAAGTGGGCAGGCCAACTCTTCAAGCAGATCAGAGGCTGAGTGTCCAGGTTGTTTCTATTTACTCCCTTAAATTCCCTCATGGCTTCACCTCTCCGTATCTCTGTAGCCTCCCTTAAGCCACCTCTTTGATCAAGCCCCCTCCAAATATCTCCTCCTTTTGCACGGTGCCCATTTTTGTCTGATGACGCCCCTGCGAAGCAACCTGGGACATTTTACTACATTAAAGGTGCTTTATAAAAGAAAGACTTGCATTTATACAGCGCCTTTCACAACCTCAGGTCGCCCCAAAGCGCTTTACAGCCAATGAAGTACTTTTGAAGTGTTGTAATATAGGCAACATTGCAAATGTAAGTTGTTGTTTGTGGTTTCTTTGGGGAGGGAGGAGAGAGAGAGTTCACCTGCTCGCAACGTGACCAAAGACCCCTCAGTGAGCGACGAGAATTCCGTCGCCTGGGGAGAAACTGAGATGGGCCCAGCCACCCAAGGCCTTCTGGGCAGGGTAGTGATGGCAATGTGGATGGGGGGAAAGGAGGGGATCTGTAGGTTCCCACTGAAGGATGAGGAAGATGGAACAAACGACCTCCTTCGTCAGTACTGGGTGAACTGAAATTTAAGACTGAGATTGGTAGATTTTTTTTTAGGTAAGGGTATCAAGAGATATGGATCAAAGACTGGTAAACGGAGTTGAGGTACAGATCAGCCATGATCTGATTGAATGACGGAACAGGCTCAAGGGGCCTACTCCTGTTCCTACGTTATTTTTGTGAACTGTTGGTCGGCAGGATTATCTCACCAGAGACGGTGAGTTGCAACAGCCATTTCGCTCATATGGACGCCCCGCCCCGTTAACTAACAGACCAGCGCTCACACGCAACCCTCACGCCAGGTACCAAGGTGTGTGACCCAGGCAGCCCCTTGCACTCCAGCCTGGAAGCGGGGCATACACTCTTCCTTCCAAGCTTAAAGATCATCTTGATTGTCTTTGGCTCCATTTTGATGGATTTGTTTGGAAACAGAAGATGACAGGAAGTAAACACGGACCCCCTAGAGAGATGCCTGCCAACAGCCTCACAGCAGATGGCTTGATATATTGAACAATAATTTGATATAAAAATCAAATGTTACCTATTAGAGTGGCAGCCACTCCACGAGGTCACACCATCAATCACAGCAGAAGCAGAAACTTACTCTGTTTGTAAAACACAAACATTTTCGACCATTTGAACTTCAAAGTTTTCTTATTTGGTTTCACAACAATTTCAACTCAGTAAGAGCAGCAACAGATTAGTGACTGGGATCTTATTTCAGGACCGAGGTCATTTTCAGTCACTTTCCAAAGATCCAAAACTGAAGTCCCCATTTTCCTCACCTTCACCTGCCGTGCCTAATACTGAGGGGGAAGAGTGAGGATAAAGGGGCAGAGTTCCAAACAGACTGGCTCTCCGTCCCTTTACGTTCTGGGTCTGGCCTGCATGGGCTGAGCAGGGTCTTCACCTGCAGATTCAGTGTGAGGAGGTGTCCCCAGCTCAGCTCCCTGAACTTAAGATTATGGGGTACCCCGAAGAAACCCTGGTTGGGGCTTGTGCCAAGACCCTGTCAGGTTGGAGAGCGGGAGGGGGGCCAGGCCGCAGGTGGACGAGAAGCCCTGAAGGAGGTAGGGTGGGTTTAGCTGCTCCCACCAGTTCTTTGGGCCGCGCTGGTGGCCATGACCAAAGTTGCGAGATTCTCAGGGCTGCACCTGCGCTGCTGGTTCCCGGTGCAAGTCCCTGCCATGGACTGGGGTGCGGGGGGGGGGGGTTGGGGGGGGTGGGGCATGTTAATGTCGCAGGACACCAATATTGTAGGGGAGAGGGGCCTCGGTGGACACAGAGCACCTCGGACACACGAGGGATGATTTTAACTTTTGGCAATGACGGAAAGCAGGTGGAAATTGATCGGCCATTGACTTCAATGGAAATGAAAATTGAGTCGGGGGTGTGTAACGGGCAGCCGATTCGCTACCTTCTGCTTTCCACCACCGTTAAAATCAGCTAAGCTTGTGTCTGGCCGTGGGGAGCAGGAGGAGGAAAAAAAATCAGCCCTCTTGTATGTTTTGTAAATGTGCCGGGGTTTATTTGTCCATGTGACTCAGGAGCTGTGTTTTCTCGATGGGACAACTGATCTCAGTGAAGCAGGTGCTGGAGTCACTTATAGTGCCCTGGGCTAAGGAAGGGAAGAATCAGCCAGTGTTACCATTCCTGATCACAGTCACGGACTCCTGCTGGATGCGTATCCCTTCAAGTGTTGGGCAAGGCCAGAATTAGTAAAGGACGAGTATATGTGAGTGAGGGGTTTCGACTGGTTCCCAGGGCCTCTATTCCAGCCTTTCACACTCTTAATGATTCCAAGGGGCAGAATGTGCTAGGTTGGATATTCTCTACCCCACCCCCCAGTTCCCTGCATTAATAGTCTGGCCTTGTCTCCACTCTCAACACAAATTGACTACATCACATCTCCAAGGAGCTCCAGTAGAAATGCTTTAATGGTACAACCATTTGTGGCTCGAGTTATTTTTTCTGAAACCTCTCCAGGAACTCCAAGTAAACCTGTTTCTGAGGCGCAGAGGCAGGAACAAAATGTCCTCCCGGGTGAGTGAGAATGACAGGATCTACGAATAACGTGGACAGTTCCTGGCTCATTTCCCCAGGGATGACCCGGTCAGTGTCACCAAACACGTGCAAAGAAGGAAGCGTGATGGGCTCCTCGTAGAAACGGTCGTGAAGCTTGCACCTGCTCCTAAAGCCTGCGACAAGGATCGCAAAATCAAACTGGAATCTGGGGTCTCCCTGCTGCTTGAGTGCACAGATCATAGATACGAGAGCTGCTCCTTGGCTGAAGCCCATGATACCGTCGAACGGGCCCAACTCAACCATGGCTTCAGAGATGGTCTCCAGCGATTCTTCCAGCCCTTTGCAGGTCTCCACGTGGTCCAAGGCATTGAAACTCTCCTCACCTGGGTTTGAGAACCACCAACCACAGGCATTTTCCTCAGTTTCCCCCGCTTGAATCCCTGGATCAACGAAACACAACAGAATTATATGATTCTCATCGCGAATTGGTAGGCCAAAGTACAATTTTTTCTTGCTAGTTGTACTTAGGATGTGGGTGATGCTGGCAAGGCAGTATTTACTGCCCATTCTCAGGAAGGATATATTGGCCTTGGAGGGGGTGCAGCGCAGATTCACCAGAATGATACCGGGGCTAAAAGGATTAACTTATGAGGACAGGTTGCACAGACTAGGCTTGTATTACATTGAGTATAGAAGATTAAAGGGTGACTTAATTGAGGTTGTTAAGATGATTAAAGGATTTCAGAGAGAAACTATTTGCTCTGGTGGGAGAGTCCAGAACAAGGGGGCATGACCTTAAAATTAGAGCCAGGCCGTTCAGGGGTGATGTCAAGAAGCACTTCTTCACACAAAGGGTAGTGGAAATCTGGAACTCTCTCCCCAAAAAGCTGTTAAGGTTGGGGGTCAACTGAAAATGTCAAAACCGTGATTGACAGATTTTTGTTAGGCAAGGGTATTAATGGGTACGGAACCAAGGCAGGTAGATGGAGTTAAGATACAGATCAGCCGTGATCTAATTGAATGGCAGAACAGGTTTGAGGGGCTGAATGGCCTCCTCCTGTTCCTTCTTTTCAAATCCCTCCATGCCCTCACCTCTCCCCATCTCTGTAACCGCCTCCAGCTCTGCAACCCTCCGAGATCTCTGCGCTCCTCCAATTCGGGTCTCTTGCGCATCCCCGATTTTCATTGGTGGCCGTGCCTTCAGCTGCCAAGGCCCTAAGCTCTGGAGTTCCTTCCCTAAACCTCCTCGCCTCTCTATCTCTCGCTCCTCCTTTAAGACGCTCTTTAAAACCTACCTCTTTGACCAAGCTTTTGGTTATCTGCCCTAATATCTCCATATGTGGTGTCAAATTTTGTTTGATAGTCACACCTGTGAAACACCTTGGGATGTTTTACTACGTTAAAGGCGCTATATAAAGGCAAAAGTTGCTGTGGTTCCTATGTTCCATCACGAGTTACCCTGCGGATATTAAGAATCAACCCCACTCCAGAGATTTGAGCACAAAAAGCTAGGCTGACACTCCAGTGCAGTGCTGAGGGAGTGCTGCACTGTCGGAGGTGCCGTCTTTCAGATAAGACATTAAACAGAGGGCCCCGTCTGCTCTCTCAGATGGACATAAACGATCCCATGGCACTATTTTGAAGAAGAGCAGGCGAGTTCTCCCCGGCGTCCAGGCCAATATTTATCCCTTGATGATCAACATCACTATAACATTATCTGGTCATTATCTCATTACTGCTTGTGGGGGCTTGCTGTGCACAAATGAGCTGCCACGTTTCCTACATTACAACAGTGACTACGGTTCAAAGGTACTTCATTGGCTATAAAGCGTTTTGGGACGTCCTGAGGTGGTGAAAGGCGCTATAGAAATGCAAGTGTTTCTTTCTCTTAATGTGAGGACCAAAAGTCTCTTGTGGGCCAGACCAGCGGGGAAGGCCATTAGTGAACCAGTTGGGTTTGTTGGACGGAGCTCCCAGAGGTGACAGTCGGGGTTTGAAGGCCGCCTATCCCCGGGCTCGGGCAGGCCGGTTCCCAGGGCTTGTACTCACCGTCCCCGGCGGCGGCAGCGGGAGCCGGGCCCCCCGGAGGCGGCACCCTGAGCGGCGAAGACACGTACAGCAGCTCGGCGCGTTTCCTGAGCGCCTTCCGCAGGGAGCCGGTCCGCTCCCGGAAAGATTTCTCGTTCTGCCGGTAACCGTGAACGCAGAAAAGCCGCAGCGCCGGCGGCGGAGCCATTACACGGACGGCGACAATAACTGGCAGGATCCCGCGGCCAACCCGTCCGACCGGGCAACCGAGAGCCTGCTACAAAGTGCCCGCAGTGCGTTCCCTTGACATCACCACTTCCCTATTGAATTGACTCATTTCAAAACTATTGCTTTGTTACACGATCTGATTCCAACATCAATGATATGTTTTTTCTGTAGAAGTATGAAAGAGAAAGGATATTTTGCCAGATTTCTATTGCACTAGAGAAATATTTAAAGCTGCACATGAATGTGTTATTTATTTCCCCCTCCCCTCCTCACCCAAAGGCACTGAGAATTGTTGGGGTGGAACCTCTATTTCACTCACTCGGTGGGAAGGGGAACGGGCAGGTTGGGGGACCTCCTCGTAGGACTGCTCCTGGGCCTGGCCAATGTGCCGTCAACTGGTCCGGGCAGCGGGTGGTCGAGGGGTCGTTCGGGCCCGACTGCCTGCCTCTCGTCCGCGGCCACGTTCGCGCCCATGTGGCCCTGGAGATGGAGCACGCGGTGTCAGCCGGCACGCTCAAGGCCTTCCGTGACCGGCGGGCACCGCAGGGACTGGAGTGCTTCATCACCCCCGGACACCAAATCTTAATTTAATTTGTTAAGTTTCATTTGATGTATTTTTGTTAAATTACAGATTTTGTTTATTGATCGCACCAAAAGAGCAGCCCCTCTTTCACTCCAGGAGTTGAGCCAATGATGGAAGCTATGCTGATGCTGCAATGCAGTACTGGAATTCCCTCGCTAATCCTCTCTCCCTTTCAGACGTTCCATAAAACCTGCCTCTTTGTCCAAGCTTTTGGTCATCTGTCCTGTCCTAATATTTCGTGTGGCTCGGTGTCAAATTTTATTTAATAATCACTCCTGTGAAGCGCCTTGGGATGTTTTACTACGTTAAAGGCGTTGTATAAATGCAAGCTGCTGTTGTGGTACCCCACTAGTCACTGCTTTCTGAGTGGCAGGCAGTGACTAGTGGGGTACCGCAGGGATTGGTGCTAGGACCCCAGCTATTCACAATATATATAAATGATCTAGACAAGGGAACTAGATGTAATATCTCCAAGTTTGCAGATGACACAAAGCTGGGTGAGCGTGTGTGCTGTGAGGAGGATGCAGAGAAACTCCAGTATGATTTGGACAGGTTGGGTGATTGGGCAGATGCATGGCAAATGCATTATAATGTGGATAAATGTGAGGTTATCCACTTCGGTGGCAAAAACAGGAAGACAGATTATCTGAACGGCAATAGATTGGGAAAAGGGGAAGTGCAACGAGACCTGGGTGTCCTTGTGCACCAGTCGCTGAAGGTAAGCATGCAGGTGCAGCAGGCGGTTAAGAAGGCAAATGGTATGTTGGCCTTCATAGCGAGAGGATTCGAGGACAGGAACAAGGATGTCTTGCTGCAGTTGTACAGGGCCTTGGTGAGACCACACCTTGAGTATTGTGTGCAGTTTTGGTCGCCTTATCTGAGGAAGGATGTTCTTGCCATGGAGGGAGTGCAGCGAAGATTCACCAGACTGATACCTGGGATGGCAGGAATGACGTATGAGGAGAGATTGGGTCGATTAGGCTTATATTCACTAGAGTTTAGAAGAATGAGAGGGGATCTCATTGAAACTTCTAAAATTCTAACAGGACTAGACAGACTAGATGCAGGAAGGATGTTCCCGATGGTTGGGGAGTCCAGAATCAGGGGTCACAGTCTAAAGATAAAGGGTAAGCCATTTAGGACTGAGATGAGGAGGAATTTCTTCACCCAGAGAGTGGTGAACCTGTGGAATTCTCTGCCACCAATTCATTAAATATATTCAAGAAGGAGTTGGATATATTTCTTGAGGCTAAAGGGACCAAGGGATATGGGGAGAAAGCAGGGACATGGTACTGAATTTGGATGATCAGCCATGATCTCATTAAATGGCGGAGCAGGCTCGAGGGGCCGAACGGCCTACTCCTGCTCCTATCTTTTATGTTTGTTGTTGTTGTACTGAAGGAATGCTTTATTCTCAGAGGTACAGTCCTTTGGGTGAAGTCTCAATTTGCCAAAGCCCCATCTGCCTTGTTTCAGTGCTTCAGATTTGGCATTAAGGATTCCATGGGATTATTCAAAGACGTTCTCCCAGAGTCCTGGGTGACATTACTTCATGAACCGGTGTCATCAAAAACAGATTAACTGGTCTTTCATCTCATTATGTGTACTCAGGAATTTGCTGTGTACAAAATGGCTGCCAAATATGCCTGCATAACAACAGCCACTGCACTTCAAAGTGAGCCACTGTATATGAAACCCTTTTGGATGATTGGAGTAACGCGCACCGCCTTTTCATGGCAATTGGAAAGCGAAAAGATCCGATGTTACCGGATTGGATGATTCATGTTGAGCAGCCTTTTCTCCCCATCTCCAATATTTTTATAACTAATAAACAAAGTGTTCAAAGAAAATGAAAAACAAAACACAATTTTTTAAAACGCCAATGATTGTTCTCCCAGGTTGCTCGCAGCAGTGTCCAGGGGGTTAATCTTTCATTCCTGGAGGGTAGGCAATCCTATTGGAAGGCAAAACACACAAAAAGGTCATGACCTTCGGTTGCTCTGTGACAGGAAGTGTGCAACAGGAAACCCACTGAGCGTGTGGACTGAAGGCAAACTTTGATTCAGACAGAAGATTGTTTCACCTGAAAGCATTCTGGTACTTGATTGGGGACAGGACCAAAACATCAATAAAAGGTCATGGTCACAAACAGAACCAATAAGCAGATTAGAAGATGAGGAAAAAAGGCCTTGAAGAACTTTCATTACAGTACAGCAATGAGATACCCCTGCCTACCACAGGAGAAAATGAACCAAGGCTTTCTCTGCGGCACTCAGGCAGCACGTATTAATCGGGATACTTTTGCAAGGGGAAAGGGACATTGCAATTTACTGCATCCCCTCCAATAATGGCAGATCTCTCCTATGAAGGTGGAAAGATAAGAGAATGAGGAAGAATTTTGTATGGTTCTTTTATAATCACTGTGTTAGTCGTGGCTCAGTGAGTAGCATGCTCATCTCTGAGTCAAGTCCCACTCCAGAGACTTGAGCCCAAAATCTATGTCGACACTCCAGTGCAGTGCTGAGGGAGCGCTGCACTGTCGGAGGTGCCGTCTTTGGGATGAGACGTTGAACAGAGGCTCCGTCTGCGCTCTCAGGTGGACATAAAAGATCCCATGGCCACTATTTTGAAGAAGAGCAGGGGAGTTCTCCCCGGTGTCCTAGGGCCAATATTTATCCCTCAACCAACATCACTAAAAAAAAAAATTATCTGGTCACTATCACTGTTTGTGGGAGCTTGCTGTGCGCAAATTGGCTGGCACGTTTCCCACATTACAACAGTGACTACACTTCAAAAAGTACTTCATTGGCTGGCAAGTGCTTCGGCACGTCCTGAGGTCATGAAGGTGCTATATAAATGCAAATCCTTTTCCTTACAGAGATCACAACCAGATGGAACCATGTCATAGTGGGTCAACACAATTTATTTGAACTTAATATATTGATTCACTTGGCTACACATGCTGACATGCGTCCCTCGGCAATTGCTGCCTCACGTTGTAGGGAGACCTTCGCTGACTTTGTCAACTGGCCCAGACCCGCTCCAGCTGCAGAATTGCACCGCTCGCCGTGATCACAGTTATTATCTTAAGTGCTTTGCCTGACGATTATCAAGGCCGAACGGCATTTGCGACACCTCTCCCAGGCTCTCGGCCTCTTGGTCCGAGAAAATGATATCCAAATCGTTGGCAGGTCTTGATTTTCCACACACAGTTCAGTCATCAGAAAAGTCAATCAGTCTTCTCATAATCCGCATAATGAAAGGCTGAAGTCCAAGGATTGATCCCTGTGGAACTCCATTAATCACAGCTGCCCCACTCAAGTAATTCCCATTAATGGATACCTTCTGCTTCTTGCTGTCAAGCCAATTTTCGATCCAATTAGCAATTATACCCTTGATTCCATAAGGGCTTCATTTTTTTCGTGTGAGGGACTTAAGTGAGATGCTTTCTGAAGGTCACGGTTAATTTCCCTCATTCACTGACTTGGTCACGCCGTCAGAAAATTGAAATAATTTTTGTAACTGAGGACGAGTGCCACTTGTTGACTTCTCAGGCGGCTCCGTCCCTTCAATTGTGAAGCCACTTGAAAATACAAATTAGGAGGAGCTGTCCTGGAGGATTTCCCCTCTCCCTAGTTCAAGGACGCTGAGGCCAACTCTAGCACCAAGACCACTTACTTTGGTCTGCATGGCCTAGTACTACACCAGGCAGTCCATGTACCCCCCTAAACCAGCGGGCAAGCGAGCAAGGATCCTATTATTTAAGAGTGAAGTAGAAAGATGTTGCAGAGTACGGTAACATTATTTTATGATATATATATGTATCAGTATACATAGTGATGTTGGTTGAGGGATAAATATTGGCCCTAGGACACCGGGGAGAACTCCCCTGCTCTTCTTCAAATATTGCAGATTTATCTACAATCTTATCAAAACGGTCGCTGGGACTCTCCTTGGGCTTATCCGGATCGGTTGGTGTAACTTCAGCAGAAGATCAGTGGAAATCTCGTTTAGGTGGTTTATATATATCCCTATATACTCTCTGGAGTTTAGAAGAATGAGTGGTGATCTCATTGAAACATACAAGATTCTGAGGGGGATTGACAGGGTAGATGCTGAGAGGTTGTTTCCCCTGGCTGGAGAGTCTAGAACTAGGGGTCATAGTCTCAGGATAAGGGGTCGGCCATTTAGGACTGAGATGAGGAGGAATTTCTTCACTCAGAGAGTTGTGAATCTTTGGAATTCTCTACCCCAGAGGTCTGTGGATGCTGCATCATTGAGAATATTCAAGACAGAGACAGATAGATTTTTGGACTCTAGGGGAATCAAGGGATATGGAGATCGGGCGGGAAAGAGGAGTTGAGGTCGAAGATCAGCCATGATCTTATTGAATGGTGCAGCAGGCTCGAGGGGCCGTATGGCCTACTCCTGCTCCTAGTTCTTATGTTCTTATCCGGGATTTCCGCCGATCTTCCGTCAAAGTTATGGTGGCTGATCGGGAGAATCCCTGAGGAAATTCCCGGCAGGTATGTCCCAGTGGTATTTCCTGTCCGTCAAACTTCAGGTGTCACACTCAACTTCCTGTGTCACACTTCAAAGAAAAATATCATTTGACAAATAAAGTCTTAGAGAACAAAATACCAGGGCCAGAATATTTTCAGCCTCTTAATTGACAGCAGTATAAACTCACTTAGTGTTTACTGAACAGCAGCAGCCTCTTAATTGAAATAACAACAGAAAATGCTGGAAAAACTCAGCAGGCCAGGCAACATCCGTGGAGAGAGAAATAGAGTCAATGTTTCGGGTCGAAACCCTTCTACAGAACTGAGAAAAAGGGCAGGAAATGAAACAAAAGGCAGTTTGGGGGCTGGGAAATGGGGGAGGGGATGAAAGAAGAGACATTAAGAGATATTCAAGGCGAGACGAGATGGTAATAGGACAGGTAAAGAAACAGACAATGGCTCTAGATGAAGTGTGAAATGCGCTGGTAGAGTGAAAGACAGCTGCCATGTGGGAGAGAAACAAAGGAAAAGGCACAAACCGAAAGTGTGGATAAAAAATATAAAAATATAATAGGGGCCGAGGTTATGATCTGAAATTGTTGAACTTGATATTGAGTCCGGAAGGCTGTAAAGTGCCTAATCGGAAGATGAGGTGCTGTTCCTCGAGTTTACGGTGAGCTTCCGTGGAACAATGCAAGAGGCCGCAGACGGTGAGGTCCGAGTGGGAATGGAACGGTGAATTGAAATTGAAAAGCCTCTTAATTGACCTCTGTACGGACAGCAATTAGACCGTACATCTTAGCAGAGCCACACACCTGCACTTTGCATGACCACATTTGAAGTAAAGCACTTTGGGATGTCCTGAGGACATGAAAGGTGCTGTAAAAATGCAAGCTCTTTTACATGGTACCATGCTCCCGACTTTATAAAACAATGCGTCCTCTGACTTGTGCAAACAGCACCGCAGAAGATTTGCCGTTAACATAATAAAAATGCTATGCCCAGCAAGCATTCCTTGTTACTCTTCAAATCACAGTCAAATTTCTGTGTCACGCTGAGAAATCAACAACAACAACTTGTATTTATATCGCGCCTTTAACGTAGTAAAACGTCCCAAGGCGCTTCACAGGAGCGTTATCAAACAAAATTTGACACATAAGAAAAAATTAGGGCAGATGCAAAGAGGCAGGTTTTAAGGAGTGTCTTAAAGGAGGAGAGAGAGGTGGAGAGGTTTAGGGAGGGAATTCCAGAGCTTAGGACCAAGGCAGCTGAAGGCACGGCCGCTAATGGTGGAGTGATTATAATCAGGGATGCGCAAGAGGACAGAATTGGAGGAGCGCAGAGATCTCGGGGGGGTGGGTGGGGGCTGGAGGAGGTTACAGAGATAGGGAGAGGGCGAGAGGCCATGGAGGGATTTAAAAACAAGGATCAGAATTTTAAAATCGAGGCGTTGCTGGACTGGGTAAGAAACAAAGGCAGTTATTTGGAATGTACAGAGTCACTCTCCAGGAACAGAAAATACCAGAGTCAAAATATCTACAGTCTCTTGTTCTTACCGATAATACTTAAAAAACAGACAAACAGAGCTAGGCTTCTGACCTGAATGGCAATCAAACTCTGAATAAACTCACACAGTGTTTACATAGCAGCAATCAGACTTGTAGCCTTAAAGGAACACAACACCTTAGCAGCAGTCCAATATATTGTGTGTTAATACAGCATAACTCCCCTGTCCTCACAAAACAACGCATCCTCTAACTCACTATTAGCAACACCACAGGAGGTTCGTATGTGTGTGTTGTTATAGTCATATCACACACAGCTCCGGTAACACACTGCTTTGTATCTTCCAGACCTCACTCTCCTCTGCTTAAACCAGGCACTACTCCAGGGTCATCCTGGAGAGCAAGGTTAGCCCTAGCTTCTTTCCTCCATGACCAACCATCTCCTCTCCCCGGCTTCTCCAGCCTCACTGCTAACAATAAGTGCGAGGAGCTCATGCGATTCTTTGTTACCAAGATACAGACCATCCGTTCAACTGCCCTCGATGATTCTCCCTCTTTCACTTGCCCGCCAAGCCAAATATCCCCCCACTCCAGGTGCCCCCTTCCTTTGTCCTGAACCCCTTCTCTCTCTAGTTTCTCCCCCATCTCCCCTCATGCCTTTTCCGAGCTCATCTCATCCATGAGACCCGCCTCCTGCTCCTTTAACCTCATTCCCACTAAACTGCTGACCACCTAACGTCCCTTCCTCTGCTCCACGCTAGCTGACAATGTAAAAGGCTACCTCTCCTCTGGTGCTGTCCCACTCCCTTTCAAAACTGCTGACCTCATCCCTCTCCTCTAGAAACCCACCCCTGATCCCTCTGACCGAGCAAACCCCAGCCCCATTTCCAACCTCCTCTTCCTCTCTAACGTCCTTGAACGTCTTGTTACATCCCAGTTCCGGCCCCATCTCTCCCGCAGATCCATTTGATCCCCTCCAATCAGGTTTCTGCCTCTCCTTCAGCACCAAATCAAAGTCACAAACAACATTCGGTGTGACTATGACCATGGCGCTCTATCCCTCCTTGTCTTCGTCAGCTTCTCTCCAACCTTTGACGTGGTCGACCACAAAACACTCTTCCAATGCCTCTCTGTTATCCAGCTCAGTGCGATTGCTCTCACTTGGTTCCACTCTTACGTATCCCTATCATTGCCCGGGCATCTCTACCTATGGCCTCCTGTCAAGCCTCTGCACTGACACTTTGGGAGATCCCAAAGATCCATCCCTTGGCCCCCTCCTCTTCCTCATCGACATACTGCTCCTTGGCAACATCATCCACCAACATAGGGTCGGCCGATGACTTCCAGCTCTACCTCTCCTCCATTGATCTTGACCCCTCCACTGCTCCTGTGTTGTCAGACTGCTTGTCCGATATCCCCTCATAGATGAGTCACAATTTCCTCCATCCAAACATTAGAAAGACCAAAGCCATCATTTTTAACCCCTGCCACAAACTCCGTACCCTCATCACCCGCTCCGTCCCAGGCCACTGTCTCAGGTTGAACCCGATTCTTTGCAACCTCGGCGTTCTATTCGACCCTGAGCTTGGAACCCCATGTCCTCTCCCGTCACAGAGACTGCCTACTTTTACCTCAGTAACATCACCCGCTTTCACCCCCATCTCATCCCATTTACTGCTGAAACCACCATCGATACCTTTGTCACCTCCAGACTCCATTACTTCAGTGCACTCTTGGCCAGCCTCCCATCCCCCACCCTCTGTGAACTTCAGCTCATCCAAAACGTTGCTGCCCATATCCTGTCCCGCTCACCCTCGCCCCGGCCTACATTGGCTTCTAGTCCCCCACCCACCCCATGCCTCCAATTTAAAATGCTAATCATTGTGTTTAAATCTCCTTCATGGCATCACCTGTCCCTATCTCTGTAACCTTCTACAACACTCCAACTGCCCCCCACCCCCCCCAATAACTCTTAAGTTCTTCTGACTCTAACCTTATGTTCATCCTCTCCACCAATGGCGACCATATTTTCAGCTGCCTAGGCCCTACACTCTGGAATTCCTTCCCTAAACCCCTCTTTCTCTTTACCTTCCTCTCCGGCTTTATAGCCCTCCTTACAGCCCACCCCTTTGACCAAGCTTTTCAGCACCCCTCCTAATCTTTCTTTTTTTCGGCTAGTGGTCCATCTTTCTCTTTTACGCCTCTGTGAAGCGCCTTGTGATGCTGTTTAACGTTAAGGGCGCTATATAAATGTAAGATGTTGTTGCTGTTGATAAACTGCCTTCGGTTTTAACAGATTCCTTGGGAAGTCTGTGTGAATCTGGCTTGTTGTGACTGTTTGCCGTAATGTGTGAATGGCTGATGAGCATGCTTTAATTATCCTGCGGTGGCATCTTCACTTACAGAATTAGGCTGCGTGTTGGTGCTAAGCGTCTGTAAAACATTGCCTTCATTCTTTAAAAATAAAAATGATGCAAGTACAAGAAGCTCAGGGCCAAGAGATGGGGGCTTGGCTTCATCATTTAGGACTCATTGTAGCCATCTTCACTTCCCTCCTTATAAAATTCTAACAGGACTAGACAGACTAGATGCAGGAAGGCTGTTCCCGATGGCAGGGGAGTCCAGAACCAGGGGTCACAGTCTAAGGATAAGGGGTAAGCCATTTAGAACTGAGATGAGGAGGAATTTCTTCACCCAGAGTGTGGTGAGCCTGTGGAATTCTCTACCACAGAAGGCAGTTGAGGCCAATTCATTAAATATATTCAAGAAGGAGTTAGATATATTTCTTAAGGCTAAAGGGATCAAGGGATATGGGGAGAAAGCAGGGACAGGGTACTTAATTTGGATGATCAGCCATGATCTCATTAAATGGCGGAGTAGGCTCGAGGGGCCGAATGGCCTACTCCTGCTCCTATCTTCTATGTTTCTATGTTAATGACAGCTTCCATTCTCCGTGCATTCAGCAATATTCATCTCTTTGAATGGAAATACTCAGCAGATCAGGCAGCGTCTGTGGAGAGAGAAACAGAGTTAATGTTTCAGGTCGATGACCCTTCGTCAGAACTGAACCGACCTGAAACATTAACTCTGTTTCTCTCTCCACAGATGCTGCCTGACCTGCTGAGTGTTTCCAGCATTTTCAGTTTTTATTTCAGATTTCCAGCATCCGCAGGACTTTGCTTTTGTTTCATCTCTTTGAATGTTGACCAGTCGCTTCAACGCGGATTATCTGGTTACGTTTCCCCTTCCTGACAATCAGGCCAGTCTCCTCACCCAACGTGTCCATTCCCTTCATGAATTGACGTTTCACAATGTTACAGGCATTATATTAATGCAACCGGCTGTTGTTTTAAACTAACAAACCTCCCCGTGGCCAGGCTCACGGTGAGTTGCAGGGTATGACCTATGCTCAGTATATGTTATACATAGAACCGGTGAGTGATCAGGGCTGGCAAGCAGGGCTACGATTTAGACAGAAGTTTCTGAGAGATGTGCTCAGAGACAGTGAGGTAAGTGTTAAAGTGTTGTTTTATTTTTAACTAGTCAATGCGAAGCCTGATAGATTTTTTGTGTAGCATGGACACGTTTGAAGTAACATGCTTTCAAGCAAGAATGTTTAATATTTAATAAGATAATAGATAATAAATTTCACCCCCACTCACACTTGTCAATCCTCCCCTCCTTGAAAGCACTTGCTGAGGCTGAAGTTTGCTCCTGAATGTTGCAGGCTGCAGTGACTTGTATCTGTCAGCCTCACAATTGCAATAGGTTTTCTATTCAGTGGCTGATCACAGGGTAGAAAGTTCTCGCTTCCAGTTATCTCTCCTCCTCCCTTGAGTGTGTTTTACACTCCTTGATGGGGCAGCACTTCCACAGGTGCCTCGACCATCCCTCACCTCACTCAAGTTTCCAGAGTTCCCGTACGGCCTAGCTGGGTCAGGATTCCTGGTCTTCACCTACCCAGACGGCCTGGGTTTGAACTCCCGCTGTGTCAGGCTTCTCAACTGTCGGCCGTGGCTCAGCCTCTCGCCTCTTGAGTTTAGAAGGTCGTGGCGTCAAGTCCCACTCCAGTGACTGGAGAACCAAATCTTCAGTGCCAGTGCTGAGGGAGTGCCGCACTGTCGGAGGTGCCACCTTTCGGATGAGTCATTAAACCGAGGCCCCGTCTGCCCTCTCTGGTGGACGTAAAAGATCCCACAGACACTATTTTGAAGAAGAGCAGGGGCGTTCTCCCCGGTGCCCCGGGCCAATATTTATCCTTCAACCAACATCACCAAGATAACAGATTATCTGGTCATTACCTTATTGCTGTTTGTGGGAGCTTGCTGTGCGCAAATTGGCTGCCGCGTTTCCTACATTACAACAGCGACTACACTTCAAAAAAAAGTATTTCATTGGCTGTAAAGCGCTTTGGGGCGCCCTGAGGTCGTGAAAGGTGCTACATAAATGCAAGTCTTTCGTTCTTTTTTTTCCCCAGTGAGTGTCGACTGGGATTTTACTGTGGTGGGTGGGGGCATCACAGCGAGCCCGATCCCATCCTCCTCTGACATCCACACGGCAGGCTTTTCAGCAAGGGAGCTTCTAGCAATCAAGAGTGAGAAACCTGGCGGATTTCTTTCCCCATTCTAGGTGAGAAGGTCTAAGACCAATGGTTAGAAATCTACCACCGACCTGGTTGAGATCCATTGACTTAACACAGGTCGATGATTGGACCTGGGCCCTTTCTAATCGGTATGGCTCAGTAGCATTCTGGGAGCCACCTTTACTCACCGAGCCATACGGGGAATATTATATTTAATTCATTTATTTTGTTGACTTCATTTTAGTCTGTGCAATTGCACCCATGGAAGTCTCTCTATTAATTAGCGTATATTTCTAGTTCCCTGACTTTTAGACACTTTTAAATTTAATGAGGCGATGAATGCATTCCATCACTGTTGGCATGGGGCCTTACCGGTAACCATGGGCAACAGGGGCACTACCTACCTCAGTTCCTTCCTGAATTGCCTAATTTAAAATACATTTATATTTATGGTGCCAATGAGTCACAGAGATAGATAGTTAGACAAACGCTGTGAAAGAAACTATTCTTGGGACAGCCTGGGGCTGTGAAAACATCAGAAAATTAATCTCAGTCCACATACCTGAATAAATTATGTAAATGAAAATTCAACTTGTCTTTACCCCTACAGGCATAAATACAGGACACCATATGGGCCCTGGTGCGTTAGGATATTTATACGGATGTTCCTGACCGCACAACAGATGAGTTAACAGCTGGTCAGGTCCATGAGTTGTATAGATTTCTTGTCACTGAGGTGCTTTTCATGTGACTTTTTACTCTTTGCTAAGTGCAAAAATGTGAGCGTCAGCTGTTCCGATCTGGGGCCGCTTGTTAAAAAAAGAAAGGCTTGCATCAGGGCATCCCAAAGCGTTTTGAAGCCAATGAAGTACTTTTTGAAGTGTAGTCACCTGACAGAGTACCTTTCATCTGAAAGACGGCACCTCAGACAGCGCAGCGCTCCCTCGGTACTGCACCGGAGTGGTTTTGTGTTCAAGTCCCTGGAGTGGAACTTGTACCTTCTGACTCAGAGGCAAGAATGCTACCGGCTGAGCCAAGGCACAGTAATTGGTGACTTTCTTCTCCCAGTGGAGAAGCGGGAATTAATATTTTTTGCAGATCTAAGGAACACATAAAGCTTGGGATGAGAAAAGGCCATTATGGCCCATCAAGCTCACTCCTCCTTGCATAGTCCATGCATGGCCACCTCAATCTCGGACTCCACCTCTCCCCAACCCAAGCTCTTTACATGCTCTCCACATGAATCAAGCAGATCCATTAATCTCGCAATAACCCTCAAAATGCTTTCTCGACAGGTACTGATTCAGTTCCTTCTTAAACCATAATCAACGTAAAGAAAAGATCTGATTGGCTGTGTGGGCATAATAATGTGCGATAAAATCCAGCTGTTGGGTGGCTCAGAAGAATGTAGATCAGAGACATCTGGATTTTAGATTAAGTGACTAGTTAATCTGTTTTAATGATGTTGGTTGAGGGATTAATATTGCCCAGGACTGCTGAACTCCCCTGCTCTTCAAAATAGTGCCATGGGATCTTTTATGTCCACCTGAGAGAGCAGACGGGGCCTCGGTTTATCATCTCATCTGAAAGACGGCACCTCCAACAGTGCAGCACTCCCTCAGCACTGCACTGGAGTGCATAGATTATGTGCTCAAGTCTCTGTAGTTCAGCTTCAACCTATGACCTTCTGACTGAGGCGAGGTTGCCATCACTGAATCACGGCTGACATCAAGTGCAAAGTAAGAAGATTAAACGAGCAGCTTTAAGGCTGTTTCTGTACTGATTTTATTTCCTTCATAAGCCTGTGTGATAATTGCTGCTCACCTTTTCCTCCAGCATCATTAGTGCCACCAATGGGTTTCCCAATGGGAATTCTCATACACTTAAGGTTCTGGGAGGCAAAAGGGGAACATCGATTGGGGGGCAGGTCAGACTGTGCTGAGCCCAGCCACTGGTACTGTCACACCCGCTAATGTCACACTCGCTACTGTCACACTCGCTACTGTCACACCTGCTACATACATACCTGCTACTGTCACACTCGCTACTGTCACACTCGCTACTGTCACACCTGCTACTGTCACACTCACTACTGTCACACCCGCTACTGACACACCCGCTGCTGTCACACCTGCTACTGTCACACTCGTTAGTGTCACACCCGCTACTGTCACACTCGCTACTGTCACAACCACTGGAACCATCACACCCACTACTCTCACACCTGTTACTGACACACCCGCTACTGTCACACCCGTTACTGACACACCCGCTACTGTCACACCCGTTACTGACACACCCGCTACTGTCACACTCACTACTGACACACCCGCTACTGTCACACCCACTGGAACTGTCACACCCGCTACTGTCACACACATAAGAACTAAGATGTAGGAGCAGGAGTAGGTCATTTGGCCCCTCGAGCCTGCTCCGCCATTCAATAAGATCATGGCTGATCTGATCTTGGCCTCAACTCCACTTCCCTGCCCGCTCCCCATAACCCTTGACTCCCTTATCGTTCAAAAATCTGTCTATCTCCACCTTGAATATATTCAATGACCCAGCCTCCACAGCTCTCTGGGGAAGAGAATTCCAAAGATTCACGACCCTCTGAGGGAAGAAATTCCTCCTCATTTCCGATTTAAAAGGATGCCCCCTTATTCTGAAATTATGCCCCCTAGTTCCAGATTCCCCCACGAGGGGAAACATCCGCTCAGCATCTACCTTGTCAAGCCCCTTTAGAATCTTATATGTTTCAATAAGATCCCCTCTCATTCTTCTAAACTCCAATGAGTATAGGCCCAACCTGCTCAACCTTTCTTCATAAGACAACCCCTTCATCTCCAGAATCAACCTCGTGAACCTTCTCTGAACTGCCTGCAATGCAAGAATATCCTCCCTTAAATAAAGAGACCAAAACTGTACGCAGTACTCCAGGTGTGGTCTCACCAACGCCCTGTACAGTTGTAGCAGGACTTCCCTACTTTTATACTCCACTCCCTTTGTAATAAAGGCCAACACTCCATTTGCCTTCTTAATTACTTGCTGTACCTGCATGCTAACTTTTTGTGATTCATGTACAAGGACCCCCAGATCCCTCTGTACCTCAGCATTTTGTAATCTCTCCCCATTTAAATAATAATTTGCTTTTTTATTTTTCCTACCAAAGTGGATAACCTCGCATTTTCCCACAT
This sequence comes from Somniosus microcephalus, assembly GCF_052327205.1. Classification (NCBI taxonomy): domain Eukaryota; kingdom Metazoa; phylum Chordata; class Chondrichthyes; order Squaliformes; family Somniosidae; genus Somniosus; species Somniosus microcephalus. The sequence goes on from NC_141008.1 coordinate 52,988,657, forward strand.
TAAACTCCCATCTGCCAGATTTTTGCCCACTCACTTAGCCTATCTATATCCCTTTGGAGATTCTTTGCGTCCGCCACACAATTTGCTTTCCCACCTATCTTTGTATCAGCAGCAAATCTGGCTACATTACACTCAGTCCCTTCATCCAAGTCATTAATATAGATTGTAAATAGTTGAGGCCCCAGCTCTGATCCCTGCGGCACCCCACTAGTTATAGTTTGTCAACCTGAAAATGACCCATTTATCCCGACTCTTTGTTTTCTGTTAGTTAGCCAATCCTCTATCCATGCTAATATATTACCCCCAACCCTGTGAGCTCTTACCTTGTGTAGTAACCTTTTATGTGGCACCTTATCAAATGCCTTCTGGAAATCCAAATACACGACATCTACTGGTTCCCCTTTATCCACCCTGCTCGTTACAATCTCACAGAACTCCAGCAATTTGTCAAACATGATTTCCCTTTCAGAAAACCATGCTGACTCTGCTTGACTACATTATGATTTTCTAAAACCCACTGGAATTGTCACACTCGCTGCTGTCACACCCATTAGAACTGTCACACCCGCTACTGTCACACCCATTACTGACACTCGCCACTGTCACACCTGCTGGAAATGTCACACCCGGATCCACGGACAGAGATGTGCATACCTCATTTTGCCAGATTGAAGAAGTAGGAGAATAAGATTTCTGTAATAACAACAGAAAATGCTGGAAAAACTCAGCAGGCCAGGCAACATCCGTGGAGAGAAATAGAGTCAACGTTTCAGGTCGAAACCCTTTGTCAAGACTGAAGAAGCACAGGAAATGATCAGATTAAAAGACCAGTTAGGGGGCTGGGAGAGAACAAAAGAGAAGTGAAGAGACATTAAGAGGTATTCAAAGCGAGACGAGATGGTGATCGGACTAATGGAGACAAAAGACGGCTCTAGATTAGAGAGTCATAGAGTCATAGAGTTATACAGCACGGATAGAGGCCCTTCGGCCCATCGTGTCCGTGCCGGCCATCAAGCCCTGTCTAATCTAATCCCATATTCCAGCATTTGGTCCGTAGCCTTGTATGTTATGGCATTTCAAGTGCTCATCCAAATGCTTCTTAAATGTTGTGAGGGTCCCTGCCTCCACAACCCTTTCAGGCAGTGAGTTCCAGACTCCAACCACCCTCTGGGTGAAAAAGTTCTTTCTCAAATCCCCTCTAAACCTCCCGCCCTTTACCTTGAATCTATGCCCCCTAGTTATTGACCCTTCTACTAAGGGAAAAAGCTCCTCAGTATCCATCCTATCTATGCCCCTCATAATTTTGTACACCTCAATCATGTCCCCCCTCAGCCTCCTCTGCTCCAAGGAAAACAAACCCAATCTGCCCAGTCTTTCTTCATAGCTGAAGCGCTCCAGCCCTGGTAACATCCTGGTGAATCTCCTCTGCACCCTCTCCAAAGCGATCACATCCTTCCTGTAGTGTGGCGACCAGAACTGCACACAGTATTCCAGCTGTGGCCTAACCAGTGTTTTATACAGCTCCATCATAACCTCCTTGCTCTTATATTCTATGCCTCGGCTAATGAAGGCAAGTATCCCATATGCCTTTTTTACCACCTTATCCACCTGTTCCGCCGCCTTCAGGGATCTGTGTACTTGCACACCCAGATCCCTCTGCCCCTCCGTCTTGCCTAGGGTCTTACCATTCATTGTGTATTCCCTTGCCTTGTTAGTCCCCCCAAAGTGCATCACCTCGCACTTTTCCGGGTTAAATTCCATTTGCCACTGTTCCGCCCATCTGACCAACCCATCTATATCGTCCTGCAGACTGAGGCTACCCTCCTCGCTATTTACCACCCTACCAATTTTTGTATCATCCGCGAACTTACTGATCATACCTTTTACATTCATATCCAAGTCATTAATGTAGACCACAAACAGCAAGGGACCCAGCACCGATCCCTGTGGTACCCCACTGGCCACAGGCTTCCAGTCACAAAAACAACCTTCGACCATCACCCTCTGCCTTCTGCCACTAAGCCAGTTTTGTATCCAATGTGCCAAGGCACCCTGGATTCCATGGGCTGTTACCTTCTTGACCAGTCTCCTGTGCGGGACTTTATCGAAGGCCTTACTGAAATCCATGTATACCACATCCACTGCGTTACCCTCATCCACACACCTAGTCACCCCCTCAAAAAATTCAATCAAATTAGTCAGACATGATCTTCCCTTGACAAAGCCATGTTGACTATCCCTGATTAATCCTTGTCTCTCCAAGTGGAGACTAATTTTGTCCCTCAGAATTTTTTCCAATAATTTTCCTACCACTGATGTTAGGCTCACTGGCCTGTAGTTCCCCGGTTTTTCCCTACTTCCCTTCTTGAATAATGGTACTACATTAGCGGTTCTCCAGTCCTCTGGCACATCCCCTGTGGCCAGAGAGGTCCTGAATATATGTGTTAGAGCCCCCGCAATCTCTTCCTTTGCCTCACACAGCAGCCTGGGATACATTTCGTCCGGGCCTGGGGATTTATCCATTTTTAGGCCTGCTAAAACCGCCAATACCTCCTCCCTCTCGATGTTAATATGTTCGAGCATATCACAGTCCCCCCGCCCTATTTCTATGTCTACATCGTCCTCCTCCATAGTGAAAACAGATGCAAAAAATTCATTTAGAACCCCTCCTACATCTTCCGGCTCCACACACAGATTGCCACTTTTGTCCCTAATGGGCCCTATTTTTTCCCTAGTTATCCTCTTACCCTTAATATACTAATAAAACATCTTAGGATTTACCTTTATTTTGCTCGCCAGTGTTATTTCATGGCCCCTCCTTGATCTCCTAATTTCTTTTTTAAGTATCCCCCTGCACTTTTTGTACTCCTCTAGGGCTTCCTCCGTCTTTAGCCTTTTGTATCTGCCAAAAGCCCTCCTTTTTTTCCTAATCCATTCTCGTATATCCCCTGACATCCAAGGTTCCCTGTGGTTTTTGGAACCACCCTTGACCTTTACGGGAACATGTTGCCATTGTATGATCTCAATCTCCCTTCTGAAAACCTCCCATTGCTCCGATGTGGATTTTCCTACAAGTAGCTGATCCCAGTCCATTTTGGCCAGATCCTGCCTTATCCTATTAAAATCGGCCTTCCCCCAATTTAGAACCTTTATTTCCGGCCCATCCCTGTCCTTTTCCATGACCACCTTAAATCTCACCATATTATGGTCACTGTCACCAAAGTGCTCACCTACTAGCACTTTTTCCACTTGGCCGGCCACATTCCCTAGAATTAGGTCCAGTACCGCCCCCTCTCTTGTAGGACTTTCTACTTGCTGGCTCAAAAAGCTCTCCTGGATGCACTTTAAGAATTCTACACCCTCTGAGCCTTTCACACTTTGACTATCCCAGTTAATATTGGGGAAGTTGAAATCCCCCATTATTATTACCCTATTATTTGCACATTTCTCTGAGATTTGCCTACATATCTGTTCCTCTATCTCCCCCTGACTGTTTGGAGGCCTATAGTACACTCCCAGCAAAGTGCTTGCCCCCTTTTTGTTTTTAAGCTCCACCCATATGGCCTCATTAGAGGAACCTGCTAATATATCATCCCTCCTTACTGCAGTAATTGACTCCTTAATTAATATTGCGACACCCCCTCCTCTTTTACCTCCCCCTCTGTCTCGCCTGAAGATTCTGTACCCCGGAATATTGAGCTGCCAGTCTTGCCCCTCCCTCAACCATGTCTCCGTGATAGCAACAATATCATACTCCCATGTGTTTATCAACACCTTCAGTTCATCCACCTTATTTGCAAGACTCCTTGCATTAAAATAGATGCCATCCAGCCTTGCCCTTATATATTTGCCCTGTCTACCAAGCTGACTTGTTTTTTTCTCTATAATTGGCAGCACATCACCCCCTATTTCAGCTCCCCTCTGTATCCCATCCCCCTGCCAAGTTAGTTTAAACCCCCCCCAACAGTGCTAGCAAACCTCCCCGCAAGGATATTTGTCCCGTTCTGGTTCAGGTGCAACCCGTCCGACTTGTACAAGTCCCACCTTTCCCAGGAGCAGGCCCAGTGATCCAGGAAACTAAAACCCTCCCTCCTACACCAACTCTTTAGCCACGCATTCATCTGCACTATCCTCCTATTCCTATACTCACTAGCACGTGGCACTGGGAGTAATCCAGAGATTACAACCTTTGAGGTCCTGCTCTTTAATCTGTTACCTAGCTCCCTAAATTCTTGATGCAGGACCTCATCCCCCTTCCTACCTATGTCGTTGGTCCCAATGTGGACCACGACCTCTGCCTGCTCCCCCTCCCGCTTAAGAATGCCCTGTAGCCGCTCAGTGACATCCATGACCCTGGCCCCAGGGAGGCAACAAACCATCCTGGAGTCACGTTTGCGGCCACAGAAGCGCCTATCTGTTCCCCTTACGATAGAATCCCCTACCACTATTGCTCTCCCACTCTTTTTCCTCCCTTCCTGAGCAGCAGAAGCGTCCCTGGTGCCAGGAAGCTGGCTGCTGCTGCCTTCCCCTGGTGAGTCATCCCCCTCAACAGTATCCAACTTGGTATACCTGTTTGAAAGGGGGATGTCCGCAGGGGTTCCCTGCACTTCCTGCCTGCCTCTGTTGCTCCGCCGGATGGTCACCCACTTTCTTTCTGCCTGTGCAGCCCTACCCTGAGGCGTGAACAACTCGCTAAACGTGCTATCCACGACCCTCTCAGCATCGCGCATGCTCCAAAATTCATCCACCCGCAGCTCGAGCGCCGCAATGCGGTCTACAAGTAGCTGCAGCTGGATGCATTTCCCGCACACATGGTCGTCAGGGACACTGGCAGCGTCCCTGACTTCCCACATGGAGCAAGAGGAGCAGAACACGGGTCTGAACTCTCCTGCCATGACTTACTCCTTTAATTAATTAAAAAATTTATTCAATACCCCAGTTACAGGTATACTCTAGGGCGCTTTATTTACCAACTGTCCCCACTACACCACAGAGACCCTAGAAATTTAACACCACAGAATTCAAGCTTGTATTGAAAAGAGAGAAATACTCACCAACCAATCACTTACCTGCTTCCTGCTGACGTCACACTTGGACTACTTTTTACCTCTCTCCTGGAACCTGGATTGGTATGCCTCTGACTGCTCCCTTTTAAGCTCCGCCGCCTCGGGCTGCTCCCGCGCAGGTCCGCTGCTTCTCCGGTCTCGGGGCTGTGGGCCTCGGTGCCTCTGACTGCTCCCTTTTAAGCTCCGCCGCCTCGGGCTGCTCCCGCGCAGGTCCGCTGCTTCTCCGGTCTCGGGGCTGAGAAAAAAAAAGGAAGGGGGGAGGGCCAAAATAAAGGTGTGGATAAAAAATCTAAGTAAAAATGTAATGGGGGCCGAGGTTATGATCTGAAATTGTTGAACTCGATATTGAGTCCGGAAGGCTGTAAAGTGCCTAATCGGAAGACGAGGTGCTGTTCCTCGAGCTTACGCTGAGCTTCCGTGGAACAATGCAAGAGCCCGAGTACAGTGAGGTCTGAGTGGGAGTGGAGCGGGGAATTAAAATGACAGGCGACCGGAAGCTCGGGGTCATCCTTACGGACTGATTTCTGTCCTCGGGGAGGATTTAGCTTTTCTTTTGGTGGTGGGGGGGGTGGTGGTTTTGGGGGCGGTTGGGGAGGGTAACCTCACAAGCTTCGTTGGGGTCAGCTCTGTAGGTGACCAGTGGGCACATCCCGGCACTCGCGCTGGGCAGCCCCACCCCCACTGTGGTTTTTTTCTCTCCATTATTTCATTCTACCTCCTACGATGCGTAGGCACCCTCCACCCTTTTTCCAGTCCTGCCCTGGCTGGTTTTTAGGTGTCAGCCGTGGCTCAGTGGGTAGCGCTCTGGCCTCCGGAGACTTAAACACATAATCCAGGCTGATGCTCCCAGCGCTGCACTGTTGGAGCAGCTGTCTTTCAGATGGGACGTTAAACCGAGATCCCATGGCACTATTTCAAAGAAGAGCAGGGGAGTTCTTCCCTGGTGTCCTCAACTAACATCACTAAAACAGATTATCTGGTCATTATCTCGTTGTTGTTTGAGGGATCTTTCTGTGCGCAAATTGGCTGGTGCGTTTCCTACATTACAAGTGACTACACTTCAGAAATGTACTTCATTGGCTGTAAAGCGCTTTGGGACGTCCTGAGGTGGTGAAAGGCGCTATAGAAATGCAAGGTCTTTCCTTTTTTTTTAAGCACTTGGCAAATCTGGGACTGGGATGATCTACACAATGAGAGAAACAGGACAGTCCGTCACCCTGCGCAGTGGCATTCAGAAGAAGAAAAATGCAAACTCAAAGTTCTTAACTGTCAACAGGAAGATATTCACAGGGTACCTGCTAGTGATAAAGGCTGCCCCTGAAGACGGCTGCCCCTGAAGACAAGTATGGTAATGATTCAGCAAAGCCTGACTAGGGGGCAGGGGACCCGGAGCTTAATTAAAGCTCTTGGCTTTCAGCCCTGTGATCCAATTAGCTGTGCGTCCCTGCTGCAGTGCTGAACCTTCACTGCATCCCCGTCAGCGATTATCAAATGTAAAAGCGACGCGACTTCTTCGCCCAGTAAGCTGCTCCGTTACGCCCGTGTTTTTACACCTTGTTATTAAGCGGCGTGCTTCGTATCAGTGTGCCCCTTATCGTCGCACTGAAGTGCCTGCGGCTGCTGTGGATGATTATTCAGCAGCTATAATGTCAGCAGCAGTGGGCCAGGTCTTGTGAATTTTACCGTGGCCCCTGGGACCACTCTGTCTATATAGTCTGTTAATTGCTCTACGCTTGCTGTAGTGGTTCGGATAACGGCACAGCCACCACAAAGAGCTTCATAGTATTCTCGCCCAATTTACAAGTGTTATTACTTGTCAATACTCTCAGTTACAGGCAGTGATTTTATTTCCCATTCTCTCCCCTCCCCCCCTCCCCTCCCACCCACCCACCTTCCCCTTCCTCTCTTGAAGGATTTTGGACTTGCTTTTAAGGTGTCAGCTGTGGCTCAGTGGGTAGCACACTTGCCTTAGGAGTCAGAGGTTTGTGGGGGTCAAGTCCCACTCCAGCGCAAAATCTCGGCTGACACTCCAGTGCAGCACTGTCGGAGGCGTCGTCTTTCAGATGAAATGTTAAACCAAGGCCCTGTCCACCACCTCTCAGGTGGCTGTAAAAGATCTCACAGAGACTATTCGAAGAAGAGCAGGGGAGTCCTGGCCAATATTTATCCCTCAACCTACATCACTAAATACAGGTCTTACATTAAATTACTGTTTGTGGGAGCTTGCTGTGCGCACAATTGGCTGCCATGTTTCCTGGATTACAACAGCGACTACACTTCAAAAAAAATTACTAATTGGCTGTAAAGCCATCTGGGACGTCCTGAGGTTGTGAAAGGCCCGATAGAAATGCAAATGATTTCTTTCTTTAAGGGAGCTGAGAATGAACTTGTTAAGAGGGCAGAACTTGGTTTAAGTTAAAGGAAAGAGCTCAGAACTGTCTGCTTGGCCAATACCATATGGACGATGGGTCATTGCTCACTGGCCAAGATGCCTGTCTTGTTTTGTCAGGAGGCGAGGACAGATAAGCAGAGAGTAACAACGAGCAGCTGCTTCGCCGAACTGTGAGAAACCATCCCTAAACAGCAGCCTGTTCTGCCCAGCCACAAACTTGGAAAAGAAGGTTGCTCTCCCACGCGGTTTCTCCTAAACTTGGAAAAGAAGATACATATACATATATATTTAAAAAAAGAGGCCACAAGGCCAGGGTGCAGTGACTGCTGCAGAGATAAGAGATCAGGCTGGACGAACGGTTAGAATGGAAAACACGGCCAAATATGGCATTCGCAAGCCTGAAGGAGAAAAACGTACAAAAACACTCAATTTACAATGATTTTTTTTAGGAGAAACCACGTGGGAGAGCAACCTTCTTATCTCCCAAAAAAAAAGAACGTGATCACCCCATCGTTCTCGAGCTGCACTCGCTAGAAAGATTGTATTCCGCTGGAGAGCAGTATTCTGCTGCTAAAGTGTAGTGGTGCAGCCCTTTAAGGGTGCAACGCTTCGGTCAGTCAGTCTTTCGTTTTCTTAAGTGTGATTGCTGAAGTCAATTAGCGGCCTCAGACATCCTGACTCTTGTCTCAATGAAGTATTTTCTTCAACTGCAGGAATTTCTCTGTAGGGTGCACACGATTCATTTTCTTACCTCTCTTTTAACTTTTTTTAACCTGTGACACAAATTTGCATAGATAGGTGTGACACTTATGCGTGACAGACAAAACAAGCACGAGGCGCAATGTAGCTTATTTAAAACACTTGCATTTATATAGCACCTTTCACCACGTCCCAACGCGCTTTACAACCAATGAAGTACTTTTTGAAGTGTAGTCACTGTTGTAATGTAGGAAACTCGGCAGCCAATTTGCGCACAGCAAGATCCCACAAACATCAATGTGATAATGACCAGATAATCTGTTTTAGTGATGTTGATTGAGGGATAAATATTGGCCAGGACATTGGGTAGAACTCCCCTGCTCTTCGTCAAAATAGTGCCGTGGGATCTTTTACTTCCACCTTGCTTTAACATCTCATCTGAAAGACGGCACCTCCGACAGTGCAGCACTCCCTCAGCACTGCACTGGAGTGTCAGCTGAGCTTTTTGTGCTCAAGTCTCTGGAGTGGGTACTTTATATATATATTATATATATAAAAAAACCAATACATTTGGCACCTGTTTGGTCTGTGTTTTTATATGAGAAGTAGAAGAGACTCAATTCTCATAAAATGCACACAGATACAAAATTACTAGTAGTACGATGTATGAATGACGCAACGTTAAGACGAATGGGTAGAATATGTCCCTGGAGATGAGCGTTATTGCCTTGGAAGAAACAGGTTTAAAGTCTCTAAGATCCCCAAGTTCATAAAAAGAAGCCATAGTTATAAATCAAATGCGAGTTTCTTTTTTCTAACTATATGACAGCTTTACTAAACCGTGACAGTTATGTCTCCACATATTCAATAGAAAAAAAAATGTCACAAGAGTTCATGTTTTTCGGTTGCCGCTGCCTGTTTACAATTTTCACTCCAGCTTCTTAATTAAGTTAGCGTGTCCACAGAAGCATGACAGACAATTCCCCGTGCACCCACTTTCACAGGAATAAAGACTCGGGTTAGCAGAAGCTGCCGATTATGTCTCGGTGTTGAGGTGAAAGTTTAACGTGTTTCTTTTGCTCCAATTTTCTTGACACAGGTATGGACGCTCTTGTCTCCCAACCCCTCCCCCACACCCATCGCCAACTCCGTGTGCGAGCACAGAATGTGTCAGTAAGCTATTCCACCATGGGGGGGGGAGGGGGGGGGGGAAGCGCCAGAGCTAGTCCTGATCATCTGAGGCCAAAGAGTCATACATTTTCTAAGAGGGTGCCCTGGATCAGTCGAGGAGCTCCTGGCTGTTTATCTTCTCCAGGGACCATAAGGCCAATCACAGTGCCTTTTATTGCTGCACCAATCGTGGTGCTCCTTATTTAGGGTTGCCAATGCTCCAGGATTGTCCTGAAATCTCCAGGAATTGCATGATTTATCTCCTTGACACTGCTGCGAGCAACTCAGGAGCAAAATCATAGGGGGCATTAAAAAAAATTGTACGTTGTTTTCATTTTCTTTGAACACTTTTTGTTTATAAGATATAAAAATACTGGAGGTGGGGGAAAAAAGGCTGTTTGGCCAGGCGGGGAGGGGCAGGGGGCGGTTGGAGGTCATGTGATGAAACGTCTAGGAATACGTCCAACCAGAGTTGGCAACCCTACCCTGTATTGCTGCCACCAATCACGGTGCCCCTGTATTGCTGCACCAATCACGGTGACCCTGTATTGCTGCACCAATCATGGTGCCCCTGTATTGCTGCACCAATCATGGTGCCCCTGTATTGCTGCACCAATCATGGTGCCCCTATATTGCTGCACCAATCATGGTGACCCTGTATTGCTGCCACCAATCACGGTGCCCCTGTATTGTTGCACCAATCACGGTGCCCCTGTATTGCTGCACCAATCATGGTGTCCCTGTATTGCTGCACCAATCACGGTGTCCCTGTATTGCTGCACCAATCATGGTGACCCTGTATTGCTGCACCAATCATGGTGCCCCTGTATTGCTGCACCAATCATGGGGCCCCTGTATTGCTGCACCAATCATGGTGACCCTGTATTGCTGCACCAATCATGGTGCCCCTGTATTGCTGCACCAATCATGGTGCCCCTGTATTGCTGCACCAATCATGGTGCCCCTGTATTGCTGCACCAATCACGGTGCCCCTGTATTGCTGCACCAATCACGGTGCCCCTGTATTGCTGCACCAATCACGGTGCCCCTACATTGCTGCACCAATCACGGTGCCCCTGTATTGCTGCACCAATCACAGTGACTCTTATTGCTGCACCAATCATGGTGCCCCTGTATTGCTGCACCAATCACGGTGCCCCTGTATTGCTGCACCAATCACGGTGCCCCTGTATTGCTGCACCAATCACGGTGACCCTGTATTGTTGCACCAATCATGGTGCCCCTGTATTGCTGCACCAATCACGGTGACCCTGTATTGCTGCACCAATCATGGTGCCCTTGTATTGCTGCACCAATCATGGTGCCCTTGTATTGCTGCACCAATCACGGTGATTCTTATTGCTGCACCTGTATTGCTGCACCAATCATGGGGCCCCTGTATTGCTGCACCAATCATGGGGCCCCTGTATTGCTGCACCAATCATGGTGCCCCTGTATTGCTGCACCAATCATGGGGCCCCTGTATTGCTGCACCAATCATGGTGCCCCTGTATTGCTGCACCAATCATGGTGCCCCTGTATTGCTGCACCAATCACGGTGCCCCTGTATTGCTGCACCAATCACGGTGCCCCTGTATTGCTGCATCAATCACGGTGACCCTGTATTGTTGCACCAATCATGGTGCCCCTGTATTGCTGCACCAATCACGGTGACCCTGTATTGCTGCACCAATCATGGTGTCCCTGTATTGCTGCACCAATCACAGTGACTCTTATTGCTGCACCAATCATGCTGCCCCTGTATTGCTGCACCAATCATGGGGCCCCTGTATTGCTGCACCAATCATGGGGCCCCTGTATTGCTGCACCAATCATGGGGCCCCTGTATTGCTGCACCAATCATGGGGACCCTGTATTGCTGCACCAATCATGGGGCCCCTGTATTGCTGCACCAATCATGGGGCCCCTGTATTGCTGCACCAATCATGGGGCCCCTGTATTGCTGCACCAATCATGGGGCCCCTGTATTGCTGCACCAATCACAGTGACCCTGTATTGCTGCACCAATCACGGTGACTCTTATTGCTGCACCAATCATGGTGCCCCTGTATTGCTGCACCAATCACGGTGACCCTGTATTGTTGCACCAATCATGGTGCCCCTGTATTGCTGCACCAATCACGGTGCCCCTGTATTGTTGCACTATTCACGGTGCCCTTGTATTGCTGCACCAATCACGGTGACCCTGTATTGTTGCACCAATCATGGGGCCCCTGTATTGCTGAACCAATCATGGTGCCCCTGTATTGCTGCACCAATCATGGTGCCCCTGTATTGCTGCACCAATCATGGTGCCCCTGTATTGCTGCACCAATCATGGTGCCCCTGTATTGCTGCACCAATCATGGTGCCCCTGTATTGCTGCACCAATCATGGTGCCCCTGTATTGCTGCACCAATCATGGGGTCCCTGTATTGCTGCACCAATCATGGGGCCCCTGTATTGCTGCACCAATCATGGTGCCCCTGTATTGCTGCACCAATCACGGTGCCCCTGTATTGCTGCACTAATCACGGTGACCCTGTATTGCTGCACCAATCATGGTGACCCTGTATTGCTGCACCAATCACGGTGCCCCTGTATTGCTGCACCAATCACGGTGACTCTTATTGCTGCATCAATCATGGGGTCCCTGTATTGCTGCACCAATCATGGTGCCCCTGTATTGCTGCACCAATCACGGTGCCCCTGTATTGCTGCACCAATCACGGTGACCCTGTATTGTTGCACCAATCATGGGGCCCCTGTATTGCTGAACCAATCATGGTGCCCCTGTATTGCTGCACCAATCATGGTGCCCCTGTATTGCTGCACCAATCATGGGGCCCCTGTATTGCTGCACCAATCATGGTGCCCCTGTATTGCTGCACCAATCACGGTGCCCCTGTATTGCTGCACCAATCACGGTGACCCTGTATTGTTGCACCAATCATGGTGACCCTGTATTGCTGCACCAATCACGGTGCCCCTGTATTGCTGCATCAATCACGGTGACTCTTATTGCTGCACCAATCATGATGCCCCTGTATTGCTGCACCAATCATGGGGCCCCTTTATTGCTGCACCAATCATTGGGCCCCTTTATTGCTGCACCAATCATGGGGCCCCTGTATTGCTGCACCAATCATGGGGCCCCTGTATTGCTGCACCAATCATGGTGCCCCTGTATTGCTGCACCAATCACGGTGCCCCTGTATTGCTGCACCAATCACGGTGACCCTGTATTGTTGCACCAATCATGGTGACCCTGTATTGCTGCACCAATCACGGTGCCCCTGTATTGCTGCACCAATCACGGTGACTCTTATTGCTGCACCAATCATGATGCCCCTGTATTGCTGCACCAATCATGGGGCCCCTTTATTGCTGCACCAATCATTGGGCCCCTGTATTGCTGCACCAATCATGGGGCCCCTGTATTGCTGCACCAATCATGGGGCCCCTGTATTGCTGCACCAATCATGGGGCCCCTGTATTGCTGCACCAATCATGGGGCCCCTGTATTGCTGCACCAATCATGGGCCCCCTGTATTGCTGCACCAATCATGGGGCCCCTGTATTGCTGCACCAATCATGGGGCCCCTGTATTGCTGCACCAATCATGGGGCCCCTGTATTGCTGCACCAATCATGGGGCCCCTGTATTGCTGCACCAATCATGGGGCCCCTGTATTGCTGCACCTGCTAAGATCGGTTAACTCGCCACAGATCAGGGAGGGAACCACCGGGTCCGTATGACTTCATACGGGTACTGCTACGTGCACCTGTCCACCGAGCCATTAGCAGCCATATCCACTTTCCATTGGAAGTTTTTTATTCTCTTACACTCCCAGGTGCCACGGCATGTGGAGACGAAAGTCTCAGTCTCTGAATACTGGGTTGTAGTCCAATACTTGCATCCAATGGGAGTGGAGTGTCCCCTCTTCCCCCCCCGCCCCCCCCCAATCGTAGCCCCAATGAGCAAGAGATGGGAGTTGCGATCTCCATCCAGTGGGGTACTCGCATCTAATGGGAGTCGGAGCACCCTCCCCGTCTTTCTCTGGTAGGGAGTTGTGTGTCAGGCTAAGAACCTGTCCAGGTAAAAAAGACGTAACTCAGTTACAGAAACGACCCAATTCTTAGCTACTGGATCTAAAGCAGTGGAAGAAATAGCTTGCCTCATGTGCTGTTAGGTACAGAAGAAGAGCAGAATTAGCAACCAGTCTCAGGTACACAAACCATCTGTCAGAGAGAGGGGTGAGGATACTCACCTATTGCAGTCACTCAGCTGGATGCAAGAGGAATGGAATGGAGGTCTTTGGGGGGGGGGGGGTGGCGAGGGGAGAAGTCACCAGTCGGAAAACATTTTGTCAGCACCGCCGAGGTGGGGGAACCCGCCACGTTAGGAATCGTGGGCGCAAGTGACAGTTGGAAGAATGTAGCCTGCGCCATCCTTGCATGTTCAGTTCTCACAGGCACTGGCGGAGTGACCAGATCACACTTCCACTTTTCCTTTAAAAACCGGCGTCTGTCTGACGTGCGGCAAACACACAAGTTCGGCAATTGTGGCCTTGTTTATTATTCAATACCAAACACGGCCACTAAATTCCTTCCCTGAGAAACACAGGGCTCCACATCTCTCAAGTCACTGAAAGGATTTTATTTTATTCGTATATGGGATGTGGGCGTCGCTGGCAAGGCCAGCATTTATTGCCCATCCTTAATTGCCCTCGAGAAGGTGGTGGTGAGCCGCCTTCTTGAACCGCTGCAGTCCGTGTGGTGAAGGTACTCCCACAGTGCTGTTAGCGGGGGAGTTCCAGGATTTTGACCCAGCGACGATGAAGGATCGGCGATATACTTCCAAGTCAGGATGGTGTGTGACTTGGAGGGGAACTTGGAGGTGGTGGTGTTCCCATGCACCTGCTGCCCTTGTCCTTCTAGGTGGAAGAGGTCGCGGGAAGAGGTGCTGCCAAAGAAGCCTTGACAAGTTGTTGCAGGGTATATATGAAAATCTGCTGAAGGATCCTGGACTTCTCAATGTGGACTTCTAATACTAATTCTTTTTTTTAAAAAAAGGAAAACTAGAAACCCTGGATTAGTTGCTCAGAGAGCAGAATTTGCTTAACAAAGAACACAGAACTTGGCTGCAATCAGAAGACATGCTGGGAAGTTGACCAAGTTTGAAAGGTATCATGGATATTATTATTGTTGAAGGCTTAACTGCTGTGTTCAAGAGATTTGCTGTACTTTCGGGGGGATAAGGACAATGTGAGAAATAAATGAACCATAACAAATCCGTAAGAGAGAGAAAGAGAAAAAAAACACCAGCAAGCTGTTGTGAAGAAGCAAAGAGAGATATAAAAGCAACAGATTTTATGTGATTTGGAGGAGACAGAATTGGAATCGGTCCACAGAAGATGCCAACAAAGACTTAACTGAGTTGTACTCCCGGATAAGGTTGTAAGCATTTTTATCTGTAAAACTGAGGTCTTAATAAAGAAAGACTTGCATTAACATATTGGCCCAGAAATTCGGGTCCCAACGCGTGAGTATGCACGGGGTACTCACGCGTGGACCCGATGGAAGTGCCGGTTTCTTGCATGCACTACGCATGCGCGGGAAACCGGCATTTCCGATCCTCTGAACCAAGGGGTTCAGAGGTCGAACGCGTGCGCGCAGGAGTCTGCGTGTGCGCGTTGAACTTCCTCTTTTTTTACAGGTTTGCCCGTGCGTGAAGGCCTCCACATTTTACACATTAAAAAACCAGACGTAAGGACTTCATTTTAAAAGGTAAGTGGTCAATTAATTAAAATTAGAACATTTTTTCCACAGGTTTATTATTTTTAAATACTTTACAGTAAGGTAAGTGTATTTTTAGCCCCGATTTTTTATAAAAAAATTTTATTCAAAAATTTTAATTATTGTTTAAAATAGTTATTTAATGTTATTTATAGTTGATTTAAATAGTGTGATTTTTTTTCAAATTTATTTTAAGGTTAAGTACTGTTTTGGGTGCCCGGAGTTTTCATGAGTTTGACAGTTCTTTCTGTCAAACTCATGAATGGACTTTTCCCTCCTCCGATTGGTTGTCCAGTGCTCACGTGATCCCAGCCGACGCATCGCACGAAGTACGCTGCTGGATCACGCAAGCACAGCGCGCCGGGAGCTGGACCGGGCCACAGACAGGAAATTCACGCAGGCCCAGGCCTCAACTGCCGGCGCGCTAGGTAAGTGTAGGTCGGGGGCTTGCACCCGCGCACGGGAAGCCCCCGACACGAATTTCTGGCCCATTGCCTTTCACAACATCAGGACATCCCGAAGTGCTTTGCAGCCAATTAAGTACTTTTTTGAAGTGTAGTCAATGCTGTAATGTAGAAAACGCAGCAGCCAATTTACGCACAGCAAGCTCCCACAAACAGCAATGTGATAATGACCAGGTAATGTTTTTTAGCGATGTTGGTTGAGAGATAAATATTGGCCAGGACACTGGGAAGAACTCCCCTGCTCTTCCTTGAAAATAGTGCCACGGGATCTTTTACATCTACCCGGAGGGCAGGCGGCACCTCTGACAGTGCAGCACTCCCTCAGCACGGCACTGGAAAGTCAGCCTAGATTGTTGTGCCCAAGTCTCTGGAGTGGGACTATGAACCCACGACCTTCAGACTCACCCACCGAGCCCCGGCTGACACGGTCAATAAATATAATGTCAATAAAACCAATGATTTAGAAATGTTTTTCTCAGCCCTCGGTTGATTCTGACCACTCGTACCCTAAAAAGTAGAGTTAAAAACTCGACACTGCGAAATTGGGTGGGGGGGTGGGGAAGAACACAGAACGTTTGCCTCTCTCCAAAAAAACGACAACTGCAAGTTGACAGCCTTGAAGGATTTCAGGAACCTTTGTGACATTCACAGCCAGAAAAGCTTCAGCAATGCTGGAATTAACAGCAGTAAAATGCTCCAGATTCGCAAAGACAGAAGCTGGAGATAGAAAGCAATTGTTATTGGCTTTCTGCAGTAGTGTTGACAGAGGCAGTCAGCATCACTGTCAAACTGCTCGATGTTAAGTGGCAGCTAATCTGAATAACTTTCAGAGCCCAGATATTCGCAGACAGAACACGCAGAGGGAGACTGATAAGTAAGTGTCGGCCATCTTTGCGCTCGCTCACCAGCTGCAGTTTCTCAAAGCGAAGTTCATGCTTCAGATAATTAACTCATTCAATCATTACTGCTCGCTGACATTAAGAGGTTAGCACAGACTCCTTTCCATACAGGTGTGATCTCCCCCTTCTGTACTGAACCACTCCCCTCGTTAAGGTGTGTTCTTTCCTTACACACCCCTCTATACAGCACTAATACCATTCGTGTAGTACATACACTCTTGTACATCTCCATCGCTCTCTCTATACAGTGCAGGGCCCCCTGTACATCTCTATCACTCTCTCTATACAGTGCAGGGCCCCCTGTACATATCTATCGCTCTCTATATGGTGCAGGGCCCCCTGTACATATCTATCGCTCTCTATATGGTGCAGGGCCCCCTGTACATCTCTATCGCTCTCACTATATAGTGCAGGGCCCCCTGTACATCTCCATCGCTGTCTCTATACAGTGCAGGGCCCCCTGTACATCTCTATCGTGCTCTCTATACAGTGCAGTGCCCCCTGTACATCTCTATCGCTCTCTCTATACAGTGCAGGGCCCCCTGTACATCTCTATCGCTCTCTCTATACAGTGCAGGGCCCCCTGTACATCTCCATCACTCTCTCTATACAGTGCAGTGCCCCCTGTACATCTCTATCGCTCTCTCTATACAGTGCAGGGCCCCCTGTACATCTCTATCGCTCTCTCTATATAGTGCAGGGCCCCCCTGTACATCTCTATCATGCTCTCTATACAGTGCAGTACCCCCTGTACATCTCTATCGTGCTCTCTATACAGTGCAGTACCCCCTGTACATCTCCATCGCTCTCTCTATACAGTGCAGGGCCCCCTGTACATTTCCATCGCTCTCTCTATACAGTGCAGTACCCCCTGTACATCTCCATCGCTCTCTATACAGTGCAGGGCCCCCTGTACATCTCTACTACTCTCTCGATATACAGTGCAGGGCCCCCTGTACATCTCCATCGCTCTCTCTATACAGTGCAGGGCCCCCTGTACATCTCTATCGCTCTCTCTATACAGTGCAGGGCCCCCTGTACATCTCTATCACTCTCTCACTGCAGTGCAGGGCCCCCTGTACATCTCTATCACTCTCTCTATACAGTGCAGGGCCCCCTGTACATCTCCATCACTCTCTCTATACAGTGCAGGGCCCCCTGTACATCTCTATCACTCTCTCTATACAGTGCAGGGCCCCCTGTACATCTCTATCGCTCTCTCTATACAGTGCAGGGCCCCCTGTACATCTCTATCACTCTCTCTATACAGTGCAGGACCCCCTGTACATCTCCATCGCTCTCTCTATACAGTGCAGGGCCCCCTGTACATCTCCATCACTCTCTCTATACAGTGCAGGGCCCCCTGTACATCTCTATCGCTCTCTATATGGTGCAGGGCCCCCTGTACATCTCTATCGCTCTCTCTATACAGTGCAGGGCCCCCTGTACATCTCTATTGCTCTCTCTATACAGTGCAGGGCCCTCCTGTACATCTCTATCGCTCTCTCTATACAGTGCAGGGCCCCCCTGTACATCTCTATCGCTCTCTCTATACAGTGCAGGGCCCCCTGTACATCTCTATCGCTCTCTATATGGTGCAGGGCCCCCTGTACATCTCTATCGCTCTCTCTATACAGTGCAGGGCCCCCTGTACATGTCTATCACTCTCTCTATACAGTGCAGGGCCCCCTGTACATATCTATCGCTCTCTATATGGTGCAGGGCCCCCTGAACATATCTATCGCTCTCTATATGGTGCAGGGCCCCCTGTACATCTCTATCGCTCTCACGATATAGTGCAGGGCCCCCTGTACATCTCCATCGCTCTCTCTATACAGTGCAGGGCCCCCTGTACATCTCTATCGTGCTCTCTATACAGTGCAGGGCCCCCTGTACATCTCTATCGCTCTCTCTATACAGTGCAGGGCCCCCTGTACATCTCCATCACTCTCTCTATACAGTGCAGTGCCCCCTGTACATCTCTATCGCTCTCTCTATACAGTGCAGGGCCCCCTGTACATCTCTATCGCTCTCTCTATATAGTGCAGGGCCCCCCTGTACATCTCTATCATGCTCTCTATACAGTGCAGTACCCCCTGTACATCTCTATCGTGCTCTCTATACAGTGCAGTACCCCCTGTACATCTCCATCGCTCTCTCTATACAGTGCAGGGCCCCCTGTACATCTCTATCGCTCTCTCTATACAGTGCAGTGCCCCCTGTACATTTCCATCGCTCTCTCTATACAGTGCAGTACCCCCTGTACATCTCTATCGTGCTCTCTATACAGTGCAGTGCCCCCTGTACATCTCTATCGCTCTCTCTATACAGTGCAGGGCCCCCTGTACATCTCTATCGCTCTCTCTATACAGTGCAGGGCCCCCTGTACATCTCCATCACTCTCTCTATACAGTGCAGTGCCCCCTGTACATCTCTATCGCTCTCTCTATACAGTGCAGGGCCCCCTGTACATCTCTATCGCTCTCTCTATATAGTGCAGGGCCCCCCTGTACATCTCTATCATGCTCTCTATACAGTGCAGTACCCCCTGTACATCTCTATCGTGCTCTCTATACAGTGCAGTACCCCCTGTACATCTCCATCGCTCTCTCTATACAGTGCAGGGCCCCCTGTACATTTCCATCGCTCTCTCTATACAGTGCAGTGCCCCCTGTACATCTCTATCGCTCTCTCTATACAGTGCAGGGCCCCCTGTACATCTCTACTACTCTCTCGATATACAGTGCAGGGCCCCCTGTACATCTCCATCGCTCTCTCTATACAGTGCAGGGCCCCCTGTACATCTCTATCGCTCTCTCTATACAGTGCAGGGCCCCCTGTACATCTCTATCACTCTCTCACTGCAGTGCAGGGCCCCCTGTACATCTCTATCACTCTCTCTATACAGTGCAGGGCCCCCTGTACATCTCCATCACTCGCTCTATACAGTGCAGGGCCCCCTGTACATCTCTATCACTCTCTCTATACAGTGCAGGGCCCCCTGTACATCTCTATCGCTCTCTCTATACAGTGCAGGGCCCCCTGTACATCTCTATCACTCTCTCTATACAGTGCAGGACCCCCTGTACATCTCCATCGCTCTCTCTATACAGTGCAGGGCCCCCTGTACATCTCCATCACTCTCTCTATACAGTGCAGGGCCCCCTGTACATCTCTATCGCTCTCTATATGGTGCAGGGCCCCCTGTACATCTCTATCGCTCTCTCTATACAGTGCAGGGCCCCCTGTACATCTCTATTGCTCTCTCTATACAGTGCAGGGCCCTCCTGTACATCTCTATCGCTCTCTCTATACAGTGCAGGGCCCCCTGTACATCTCTATCACTCTCTCTATACAGTGCAGGGCCCCCTGTACATCTCTATCGCTCTCTATATGGTGCAGGGCCCCCTGTACATCTCTATCGCTCTCTCTATACAGTGCAGGGCCCCCTGTACATCTCTATCGCTCTCTCTATACAGTGCAGGGCCCCCCTGTACATCTCTATCGCTCTCTCTATACAGTGCAGGGCCCCCTGTACATCTCTATCGCTCTCTATATGGTGCAGGGCCCCCTGTACATCTCTATCGCTCTCTCTATACAGTGCAGGGCCCCCTGTACATGTCTATCACTCTCTCTATACAGTGCAGGGCCCCCTGTACATATCTATCGCTCTCTATATGGTGCAGGGCCCCCTGAACATATCTATCGCTCTCTATATGGTGCAGGGCCCCCTGTACATCTCTATCGCTCTCACGATATAGTGCAGGGCCCCCTGTACATCTCCATCGCTCTCTCTATACAGTGCAGGGCCCCCTGTACATCTCTATCGTGCTCTCTATACAGTGCAGGGCCCCCTGTACATCTCTATCGCTCTCTCTATACAGTGCAGGGCCCCCTGTACATCTCCATCACTCTCTCTATACAGTGCAGTGCCCCCTGTACATCTCTATCGCTCTCTCTATACAGTGCAGGGCCCCCTGTACATCTCTATCGCTCTCTCTATATAGTGCAGGGCCCCCCTGTACATCTCTATCATGCTCTCTATACAGTGCAGTACCCCCTGTACATCTCTATCGTGCTCTCTATACAGTGCAGTACCCCCTGTACATCTCCATCGCTCTCTCTATACAGTGCAGGGCCCCCTGTACATCTCTATCGCTCTCTCTATACAGTGCAGTGCCCCCTGTACATTTCCATCGCTCTCTCTATACAGTGCAGTACCCCCTGTACATCTCCATCGCTCTCTCTATACAGTGCAGGGCCCCCTGTACATCTCTACTACTCTCTCGATATACAGTGCAGGGCCCCCTGTACATCTCCATCGCTCTCTCTATACAGTGCAGGGCCCCCTGTACATCTCTATCGCTCTCTCTATACAGTGCAGGGCCCCCTGTACATCTCTATCACTCTCTCACTGCAGTGCAGGGCCCCCTGTACATCTCTATCACTCTCTCTATACAGTGCATGGCCCCCTGTACATCTCCATCACTCTCTCTATACAGTGCAGGGCCCCCTGTACATCTCTATCACTCTCTCTATACAGTGCAGGGCCCCCTGTACATCTCTATCGCTCTCTCTATACAGTGCAGGGCCCCCTGTACATCTCTATCACTCTCTCTATACAGTGCAGGACCCCCTGTACATCTCCATCGCTCTCTCTATACAGTGCAGGGCCCCCTGTACATCTCTATCACTCTCTCTATACAGTGCAGGGCCCCCTGTACATCTCCATCACTCTCTCTATACAGTGCAGGGCCCCCTGTACATCTCTATCGCTCTCTATATGGTGCAGGGCCCCCTGTACATCTCTATCGCTCTCTCTATACAGTGCAGGGCCCCCTGTACATCTCTATTGCTCTCTCTATACAGTGCAGGGCCCTCCTGTACATCTCTATCGCTCTCTCTATACAGTGCAGGGCCCCCTGTACATCTCTATCACTCTCTCTATACAGTGCAGGGCCCCCTGTACATCTCTATCGCTCTCTATATGGTGCAGGGCCCCCTGTACATCTCTATCGCTCTCTCTATACAGTGCAGGGCCCCCTGTACATCTCTATCGCTCTCTCTATACAGTGCAGGGCCCCCCTGTACATCTCTATCGCTCTCTCTATACAGTGCAGGGCCCCCTGTACATCTCTATCGCTCTCTATATGGTGCAGGGCCCCCTGTACATCTCTATCGCTCTCTCTATACAGTGCAGGGCCCCCTGTACATCTCTGTCACTCTCTCTATACAGTGCAGGGCCCCCTGTACATCTCTATCACTTTCCCTATACAGTGCAGGGCCCCCTGTACATCTCTATCACTCTCTCTATACAGTGCAGGGCCCCCTGTACATCTCTATCACACTCTCTATACAGTGCAGGGCCCCCTGTACATCTCCATCACTCTATACAGTGCAGGGCCCCCTGTACATCTCTATCACTCTCTCTATACAGTGCAGGGCCCCCTGTACATCTCTATCACTCTCTCTATACAGTGCAGTACCCCCTGTACATCTCTATCGTGCTCTCTATACAGTGCAGGGCCCCCTGTACATCTCTATCACTCTCTCTATACAGTGCAGGGCCCCCTGTACATCTCCATCGCTCTCTCTATACAGTGCAGGGCCCCCTGTACATCTCTATCACTCTCTCTATACAGTGCAGGGCCCCCTGTACATCTCTATCACTCTGTCTATACAGTGCAGGGCCCCCTGTACATCTCTATCGCTCTCTCTATATAGTGCAGGGCCCCCTGTACATCTCTATCGCTCTCTCTATACAGTGCAGTACCCCCTGTACATCTCCATCACTCTCTCTATACAGTGCAGTGCCCCCTGTACATCTCTATCGTGCTCTCTATACAGTGCAGTACCCACTGTACATCTCTATCGCTCATTCTATACAGTGCAGGGCCCCCTGTACATCTCTATCGCTCTCTCTATACAGTGCAGGGCCCCCTGTACATCTCTATCGCTCTCTCTATACAGTGCAGGGCCCCCTGTACATCTCCATCGCTCTCTCTATACAGTGCACGGCCCCCTGTACATCTCTATCGCTCTCTCTATACAGTGCAGGGCCCCCTGTACATCTCCATCGCTCTCTCTATACACTGCAGTACCCCCTGTACATCTCCATCACTCTCTCTATACAGTGCAGGGCCCCCTGTACATCTCTATCACTCTCTCTATACAGTGCAGGGCCCCCTGTACATCTCTATCGCTCTCTCTATACAGTGCAGTGCCCCCCTGTACATCTCCATCACTCTCTCTATACAGTGCAGGGCCCCCTGTACATCTCTATCACTCTCTCTATACAGTGCAGGGCCCCCTGTACATCTCTATCACTCTCTCTATACAGTGCAGGGCCCCCTGTACATCTCTATCGCACTCTCTATACAGTGCAGGGCCCCCTGTACATCTCCATCACTCTCTCTATACAGTGCAGGGCCCCCTGTACATCTCTATCGCTCTCTCTATACAGTGCAGGGCCCCCTGTACATCTCTATCACTCTCTCTATACAGTGCAGTGCCCCCTGTACATCTCTATCGCTCTCTCTATACAGTGCAGGGCCCCCTGTACATCTCTATCACTCTCTCTATACAGTGCAGGGCCCCCTGTACATCTCTATCACTCTCTCTATACAGTGCAGGGCCCCCTGTACACCTCTATCGTGCTCTCTATACAGTGCAGGGCCCCCTGTACATCTCTATTGCTCTCTCTATACAGTGCAGTGCCCCCTGTACATCTCTATCGCACTCTCTATACAGTGCAGGGCCCCCTGTACATCTCTATCGCTCTCTCTATATAGTGCAGGGCCCCCTGTACATCTCTATCGCTCTCTCTATACAGTGCAGTACCCCCTGTACATCTCTATCGTGCTCTCTATACAGTGCAGTGCCCCCCTGTACATCTCTATCGCTCTCTCTATACAGTGCAGGGCCCCCTGTACATCTCTATCACTCTCTCTATACAGTGCAGGGCCCCCTGTACATCTCTATCACTCTCTCTATACAGTGCAGTACCCCCTGTACATCTCTATCGTGCTCTCTATACAGTGCAGTGCCCCCCTGTACATCTCCATCACTCTCTCTATACAGTGCAGTACCCCCTGTACATCTCCATCACTCTCTCTATACAGTGCAGTGCCCCCTGTACATCTCTATCGTGCTCTCTATACAGTGCAGGGCCCCCTGTACATCTCTATCGCTCATTCTATACAGTGCAGGGCCCCCTGTACATCTCTATCGCTCTCTCTATACAGTGCAGGGCCCCCTGTACATCTCTATCGCTCTCTCTATACAGTGCAGGGCCCCCTGTACATCTCCATCGCTCTCTCTATACAGTGCACGGCCCCCTGTACATCTCTATCGCTCTCTCTATACAGTGCAGGGCCCCCTGTACATCTCCATCGCTCTCTCTATACACTGCAGTACCCCCTGTACATCTCCATCACTCTCTCTATACAGTGCAGGGCCCCCTGTACATCTCTATCACTCTCTCTATACAGTGCAGGGCCCCCTGTACATCTCTATCGCTCTCTCTATACAGTGCAGTGCCCCCCTGTACATCTCCATCACTCTCTCTATACAGTGCAGGGCCCCCTGTACATCTCTATCGCTCTCTCTATACAGTGCAGGGCCCCCTGTACATCTCTATCACTCTCTCTATACAGTACAGTGCCCCCTGTACATCTCTATCGCTCTCTCTATACAGTGCAGGGCCCCCTGTACATCTCTATCACTCTCTCTATACAGTGCAGGGCCCCCTGTACATCTCTATCACTCTCTCTATACAGTGCAGGGCCCCCTGTACACCTCTATCGTGCTCTCTATACAGTGCAGGGCCCCCTGTACATCTCTATTGTTCTCTCTATACAGTGCAGGGCCCCCTGTACATCTCTATCGCACTCTCTATACAGTGCAGGGCCCCCTGTACATCTCTATCGCTCTCTCTATATAGTGCAGGGCCCCCTGTACATCTCTATCGCTCTCTCTATACAGTGCAGTACCCCCTGTACATCTCTATCGTGCTCTCTATACAGTGCAGTGCCCCCCTGTACATCTCTATCGCTCTCTCTATACAGTGCAGGGCCCCCTGTACATCTCTATCACTCTCTCTATACAGTGCAGGGCCCCCTGTACATCTCTATCGCTCTCTATACAGTGCAGGGCCCCCTGTACATCTCTATCGTGCTCTCTATACAGTGCAGTGCCCCCTGTACATCTCTATCGCTCTCTCTATATAGTGCAGGGCCCCCCTGTACATCTCTATCGCTCTCTCTATACAGTGCAGGGCCCCCTGTACATCTCTATCACTCTCTCTATACAGTGCAGTGCCCCCTGTACATCTCTATCGTGCTCTCTATACAGTGCAGTGCCCCCTGTACATCTCTATCCCTCACCATAGTGCCAAGCCATTGGGGGAGTGTGAGGAAGTTTGAAGGTGGAGAGAGAACGAGAGGTGGCGGGGGTTAGTAAAGAATTTCCAGAGAGTAGGATCGAGACAGCTGAAGGCCCTACAACTGTTTGGGGAGTCCAAAACTAGGGGCCATAAATATAAGATAGTCACTAATAAATCCAATAAGAAATTCAAGAGAAATTTCTTTACCCAGAGAGTGGTGAGAATGTGGAACTCGCTACCACAGGGAGTGGTTGAGGCGAATCGCATGGATACATAGAAAGATATGCTGATTGGGTTAGAGGATGTAGGGTGGGAGGAGGCTCATGAGGAACATTAACATCGGCACGGACCAGTTGGGCTGAATGGCCTGTTTCTGCGCTGTAAATTCTGTGTAAAGTACAAAGGTGGGCAGAGTTAGAGGATTCGATGTATATATTAGCCTACAAAGGGCTTGAACTAATGCTGGCATAGAACAATTACAAGGTCCAACAAAATAAATGAAATAATAAATTCAAAAGTAGCCGAGATTAGTCTAATTTTTTTCTGTTTTATTGCAGGTTACATTGTGACCCAACCCAACTCCCGCCCCCACCCCCCACCATCCACCCCAAAAAAAGGCTTTGGCTATTTTCAGTTGGCAGTTTATACCCTGTGACACCCTCACCTGACAGCAGGAGTGTGGAGATCCTTTAAATAGTAACGCCGAAACTCTCACACTGTGTGACCTTTGCACCCGCCATTAACCAGGGCTGAATGAATCTCAGGCCAAACTGAACTGTCCCAATGTCCAGGGGTGACACAGGATGCCCCAGTTTTTCTTGAATCCATTCCTTCTGTTGCATTAGCCTCACTTCTGCTGGCGTTCCCTTGGTGCTCGGGCTAGGACCCGTGACGTCACTGCTTCGGAGGGACAAGCTGTTCCTCGGATTGGCACTTGCCTGACTCCTCTTGCTGACAGCCACAGTCTGCGCACGTGTCTCTCACAGCTGACGGCCGTGTCTCCGCCGGCTTGCCCTGTATGGAAAAATGAAACCAGATCACGTTGCCAAGTCCGCAGTACAAAAACGCCCCACAGTTCACAACCTCTCTCAGTGGGTACTACTCTCGCTTCTGAGTCAGAAGATGGTGGGTTTAAGTCCCACTCCAGAGACTTGAGTATAAAATCTAGGCTGACACTCCAGTGCAGTACTGAGGGAATGTTGCACTGTCGGAGGTGCCGTCTTTCGGATGAGACGTTAAACCGAGGCCCCATCTGCCCTCTCAGGTGGATGTAAAAGATCCCATGGCACTATTGGAAGAAGAGCAGGGGAGTTATCCCCGGTGTCCTGGCCAACATTTATCCCTCAATCAACATCACTAAACCAGATGATCTGGTCATTATCATATTGCTGTTTGTGGGACCTTGTGCGTAAACTGGCTGTTGCGTTTCCTACATTACAACAGTGACTACACCTCAAAAGTACTTCATTGGCTGTAAAGCGCTTTGGGATGTCCTGAGGTCGTGCTAGGTGCTATATAAATGCAAGTCTTTGTTTCATTTTTTAATGCATAATTTAGGCTGCATTCCCAGTGCAGTACCGAGGGAGTGCTGCAGTGTTGGAGGGGCAGTACTGAGGCAGCACTGCACTGTCGGAGGGGCAGTACCGAGGGAGTGCTGCACTGTCGGAGGGAGGGTACGGAGGGAGCGCTGCACTGTCGGAAGGGCAGTACCGAGGGAGTGCTGCACTGTCGGAGGGAGGGTACGGAGGGAGTGCTGCACTGTCAGAGGAGCAGTACCGAGGGAGCGCTGCACTGTCAGAGGGGCAGCACCGAGGGAGCGCTGCACTCAGAGGGGCAGTACCGAGGGAGCGCTGCACTGTCGGAGGGGCAATACCGAGGGAGTGCTGCACTGTCAGAAGGGCAGTACTGAGGGAGCGCTGCACTGTCAGAGGTGGCGACCTTCAATTAAGATGTTAAACTGAGATCTCTTCTACCTGTTCCATTGGTACAGGTGGCCATTAATGATCTCATGGCACTATTTTGAAGAAGAGCAGGGGAGTTCTCTCGGTATTCCTCCCTCAACCAATACCATCATTAACAGATTAATTGGTCATCTATCTCAGTGCTGTTAGTGGGAACTTGCTGGCACCAAATGGCCTATAGCACCCTGTTGGCCTATAGTGACTGCAGTACAAAAACTAAACAACGTGTGAAGGGCTACTGAGATGTTTCACCGAGACACTATATAAATGTGAGTATTTATTTTTCCTTTCTAACTGGCAGCAGGTTAGCCAGTGTCACTCAGAGAGGATACAGGATGGCTGGAGTGGAAAATGGAAATGGTATAGTAGGGGGTGCTGTTCTGAAGTTGGGGTTAAGGCAGATTCTTGGGGTACAACCAGAGGGGAACTAACGCTGTGTCTGGGTATCGCATGTGGACCCTGGATGACAACAAGGGAAAAGTGCTCCATTCCCAGCATTAACACAGTGGCCTGGATTTTGCACTGAGAATAATGGTGAGGCTAACAGCACTCACCGTTATTATGGAGTAAATCGTACAGCAACTTCCGGAGTCCCCAGTTAAATGTGGAAATCCCTAAGTTGCTGTCTGATTTGCCCTAGTTCTCCACAAGCTATGCTATACCAGTACCCCGCCGATAGACTCGGCATTGAGATCAATGTAAGGGCGTGAAGTTGCGGTACTTACCCACTAGTTACCCACTAAAGACGCCAGAAAAGTTAGGGCTGCTGCATTTAGGTGTAAGTAAATTTTTAACAGCATGATATGTCTTAATTACTGCCAAACAACTTCTGGCACTGAAAATTTAATTTTACAAGTGTGGAGTCTCATTCCTTCAGAATTTAATTCATGTTGGAGATACAAAAAAAATTAAAATAATTTTTTTAACTTTTTTCTTTCTCACTCTTTTCTCTCTCTTTTAATCCCATCTCTCTTTCCCTCTTTATTTCGCTTTCGGTACATGATTTTACAATGAATTAAATATTCTAATTTATACTTCCTGGTTTGGACTGTGCAAGCCTCACTGAAGACTCTTCAATCTGATCAAGAGCTGTTGCTTGGCCTGCTCACACAAGCCACAGATCCCCTGTAGAGGGCGCCGTGCTGCATCAGACACCTGAAGACAGCAAGTTGATGCTCAAAAGCAGCTGTCAGCGAAATGAACGGCGAGCACCGTTCCTTCATCGCGAACCGCAAAATCCGGGTTACTGTCTCCTTCCTCCCCCTTCCCCAAATAAATAAACAACATCAACGAACAATAAGGTAACTATGAATTGGGATAAGATGAGAGAATTGAAGGCCTGGTGTCATCAAGGATGCAATTAGAGATATTCACACTTCTGTGGGACATGATAAGATTTAAAAAAAATTATATTCTGCCTTTCCCGCTTGATCTCTTCCTTCCAAGCCTGTTCTCCAGCCCAAATCTTACCTGGGTTAGACCACACTTGTCAGCTGTGGCTCACTGGGTAGCTCTCTCTCGCCTCTGAGTCAGAAGGTTGTGGGCTCATAGTTCCACTCCAGGCACTTGAGCACATAAAGCTAGGCTGACACTCCAGGTGCAGTACTGAGGGAGAGCTGCACTGTTGGAGGTGCCGTCTTTCGGATGAGACGTTAACCCGAGGCCCCGTCTGCCCCCTCAGGTGGATGTAAAAGATCCCATGGCACTATTTCGAAGAAGAGCAGGGGAGTTATCCCCAGTGTCCTGGCAAATATTTATCCCTCAATCAACATAACAAAAACAGATTATCTGTTTATGGAGCTTGCTGTGCGCAAATTGGCTGCCACATTTCCCACATTACAACAGTGACCACACTCCAAAAAGTATTTAATTGACTGTAAAGCGCTTTGAGACGTCCGGTGGTTGTGAAAGGCGCTATATAAATGCAAGTCTTTCTTTTTTCTTTCACACTTAGAGAAAGAGCCAAAAGGATTTACAAGGATGATACAGAACTGAGAGGTTATACCTATCAGGAAAGATTGAACAGGCTGGGGCTCTTTTCTCTAGAAAAGAGAAGACTGAGAGGTGACCTGATAAAGGTCTTTAAGATTATGAAAAGGTTCGATAGGGTAGATGTAGAGAAGATGTTTCTACTTGTGGGGGAAACCAAAACTAGGGGCCACAAATATAAGACAGTTACTAATAAATCCAATAGGGAATTCAGGAGAAACTTCTTCACCCAGAGAGTGGTGAGAATGTGGAACTCGCGACCACAAGTAGTTGAGGCGAATGGTATAGATGCATTTAGGGGGAAGCTAGATAAACACATGAGGGAGAAAGGAATAGAGGGATACGCTGATAGGGTGAGATGAAATAGAGTGAGCGAGAGGAGGCTCAGTTGGAGCATAGACACCTACCTGTTTCTGTGCAGTAAATTCCATGTAATTCGATGTAAGAGTGCCCACATGTGCCCTGCTGCTACCCTCTGCTAATCCCGCTGAATATCCAGACACCAGGAGGTGTGCGAAAGCAGGTCAAGGCGACCTTCGCTCCCTCCTTGATGAAGAAGGCATGGCTTCTGCTCAGTAAACAACATGGCTGAAATCAGGGTACTTGAGCCACTGGGAATCCAAGCAGAAACCCACATTCTACTGAGTGTCGATGCTGCACTATAGTCACGGTGTGTTTGACCATAACTGAGCTCCAAACTTCACACCCTATCCATTGATAAGATTGGCTCCATCTCTCCTGAATCCTCTCCCGCTCTCTCTGTCTATCTTTGAATCCTCTCCCGCTCTCTCTGTCTATCTTTGAATCCTCTCCCGCTCTCTCTGTCTATCTTTGAATCCTCTCCCGCTCTCTCCTAACTCCTCTCCTGCTCTCCATGTGCTAAATCCTCTCCCATTCCCTCTCTCCTAAATCCTCTCCTGCTCTCTCCTAAATCCTCTCCCGCTCGTTCCATCTCTCTCCAAAATCCTCTCCCGCTCTCCCCGTCTCTCCCATGTGAAGTATTTGGGCCATTTTATTATGCTATGGGCACTATATAAATGCAAGTGGTTGTTGTACTCTGTTGGCGTGACCTGCGGTTGTGTGAAGCCGGGGACTGTGAGTCACACGGTGCTGATACCCAAGTTGGCCAATGAACTCCACTCATCGGTGTGTTCACTGGAGCCTATCTCCTTGCAAGCAAGAAAAGAGTCAGGACAGGGGCTTTGTTCTATCTGAGTGGGTCAGGCAATTCCACAGGATGGGAGTGGACAGGAAAGGGGATCAGACACAATAGAATTCTACTCTTCAATCTAGTCTGCAATTTACCTGGAGTTGACTGTGCACGCTCATACTGAACCGATTCGCTGAACATGGCTGAACCTCAGTGCAACTTGCCTGTGATAAGCACATCACAGGAATTAAGGCTCCTTCCAACATACTGCCGCAGACAGATAATGGAGAATATGACACGCCGTGAGATTGCACAGAGAGCTGGCCTCAGAGATCATCCGTCCCTAAATATTATCAGTTACAGTGTTGCATGCAGCATTAGATTGGGAATTCCATTATGGAACAGGCTAAACGAGCCTCCAGCCAAACTGAACTGCCCCGTTGTCAGAATATCGATATGCTTTTACATTACTTTTATTTCTAACAAAGACAAAACAGTAATGTAGACAGAATTGGTTCAAATCATGTTCTCGTAACACTTGTTATTTTCTCCTCAATGATGCTGATAACACACGTAAGCTTTTAAAACCCTGGCTTTTCATCACAGCCGTGGGTTGTTTAAGGTTGTTTACAACAAAGCATGGCTCGGGGAAAAGCAATGATAGGAAGTAACAGTATGGTGTGAAAAGGCATATGGGGCCCTCTCATTTATGTTTGGCAATCGGTTCGGACAACTGGGTGGTCATAAAACATCGGATGGTATTGCATCCAGCAGGGAGAGGATCATAAAAAAGAATGGTATGAAGAGAGATGCCATGTTTTTACTTAGAAAGAAAGAGAGAGACGTGTGGCTAGGCTTGGAGAAGCCATCTTCACAGGCCCTCGGTAAAATCCATGAACGGTAAGTTTTGGACGTGAGGGTAATGTGCGATACTCGCTATGGATGGTTAGGGTGTTTCGGATTAATCTTTTGCCAATCATAAATGAAGTGAATTATCAAACATAATTTCTAGCTTCATGAATCTATTTTATGGGTAAAGGACTTATCCGAGCACCTGCAACCAATCTGAAACGGGACCAACATGTCCCTCAGTTTCTGTTGTAATGTAGGAAACACAGCAGCCAATTTGCGCACAGCAAGCTCCCACAAACAGCAATGACCAGATAGTCTGTTTTTAGGTGTTGGTTGAGGGATATATGTTGGCCCAGGACACCGGGGAGAACTCCCTGCTAGTCTTCAAAATAGTGGCTGTGGGATCTTTTGCACCCACCTGAGAGAGCAGACGGGGCCTCGGTTTGACATCTCATCCGAAAGACGGCACCTCCGACAGAACAGCACTCCCTCAGTACTGGCACTGGGAGTGTCGGCCTGTATTATAGCCTCAAGTCTCTGGAGTGGGGCTTGAACCCACAACTGTCTGACACAGAGTTGAGAGTGCCACCCACTGAGCTACGGCTGACACCTTGGGGCACTTTGAGACACCCTGAAGGCCTGATAAGGCACTATATAAATGGAACTTCTTTCTTTTGGGCTTTGCACAGAAGAGTGAAGACTTGTTGCTCTGCGAATGTTTAATATCACACTTGGAGTACTGTGCACAGCTCTGGTCTCCACATTACGAAAAGGATATAGAGGCACTGGAGAAGGTGCAAAAAAGATTTGCTTGGATGATACCAGAATTGAAAGGCTGTAACTATGAGGACAGGCTGAACAGGCTGGGGCTCTTTTCTCTAGAAACGAGAAGGCTGAGGGGTGACCTGATTATGAAGGGGTTCGATAGGGTAGATGTAGAGAAGATGTTTCCACTTGTGAGGGAGACCAAAACTAGGGGCCATAAATATAAGATAGACACTAATAAATCCACTGGGGAATTCAGGAGAAACTTCTTTACCCAGAGAGTGATGAGAATGTGGAACTCGCTACCACAGGGAGTGGTTGAGGCAAACAGCAGAGATGCGTTTAAGGGAAAGCTGGATAAACACGAGGGAGAAAGGAATAGAAGGTTATGCTGATGGGGTGAGATGAGGAGGGGTGGGAGGAGGCTCGTGTGGAGCATAAACACCGGCACGGACCAGTTGAGCCGAATGGCCTGTTCCTGTGCTGTGGACTCGATGTAATGTGGTTGAAGTGCCAGTTGCCGTCTGTGGATGGCGCTGTTTGCTTTGCAGTGAGCAGATCCCTGGCAGTGCAGGAGGGGAGAGAATAAGTTATGGCAGCAATATACAGTGTCGAGCCAATTTGGGATTTATTTCATAGCAATTAACAATAAAGCAAACACTACTCGAGACCTGAATAAATCTTTAAATGCCAGCAATTCTCCCACTCAACAGCTGCGAAATGGGAAAAATAAATAAAATCTCACAAAGTAGAGAGAGAACAGAGAGGCGAGGACAATGCCAGGGTTTTATTGTCTCCTGGTTTGCTTTCTCCTGCTCAGGTATGTTGAGTGTATCTGTTATGACGTGAATTGGCGCTGGTTTCCCCTCCCCCACCTCAGCTTGTTCCTATTGTCCTCACGCTGTTCAGCTCAATGTCAGACCCACTTTGTAGTTTTCAAAATACATTTGTTTCTGCAGCTGTTTTTTTTAATGAAATGTCCATTAACTGATGTTCCCAGCGTTCCTGTATCTGTAGGAATTCCTGCATTTTACAAGAGAAAGTAACCCCCCCCCCCCGATATGGGATAGGGAGAAAAATAAAGGAAAGCTTGTGGAAAGATTGAGAGAGAGAGAAAGAAAGAGGAGTGAGAGACACAGTGTGGAGAGAGGAAGGGGAGAGGGAAGAATGAAAGAGATAAAGTTGGGGGGCGGGGGAGAGAGAAAAAGTGAAGGAAGGGAGGGAGGGGTGGCCGGAGTTAGAGAGGGAGAGATGGAGAGAGAGAGAGGAAGAGAGGGGGAGGGAGAGAAAATAAAGACTGGAGGAAAGGAGAAAAAGGTAGAGGGGAGAAAGAAAAAGAGAAGCAAGGAAGAAGAGAGAGTGAAGGATATTGAAAGGGAGTGGGGCAGAGAGAGTGAGTGTGGGGGAAAGGGAAAGAGAGCGAGTAAGAGTGAAAGTGAGAATGGGGAGAGTGAGATAGTGTAGAGAGTAAGAGAGAATGAGATGCAGTGAGAGTGGGAGAGAGTAAAAGAGAGATGAGGAGGGGGTGAGGGGTTTGTAAAAGCAGATGTTGTCTTTGGGGGTCAATGTATTGGGAGACGAGGAGCCAGTGCAGATTAGCAAGTGGTGGTACCGGGGGGGAACTTGCTATGGGATGTGGGGTTGCAGACTGTGTCCGGACTGTATTCATCAATTGGCCTCCCACCTCCAACCGCCCAGCCCCCATACTCCCGCCACTGGCCGCTTGGCACGTCAATCCTCGCGGCAAACAGACCCTAATGGTGGCTACAATCCCCTGCACTCCAGAAACAGCTCTATCCGTGGCGTGGTTTTACTAGGGCCGCAGCCTTGCTGTTTGTTGCGAATCCGGTCGGCGCGAAAGGGGAACAGAAGATGTCCCGATGATGTTTCTCCCGGATTGTTCACAGGATCGTCCGGGATATTCCAGGACAATCCGGGAGGGGTTGGCAATCCTAATGGGATAAGGTGCTGGGAGCAGTATTTGGGATACTTTAGAGTTCATGGGATTTGGAAGGCAGGTGAGGAGAGAACTGGAGAAATCGAGCCGAGTGGGGCTGAGGCTTCCAGTAGCAGTGGGGTGAGGCAGGGCTAGGGGTAGGTGTAGGGATAGGGCGAGGGGCAGGGTTAGGGGTAGGGGGAGGGGGAGGGGCAGGGTTAGGGGTACAGGCAGGAAGGGGCAGGTGACAGAGGTATATATTCTTCTGTAAAGCCCGAGGAATTCCAGGTTCATCCCCAACCTGTGCCGAGTTGGCTGATTGCAGCACTCTCACCCGAGTCAGGAGGTCGTGCGGTCAAGTCCCACTTTAGAGACTTGGGTTGGAATTTTAAGCTCCAAAAACGGAAGGGTTTGGGTCAGGTGGGATGTAAAAGTTTTTAAAATCTCAAACCCGACCCCAACCCGCCTCCAATCTGCCCACTTCCGGTTTAACGGAGGCGGAACAGGACGGGGTGGGCGACCAATCCCCTCCCAGGAGGCGGGATGGTCGTTTAAACATTATAATGAGGCTGTGTGCCTCAGATTTAATTCCCATTTTAAATTTCATCCTGGGCAGCCGAGCTTCCTGGGTCTCTGGAAACCCGGCAGCTAAAGGGAGGCGCGAACTGCTGGATCTAGCTTACCTGTTTCCACCCTCTCCCCGCGATCGAACAACACGACGCTTCCAATCTCCCCGCCCTCCCCCCCCCCACCCACCACCTCCGGTCTCCGATCTCCCTCCACCCCAGCCTCCGCCCTCCCCGATGTCTCCGATCCCCCATGTCTCTGACCCTCCGATCAATCCAGGGCCCCTGACCCACGATCTCTCCCTCTGCTCTTCACTCCCAGGAGGAAAGGAAATTGGATGGGGGATGTTCTGACTGGGATGGTGCCACTGGGGCACTAGTGGGAGCCCAGGTCTTCCCGCCCGATAGACAGACAGCTTTTCAATCTGGCTGGTTGTAGCCGGACAACGGAGACAAAAAATGTTACTCAGGTCCTGCCGTTAAATTCGGCTGCCAATCCAGGCTGACATCCCAGTGCAGTGCTGAGGGAGTGCTGCACTGTCGGAGGTGCCGTCTTTCAGATGAGACGTTAAACCGAGGCCCCGTCTGCTCTTTGGGTGGATGTAAAAGATCCCATGTCACTACTTCGAAGAAGAAGATTGGGAGTTCTCCCCGGTGTCCTGGCCAATATTAATCCCTCAACAAACATGACTAATAAATATTTATCTGATCATTACCCCATTGCTGTTTGTGGGATCGTGCTGTGTGCAAATTGGCTGCCGTGTTTCCTACAGTACAACAGTGACTACACTTCAAAAAGTACTTCATCGGCTGTAAAGTGCTTTGGGATGTCCTGAGTTCATGAAAGGCGCTATAAATACAAGTTCTTTTTCTCTTTTGGAACAGAACACACTTTGATCAGGGTTCCTGGGGGGAGAGGAAACATTCATTAACAACTTTGCTGAGATTTTGCATCGTGACGACGCTGTGCTAAGAACTGTGCTTTTCTTGATTTTAAATTACAGCGCTCTCCGGAGACCCTACACCTGCAAGGTTAACTGTCTCTGCTTTACTACAATTAAATGTAGTAACAGAGTTTGGGTCCTGTACACACACTGTCAGTAATATACTATTGATGCTTCATGTGTATGTTTTCAATGTAAACTACCCCAGTGCCTCTGGGCTCTGGTGCTGACAGCAGTCAGACCATTCGTTGCCATTAGTGCCCCAGTGGCACCATGCCAGAGGGCGCTGTGCACCAACCCAGTCAGAACATCCACTATCCAAGTTCCCTTCCTCCTCCCCCTACCCAGAAAGAGGAACTGCAAACTCTGCTCTGAGTGATGGGGCTCAATCTACACCCTCCCACTGTACGGTGCTGTCTCTGTAACCTCCTCCAGCCCTACAACCCTCCGAAATAGCTGCGCTCCTCCAATTATGGCCTCTTGCACATCCCTGATTTTAATCGCTCCGCCATTGGTGGCCGTGCCTTCAGACCTAAGCTCTGGAAATTCCTCTCCCTAAACCTCTCCGCCTCTCTACTTCTCTTTTCTCCTTTTAAGACATTCTTTAAAACCTACCTCTTTGACCAAGCTTTTGGTCACCTGTCCTAATATCTCCTTACGTGGCTCGGTGTCAAAATTTGTTTGATAATCACTCCTGTGAAGTGCCTTGGGACCAATGTCCCCCGTAAGCTACACTGCCTCCTGTGCGGCCTGCCTCCCCCAATACGTGGCCCATTCAAATTTTTGTGCATGTGCGATATCTACAATGGGAAAGCCAGTGAGCGGCCTGCGCGGGACCTCGCAGATGACTGCGCGGCTTAGCGGGCACATTGCTTGGGACGTTTAACTTTGTTAAAGGCACTATATAAATGCGAGTTGTTGTTGTTGTTGGTTATGTCAGTGATTTTTAAAAAATTCATTCTCGGGATGTGGGCGTTGCTGGCAAGGCCAACATTTATTGCCCATCCCTAGTTGCCCTTGAGAAGGTGGTGGTGAGCCGCCTTCTCGAACCGCTGCAGTCTGTGTGTTGAAGATACTCTCACAGTGCTGTTAGGGAGGGAGTTCTAGGATTTTGACCCAGCGATGATCAATGAATGGCAATATATTTCCAAGTCGGAGTAGTGTGTAACTCGGAAGGGAGCCTGGAGGTGATGGTGTTTCCAGCGTCTGCTGCCCTTGTCCTTCTATATGGTAGAGGTCATGGGTTTGGGAGGGCTAAGCAGGGAAAAAATCAGCTGGGGCTCCTGATCCCGATCCGGTAACCACTGCCTGCCCCCCTCACCCCGTGTAAAAGACTTGCATTTCTACAGTGTCTTCAGGACATCCCTTTACAGCCAATGAATTGCTTTTGAAGTGTAGTCACTGTTGTAATGTAGGAAATACCCCAGACAATTTGCGCACAGCAAGCTCCCACAAACAGCAATGTGATAATGACCAGATCATCTGTTTTAATAATGTTGATTGAGGGATTAATATTGACCAGGACATTGGGGAGAACTCCCCTGCTCTTCTTCAAAATAGTGCCATGGGATCTTTTACGTCCATCTGAGAGAGCAGACGGGGCCTCGGTTTAACGTTTCATCAGAAAGACGGCACCTCCGACAGTGCGGCACTCCCTCAGCACTGCGCTGGAGTGTCAGCCTAGAATTTTGTGCTCAAGTCTCTGGAGTGGGACTTGAACCCACGACCGTCTGACTCAGAGGCGAGAGTGCTGCCCACTGAGCCACAGCTGGCACAGCACCGGTCTCGGCTGTGACACCCTCCAGAGTCGAATGACCAGCCGGCAATCACCGTCAGGGGTCCGCACGCGAAGGGTGGGCAGCTGGGGTGTGAGCCTGAAGATCACCGTCGAAGGGTACACCAGGACGAGTCTGAGCCCCCCAGAGGGGTTAGTCAGATACCGACTGCTGGACACAGAGTGTGTGGACAATCGCCCAGGGCCACAAGCGTGTTGTGGAAGATATTTATTCTCAAATTTCCTTTTAATTATTAAGACAGATGTGTTGCTTTATGAAGACAGGAGGGGATACAGACTTAGAAAGACTTGCATTTATATAGCACCTTTCACAACCTCGGGACGCCCAAAGTGCTTTACAGCCAATGATGTACTTTTGAAGTCACTGTTGTAATGTAGGAAATGGCAGCACAGGCCAACCTCTGACCCCGGGATCGCGCTCCCGTGAAGCGCCTTGGGGATGTTTTACTAAGTTGTTGTTGTTGACGAGTTGTTGTTGTTCAATCAGCATCCAAAGGTGACAGAAATTTGTCAAAGGGTTGCCCTTTTCACAAGAAGCGAGAACGAAAAGCTTGCTTTGAAAAGCTAACAACTCGCCCATTCCTGAAATTTTTTATGGCACCAATTCTTTTTCCAGCAATGCACATTTTTCACTAAATTGCCGCCTCTCCTCGTTAAACGTCTTTAAACAGAAGTGATAAATAAAGGCTAACGATGATGGGCAGACGGTGTGGCAGGAGGGCTGCCTGCGATTGGCGGGTCAGGGGCGAGGGGAATTTACTAAGAGCTGTATGTTTGCTTGTCGTTATGTTTTAAAAGGCACCCGTGTTCACACCAAAGCAATGAAGTATCTTTAATAGCTGAAGGGTATTGATTGCTTCGCCTAGTGTTCGTTGCAGCACTTGCTGTAAAATCTAAGAGATGCAGTTAAAAGGCACTCAATTCCAGCTAATCAGGAGTCTGAAGTGAAACATCCCAACAAAGGCTTTATTGATGAGCATGTTTAGAAACAGTTCAGGAACCGATGTGCCACAATTCATCAATCCCTTGGTACTGGGGGAAATCGAGCCCTCTTCACAGCAAATTAACACCACGCACATTATATGACACGGTCCCCCACCACCTAAAAGGTCCACATTTAAAACGGTCGGTCGCTTGTATCGGGCAAAATGCGATCACTATTACCCATTTGGGTAATCTAGGCTGACACTACAGTGCAGTACTGAGGCAGTGCTGCAACGTCGGAGGTGCTGTCATTTGGATGAGACGTAAAATATCCCACGGCAGTATTCGAAGAAGAACAGGTGTGTCCTGGCCAATATTTATCCCTCAACCAACGTCACTAAAACAGATGTTCTTGTCATTTATCTCAAAACTAGTTGTGGGACCTTGCTGTGCGCAAATTGGCGTTTCCTACATTACAACAGAGACTACACTTCAAAAGTACTTCATTGGCTGTAAAGTGCTTTGGGACGTCCTGAGGTCATGAAAGGCGCTATAGAAATGCAAGTCTTTCTTCCAAATAACCTACTAAATGTATCAGTGGGACAGTTTGGATGATATTTTTCATGGCTTGCTGAACCAGTTATGTACTGGAGGTATCTCATCGATGCTCAGACACTGAACACTCAGGGAACACTGTTTTTCTGGGGCTCCTTTACGTCAGCAGCTTCACGCCTGTGTCTGTGTCACAGGCAATCTCTGCAACCTGTCCCACCCCCACACCAGACGGACTGATGACAACCATCCCAGTCACAGCCCTGCTCTTTCGGTTGTGATGACGTGAAGAGCAATCGTGAGTGAGGTCTGGAAATAAACAGCCTGCTGGAGTTAATCTAGATAGAGTGGGGGCTGGTACTATTGATGCAGGGAGTAAATGCACCATGTGGCTCGGTACTGAGCCACACAGGCCGGAAGGCCCAGGTTTCAGGCAATGGCCTATGCCTAGTTGGCTGATCTCAGCGGGCTCTGAGCGCCACACTTAGCCTCAGCACCACTGGGCGCAGCTGGGGATGGTGGACAATGTTCCCTTTAATTTTTTTTGGGTGCACGACCCATTCAAAATACCGTGCATGCGTGGTTTTTCCTAAATAAAAGCCGGTGAGCTGGCTGTGCGGGAGCTGCAGAATGCTGCGCGGGAGCTGCAGAATGCTGCGCGGCTGCACAGCTTAAGGGGAACATTGGTGGTGGAATCAGTCAAGGATCCTGGTCCTGATCAAGTGAGTCTTGGTGGAACTGCAAGTTTGTGTACGATGGGTGAGGAGTGGGCTGAGCTGTGAAGTGCCTGATGGTTAAATAGCCTGCCACACACTCTGTGTACAAAACTGAGCCAAGGGCTGGAGCTGAACTAGGGAACTATACCCAGTATAGGGTCAACACCTTCAGATTTCATATCTCATAAAATGTTTCCACAACTGGACTAAAACTACGCTTAAACTATGCAAGAGTAGGAATAGACTGGATGTTGGGCGGTTCTTCATTTCCCCGAGAGTAGTGAGCCTCTGGAAGCAAAGAGTTGGAATAAACGGGTCGTTTTCCGAGTGGCAGGCAGTGACTAGTGGGGTACCGCAAGGATCGGTCCTAGGACCCCAGCTGCTCACAATATATATTAATGATCTGGACGAGGGAATTGGATGTAATATCTCCAAATTTGCAGACGACACAAAGCTGGGTGGGAGGGTAAGCTGTGAGGAGGATGTCATGAAACTCCAGTATGATTTGGACAGGTTGGGTGATTGGGCAGAAACATGGCAAATGCACTATAATGTGGATAAATGTGAGGTTATCCACTTTGGTGGCAAAAACAGGAAGGCAGATTATTATTTGAATGGCAATAGATTGGAAGAAGGGGAAGTGCAAAGAGACCTGGGTGTTCTTGTGCACCAGTCGCTGAAGGTAAGCATGCAGGTGCAGCAGGTGGTTAAGAAGGCAAATGGTATGTTGGCCTTCGTAGCAAGAAGGTTCGAGTACAGGAACAAGGATGTCTTGCTACAGTTGTACAGGGCCTTGGTGAGACCACACCTTGAGTATTGTGTGCAGTTTTGGTCGCGTTACCTGAGGAAGGACGTTCTTGCCATGGAAGGAGTGCAGCGAAGATTCACCAGGCTGATACCTGGGATGGCAGGAATGACGTATGAGGAGAGATTGTGTCGATTGGGCTTATACTCACTGGAGTTTAGAAGATTGAGAGGGGATCTTATCGAAACCTATAAAATTCTGTCAGGCCTGGACAGATTAGATGCAGGAAGGATGTTTCTGATGGCCGGGGAGTCCAGAACCAGGGGTCACAGTCTAAGGATAAGGGGTAAGCCATTTAGGACTGAAATGAGGAGGAATTTCTTCACCCAGAGAGTGGTGAACCTGTGGAATTCTCTGCCACAGAGGGCGGTGGAGGCCAGTTCATTAAATATATTCAAGAAAGAGTTGGATATATTTCTTAAGGCTAAAGGGATCAAGGGATATGGGGAGAAGGCAGGGACAGGGTACTGAATTTGGATGATCAGCCATGATCTCATTGAATGGCAGAGCAGGCTCGAAGGGCCGAATGGCCTACTTCTGCTCCTATCTTCTATGTTTCTATGAATACATTGCTGGCTGGTGTGGTGGGTGCTGACTCTGTATACCTTCAAGACAAGTTGGACCGGTTCTTGACTGGGGCAGAGGTCGCATCATATAGAAGCTTTTACAGGCGGAGCAGGCTTGAAGGGCCGAATGGCCTACTCCTGCTCCTATTTTTCTAATACTTGGTCCATGTGATCCCCTGGATTGGTTTCAACAGGCAATGTTCTCTTTAAGCTGTGCGCCTGCGCAGTGCTCCAGGGGACCTCCAGGGCTTGCCGGCTGCTCAATGTTAAAGCCGCGCATGCGCTGTGTTTTGAATGGCCTGTGCAACCCCTTGAAGGGGCCAAAAATAATTACAGGAAACATTGCTGAGGGGGTCAGAGAGGAATTTTGGCATGCACAATGTAATAAGGTACAGTTCAGGTCAGTCTCCTCTCTGCTGGCTGCTGCCATGAAATCATTTAAGGACAGTGTGAACCCTGCTGGTTTTAGCTCACAGCAGAAAAACTGCTCCTTAATTTAGCATTGGCACAAATTTGTTAATCTCACATAGAGGCTGCAAGAATGTCTAGTTGAGGAAATAGAGATGTCACGTTACATTGGGGGCACTCTTAGTTTGGGACACTGAGGGCGCTGTTCTCAGTTTGGGACATTGGGGGCGCTGTTCTCAGTTTGGGACATTGGGGGCGCTGTTCTCAGTTTGGGACATTGGGGGTGCTGTTCTCAGTTTGGTACATTGGGGGCGCTGTTCTCAGTTTGGTACATTGGGGGCGCTGTTCTCAGTTTGGTACATGGGGCGCTGTTCTCAGTTTGGTACATTAGGGCTGCTGTTCTCAGTTTGGTACATTGGGGGCGCTGTTCTCAGTTTGGTACATTGGGGGCGCTGTTCTCAGTTTGGTACATTGTTGGGCGCTCTTCCCAGTTTGGGACATTGAGGGCGCTGTTCTCAGTTTGATACATTAGGGGGCGCTGTTCTCAGTTTGGTACATTGGGGGCGTGGTTCCCAGTTTGGTAAATTGGGGGCGCTGTTCTCAGTTTGGAACATTGGGGGCGCTGTTCTCAGTTTGGGACATTGGGGGCGCTGTTCTCAGTTTGGTACATTGGGGCGTTGTTCTCAGTTTGGGACATTGGGGGCGCTGTTCTCAGTTTGGTTCATTGGGGGCGCTGTTCTCAGTTTGGTACATTGGGGCGCTGTTCTCAGTTTGGGACATTGGGGGCGCTGTTCTCAGTTTGGGACATTGGGGGTGCTGTTCTCAGTTTGGGACATTGGGGGCGCTGTTCTCAGTTTGGGACATTGGGAGCGCTGTTCTCAGTTTGGTACATTGGGGGCGCTGTTCTCAGTTTGGAACATTGGGGTCGCTGTTCTCAGTTTGGGACATTGGGGGCGCTGTTCTCAGTTTGGTACATGGGGTGCTGTTCTCAGTTTGGGACATTGGGGACGCTGTTCTCAGTTTGGGACATTGGGGGCGCTGTTCTCAGTTTGGGACATTGGGGGCGCTGTTCTCAGTTTGGGACATTGGGGGCGCTGTTCTCAGTTTGGGACATTGGGGGTGCTGTTCTCAGTTTGGGACATTGGGGGCGCTGTTCTCAGTTTGGGACATTGGGGGCGCTGTACTCAGTTTGGGACATTGGGGGCGCTGTACTCAGTTTGGGACATTGGGGGCGCTGTACTCAGTTTGGGACATTGGGGGCGCTGTTCTCAGTTTGGGACATTGGGGGCGCTGTTCTCAGTTTGGGACATTGGGGGCACTGTTCTCAGTTTGGGACATTGGGGGCGCTGTTCTCAGTTTGGGACATTGGGGGCACTGTTCTCAGTTTGGGACATTGGGGGCGCTGTTCTCAGTTTGGGACATTGGGGGCGCTGTTCTCAGTTTGGTACATGGGGGCGCTGTTCTCAGTTTGGGACATTGGGGGCACATTTTTTGGCACCTAACTGGTGTCACGGCTGACCTGGAATGTTCAATACTAAACAATGGGGTGATAAGGTAGGAAAATGTACCATTCCTCACTGAGATATGGTACTGAATTATACAGACCACGAAGTCCCCGATTCAATTTCTGGTCTATGTTGAGTTAGCTGGTCTCAGGAAGGGGTCTACAACTGGCCGAGTTCCCAAGCTGGATCACTATCTAGTGAACCTTGCCGGAAAGTGTAAGCATGAGTGTGGATGCTAAGTGAGGCCAGGATCAGGTTAAACAGCCCGCATAGTTGAATCATTGAGCGACTGTCCAGCCTACACATGACAATTGACCACTGGATTGGTCTACAGGAAAGATAGGGAAAATGGCAGAGGGGAGTGTGTATAGTGATTAAGGAT
This sequence comes from Somniosus microcephalus, assembly GCF_052327205.1. Lineage (NCBI taxonomy): Eukaryota > Metazoa > Chordata > Chondrichthyes > Squaliformes > Somniosidae > Somniosus > Somniosus microcephalus. Next base: position 53,031,344 of record NC_141008.1, read on the forward strand.
GAAATCACTTCAATGATAAGAGAGAATATAAAGAGAGGTAAGCAGGCAGTGGTGACTTTATGGATAGAATTAAGAAATAGGGTTGGATTTAAGACTGTAGTGGGAGTTGTGTATAGGCCCCCTGGTAGCAGTTGTGAAGTGCTAGATTGTATAAATGCAGAGATTAGACAAGCATGTAGTAAAGGCAGAGTGGCTTTAATGGGGGATTTTAACTTTCATATAGATTGGGATAAGCAGACTAGCACCTGTCAGAAAGGTAGTGAATTTCTTGAGGGTGTCTGGGATAGTTTTCTACAATATGTCCCAGAGACAACAAGGGGGAAAGCCATATTAGATTTAGTAATGAGTAATTAGCCAGATTTAGTTAACAGCCTAACTGTGCGTGAACATTTATCCAATAGTGATCATAACATGATCGAGTTCAACGTAGCGTTTGAAAGGGAGAAACATGAAACAGCTACTAAGATTCTAGATTTAGGTAAGGCCGACTTCAACATAATGAGGCAGAGACTGTGCACAGTAAACTGGGCAAATCTGTAAATGGGTAAAACGACAGAAGTTCAGTGGGAGATGTTTAAAACAGAATTTAATGTGATACAGAACCAGTTTATACCCCTGAGGGGCAAGAGCTCTAGTTGCCCAAAAAAAGCCATGGACAACTAAAGAGGTAAGAGACAGCATAAAACTAAAGGAAAGGGTATACAAAAATACAAAAATAGCACAGATCCTGGCGAATGGGAAAGATACAAAGAACAGCAAAGGGTCACAAAACAGATAGTAAGAGCTACAAAAAGGGAGTATGAAAAGAAACTTGCAAGGGATGTCAAAATCAATACGAAGAATTTTTACAATTACATTAGGAAAAAGAGGGTGGTCAGGAACAAGGTTGGCCCCTTAAAAACTGAAAGTGGCGATATTGTCGATGACATTGGGGAAATGGCAGACATGTTGAATAATTACTTTGCGTCAGTATTAACAGTAGAAGAGGAAATCCCAAAGAAACTAATATTGTATCGGGGACAGGGACTCAATAAAATTAACGTAAGTAAAATAACAGTAATGAAGAAAATAATGGCACTAAAGAGTGACAAATCCCCAGGACCAGGTGGTTTCCATCCCAGGGTTTTAAAGGAAGTAGGTGAGCACATTGCAGATGCCCGAACTATAATCTTCCAAAGTTCTCTCGATTCATGAACTGTTCCTTTAGATTGGAAAATTGCACGTCACTCTGCTACTTAAGAATGGCGAGAGAGGGAAACCAGGGAATTATAGACCAGTTAGCCTAACACCTGTTGTCGGGAAATTGCTAGAATCTATAATTAAGGATAGGGTGACTGAACACCTCGAAAATTTTCAGTTGATCAGAGAGAGCCAGCATGGATGTGTAAAAGGTAGGTCATGCCTGACAAACCTGATTGAATTTTTTGAGGAGGTGACTAAAGTAGTGGACAGGGGAATGTCTATGGATGTTATTTATATGGACTTCCAGAAGGCATTTGATAAAGTCCCACATAAGAGACTGTTAACTAAGGTAGAAGCCCACGGAATTGAAGGCAAATTATTGACCTGGTTGCAAATTGGCTGAGCAGCAAGAGACAGAGAGTAGGGATAATGGGTAGGTACTCAAATTGGCAGGATGTGACTAGTGGTGTCCCGTGTTGGAACCTCAACTAGTCACAGTATTTATTAACGACTGAGATGATGGCATAGAAAGTCATATATCCAAATTTGCCGATAACACAAAACTAGGTGACATTGTAGGCCGTGTAGATGAAAGTATAAAATTACAAAGGGTTATTGATAGATTAAATGAATGGGCAAAACTGTGGCAAATGGATTTCAATATAAGTAAAGGTGAGGTCATCCACTTTGGACCTAAACAGGATAGAACAGGGTACTTTCTAAATGGTGAAAAGCTACAAACAGTGGAGGTCCAAAGAGACTTGGGGGTCCAGGTACATCGATCATTAAAACATCATGAACAGAAAATAATCAAAAAGGCTAATCTAGAGGACTAGAATACAAGGGAGGTAGAAGATATGCTGCAGCTGTACAAAACCCTGGTTAGACCACACCTGGAGTACTGTGAGCAGTTCTGGGCACCGCACCTTAGGAAGGATATATTGGCCTTGGAGGGAGTGGAGCGTAGGTTTACCAGAATGACACCCGGACTTCAAGGGTTAAGTTATAAGGAGAGATTACACAAATTAGGGTTGTACTTCCTAGAATTTAGAAGATTAAGGGTGATCTGATCGAATTTTTCAAGATATTAAGGGGGACAGATAGGGTAGATAGAGAGAAACTATTTCTGCTGGTTGGGGAGTCTAGGACTGGGGGCAGAGTCTACAAATTAGAGCCGGACCTTTCAGGAGTGAAATTAGGAAACACTTCTACACACATAGGGTGGTAGAAGTTTGGAACTCTCTTCCGCAAACGGCAATTGATGCTAGATCAATTGTTAATTTTAAATCTGAGATTGATAGATTTTTGTTAACCATAGGTATTGAGGGATATGGGCCAAAGGCGGGTATATGGAGTTAGGTCGCAGATCAGCCCTGATCTCTTTGAAAGGCGGAACAGGCTCGAGGGGCTGAATGGCCTCCTCCTGTCCCTAAGTTCCTATGATAGGGTACTGGAGGGTGTCTGGCATTTGTTTCCCTACATTACAACACTGACTACAATTCAAAAATACCTCATTGGCTGTAAAGCGCTTTGGGACGTCCTGAGGTTGTGAAAGGCGCTATAGAAATGCAAGTCTTTTTTTTGTGGATCTGCACCCCAAGAGGCACCAAGGAGAGAAGGGGAAACATGGTGGTATCAACAAGGAGAGTTTAAGATTTTAATCTTAAAATTAAAGCTAGGCCATTTAAAAGTGAAATTGGGAAGCACTTTTTCATACAAAGGGCAGTGGAAATCTGGAACCCTCTTCCCCCAAAAGGTTGGGGATGTTGGGGATCAATTAAAACTTTTAAAGACTGAGATCAATAGATTTTTGTTAGGTAAGGGTATCAAGGGATATGGTAAATGGCGTTGAGGTACTGATCAGCCATGAAGTAATAGAATGGCAGAATAGGTTCGAGGGGCAGAATGTCCTGTTTCTAAGGGGGACACATTCTGGTAAGACGTGTTACATGAATACAAACCTCAGTCTAGTCCTCCCTCCCCACACTTGATCCTATTTGAAAATGTGGCCAAAGCCCCAGTCACACCAGTGACCCAGGCCATTAATGAACTGTGAACAAGCACCTCAAATATAACCAGAGTGCACCTGCCTCGGCTCAGCAGTTCAAGCTTGCCATTGAAACTAAATAAAATATATGAAAATGATTTTTGTTTTGTTCATTTAATTCCAAACTGCGTTCTGTGACAATGAATAATGTTACATTACAGTTGCTAAAGGACACTGCAACAGTGTAATAGATATCAGGCAAGAGTCTGATGTGCTTTTTGCCTGTACCTGAATCTAATGGATGATAATTGCTTACTTATGGAATTCCTCTTGATTGCAGATCTATTATCCAAGCTCAGTGCTTGTGTTTCAATGCACAATTTCACAAAACGATGATTAAGTGGCCCGATCTGTGCTAAATGTCATTACACATTGTCCTTTCTGTTTTCTAATTCACTGTTTTCTTCCTAAACGCCCCTCCCTTTTTTGTGAGTCATTCCGAGCAGCTTGCTTTCAGAGGGAGGGTGATGTGTTGGAGGGAGGGTTCAAGCACGATTCTGGAATCCCTCCATGGCTTCGCCCCACTCCCTATCTCTGTAACCTCCTCCAGCCCCACAACCCTCCAAGGGTAACCACCTCGGGTTCTTTTGCCAATCACCCTAAACCTGTGCCCTCTCGTTATTGACCCTTCAGCCACTGGAAAGAATTTCTCTTTACTCTATCTAAACCCTTCATGATTTTAAACACCTCTATCAAATCTCCTCTTAGCCTTCTCTGCTCCAAGGAGAACAACCCCAACTTAGAACATAAGAATTAGGAGCAGGAGTAGACCATATGGCCTCTCGAGCCAGCTCCACCATTCAATAAGATCATGGCTGATCTTCGACCTCAATTCCACTTTCCTGCCCGATCCCCATATTCCTTGATTCCCCTAGAGCCCAACAATCTATCAATCTCGGCCTTGAATATACTCAACAACTCAGCATCCACAGCCCTTTGGGGCAGAGAATTCCAAAGATTCATAACCCCTCTGAGTGAAGAAATTCCACCTCATCTCAGTCTTAAATGGCCGACCCCTTATCCTGAGACTATGACCCCTAGTTCTAGACTCTCCAGCCAGGGGGAAACAACCTCTCAGCATCTACCCTGTCAATCCCTCTCAGAATCTTATGTGTTTCACTGAGATCACCGCTCATTCTTCTAAACTCCAGAGAGTATCGGCCCAATCTACTCAATCTCTCCTCATAGGACAACCCTCTCATCCCAGGGATCAATCTAGTGAACCTTCGTTGCACCGCCTCCAAGGCAAGTATATCCTTCCTTAGATAAGGAGACCAAAACTGTGCACAGTACTCCAGGTGTGATCTCACCAAAGCCCTGTACAACTATAGTAAGACTTCCTTACTCTTGTCGTCCAGCCCCCTTGCAATAAAGGCCAACATGCCTTTTGCCTTCCTAATTGCTTGCTGTACCTGCATGCTAACTTTCTGTGTTTCCTGTATGAGGACACCTAAATCTCTCTGAACACCAACATTTAATGGTTTCTCACCATTTAAAAAATATTCTGTAGAGGAAATGGAGTAAATAACCTCACATTTCCCCACATTACACTCCATCTGCCACCTTATTGCCCACTCACTTAACCTGTCTATATCCCTTTGCAGGCTCTCTAGTCTATCTCGCTTTCTAGCTTCTCTAGTCTATCCACATAACTGTAATCCCTCATCCCTGGAACCATTCTAATAAATCTCTTTTGCACCCTCTCCAAAACCTTCATGTCCTTCCTAAAGTGTGGTGTCCAGAATTGGACACAATACTTCAGATGGTGGACTGTTGCACACTTGCCATCTGTACTTGCTCTCAAACCCATACAAACCACCAACAGCATCAAGAGATAAAATACGACCCACTTTGAGTCTCAACTCACCTCTGTGGCCTTTTTCGCCCTCCTTACGGGTTGGTGGGTCACATGGTTGACGGTCCATGGACCGAGCGACTGATTGGCGTAAAAGTCCATCGGGTATTGTTGCTGCCACTCGACTTCCTTGAGAACCACAGCTGCCTAAACACAGAGGGAGGAAACCAGAACACATTGAGACCAGGAGCCCATGGGATACACTTGGTCACAACTCCAATAAAACTGCTGGCTTAACACTCGCTTCCTTCCCCTTGGATGTTTCATCATTTTTATCACCTACTGTCCCCAGGTGAGAGGTTGGCTGGGTCAGACTACCTGGCCCCAGACCTCAATAAAAGGCTACCTGGCCCCAGACCTCTATAGATAGTTACCTGTTCCTAGACCTCTATAACTGGCCACCTGAACCCAGATCTCTATAACTTGGCTACCTGTTCCTAGACCTCAATAACTTGGCCACCTGACCCCAGATCTCTATAAATGGCTACCTGGTCCCAGACCTCTATAAAAGGCTACCTGGCCCCAGACCTCTATAGATGTCTACCTGCTCCTAGACCTCTATAACTGGCTATCTGACCCCAGACCTATATAAATGGCTACCTGGCCCCTGTTCCCTATAAATGGGTTCATACTCCTGGACCTCTATCAATGCTGTTCTCTATCTAACTGCTAGGAATTGTTCTGAGGGTTTCCCAGGAGCTGCCCGTGCGGGGAAAACGCAGAACATGGAGCTTTCGCCACCACCATCCTTGTGCAGAATGTTACTGCATCGTCCCGAGCTGGTTTCACCAAGCAGACAGCTGCCCTGGTGTCCTGGGGAGACGCCTATTTTTAGGCCCTGCCGCACTTTATGAAGAATGGCTGCCCCTCGTGCTGGAGACGGCGAGTCGCGAGAGACGGTGAGAGCTCGGCATCACTGCGGAGGATTTATGGTGCTTATCTGATTGGATCAGGACTCCTGGTGTGACCTTTATTTTTAAGCAGCAGAAGCAGTAGATATAATGAATGAATCTGAACTCCTGGCTGCTCTCTCTCCTGGATAGCCTTATCTTGAATAATTGATATAATTAATCTTTTTATTTCATTTCCTCTCCGTGTGCGGTTAAAGCTTAATTATCAATTGTTTGTTGCAAATTACAATTGTGTTATTTCCCCCATATTATTTAACAATCGATGCTCTGCTTGCTGATTGATGTCGTGAGGCTGTGTTGCATTCGATCTTCCTTTTACATCTGTTTGTTTCTAAGTGATTTAAAAAAAAATAAAACATATATTTCTTTCCCTCTCTCGGTATCCTCTGGAATTTCCGCTATCCATTCTCAGATGCTACTGTGGTTCCGCCACCAACCAGCAGGGGGTTGCAGTGGTGCTACCTCGGTTACCATGACAGCACTGAGGCCGCAGGCTGCATCACGGCCTATGTGGAGAGGGTGGCCGCTCAGATTAAGGTTGCCGACCCTCCAAGGATTGCCCTGGAGTCTCCAGGAATTAAAGATTAATCTCCAGGACAACTGCTGCCAGCAAAACCCAGGAGAAAAATCATTGGGGCAATTTTTTTAAATATTCGTTCACGGGATGTGGATGTCGCTGGCAAAGCCAGCATTTATTGCCCATCCCTAATTGCCTTCGAGAAGGCGGTTGGTGAGCCGCCTTCTTGAATACAACTGAGTGGCTTGCTAAGCCATTTCCGAGGGCAGTTAAGAGTTAGGTGTCAACCGTGGCTCAGTGGGCAGCACACTCGCCTCTGAGTCAGAAGGTTGTGGGTTCACAGTCCCACTCCAGGGACTTGAGCACATAAATCTAGGCTAACACTCCAGCGCAGTGCTGAGGGAGTGCTACACTGCCAGATGTGCCGCCTTTCCGAAGAGACCTTAAACCGAGGCCCCGTCTGCTCTCTCAGGTGGACGTAAAAGATTCCATGGCACTATTTCGAAGAAGAGCAGGGGAGTTATCCCCGATGTCCTGGCCAATATTTATCCCTCAACCAACATAACAAAAACAGATTATCTGGTCATTATCACATTACTGTTTGTGGGAGCTTGCTGTGCACAAATTGGCTGTCGTGTTTCCCACATTACAACAGTGACTCCACTTCAAAAAGTACTTCATTGGCTGTAAAGCGCTTTGAGACGTCCGGTGGTCGTGAAAGGCGCTATATAAATGCAAGTCTTTCTTTTTTTCTTTCTTTCAATCACATTGCTGTGGGTCTGGAGTCGCATGTAGGTCAGATTGGGTAAGGACGGCAGATATCCTTACCTAAAGGACATTAGTTGAACCAGATGGGGTTTTACGACAATCCGGTAGTTTCATGGTCATTATTATTGATACTAGCTTTTTATTTATTCCAGATTAATTTTAATTAACTGAATTTAAATTCCCCAGCTGCCATGGTGGGATTTGAACACACGTGTCCGGATCATTAAAAGATTGTGTTTTAAAAAAAATTCTGTGAACATTTTTGTTTACTAATTATAAAAATATCAGACATGGGAAATAAGGGCTGTTTGACTGACAGTCAAGAATCATCAAATCGGGTAATGAGGCGTCTATTCGCTTTCCAATTAGTGAGGGAAGGTGGAGCACTGCGATGATGGGCGTGTCGGGTGACCAATGGCGGGAGTGCGGGGGCGGGGTGGTTGGTGGCAGGAGGTCATGTGACGCCACCTCCAGGAATGTCTCCAACCGGAGTTGGCAATGCTAACTCAGATCGGCAGCACAGATCCTCTGCGGTGACGCCGAGCTCGCACCGTCCCTTTGTGACTGGCAGTCTCTAGCGCAAGATACAGCCGCTTTTGTCGAATGGGCAATGTACCACATAGTCAGTCGCCATCTCAAGAGCCAGCACATACTTTGGGGGAAGGTGGGGTTAGCGGGTGGGGCGGGGAGTGAGAGAGTGTTGTCAATTCTGGTTGGATGTATTCCAGGAGGTTTCATCACATGACCTCCAACTGCTCCGCCCACCCACTCTCCCGCCATTGGTCGCCTGACATGTCCATCCCCGTGGAGTCCCAGCTTAAAAAAAAGAAAGACTTGCATTTATATAGCGCCTTTCATGACCACCGCACGTCCCCAAAGCGCTTTACAGCCAATGAAGTACTTTTTGAAGTGTAGTCACTGTTGTAATGTAGGAAGCGTGGCTGCCAATTTGCACACAGCAAGATCCCACAAGCAACCTTCCCACACCATTTGGAAAGTGAACAAACTCTGGTTGGATGATTCTTGGCTGATAACCAGCCTTTTCTTCTCCCCAACACATCTCCAATATTTTTACAACTAATAAATGAAAGTGTTCAAAGAAAATTAAAGAAACACACAATTTATTTTTAATGCCAGTTATGATTTTTCTCCCAGGTAAACTTGCAGCAGTGACCTGGAGATTAGTCTTTGATTCCTGGAGGGTAGGCAAGCAACCCTAGAGGGAGGGTCAGGGGGTCAGTGCAGGTTTCCCGACCCCTTCAGTTTTTGCAAGCGACATCTCAACCACCTCACGACAGCGAGAGTGGGAAGGGCACAGAGAAGGTTGCAGGACCCTCTCCCTACAGAGACAGGAAGCGCTGTCATCATCACCGCAGACGATGATGAGGGTTGAATCTCAGAGAGATACTTATCAGGCAATTCACATTATTGAGCTCTGAATTCCTATCACTTCTTTAATGGAGTTTCTGCCTGGAACAGAGAAAATTGTTTTTTTTTTCTTCATTGTAATAAGGGGGTTTGTTAGAATGAGGTTTGAACGCACTTTTTAAAAAGAACCGGACCTCCTTGGATGATCCGGCACATTTCTCCGGTCCGACAGGCCAAGATCGATCCCTGGTCTCTGCTAAATTAGCTGATCCCATCTGGTGTACCAACAGAGGGGCCACTGCTACTGACTTCAGCACCCCCTGGGCTAGGGAGGGGAAAATGGGCCAGGCTTCCCACTCCTGATCGCTGTCCCCGGCTGGTAGGTGTATGTGTGTGTGTGTGTGAAAGTCAGGTGAGGACAGGACTTGGCCCCCAGTGTGATGCCCCCAACAGCCAAATAGCTCCCTGTTTAGGTTCACACCCGGAGAATGGCCACTTGGGTGAGGTGTCGAAGGAGGGCTGCTGGCAACCACCCCAGAGGAAGAGTCAACAGCTTAAGGGAAAAGGAGAATAAAACAAAGGCGCTGGATCTGACTCCCACTTTGAAATGAATCACTCACTTCTCACTGTGATTGGGATCGCTGGCACAGACACGATGTGCCTAATGGCCTCCTTCAGTGCTGTATCATTCTATGATTACAATTCACTGATCTATGGCACCCACGGACTATCTCGGAACGCTGGGATCCTAGCAGGTCTCACCACCTTCTCCGCAGCCCGTAGCAGTTCCTGATCCCGTGGGTAGCTATCCCCTTGTTACGCCTGCAATATCCCAAACGCGCAGCTTCCTGTTTCATCAGGGCCGAGGCCGGCTGGTCACCTACCTCGTACGGAGTGAGCAGGGGTTTGGAAAAAGCCTTTCCCCAGTCGATGGAAAGCCTCGGACAGGCAACCTGCACCCACCTAGAAAAAGAACACAGTCCCACACTGAATGAAGGTTGCGTCAGCAGAACAGTGGCTGATATTATACACAAGTAAGAACAACTTGCATTTATATAGCACCTTTAACGCAGTAAAACGTTCCGGGACAACGCAATAACAGAGTGAGTTACGAGCTATGAACGCAAAGACCTTTATTAAAATTGATAAATTAAATCCCAATACCAGTAACAACTTGTATTTATATTGGGCCTTTAATGTAGTAAAACGTACCAAGGAGCTTCACAGGAGCGTAAATCAGACAAACATTTGACACTGAGCCAAAGGACAGGTGACCAAACGCTTGGTTAAATTAATAGCAAAATACTGCGGATGCTGGAAATCTGAAATAACAACAGAAAACGCTGGAAAAACTCAGCAGGCCAGGCAACATCCGTGGAGAGAGAAACAGAGTTAACGTTTCAGGTCGCGGGTGAAGGGTCCTTGACCTGAAACGTTAACTCCGTTTCTCTCTGCACGGATGCTGCCCTGGCCTGCTGAGTTTTTCCAGCGTTTTCTGTTGCTTGGTTAAAGAGTAAGTTTTAAGGAGCGTCTTGAAGGAGATGAGCGAGAGTCGGAGAGGTTTTAGGAGTGAATTCCAGAGCGTAGGGCCTAGGCAGCTGAAGGCACGGACCCCAATGGTGGAGCGAAGGAGGTGGGGGATTCAGGAGAGTCCAGAATTGGAGGAGAGCAGAGATCTCGGAGGGTTGTAGGGCTGGAGGCGGTTACAGTGATAGGGGACCCTCCCTCGCTGTAGGGTTATGGCTGCCTTGCACTTTGCCCCTCCCCCCCCGGATGTGGTTGGACCTCGGCGTTACACTCATAGAAACATAGAGGATAGGAGCAGGAGTCGGCCATTCGGCCCCTCGAGCCTGCTCTGCCATTTAATGAGATCATGGCTGATCATCCAAATTCAGTACCCTGTTCCTGCCTTCTCTCCATATCCCTTGATCCCTTTAGCCTTAAGAAATATATCCAACTCCTTCTTGAATATATTTAATGAATTGGCCTCAACTGCCTTGTGTGGTAGAGAATTCCACAGGTTCACCACTCTCTGGGTGAAGAAATTCCTCCTCATCTCTGTCCTAAATGGCTTACCCCTTATCCTTAGACTGTGACCCCTGGTTCTGGACTCCCCCGCCATCAGGAACATCCTTCCTGCATCTAGTCTGTCTAGTCCTGTTAGAATTTTATAAGTCCCACACCTCCAAGGCGCAGCAGTGTCCCAGCAAACAGCACCCGTTCCCCATTAAGACTCCCTGTCCTGAACTCCCCTGTGACTTTAGAGAGAGGGCTGTGAGGTTTTGCGGACTTCCCCACCCCCCCCCCACCTACCCCAACTTATTCCCCAGACGAGGGCAGGAGACGATGCTGAGACAGAGAGCTGGGCGGCTAAAATGGTCACGAATCAACCAGCTCCCTGCAGACACAAAATATTTCAGAGGCTAATTTAATGGTGCCAACTGTAATCAGGCAGTAAATCATTTTTAGTGCTACAACCTTGCGAGCAGGCAGCTCCTGAATATTTTATACCGACTGTCTGCAAAGGTCCTGGATAGGGAGGAAACACACAATATCCTGACTGTTTACCCTAGGGGCGTGGGCTTGCTTGATCCTTTATTGCCCAGTACTGTGTGTCCTGGTTGTAGCTGCACTGGTAGTATTTATGGGAGCTGTTAGGAGGAGATTATTTGTGTTTGAGTTACAGTCCTAATCCAGTGCTCCCGCACAGGGACCATGCATCTCAGCCAGAGCCAGTCAGTGGGGCGATTCATAAGAACATAAGAATTAGGAGCAGGAGTAGGCCATAAGGCCCCTCTAGCCTGTTCTGCCATTCAATAAGATCATGGCTGATCTGCTATCTCAACTCCACCTTCCCGCACTATCCCCATATCCCTTGATTCCCTTAGTATCCAAAAATCTATCTATCTCAGCCTTGAATATACTTAATGACTGAGCATTCATAGCTCTCTGGGGTAGAAAATTCCAAAGATTCACAACCCCACTGAGCGAAGAAATCCCTCCTCATCTCAGTCTTAAATGGCTGACCACTTATCCTGAGACTATGCCCCATAGTTCTAGACTCTCCAGCCGGGGGAATCAACTTCTTAGCATCTACCCTGTCAATCCCCTTCAGAATCTTATGTTTCAATGAGATCACCTCTCATTCTTTTAAACTCCAGAGAGTATAGACCTAATCTACTCAATCTCTCCTCATAGGCCAGCCCTCTCATCCCAGGGATCAATCTAGTGAACCTTTGTTGCACCGCCTCCAAGGCAAGAATATCCTTCCTCAGATAAGGAGACCAAAACTGTGCACAGCACTTGTCTCTTTTTATATTTTAACTTTGAAAATTCCCTCCCCATCTCTCTCCTGAAGTCCAGATTGGGGTGAGGTTCCACGGCTGCTCCTCCAGTACTCCACCCAAGTGGCCGTACTTCATGTACTGGATGCTAACTGGCTGTTTAACCGTGAAGGCAGCACCCGCTCTCGCTCGATATCCAACACACGCACTTTTCAGCAAGAGTCGCTGGATCGCAGTCAGGAGCTGGAACCTCCCAGATGATTCCCCGCCTCCCCCGCTCTTGAGCAGCAAAAGCAGTTAACTCAGTACAGAGCCAGGATCGAACCCGGCCCTTCTGGTCAGTCTGGCTTAATGTGATGCCTTTACCATCGAGGAGATCCATATCAGGAATCCCTTCATTTAAACAAAACTAAGTGAGGGTAATCCAAGTGACAACCATTGACGGATCGCTGTACTGTGCCACACAGTGTAGGTACACTGGCTCCCTATCTCTGTAACCTCCTACAACCAATGTTCCCATTAATTTTTTTTGGGCGCGCGGCCCCGTGGACCATTCAAAAAAGCCAGCGAGCTGTTAGTGCGGGAGGTCCAGAGAGACGCGCAACTGCGCAGCTTAAAGGGAACATTGCATACAACCCTCCGAGATCTCTGCGCTCCTCCAATTCTGGCCTCTTGAGCATCCCCAATTTTCATCGCTCCACCATTGACGGCCGTGCCTTCAGCTGCCTGGGCCCTAAGCTCTGGAATTCCCTCCCTAAACCTCTCTGCCTCTCTCTCCTCCTTTAACAACCTCCTTAAAACCGACTTCTTTGACCAAGCTTTTGGACACCTGTCCTAATTATGCTGTTATGTGGCTCGGTGTCAAATTGTGTGTGGTTACGCTCCTGCGAGGTGCCTTGGGACGATTTACTACTTTAAGGGCGCTGTATAAAGTTGTCGTATTTAGCAAGTTTCATCGGTGACCTTTGATTGACCTTCCTCTGTGTTTTGGTTCAGTCTAATAAAGGAATCGCCTGCCTTCCCTTTAACAATTTGCTGAAGGACGTCAAGCTGGACATGACCCGACCTTTTCCCCCCTTTCTGACGCTGACCAACCTGTTGTTTCCAGCATTTTCTATATTCGTCTCATTTCTGCTTCCTTGCCTGGCACATCAGACTGTATCTATGCAGTGTCACGCACGCCAGGCTGGTGAAGGTTCTGAGACAAGTATCATCCAGAATAAATAGTCAGCAGAGGCACCACGTTCCAGAAAGTATTCTCAGTGAAATTACAGGGCTTAACCTGGCATTAAGCTGCCCTGGCTCGCATGCCAATCTACACTCTACAAATGCCAAGTTCACTGGGGTGACTTTTCTCAGTGGAATTGTACAAATAGGACAATTTTTTTTGGACACAAGTGTAAAAATACAAAGCTACAGTCTGTGTGATGTGGTGTCACCTTGAACGTTGCCCTTGGCAACTGAGCTTTTAAGTGGCATGATGCTACAATTAACTCCTGTCTCCCTGGGCTAGAGAGAGAGAGGGGCGAGGGGACAGCCATGGTTCCCGCTCCGGATCCCTGTCCAGTGACACCTGCTGGAAAGGGGATGTGTGTCGATGTGGAGTGAGGAAAAGATTGAGATCTTTTGAGATTATTTTAATACGTAAAACGGTTAACACTGTACTCCCGTGAAGTGCAACACCAGGGTTAAGTGTTAATGTACGTTTGGAGGTTGTCATTATCCTCACCCCACATCAGTGGGGTTTTGATGTGTTTGAGCGTAAATTATCTTAATTCCAAGCACAGGTGGTGACGCTCTCTTCGGGCAGCTCATTGGGACTGTGCAGGAGTCGGGTTATAACAGACTGGGTGGAAGCCAGGTTACCCCACTGACTGGGTGGGCACCAGGTAATAGCAGACTGCCTGGGTACCAGGTAATAGCAGACTGCCCGGGTACCAGGTAATAGCAGATTGCCCGGGTACCAGGTAATAGTAGACTGCCCGGGCACCAGGTAATAGCAGACTGAGTGAACACCAGGTAACAGCAGACTGAGCGAACACCAGGTAACAGCAGACTGAGCGAACACCAGGTAACAGCAGACTGAGCGAACACCAGGTAACAGCAGACTGAGTGAACACCAGGTAACAGCAGACTGCCCGGGCACCAGGTAACAGCAGACTGAGCGAACACCAGGTAACAGCAGACTGAGCGAACACCAGGTAACAGCAGACTGAGCGAACACCAGGTAACAGCAGACTGAGCGAACACCAGGTAATAGCAGACTGAGCGAACACCAGGTAACAGCAGACTGAGCGAACACCAGGTAACAGCAGACTGAGCGAACACCAGGTAACAGCAGACTGAGCGAACACCAGGTAACAGCAGACTGAGCGAACACCAGGTAACAGCAGACTGCCCAGGCACCAGGTAACAGCAGACTGAGCGAACACCAGGTAACAGCAGACTGAGCGAACACCAGGTAATAGCAGACTGAGCGAACACCAGGTAACAGCAGACTGAGCGAACACCAGGTAACAGCAGACTGCCCAGGCACCAGGTAACAGCAGACTGAGCGAACACCAGGTAACAGCAGACTGAGCGAACACCAGGTAACAGCAGACTGAGCGAACACCAGGTAACAGCAGACTGCCCAGGCACCAGGTAATAGCAGACTGAGCGAACACCAGGTAACAGCAGACTGAGCGAACACCAGGTAACAGCAGACTGAGCGAACACCAGGTAACAGCAGACTGAGCGAACACCAGGTAACAGCAGACTGAGCGAACACCAGGTAACAGCAGACTGAGCGAACACCAGGTAACAGCAGACTGAGCGAACACCAGGTAACAGCAGACTGAGCGAACACCAGGTAACAGCAGACTGAGCGAACACCAGGTAACAGCAGACTGAGCGAACAACAGGTAACAGCAGACTGAGCGAACACCAGGTAACAGCAGACTGAGCGAACACCAGGTAACAGCAGACTGAGCGAACACCAGGTAACAGCAGACTGAGCGAACACCAGGCAATAGCAGACTGAGCAGGCACTAGGCAATAGCAGACTGCCCAGGCACCAGGTTATGGCAGACACTGGCAACCGCTTTCATGCGAAGAGGGGAAGCATAAACAGCTGAGATTTACAGAGATGAATAAACAGCACAAACATTTGGTTAATGTTCTTCGAACTCAGCGCTGTTGGATGTCTGTACTTTGCGTGTCTCCTGAACAGGAAGCAAGCTGACAGAGGCAAATGGATCTGTTCGAGCCCTCTGAACTATCGGGCGGGGGGGGAGGGCGAGGGAGCCTTCACTGAATGGGCTGACAACATATTGATTGAAACTGTGCTGTTAATTAACAGGAAACATGAGTTCTCTCTTCAGGTAACACAAAAGAATTGACCAAATTTTTTTTTACAAGAGCCATGGTGGCAACACAGAGCCGTGTCTGCCTTGTTCCTGTGTGATTTACCCGCTATACACAGTAATCGAAACTGAAACCCTGTTACACGTGAGCCCTGTGCTGTCTAAACAGCCTCAGCTTGGCTCAGTTGGTATTATCTTCGCCATTGAGTCAGTAGGTTTCTGGGTTCAAGTCCCACTATGGTTTTGAGCAGTTAGTCGAGGCTGACACCAGTACAGCACTAAGGCAGCTCCAGCACTGTAGGGAAGAAAGCAAGAAAGAACTTGCATTTATACAGGGCCTTTCATGACCTCGGGACGTCTCAAAAGCGCTTTACAGCCAATGAAGTACTTTTTGAAGTATAGTCACTGTTGTAATGTAGGAAACATGGCAGCCATTTTGCACACAGCAAGCTCCCACAAACAACGAGATAATGACCAGATAATCTGTTCTTTTAGTGATGTTGGTTGAGGGATAAATATTGATGCACTTCCTCGGTACTGCACTGGAGTGTCAGCCTGGACTATGTGCTCAAGTCCCTGAGTCAGAAGGTTGTGGGGTCAAGTCCCACTGCAAGAGACTTGAGCACATAACCTAGGCTGACACTCCCGTGCTGCACTGTTGGAGATGACGTCTTTCGGATAAGACGTTAAGCCAAGGCCCCGTCTGCCCTCTAAGGTGGATGTAAAAGATCTCGCAGCACCTTTTCGAAGAAGAGCAGGGGAGCTCTCCCCTGTGTCCTGTCCAGTATTTATCCCTGGACCAACAGCACTAAACAAAACAGATTAACTGGTCATTATCACATTGCTGTTTGAGGGATCTTGCTGCGCGCAAATTGGCTGCTGCGTTTCCAACACTACAACAGTGACTACACTTCAAAAAGTACTTCATTGGCTGTAAAGCGCTTTGGGACGTCCTGAGGTCGTGAAAGGCTCGATATAAATACAAGTTCTTTCTTTATCTGATACAAAAGTACCGTCCAACTATAATAGGAAACACAGCTCGATCTATCACGAGAGAACCTATGTCCATTTACGGGCTGGGTGCCTGGGGAATCAGTGCCTGCGGTCAGTGGGTTATAGGACCCAGTAGTTGTTTAACAGTCTGACACGATGGAAGCATCTAATAACATATCAGTGCTTTGACTAGAGAATCAGAAGACATATTGAAATTAGCCTGTGGATATTCTTTGACATGTTTGCTAGCTGCAACTAGCGAGTGGGCTGCACGTTCATTAAATCGCTTTCGGGTCCGGCAGAATCACAGGAAAATATCACGTCCAACTTTCGTTTCTAACAAAACATCTATTGCAACAGTGAAGGTCGTGGAGGCAGCAGTGAAGATATTGGAGGCAGCCGCGATGATCTTCACTGCTGTCTGCTCACCACTACTGCCTCCACTATCTTCACTGATACCTCCATGATCTTGACCATCCCTATCTCTGTATCCTCCTCCAGCCCGACAACCAATGTTCCCGTTAAGCTGCTGGAGATCCCGCGCAGGCCGATCGCCGGCTTTTCAGTGGGACAGTTCGCACATGCGCAAAATTTTGAATGGGCCGCGCAGTCCGTTAAAGGGAACACACACCCAAAAAAAAATTAGGGGGAACATTGCCTACACCCCTCCAAGATCTCTGCGCTCCTCCAATTCTGGCCTCTTGCACATCCCCGATTTTATTCGCTCCACCATTGGCAGCCGTGCCTTTCGCTGCCTGGGCCCTAAGCTCTGGAATTCCCTCCCTAAAACTCTCCACCTCGCTTTCCTCCTTTAGGAGGCTGCTTAGAACTTACCTCTTTGACCAAGCTTTCGGTCATCTGTCCTAATAGCTCCTTATGTGTCAAATTTAGTCTGATAGTCGCTCCTGTGAAGCACCTTGGGACGTTTTACTACGATTAAAGGCGCTATAGAAATGCAGGTTGTTGTTGCTGTATTTCTTACTTGGTGCTTCGTCCTATGACAGTTTGGAGGATTTGGAAATGGGCTTTCATGGTGCTGTTGCCTCATTGGTGGATAAATCCTAAATCAGAACGCCCAGATCTGTTAGTATCAGCGACTCACGATTTATACATCAGTGAGATGGAGATATAAATATTTTATGTGGCCGACGAATTAGCAGCCCAGAAAAAAAGCTTGGCACTCCCTGGTTTACAGTGAATTGCAACAGACAGAGGGGGATGTGCAGTCAGTGTAAAAGCACCGTTAATTTATACTGAGCACCACCATTTCTATGAAGCATGTGTAGCCATCCTTATCCACACTCACCTGGATCACTGAATCGTAGAACTTTAGCACACAGGAAGCCATTCGACCCATCGTGTCTGTGCCAACTCTCTGAATGAGCTATCCCTTATTCCCACTACCCTGCCCATTTCCCATTCAGGCTGCAATACCCGGTGGAACATAGGAACAGGGGGAGGCCATTCAGCCCTTCGAGCCTGTTCCGCCATTCAATTAGATCATGGCTGATCTGTATCTTAACTCCAATTTACCCGCCTTGGTTCCGTACCTGTTAATACCCTTGTCTAACAAAAATCTATCAATCTCAGTTTTGAAATTTTCAACTGACTGCCTCAACAGCTTTTTGAGAGAGAAAGTTCCAGATTTCCACTACCCTTTGTGTGAAGAGGTGCTTCCTGACATCACCCCTGAACGGCCTGGCTCTAATTTTAAGGTTATGCCCCCTTGTTCTGGACTCCCCCCACCAGAGGAAATAGTTTCTCTCTATCTACCCTAACAACGCTTTAATCATCTTAAACACCTCAATTAGTTCACCCCTTAATCTTCTATACTCAAGGGAATGCAAGTCTATGCAACCTGTACTCATAATTTACCTTTAGCCCCGGTATCATTCTGGTGAATCTGCGCTGCACCCCCTCCAAGGGCAATATCCTTCCTGCGGTGCGGGGCCCAGAACTGAACACAGTGCTCTAACTGGGGTCTGTACCATCTGAAAGAGCTATCCCTTTAGTCCGATTCCCCTGCCCTTTCTCTAGACCCTTTGAAGCTTTTCTTTAAAATATTTATCCACTTCCCTTTTAAAAGCCATTATAGATTCTGCTTCCATCAATATCCATTTCTGGTCAGACATTCCATGTCCTAATAACCCTCTGCTTAAAAATATTCTCCTAACCTCTCCCTTTATTCTTTTCATAATGATCTTAAATTTATGCCCTCTAGTTAATAATTAATCCACCAATGGAAATAGATTTTCCCTACTTGCCATCTCAAAAATCTCTCAGAAGTTTATATGCCTCAGCCATGGCTCAGTTGGCAGCACACTCGCCACTGAGTCAGAAGGTTGTGGGTTCAAGTCCCACTCTAGAGACTTGAGCACAAAAATCTAGGCCGACACTCCAGTGCAGTACTGAGGGAATGCTGCCCTGTCGGAGGTGCCATCTTTCGGATGAGACGTTAAACCGAGGCCCCGTCTGCCCTCTCAGGTGGACGTAAAAGAGCCTATGGCACTATTTCGAGCAGGGGAGTTATCCCTGGGGCCGATATTTATCCCTCAATCAACATAACAAAAACAGATTATCTGCTCATTATCACATTGCTGTTTGTGGGAGCTTGCTGTGCGCAAGTTGGCTGCTGTGTTTCCTACATTACAACATTGACTACACTTCAAAAAGTACTTCATTGGCTGTAAACGCTTTGGGACGTCCGGTGGTCGTGAAAGGCGTTATATAAATGCAAGTCTTTCTTTCTATCAGATCGCCTCTTCATCCTCTCTATTTCAGTGAAACGAGCGTCAATTTCTCTAGTCTCTTCTCAAAACTACAGGCTCTCAGACCTGGCATCATCTCAGTGAATCTCTTCTGCACCCTCTCCATGGCCTTGCCATCCTACCTAAAGTAAAGTGCCCAAACCTGGACACAATGTGGTCGAGATTCTGCCTGTTATATCAGCGCATGCCAAGCAAAATTGGCCGAACCAGCGTGAAAGATCGGGGAGTTTTAAACGTAAGCGACTGACGCCCAAAACCACTTACATTCATGTTTTCAATGATCCTTTACACTGGTTTAAGATTTAATTCACCCGGATCAGGCCCCGCCCACAAAGCTGGCCAACATTGTGAGATTCCACTGATGGCGCTGGTTCGGGAAGGCTCTTTAAATTGCGTTCGGTTTCTTAGGCGCACAGACACTAGAGTAGGCACGTTTTAAATTATTAAATATTTAATTTACTGTACACCAATGACACTATTATATGGTTCAGTATAGTTCCTTTTTAAGTCATTTTCAGTGATTTTAAATTGGGTTACTCACAGGTGGCGGACTGGACACTCTTATTAACAATGCTTATTTTTTGAGATAAACCCATTTTCAGCAGTATTAATAAAACTGCACCGAGTGTGTGTGAGGGTATGTGAGTGAGGGTGTGTGTGTGAGGGTGTGTGAGTGAGGGAGGGTGTGTATGTGTGACGGTGTGTGTGAGAGGGTGTGTGTATGAGGGTGTGTTGGTGAGGGTGTGAGTGAGTGAGGGTGTGTGTGAGGGTGTGTGTGTGAGGGTGTGCTGGTGTGGGTGTGTGTGTGAGGGTGTGTATGTGTGAGGGAGTGTGTGTGTGAGGGTGTGTGTGAGGGAGTGTGTGAGTGAGAGTGTGTGTGTATGAGGGTGTGTGTGAGGGAGTGTGTGAGTGAGGGAGTGTGTGAGTGAGGGTGTGTGTGAGTGAGAGTGTGTGTGTATGAGGGTGTGTGTGAGGGAGTGTGTGAGTGAGGGAGTGTGTGAGTGAGGGTGTGTGTGAGGGAGTGTGTGAGTGAGGGTGTGTGTGAGGGAGTGTGTGAGTGAGGGAGTGTGTGAGTGAGGGTGTGTGTGAGGGAGTGTGTGAGTGAGGGTGTGTGTGAGTGAGAGTGTGTGTGTGAGGGAGTGTGTGAGTGAGAGTGTGTATGTATGAGGGTGTGTGTGAGGGAGTGTGTGAGTGAGTGTGTGAGTGAGGGTGTGTGTGAGGGAGTGTGTGAGTGAGGGTGTGTGTGAGTGAGAGTGTGTGTGTGAGGGAGTGTGTGAGTGAGAGTGTGTGTGTGAGGGAGGGTGTGTGTGTGAGGGAGTGTGTGAGAGAGTGTGTGTGTGAGGGAGGGTGTGTGTGTGAGAGAGTGTGTGTGTGAGGGAGTGTGTGAGTGAGAGTGTGTGTGTGAGGGAGGGTGTGAGTGAGAGTGTGTGTGTGAAGGAGGGTGTGAGTGAGAGTGTGTGTGTGAGTGAGGGTGTGTGTGTGAGGGAGTGTGTGAGTGAGAGTGTGTGTGTGAGGGAAGGTGTGAGTGAGAGTGTGTGTGTGAGGGAGGGTGTGTGTGTGAGGGAGTGTGTGAGAGAGTGTGTGTGTGAGGGAGGGTGTGTGTGAGGGAGGGTGTGTGTGTGAGAGTGTGTGTGTGAGGGAGTGTGTGAGTGAGAGTGTGTGTGTGAGTGAGAGTGTGTGTGTGAGGGAGGGTGTGAGTGAGAGTGTGTGTGTGAGTGAGGGTGTGTGTGTGAGGGAGTGTGTGAGTGAGAGTGTGTGTGTGTGTGAGGGTGTGTGTACGACGTGTGGGTGGAGGTAAATGGGTCCGATGGTGGGAGTGCGTGTGCGGCGAGTGTGTGAGTAGGTATGTGTGAGGGTGTGTATACAGTATGTAGGTGGATTCAAATGGTTTCATTGGGGAGCGTGTGTGTGTGCATTGGTGGGTGTGTGTGTGAACATGTGTGAGCGTGTGCATGTGTGAGCACATGTGAGTGAGAGTGTGTGTGAGTGACAGTGTGTGTGAGTGAGGGTGTGTGTAAGTGAGGGTGTGTGTGTGTACGACATGTGGGTGGATGTAAATGGTTGCATTGGTGAGCATGTGTGTGTGCATTGGTGGAAGTGTGTGCGTGTGTGAGCATGTGTGAGTGTGGGTGTGTGCGAGTGTGTGTGTGACTGCGGGTGAGTGTGTATGGGTGTGTGAGTGTGAGAATGTGTGTGCGTGTGAGTGAGGGTGTGTGTGAGTGTTAGAATGTGTGTGTGTGTGTGTGAGGGTGTGTATGAGTGAGGGTGTGTGTGTGTGAGGGGCAGTACTACATCAGGCGGACTGTTCCTTTAAGACCCGCGTTGCGTCAGAAAATACTGCAAACTTTAGCGCTGATATAGGTCAAAGTTTATCGATCTGCAAGACAGCATGGAAAGGTTACTGGCAAAAACCAGCTGACAAGGATTGGTGTGCAGCGAGCGCTGGAGGGTCGGGAGAGTCTCCGGGGGTCTCACATTGGCACGGAGGTCAGAATGTGGAGGGTTGACCTTTGTATGAATGAACGGCAATCTGCTCTGACCCGTGATTGATACGGTGCGTTACACAGCCTGATAGTTTCATGCACATGAACGTAACTCACTCAGCAACAAAGTTTCCCCAAGCAATTTTATTCATTACAAATACCTCTCAATGTACTGAATAAATATTGTTAAGTCTTCAAGTACTGAACTAATCTTGACAACATTCATGATTTTATAATAACTGCCTGTATATTCCAGTTAAGTGGATCATTTTTTTTAAAGGGCAAGATGTTCCTCTTATTCATTTACACTACTGTAAGTACATAAAGCAGACTGATCTCTATTTTCACCCATAGCGTTAATTGTTCCTCTACATTCGCAATACACCGCCAGATCTTTCAAGGCCCATTTATACTGATGTCAGTGGCAAATACACAATACTCCTGCCACCAAGTACTGTCAGAAGCACAGAGAGCAGATGCATTCCTTCCGACTGCCAACGCCTATTCTTTAGGTGTCAGTGTGTCAGATAGGTGATAGGCGGTTTCCATGATACATGTGGACACGGGAATTTAGGGTGGAAATATAACCATGGAACTGAATGCATGTCTTTAAAATAGGGACTGAATTACGTCTGTGCAATGACCTCCACCCTCTAACCCCACTTCACCTGAAGGCGACACTTAGTCTTGACTCCCCGGGGTAGATCTTGACTTTGCGCGATAGTGTACAATGGGTGCTGGCGAGTCTGCAGCCCGATTTACATCTTTCCCGATTTTTATCTCCATCGAATCATTTCGCACAGAAGGAGGCCATTCGACCCATCGAGCCTATACCCGCTCTTTGAAAGAGCTCTCCAATTAGTCCCACTCCCTCCTGCTCTTTCCCCATTTGCTCTACAATTTTTTCCTTTGTTAAGTATTTACCTAATTCCCTTTTTGAAAGTTGCTATTGAATCTGCTCCCATCACCCTTTCAGGCAGTGCATTCCAGATCGTAACAACTCGCTGCGTAAAAAAAGTTCTCCTCATCCCCTTCCTGTTTTTTTTGCTAATTCTCTTAATTTTGTGTCCTCTGGTTACCAATGTTTCCTGTAAGCTGTGCTTTGTTCTGTGCGACCTGATTCTTTTAATGCACGGTCCCTGTAAATTTCTGTGCATGGCCGGTATTTACAATGTAAAAGCCGGTGAGCGGCCTGTGCGGGACCTTTCAGTTACCGCCTGGCCACACGCGTGCGCACCTTAGCGGGAACATTGCTGGTTACCGACCCTCCTGCCAGTGGAAACAGTTTCTCCTTATTTACTCTATTAAAATCCCTCATAATTTTGAATATCTCTATTAAATCTCCCCTTAACCTTTTCTGCTCCAAGGAGAACAGCCCCAGCTTCTCCAGTCTCTCCACAGGGGCAAGCCTGTGATGAGGAGGAATTTCTTCACCCAGAGAGTGGTGAACCTGTGGAATTCTCTACCACAGAAGGAGGCCATTCTTAAATATATTCAAGAAGGAGTTAGATATATTTCTTAAGGCTAAAGGGATCAAGGGATATGGGAGAAAGCAGGGACAGGGTACTGAATTTGGATGATCAGCCATGATCGCATTGAATGGCGGAGCAGGCTCGAGGGGCCGAATGGCCTACTCCTGCTCCTATCTTCTATAACTGAAGTCCCTCATCCCTGGTACCATTTTAGTAAATCTCCAATGGAAATAAAAATCGGGAGTGATGTAAAACGGCCTTCCGACTCACTATCGTCCGCTTTACACCATCGCACAAAGTTAAAATCTACCCCCCACCCCATGTGCTACATCACCGGAGATCGACTTATGTTTAAACAAAGTGTCGGATGAATGAATTATTCTAAAAAAAAACAGTCTGTCCACCTAACTGAAGTCCCTCATCCCTGGTACCATGCTAGTAAATCTCTTCTGCACCCTCTCCAGGGCCTTGACATTCTTCCTAAAGAGTGGTGCCCAGAATTGGACGCAATACTCCAACTGAGGCCTAACCAGTGTTTTAACAGGAAATAAAACCAGACGAACCACTCAGTGGATCAAGAAGAAGATCCACCACCACCACCACCGCCTTCTCAAGGATGAGCAATAAATGCCAGCCATGCCAGCGACGCCCACATCTCGAGAATGAATATTTTTTTAAAAATCCCTCATGGGGACATAACTGGTGCAGGTGTAGCTGTGGAACACGAGAATGGAAACCTGGGGCTGGCATATGATTTTTTTTTTTTTTGCTCCCTGACATTCGAGTGGTTAGGATTTGGAATGCTCCACCTGATAGGGTGGTGGAAACAGATTCAATACTAGCCTTCAAAAGGGAATTGGATAAATACCCGAAGGAGAAAAGCAGGGATATGGGGAAAGGGCGGGGGAGTGGGACTGACTGGAGTGCTCTTCGAAAGAGCCGGCGCAGACTCGATGGGTCGAATGGCCTCCTTCTGTGCTGTACTATTCTATGATTCTCTGATGACAGCAGCACCTGGAATCAAATCCCCTTGAGTGCCAGTGTTTTGGGAGGAGGGGCATGAAGAGGCAGAGGACAATAAACCTGTCACTCACCAGGTCAGGACTCCAGGTTGGGTACCGGGCAAAACCCACTGCTGTAACTGTGAACAGATACGCAGAGGAAAGGGGGGGCGGATGGATACAGAGCGGAAAAGGAATGAAAGGGACAGCGGCTGGCATTTATATAACGCCTTTATAACGTAGAAATATGCCCTAAGGCGCTTCACATAGGCTCTTAAGGTGGCGGTGGGGTGGGGGGGCGGGGGGAAGAGTCAGGGAGGGTTCAAGGGAGTTCCAGAGAGGTGGGACAAGCTAGCTGAAGGCTCTGCCACCAATGGTGGGGGTGAAGGGAGAGGAGGGGGCTGCACAGAAGGTCAGAGTTGGAGGTTTGAAGGGTGCAAAACATATGCACACAAGGGCTGAGAACAGGCAGAACCTGGGGGATGGGTAGGGGATGGGAGGAAGGCGGCACAGTGGGATACTGAACTTGGGCAGGGTCGCCGAGAGGAACTGCAGCAGCGAGACTACTTTATTTGAGGATTCTAATGAAGAATGTGTGGATGGAATTGGCAGCAACACTCCCTCTTAAGCTGCACGGCCTCGCAGCTCTCTGTCAGGCCCGCGCAGCCCGGATCCGGCTTTCCCAATGTTAAATTTCGCGAAACTGTGAATGGGCCGCACAGTCCCTTAAAGGGGCCGCGCACCCAAAAAAAAATTAGAGGGCAACATTGATTGGCAGGACGTCAATATACTGACCCAGGCCAAATTTGTAAGTGTAACTTTATTTTTTTTCTGATCCAATATTGATTGGGGCAGTACAGAAAATAAATAAACTGAACTATTCAGTCACTGAGTGTGGTACCTCAACAATTACCATGTGCAACACCTCACACCCACAAGGCACAGCACCTCATACAAGGCCTCACACTCACCACGCTCACACCATGCACGCATCTCACACTCTGTGCATGACAGCTCACACTTACCATGTGCAACACGTCACACTCAAAGCACAGCACCTCACACTCACCTTGCATGCACTAGGCACAACTCACACTCACCTTGCACGCACTAGGCACAGCAACTCACACTCACCTTGCACGCACTTGGCCCAACACCTCACACTCACTGTGCTCACCATTAGCAACAGAATTTCCCTTGTGCTTTATACCGGGAGAACTTAACAGCGACACTCCAAACGAGGCAAATTATTCCATTCGGGACGCTGCATATTAAGTCCATTAATTTCAAGCTCCGGGGAAACACGGCACTTCTTGTCACAGACTCAGTCTGCTTTACACAATGTGTGGAATTGGGCTGCGATTGGCTTTAACTGCCGAGCGTCACTTAAACTGGGACAGGGCTCATTCCAGGAGTGGCTAACTTACTCCGTCTTTTGAGAAAGGAGCCAGGTTTCTAGTTTTGCTCACAACTTACAGTCTCCACTTATCCTTTCCTTCCTTCCCACCACCCCCGAAAGAAACTTCACAATCTGAGGCCGTTTCCAAATCGTTCACTGGGCGTTAATGAGAAAAAAACAAATTGGACATCTTGGTTGTATTGTAATAAATGTATAATCCAACTGGCGAGACGTTAAACCCATTGGCAATGATTTTAATATGATTGCCTCAAAGTTATTAAAAAAAAAATCTGCAGTAAGCTCTCTTGATATAACTTGCAATTAAACGACTGCGTTATAAATCATTTTAAAATTAACTTCATTATTGTCAGTGCAGAATTTCATGTACTTAAGACACAGCTTGGACATTACACAGCCACTTAGATACCATGAAGCTCTTAATTTGATCAAATAAATATTTTTTAAAAGCCTCTAAGACACCGGAGTTCCTAAATGCCTGTAATTTGATCTTGCACTGCTCTTAACACCTGCAGCCTTCCCTCTATCATTAAGAACATTATACGATGCTAGTCAATCTCCTGTGGCATTGCACATGGGGAGTCAAGACTTGGTGAAAGCGGGTTAAAGGGCAGGGGGTAATTGGACCAGGGCGCACAGACATAACTCAGACCCTTGTTTCAATTCACTCATTCTTTATTTTTAATAATACTTGACAAAACCTACGCAATACCGGAAGCAATGAAGTAGAAATGGTTGGGGGGGGTATCAAAAACTGAGATGTTACAGCGCCACCACTGGTGGGAGGCTATAATCATACCATGACCTGTTTACATAGAAAGTCTCCATTATAAATCTGGACACAGGAATTTATATTGGAAAAAAGTTGACAGGAATTGTGCCCAGAGGATCCTCTGTCTGCTACTTTTAGCATTTAAATTTAATGGGCTAACATGGCATTACATTAGCACAGATTGGAATCAATGACAGTGCATTAAAGCCAACTGTTAAGCACCATTGGCCAAGATAATCGTGGTAGCAAAAGAACCATGACAACGGTAAGAAATAGGTTCCTGTATATTGTATAGAGGGTGTTTCAAGGCACCAAAATGGCCCAGGATTGAGGGGAGGCTGATAAACCTCTGGGGATTTACGATATACTATCACAAGGGGTGCTGCCGGCTTCCTGAAACAAGGGTTGCACAGAACTGGTGCGAACATCGAATGTCTCCCACACTGTCCCTGTCCCGTATCTCCCACACTGTCCCTGTCCCGTATCTCATGCCCTGTCCCGTATCTCCCACTGTCCCTGATCTCACGCCCTGTCCCGTATCTCACGGCCTGTCCCATATCTCACACTCTGCCACTGCGCCCTTTCAGATCTCACTCTCATAGATTCGGGACCCAGGGGATCCTCGGTTACTCCTGGAGCTCGGTGTTGAGAGAATCCAGAACCATGAGGCTGCATGGAACTCCCAGGTATTATCCCCCCAAATGATACAGCTTTCCGCGCACAGTGCCTCTTGCCCAATGGAGATCATGCATTTATGGCTTCTTGCAAGCGCTGGGATCTAAAATGCTCAGTAACACAACAGGGGGTCCTTTGCACTGCCGACCTTTTCTAAATATAGTCGGAGTGCAGATTGCAGCCTCGGCCAGTACGGCCCAGCACCCCTATTGCTCGAAGATATTGGCGGGCTTACAGGTGATTGTTTCATATTCCAATTTACAGCTGATGGACTGATGTCTCTTCATAAAACGCACAATCTCCTGGCAGTTCACTCAATGCCTATAAAACTTTAACTATCTGCTAGAATCTCCCACAGCGCAGTAAATCCTTCAGATGTAGTCTGGCGCGGTGCCTCGTAATATCTCCACATCATCATTTCTTATAACTTTATTTTTTTTATTTAATGGATATTGTTCTCAGAACCGGAAGGATGGCAAAGTCCAGGGTTAAAGGGCAAGTTAAACTCTCTCTCCGCACTCCGCAGTCTCCCGACCTGGCATAGCGTCACCTACTACTAGACTGTTCACTCCCGCCAGACACCCTCGTGGGGCCCTCAGCGTGAGACCCACAATGCTTGTGCTGTGGATACATAAGCATCAGTAAACGGATCGAGGCTCCCCCAAACGCCCAGCCATTTCATCTCAACCCTTTTCCCCAAGATTGAAGGGTCATTATCGTAAAAAGTAAAGAACATTGCACTTAGAGGACGCCTTTCACGACCTCAGGATGTCCCAAAGCGCTTTACAGCCTATGAAGTACTTTTTGAAGTGGTGTAGGAAATGCGGCAGCAAATTTGCACACAGCAAGCTCCCACAAACAGCAATGTGATAATGACCAGATAATGTTTCAGTGATGTTGGTTGAGGGATAAATATTGGCCAGGACACCGGGGAGAACTCCCCTGCTATTCTTTGAAATAGTCATAGAGGTCGATTTTCATTGACCTGTGGAGTCGGGATTGGAGGCGTGTGGGGGGTTAAAGTCCCGAATTCAGGGGTCCTGACACCATCCCGCCCCCAACCCGCCTCCATGTAAGTTTCAAAGGAGGCAGGTACCCGCCCCGCACTGGGATCCGCTTACCCGAGGCGGGAAGGGATTAGTGCCAATTAACTGCCTGTTAACAGGCAGTTTTTAGCCTAATCCCTATTTTAAACCTTGAAGTGTGGGATTCCCGACGGCTCCAAACCACGCCAAGTTAGAGGAGTCGGGCCATCGGCTTGTAGGACTTGGAGGGGTCAAGATGTCGGTGTTCAGGTGAGTGATGTGTGCAAAGGTAAGTGTGTTTGGTGTGTCTAAAGTGTGTAAAGAAGTTTAAATTACCTGTACTTACCTTTACAGCCTTCCTTCCTCTAGGTTTCGGGAGTCCATCATCTAACCGGCACAGAAAGCAGAATGGCTGCGATCTGTCAAAAGTGACAGTCTGCAGCTTTCTGTGCCGGTGAGATTTCTAACTGAGTCTGTGTAGAAGGACTCAGGTTAGAAGTAAGACTGTCAGTGTTTGACAGCTTCAACCAGCTGAGAAACACTGATATTTCATCTGTCAAAAGGTCTTCACAGATGAAATTTCAGTCTGTGACGTCACCTATTGCCGGGTGGCCCTTAATTGGCCCGCTGAGTGGGCTCAACAAGGTCAATCAAGTTAAAATCACGTGGATTGGCTGCATCTCGATGGAGGCGGGACTACAACCCCAAAAGTTGTAGTCCCGCCTCCTTCCCGACTTCGGAATGAAAATCACCCCCATAGAGTTATACAGCACAGAAGGAGGCCCTTCGGCCCATCGTGTCCGCGCCGGCCATCAAGCCTTGTCTATTCTAATCCCATTTTCCAGCACTTGGCCCGTAGCCTTGTATGCTATGGCGTTTCAAGTGCTCATCTAAATGCTTCTTGAATGTTGTGAGGTTTCCTGCCTCTACCACCCTTTCAGGCAGTGAGTTCCAGATTCCAACCACCCTCTGGGTGAAAACGTTTTTCCTCAAATACCCTCTAAACCTCCTGCCCCTTACCTTGAAACTATGCCCCCTGGTTATTGACCCCTCTACTAAGGGGAAAAGTTCCTTTCTATCTACCCTATCTATGCCCCTCATAATTTTGTGCACCTCAATCAGGTCCCCCTCAGCCTTCTCTGCTCTAAGGAAAACAACTCCAGTCTGTCCAGTCTCTCTTCATAGCTGAAGCGCTCCAGCTCAGGTAACATCCTGGTGACTCTCCTCTGCACCCTCTCCAATGCAATCACATCCTTCCTATAGTGTGGTGACCAGAACTGCACACAGTATTCCAGCTGTGGCCTAACTAGCTCCATCATAACCTCCCTGCTCTTATATTCTATGCCTCAGCTAATGAAGGCAAATATCCCATATGCCTTTTTAAACACCTTATCTACCTGTCCTGCTGCCTTCAGGGATCTATGTACATGCACACCAAGGTCCCTCTGATCCTCTGTCCTTTCTAGGACCATTCATTGTGTATTCCCTTGCCTTGTTTGTCCTCCCAAAATGCATCACCTCACACTTTTCAGGGTTAAGTTCCATTTGCCACTGTTCTGCCCATCTGACCAACCCGTCTATATCGTCCTGTAGCCTGAGGCTTCCCTCCTCGCTATTTACCACTCCACCAATTTTCGTGTCATCTGCGAACTTACTGATCATACCTTCTACATTCATATCTAAATCATTAATGTACACTACAAACAGCAAAGGACCCAGCACCAATCCCTGCGGTACACCACTGGACACAGGCTTCCAGTCACAAAAACAACCATCGACCATCACCCTCTGCCTCCTGCCAATAAGCCAATTTTGGATCCAATGTGCTAAATTGCCCTGGATCCCATGGGCTCTTACCTTCTTGATCAGTCTCTCATGCGGGACTTTGTCAAAAGCCTTACTGAAGTCCATGGAGACTACATCAACTGCACTACCCTCATCCACGCACCTAGTGACCCCCGCAAAAAATTCAATCAAATTGGTTAGACATGATCTCCCCCTGACAAAGCCATGCTGACTATCCTTGATTAATCCTTGCCTCTCCAAGTGGAGACTAATTCTGTCCCTCAGAATTTTTTCCAATAATTTCCCTACCACTGATGTTAGGCTCACTGGTCTGTAATTCCCTGGTTTATCCCTACTACCCTTCTTGAATAATGGTACTACGTTAGCTGTCCTCCAATCCTCTGGCACCTCCCCTGTGGCCAGAGAGGATCTGAAAATTTGTGTCAGAGCCCCTGCAATCTCCTCCCTTGCCTCACACAGCAGCCTGGGATACATCTCGTCTGGGCCTGGAGATTTATCCACTTTTAAGCCCGCTAAAACCGCTAGTACCTCCTCCCTCTCAATACTAATTTGTTCAAGTATATCACAATCCCCCTGCCTGATTTCAATGCCTACATCGTCCTTCTCCATAGTGAACACAGATGCAAAATATTCATTTTAAACCTCACCCTACATCTTCCGGCTCTACACACAGATTGCCACTTTGGTCCCTAATGGGCCCTACTCTTTCCCTGGTTATCCTCTTGCCCTTAATATACTTATAAAACACCTTGGAATTTTCCTTTATTTTGCCCGCCAGTGTTTTTTCATGCCCCCTCTTCGTTCTCCTAATTTCTTTTTTATGTACCCCCCTGCACTTTCTATACTCCTCCAGGGCTTCCGCTGTTTTTAGTCCTTTGCATCTGCCAAAAACCTCTCTTTTTTTCCTAATCCATTCTTGTATATCCCTTGACATCCAGGGTTCCCTGGGCTTGTTGGTCCCACCCTTGACCTTTACGGGAACATGTTGGCGTTGTACTCTCTCTATTTCCTTTCTGCTCTGATGTGGATTTTCCTACAAGTAGCTGATCCCAGTCCACTTTGGCCAGATCTTGCCGTATCATATTAAAATTGGCCTTCCCCCAATTTAGAACCTTTATTTCCGGTCCATTTTTGTCCTTTTCCATGACTACCTTAAATCTCACTGAATTATGGTCACTGTCACCAAAATGCTCTCCTACTGACACTTCTACCACTTGCCCGGCTACATTCCCTAGAATTAGGTCCAGTACCGCCCACTCTATGTAGGACTTTCTACATGCTGGCTCAAAAAGCTCTCCTGGATGCGCTTTAAGAATTCCGCACCCTCTAAGCCTTTCACACTCTGACTATCCCAGTTAATATTGGGGAAGTTGAAATCCCCTACTATTATTTCTACACTTCTCTGAGATTTGCCTACATATCTGTTCTTCTCTCTCCCCCTGACTGTTTGGGGGCCTATAGTACACTCCCAGCAAAGTGCTTGCCCCCTTTTTGTTTTTAAGTTCTACCCATGGCCTCATTAGAAGAACATGCTAAGATATCATCCCTCCTTTATAGTGCCATGGGATCTTTTACATCCACCTGAGAGAGCAGACAGGGCCTCGGTTTAACGTCTCATCTGAAAGACGGCACCTTCAACAGTGCAGCACTCCTTCAGCACTGCCCTGGAGTGTCAGCCTAGATTTTGTGCTCAACTCTCTGGAGTGGGACTTGAACCCAGCACCTTCTGACTCAGGGGAAAGTGCTACCCACTGAGCCACGGCTGACACCGGATAAGCCAGCCAAGGTTCTAACACACCTGTTCATTGTAGAGGTGTTCCAAAATATTTATTAAAAAGTGGAAGTTCTGCTCTTTAAATGTTCCATTACTTCTCTCCTTCCATCACTGTGATATTCGTTGTGACCGATTCTTCATAGATATCCGATGACGTGCTCCGGGAGTGGAGCATCACCGGCCGGGAGCACATATCAGGGAACTATAGCCGTGCTTCCCACGCTTTTCCATCCGTTAAGTAGAATGGACAGAACTGGACAGCACTTATCTCTCAACCAAAGTTACCAAAAACCAACCCACTGATCATTTATCTCAAGTCGCTGTTTGCGGGATCTTTCCGCGCGCAAAAAACAGTTGCTGCGTTTGCAATTCCACTAACCTTGAAGGTGGTGTGCGATGTCCCGAGAGTGCGAGAGGTGCTATGTCAATGCTTAGCCCTTTCTTTCTTTACATAGGTTATGAAAACAGCTACGTGAGAACTATAACTGGATCTCTGCTTGGCTGCAGCGGCAATTGGAGTGGGCTAATTGCCAGACTTCCCCCCCCGCCATCCCTCCCGACTCACCAGCCTCCAAACGCCGACTCAGTAACCCTCTCTGGACCTGCCACAACACAGTGAGGTGGCAGTGTCGCTCTGTACAGAACTAATGAAGGACTCAGGAGTCGGAACCGAGCCCCTTCCATTATTATATCTTCTGTTATCCCTTCTCTCAGATACATAGATGATGATGAAATTCTTCTGCCAGTTAAATTTAACTTTAAAAAATACCCCCTTACAGTTTTACATAGGATCATACAGCACAGGAGGAGGCCATTCGGCCCATCGTGCCTGTGCCGGCTCTTTGAAAGAGCTGTCCAATTAGTCCCACTCCCTCCTGCTCTTTCCCCACAGCCCTGCTAATGTTTTCCTTTTTAATGTATATCCAATTTCCTTTTGAAAGTTACTATTGAATCTGCTTCCACCATCCATTCATCCTACTTTAACTGCACCCCACCCCGCCGGCCTTGTCCTCCGCCAGGTGAGGGGGGTGAGGTGGTCAACATCGGGGCCTTTAGTTCGGGGTGTTCCAGGGTTGGAGTTGGCCAATGCACTGTACTACCCAGTCCCACCTTACAGCCAGCTCCCACAGTCAAACAAATAAACAGCAACAGACAGAAAAAAACACCTTCCGTCAAAGCTTGTTAGAACTATTTTTGACTTAGATTTTTTTTTAAACATTCCCACAGTGAGACTCCCCCTCTCAAACCTCTGCTCACGCTGCCTTGTGCCTATTTTAAGGCTGCAGTATTGGAATGTTTTCACATTTACAGCAACTTGGATTTTTGTTTCTCTCTCCCGTCTCCTCCTGGGGTTTGGGTTCACAGGTTCAGCTGCTCTCTGTTAACTCATACAGTGGCCATTCTGCAAACACAAGTCCGCTCAGTGAGTGTTGGCCGGCTATTTGCCCACATGGGCTATCACAGGAGAGCTTGATCCAGTTCTCACTCAACACTGCAGTGGGACTTATACACTTCAAAATAGTGTGTAATTGGCTGTAAAGCACTTTGGGACAGGCTGAGGTTGTGTAAGGCGCTATAGAAATGCAAGTCTGTCTTTCTTTTATCATGTGGTGTTATGTCATTTGGTGGTGATATCTGGGTTTGATCTGGACACAATCTGGATTTGATCTGGATACAATCTGGGTTTGATCCAGATAAAATCTGGGTTCAATCTGGATACAATCCGGGTCAATCCGGATACAGTCTATGTTCAATCTGGATACAATCTGAGTTTGATCCAGATACAATCTGGGTTCGATCCGGATACAGTCTAGATTTGATCTGGATACAATCTGGGTTCGATCCGGATACAATCTGAGTTCGATCTGGATACAGTCTGAGTTCAATCTGGATACAATCTGAGTTCGATCTGGATACAATCTGGGTTCGATCTGGATACAATCTGGGTTCGATCTGGATACAATCTGGGTTCGATCCGGATACAATCTGAGTTCGATCTGGATACAATCTGGGTTCGATCCGGATACAATCTGAGTTCGATCTGGATACAATCTGAGTTCGATCCGGATACAATCTGGGTTCGATCCGGATACAATCTGGGTTCGATCCGGATACAATCTGGGTTCGATCCGGATACAATCTGAGTTCGATCCGGATACAATCTGGGTTCGATCCGGATACAATCTGGGTTCGATCTGGATACAATCTGGGTTTGATCCAGATACAATCTGAGTTTGATCTGGATACAATCTGGGTTTGATCTGGATACAATCTGGGTTTGATCCGGATACAATCTGGGTTCGATCCGGATACAATCTGAGTTCGATCTGGACACAATCTGAGTTCAATCCAGATACAATCTGGGTTAGATCCGGATACAGTCTAGGTTTGATCTGGATACAATCTGAGTTCGATCCGGATACAATCTGGGTTTGATCTGGATACAATCTGGGTTTGATCTGGATACAATCTGGGTTCGATCCGGATACAATCTGAGTTCGATCTGGATACAACCTGAGTTCGATCCGGACACAATCTGGGTTTGATCCGGATACAATCTGGGTTCGATCCGGATACAATCTGGGTTCGATCTGGATACAATCTGGGTTTGATCCGGATACAATCTGGGTTTGATCCGGATACAATCTGGGTTCGATCCGGATACAATCTGAGTTTGATCCGGATACAATCTGGATTCGATCCGGATACAATCTGAGTTCGATCCGGATACAATCTGGTTTCGATCCGGATACAATCTGGGTTCGATCCGGATACAATCTGAGTTCGATCTGGGTACAATCTGGGTTCGATCCGGATACAGTCTAGGTTTGATCTGGATACAATCTGGGTTCGATCCAGATACAATCTGAGTTTGATCCGGATACAATCTGGGTTCGATCTGGATACAATCTGAGTTCGATCCGGATACAATCTGAGTTCGATCCGGAAACAATCTGGGTTTGATCCGGATACAATCTGGGTTTGATCCGGATACAATCTGGGTTCGATCTGGATACAATCTGGGTTCGATCCGCATACAATCTGAGTTCGATCTGGATACAGTCTGAGTTCAATCTGGATACAATCTGAGTTCGATCTGGATACAATCTGGGTTCGATCTGGATACAATCTGGGTTCGATCTGGATACAATCTGGGTTCGATCCGGATACAATCTGAGTTCGATCTGGATACAATCTGGGTTCGATCCGGATACAATCTGAGTTCGATCTGGATACAATCTGAGTTCGATCCGGATACAATCTGGGTTCGATCCGGATACAATCTGGGTTCGATCCGGATACAATCTGGGTTTGATCCGGATACAATCTGAGTTCGATCCGGATACAATCTGGGTTCGATCCGGATACAATCTGGGTTCGATCTGGATACAATCTGGGTTCGATCTGGATACAATCTGGGTTTGATCCAGATACAATCTGAGTTTGATCTGGATACAATCTGGGTTTGATCTGGATACAATCTGGGTTTGATCCGGATACAATCTGGGTTTGATCCGGATACAATCTGGGTTCGATCCGGATACAATCTGAGTTCGATCTGGACACAATCTGAGTTCAATCCAGATACAATCTGGGTTAGATCCGGATACAGTCTAGGTTTGATCTGGATACAATCTGAGTTCGATCCGGATACAATCTGGGTTCGATCTGGATACAATCTGGGTTTGATCTGGATACAATCTGGGTTCGATCCGGATACAATCTGAGTTCGATCTGGATACAACCTGAGTTCGATCCGGACACAATCTGGGTTTGATCCGGATACAATCTGGGTTCGATCCGGATACAATCTGGGTTCGATCTGGATACAATCTGGGTTCGATCCGGATACAATCTGGGTTTGATCCGGATACAATCTGGGTTCGATCCGGATACAATCTGAGTTCGATCCGGATACAATCTGGATTCGATCCGGATACAATCTGAGTTCGATCCGGATACAATCTGGTTTCGATCCGGATACAATCTGGGTTCGATCCGGATACAATCTGAGTTCGATCTGGGTACAATCTGGGTTCGATCCGGATACAGTCTAGGTTTGATCTGGATACAATCTGGGTTCGATCCAGATACAATCTGAGTTTGATCCGGATACAATCTGGGTTCGATCTGGATACAATCTGAGTTCGATCCGGATACAATCTGAGTTCGATCCGGAAACAATCTGGGTTTGATCCGGATACAATCTGGGTTTGATCCGGATACAATCTGGGTTCGATCTGGATACAATCTGGGTTCGATCCGCATACAATCTGAGTTCGATCTGGATTCGATCCGGATACAATCTGGGTTCGATCCGGATACAATGTGAGTTCGATCTGGATACAATCTGGGTTCGATCCGGATACAGTCTAGGTTTGATCCGGATACAATCTGGGTTCGATCTGGATACAATCTGGGTTCGATCTGGATACAATCTGGGTTCGATCCGGATATAATCTGGGTTCGATCCGGATACAATCTGGGTTCGATCCGGATACAATCTGAGTTCGATCCGGATACAATCTGGGTTCGATCCGGATACAATCTGGGTTCGATCTGGATACAATCTGGGTTCGATCTGGATACAATCTGGGTTTGATCCAGATACAATCTGAGTTTGATCTGGATACAATCTGGGTTTGATCTGGATACAATCTGGGTTTGATCCGGATACAATCTGGGTTCGATCCGGATACAATCTGAGTTCGATCTGGACACAATCTGAGTTCAATCCAGATACAATCTGGGTTAGATCCGGATACAGTCTAGGTTTGATCTGGATACAATCTGAGTTTGATCCGGATACAATCTGGGTTCGATCTGGATACAATCTGGGTTTGATCTGGATACAATCTGGGTTCGATCCGGATACAATCTGAGTTCGATCTGGATACAACCTGAGTTCGATCCGGACACAATCTGGGTTTGATCCGGATACAATCTGGGTTCGATCCGGATACAATCTGGGTTCGATCCGGATACAATCTGGGTTCGATCCGGATACAATCTGGGTTTGATCCGGATACAATCTGGGTTCGATCCGGATACAATCTGGGTTCGATCCGGATACAATCTGAGTTCGATCCGGATACAATCTGGATTCGATCCGGATACAATCTGAGTTCGATCCGGATACAATCTGGTTTCGATCCGGATACAATCTGGGTTCGATCCGGATACAATCTGAGTTCGATCTGGGTACAATCTGGGTTCGATCCGGATACAGTCTAGGTTTGATCTGGATACAATCTGGGTTCGATCCAGATACAATC
The DNA here is from genome assembly GCF_052327205.1 of Somniosus microcephalus. Taxonomy (NCBI): domain Eukaryota; kingdom Metazoa; phylum Chordata; class Chondrichthyes; order Squaliformes; family Somniosidae; genus Somniosus; species Somniosus microcephalus. The sequence continues at coordinate 53,068,082 of NC_141008.1, forward strand.
TGAGTTTGATCCGGATATAATCTGGGTTCGATCTGGATACAATCTGAGTTCGATCCGGATACAATCTGAGTTCGATCCGGAAACAATCTGGGTTTGATCCGGATACAATCTGGGTTTGATCCGGATACAATCTGGGTTCGATCTGGATACAATCTGGGTTCGATCCGCATACAATCTGAGTTCGATCTGGATACAGTCTGAGTTCAATCTGGATACAATCTGAGTTCGATCTGGATACAATCTGGGTTCGATCTGGATACAATCTGGGTTCGATCTGGATACAATCTGGGTTCGATCCGGATACAATCTGAGTTCGATCTGGATACAATCTGGGTTCGATCCGGATACAATCTGAGTTCGATCTGGATACAATCTGAGTTCGATCCGGATACAATCTGGGTTCGATCCGGATACAATCTGGGTTCGATCCGGATACAATCTGGGTTTGATCCGGATACAATCTGAGTTCGATCCGGATACAATCTGGGTTCGATCCGGATACAATCTGGGTTCGATCTGGATACAATCTGGGTTCGATCTGGATACAATCTGGGTTTGATCCGGATACAATCTGAGTTTGATCTGGATACAATCTGGGTTTGATCTGGATACAATCTGGGTTTGATCCGGATACAATCTGGGTTCGATCCGGATACAATCTGAGTTCGATCTGGACACAATCTGAGTTCAATCCAGATACAATCTGGGTTAGATCCGGATACAGTCTAGGTTTGATCTGGATACAATCTGAGTTCGATCCGGATACAATCTGGGTTCGATCTGGATACAATCTGGGTTTGATCTGGATACAATCTGGGTTCGATCCGGATACAATCTGAGTTCGATCTGGATACAACCTGGTTTCGATCCGGATACAATCTGGGTTCGATCCGGATACAATCTGAGTTCGATCTGGGTACAATCTGGGTTCGATCCGGATACAGTCTAGGTTTGATCTGGATACAATCTGGGTTCGATCCAGATACAATCTGAGTTTGATCCGGATACAATCTGGGTTCGATCTGGATACAATCTGAGTTCGATCCGGATACAATCTGAGTTCGATCCGGAAACAATCTGGGTTTGATCCGGATACAATCTGGGTTTGATCCGGATACAATCTGGGTTCGATCTGGATACAATCTGGGTTCGATCCGCATACAATCTGAGTTCGATCTGGATTCGATCCGGATACAATCTGGGTTCGATCCGGATACAATCTGAGTTTGATCTGGATACACTCTGGGTTCGATCCGGATACAGTCTAGGTTTGATCCGGATACAATCTGGGTTCGATCTGGATACAATCTGGGTTCGATCTGGATACAATCTGGGTTTGATCTGGATACAATCTGGGTTTGATCCGGATACAATCTGAGTTCGATCCGGATACAATCTGGGTTCGATCCGGATACAATCTGGGTTCGATCCAGATACAATCTGGGTTTGATCTGGATACAATCTGGGTTCGATCCGGATACAATCTGGGTTCGATCCGGATACAATCTGGGTTCGATCCGGATACAATCTGAGTTCGATCTGGATACAATCTGAGTTCGATCTGGATACAATCTGGGTTCGATCCGGATACAGTCTAGGTTTGATCTGGATACAATCTGGGTTCGAACCAGATACAATCTGAGTTTGATCCGGATACAATCTGGGTTCGATCTGGATACAATCTGAGTTCGATCTGGATACAATCTGAGTTCGATCCGGATACAATCTGGGTTCGATCCGGATACAATCTGGGTTCAATCCGGATACAATCTGGGTTCGATCCGGATACAATCTGGGTTCGATCCGGATACAATCTGGGTTCGATCCGGATACAATCTGGGTTTGATCTGGATACAATCTGAGTTCGATCCGGATACAATCTAGGTTCGATCTGGATACAATCCTACAAAAGGACAAGGACTTTGAGCAATTGACCTCTGGGCAGTTATCACATCACCCAGTGGGCAGCACTGGCTGAGGGCACAGCCTGTCCTCTCAAGGAGTCCCTGGCCTTTGGGCTCATGGCTTTTCTGGCTGAGATGGAAATTCGTGAAGTGGGAAACCATGAGCGCGAGTTAGTATTCCTATTGGTCCTTGGCACGACAATCCGCCCAACCCTGGACTTCTGATCACTGATGGAGATTGGCAACGCTCCCTGAAGTCTGGCTGGGTGAATATACAGGGTGGCAATAAACCATATGGACCAGCCAGGCTTGGGCTTTCTGGGCTAACCTCAGCTGGTGGTGGGGGAGAGATGTACAGTTGACCTCAGAGCCACTGCGCGAAGGAGGGGCGGGGAAGGGAGCAGTGTTCCAGCTACTGATCGCTATCTGGTAACCCCCCCGCCAGAAAGTGCGCGTATCTGAGCATCGGGCATGGATGTGATGCTGCTACAGTCAAACAGCCCTGCTGACAATCACTGTCCAGGTTCAAACATGAAAATGGCTGTCTGGATAAGTAACACATATACTTGTCCTGGGTAACAATGTGGAAAGAGCTAACTGCGTGTGGAACGCTTCCAGCTCATGTACATCCTTGGGGATTGCCTACTCCTTATTTCCTTCATCTCCATTTACTGATGACTTCACCCTGTTTAAATCACCATTGATTTTTCCCACAGACTAATACAAATTTTCCAATTAAAACTGAGTCAGAAATTGAAATTTATAAAAACAAAAGGCAGCGTCTTCGTTTAAAAAAAAAAGTCCGTTGTTCTCTTTCTTGTTTGGGTTAGAAGAGATGGTGTAAGTGTCGTAGTTACAGGCCGGCACGGGCCCGATGGGCCGAACGGCCTCCTTCTGTGCTGTAAGATTCTATGATTCTACGATGAGTCATTCAGATGTAATAAACAAACAGAAAATGTTTGGGCCAACAATCTTTCATGAAGATTACGCTCCTTTGAATGCTTCTATAACAACTTTAACGCCCGGATCACTTAACCACAGCAACTAGGCTGAGACGTAGGGACATAGGAACAGGAGGCGGCCATTCAGCCCTTTGTGCCTGTTCCGCCATTCAATTAGATCACGGCTGATCTGTACCTCAGCTCCACCTACCCGCCTTGGTTCCATATCCCTTAATACCCTTGCCTAACAAAAGTCCATCGATCTCAGTTTTAACATTTTCTAATGACCCCCAGCCTCAACAGCTTTTGAGGGAGAGAGTTCCAGATTTCCACTACCCTTTGTGTGAAGAAGGGCTTCCTGACATCACCCCTGAGCGGCCTAGCTCTAATTTGACTAAATCCCCATATTCAACATGGTCGTTGCCCCAAACATTAGGCCAAACAAGACAGGGTTATGAGGTGGGGGCATTATCAGGCCAGAATAATGCCCTCCTAGAAAATAGGGGGAATTTTAACTTCCTCCGTCTGGCGGGAACAAGAGTTAAAATCGAGCGTCTCTTTCTGCTGCTTCCCTTCCCGCTACGCAGCAGGTGTTGTTTGCCAGCGGCTGAGCTGCCTGCCTGACTCGGAAAAGAAAAAAGACTTACATTTCTATAGCGCCTTTCACGACCTCAGGACGTCCCAAAGTGCTTTACAGTCATTGAAGTACTTTTGAAGTGTAGTCACTGTTGTAATGTAGGAAACGCGGTAGCCAATTTGTGCACAGCAAGCTCCCATAAACAGCAAACTCCCACAAACAGCAATGTAATAAAGACCAGATAATCTGTTTTTGTTTTGTTGATTGAGGGATAAATATTGGCCAGGACACCGGGGATAACTCCCCTGCTCTTCTTCGAAATAGTGGCCGTGGGCTCTTTTACGTCCACCTGAGAGAGCAGACGGGGGCCTCAGTTTAAAAGTCAGTCTTTGCCGCTTCACACAGAGCTTCACACTTTTCCCAGCAAGGCAGCCGAGACCAGGAACTTGACAGACCAGGAAGTGTTGCGTCAGCTTGGCTCAGTGGGTAGCCTGTGAGTTAGAAGGTGGTGGGTTCAAGCCCCACTCCAGAATTTGAGCCCATAATCTAGGCTGATGCCCTGCACAGTGCAACGCAATGTAACAGAGCACAAACCATGGAGTGCGCAAAGACAAAAGCTTGGACATCCCTCCAATACAACACCACGCAGTCCGATACAATACAGCACAGCCACATTTCAGCGCGTTACAAAATAGTGCAGCCCAAAGCACAGTACGTTGCACCTAATGCCCTGTACCCTGTCTTATGTGACCTAAGGTTTGGGGCAATGACTGGATGGATCAGAGAATTCGGTGAAAGAAAGAAAGAACTTGCATTTAGACAGTGCCTTTCACAACCTCAGGATGTCCCAAAGCTCTTAACAGCCAATGCAGTACTTTTTTTGAAGTGTAGTCACTGTTGTAATGTAGGGAAAGGCGGCAGTAATGAGATAATGACTGGATAATCTGCTTTTTTAATGATGTTGCTCGAGGGATAAATATTGGCCAGGACACTGGGGAGAACTCCTCCTGCTCGTCTTCGAAATAGTGGCCGCGGGATCTTTTACATCCACCTGAGAGGGCAGATGGGGGCCTCAGTTTAAAAGCCAGTCTTTGCCGCTTCACACAGAGCAACGACCCCGCAGGCACTCTTGACTTGGATGCCCACTAAGCACAGCGACAGAGTGAGACACAGACCCCAGCACAAACCCAGGGGCACATTATTAAAAACATCTAGGCTCAGGAAAGAGGGAAAGAATTCCTCGTTTTCCTTGTTTGTTTTTTTGCTAGTCCCTCTCAAATGCCATTAAGAGATAGATTATATACTTTACTCAGCCTGATTGGTTGGCTAGTGTTTACTAATCTTTACGGGTCCCATATTCTAAGAATGCTCTTTGAATTCGGAAGTGGTGCTCTGAGTGATACATCTAACTAATGCCTGCGGTGTCGACTCTGGCATGATCAAGTCTTCGAGAGGAGCCCTCTGAACAAATTAAAGAGCGGGGCTGCTGGCTTGTTCTCTAATCAGCCGTGTGGCTACTGGAGGCTGTGCCGGAACCTTCCAAAACTAAAGGCCATAAATGTAAGATTGTCACTAATAAATCCAATAGGGAATTCAGGAGAAACTTCTTTACCCAGAGAGTGGTGAGAATGTGGAACTCGCGACCACAGGGAGTGGTTGAGATGATTAGCATAGATGCATTTAAGGGGAAGCTAGATAAACACATGAGAAAGAAAGGAATAGAGGGATATGCTGATCGCGTTCGATGGAGTAGGGGTGGGAGGAGGCTCGTGTGGAGCATAAACACTGGCATAGAACTGTTGGGCCGAATGGCCTGTTTCTGTGCTGTAATTCTAAGTAACCTAGGACATCCTGTCCCAGGATCAACGTCTGCGCGTGAGACCCTTCCCGCACCTCCCCCACACACCACGGTTTCAAGCTGTTTTAACACCTTGTCCCAAATCCCAGGACCTCCTGTGCTGTCCTGATTTTCAGTCTTCACTTCATATCAGCCCATTCATCTCAAAAAAGAACATCTCAATTAATTTCCCTGCGATGTCAGCCATTTTCTCACATTCCGTGAACTCAACCCTACTCCTTCCCCTACCATGATCCTCTTCCCTGCCCCCGCTTCCTGCCAAGCTAGCCCAATTTCTCCTTTCTCTAAAAGAAAGACTTGCATTTCTATAGCGCCTTTCATGATCTCAGGACATCCAAAAGCGTTTTATAGCTAATGAAGTACGTTTGAAGTGTAGTCACTGTTGTAATGTAGGAAACGTGGCAGCCAATTTATGCACAGCAAGCTCCCACAAACAGCTATGTGATAATGACCAGATAACCTGCTTTTAATTATGTTGGTTGAGGGATAAATATTGGCCCTTGGACACTTGGAGAACTCCTCGGCTCTTCTTCGAAATAGTGCCATGGGATCTTTTACGCCCACCTGAGAGAGCAGACAGGGCCTCAGTTTAATGTCTCATCTGAAAGACGGCACCTCCGACAGTGCAGCATTCCCTCAGCACTGCACTGGCGTGCCAGCCTAGATTTTGTGCTCAAGTCTCTGAAGTGGGACTTGAACCCACAACCTTCGAACTCAGAGACAAGAGTGCGACCCGCTGAGCCACAGCTGACTCTAGTCCTGCCCAGTCACATTGCTTCCTCCACTAATTCCATCCTGGCTCCTCCTCAGGCCCCTCTCTGCTCTTGCATGGCCACATATCCCTCCCTCCGGAAGTCACAACCACATTCCCCCCACCCCACAGCACCACCGCCCCCCCAGCCTTAGTGAGGGAGGGAGTGAAGAAGAAAATAAATGAATGGAGTAGAAAAAAAATTATTTCAAGGACTTGTTTAAAGTGAACCCAAATTACAAGCAGTGCCTTTTTAAATGAGATACCCCAAATACTCTGATACATAAAATTACATTGAATTTACAGCACAGAAACAGGCCATTCGGCTCATCAGGTCCGTGCCGGTGTTTATGCTCCACACGAGCCTCCTTCCGCCTTACTTCATCTCACCCTATCAGCATAGAAACATAGAAGATAGGAGCAGGAGTAGGCCATTCGGCCCCTCGAGCCTGCTCCGCCATTCAATGAGAATGAATCATGGCTGATCATCCAAACTCAGTACCCTGTCCCTGCCTTCTCCCCATATCCTTCTATTCCTTTCTCCCTCGTGTATTTATCTAGCTACTCCTTAATACCTCAGCGTATTCATTTCTTAGTGGAGTACCACAAGGATCAGTGCTTGGGCCTCAGCTATTTACAATCTATATCAATGACTTAGATGAAGGGGCCGAGTGCAATGTATCGAAGTTTGCTGACGATACAAAGCTAGGTGGAAAAGTAAGTTGTGAGGAGGCTGCAAAGGGATATAGACAGGTTAAGTGAGTGAGCAAGAACATGGCAGATGGAATATAATGTGGAGAAATGTGAAGTTATCCACTTTGGTAGGAAAAATAGAAAAGCAGAGTATTTCTTAATGGTGAAAGATTGGGAAATGTTGGTGTTCAGAGGGACCTGGGTGTCCTTGTACACGAATCATTGAAAGTTAACATGCAGGTACAGCAAGCAATTAGGAAAGCAAATGGTATGTTGGCCTTTATTACAAAAAGGATTGGAGTATAAGAGTAAAGAAGTCATACTGCAATTATATAGCGCCCTGGTGAGACAACACCTGGAGTACAGTGTACAGTTTTGGTCTTACCTAAGGAAGGATATACTTGCCATAGAGGGAGTGCAACAAAGGTTCCCCAGACTGATTTCTGGGATGGGGGGATTGTCCTGTGAGGACAGATTGAGTAGACTAGGCCTATATTCCCTAGAATTTAGAAGAATGAGAGGTGATCGCATTGAAACAGATAAAATTCTTACAGGACTTGACAGGGTAGATGCAGAGAGGATGTTTCTCTTGGCTGGAGAGTCTAGAACCAGGGGTCAGAGTCTCAGAATAAGGGGTCGGCCATTTAGGACTGAGATGAGGAGTAATTTCTTCACTCAAAGATTTGTGAATCTTTGGAATTCTCTACCCCAGAGGGCTTGTTAGGCACGGGTATTTAGGGATATGGGACCAAGGCGGGTTAATACAGTTAAGATACAGATCAGCCATGATCTAACTGAACGGCGGAAAAGGCTCGAGGGGCTGAATAGCCTCCTCCTAGTCCTGTGTTCCATCGTGCCTGTGCCGGCTCTTTGAAAGAGCTTTCCAATTAGTGCCACGCTGTCCCCATAGCCCTGCAAGTGTTTTCTTTGTCAAGTATTTATCCAATTGTCTTTTGAAAGTTACAATTGAATCTGCTTCCATCTCCCTTTCAGACAGCACATTCCAGATATCAACTCGCTGCGTAAAAAGAAATTCTCCTCATCTCCCCCCAACAAGATTATCTGTGAAACCGCTAACGTACACCCTGCATGCTTACTTCTGCAAGGGATTCAGTGGAGAAGACTGCAGTAAAAGGCTTGTGTCCACTTGTCTGTTGCTGCAGTACCTGCGCTTACACAGACAGCAATCTATAAATACTCATTTTCTTCTCCAGTGTTGCTTTGGAAAGTAAGAAGCAGCCAAAACTCCATATGGTGCATCTTAACAGAATAAAGAGCACAGTGACAGTGCTGTGGATGCTCAGTCGTTGAGTATATTCAAGACAGAGATCGATAGAATTTTGGATACTAAGGGAACCAAGGGATATGGGGATAGTGCGGGAAGGTGGAGTTGAGGTAGAAGATCAGCCGTGATCTCACTGAATGGCGGAGCAGGCTCGAAAGGCCAAATTACCTACTTCTGCTCTTATGTTCTTTGTGTGCTCCTAATGAACCTTCTGAGTTACAGCAGATAGAAGTGATTTAGCTGTGTGTGTTGTTTCTGTTCACCTCATTCTACCGTGTGGATGCATCCATTTGCTTAATCACGGCATTAATTTAATTAACTAAATGGGTACATTACACACAAGAACGCATTCAAAAGGAAGAGGAGAGGAAAGTTCGATTACTGACATCTATCTAACTCAGCAGTGGAAGAAGTGGGAGACAGTTGTTAAAAATGTGATCTAGGTTGTGTGAAAAACAATCACAGCACTGTAGCGTCTCCAAGCAATGAGGGTCACAGGTTCCCCCCGTTAAAGGCATTTTTATTAGTTGCTTTTCAAAAAAATATTATTTCCCCAGTTATGCATGTGCTTGGGGAACAGCACAGCGAGTGATTGGCAAGCATAGACGGAGGGAAGTTAAGAGGGAAAATAGTCTGCGGAAAGAGCGCAGGAGAACATAGAGGGAAAACAGAGAGAGACAAAATAAGGAACAGAGAGGCAGAACAGAGAACAAAGAGAAAGAGAATACAGAGGGGAAACAGAGAGAGAGTGAGAGAGAAAGAGAGAAAAGAGAAAGCAAGAACATAAAGAAGGTGAAAATAGAGAGCAAAAACTGAGAGAGGTAGACTAGGGAGAGATATACAACACAGGAGGGCAGAAGAGAGAGAGAGAGAGAGAGAGAGAAGAGCAAAGCGAGGGATAATAGGGAAAGAACAGAGAGGGAAAACATGTGGCCTGGATTTTGTGTTGTGAATAATGGTGAGGCTATCAGCACTCACCGTTATTATGGAGTAAATGAGACGGCAACTTCTGGAGTCCGCACGTGCGCTGTTAAATGTGGAAATCCGGAAGTTGCGGTCCGAGTTATCCTGCTCCTCTACAGGCTGCGCTATAACAGTATCTCGCTGATAGACTCGGCATTGAAATCAATGTAAGGATGTGACGTTGCGGTACTTACCCACTAGTTACTCATTAAACATGCCAGAAAAACTTAGGGCTGGTGCATTCAGGTGTAAGTGAATTTTTAACAGTGTGATCAGTCATAATTACTGCCAAACAACCTCTCTGGCCCTGAAAATTTAATTTTATAAATGTGGAGTTTCATTCTTTCAGAATTTCACTACATACATGCTTCAATACATTTTAATTTTTTTTTCTTTCTGCCTCTTTTATCTCTCTTAATCCTCTTTATTTTGCTTTCTGTACATGATTTTACAATGGATTAAATATTCTAATTTATACTTCCTAGTTTAGACCCTGCGTGCCTCAGTGAGGATTCTTCACTCTGATTGGTTGAAGAGACACTTGACCTGCTCACACATGCCACAGATCCCCTGTTGAAGGCTCCACGCTGCAAAATATGTCTAAATACTGCAAGTGGCCCCTCAAAAGCCCGTGAAAAGTCTGTGGGCAGCTGTCAGAGTGATGAACGGCGTTCATCCAGGGCTATATCTTTCTGCAATGTAGTCCCTGTACTACGAGGGACACCTCAGACACAGCAATATAACCTATGTACTGCTCTCTACTGAACTACAATCCTCCAGGTTCCCTGATGGCTCACTGAGCCATACAGACTGGAAAGCCTCAGGTTAAATTCTCGGTCGGTGCTCAGTTAGCTGTGGGGCAGTGGGGAGCCCCACAATTAGATTCAGCCTCTCTGGGAAGGGACAGGGAAAAAAATCAGCTAGGGCCCCGTCTCCGGATTGCTTTCCAGTGCACCCTTTTTGGAAAGTGTACATGCGTTGATGGCTCGGCCGCGGTGCCTTATGTGGTCAAAGAGCCTGTTGACGGTCACCGTCAAAGCCTGTGCTTGATGGACAGCACGTTGGGTGAGGTGACAGAGGGCTGCCGGTATGACTGCACCTCAGAAATAATGTCAGTACTGCATCCAGAACAGGGCAGGGGAAAAAATTGAGGGGTGGGCCCACATTTGGTGATGCAAAGGGAGAACGTTTAATCTCTGCACCAGTACAAAAAGAGAAAAGAGCAAATACCTCAGGATGGGTCGACATCAATCGATCAAATCTCAAGACCTGTTTCACTTAACCGTGCACTACACACAAGCTACCACGCTACCCAGTGAAAATCATTAAACCTAGTTAATCAAACGCACATTACAGTGATTAAAACGCACGGAGATTGGAGAGGAGGACGCCTCGTCCTTGGCCAGCAACACAGAAAGGATGGTTTCGGAACATAAGTCACTGTCACTTGGAATCAATACGAATACAAGATCAAATGAGGCTGCTCAGATATGGATTGTGTGTGTGTGTGGTGTGTATGTGTGTGGGGTGTGTGTGTGTAGAGTGTGTGTGTGAGTGTGTGTGTGTGTGTGTGTGTGTGTGTGTATGTGTGTGGAGAGTGTGTGTGAGTGAGTGTGTGTGTGTGTGTGTGGATTGTGTGTGTGTGTGGAGAGTGTGTGTGAGTGAATGAGTGAGTGTGTGTGGGGTGTGTGTGTGGGGTGTGTGTGTGGTGTGTGTGTGAGTGAGTGAGTGTGTGTGTGTGTGGGTGTGTGTGTGTGGTGTGAGTGTGAATGTGTGTGTGTGTGTGTGTGTGGTGTGTGTGTGAGAGAGTATGTGAGTGAGTGTGTGTGTGTGTGTGTGTGAGAGTGTGTGTGTGGTGAGTGTGAATGTGAGTGTGTGTGGTGTGAGTGAGTGAGTGAGTGTGAGTGTGTGAGCGTGTGAGTGTGTGTGTGAGTGTAAGTGTGATTGTGTGTGTGAGAGAGATCATTGGACCATCTCTCTCGCACCGAGGAATCAAAAACCGCTGCATCAAACGTCTGGCTAATTTAATCAAGGTAAACTCAGAGCTGTGATTTACCTGCTGGCTGGGGTCTGGGAGTAGTGGGCACCTGCGCCCCCACACACACACACTGTCCGAGGGTGACTCGCGATTGATCAGAAACCGCAGGCGGCGCAGGTGGCGGGGTCTCCAGAACCACTGGTTCATGGTGGTTTCCAGCACTTCACCTCCATCCCCGCCTCCACAAAAAACAGGGTAGCCAGGGCAGTGCCAACATGGCAGAGTACCCAAGATCCGCACTACCAAGGGGCAAGCTGTGGGCTGGAATATGTTGATTTTCTGATTGTATTTATACAGTTGGAGGTGGGGCCGGGGGAGGGGAACACACTGGCTAAACTTGCCCAGACGCTAGGTTACTTTGTTCCCTTTACTTCTTTTTCCTAGGTTTTATCAGAGCTGTGCGCCATACACTGACTGAGCGAGAGGGCAATGCAGTACTCCCTCTATACTGCACTGATTGAGAGGACAATGCAGCACTCCCTCTATACTGCACTGATTGAGAGGACAATGCAGCACTCCCTCTATACTGCACTGATTGGGAGAGTAGACAATGCAGCACTCCCTCTGTACTGCACTGATTGAGAGAGGGTGCAATGCAGCACTCCCTCTGTACTGCACTGATTGAGAGAGAGGGCAATGCAGCACTCCCTCTGTACTGCACTGATTGGGAGAGTAGACAATGCAGCACTCCCTCTGTACTGCACTGATTGTGAGAGTAGACAATGCAGCACTCCCTCTGTACTGCACTGATTGGGAGAGTAGACAATGCAGCACTCCCTCGTCACTGCACTGATTGTGAGAGTAGACAATGCAGCACTCCCTCGTCACTGCACTGATTGAGAGAGTAGACAATGCAGCACTCCCTCTGTACTGCACTGATTGAGAGAGAGGGCAATGCAGCACTCCCTCTGTAATGCACTGATTGGGAGAGGGTGCAATGCAGCACTCCCTCTGTACTGCAATGATTGGGAAAGGGTGCAATGCAGCACTCCCTCTGTACTGCACTGATTGGGAGAGTAGACAATGCAGCACTCCCTCTGTACTGCACTGATTGGGAGTGTAGACAATGCAGCACTCCCTCGTCACTGCACTGATAGAGAGTGAGGGCAATGCAGCACTCCCTCTGTACTGCACTGATTGGGAGAGTAGACAATGCAGCACTCCCTCTATACAATTCAATTCAATTCAATTTTATTTGCATTATATGCAGCAGACGTGTGTACTGCACAATGAAATGTTGATTTTTACGAGTCCTCCCAACATTGGAATAAATATGGCATAACAATGATAAAATACTAATAGAAATGCAGTAATAATAAATAAAACAACAGTAATAAATAATAATAAATTATTCATTCATGAGTCTTATGGCCTGGGGGTAGAAGCTGTTTCGAAACCTGCTGGTACGAGACCGTATGCTTCGGTATGTCTTACCGGACGGGAGCAGGGCAAAGAGGTTGTGGCTGGGGTGACTCGCGTCTTTAATGATTCTCAGGGCCTTCCCCCGGCACCTCTCGGTGTAGATATCCTGGACAGCAGGTAGTTTAATTCCTATAGTGTGTTGTGCAGCTTTCACTACCATCTGTAGAGCCTTGCGGTTTGTGGCGGTGCAGTTGCCATACCAGGTAGTGATGCAGCTGGACAGGATACTCTCGATGGTGCACCGGTAGAAGTTGGTGAGAATCTGGGGGGCCATTCCAAATTTCTTCAGTCTCCTGAGGAAGAACAGGCGTTGGCATGCCTTCTTGGTTACAATGTCGATGTGATGAGACCACATTAAGTCCTCCGTAATGAATACACCCAGGAATATACTGCACTGATTGGGAGAGTAGACAATGCAGCACTCCCTCTATACTGCACTGATTGGGAGAGTAGGCAATGAAGCCCTCCCTCTGTACTGCACTGATTGAGAGAGGGTGCAATGCAGCACTCCCTCTGTACTGCACTGATTGGGAGAGTAGGCAATGAAGCACTCCCTTTGTACTGCAATGATTGAGAGAGAGAGGGCAATGTAGCACTCCCCCTGTACTGCACTGATAAGAGAGTGAGGGCAATGCAGCACTCCCTCTGTACTGCACTCAAGTGTCAGCCTAAATTATTTCCTTGGAAAGGGGCTCGAACCCACACCTTCTGACTCAAGAGGGGAAAGTGCTATCAACTGTGCCAAGCTGACATGGAGTAGAACAGCACCAGGGTTAGGAAACAGGAAGAGAGAGAAGACAAGGTCACTCGAGAAGTTATAATGAGGCAATGCCAAGCGGGGGAGTGCAGCAAGAAATGCACTGTACTCAGTAAGAGAGCACACACCATCGGGGAGCAACTGTACTGTACAGGCAGTGCAACAGGATGTGACCTGGAAGTAAGTCATCAGCACAGATCTGTTCCGGGATTAAGAGTATCAGCAGCAAGGGAAATGCTTTTTTTTGGGAGAGGAGGGAATTCTGAAATGGTTCTTATGACGGGAATCGACTTGAATGCACCAGGGCTAAATTTGTTTGTTTAGATATCTTGGGATGTGGACGTCGCTGGCAATGCCAGGTTTTTATTGCCCATCCCTAGTTACCCTCGAGAAGGTGGTGGGTTGCCACCTTCTTGAACCGCTGCAGCCCTTGTGGTAAAGACACTCCCACAGTGCTGGAGGAAATGCTCCCCAGGATTAACTGTTCCCACTGGCGGGCTGCCTAAAACTGGTGGTACATTCTGTCTACATTAACACGAGACGGTAAACCAAGTCTTGTCTGCCTGTTCAGGTGCATGAAAAAACAAAGCTCTGTCTGACTGTTCCGGTGTACGTAAAAGATCACACGGCACTTGTGATATCCGAGTGGTAAGGTCAGAAACTGAGAGAAGCGAGATATTAGGAACAAAACCCAACTGTTTATTTACCCGGAGTATGCAGAGAAACATCTCTTACAGGCTGCAAGCAAAACACACAATTCTTACTGCCCAATGGCAAGATGGAGGATTCACCTCTGAGTCATACCCATAATGCAATGCCACATTACCGTATAAACTGGTGTACCAGGACATTGAATACATGACCCATTACCTTAAATACTGGTGAATGTGAATCCTTAATATTTGGCTCCATCTGGTGGATAACTTAAACATTACATCCCAAATTACTACAGCACTATTACAAAATGAACCTGTACAAATGAGCAATCCCTCCCTGGCCTCGCTCCTCCCTATCTCTGTAACCACTTCCAGCTATACAACCCTCCGAGATCTCTACATTCCTCCAATTCTCACATCCCCGATATCCTTCGCCCCACCACTGGCGGCCGTGCCTTCAGCTGCCTTGGCTCCAAGCTCTGGAAATCCCTCCCTAAACCTCTCTCTTCCTTTAAGACGCTCCTTAAAACCTACCTCTTTGTCTGTCTTAATATCTCCTTATGAAGCACAATGTCAAATGTTTGTCTGATTAAACTCCTGTGAAGCACCTTGGGATGTGTTACTATGCTAAAGGCGCTATATAAATGCAAGTTGTTGTTGCTGTCCTGGCCAACATTTGCCTCTCGACCAAGATCGCCAAACAGAAATAGATTAACCTGTCATTTGTTGCTATTTGTGGATCTTTCTGCATGGAATGGCTGCTGTAATAGTTACCTAAACAAGTCACTACACTTCAAAAGTACTTAGTCAGGTGAAGTGCTCTGAGTCGCGATAAATACAAGTATTATTTTTAATCACAGTAGCCCTTCAGTCTACCATTCCTGCAGCTCCCCTTGCACTGCACGTACCGCGCACCTGTCAAGACCTGATATCTCCCCCACAACCCCCCTGACTCCACTCTTCATCTGATCTGACGCAGGACTGAAGATAGAGAGGAGCAGCACAACAGGTAAATTATACGGGCACCAGGCGTCAGAGTGCCAGCTTACAGCTATTAAAGGAGGGTAGTCATTTTAAGAGCGTTCCCTTCTCTTGTATAAATGGAATCAATGGTAATCAAGCATCGCAGATACAGAGCACAGTGCTGGGGCCCAGGGTCAGACTCCTCACCTCTTCACGCTCTATTTTTTTTTCCTGGCGTGGAGGCTGAGTGAAGGGGGGGGTAAATTACAGCTGGATTTCACAGTGGGACACAGGCACCATTCTACAGATCAGACACTCTTCTCGCTTGGATGCCAAAGTAAAATGAGACAAAGAAATCTTACGAATTCAGATCCAGTCCGAGAATCTGCAGCGCAGACGGAATTTTGTTGATTCAAAACAAAATCAAAAACAGCCTGGTGTTTGTGCAGGTTCTGTTCTCGGTGTTTGTGCAGGTTCTGTTCTCTGAACATGTTTCCCCCTTTATCTTCCAATTTTATAAACTTCCCTTCTCTCGACACATTTTTTTAATTCTTAAAGGAATACTCCAGGCTGTGTTGTCGAATGTGAGGCAACGGCAGCAGCTCACCCTTCCAAGCTTCCTTGGAGTTTTGCTTTCCATTCAGTTGTGAGGACTTTGTAAAGTTTATTGCCGATGACAACCGTGGATCCCGCCATTTGGTCCGAGTAAAATATTCTCCCTCAAAATGGCCGACGACTATTCCCAGGCTTAACAAAATGGCAGAATTAATGATCAACCCAAGCTACATTCCTTAGAAATTTCAATCTGTTGTTAAACAGGGGCATGACTATTAGACTCAGTACCCACGAGAAGGCAGAAGGTGGGGGAGGTGAATCAGCCAGTGCTCTTGCTCCTGATTGAAGGTTCATGTGTTTGGACATCAGGGGTGGACAGGATTGAGCTTGGCTCTGAGGGTCCTTCATAGTCAGGCAGTTTGCTGACAGTTTCAGCCAGTGGCTCAGTGCTTAACACTCTCGTCTCATAGTCAGAAGGTCGTGGGTTCAAGTCCCACTCCAGAGACTTGAACACAAAATCTAGACTGACACTTCAGTGCAGTACTGAGGGAGTGCTACACTGTCGGAGGTGCCATCTTTCGGATGAGACATAAAAGATCCCATGGCACTATTTGTAGATGAGCAGAGGCGTTATCCCCAGTGTCCTGGCCAATATTATCACTCAACCAACATTATTATAACAGATTATCTGGCCATTATCACACTGCTGTTTGTGGGAGCTTGCTGTGTGCAAATTGACTGCCGCGTTTCCTACAACAGTGACTACACTTCAAAATGTACTTCATTGGCTGTAAAGTGCTTTGGGACGTCCTGAGGTGGTAAAAGGCGTAATAGAAATGCAAGTCTTTCTTTTCTTTCTTTATCACTGTCTAGACTCACAGATGGAGAATGAACACTTGGCCAGGACACCAGACAACCGTCAATGTCCGTGGTACAGTTCCCCGGCAAGAGCCAACGCTTTAAGGAACGGCTCCAGGTTCAACTAGGGTTACCAACCCTCCAGGATTGCCCTGGAGACTCCAGGAATTGAAGATTAATCTCCTGGACACTGTTACGAGCAAAACGGGGAGAAAAATCATAGAGGCATTAAAACATTGTGTGCTTTTTCATTTTCTTTGAGCACTTTTGTTTATTAGTTATAAACAAAAATTGGAGATGGGGGAAAAAATGGCTGATTGACCATAGAGAGGTCATATGATGAAACCACCAGGAATACATCCAACCAGAGTTGGCAACCGTATAGAGTGTGATTTTTGATTCAGGAACTTACAACCATTATCAGTGCAGGATGTGAAGATGAATTTTAGTGCATAAATTATATTTTGAAATTAATAATTTGGTACAGTCTGCAGTGAGCAGATGGTAAAGGTGTGGGTGTTGTGCGTGACAAATTCTTCTCATTAATTGTCATCTGCTTCATCGATGGGATTCCTTTCTGGGCAGAGCCGTTATCTATCGGGCATTATGACTACCTTATATTTATGGTCCTAGTCCTGGTCTCCACGGCAAGTGGAAACATCTTCTCTGCGTCTACCCTATCAAACCCCTTCATAATCTTAAAGACCTCGATCAGGTCACCCCTTAGTCTTCAATTTTCTAGAGAAAAGAGCCCCAGCATGTTCAATCTTTCCTGATAGGTATAACCTCTCAGTTCTGGTCAGTCTAGTAAAAAAAATTTGCACCTTTTCCAGTGCCTCTATATCCTTTTTATAATATGGAGACCAGAACTGTGCACAGTACTCCAAGTGCGGTCTAACCAAGGTCGATACAAGTGTAACATAACTTCTCTGCTTTTCAATTCTATCTCTCTAGAAATGAATCCCAGTGCTTTGTTTGCTTTTTTTCATAGCCTTATTAACCTGCGTTGCTACTTTTAGTGATTTGTGTATCTGCACCCCCAGATCGCTCTGCTCCTCTACCCTATTTAGACACTTATTTTCCAAGCAGTATGTGGCCTCCTTATTCTTCCTACCAAAATGTACCACCTCACACTTATCTATATTGAAGTTCATTTGCCAATTATACGCCCATTCTGCAAATTTATTAATGGCTTCCTGTATTTTGTCGCAGTCTCCCTCTGTATTAACTACACCCCCCAGGCAACATCCGTGGAGAGAGAAACAGAGTTAACGTTTCAGGTCGAAGACCCTTCGTCAGAACTGGAAGAAAACAGAAAAGGGGATTGATTTTAAAGCAAGTAGGGGCTGGGAAAAGGGGGAGGCAATGAAAGAACAAACGGGAAGGTCAGCGACAGGATAGAAAGCAGGAGAGATTAAGAGACATTAAGAGACATTGAGAGATATTAAGAGATATTCAAGGAACAAATGGCCCTGGCAGAATGAAGGACAGCTGCCATGTGGGAGGGAAGAAAAAAGCCCAGACGAAAGTGTGGATTAAAAAAGGAGAATATATATATATATGTGATAGGGGCCGAGGTTATGATCTGAAATGGCACACTCCCACACACTTGCTTTAAAATCTATCCCCTTTTCTGTTTTTTTCCAGTTCTGACGAAGGGTCTTCGACCTGAAACATTGACTCTGTTTCTCTCTCCACAGATGTTGCCTGGCCTGCTGAGTTTTTCTCGCGTTTTCTGTTGTTATACCGGGGGTCGTACACAGCTTGTGGGAACCCTACGAGCTGGTGTTTCAGGGCAAGGAGTGGAGAATTAAAATAATTTTCTTTTTAGGAACAGTAAATAGAATGTACAAGAATCCAGAAGAGGAGTTGGATAAATCGCCGTGCAGGATTACATGTTGTCACTTCGGTTACCAGGCAAACTCCTCTGGAACTCTTGAACTGAGCTTTTGCAACGGGTGCTGGTAGGAATTGTGCCGGTCTTCGAAAAAATTCACTCACGCAGCAACAGGTGTCCACTGTAGCCTGCTGCTGGAATCCGCTCAGGTATCAGAAATAGAAACATAGAAAAATAAGGGCAGGAGTAGGCCATTCGGCCCTTCGAGCCTGCTCCGCCATTCAATATGATCATGGGGAAATCTATCTATCTCCGTCTTAAATATATTCAGTGACTTGGCCTCCACAGCCTTCTGTGGTAGAGAATTCCACAGGTTCACCACCCTCTGAGTTAAGAAATTTCTCCTCATCTCAGTCCTAAATGTCCTACCCCGTATCCTGAGACCCCTTGTTCTAGACTCCCCAGCCAAGGGAAACATCCTCCCTGCATCCAGTCTATCTAGCCCTGTCAGAATTTTATTCGTTTCAATGAGATACAGTAGAAAGGACTTGCATTTATAAAGCGCCTGTCGGATGAATCTCCAGCCAGTTGCTAGTGAGCATGAGACACAACACAAAACTGTCTCTGATTTGGCACCAATCCCTTCCTGAAACCATTAGCCAGTGTTGAAAGCATTTTGTTGATCTATCTCTCATTATATGTAGTGCAGAATCTGAGATGAAAGGCTGCAAGATGACAATTAATGTCAAGCCGCATGTAATAGAGAGAAGTAGCTGTTTAAAAATATAACAAGGTCTACCTTTACCAGAACTCCTCCAATTTATTATTCACTATCCTGTAATCTTGTATCACAATGCATGATATAGTATTGGTAGCACTCTCGCCTCTGAGTCAGAAGGTTGCAAATTCAAGTCCCACTCCAGAGATTTGAGCACATAATCCAGGCTGTCACTCCAGTGCAGTACTGAGAGAGTGCTGCAGTGTCGGAGGTGCCGTCTTTTGGAACAGAGGTTAAACCGAGGCCCCGTCTGCTCTCTCAGGTGGACGTAAAAGATCCCACGGCACTATTCGAAGAAGAGCAGGGGAGTTCTCCCCGGTGTTCTGGGCAATATTTATTCCTCAACCAACATCACTAAAAACAGATGATCTCACTGCTGTTTTTGGGAGCTTGCTGTGCGCAAATTGGCTGCCGCATTTCCTCCATTACAAAAGTGACTACGTTTCAAAAGGGCTTCATTGGCTTTAAAGCGCTTTGGGACATCCTGAGGTTGTGAAAGGCGTTGTATAAATGCAAGTTCTTTCTTTCATCTCATATTTGCTGGGCAAATAAAGACCAAGGTCCATCTCGTTCCACTTCTACCATCCCGGTAGTCGCATGACAAAATGATAATGGAGTTGTTGACCAATCACAGCAATCAATCTCTTATCAATGCTTCTACAACAGAGCCAGAAATGAGGTGAGGAAAACCCCCAGTGGTGGAGAGCTTTGGGAACCAGGGGTCCAAAGTCACCTGTTCCTCCCAAGCATGCTACACTCACCACACGTCATGTCTCAAATTACTCATTGACTGTATCACAAAATATTATTTTCTGAAAGAAATCTATTGAATTTGAATGAGTCAATACTAACTGCTTCCACGATCTCCCTAGGGAGCTTATTCCATAGATTAGACCACTCACTCACAGAAATATTGCTTCCACAGATTAGTTTTGAATGTCCTTTGGTTCTACTGTTCTGGACAAGGTGAAATAGCTTTCTTTGGTCAATATTGTCGAATTGCTTTCAAATCTTAAAAACAGCAATAATATCACCTCCGCCCCGCCCCCACCCCAGTGAGGTCAACTGACTCACTACAGGGTTCTGCCTTGTATGACTCAAAAGAAAAAGAAAGACTTGCATTTATACAGCGCCTTTCATGACCTCAGGACATCCCAAAGCGCTTTTCTTTTGAAGTGTCATCACTAGTGTAGCATAGGAAACGTGGCAGCAATTTGAGCACAGCAAGCTCCCACAAACAGCAATGTGATAATGACCAGATAATCTGTTTTTTTTAGTGATGTTGGTTGAGGGATAAATATTGGCCTGGACTCCGGGGAGAATCCCCTGCTCTTCTTTGAAATAGTGCCATGGGATCTTTTACGTCCACCTGAGGGAGCAGACAGGGCCTCGGTTTAACGTCTCATCCGAAAGACGGCACCTCTGACGGTGCAGCACTCCCTCAAGTACTGGACTAGGAGTGTCAGTCTGGATTGTGTGCTCAAGTCGCTGGAGTGGGACTTGAACCCGCGATCTTCTGACCTCAGAGGCGAGAGTGCTGCCCACTGAGCCACGGCTGAAACATGACTCAGTACTACCCCGGCGAGTGCACCTGTCCACCGAGCCATCGGAGACCTCTGGGAAAGCTACAGCTTCAGTGACATTGACCTCGCATCGCCCTGACGGCGGGAGGATTCCCCTTCTTCAACCATTAGCCTGAGTTGAAAGCTTTCTGTTGATCTGTCTCTCATTACAGAGCAGAATCTGAGCTCTGATGGGCTGCGAGTCAACAATTTAATGTCAAGCCGCATGTAACGGTGAGAAGCAGATGTTTAAAAATACAACAGGCTTTCCCTTTACCAGAACGGCTCTGACTTAATGTTATTGACTGCTCTGTAATTGTGCACTACAAATGCATGATATCATAGTTAACCCTCCACCTACTGGACTGTAACAGCTAGCGTTACATTGTGTAAACTAACGATCCCAATAGGGTGCTCATTGTTAGTGAGCGATAGCACTTTTGTCTCGTTGACTGTCCTGTAATCTTATATCACAATGCATGATATAGTAAACTGTGTTGGTTGCACTCTCGTCTCTGAGGCAGAAGGTTGTGAACTCAAGTCCCACTCCAGAGACTTCAGCACATAATCAAGGCTGACGCTCCCAGTGCGGTACTGAGGGAGCGCTGCACTGTCGGAGGTGCCGTCTTTCGGGTGAGATGTTAAACTGAGTTCTCGTCTGCTCTCTCAGGTGGATGTAAAAGATCCCATGACACTATTTCAAAGAAGAGCAGGGGAGTTCTCCACAGTGTCCTGGCCAATATTTATTCCTTAACCAACATCACTAAAATAACAGATTCTCTGGTCATTATCACACTGTTTGTGGGAGCTTGCTGTGTGCAAATTGGCTGTCCCGTTTCCTACATTACAACAGCGACCACACCTCAAAAGTACTTCATTGGCTGTAAAGCGCTTTGGGACACCCTGAGGTGGTGAAACGCGCTGTAGAAAAGCAAGTTCTTTTCTAGAGATGTCAGAAGAGATTTGCCTTTGCTATCTATACTCAACCAGGGAAGGCCCTTTGTTGGGAGTGAGCTCTTGTGGGATGATCATGCTGTACAAGCAGAAAGGGAGTCTTGAGATGTTGGAAGTTAAAGGAGCGCCAAGATCAATGACAAATGTGCGCAATCTGCCTGCCAAGCTGGGCGTCTATAAGTGACTGGACATCACGCAGATGGGTTGTTTTTGCAATCACTTAAGGTGCTCTGAGATCTCTGAACTGCTCCAATTCTGGCCTCTTGCGCTTCCCTGACTTCCTTCGTTCCACCATTGGCGGCCGTGCCTTCGGCCATCTAGGCCCTAAGCTCTGGAATTCCCTCCCTGAACCTCTCCGCCTCCTTTAAGCCGCTCCTTAAAACCTACCTCTTTGACTAACATTTTGGTCACCTGTCCTAACATCATCTTATGTGGCTCGGTGTCAAATTTTGTCTCAAAACGCTGCTGTGAAGTGACTTGGGACATTTTAGAACGTTAAAGGTGCTATATAAATGCAAGTTGTTGTTGTCGCTATGCCATGCAAGATGTGAGTGTGGTGTGGCTTTCAAATGTATGTCGCACCTTGACCGGGTGTCCACCCGAGGTATGGGTATGGGGCACAGTCAAAGAGATGAGGCAGTGTGAGGGCTTGGCATTGGTAGGGCGTAAAGGTGGGGCAGGTAATACTTTGTGGCATGCAATGGTAAGCGATCTGCCAAGTATACAGTGCCGCCAGGCAGACTTACCCTGCCAGACTCCGTAAAGTGCACCGTCATTTTATTCATCTATTCCCAGGTCCGACAGGGAGGACACACAGCACTGAGTCTGCCAGGAGTGGAGTGCTGATTACACAAACTAGAGTTGTATTCCCTGGAATTTAGAATGTTAGGGGATGACTTGATCGAAGTTTTCAGGATATTAAGGGGGTGCAGATAGGGTCGATAGAGAGAAACTATTTCCGCTGGTTGGAGAGTCTAGGACTAGGGGGCACAGTCTAAAAATTAGAGCCATGCCTATCAGGAGTGAAGTTAGGAAACACTTTTACAAGCAAAAGGTGATAGAAGTTTGGAATGTTCTTCCGCAAACGGCAGTTGATGTTGGGCCAAATGTTAATTTTACATCTGAGATTGAGAGACTTTTGTTAACCAAAGGTATTACGGGATATGGGGCAAAGGCGGGTATATGGAGTTAGGTCACAGGTCCAATTTCACAGATCAGCCATGATTTCATTGAATGGCGGAACAGGCTCGAGTGGCTGAATGGCCTCCTCCTGTTCCAAAGTCCTCTGGGGCGATGCCATGAAGCGCCAAACCGGGCAATCCTCGTTGCGCCCCTCTCATGTCACGGCACAACCATTTTGCCAGCCGTTACTTGCTCATAAAATAGTTACTGGACTGAAGGGTTATGGGGAAAAAGCGGGGAAGTGGGACTTAAAAAAAAAAAAAATTCTCGGGATGTGGGCATCGCTGGCAAGGCCAGCATTTATTGCCCATCCCTAGTTGCCCTTGAGAAGGTGGTGGTGAGCCGCCTTCTTGAACCGCTGCAGTCTGTGTGGTGAAGATGCCCCTACAGTGCTGTTAGGTAGGGAGTTGAAAGATTTTGTTCCAGTGACGATGAAGGAACAGCCGATATATTTCCAAGTCAAGATGGTGTGTGACTTGGAGGGGAACTTGGAGGTGGTGGTGTTCCCATGGGCCTGCTGCCCTTGTCCTTCTAGGTGGTAGAGGTCGCGGGTTTGGGAGGTGCTGTCGAAGAAAATTGCATAACTCTTTCAAAGAGCCAGCACAGGCACGATGGGCCGCATGGCCTCATTCATTCTGTGCTGTAAGATTCGATGTGTAACTGGGGGCAAAAAAAACCCGAAGCTGGAGGGTTCTGCTACTTGTAGGAAGATTTACAGTGTTTTCATTCGCAGTGTTATCATTGAAATTCAGACATTCTGCAATCGATACCACAACACCAGGAAGATGAGACACGGGATATGTCTGAGATTTTAATAATGATGAACGGCGTCTGATCTGGAGAACAGCAGCATTGTTTAACAGCCCTGTGCCCTTTCTGTGGATAACTGTGGTCCATTTACTAGAATGATACCGGGGAAATGAGGGACCTCATTTATATGGAGAGGCTGGAGAAGCTGGGATTGTTCTCCTTAGAGCAGATAAGGGGAGGTGTTCAAAATTAGGAAGGGTTTTGACAGAGTAAATAAGGAGAAACTGTTTCCACTAGCTGGGGGGTTGGTAACCAGAGTTCACTGACTATTCATCAAGAACAGGAGCCCAGGCTGATTTACCCGTCCCCACCCCCACCACCTAGGCACACTGAGGCTTACTGTTATACCCCAAATGCTGTCCCAGATGAGATCACAGACCCACGACTGATCCTGGGACCCTTCTGATCTGGATGGTTCAGTTCCAATCTTACAGCACAAGAGGAGGCCATTCGGCCCGCCATGCCTGTGCTGACTCTTTGACAGAGCTCTCCAATTAGTCCCACTCCCCTGCTCTTTCCCCATAGCCTTGCAATCTTTTTCCCTTTCAAGTATTTATCCAATTTCCTTTTGAAAGTTACTATTGAATCTGCTTCCACTGCCCTTTCAGGCAGCGCATTCCAGGTCATCACTGAGCAAAAAAAGTCTCTTTATCTCCCACCCTGGTTCTTTTGCCAATGATCTTAAATCTGTGTCCTCTGGTTACCGACCCTCCTGCCAGTGAAAACGTTTCTCCCTATCTACTCTCTCAAAACCCTTCATAATCAACATCTCCATTAAATCTCCCCGTAACCTTCTTTGCTCTAAAGGAGAACAACCCCAGCTTCTCCAGTCTCTTCACTGAAGTCCCTCATCCCTGGTACCATTCTAGTAAATCTCCTGTGCTCCCTTAAAAAAAAGTGTTTGACCTAAAAACAGAGGTGGCTGGATTGCTGGTGTGACACACAACCTTCTGACGCATGATTCAGCTCAGATGAGGACCTCCCACAGCCACTGTGTACATGAAGCCAAGCGTTCACTCTGTCTCATTTGATGGTGCAACCTATAGCTCAGCTCAAACTAAAATGTAAGGGCAGGGGGAGATTGCAGGGAGGAGAAAAAGATGTATAAAATGTTAGCACGCTCACCATTAGACCTGTCTGATCTCAGTTAAAGAATGTAATGGACTAACCCGGGGATAAACACCGTTAGCAGGAGCAACCAGGCAATGTCTATCAGTAGGGACAGGAATGGGGCACTCAGCCACTGAGCCGCTTTTCTTAGCCAAGTTAACTCTATACTTTCAATCCCAATTGCCAGCTTTTTTCTACATCCCTTCCTATCCCTACTTACCATGAAGGTATCGACCTCCTTTCTAAACATTTCAACAATTACGGCCTTCTGCGGCGGTGCATTCTACACTCTCACAACTCTTTGTGTGACAACATCTCTTAGATCTCTTCTTACCCACCTCCATTCTACTGAAAAGAGTCCCAG
Source organism: Somniosus microcephalus (assembly GCF_052327205.1). Taxonomy (NCBI): domain Eukaryota; kingdom Metazoa; phylum Chordata; class Chondrichthyes; order Squaliformes; family Somniosidae; genus Somniosus; species Somniosus microcephalus. The sequence continues at coordinate 53,092,900 of NC_141008.1, forward strand.
TTTGTCTAGTCTCTCCTCATTTACTAGATCTACTCATCTTTGCTATCATCGTATTATCCCAATATTTAGCCCTCAACCAACCATCACAAAAACAGATGATCTGGTCACTATCACATCACTGTTTGTGGGAACTTGCTGAGTGCAAATCGGCTGCTGCCTTTCCCTACGTTACAACAGTGACTACACTTCAAAAGTACTTCATTGGCTGTAAAGTGTTTTAGGATGTCCTGAGGTCGTGAAAGGCGCTATATAAATGCAAAACTTTTGTCTCCCTTACTTCAAAAGATTCTTAAAATCTCTCTGTCTGACCACGATTTTTTCTGTCTCCTGCTCAGCACATCCTCTGTCTCTTGTAAATTGCTCGCCGATGTTCTTTGACATGAGAAGCATTGGAAAATTATAGAAATGCAAGTTGTGTTTTGAAAACATTTTTTTGGCACAGTCTGGGAACTGCAGCCTGTTAAAATGACGCAGCCCCTGCTCTCACACGGTTTACCTAATGAGTCCTATCGCTGGTGCGCGCGGTAAACGCAGCTGTACTTACGCATCCACCTCCTGGAAAAGCCGGAGTTTGTCTGGGAAGATCTCGGATAACAGGACATTGATGTATGGCACTTTGAGAGCCTGGAGTTGGGACTCCAAATGCTGAAAAACAGGAATGGAAGAAGAGTCAAAAAATGGGCAGTAGCTGTACAACAACAACATTTATATAGCGCCTTCAACAACAACAACTTGCATTTATATAGCGCCTATAATGCAGGAACACGCCCCAAGGCGCTTCACAAGAGCGTAATCTGGCAAAAACCGACGTCGAGCCAAAGAAGGAGGCATTAGGAGGTGTGACCATAAGCTTGGCAGACATTTCCCTCTCCTCCCAATCACTGTTGGTAACGCTGGCAAGGTTACATTCACATGCCTAAAATCCACATGCTTACTTCCAGGGAGGTAAGCCGGGTGGGGCGGGGCGGGGGGTACTGCAGGGTAGGGATCAGGTGCAGGACTTTTTGTTGAGGCCGAGTGTAACACGTCCCAGCTATAACCAACTAACAGCATTGACCATGGACCAAACCAAGAGGCACCTTCTGCTCTGTATAGGTCCAAGCCACGCCAGGTAGTGCATTGCAGGTATGGTTGTGTAATGGGTCTGGTACTCCAGTGCAGTACTGAGAGAGTGCTCAGTTCGAAGAAGAGCAGGGAAGTTATCACCAGTGTCCTAGCCAATCAACATCACTAAATTAGATTATCTGGTCATTATCACATTGCTGTTTGTGGGATCTTGCTGGGCGTAAATTGGCTGCTGCGTTTTCTGCATTACAAGTGACTACACTTCAAAAGGTACTTAATTGGCTGTAAAGCACTTTGGGATGTCCTGCGGTCGTGAACGATGCTATATAAAAGTGGGTCTTTCTTTTGTTTTAACAACACAACCTCACATTCCATCACGGTGAAAGAACCCAGCATTTTAGAAATGACCTGGGATGTAACGAGAATCTTGCATTCACATAGTACCTTATCACATCCTTAGGATGTCCCCAAGCACCTCAGAATCAATGGATTACCTGTGAAATATTGTTGTAATGTAGGCAAACAGATGTACTGGGAAATGGGGGGGGGAGGAAGAGAAGAAATAACATTGCAAAGAAATGAGCTGTTTGGCCAAACGAGGCAAAATAAATTAAGAACTAAATGGAAACAAGACACAGGACGACATCTCTGCTCTATTGAAACTGACAGTTAATCGTCATTCATTTATTTGCACCAAGCAATTTCAATTAACCATCGTCTACAATACTGTATATAGGTCAGTGAACAGGACCCTAGCAGTCTATTTTTATTGTTAATTTTATTTTATTTTTTTAATTAGGAAAGGGAGGGGGAGAAATAAAGGGACATCTTCATGAAGGAAAGATGAAGATTTGTGTGACATTACAAGCAGACGGTTGGGCTATTTATGTGTGCGATTTATATATCGTTAAAAAAAATCCAGTTCTGACTTTCCTTCTAGAACTACACAGGATTTTACAACACAGAAACAGGCCATTCGGCCCAACTGGTCCGTGCCGGTGTTTATGCTCCACGCGAGCCTCCTCCCATCTTACTTCATCTCACCCCATCAGAATATCCTTCCATTCCTTTCTCCCTCGTGTGTTTATCTAGCTTCCCCTTAAATGCATGCTTAGAAGCTTCTAATTACTCAAGGAAGAGAGCCATGGGGAGTCAGTGGAACGATTCTGCGGCTCATTCGGAGCTGCTGTGAGCACTGAGTGAAGGAGCCTAGGTTACTCTCTTGAGGCACACTACGCGCATTAAAAACTGTGAGGGGAATGGACAAAGGGGGAAGCTTAATAAAGTCTTTATTTATAGAGAGAACAGGACAGCATAATAAATAGTAACGAGGCGGAGATGGGGGAGTGGGGCCTGACAAGGAATGGGTGAAAAGAAAAGAAAGACGTGCATTTATATAGCGCCTTTCACAACTCCCTGATATCCCAAAGTGCTTTACAGCCAATGAAGTACTTTTGAAGTCACATTGTAATGTAGGAAACGCGGTAGCCAATTTGCGCACAGCAAGGTCCCACAAACAGCAATGTGATAACCAGATAATCTGTTTTAGTGATGTTGACTGAGGGATAAATTGGCCAGGACACCGGAGATAATTCTTCTGCTCTTCTTCGAAATAGTGTCATGGGATCATTTACGTCCACCCGAGAGAGCAGACGGGACATTGGTTTAACGTCTCATCCGACAAATGGCACCTCTGACGGTGCAGCACTCCCTTAGAACTGCACTGAAGTGTCAGCCTCGATTTTTATACTCAAGTCCCTGGAGTCTGTCCCCGAGGATGGTAGATGTGTGGAATAAGCAGCCATGGAACGTGATGGATGCAACGAGAGTAAACTCACTGAAGACAAAGCGTGGCTCAGCTCCTTACAGCTGGAGGGCTTGGGAGACTATAAGTGTCGAGTAGATTAGGGTGAGGCAGTTGTCAAGGCTAAGGAGTTGGAAATAAATCAGAATTAACAGGATGAAGCACGGACAGGAAACAGAGATGGAAAGATGTGAGGCTGCACGGTGGGGTAGCCCACAGCCCTTTCAACCCCAAGACCCGGGTTCAAATCCAGCGGGGACCGAGGTCTTCCCTCAGAATGTGACATGAAGTGATTCTGGAGCGGAGCTGACCTTAGCTCCTGGAGGGGAGGAAAGGGGATTCGCAGCAGCGAAAAGCCCACAATCCAGCACACTCTCGCCAAGAGAGAGGCCACAAGGATGGTCAGCCTGGGAAATGGAAATGTCGCTCTGGCGAACAGTGGAAGCTTTACGCTGCGTCTAACTGACCTGGGGGTGCTTGACGCTGAGGCAGATGCCATTGACACCTCAACAAACTCAACAATTTGCCCAAAAAACACCCACCACACATGAATTAGAAGAGTGAGGAGGTACATGAAGGAAAAGGATCCAGTGTTTACGTAGCATGATGTGGCTTATTCCTCACTTCTGTCAGTGTTATGAAAAGGTCGGGGAGGCAGTGAGTGTCTGATTAATTGAAAGGAACTTGTATATTGATGGGAAGGCACTGAGACAGAGACCCGTGAGCCAAAGCCTGCTCTCTTCCAGGTTCAGCAGGGTGCTGCTGGGAGGTGTTGCCTGGGTTTGTCTGTTTCCACCAGCGGCTCTCAGGATGGCTAGACCCTGGTCATCACTGGAGACCAATGTTCGTGTTAAACTGTCGGTGTTTAAGTTGTCAGACTGCTTGTCCAACATACAGTTCTGGATGAGCAAATATTTTCTCCAATTATATATTGGGAAGACCGAAGCCATTGTTTTTGGTCCCTGCCACAAACTCAGTTCCCTAGCCACAGACTCGATCCCTCTCTCTAACATCTGTCTGAGGCTGAACCACACTGTTCGCAACCTTGGTGTCATATTTGACCCTGAAATGAGCTTCTGAGCACATATCCGCAGCATAACAAAGCCCGTCTACTTCCACCTCCGTAACATCGCCCGTCTCCGCCCCTGCCTCAGCTCATCCGCTACTGAAACCCTAATCCATGCCTTTGTTACCTCTAGTCTTGACTATTCCAATGCACTCCTGGCTGGTCTCCCACTTTCTACCCTACGTAAACTTGAGGTCATCCAAAACTCGACTGCCCGTGTCCTGACTCGCACCAAGTATTGCTCGCCCATCACCCCTGTGCTTGCTGACCTCCACTGGCTCCTGGTCCAGCAACGCCTCGATTTCAAAATTCTTATCCTTGTTTTCAAATCTCTCCATGGCCTCGCCCCTCCCTATCTCTGTAATCTCCTTCAGCCCCACAACTCCCCTGAGATATCTGCGCTCCTCTAATTCTGCCCTCTTGAGCATCCCTGATTATAATCGCTCAACCATCGGTGGCCGTGCCTTCTGTTGCCTGGGCCCTAAGCTCTGGAATTTCCTGCCTAAACCTGTCCACCTCGCTACCTCTCTTTCCTCCTTTAAGACACTTCTTAAAACTTACCTCTTCGACCAAGCTTTTGGTCACCTGCCCTAATTTATCCTTATGTGGCTCGGTTACAATTTTTTTGTCTTATAATTACTCCTGTGCAGCGCCTTGGGACATTTTACTGTGTTAAAGGCGTTATATAAATACAGGTTGTTGTTAAGCTGCGCAGGCCGCTTGCCGGCTTTACACTAGGAAAAACTGAGCATGCGCGGAAATTTGAATGGGCTGCGCACCCAAAAAAAAATCAGACGGAACACTGCTTGGGACAACTTCCTTTATATAGTTAATGCGCTGCGAGTAGCAGAGTCCCTGTCCCCGACAGCCCCTACCCCAACACCTTCTGCCTTCCCCTCCGACACTGGAGGGTTTGAGGGGACGGAAGGGAATGAGGGCTCTTGGAGGGGTGGGCTAAACATCCAGATATGCATCACAGGATTTTCTTTGCGAAAAGCTGAGGGAACGGCTGTGAAATGTGAAAGTCTTCACGGTGCAATTGAACAGCAAGAAGGGGCTTAGTGTGCAGTGTGTCGCCACACTGAGAATAAGCTGGGAGATTAATGGATTTGACATTCAGCCTTGTCCTTCACTCGTCTAGCCTTGATGCTCTGTGCACTGCTTCAGAAACACATTGCTGGGGGTCGGGGGGTCACTGTAGTTCTTGTCGCTCGGTACAAATTGCTGATAGCGAATCCGTGGCCCTATTTACACCCCGCCTGAGCTCCTTTCCCAAATCAGACCAGGTGTAAAACAAGCAGCCGATTCGCTAACGCCTGTCCTTCGCCCGACGGTTAACGTTCAAATTACCGCTAATTAGTGAAACGGGTGAGACTCACTGACAGAGCTAAGAGGAAAGATTGGATAGGCTGGGGTTGTTTTCTTTGGAGCAGAGGAGGCTGAGGGGAGATTTAATTGAGGTGTATAAAATGATGAGGGGCCTAGAGAGAGTGGATAGGAAGGATCTATTTCCCTTAGCAGAGAGGTCAATAACCAGCGGGCATAGATTTAAAGTAATTGGTAGAAGGATTAGAGAGGAGCTTTTCACCCAGAGGGTGATGGGGATCTGTAACTCACTGCCTGAAAGGGTGGTAGAGGCTGTAGTGTCCGTGTGTAGATAAAGACACTGAAGCCAGGAGTTGGTTCATAGGTATTTACTAAGCAAGTCTGGGGGGGGGGTTTCTAAAGGATATACACAATACACAGGCTTATATAGCCCAAGTGGCAATCACCGGCATTACGCACACCTGGGGCTCTTAAAGGCACATACACCACAATTGCTCTTAAAGGCACATACACCACAATTCCTCCCCTTCTAGCTAACTAGTACATCATATTTTAAGTAATTATTAATTACATGTTATATGCAAAATAATATACATTGCTGTATTAATTAATTATAAGTTAGTCTCTCAGGAGGCTTCCTGACTCGGTCCGGATAACGCCTCGGGGGTGTAGTAGTTTCTGGTGGTGTAGTAGGTTCTTCTGGCAAGGCTGATTCGGCTTGAAGGCCAGTGTCGGGTTCATCGGGCTCCAGTATCACCGGATCGTAGGTAGATATGGGTATCTCTACTTCATCGTTAGATGTATAGAGTGGTGGTGTAGGTTGTCCCTTTTCGGATGACTTGATGATTTGGTCAGCATGGCGCCTTATTATGCTGTCTCCGATGTCCACGGTATACATCAGTGGTCCTAATCGTGTGCAGATAGTTCCAGGCTGCCATTTCTCGGTACGGTAGTCCCGGGCCAAAACCGGTTGGCCTATCTGGAAGGCCCTAGTTGGCCTTTCATTCATGCCCTGAAACTGCTGGTTCTCCACGTCCCTTCGGATGTTGGGCTTGACCAAATCCAGCCGGCATCTTAGGTTTCTATTGTAGAACATCATGGCGGGAGTTTGGTTAGTAACCATATGCGTTGCATTCCTATATGCAAATAAGAAGTTATCCACCTTGTGCTGAAGTTTTATGTCTTCATTACCCATGGCCTTGATGGCCTTCTTGAAGGTCTGGACAAACCTTTCAGCCAATCCATTGGTGGCGGGATGGTATGGGGCGGACGTGTAGTGCTTTACCCCATTGTTCTTTAAGAACTTTCTGAATTCTTCGGACACAAATTGCGGTCCATTATCAGAACATATCTGCTCCGGCAGCCCATTCCTGGCAAATATGGTCCTTAATACTGTGATGGTTTTTTCCGTGGTGGTGGAGGACATCTTTATTACCTCCGGCCACTTGGAGTGTGCATCAACTGCGATTAAGAACATTGAGTCCATAAATGGACCAGCAAAGTCGATGTGCACCCTTTGCCAGGGAGATGAGGGCCACTCCCATGGATGTAGAGGGGCTTGTGGCGGAGCATTTTGGACCTTCTGGCATCCTAGGCAGCTCTTGGTCATGTCTTTGATGTCTCCATCGATACCTGGCCACCATACAAACGCCCTAGCTAGGTTCTTCATTTTCACTCCACCCAGATGCCCCTCGTGAAGCTCCTTTAGCACTTTATCCTGGAGTTTGGGTGGAATCACCACTCTGGATCCACACATCAAGGTTCCTCGGCACACTGACAGCTGTTCTCTTCTTTGCGAGAATGCTGGCAACAGTGGTTCGCCATGTGCTGGCCATCCCTTCACTGTTAAATCGTAGACCCGTGAGAGAGTAGGGTCATTTCTTGTCTCCCTTTCAATGGCAGAATTTGTCACCGGTAGACATTCCACTATGGTAGAGTGGAATATCTCTACTGGGTCTACTGTAGGTGCCTCTTCTATCGTTGGCAACGGTAGGCGTGATAAACCGTCAGCATTCCCATGCTGTTTTGACCCTTTGTATTCAATGTTGTATTGGTGTGCCCCTAGAAAAAGGGACCACCTCTGTAGTCTTTGTGCCGTCATAATGGGGACACCTTTTTTAGGGTTGAATATGGAGATGAGGGGTTGATGGTCAGTCAGCAAGGTAAATTTTTGTCCGTGTAGGTAATGGTTGAATTTCTTCACTCCCCATACCAGGCTGAGTGCTTCCCTGTCTATCTGGGCATAGTTACGCTCAGCTGAGTTCAATGAGCGTGACGCAAAAGCTATCGGCCGTTCCGAGCCATCAGGGAATCTATGGGACAATACCGCTCCTATGCCGTAAGGGGATGCATCGCACACCAGTCTGATTGGTAGTGATGGGTTGTAATGAGCCAAAATTTTCTCGGATGTGATTAAGTCTTTACATCTATGGAAGGCACGTTTACAGTCTTCGTTCCATTTCCAAATCACTCCTGTCTGTAGAAGATCATTAAGAGGGTGTAGAATAGTTGATAAGTTCGGTAAAAATTTATGATAGTAATTTATTAATCCCAGGAATGACCTTAAATGTGAAACATTTTCAGGTGCTGGGGCTTTTATAACTACTTCAATTTTTTCAGGTGACTTATGCAACCCTTCCTTATTAATTATGTGGCACAATATGATATCTGATTTTGGAAAAATTCGCACTTGGGGCGATTTGCTCGTAGGCCCCGTTCTTTCAGCCTAGTGAGCACCTGCTCCAAATTGGCAAGGTGCTCGTTGTCGTTTTCTCCTGTTATAAGGATGTCGTCTAGGTAGCATTGAGTCCCCGGAATCCCTTGCAGGACTTGCTCCATAGCTCTTTGCCAGATAGCTGGAGCTGATGCTATTCCAAAAACCAGTCGATTGTACTGGTACAGGCCTTTGTGTGTGTTTATTGTGAGATACTTTTTAGAGGTCTCCTCAACCTCCATCTGTAGATATGCCTGTGCCAAGTCAATTTTTGTGAAACGTTTCCCTCCGGATAGTGAGGCGAAAATATCTTCTATCCTCGGAAGAGGATACTGTACCGTGTGAAGGACCGGGTTTACAGTCACCTTGAAGTCCCCACAGATGCGAATTTTTTTCTGTTCCTCAGAGTTATTTTTCAATGTTTTTTTCATGACTGGAACGATGGGTGTTGCCCATTCGCTCCAATCTATTTTGGATAATACGCCTGCCTTTTCCAAATTCTTCAGCTCTGCCTCGACTGCCGGACGTATTGCGTATGGCACCGGTCTTGCCTTAAAAATTTTTGGAATTGCTGTATCTCCCACTTTTATTGAGGCGGTGATGCCTTTCAAGGTTCCTAGTTTCTCTTGAAACACTTCTTTGGCGTTGGCCAAGATGTCTTTTAATCGTTCAGGTATGATGTCATCATTGTTTTTTTCCTTACTGGTCACCGTCAGTGCCTGAATGGAGTGCCAGTCTAAACGTATCTTCCTTATCCATTCACGTCCCAACAACGGTGGACCACCATCTTGTAGAATGTATAAATACAACTTTTGTATTTCTTTGCCGTTGTATACCACAGGCACCCTTATTTTTCCTTTGGGGTAGACTTTCTGCCCCGTATATGTTTTTAAGATAATGGATGTGTCTTTTAGAGGTATATGCAAAAATAGCCTCTCGTAATCTCGTCGATTTATTACGGTTAGAGCTGATCCTGTATCTAGCTCCATTTTAACTGGGGACCCTGCTATTGTGAGGGTAACCCAAATGGTTTGGTAATCCTCTTTGGCAAGTACATTATGTAATTTGAGACAGCTTAGTCTCTTGTTTCCGGAGTCGCTATCGCTATTCTGGTCTTCGGAGCTATTGTCCGTCATCATTTGTACCTTCCTGTACTTTTCTTTATTGATTTTTTGTTTTCTGTCAGTGGATTTATTTTGTCCAGATTGGCATACCCGTGCAATGTGTTCAATCTTACCACATTGCCTGCATGCTTTGCCCTTGAACCAGCAGTCCCTCTGGTTATGGGTGGATCTGCCGCAGCGATAACATCTTCCGAACTCCTGTCATTTTATGGGTGCCGAAGTCCTGTGTCTCTTGTTGTATCTCTGCAGCTCCTTTTGCTGCTGCTTCGTATGATACAGCCATACTGAAAGCTTTGTCCAATGTTAAATCTTTTTCAGAAAGCAGTCTTTTTTGTGTTCCTTCACTTAAGAGACCGCAAACAAATTTGTCTCGAAGATAATCCGATAGTCCTGCTCCGAATTGGCAGTACTTTGATAGCTTTCTTAATTCGGTTAGGTAATCAGCGTTACTTTCATTCTTGTGTTGATTTCTCTTGAAGAACTTGAATCGTTCCGCTATCAGCAGCGGTGTTGGGTTTAAATGCTCCTGCAGGGTATCAACAATTTCTTTAAAAGTCTTGTCCTTTGGTTTGGCTGGAGTGATTAAATTTCGTAACAGCCCGTATGTCTTCGCGCCCATTAAGTTCAGAAGTACTGAAGCTTTTTTTTCATCTGTTATTCCATTTGCAGTGCAATAAACCTCTACTCTTTCCACGTATGTGGTCCAATCTTCTATTTCGCCATCAAAAGCCTCAATATTACCAGATTTAGGCATTTCAGAAAAGATATGGCGCTTCCCGCGCTTTTTTTTTTCTCTGTAGCAACGATATGGCGCTTCCCGCGCTTTCCCGCCGCTGCTACCGATAACAACGCTGTTTTACTGTGGTTTCCGTTTATTCACTGTTGGAGACTCGTTCCCAACGGAGGTCTAAACGCTGACCTGCTTGCCGCGCCGGCCGTCTCTCGAGTGCACCCTCCCAGTCCGTTATTGCTTGCCTCCGATTTCGCTGCCTGTCTCAGCTGTAGAGCCCGCCACTGGAGCTCCAGCCTGACGCCCAAGAAGGATTAGCGCAGTACCACAGTTTCTCTTACTTCCTTGAGTCTTCTGGACGCTGGAGGAATCGATGTCCTTGAGGTGCTGCCGAATTGCAGGTAAGTCCGTTTCCACTTCGTCGCCACTGTAGTGTCCGTGTGTAGATAAAGACACTGAAGACAGGAGTTGGTTCATAGGTATTTACTAAGCAAGTCTGGGGGGGGGTTTCTAAAGGATATACACAATACACAGGCTTATATAGCCCAAGTGGCAATCACCGGCATTACGCACACCTGGGGCTCTTAAAGGCACATACACCACAATTGCTCTTAAAGGCACATACACCACAGAGGCAAAAACCCTCAATGCATTTAAAAAGTACTTGGATATGCACTTGAAGTGCCGTAAACTGCAAGGCTACGGACCAAGAGCTGGAAAGTGGAAATAGGCTGGATAGCTCTTTTTTGGCCGGCGCAGACACAATGGGCCGAATGACCTCCTTCTGTGCTGTAAATTTCTATGATTCTATGAGTCTGAAGATGGTTAAACTCACCTTGTGTGCGCCATTTGTTCCCGATATGCCACAAGCTGGACCCATTGTGAGGGCCGTGATTTTGAGCGTGCACGTACTGATCTCAGCTGTGGTGTCACTAGGAAGTGGGGGAGGGGCTTACAGTTGCCCTCAGTGCCCCTGAGCTGGGGAATTGGGGGGGGGGGGGCTTGAATAATCAGCCTGCATTCCCACTTCCGACTGCTTTCCAGTGACCCTGCTAAAAACAAGTGCATGTTTGCGAAGAGAGGAGGACTGCCCACTGTAGTCAAATAGCATGTTACGTTCAGCGTCCAGTAAAAGGGTGGGGAGGTTGGAGGGGGCGGGGGAGCAGGAGGGGAAATTGTGCACGTGCCTCATTTGCAGATACAGCTTGAGTTCTCCCCACAGGGCAGTGATTAATGTAAATCTGCGAGAGACTGAATGGGTGCAAAACTGCCATGGATCTAATTAACAGGATATATAATCTGCAGTTAAGGGGAGCACGTTGTAAGATCCAATGCAGAAACTAATTAACAGAAAGGGCTCTTGTTCCTTTTCACTAACTAAATGGGTTTCGATGTGCCTGTATCTTTTCCCAGAAAATAGTGGACCTGTGAAACTGGCTGCCGTCTCGTGCGGTGGACACTGTTTCACTGAATTCCTTCAAGCGAGAGCTGGACCTGTTTCTGGCTGGGGCGGAGATCACCTCTTACAAAAGGTAGGCACTGCAGGGAATTCAGGGCCAGAGTGATCTCCTGGACTAGTTCCGATTGCCTAAATGGGTCGGAGAGGAATTTCCCAGAACTTTTCCCCCCCCAAATTAGCCTGGGTTTTTAATCTGGGTTTTTGCCTCTCCCAGGAGATCACCTGAGGTGGGGTGGAGCGTGTGTATGTTGTGATACACAAGGCATCGCCATCGTGTGGGACAGGCTGGGTGGACCAGAGGGTCTTTACTTGTCCGTCATTGTTCGTATCTATGTGTCAATTTTTTAAAATGAGCTCCTCAGAGGTGGGCAAGGCCGCATTTATCGCTCATCCCTCGATTGTTTGTACAACGCGAATGGCCTTACTAAGCCACTCAGAGGGCATTGGGTGTCACTCGATGTCGTGTGCGAGGGAGTCACGAGTAGGCCAGACCGAGTAGGGGCGATCAGCTGGGTTTTTAAAACAACAATCCAGCAGCTTTCCTGCTCACAAATAACTAGAATTTTTTTTTTAATCTAAATTTCACAAATTGCCACAGCAGGGTTTGAACTCATGACCTCCCAGTTTCAGCAGGGTTTCTGCCAGTCACTACAGGACCCACGGCAGGAGGCCTGTGTTTCTGTGCTTCGTATAAGATCCCATGGCCACTATTTCGAAGAGAGTAGGGCAGTTATCCCCGGTGTCCTGGCCAATATTTATCCCTCAACCAACATAACAAAAACAGATTGGGCCAGTGATTCCGGTCCCAACGCGTGAGTACGGACGGGGTACTCACGCGTGGGCCCATTGGAAGTGCCGGATTTCAGCATGCACAGCGCATGCGCGGGAAACCGGCATTTCCTCCAAGGGGTTCAGAGGTCCAACGCGTGCGCGCAGGACTCTGCGCGCATGCGTTGAACTTCCTTCTTTTTGACAGGTTTGCCCGTGTGTAAGGGCCTGAACTTTTTAGAAATGTAAAAAGGAGACGTAAGGACTTGATTCTTTAAGGTAAATGGTCTATTATTTAAAATTATAACATTTTTTCCACAGCTTTATTGTTTTTAAGGACTTTACAGTAAGGTAAGTTTATTTTTAGACCCGATTTCTTAAAAAATTATTTTTTGCAAAAATTTGATTAATTGTTTAAAATAGTTTTTTAAAGTTATTTATAGTTCATTTAATTAGTGGGATGTTTTTTAAAATTTTATTTCAAGTTTAAGTAGTGTTTTGGGCGCCCGTAGTTTTCATGAGTTTGACAGTTCTTACTATCAAACTCATGAATGAAGTTTTCCCTCCCCTGATTGGCTGCCCAGTGCTCACCTGATCCCAGCCGGCACATCGAACTAACTACGCCGCTGGATCAGGCAAGCACAGCACGCCGACAGCTGAACCGGGCCAGTGACAGGAATTCCAAGCAGTCCCAGGCTTCAGCTGTCGGCGCGCCGGGTAAGTGCACATCGGGGGCTTGCACGCGCGGCAAGCCCCCAAACCTAATTTCTGGGCCATTATGTGGTCATTATCACATTGTTGTTTGTGGGAGCTTGTCGTGTGCAAATTGGCTGCCGCGTTTCCCACATTACAACAGTGACTCCACTTCAAAAGTACTTCATTGGCTGTAAAGCGCTTTGAGACGTCCGGTAGTCATGAAAGGCGCTATATAAATGCAAGTCTTTCTTCTTTCTTTCTTCCAACAGCTGCTCGTCCAAGACCATAACCACTGGACTGACTAACCCATCTACTAAATGGTCACACCTTCCCTTTATCTCACAGTGCGTTGCATTTCTTCCCGTTTTCCATATGTATTTCCATACAGTGTCAGCCGTGGCTCAGTGGGTAGCACTCTCGCCTCTGAGGCAGAAGGTTGTGGGTTCACAGTCCCAGTCCAGAGACTTGAGCACATAAAGCTAGGCTGTCTCTCCCAGTGCAGTACTGAGGGAGTGCTGCACTGTCAGAGGTGCCATCTTTCGGATGAGACATTAAACCGAGGCCCCGTCTGCTCTCTCAGGTGGACGTAAAAGATCCCATGGCACTATTTCGAAGAAGAGCAGGGGAGTTCTCCCGGTGTCCTGGCCAATATTTATCCCTCAACCAACATCACTAAAACCGATGATCTGGTCATTATCACACTGCTGTTTGTGGGAGCTTGCTGTGCACAAATTGGCTGCTGCGTTTCCTACATTACAACAGTGATTACACTTCAACAGTACTTCATTGGCTGTAAAGCTTTGGAACGTCCTGAGGTTGTGAAAGGCAAGTCTTTTCATTTTTTTTATTTAATAGCTGCAACAGGAACCTAGGAATTGCTGGATGAAAGACCCAGGTCCACCTAGTTTGCCGTCTGCAATCCTGGTAGTCGCATGACGCAACGATAATGGAGTTTGTTGACTAATCGTGGCAACTAGTGACATCTTGTAAAATTTATAGTAATTATTCCATTGATTGGATGTCTTCAGGTAACTTGAGTCTCTTGATCGGGGCGGGGAGGGTGGGGGATGGTGGTGGTCTTATCTTCAGTGTTTGAAGGTTAGTTGCCTCGACCTCTATTTAGTTAACTCTCAGCTTTGTGTGTTACTGATGGCTTTTGGTCACCACTGTGTCAGCCAATGAGTTGGAGGAGGGGCAGGACTTGGCAGGACTCACAACAAAGTCTATTTTATGGCAAACAAAGTCTATTTACTCAGCAAACATAGTCTATTTAAACAGAGTCTCTACGAACTACAGCAAACAGAACTCATGACCAAAACTACAGCAACGTCTCCCGATAAAAGCAGGATTATTTCTCCAGCAAAATGCAGTGAGTAGAGGATAGTTACATAATGCAAACTCTGTGCGTAAAATCAATCCCGGTCATTTACAGCAGTGCGGTCTCCTGGCGTGATTGACGGGTGAATTACCCAATCATCTCCATTCTGGCCGGGAATCGTGGTGTCACTATAGGCAGCCTTTTGAGTCTCCTTTGTGGGAGATGGGTGGGAAGAAGAACCGGCCAAGGTTCCCACTCTTAAACACTAGGTGGCGACATCCTTCTGGGAACGGGCTTGTGCAGGGATCAGGTGACGGGAATGGGGCTCGGTTGTGAGGCCCCAGCTGACCACGGTCTAACACCACACTGACACTCAATGTCCAGGTCCACACAGGAGGAACACACAAAATTGGCTCAGAGGGTTAAATTATGAGGACAGGTCGCATAAACTTGGCTTGTATTCACTTGAGTTGAGGGTATTGGTGGGTGATCTGATGGAGGTGTTTAAAATGTTAAAAAGATTCGATGGGGTGGATACGGAGAAATGATTTCCTCAGGTGGGGGAATCAAGAACAAGGGGACATGATCTGAAAATTAGAGCTAGGCTGTTCAGGAGTGAAATCAGGAAACACTTCTCCACACAAGGGGTAGTGGAAATCTGGAACTCTCTCCCCCAAGGATGCTGGGAGTCAACTGGAGCATTCAAGGCTGAGATCGATAGATTTTAAGAGTATCCAGGGATATGGAGCAAAGGCGGCAAAATGGAGTTGAGGTGCAGATCAGCCATGATCTAATTGAATGGCAGAACAGGCTTGAGGGGCTGAATGGCCTCCTCCTGTTCCTATGAGGAATTGGAGGGATGGCCAGGCCTGGCAGGGGTCCGCACCCCAGAGGCATCAGCCCCTTGCAAGGGGGGGGGGGGGGGCAGGAGGAATTTGTTTTTAAACGCTAGATGGGGCAACGTCCTCTATCTCTTCCACAGCTAAAAAAGCCATCAGATGTTTGTTTTGTTTACCCCTGGCTTCACGTAGTGCAGTACACATGGAACTAGGCATCCACGTCAGCTGGAATGACAGAGGCCTAATGGTTTCTGTACCAGGCACAGAATTTTTTTTTAAAAACCAACACGATTCAGTGAAAACATTGTAAACTCCTTCAGGCTAATCCCAGGAGCTGATGCAGTTCAAACTCTAATGACTTACGCTGCAAATGTAGTGCGTCACGAATGTATAAGCAACAAACAAGTTGTGTTTTCACCTGTTCATTTCAGGCAACATCTTTCCAGGGGATTTTTTCCAGCGCTTGGCTGCTAATTGATTTGTGGCAAGTGTAATGCAGAGAAAATATGGCAGACGCTTCGAGCGGCTGAGATCCTGAAGGTGACGGATGATCCAACTGCCTCGTGTGCAATGTGCTCCGTCGCTTCCCAGCTGTATCACGGGTAGAAGTCCCGCCCCGCCACGGTCACAACATGGAGCCCCTTGTTTTCTCACTCCCTGCCCAAGGTCAGAGTCATGTTTCAGTGAGTCCCCCACCGTCCAAATATCTGAGGGACACAGAGAGAGAGCAAGGAAAATAAAAGAGGGGTAGAGAGAGAGTAAAGGGGTAGAGAGAAGAAAGAGACAGGTAGGAAGAGGAAAAAGAGAAGTAGAAAGAGGGAGAAAAGGGGTAGAGAAAGGAAAAAAGGGGTAGAGAGGAGAAACAGGTAGAAAGAGGAAAAAGAGGGGTATAAAGAGAAAGGAAAGTGGGATAGAGGTAAGACAGAGATAGTGGAGGTAAGAGGGAGAATGTAGGGAAGAAGATTGGTGTGGAAGAGCTGGTGGGGAAGAAGGGAGTGAGAGCAGGGAAGAGGAAGATAGAGAGGGAGAGTGCACAGTGAAGAGGGAGAGCAGGGGCGACGGAGAGAACATGGAGGGGGGAGAGAGGGAAACAGAGTGGGAAGAGGGAGAGAGCAAGGGGAAAAGGGAGAGAGTAGCAAAGAGTGGGTTAAGGAAGCAGAAATAAAGAGAGAAAGCGGGAGCGAGAGAGACAAAGACATAAAAGACAGGAGTAAAGTAAGAGAGACAGAAGGAGCGGTAACAGAGAGGGAGGAGGTGTATGTATGAAAGGGCTTCACGCAATCCCTCAAGTGGTTTATTTTAAATTCAAAGAATATAAACAAAAGAGGCCCAGCTGAAAATAATATTAAAATAAATTCTGTACTAAGGCATGAAATGAAATGCTGTGAGGAAGCTAAATACCTTTAGCTTGGGAAGAAAAGCTATTTTTTGAAGCCAAGTAAAGCATGTGCTCCAACCTAAACTACTAATTTAAATTCTTATTAAAATTATGCTAATAGATTAACAATCCTGAATACACACACACACAGTGTAATTTTTTCTATTATAAATTTCTAGGTCCACATTGTAAATGGAAATTGCCAATAAAAACTGTCATGCTGTATTCCCATGTTCCCAGTGGGGAAGCCGTGTTTTCCGGGAGTGCGGATCGGAGACAGGGCCGCAACAACGGAGCCCCGATTCCCTCGCACCCACTACTCCCTGTGAGCTCTGCTCCCCTCAGGCAGCACAAGGTCACGGAATCACCCCTACTGCTCACTTCAAAAATACAGGCGGGTGTAATTATCGACCCTCACCCCCCTGCAAGCCCCACCTCACCGACCATCAGCACCAAAGAATGAAAGAACTTGCATTTATATTGCCCCTTTCACAATCTCAAGGTGCGGCCTGACTTGAAGTCAATGGAAATGGAAATTGGGCAAGTTTCTACAACGATCTGCAACGCCAGCTTTATGCCCGACGGCGCTGTGAAAATCTACCCCATTGGCCCTGACATGAATCTTGTCATTCATGGGAAATGACTTATGAAATAATACTGGGCGGCCTGCTGGTGGCGCTGTCCAGGGAGAGTATAAATACTCGGGCATGGGCCCAGCTTGCTCAAGACATTCTTTAACAGGAACTAGTGAAGGACACAACTAGATCTCCATGTTGAAAAACAGTTGATTAAAGCCTTGTTTAATACTCAGACCAAGTGCCAAGTAATTTTATTACATCAGGCCCATGTTGGATTGGGTGTCACAGGTGCCGGCTCGCCCAAGTAGCCGTTAAGAGTGCTGATAGGCTATTTGACCACGGAGGCATTGCAGTTGAGCCCCAAACTGCCCCTCGTCTTTTTTTTATTATTCATTTTTGGGACGTGAGTGTCGCTGGCAAGGCCAGCACTTATTGCCCATTCCTAATTGCCCTCGGTTTAGTACAACTGAGTGACTTGCTGGGCCATTTCAGAGGGCAGTTAAGAGTCAACCTCATTGCTGTGGGTCTGGAGTCACATATAGGCCAGACTGGGTAAGGATGGTAGATTTCCTTCCATAAAGGACATTAGTGAGCCAGTTGGGTTTTTACAACAATCCGGTAGTTTCATGGTCACCATTACTGACACTAGCTTTTTATTCCAGATTTAATTAACTGAATTTAAATTTAAATTCAAATTTAAATTCCCCAGCTGCCATGGTGGGATTTTAATTCACGTCTTTGGATCATTTGTCCAGGCCTCTGGATTACTAGTCCAGTAACATAACCACAATGCTACCGTATATGTACATTGATGCACTGGGGTCACCAGGGCAGGGGTCAGGAGCTGGACTCAGTTGGCAGCACCCTTAGGGGTCAGCTAATTCACATAGGCCATGGCAATGGAAACTGGCACCTTCCTGTTCTGTATGGCTCAATAAAAAAAGAAAGACTTGCATTTATATAGCGCCTTTCACAATCTCAGGATGTCCCAAAAAGCTTTACAGCCAATGAAATACTTTTGAAACGCAGCAGCCAATTTGTGCACAGCAAGCTTCCACAAACAGCAATGTGATAATGACCAGATCATCTGTTTTAGTGATGTTGATTGAGGGATAAATATTAGCCCTAGGACACCAGGGAGAACTCCCCTGCTCTTCTTCGAAATAGTGGCCATGGGATCTTTTACATCTCATCCGAAAGACGGAACCTCCGACAGTGCAGTGCTCCCTCAGTACTGTACTGGAGTGTCAGCTTGGATTTTGTGCTCAATTCTCTGGAGCGGGACTTGAACCCACGGCCTTCTGACTCAGAGGCGAGAGTGCTGCCCACTGAGCCACAGCTGACACCGTGTAGCACTGCGTTTACCCGGTCAGCCCTTGGAGAATCTGGCAGACCTTATGCGTTCGCGGGAAAAATAATCAACCTGACTGTATGGTAAATCTGAAGTTACTGTAAATTGAATCTGAAGGTAAAATAGTCAAACACCCTCTAATTATGCAGTGTTATGCATGATAATCACAGTGCCTGACAGCCTCATACCTGTTAAATATGCACTCTGCAAGCCAACAGAAAGTGATTAATTACAGATCTAAGCAAGGGTTTTACAACAATGTAGTGTTTTACATTAACTGAAACAAGCATGATAAACTGGTTTTGTCTCTCTGCTCCCCACCCCTCCCCCCTTCCCAGGAGAATTAAATTAATCAGAAATTGTACTAGACCATGCCTTTGTTACCTCTAGACTTCACTATTCCAACGCACTCCTGGCTGGCCTCCCACATTCCACCCTACGTAAACCTGAGGTCATCCAAAACTTGGCTGCCCGTGTCCTAACTCGCACCAAGTCCCGTTCACCCATCACCCCTGTGCTCGCTGACCTACATTGGTTCCCGGTTAAGCAGCACCTCGATTTCAAAATTCTCATCCTTGTATTCAAATCACTCCATGGCCTCGCCCCTTCCTATCTCTGTAATCTCTTTCAGCCTCACAGCGCCAGGGACCCGGGTTCGAATCCGGCCTCGGGTGACTGTCTGTGTGGAGTTTGCACATTCTCCCCGTGTTTGCGTGGGTTTTCTCCGGGTGCTCCGGTTTCCTCCCACAGTCCAAAGATGTGCGGGTTAGGTTGATTGGCTATGATAAATTGACCCTTAGTGTTAGGGGGATTACATATGTGGGGTTACGGGGATAGGGTGGGATATGTGTTGGTGTAGGGGTTACGGGGATCGGGTGGGATATGTGTCGGTGCAGGCTTGATGGGCCGAAATGGCCTCTATCTGCACTGTGGGGTTTCTGTGATCCTGTGAACCCCCCAGAAATATCTGCGCTCCTCTAATTCTGCCACCTTGAGGATCCCTGATTATAATCGCTCAACCATTGGTGGCCGTGTCTTCTGTTGCCTGGGCCCTAAGCTCTGGAATTCCCGGCCTAAACCTCTCCGCCTCTCTTTCCTCCTTTAAGACGCTCCTTAAAACCTACCTCAACTGCCCTAATTTATCCTTATGTGGATCAAATTTTTTGTCTTAGAAAACTCCTGTGACGCGCCTTGGGACGTTTTACTACGTTAAAGGCGCTATATCAATACAAGGTGTTGTTGTAGAACATTCTGTTGGAGGGAACCTATACTCAGGAAAAGAACACCAAATTTACAGCACAGAATCAGGTCATTCAGCCCAACTGGACCCTGCTGGTGTTTATGCTCTATACGTGCCTCCTCCTATCCTGCCTCATCTCACCCTATGGACATATCCTCCTATTCCTTCCTCCCCTCCCCCCTTTCCCTGCTCCTACACTTGCTTAAAACTCTGTTCTATCTCCAACTTTTTCCAGTTCTGACAAAGGGTCATCAACCTGAAACGTTTACTCTGTTCTGACTGATCTGCTGAGTATTTCCAGCATTTTCTGTTTTTATTCCTCCTATTCCTTTCTCCCTCATGTGCTTATCTAGCTTCCCCTTAAATGCATCTATGCTATTCGCCTCAATACTCCTTGTGGTAATGAGTTCCACATTCTAACCATTCTCTGGGCAAAGAAGTTTCTCCTGGATTCCCTATTATATTAGTGACTATTTTATATTAATGCCCCTAGTTTTGGTCTCCCCCACAAGTGGAAACATCTTCCATACGTCTACCCTATCAAACCCTTTCATAATCTTAAAGACCACCCCTCAGCCTTGGTGCAATGTGACGTAAGAAAACTACGAGACACTTGGTCTAAGCGTTAAACAAAGCTTTAATCAACTGTTTTACAACATGGAGGTCTAGTTGTGTCCTTCACTAGTTCCTGTTAAGAATGTCCTGCGCAAGCTGGGCCCGTGCCCGGGTATTTATACTCTCCCTGGACAGCGCCACCCATAGGCCGCTCAGTATTATTTCAAAAATCTTTCTTTCATGAATGACTGATTCATGTCACACAGTACATTTGAAACTGCTATGAGGAAGAGCTTCTTTACTCCAGGAGTGAGAAATGTCTGGGATAATCGGCCAGGCAGAGTGGAAGAGACAAAAGCCATTAGGGACATTCAGAATTAACCATGATCTCAAGCTGGCACTTACACACACACACCCACACACCTAACACTCACACACACAAAACACACTGAGCCAGCACACAGGCCCACGCTCACACACACAGGCCCACGCTCACACACACGCTCACCCAACGCACGTGCGCACCCAACACACGCGCGCACCCAACACACGCGCTCACCCAACACACGCGCTCACCCAACACACGCGCTCACCCAACACACGCGCTCACCCAACACACGCGCTCACCCAACACACGCGCTCACCCAACACACGCGCTCACCCAACACACGCGCTCACCCAACACACGCGCGCACCCAACACACGCGCTCACCCAACACACGCGCTCACCCAACACACGCGCTCACCCAACACACGCGCTCACCCAACACACGCGCTCACCCAACACACGCGCTCACCCAACACACGCGCTCACCCAACACACGCGCTCACCCAACACACGCGCGCACCCAACACACGCGCTCACCCAACACACACGCTCACCCAACACACACGCTCACCCAACACACACGCTCACCCAACACACACGCTCACCCAACACACACGCTCACCCAACACACACGCTCACCCAACACACGCGCTCACCCAACACAAAACTCACATCCTTATGCGCATTTGCTATTTCTCTTCTTTCGATTGATGTCCTAACCGTACACATATGTGCAGGCAGCTGGTTAACAAAAGCTCTCAGCACATTCTGCTGCACACTGCAAACTTCATTATATTTCATTAATTGAAGAAAATGGAAAAAATAGAAAAAAGGTTAAACATTAGCATTTTGCACTCGAGAAGGAAATGGAACAAGGAGCAGATGAAATTGATTTCTGGCTCCAGAGGAGAACCTTAACCCTTGGTGGGTCAGAGAGGAAGTGTCCCTGACAGCAGGAAGACTCTGAAGCTGCAAGTGGTCTCCTGTTGACACAAGCCTGCGGAGTTGGCCATCTTTTCTACCCATCGAATGCCGGCTTTGTAATATTTCACCCTCCTGTTTTCTCCATTTTTTTAAACTTCAATTAAGAGCAGAAAATGCTTTGTCGCCAAGCACTCTCCTGCCTAACACTCGCACTTCCCCAGCCAGGGTTACATCACTCACAACAGGCCTGTCAGCCTCTGAGAGAGTTGGGTTGACGCTACATGGGGTAGCCCCTTCGGTAAAACAGTTCAGGCGAAGGGTTTCTACCCGAAATGTTAACTTGTCTTTTTCCTCTTACAGACGCTGACAGGCTGGGAAATGTGTGCGTGTTGTACGGTTTTCAGTATTGGACATGGAATGAGTCCAGCTGGGAAATGTGTGCGTGTTGTACGGTTTTCAGTATTGGACATGGAATGAGTCCAGCTGGGAAATGTGGGCGTGTTGTACGGGTTCAGTGTTGGACACTGACTAACTCCTGCTCCGTATGACTCAGAACCACACTGGGCAGTGCCTCTGGCAGCTCCACTATTACAGGAGCCTATTCCACCTTGTTTAACGATTGCTTCTTGTTCTCAATCTTCTTGTATGTGATTCATTTGCCATTTGCTTGCTGCCTTCGGTGCCCTTTCCCATTACTTTCCATCCATCTCTTTCTGTCCATTGTTTTTCTTGTGCTCTATAAATGTTTACCACAGAATATTGGCTCATAAAAAAGTAATAAGTATCTCCCTTTGGTTTATGAGCCAAGGTCCTTTAGTAGTTTTCAGAGTACAGGTATAGCGCTGACAGTGTAACAATAAAGCTATCCTTCCCTGGGTTCACTGCAGAAATCCATAATGACGTTGTTTTCTCTATTCCTGTAATCAAAAAAAAACCCAAAAAATCTTCTCTCGAACAGCCAGAAGGGTCAATTGGTAATCTCACCCACAGGAGGCAAATTAAAACGTCATACTGGTACAGTAAGAGGCGCTCTTCCCTTTTTTTATTCATTCACAAGATGTGGACATCGCGGGCAAGGCTAGCATTTATTGCCCAGCCCTAATTGCCCTTGAGAAGGTGAGCCTGCAGTCCATCATAGCAGCTTTTTTTGATATGACTGAGTGGCTTGCTAAGCCATTTCAGAGTGCAGTTAAGAGTCAACCACATTGCTGTGGGTCTGGAGTCACATATTATGTACAGTTGTGGTCTCCTTACCTAAGGAGAATATACTTGCCATAGAGGGAGTGCAACGAATGTTCCTGGGATGAGGGGGGGATTGTCCTGTGAGGAGAGATTGAGTAGACTAGGCCTATATTCTCTAGAGTTTAGAAGAATGAGAGGCGATCTCATTGAAACATACAAAATTCTTACAGGGCTTGACAGGGTAGATGCAGGGAGGATGTTTCCCCTAGCTGGGGAGTCTAGAACCAGGGGTCACAGTCTCAGAATAAGGGGTCGGCCATTTAGGACTGAGATGAGGAGAAATTTCTTCACTCAGAGGGTGGTGAATCTTTGGAATTCTCTACCCCAGAGGGCTGTGGAGGCTCAGTCATTGAGTATATTCAAGACAGAGAGCGATAGATTTTTGAATATTAAGGGAATCAAGGGATATGGGGATAGTGCAGGAAAGTTGAGTTGAGGTCGATGATCAGCCATGATCTCATTGAATGGCGGAGCAGGCTCGAGGGGCCAAATGGCCTACTCCTGCTCCTATTTCTTATGTTCTTATATAGGCCAGACCGGGTAAGGATGGCAGGTTTCCTTCCCTAAAGGACGTTAGTGAGCCAGTTGGGATTTTACAACAATCTGGTAGTTTCACGGTCACCATTAACTGCTACTAGCTTTTTATTCCAGATTTATTTAATTAACAGAACTCTGTTCTGAAATGGGAGCTGAGGCAGAGTAGAGGGTGCTCTCTGTGCTGTGCAGTTGAGGAAAATTCATTGTTCTCATTTAGAAGTTGCAGTAGAAACTGCGAGAAGCTGTATATAGGAACAGGCCATTCAGCCCCTTGAGCCTGTTCTGCCATTCAATTAGATCATGGCTGTTCAAATCCAGTTTGAAAACAACTTCATTATTGATTTCAAATGTGGACATTTCATCGATGATGTCTCGTTGTCTGTAATTGGAGTTACAGAGACAATGGCTTAAGGGTTTTTTTTAATTGGCAATTCAGTACATCGGTTGCTCTTTTCGTAGCCCTGCTCACTGCTACTCTTTAACTCTTTATGTGGCTCGGTGTCAAATTTTGTTTGTTAACGCTCCTGTGAAGCGCCTTGGGACGTTTTACTACATTAAAGGCGCGATGTCATGATTCCTCAGACAACCTGCAGCTCCCAACGCTGCTCAAGAACAAGGTTTCAATTCAGTTGATGATGATGTAGAAATAATACACAATGAATTTGAGGGAAACGCTGCTCGTGATGAAACGAAAGATTGCGAGACCGTTGAGGATACTGTGCAGAAATGTAAACAGACAGGGGCTGAGGGATTGGATGAAGAAAAATTGATTTGCTGGAGTATCTCCCGGACCTCACGGTGGTGGAGATCAGCAGGAAGCTTCCGGAACCATCCTGTGACGTAGACCAGTGCAAAATGCTGCTTTTTGATGCCATTGCTAAATATTACAGTCAAAGTTGTTGTTTCTAAAAATGATAACGATAAAATTCCTCCTGATGGTTGTTATGCTCCTGAATGAACACCAGCAGAAAGGGTTTGTGGGATATAAAACCCCTGCATTAAATGAGTTTAGCCCTTAGTGAGCAAAATCCAGCTCCGCAAAACTATGTAGAACAAACCCAAGGTGGTTGCTAAAGCAGCTTAACAACAACAACATCATTTATATAGTGCCTTTAATGTAGTAAAACGTCCCACGGCGCTTCTCAGAAACGTTATCAAACAAAATCGAGCCACGTAAGGAGATATTACAGCAGGTGACCAAAAGCTTAGTCAAAGAGGTAGGTCTTAAGGAGCCACTTAAAGGAGGAGAGAGAGGTAGAGAGCCGGAGAGGTTTAGGGAGGGAATTTCAGAGCTTAGGGCCTAAGCAGCTGAAGGCACAGCCGCCAATGGTGGAACAATGAAAATCGAGAATTGACAAGAGGCCAGAATTGGAGGAGCGCAGAGATCTCGGAGAGTTGTAAGGTTGGAGGAGGTTACAGAGACAGGGAGGGGTGAGGCCATGGACGGATTTGAAAACAAGGATGAGAATTTTAAAATCAAAGTATTGCCAGAGAACCAATGTAGGTCAGCGAGCACAGGGGTGATGGGTGAATGGGACTTGTTGCGAGTTAGAATAGGGAGCAGCAGAGTTTTGGATGAGCTCTAGTTTACGGAGGGTGCAAGGTGGGAGGCTGACCAGGAAAGCATTAATGTTAAATTTTTATTGGAGAGGGATGTCACAGACTCAAATCATTGGGCAATTTTCCCTGTGTCTGTATCACAACTCTCTAGGGGATTAAAGAAACTGTGGAGAGAGTCCATGACGGTGGTCTGTTGTCAGGAATGGGCCAAAAGACCTTTAGACAACTTGTACTGTATTCAGCTCTGGTCACCACATTGCGTAAAGGGTGTACATCCATTAAAGAGGGTGCAGAGGAGAGCACCCAATAGATCTCGAGGGTAAAGAGGACGAGTTGCGAGGAGGGATGAGAGAAGCACAGCTCTACAGTCAAATGGGACAGATAAATTCAACCCATCTTAAGAAAGCCAGGCAACAGGACCAGAGGACATCAGTTTAATTACACAGAATTATAGAGTTTATAGCACAGAAACAGGCCATTTGGCTCACTTGGTCCATGCCGGTGTTTATGCTCTACACGAGCCTCCTCCCACCCTACTTCATCTCACCCTATAGCTATATCCTTCTATTCCTTTCTCCCTCATGTGCTTATCTAGCCTCCCCTTAAATGCAACTATACTATTCACCTCAACCACTCCATGTGGTAGCGAGTTCCACATTCTAACCACTCTCTGGGCAAAGATGTTTCTCCTGAATTTCCTATTGGATTTATTAGTGACTATCTTGTATCTATGGCCCCTAGTTTTGGACTCACCCACAAGTAGAAACATCTTCTCTACATCTACCCTATCAAACCCCTTTGTAATCTTAAAGACCTCTATCAGGTCACCCCTCAGCCTTGGTGCAAAGTACATTTGAAACTGCTATGAGGAAGAGCTTCTTTACTCCAGGAGTGAGAAATGTCTGGGATAATCAGCCAGGCAGAATGGAAGAGACAAAAGCCATTAGGGCCATTCAGAATTAACCATGAGCTCAAGCTGGCAATCTCACTAGTGGGAAATGGGAAATGTCACGCTGGTGCAGTAAGTAGAGAGGGAGCTTTGCTCTGCATCTAATCCATGTTATACCTGCCATGGGAGTGAGATGTGAGAAAGTTTCCCAGTCCTCTTGGCACCGATACTTCTCTCCTCGAGAAACAAACTAACAAAAAAATAATTCCTGCCCTCCCACCTGCCAAAAAACATCACCACTGGTTACACAAAGTACAAGATTTTAGGTAATATTGCGGGAGATGCATTTTTTCTAAGCGTATCTATCTCATACATCAGTTTAGCACTCTGAGCAGAAAGGTTGTCGATTCAAGTCCCACATAATCTCGGCTGATGCTCCGGTGAGGGAGTGCTGCATTGTCGGATGGGCCTCATTTTGGATGGGACATAAAAGATCCCGTGGCACAATTTGAAGAAGAACGAGGGCAGTTCTCCTGTTGTGACTCTTGGTCAACATTCCTCCCTCAACCAACACCACCAAAAAATGGATTCTTTGTCTGCTGCATTTGCCTACATAACAACAGTGACTGTATTTCAAAGAGTAACTCACTGGTTCTGATGTGCTTTGGGAACATCCTGAGAATGTGTTAAGATGCTACAAGGTGTCAGCTGTGACTCAGTGGGTCGCACTCTCGCCTCGGAGTCAGAAGGTTGATGGGTTCAAGTCCCACTCCAGAGACTTGAGCACAAAATCTAAGCTGACGTTTCAGTGCAATAGTGAGGGAGTGCGGTACTGTCAGAGGTGCTGCCTTTCGGATGACCCGTCTGCCCTCTCAAGTGGACGTAAAAGAATCCATGGTACTATTACGAAGGGGCGTTCTCCCCACTGACCTAGCCAATATTTACCCCTCAATCAACATTACTAAAAAAAGATTCTCTGGTCGTTATTGCTGTTTGCGGGAGCTTGCTGTGCGCAAATTGACTGGCACATATCCTACATTACAACAGTGACTACACTTCAAAAGTACATCATTGGCTGTAAAGCGCTTTGGGACGTCCCGTGGTCGTGAAGGGCGCTGTATAAATGCAAATCTTTGTTTCTGAACTGAGACATCCTTTAATATGGCTGCCTCTCATTAAAAAAAAGACTTGCATTTATATAGCGCCTTTCATGACCACCGGATGTCTCAAAGCGCTTTACAGCCAATGAAGTACTTTTTTGAAGTGGAGTCACTGTTGTAAGGTGGGAATCGCGGCAGCCAATTTGCGCACAGCAAGGTCCCACAAACAGCAGTGTGATAATGACCAGATAATCTGTTTTTGTTATGTTGGTTGAGGGATAAATATCGGCCAGGACACCGAGGAGAACTCCCCTGCTCTTCTTCAAAATAGTGCCACGGGATCTTTTACATCCACCTGATAGAGAAACGGGGCCTCGGTTTAACATCTCATCCGAAAGACGGCACCTCCGGCAGTGCGGCGCTCCCTCAGTACTGCACTGGGAGTGTCAGCCCAGATTTTTGTGCTCAAGTCCCTGGAGTGGGACTCGAACCCACAACCTTATTGTGCCTCCAATTCATCAAGCGTATCCCTGGGAATCTCCAGTTGCTCGCGAACGTTCAAAGCAGCAGCTCACAGACAATAATTAAAGCAGAGAAAGTTTTCTTGCATATGGGGCAGGGGGGTGTGGGGGTGGAAGAAGAGAGAAAATCCCATCCAGTCGTGGTCAATAAAAAAAAAGGTTATCAGCAGCCGTAGAACTCGTCTGCCTGATGCTTGCCATCAACAGAGAGAGAGAGAGAGAGACTTTGAAGAGGTCACTTCAATGCACCCTCGCTTCATAAATAAGAAGAAAAAAAATTAATTGCGGAATTATCAAAGCGACAACGTGAAATGAAAGTCATCTCTCTGTTGAGCTGTTTTAATGAGAGCCAAGCTGACTGATCTCCACCCCCCCTCCCCCCCACCCCATCAATAAAGGGTTTCTGAATAGAAGCGTTTAGGCTTTTGCTAATTGTTTGGCTGCTCCCAGCTCTTGGGTGAGTGGCTAAATGAAGCCTGGAATGATTGGGCGTGCAGACTAGCAGAGACTAGTCATTAAGTCTAGTCAGGCAGAATGTAGCCAGAATTTAAAAAAAGACATATCAATTCCATTAAAGATCCACGAGCCTATATCTAGACTAATGAATGGGTTTTAAAATGTTTCCCTTGTGGGAGCGGGGTGGGGGGGAATCGCATTTCATAACAGAAATCGGAGATTAGGAAAATTATTATTTTAATTTTATCAACAGCTATTGTGTGGTTAAAACTGAATTGTGTGGTTTCTCATTTTTTATATATATATATAAAAAATTTTTGAAGTGCGATATCTCTTGGATTTGGAGCACAATTTAAGTCTTACATTCACTGCAGGGCCTTGCAAGACGGGTTATTCAATTACACAATATAAGTGTGTACACTACCGGTGACAGATCCCGTGCTTTTTCTCATTGGGTTTTATAAATGAATCACACAGCACAGAAGGAGGCCATTCGGCCCATCATGCCTGTGCCGGCTCTCTGAAAGAGCTGTTCAATTAGTCCCCACTCCCCTCCTTGCTCTTTCCCCACAGCCCTGCAAATGGCAGAGTTATCTGACAGGAAAGAATGGGGGAATCATAGAAAAAAGACCAGTTGGGCCGGATGGCCTGTTTTTGTGCTGTAGACTTGATGTAAAATGTGCCCTGTTCTGAAAGAAAGACTTGCATTTACAGAGCGCCTTTCAGGAGCTCAGGACGTCCCAAAGCACTTTACAGCCAATGACGTATGGATGGGCAGGTTAGATGGACGAGGTGTTCTCGTGCCCGAAATACATCACTACGTCAGCCAGAGGGGCAACCAACTCCCTGGGCCCCTCCGATGCCACTCCTGCTCCTCTGGCTAAAGGGGGAGTTGATCGCCCCATATACGTTCCCGTCTCCCCGTGGGCAAAAAATCCCTCGCTGTCACTCAGCACCTCTTCTCTAGTTACTGACTCTCCCAGTTATCTGTGAGGGTCCTGGTTGAAACAACTCTCGATCCTGCTCCTGGCGGGGGGGGGCGGAACACACAAGTCTGTAGTGTGCCTACAACTCAGCACCGATTGGCACTGTCACGCTTCTAAGGGTGGGGTTATTGGGACAGAGCAGAGGACACTTTACACTGCAACAACCCATCCTGTAGCTGATCTGGGAGTGACTGACATTGAGTTTGAGTTCCACACTAGGAGTATGAGCTATAATCTAAGCTGACACCAAAGCAGTACAGAGGGAGTATTGCATTCCCAGAGGGGCTGTCTTTCGGATGAGACGTTACATCGGGGCCCCTTCTACCTGTTGAGTTGGATGTCCAATTCTGGGCACCACACTTTAGGAAGGATGTGAAGGCTTTGGAGAGGGTACAGAGGAGATTTACTAGAATGGTTCCAGAGATGAAGGATTACGGTTACGTGGAGAGATTGGAGAAGCTGGGGTTGTTTCCTTAGAGCAGAGAAAGCCAACAGGAGATTTGATAGAGGTGTTTAAAATCATGAAGGGTTTAGTAAATTAAAAGAAACTGTTTCCAGTGACTGAACGGTCAATAACGAGAGGGCACAGGTTTAAGGTGATTGGCAAAAGAATTAGAGGCAACATGAGGAAAATCTTTTTTTTAATTCATTCATGGGATGTGGGCGTCGCTGGCAAGGCCAGCAATTTATTACCCATCCCTAATTGCCCTTGAGAAGGTGGTGGTGAGCCGCCTTCTTGAACCGCTGCAGTCCGTGTGGTGAAGGTACTCCCGCAGTGTTGTCAGGGATGGAGTTCCAGGATTTTGACTCAGCGATGATGAAGGATCGGTGATATACTTCTAAGTCAGGATGATGTGTGACTTGAGGGGAACTTGGAGGTGGTGGTGTTCCCATGCACCTGCTGCCCTTGTCCTTCTAGGCGGACGAGGGTTTGGGAGGTGCTGCCGACGAAGCCTTGGCGAGTTGCTGCGTTGCATCTTGTAGATGGTACACACTGCAGCCACGGTACGCTGGTGGTGGAGGGAGTGAATGTTTAAGGTGGTGGATACGCAATGAGTGGTTAGGATTTGGAATGCACTGCCTGATCGGGTGGTGGACACAGATTCAATACTAGCCTTCAAAAGGGAATTGGATAAATACTTGAAGGAGAAAAAATTGCAGGGATATGGGGAAAGAGCTGGGGAGTGGGACTAACTGGATTGCTCTTCAAAAGAGCCGGCACAAACTCGATGGGCTGAATGGCTTCCTTCTGTGCTGTACTATTCTATGATTCTATAAAGATTCCATGGCGGTATTCCAAGAGCATCGACTTCTCAATACCCGAGCCAATATTCCTCCCTCACAAGGTTACCAAACACAAATTAACTAATCGTTCATCTCAATGGTTCGTCCTTTGGCTCGGTGTCTGATGACATTCCTGTGAAGTGTCTTGGGGCCTTTCACTACGTTAAAAGCACAATATAAATGCAAGTTGTTGTTATTGTTGTTTGTGGGATCTTGGTGTACACAATACGGTTGCCACATTTGCCTCCGTAACAACATATCGCGGCACTTCACAGCACGTGAAGTTTTCCTGAAATATTTCTGACATAAAGCACCGTATAAAGTTTCCCTTTGCTTTCAAAAGTTGGTAAAAGTTCCATTCCCCAGAATTACGAACATACGAACAATGATGGACTGGAAAAGACCCTCTGGTCCATCCAGCCTGTCCCACATAGCTATTAGTACCTTGGGTATCAGGATATATACTCTCCCCACTCCAGCTGCAAGCTGGGGTTGTTGCCTTAGAGCAGAGGCGAAAGACCAGATACAAAACCCCAGACCAATGTGGGGGGGGTGGGGGGGCGAAAAAAATCTGGGACTTCCTCTCTGCCTCCCCCCCGCCCCACCATGGCGATCGAAACTAGCCCAGGAGATCACTTAGGCCCTGATTATTCTATACAGTATCTACCTTTTGTAAGAGGTGATCGCTACCATCACCACCATCAACAACAACAACTTGTATTTATATAGCGCCTTTAACTTGATAAAATGTCCCAAGGCGCTTCACAGGAGCGTTATCAAACAAAATTTGACACCGAACCACATAAAGAGATATTAGAACAGGTGACCAAAAGCTTTGTCAAAGAGGTCGGTTTTAAGGAGCATCTTAAAGGAGGAGAGAGAGGCGGAGAGGTTGAGGGAGGGAATTCCAGAACTTAGGGTCTAGCCAGCTGAAGGCACGGCTGCCAATGGTGGAGCAATTAAAATAGGGGATGCACAAGAGGCCAGAATTGGAGGAGTGCAGAAATCTCGGAGGGTTGCAGGTAATGTTCCCTTTAGGCTGCGCGACTACACAGTGGTCTGGAAGACGCGCAACCAGTTCACGGCTTTTGAATGGAAAAACCGTACATGAGCGGAAATTTGAATGGGCCGTGCACTCAAAAAAAAATGAAAGGGAACATTGGTTGCAGGGCAGGAGGAAGTTACGGAGATAGGGAGGGGTGAAAACAAGGATGCAAATTTTAAAATTGAGGCTTTGCTGGACCGGGAGCCAATGTAGGTCAGCGAGCACAGGGGTGATGGGTGAACAGGACTTGGTGCAAGTTAGGATACGGGAAGCAGAGTTTTGAATGAGCTTAAGTTTATGGTGGGTGGAAGATTGGAGCCTGGCCAGGAGAGCACTGGAATAGTCAAGTTTGGAGGGAACAAAGGCACCATCACTCTGATAAATCACAGATGGGGGGGAAAAAAAACTAGACCTTTATAAGGCTACATCTCAAAACACTACAGATACAACAGATGCTGCAGATGGTTTAGAGTGTCTCCTGGTGTTTAACCCTAAAGGCAAAACCTGCAGGACTTTATATACTGGCAACAGTACAAAGACATACTGAGAGAGGAAAGATCTCCTTCGTGCTGACTGACCTTTTTCTGAGATCAGTTGTAGTGTGGTACAGACTGCAAATCTGCGACATGTGTGAAAAACCATTATCTGAAAGACGAGACACATTAACGACCCAACTATCACAGGACTATTAACAAACTCATCCCTTCCTTTTTCTCCACCACTCCCCCCTCTTTTTTTAAAAGCTCTCACGCGGAAAAGCACGATCCCGAGTCACATATATTTTTTTTTGTACAGAGAATTTGGCAGGTGTACTTAGAACAGGCATGCTGACAGCTGCCTGCCTCTGCCAAGACTCAAGCTGACAGCCAGAGAGGTGTGAAGCTAGTAAAGGATCCCGGCTGTTCCGACACGAATCTGAGAAACTCCTAAAATAAGACTCTTTGCGCGCTCCGCATGGTCCAATGGGCCGGGGGGGAACGAGTCGCTCCGAAGGATCGATTGGACTGGTGAGGTCCCTATTCACGTCTCCCCGCACGGAGAGTTCCTGATCTCATACTGGTTGCTGGGGGCCAAGTGGGAGGGAATGGAAGAAAAAGGGAAAATGAGTTACATGCTCTCCCCCACCCCCCTGGCCTGGCCCCAACACCAGTTACAAGTGGCAAGGCCTGTGAGCTGGGGAGCAATGCTGGAGATCAAGCACAGAGAATAAAGAACACAGAAAACTGTCCTAACATGCTTTATGAGGACTGCACATTTGGACTTCCTAAAGCAATTATAGAATCAATTCTGAAAGCTATTCAATTGCCATTGAGGAAATGGCCTCCTTTCTACTTTTTAATCACTTCTCAGTGAAACACGAACAATGATTTTCTATTTTACAATTTCTAGCTTGCCATTTAATTTTAATAGAAGACTGTTTGAAAGCTGGATTGTGTCACATGGGCAGTAACTCATGGTTAACCTGATGTTGCTGAAGGCACAGGTGTTGCCACTCCTGAGGTCTGGGTACAGAACGTCTCAACGTTTAACTGTCTCCAGGAATACTGGATATATATATTGGATCTCAAAGACCGACAGAAATCTAGTTTCCTGCATCCATCGATGATCACTGAGGCAGATTGTTGGCCGAAATGGATCGAAAAGTTGTTCCTTGTACTAAGCCGAGGGTTTGTTGGCAACACGTTGGGATGTCCTGTAACTGCTCTTCGGAACATAGGAACAGAAGTTGGCCATTCAGCCCCTCGAGGCTGTTCTGCCATTCAATGAGATCGTGGCTGATCATCTTAACTCCATCCTCTTCTCCTTCTTAGGCAGTCCCTTGGAACCGAGGATGACTTAACCATTCACCCACTCCATCCACCCGCCTTGGCTCCATATCCTTGTCTAGCAGAAATCTATCAATCTCAGGTTTAAAATTATTAACTGAGCTAGCATCTACTGCTTTTAGTGGGAGAGAGTTCCACACTTATACCACTCTTTGTGTGAAGAAATGTTTCCTAACCACTCTCCTGAACAGCCTGGCTCTGTCCCCTTGTCCTAGATTCCCATCAGCGGAAAAGATTCTCTCTATCCACCCTATCAATTCCTTTGAAAATCCTAAAAACCTCAATCAAAATGTCTATATTCCAGGGAATACAAGCCGAGTTTATGTAATCCCTCCTTATAATTTAACCCTTGGAACCCAGTGCCCAACTAGATACCAATGGACAAACTCAACACGCTTATTATATTCGAGCAGCTTTGGAAAGACCCGGCGATCAAAGGATGGTTCAGTGAGCATCTTAACCTCTACACGACCAGGCTAATGGCTTCTATTACACAGTTCAAACCTCAGCCGTTGCAGAGCCCTTCGTACCTCCATGATCTTGGGGGATCCTTGCCGCCCAAGTGTTCCGAGAATCAGGCCCCACACCTTTGCCTTTGCAGCTGTTGCTATGGCATCCTTCCTGATTGCCTGCATCGCCTCATGATCGTAGTACTCACGGGAGAGGACTTTGCTGTAGGGATCGTACCTGCAACATCAGAGAACACATGTCAATGAGAAAGTGAAAGAGGCAAAGAATCCACTTCAATGGCCTGGTCCTTGAGCTTTCAATCATACACTACCCCCATTCTCCATTCCTTATATTATATCTAAAAGAAATAACTTGCATTTATATAGCACCTTTCACGATCTCAGGACATCCCAAAGCACTTTACAGGCAATGAAGTACTTTTGAAGTGTCGTCACTATCGTAATGTAGGAAATGTAGCATCCAATTTGCACATAGCAAGCTCCCACAAACTTAATGACCAAATAATCTGTTTTAGTAATGTTGGTTGAGGGATAAATATTGGCCAGGACACTGGGGAGAAGTCCCTTGCTCTTCTTCAACTAGTGCCTGAGAGGGCAGACGGGGCCTTGGTTTAACATCTCTTCCAAAAGACAGCACCTCCGACAGTGCAGCATTCCCTCATTACTTACCCGGTCTGGCCTATATGTGACTCCAGTCCCACACCAACGTGGTTGACTCTTAACTGTCCTCTGTTGTGGCCTAGCAAGCTAACTCAGTTGTACCAAAACCGCCACCACCTTCTAAGCACAATCGCATCCTGAGAATGAATTTTAGAAAAACCCTGTATTGGGTTGAGAGGACTGGTGGAATGATTTCCCGTCCCGCGAGGTTATGCGCCCGAATTCCACTCGGAGCAGATCAATGGGAAAGCCACGAAGTGCAGGAAAATCCTGCTCTGTGATAAGAGAGTTGGGAATGTGTTACACGCAGCATTAGTGGATTCCTCAGAGAGATTGCAACAACAACAACTTGCATTTATATAGCGCCTTTATCGTAGCAAAACGTCCCAAGCCGCTTCACAGGTGCGTTATCGAAAATTTTTGACACCGAGCCACGTAAGGAGTAATTAGGACAGGAAACCAAAAGCTTGGTCAAAGAGGTAGGTTTTAAGGAGCGTCCTAAAGGAGAAGATCGAGCGGTTGAGAGGCGGAGAGGTTTAGGGAGGGGGTTCCAGAGCTTAGGGCCTAGGCAGCTGAAGGCACGGCCACAAGTGGAGGAGCGATTAAAATCGGGGATGCGCATGAGGTCAGAATTGGAGGAGTGCAGAGATTTTGTAGCGTTGTAGGGCTGGAGGAGGTTACAGAGATAAGGAGGGGCGAGGCCATGGAGGTATTTGAAAAGAAGGATGAGAATTTTAAAATTGAGGAGTTGCCGGACCGGGAGCCAATGTAGGTCAGGGTGATGGGTGAACGAGACTTGGTGTGAGTCACGGTACAGGCAGCAGAGCTCAAGTTTACGGAGCGTGCAAGGTGGGAGACCGGCCAGGAGAGGCTGTAATCCGATCGAGGGGGTGTGACAAACCGTTGAGACAGAAGCTCGAGCGGTTTATAACCATCAGCTGCCTCCTCAGATGGAGCTTGCTGTGCAGCTGCGGGGATCTTTTCTTCTGGCCCTCTTCTCTTAGCCAGTTGTGGTGACGCCCAGCAGATGCTGCTGGTTAATGCCTGAGTCCCACCGATACATGGGACACCCACACTGAACGATTAACTCAATCTCTGCAGATTTATCCACTTACAATTCACAGCTGATTACTAGTAAACAATACGGTTAGTACTTATGGGGATGTGACAACATATACAGGAGAGTTACAGCTCCATGATACACACTATTGCTGCTTGTCAGACGTGGCTCAGTGGTACTGAGAGAGCGCTGCACTGTCGGAGGTGCGGTCTTTCGGATGAGACGTTAAACCGAGGCCCGTCTGCTCTCTCAGGTGGATGTAAAAGATCCCACAGGGTAATATTCTGAAGAAGAGTAGGGGGGAGTTCTCCCCAGTGTCCTGGCCAATATTTATCCCACAACCAACATCAGTAAAAAAAAAAATGATCTGGTCATTTATTTCATTGCTGTTTGTGAGATCTTGCTATGCACAAATTTCTGCCACCTTTCCTACAACAGAGACAACACTTCAAAAAGCACTTAATGAAAGATTAATCTCCTAGACACTGCTGCGAGCAACCCGGGAGAAAATATCGTAGGGGCATAAACAAAAATTGTGTGCTTTTCCTCATTTAAAAAAAACTATTTTGTGTATTCGTTATAAAAAGATTGATGAGGGAAAACAAGCCTGTTTGACCTGGTTGGAGTTGGGTGGTCATGTGATAAAACCTCCAGGAATACGTCCAGAGTTGGCAATCGTAAAACACACACACACTGCAAAGAGAGAAGTGCTGGGACATTAATTCCCAGCTGACCACTTCCAGTTGACGGCGATGATAACAGTGTAGATAACATCCAGTGTCCAATTATTATCCACCCACTATTATCTCATCCAGCTACTTACATTGATAGGAATACCAGAGGTAATGGTACGGGAGCGGGATGAGAAGCTGTTGCAGGTGATTCTCTGGCTACGACTAGATAGATAAGAATGGAACCAGGTGAGTGCAGTCCCACTCAGCTGGATGCCGGAGGAGAGACGTTGGAGGAGGATGGAGTGGTCAAACGTGTCAAAGGCTGCAGACAGGTCGAGAAGGACGAGGAGGGATAGTTTATATTTTTCACAGTCACAAAGGATGTCATTTGTGCGTAAGGGGCAGGACTGAGCTAATGGCCCAGAAATTCGGGTCGGGGGCTTCCCGCGGGGGTAAGCCCCCGACCTGCACTTACCTTGCGCGCCGGCAGTTGAGCTGTAGGGCCCCGTGGAATTCCGCTCCGGGGCCTGGTCCAGCTGCCGGCACGCTGTGCTTGTGTGTCCCAGGGGCGTAGTTAGTGCGATGCGTCCCCTGGGATCATGTGAGCCATGGGCAGCCAATCAGAGGAGGGAAAAGCCCATTCATAAGATTGACAGGAAGACCTGTCAAAACGTATAAATACTACGGCCCCAAAATAGCAGTAAACCTTCAAATAACTATTTTTTTTAAATTACACTTTTTAAATAAACTATAAATTACATTAAATAACTATTTTAAACAATAATTTAACTCTTTGGAAAAAATAATTTTATATTCTAACGGTGCTAAAAATAAACTTGCTTTAAAGTATTTATAAAAATAATAAACCTGTGGAAAAAATGTTTTAATTTTAATTAATTGACCACTTACCTTGTAAAAAACAGGCCTTACGCCTGCTTTTTACATTTCTAAATCCGGCAGGCTTACGATCCCTGGAAAACCTGCAAAAAAAACCTAAGTTCAAAGCGCATGCGCAGCCTCTCCTGCGCGTGCGTTCGACCTCTGAACCTCTTCGTTCAGAGGATCGGAAGATGCCAGTTTCCCGCGCATGCGCAGTGCATGCAGAAAACCGGCACTTCCATTCGACCTACGGGTGAGTACCCCGTGCGTACTCACCCGTGGAGACCCGAATTTCTGGGCCATTAACCCTGTAGAAAGAAATTAATTTAATTTAAAAAATCAACAAATCCTCCGCCCAGATTTTGGAAACAAAACAGAAATATTCCTCTCTCTGCCCCAACCCCCCGCCCCACTATCCCAACTCACATGAAGAGTGGCCAAAGACTGGATGACAGCTGGACTCCATCGAACTGTTGGCAAGAATCAGTAGGAGGCGAAGAATGTTTTAACAAAGTAAAAATCAATGCCTTTTTAAAAAATATTTTGCTAAATGGCCAAAGAAACATGATGTTTACACCTGTCAAGACTGCCCTGCCTCATTAAGCAGAAAGTACCACTTCAGTAATAGGCCCAATGCATTAAAATTAGTGATCAGTGAGAGCTGGGCAGATTCCTCTAGAGGATGCATATCCTGTCTTTCCATTTCATGCTCGCAATTTTGATACCACTAAAAGCTATTAATGGGTTGTTAATAGGTCTTCAGGACACAGCCTCTCGCTCAGTCTCTCTCTCTCTCTCTATTTGTCTCCCTCTATCTCAATCTGCCCCGCTTTCACATTTTGACTCATCGTCTCTCTTTTCTTTCTCTCTCTCTCTCTCCTCAGTCTCTATTTCTCTCTCTCACCTTACCTCAGTCTCTCCCTCTCTCCCAGTCTCTCTTTGTCTGTCATTCAGTCTCTCTCTGCCACTGTTTCAATCGCCCCCTCTTTCACGCTATGTCTCTCAGTCTCTGTATTTCTTTCTCTGTCTCTATTTCTCTCTCTTTAGCTCAGTCTCTCCGTCTCTCCCAGTCTCTCTTTGTCTGTTCCTTGCTCCAAGTCTTTCCCTCTCTCCGACTCTCTATTTTCCTCTCTTTCCCTATCTCCCAGTTTCTCTATTTCTATGTGTGTTTCTCTCCCTCCCTCTCAGCTGTAGCTCAGTGGGCAGCACTCTCGCCTCTGAGTCAGAAGATTGTGAGTTCGAGCCCCACTCCAGAGACTTGAGCACAAAATCCAGGCTGACACTCCAGTGCAGTGCTGAGGGAGTGCTGCACTGTCAGAGATGCAGTCTTTCGGATGAGACGTTAAACTGAGGCCCCGTCTGCTCTCTCAGGCGGATGTAAAAGATCCCATGTCACTATTTCGAAGAAAAGCAGCAGAGTTCTCCAAGGTGTCCGAGCCTGGATTTATCCCTCATCCAACATTGGCATGGACCTGCTGGGCCGAATGGCCTGTTTCTCCCTCTATCTCAGTCACCCACTCTCGCATGTAATCCTGTTGATTTTCATTTCACCAATTCTGTCCTGTTTTGAACTGGTGCTAACATCAGAAAATCCGGCACGGGCCAGGCGTCAGACCCAGCATTTCCCGCTGTGTGGCTCAGCACCACAGCATCTGGTGACTGCCAGCTCTCCTTACTCTTCCTAGAATCATAGAATAGGACAGCACAAAAGGAAGCCATTCGACCCATCGAGTCTGTGCCGGCTCTTTCAAAAAACAATCCAGTTATTCCCATTCCCCCGCTCTTTCCCCATAGCCCTGCAATTTTTTCTCCTTCAAGTATTTATCCAATTCCCTTTTGAATCTGTATCCACCACCCTATCAGGCAGTGCATTCCAAATCCTAACCACT
Organism: Somniosus microcephalus; assembly: GCF_052327205.1. NCBI lineage: Eukaryota > Metazoa > Chordata > Chondrichthyes > Squaliformes > Somniosidae > Somniosus > Somniosus microcephalus. Next base: position 53,131,240 of record NC_141008.1, read on the forward strand.
CGTTGCGTAAAAAAGTTTTTCCTCATGTCGCCCCTGGTTCTTTTGCCAATCACCTGAAATCTGTGCCTCCGTTCAGTCCGTAAGGGTGACCCCGAGCTTCTGGTCGCCTGTCATTTTAATTCACCGCCCCATTCCCACTCGGACCTCACTGTCCTCGGCCTCTTGCATTGTTCCACAGAAGCTCACCGTAAACTCGAGGAACAGCACCGCATCTTCCGATTAGGCACTTTACAGCCTTCCGGACTCAATGTCGAGTTCAACAATTTCAGATCATAAGCTCGGCCCCTATTACATTTTTACTTATATTTTTTATCCACATCTTTGTTTTGGCCTTTCCAACCCCCCCCCTTTCTTTTTTTTTCTCTCTCCCACATGGCAGCTGTCTCCCATTCTGCCAGCGCATTTCACACCTAATCGAGAGCCGTCTTTTGTCTCCACTAATCCTATCACCATCTCGTCTCGTTTTGAATACCTCTTAATGTCTCTTCTCTTTTGTTCTCTCCCAGCCTGGCCTCTTAATCTATTTCATTTCCTGTGCTTCTTTAGTCTTGACAAAGGATTTTCACCCGAAACGTTGACTCTATTTTCTCTCCACGGATGTTGCCTGGCCTGCTGAGTTTTTCCAGCATTTTCTGTTGTTATTTTGAAATCTGTGCCCTCTGGTTATCGACCCTTCAGCCATTGGAAACAGTTTCTCTTTATTTACTTTATCTAAACCCTTCATGATTCATCACTGTAGACGTTACTTTAACATTTGGAAGACCTGCTGAAATGGGTTCGGGAGCCATGGACAGTATTCGTGATTCCACTGGAATGAGTCCCCCTCATAGTATTTGCTCCCAGGGTGCCTCAGGTGGTTGAACCACAAAAGCAGGCCATTCGACCCATCAAATCTATGCCAGCTCTTTGCTAGAGCAATCCAAAACTATTCCCACCGCCCTGCATTTTCCTCTGCTTCAAACATTTATCCAATTTTCCCTTAAAGGATGCAATAGTCTCTGCACAACTAGTTCCTGTGGCAATGCAATAGATCTAAAAAAAAGTCTGTTTAAAGAAAGTTTTTTTCTAACCTCTCTCAACCAGAGGAAATAGTCACTCCCTATTCACTCTACCAAAACACTTCAGAATTTTAAACACCCTTAAAAAAAATCTCCCGTTAGTCTTACTTAGCAGTGAAAATATATTCAATACCTCAAGTCCCTCGTCATAAGCCTAGTTTCCATCCCTGGAATTATCCTGGTGCATCTACGCAGCTTGCTCTCTATGGCTTTAATATACTTTCTATAATGGAGCACTCAAGACTGCTCACCATACTCTAACTGTGGCTTAAAGTAGCTTGAAAGCATAGACCAAGGTACAAAGGAAGGTCAGTGAGTGTGTACATTTCTCTCGCAATACCATTTGGGATTATACAGCAATTCGAATGAATATACACTTACCCTTTAACAATGCGATGCATTAGGTACAATGTACTGTGCTTTGTTGTAACGCGCTGAAATGTGGCTGTGCTGTATTGTATCGGACTGCGTGGTGTTGTATTGGAGGGATGTCCAAGCTTTTGTCCTTGTGCACTCCGTGGTTTGTGCTCTGTTACATTGCGTTGCACTGTGCTCTGTTACACTGTGCTGTGCTCTGTTACACCGTGCTGTGCTCTGTTACACCGTGCTGTGCTCTGTTACACCGTGCTGTGCTCTGTTACACCGTGCTGTGCTCTGTTACACCGTGCTGTGCTGTCAGCTGTGGCTCAGTTGGTAGCACCCTTGCCTTGGAGTCAGAAGGTCGTGTGTTCAAGTCCCACTCCAGAGACTCGAGCACAAAAATCTAGGGTGACACTCCAGTGCGGTGCTGAGGGAGTGCTGCACTGTCAGAGGTGCCGTCTTTCGGATGAGTCATTAAACCAAGGGCCCGTCTGCTCTCTCAGGTGGACGTAAAAGATCCTGTGGCACTATTTCGAAGAAAAGCAGGGGAGTTCTCCCCGGTGTCCTGGGCCAGTATTTATCCCTCAATCAACATCACTAAAAACAGAATATCTGGTCATTATCACATTGCTGTTTGTGGGAGCTTGCTGTGCATAAATTGGCTGCCGTGTTTCCTATATTACAACAGTACTTTTTTTGTGTGGTTGGCATGGCCCTCGACCGTGTCCGTTCCATTTCCCGCACTTCTGCTCTCACCCTTTCTCCCTCCCAGAACCACGATAGGGTTCCCCTTGTCCTCACCTTTCACCCCACCAGCCTCCACATTCAACGGATCATCCTCTGCCATTTTCACCACCTCCAGCGTGATCCCACCACCAAACGCATCTTCCCCTCCCCTTTCAGCATTCCGAAGGGACCGCTCCCTCTGCAACACCTTGGTCCACTCCCCAATCACCCCCAACAGCCCCTCCCCTCCTCACGGCACCTTCCCATGCAAGCACAGGAGATGCAACACCTGCCCTTTTACCTCTTCCCTTCCCACTGTCCAGGGCCCCAAACACCTCCTCCAGGTGAAACAGCAATTTACTTGTACTTCTTGCAATTTAGTATACTGTAGTCGCTGCTCATGATGCGGTCTCCTCTACATTGGGGAGACCAAACACAGATTGGGCGACTGCTTTGCGGAATACCTCCGTTCAGTCCGTAAGGGTGGCCCCAAGCTTCCAGTCGCTTGTCGCTTTAATTCTCCGCTCCACTCCCACTCTCACCTCTCTGTCCTCGGCCTCTTACACTGTTCCAATGAAGCTCAACGTAAGCTCGAGGAACAGCACCTCATCTTTCGATTAGGCACCTTACAGCCTTCTGGAATCAACATTGAGTTCAACAATTTCAGACTATAACCCCTGCCCCCATTTTTTCACATAGCAGCTGTTGATGATTCTGCCATCCCCATTTGCAACATTTAATCTCTCCTGCCTTCCACCCTAGCACAGGCCGTCCCTTTTGTTCTTCCTCCCCTCCCCCTTTCCCTGCCTCTGCACCTGCTTAAAACCTGTTACATCTCTAACTTTTTCCAGTTCTGATGAAGGGTCACAGACCTGAAACGTTGGCCCAGAAATTCGGGTCCCAACGCTGAGTACGCACAGGGTACTCACGCGTAGGCCCAATGAAAGTGCCAGTTTCGTGCATGCATTGCGCATGCGCGGGAAACCAGCACTTCCATTCCCCTGAAAGAAGGGGTTGACAGGTCGAACGCGTGCGCCGGAGAGGCACGCCTGCGCATCGAACTTACGTTTTTTTTGCAGGTTTCTCCGGGAGGGTAAGTCTCCAGCAGTTACACTTTTAAAAAACAGGCGCAAGGCCTGCTTTTAACAAGGTAAGTGGTGAATTAATTAAAATGAAAACATTTTTTCCACAGGTTTATTATTTTTAAATACTTTAAAGAAAGGTAAGTTTATTTTTAGCCCCGTTAGAAAATGTAATTAATTTTTTCAAAAATTTAAATTGTTTAAAATAGTTATTTCATGTAATTTATAGTTATTTTAAAAAAGTGATTAAAAAAAAAATTATTTGAAGTTTTAGTGATGTTTTGGGGCTTATAGTATTTATAGGTTTGACAGCTCTTCCTGTCAAACTTATGAATGAAGCATTCCCTGCTACCATTGGCTCTCCATGGCCCACGTGATCCCAGGGGACGCATCGAACTAACTGCGCCCCTGGGATACGCAAGCACTGCGCGCTGGCAGTTGGAGGAGGCCCAGGATCGGAATCCCACGCGGGCCCACAGCTCAACGGCCGGCGCGCTAGGTAAGTGCAGGTCGGGGGCTTGCACCCGCGGGAAGCCCCCGACCCAAATTTCTGGGCCGTTAACTCTGTTTCTCTCTCCACGGATGCTACCTGGCCTGCTGAGTGTTTTCAGCACTTTCTGTTACTTCAATAGTACTTCATTGGCTGTAAAGCGCTTTGGGACATCCTGAGGTTGAGAAAGCCGCTATAGAAATACAAGTCTTTCATTTATTGCACTGTGCTTTGCTCTGTTGTACTGTAATAGCTCTCAGTGAATATCAGCAACTACTGCAGCCCCTCTGCCTCTGATTAATATTTAAACACAGATGACTCTGAAGCTAGCTTCATCTGTCCTGATGCATCTGGTGAGTAACAGCAATTCCGTCAGTGACAACGCTGAGCTTGGATGGAAAATTAATCTTCCAGGCAAAGGTCTTCCAGGAAGTCATGAGGCTGCGGATTCACTTGCTGAGCAACAACTCGCGATTATACAGTGGGCCTTGCGCAACAGAAACGTTCGGAGCTCTTAACGAGGTGGAGAAAGGTGGAGAAGCAAAACAAGAAGGTGGAAAAGGTGGAAGACCATAGACGTGGTCCGCAGGGCAGGCTTTTAGGAGGCGGTTGAAGGCAGGAAGGAAGGCAGCAAAGCAAAGTGCTTTTAGCGGAGATTTCGAGAGGTCTGAATGAAGAGCGGGAAAGGTACAATTGGGTAACTGTGAGACCAGCACTAACTGGACTAACACTAACTGGATTGGGTAACTGTGAGACCAACACTAACTGGACTAACACTAACTGGATTGGGTCTTCTGGGCCTTGCCACCCCCGGAAGACCAGGTGCTCACTCTGTTGACCTCCGACGTAAGGGGTGTTCTACGCGGAGTGAACACACGAAAGGCTGCTGGACCGGATAGCATCCCTGGACGGGTACTCAAGGAATGTGCTGATCAGCTGGCTGATGTCTTCACCGCCATCTTCAATCTGTCATTGGCCCAGGCAGTAGTCCCTACATGCTTCAAGACTGCTACCATTATTCCTGTGCCAAAACAAACGGCTGTGACGTGCCTGAACGACTATCGACCTGTCGCACTCACACCCATCATAATGAAGTGTTTCGAGAGACTGGTCCTGGCTCACATCAAAGCCAGTGTTCCCGCCTCTCTTGACCAACACCAGTTTGCCTATCGTGCAAACAGATCAATGGAGGATGCAATCACAACTGCTCTACACTCTGCACTGAATCACTTAGACGGTAAAGAGACCTACATCAGAATGCTGTTCATAGACTACAGCTCAGCATTCAACACTATTGTCCCCAACAAGCTGCCCACCAAACTCCACACTCTTGGCCTGAACACTTCCCTCTGCAACTGGACCCTGGACTTCCTAACAAACAGACCCCAGTCTGTCAAATTAGGTAACCACACCTCCCCCTCCCCTGACCCTGAACACGGGGGCCCCACAAGGATGTGTGCTGAGCCCCCTCCTCTACTCCCTCTTCACCCACGACTGTGTGGCTGTTCATGGTTCCAACACCATCATCAACATTGCGGATGATACCACAGTAGTAGGCCAGATCACCAACAACGATGAGTCAGCCTACAGGGAGGAGGTCCAGCATCTCGTGAAGTGGTGCGCCGATAACAACCTGGCCCTTAACATCAAGAAAACCAAAGAAATCATTGTGGACTTCAGGAAGTCTAAAGGCGGAAGTCACACCCCCATCCACAACAATGCGGCTGTGGTGGAAAGGGTGGACAGCTTTAAGTTCCTCGGTGTCCACATCACGGAAGACCTCTCCTGGTCCCTCAATACCTCCTCTCTGGTGAAGAAGGCCCAGCAGCGCCTATATTTCCTAAGGAGGCTGAAGGGATGTAACCTGTCACCCCTGATCCTCTCTAACTTTTACCGCTGCACAATAGAGAGCATCCTGACGAACTGTATCACAGTATGGTATGGCAGCTGTAGCTACTATGACCGGAAAGCCCTGCAGCGGGTAGTCAAAACTGCCCAACGCATTACCGGCACCCGGCTATCGACCATAGAGCACATATACCAGAAACGCTGTTTACGGAGGTCACGGACCATCATCAAAGACCCTACCCACCCCAGCCACAGTCTGTTCGCCCTCCTGCCATCTGGGAGACGCTACAGATGCATTCGCACCCGTATGACCAGATTTAGGAACAGCTTCTTTCCCAGGGCTGTCATCCTACTGAACTCCACAAATAAACTCTAAAGCCTGCACATCTGCCAATGCACTTTATTATGGTTATGTTTATGTTAATGTATTACAAGCCAAATGTATGTTGAATGTTTAAATCTAAACATTCTAAATGTTTAGTGTCTTAATCTAAATGTACACTCTCGGGAGCCGCAAGCCTACATTTCGTTGTACTGCACTTGTGCACTAACAATGACAATAAAGTTGATTATGATTATGATAACTGTGAGACCAGCACTAACTGGACTAATACTGTACTAACTGGATTGGGTAACTGTGAGACTAGCACTAACTGGACTAACACTAAATGGATTGGGTAACTGTGAGACTAGCACTAACTGGACTAACACTAACTGGATTGGGTAACTGTGAGACTAGCACTAACTGGACTAATACTAATTGGATTGGGTAACTGTGAGACTAGCACTAACTGGACTAACACTAACTGGATTGGGTAACTGTGAGACTAGCACTAACTGGACTAACACTAACTGGATTGGGTAACTGTGAGACTAGCACTAACTGGACTAATACTAACTGGATTGGGTAACTGTGAGACTAGCACTAACTGGACTAATACTAACTGGATTGGGTAACTGTGAGACCAGCACTAACTAGACTAACACTAACTGGATTGGGTAACTGTGAGACTAGCACTAACTGGACTAACACTAAATGGATTGGGTAACTGTGAGACTAGCACTAACTGGACTAACACTAACTGGATTGGGTAACTGTGAGACTAGCACTAACTGGACTAATACTAACTGGATTGGGTAACTGTGAGACTAGCACTAACTGGACTAATACTAACTGGATTGGGTAACTGTGAGACTAGCACTAACTGGACTAACACTAACTGGATTGGGTAACTGTGAGACTAGCACTAACTGGACTAATACTAACTGGATTGGGTAACTGTGAGACCAGCACTAACTAGACTAACACTAACTGGATTGGGTAACTGTGAGACGAACACTAACTGGACTAACACTAACTGGATTGGGTAACTGTGAGACTAGCACTAACAGGACTAATACTAACTGGACTGGGTAACTGTGAGACTAGCACTAACTGGACTAACACTAACTGGATTGGGTAACTGTGAGACCAGCACTAACTGGACTAACACTAACTGGATTGGATAACTGTGAGACTAGCACTAACTGGACTAACACTAACTGGATTGGGTAACTGTGAGACTAGCACTAACTGGACTAATACTAACTGGATTGGGTAACTGTGAGACTAGCACTAACTGGACTAACACTAACTGGATTGGGTAACTGTGAGACTAGCACTAACTGGACTAATACTAACTGGATTGGGTAACTGTGAGACCAGCACTAACTAGACTAACACTAACTGGATTGGGTAACTGTGAGACGAACACTAACTGGACTAACACTAACTGGATTGGGTAACTGTGAGACTAGCACTAACAGGACTAATACTAACTGGACTGGGTAACTGTGAGACTAGCACTAACTGGACTAACACTAACTGGATTGGGTAACTGTGAGACTAGCACTAACTGGACTAACACTAATTGGATTGGGTAACTGTGAGACTAGCACTAACTGGACTAACACTAACTGGATTGGGTAACTGTGAGACCAGCACTAACTGGACTAATACTAACTGGATTGGGTAACTGTGAGACCAGCACTAACTGGACTAACACTAACTGGATTGGGTAACTGTGAGACTAGCACTAACTGGACTAACACTAACTGGATTGGGTAACTGTGAGACTAGCACTAACTGGACTAATACTAACTGGATTGGGTAACTGTGAGACTAGCACTAACTGGACTAACACTAACTGGATTGGGTAACTGTGAGACTAGCACTAACTGGACTAACACTAATTGGATTGGGTAACTGTGAGACTAGCACTAACTGGACTAACACTAACTGGATTGGGTAACTGTGAGACTAGCACTAACTGGACTAATACTAACTGGATTGGGTAACTGTGAGACTAGCACTAACTGGACTAATACTAACTGGATTGGGTAACTGTGAGACTAGCACTAACTGGACTAACACTAAATGGACTGGGTAACTGTGAGACTAGCACTAACTGGACTAATACTAACTGGATTGGGTAACTGTGAGACCAGCACTAACTAGACTAACACTAACTGGATTGGGTAACTGTGAGACTAGCACTAACAGGACTAATACTAATTGGATTGGGTAACTGTGAGACTAGCACTAACTGGTCTAATACTGACTAGATTAGGTAACTGTGAGTCTAGCACTAACTGGACTAACACTAACTGGATTGGGTAACTGTGAGACTAGCACTAACTGGACTAATACTAACTGGATTGGGTAACTGTGAGACCAGCACTAACTAGACTAACACTAACTGGATTGGGTAACTGTGAGACGAACACTAACTGGACTAACACTAACTGGATTGGGTAACTGTGAGACTAGCACTAACAGGACTAATACTAACTGGACTGGGTAACTGTGAGACTAGCACTAACTGGACTAACACTAACTGGATTGGGTAACTGTGAGACTAGCACTAACTGGACTAACACTAATTGGATTGGATAACTGTGAGACTAGCACTAACTGGACTAACACTAACTGGATTGGGTAACTGTGAGACCAGCACTAACTGGACTAATACTAACTGGATTGGGTAACTGTGAGACCAGCACTAACTGGACTAACACTAACTGGATTGGGTAACTGTGAGACTAGCACTAACTGGACTAACACTAACTGGATTGGGTAACTGTGAGACTAGCACTAACTGGACTAATACTAACTGGATTGGGTAACTGTGAGACTAGCACTAACTGGACTAACACTAACTGGATTGGGTAACTGTGAGACTAGCACTAACTGGACTAACACTAACTGGATTGGGTAACTGTGAGACTAGCACTAACTGGACTAATACTAACTGGATTGGGTAACTGTGAGACTAGCACTAACTGGACTAACACTAACTGGATTGGGTAACTGTGAGACTAGCACTAACTGGACTAACACTAACTGGATTGGGTAACTGAGAGACCAGCACTAACTGGACTAATACTAACTGGATTGGGTAACTGTGAGACTAGCACTAACTGGACTAACACTAACTGGATTGGGTAACTGTGAGACTAGCACTAACTGGACTAACACTAACTGGATTGGGTAACTGTGAGACTAGCACTAACTGGACTAACACTAACTAGATTGGGTAACTGTGAGACTAGCACTAACTGGACTAACACTAACTGGATTGGGTAACTGTGAGGCTAGCACTAACTGGACTAACACTGACTGGATTGGGTAACTGTGACTAGCACTAACTGGACTAACACTGACTGGACTGAGGAACTGAGAGACCAGCACTAACTGGACTAACACTAAATGGATTGGGTAACTGTGAGACTAGCACTAACTGGACTAACACTGACTGGATTGGGTAACTGTGAGACTAGCACTAACTGGACTAACACTAACTGGATTGGGTAACTGTGAGACTAACACTAACTGGACTAACACTAACTGGATTGGGTAACTGTGAGACTAGCACTAACTGGACTAACACTAACTAGATTGGGTAACTGTGAGACTAGCACTAACTGGACTAATACTAACTGGATTGGGTAACTGTGAGACTAGCACTAACTGGACTAGCACTAACTGGATTGGGTAACTGTGAGACTAGCACTAACTGGACTAACACTAACTGGATTGGGTAACTGTGAGACTAACACTAACTGGACTAACACTAACTGGATTGGGTAACTGTGAGACTAGCACTAACTGGATTGGGTAACTGTGACTAGCACTAGCTGGACTAACACTGACTGGACTGAGGAACTGAGAGACCCGAGGAATTATTAAACGCACAGCTGCATAGATCTCACAATCTTTTTCTTGTGTACTTATGAAGCAAGATAATAAAACTCTAAACACATCTGAATGTAGCTGCCACACACATTAAACTTCTTCCCCCTTTGATGGAAACAAAGAGCATTTAAGGAACTCTCATCACAATAAAATATTAACACTGAAGGGAGTAATTAAAACACCAGTAAAATGATGAAGAGCTGATGTTCCTTTTTTCCTAATTAACTCTCAACAAATGGCTTTTCAGTGGCAAAACTAATTTACTTTGAAGTATAAAAGCGTAATTTCTCTTTGATTTGTATAATTTACCACAAAAAAAAAACAATTCAGAGTCACTGAGAGGGACGGGCTGTGGCTCATCCCTTCCCTTGTAACCTTTGAGCTCGCCCCATGACCGTTTGCTGCCAACCCACGTGACTCTGACCTCAGTGTAGGTTCAATAAAGTTGAACCATCGTACAATTATTTTAGAAGTTGGCGGGGGGTGGGGGGTTTGAAGAGGGCTTTCAGCAAATTCATCATGAAAGGTTCTTATTTACAGAAGTAGTGGAGGAGCTTGAGTAAGTTACCTCAGTGCGGATAGCCTAATGGAACAAAATGCAGACATGCAACACCATCAAATTCAGTGATGAGGCTACAATTACCACTTGCAGATCTCCCGCGTGGCATTGCTCACAGTGAGTCCGATGATGCGGCGTTTTCTAAGGACACAAGTGTTGCGCCAAGTAACGCACAATGTATTATTCTGCTGCTAAGGTGAATCTGAGTCACTTTAAGGCCACAAAGTTTAACTGTCCAGTAAACACAGCTCAGGTCAGTCAGAGTTTAATTGTTGCATTGTCAGGAACTAGTCTAGATTGGAAAGGGCTTGTAAATTGCAGGTTTCAGGTCAATGACTAGCTTTTTTTTAAAGGTTGCTTTGAATCTTTCATAAAGTGTAATGTCTGGAGTATGATGGCTGTGATACACAATTTCTTTTTATATATAGTAGCAAATCTTTTGTGTGAGTCAGAGGATATGCTGCTTTACAACAATAGACATGTTACTAGTGAAGTGTGACAGGGAAAGTGTAACAGGAAGTAATTGCAACACTTACAGGAAGTGTGTATTTGTGCTTCATACATTACAACAGTGACTACACTTCAAAAGTCTTCATTGGCTGTAAAGCGGTTTGGGACATCCTGAGGTCGTGAAAGGCGCTATATAAATACAAGTCTTTCTTTAAGTCTTTTATCTGGGTCAAAATACTGAAATTCTCTATCCAACACCATCACCACAAGGACTGCAGCTGTTCACCATCTCAGGGCAATTAGGGATGGGCAATAAATGCAGCCTTGCCAGCATCCCTCACATCCCCAGAACAAATAACAAATATAGTTAGTTAAAAAAACACTTTAGATTGAGTTGAAACTTTTCCCAACTAACTTCTCAACTTACACTGTTACTTTTACATAAGAACATAAGAAATAGGAGCAGGAGTAGGCCAATCGGCCCCTTGAGCCCGCTCCGCCATTCAACAAGATCATGGCTGATCTGATCCTAACCGCCAATCTACTATCACAGAACCATCTCCTGAATCTAACATAATTAGACACACGAAATAGGAGCAGGATCAGGCTACACGGCCCCTGGGCCCGCTCCGCTACCCACAGGGCCATGTCCGACCCGAACCTAGACTCATGTCCAAATTCCTGCCCGCTCCCCGTAACCCTTAATTCCCTTTACTTCTACGAAATTGTCTATTTCTGTTTTAAATTTATGTAATGATGTAGCTTCTACAGCTTTTTGGGGCTGCATATTCCATGGACCTACCACCCTCTGAGTGAAGTAGTTCCTCCTCATCTCAGTTTTGAAAGAGCAGCCCCTTATTCTAAGACTATGCCCCCTAGTTCTAGTTTCACCCATCATCGGGAACATCCTCCCTGCATCCATCCGGTCCAACCCCTTCACAATCTTATATGTTTCAATAAGATCGCCTCTCATTCTTCTGAACTCCAATGAGTAGGGTCCCAATCTACTCAACCTCTCCTCATATGTCCATCCCCTCATCCCCGGGATTAACCGAGTGAACCTTCTTTGTACTGACTCGAGAGCAAGTATGTCTTTTCTTAAGTATGGACACCAAAACTGTATGCAGTATTCCAGATGCGGTCTCGCCAATACCTTGTACAACTGAAGCAATACATCCCTATTTTTATATTCTATCCCCCTAGCAATGAAAGCCAACATTCCATTGGCCTTCTTAATCACTTGCTGCACCTGCATACTAACCTTTTGAGTTTCGTGCACCAGGACCCCCAGATCCCTTTGTACTTCAGTACTTTCCAGTTTCTTGCCATTAAGATAATAGCTTGCTCTACGACTTTTCCTGCCGAAGTGCATAACCTCACACTTTCCAGTATTGTATTCCATCTGCCAAATCTCTGCCCACTTACTTAGCCTGTCTATGTCCCCTTGCAGGTTTTTTATGTCCTCCTCACTCACTACTTTCCCTCCCATCTTAGTATCATCTGCAAACTTTGATATGTTACACTCGGTCCCCTCCTCCAAATCGTTAATATAGATTGTAAAGAGTTGGGGACCCAGCACTGACCCCTGCGGAACACCACTAGTTACTGATTGCCATTCTGAGAATGAACCATTTATCCCAACTCTCTGCCTTCTGTTAGATAGCCAATCCTCTATCCATGCCAGAATATTACCCCCAATCCCGTGATTTTTTATCTTAAGCAATAATCTTTTGTGTGGCACCTTGTCAAATGCCTTTTGGAAGTCTAAATACACTACGTCCACTGGTTCCCCTTTATCCACCCTATATGTTACTTCCTCAAAGAACTCCAGCAAATTTGTCAAACATGACTTCCCCTTCATAAAATCATGCTGACTTTGTCCTATTAAATGATGATTATCCAAATGTCCTGTTACTGTCTCCTTAATAATGGACTCCAAAATTTTACCTACCACAGATGTTAGGCTAACCGGTCTATAGTTTCCAGCCTTCTGTCTACTGCCCTTTTTAAATAAGGGTGTTACATTAGCAGTTTTCCAGTCTGCCAGGACCTTTGCTGAGTCCAGGGAGTTTTGGAAAATTATTACCAATGCATCCACAATCCCTACCGCCACTTCCCTCAAGACCCTAGGATGTAAGCCATCAGGTCCAGGTGATTTATCCGCCTTGAGTCCCATTATTTTACCGAGTACCACTTCCTTAGTGATTTTGATCGTCCCCCCCCATAGCCCCCTGTTTGTCCAGTGTTGGGATATTCTTAGTGTCCTCTACTGTAAAGACTGATACAAAATATTCATTCAGTGTTTTTGCCATCTCCATATTTCCCACCATTAATTTCCCGGTCTCATCCTCTAAGGGACCAACATTTACTTTAGCCACCCTTTTCCTTTTTATATAACTATAAAAACTCTTACTATCTGTTTTTATATTTTTTGCTAATTTACTTTCATAATCTATCTTCTCTTTCTTAATCAATCTTTTTGTTATTTTTTGCTGTCTTTTAAAGTTTTCCCAATCCTCTATCCTCCCACTAGATTTGGCTACCTTATATGCCCTTGTTTTTAGTCGAATACTATCCTTAATTTCTTTACTTAGCCACGGATGGCTGTCTTTTCTTTTACACCCTTTTCTTCTCAGTGGAATATATTTTTTTTGGAAGTTGTAAAATAACTCCTTAAATGTACACCACTGATCATGTATCGTCTTACCCTTTAATCTATTTTCCCAATCCACTCTACTCAATTCCGCTCTCATACCTTCATAGTCTCCTTTATTCAAGCTTAGCACGCTTGTTTGAGATCCAACCTTCTCACCCTCTAATTGAATATGGAATTCAACCATGTTATGGTCACTCATTCCAAGGGGATCGTTTACTAGGACATTTTTAATTAATCCTGTCTCGTTACACAGGACCAGATCTAAGGTTGCTTGCCCCCTGGTTGGTTCAGTTACATACTGCTCAAGAAACCCATCCCTAATACACTCAATGAACTCAGCCTCAAGGCAGCCCTGCCCAATTTGATTTGTCCAATTAATATGATAGTTAAAATCCCCCATAATTATAGATGCTCCCTTATTACAAGCCTCAACTATTTCCTGATTGATACTCCGTCCAACATAGTTGCAACTGTTCGGAGGCCTATAGACTACGCCCACTAGTGTTTTTTTCCCCTTATTATTCCTTACCTCCACCCAAACTGTTTCATTATCCTGATCTTTTGACCCAATATCATTTCTCTGTATTACAGTGATTCCTTCCTTTATTAACATAGCCACCCCACCTCCCCTTCCTTCCTGCCTGTCCTTCCTGATCGTTAAATAACCTGGTATGTTTAATTCCCAGGCATTGTCACCCTGCAGCCATGTTTCTGTAATGGCCACAAGATCATACCCATATGTAGTTATTTGTGCCATTAACTCGTCTATTTTGTTACGAATGCTACGTGCATTCAGATAGAGAACTTTCAAAGATGTTTTGTGACACTTAGTTCCTGCTTTTGCCCTTTTTATTACTTTACCTTTTACTCCATACCTTCTGCCCCTTCCTGACACGCTCTGGTTTTTAATTTCCCCACTGCTACCTAAGTCTATGACCTTCTCTGTTGTCATTTTTATTATTTGCTCTCTAGGAACCTCCCCCCCACTAGTTAGTTTAAAGCCCTCTCTACAGCCCTAGTTATATGATCCGCCAGGACTCTAGTCCCAGCACTGGCCAAGTGAAGCCCGTCCCAACGGAACAGCTCCCTCCTGCCCCAGTACTGGTGCCAGTGTCCCAGGAAGCAAAACCTATTTCTCCCACACCAGTCTTTGAGCCACGCATTTAACTCTCTAATTTTATTTGTCCTAGCCAAATTCGCTCGTGGCTGTTACTTTTCCCAACTAACTTCTCAACTTACACTGTTATTCTCTTGATTACCTTTCTTTTTCTCTCCTTCAATTTATTGTCAACTCCCATCCATCCACCCGCTCCCTTCGATTTTTCTGTCAACGAGATTATTTACTTTGGCCCAGTTTTTGTCACATTACTCAAATCCAAAGTGCCAAGATTTAGGTCACATTCAATTGACGAGACCTAGATAGTGCTGGAAGTCAGAATTCAAACTTGTGCCTGGCTTCATCGGTTGTGCATCGAGATGCAGTTCTTCCACCACTTACTGCGCTTTGTGTCCTCTACCGTTTCATGGCTCGGGATTGGTGCAAACCATGGGGAGGACAACAAAAAGGCTTTTCGGATTAAAAGAACAGAAGAAGGAAGCAAGTTAAAGAGTGAATTTGGTGACATGAACCTCAAGAACATCAACAACTTGCATTTATATAACGCCTTTAACGTAGTAAAACGTCCCAAGGCATAATCAGACAAAGATTGACACCGAGGCACATATTGACCAAAAGCTTAGTCAAAGAGGTAGGTTTTAAGGAGCATCTTAAAGGAGGTGGAGAGGCAGAGGGAGGGAATTCCAGAGCCTAGGGCCCAGGCAGCTGAAGGCACGGCCGCCACTGGTGGAGCGAAGAAAATTGGGGATGCGCAAGAGGCCAGAGTTGTAGGAGCGCAGAGATCTCGGAGGGTTGTAGGGCTGGAGGAGGTTACAGAGATAGGGTGGGGCAAGGACATGGAAAGATTTGAAAACAAGCAAAGTAACAGAGTGGATTTGAGGAGGCAGTTGGGATGAATATAAACTGCCGTGCACTAGAAGAACAACAAGAACTTGCATTTATATAGCACCTTTAACGTAGGAAATTGTCTCGAGGCGCTTCAGAGGAGCATAATCAGACAAAAATTGACACTGAACCAAAGAATGAGACATTAGGACAGGTGACTAGAAGCTTGGTCAAAGTGGTGGGTTTTAAGGAGCGCCTTAAAAGAGGAGAGAGAGAGGTTGATCGGGTTCAGCTATGAGGATCTCCCATTAAGGAAGGCCACACTTGGGCCAGGCGCTGGAGTGCAAGCGGTGCATAAACAACTCTCGCCCAGCAAGGACCAGGCACCTTCGGAAGGGAGGGGAGCGAAACTGGGGAAGGGGAAACAATGGCGAGGATCTACAAGAAATGATCCAGTGCGGCCAGCGAGGAGGGGAGTGCATTGCAGGAAATCGCAGGTAGGCAGGACTGTGCTGAGAGTGCGAGATTGCCGAATCATCCCTACTGTGAAACACAATGTTGGCAACAAGGAAAGTAATTGAATTGCAATTTATTCAGGGTAAAATTAGAATAGGGTGAACCAGAGCTACACACTCAGCAAAACAAGGGGGCTGAGCTACTTTAATTACCATCGAGAAATACATTACAATCAATTCCACGCACATTGTGGTAAACAGGGAAATGAATCATCTGTGCAGCAGGTTTCATTAAGAGAGTGCGAGGTGATTGATTGGGGGATTTGTGTACAGTCTATTTGCAGCAAAGCTTCCCCCCCACCACGCCCCACCTCCGTCCCTCCCCGTTGCTTAGCTGCTGCAATCGAGTGAGCCCCCGCTTGTTACTGCTGCCAATGTAGAACAACGCAAATAGCACGTATCGTCACGGGGTCAGCCATGACTCAGTGGGTAGCACTCTCGCTTCTGAATCAGAAGGCTGTGGGTTCGAGTCCCACTCCAGAGACTTGAGCACAGAAATCTAGGCTGACACTCCAGTGCAGTACTGAGGGGGTGCAGCACTGTCAGAGGTGCCGTTTTTTGGACGAGACATTAAATTGAGGCCCCATCTGCCCTCTCAGGTGAACGCAAAAGATCCCACGTAGAGCAGGAGTGTTCTCCTCGGTGTCCTGTTCAATGTTTATCCCTCAACCAACATCACTAAAAAACAGGTTAACTGATCATCATCAAATTGCTGTATGTGGGATCTTGCTGAGCGCTAATTGTCTGTCGCGTTTCCTACATTACAACAGCAACTATAGCACTTCATGGGCGGCAAAGCGCTTTAGGACGTCCTGAGGTCGTGAAAGGTGGCTATATAAATGCAAATTCTTTATTTTCTCTATCATGTGACCTATCCATGGTCATTAAATTGGGGCATAAGGGGCCGACTGCTTGACAGAACGTAGCACAAGCCACATTTCCGTGAGGAACTGGAGTCCCCCGATCTGCACCAGTTAGCGCCTAGACACATTCACCGAGCGGGAACTAGGGTCCGACAGGCTGCACTGTATTCTCACCGATTTACTTTGGCAAAGTTAAGGGTCTAGCTCCTGAACGATCTTGGGTTTAAACTGTTTTGGGATATGTCTCTGATTAATGAAACTTGGTTTGTGTCCTCTACCATTTCGTGGCTCGGGATTGGTGCAAACCATGGGGAGGACAACAAAAAGGTTTTTTGGATTAAAGGAACAGAAGAAGGAAGCAAGTTAAAGAGTGAATTTGACGAGACAGTTTGAGGTGAATATAAACTGCCATGAACCTCAAGAACATCAACAACTTGCATTTATATAACGCCTTTAACATAGTAAAACATCCCAAGGCATAATCAGACAAAAATTGACACCGAGGCACATATTGACCAAAAGTTTAGTCAAAGAGGTAGGTTTTAAGGAGCGTCTTAAAGGAGGTGGAGAGGCAGAGGGAGGGAATTCCAGAGCCTAGGGCCCAGGCAGCTGAAGGCATGGCTTTTCGCTCCATTTCTCAAACAGGATGTTTCTGGATAACCTGCTACACAATTTATCGTATCGGGATTTGCTGGGACAGAAGCCATTAGGGTGGAACCCTGTGCATAAAGCAATTTTAAACACTTCATTGAGAAAGGCCGACACAAAAGGCCAGTCTTTCTGTTAAAGTATCAGTAAAAGGTCCCAGTTCTGACTCAAAGTACAGGAAACTTTTTTTAATCCGGCACCGACGGGACCGACGTGGTGCCAGTTCATCAAAAATTCCAGATAACCGAAAGCTATAGTAAAAGATACGGAGAGCTGACAGCTCCGTATAAAGCAACAAACACTGTTGCTTAGCAACAAATGCAGAACAATGGCCACAAGTTCCAAGCGTCTCTGTAGCTTAGCAACAGCTGCAGCCACACCCTTGCACAGCAACAGATCGAGGAAGGCAAGTACAATATGAAGTAAAACTTACCTGAACCTACTCCTGAATTTTTCCGGTTAACCAAGATTTCCGGTTATTTAGGTGCCGGTAAATCGAAAGTTTCTTGTAGCTCCCGGTAAGAGGATGGGACTGTACCAGGCACTAACTGGCACCTGTGGAACCATAGTGCAAATCACACCTTTGCGAGAGAAGTGGGGAAGAAATTCTCCATGGAACAAAGATGGTTCCTGAGCTGCTGGCACCGTGGAAACGTCACGGCAAAAGAAGTGCCCAGGGTCAGTGTAAGGGGAAGAGAGTTTACTTTCAATTGTGTGTCAGTC
The DNA here is from genome assembly GCF_052327205.1 of Somniosus microcephalus. Taxonomy (NCBI): domain Eukaryota; kingdom Metazoa; phylum Chordata; class Chondrichthyes; order Squaliformes; family Somniosidae; genus Somniosus; species Somniosus microcephalus. Next base: position 53,149,394 of record NC_141008.1, read on the forward strand.
GTGGCTCAGTGGGTAGCACTTGGGCATCTGAGTCAGGAAGGCTGAGGGTGCAAGTCCCACTCCACAGTCTTCAGCACATAGACTAGGCTGACACTCTAGTGCAGTACCGAGGGAGTGTTGCACTGTCAGGGGTGTTGTCTTTTGGATGAGGCGTTAAAACGAGGCCCCGTCTGCCCTCTCGGGTGGATGTAAAAGATCCCAGGGTGTCCTGGCCAATATATGTCCCTCAACCAACACCCCCAAAAACAGATTATCTGGTCATTATCACAATGCTGTTTGTGGGAGCTTGCTGTGCGCAAATTGGCCACCATGTTTCCTACTTCAAAAGTAGCTGTACAGCGCTTTGGGACACCCTGAGGATGTGAAAGGCGCTATACTACAAACAAACAAAGTATTTACAACACACAGAAACTGACCATTTGGCCCCACTTAGGCAAGTTTGTTCTTTTTTCAATCCTAGATGACTTTTGGAACTATTGGTAAATGCCTCCAATTTAAAATTCTCATCCTCATGTTTAAATCCCTATATGGCCTCGCCTCTCTGTAACCTCCTCCAGCCCTGCAACCCTCCGGGAAAACACTGTTCTTCCAACTCTGGCATCTTGTGGGTCCCTTCCTTCCGGCCGTGCCTTCAGCCACCCTGTCCCATTGCTCTGGAACTCTCAACCTAAAACCGTCCACATAACCTCCCGCCTCCATCCACCCCACCGCCATTGGTCTACCGACATGTCCATTGTCGCGAGCCACCGCCTTCCCGCGGCCAATAGAAAAGTGAACAGCCTCTTCATTACCCGATTGGATGATTCTCAACTTCAATCAAAACAGCTCTTTTCCCATCTTCAATGTTTTCGAATAATAACTAAAATTATTCAAAGAAAATGAAATAAAAAGTGTTAAAAAAATCCCAATGATTTTTCTCCAGGATTGCGCTTAGCAGTATCCTGGGGATCAATCTTCAGTTCCTGGAAACTCCAGGGCAATCTTGGAGGGTTGGCAACCCTACTCTGGCCCAGGTTTTTTGGTCACCCCTCCCATTGTCTCCTTCTTTGGCTCGTCATCCATTTTCTGCCTGATGTGCCTCTGCGAAGAGCCTAGGGATGTTTTTTCTGCATTTAAGGTGCTATATAAACGGCAAGTCTGTCAGCTGTGGCTCACCGGGCAGCACTCTCGCCTCTGAGTCTGAAGGCCGTGGGTTCAAGTCCCACTCCAGAGACTTGAGCACAAAAATCTAGGCTGACACTCCAGTGCAGTGCTGAGGGAGTGCTGCACTGTCGGAGGTGCCGTCTTTCGGATGAGTCATTAAACCAAGGACCCGTCTGCTCTCTCAGGCGGACGTAAAAGATCCCCTGGCACTATTTTGAAGAGCTTGGGGAGTTCTCCCCAGTGTCCTGGCCAATATTTATCCCTCAATCAACATCACTAAAAACAGATTATCTGGTCATTATCACACTGCAGTTTGTGGGTTGTGCGCAAATTGGCTGCTGCGTTTCTTATGTTACAACAGTGACTACACGTCAAAAGTACTTCACTGACTGTGAAGCACTTTGGGACGTTCTGAGGTTGTGAAAGATGCTATATAAATGCAAGTCTTTCTTTTTTCCAAGTTTGTGTTGCACTAATTTCCCTTTGCAACACCAGCTACCCTGAGGAAATGCAGTTTATTATTAACACATTTTTTTTTTTTACTGTGGTCTCGACCAGGAGGTTAAACGCGTTAACAAAAGTAAAGATTTCAATTTCCTTCCTATATTGAAAGCCCCTCTGCAGGTGGCTGATGTAATTTGAGGCGCTGTATTGGGTGCAAATTATTATTTTTTTACATGAGGTGACAATGTGGGCAGCATTTGCATAAAATGCAGAGACACAAATGAACACAACGTGCAGTCAGATTCTAATCCTGAATTAGATCCGAAATGAGAGAAAGGCAAATTAAATTTGGCAGCACGATCAGCATTTCATTGTTGCCGTGGATCATGGGCCTGCAGAGCTGGCCGCTGTCTTTTTGATCTCTCCGGCCTCTCCCAGTTTCCCACAGCCAGCTGTCTCGCTAACGGAACACGGAGAGACTTCCTCCAGCCCGGGGAGAGTCTTGTCGAGTCTCCCCTCACTCGGCTAAAACTCTGCAGGGTTAAACTCAGCTGCTGCAGTTGGCGAGGGAGCTGTCCTAAGTGTCAGCTCCCTCCCATGTACCGGCATCAATGTACCAGCTCCCTCCCATGTACATAAAAACACAAGAATTAGGAGCAGGAGCAGGCCATACGGCCCCTCGAGACTGCTCCACCATTCAGTAAGATCATGACTGATCTTCGATCTCAACTCCACTTTTCTGCACTATCCCCATATCCCTTGATTCCTTTACAGTCCAAAAATCTATCAATCTCGGTCTTGAATATACTCAACGACTGAGCATCCACAGCCCTCTGGGGTAGAGAATTCCAAAGATTCACAACCCCGAGTGAAGAAATTCCTCCTCATCTCAGTCCTAAATGGTCGACCCCTTAACCTGAGACTATGTCCCCTAGTTCTAGACTCTCCAGCCAGGGGAAACAACCTCTCAGCATCTACCCTGTCAATCCCCCTCATAATTTTATACATTTCAATGAGATCACCACTCATTCTTCTAAACTCCAGAGAGTATCGGCCCAATCTACTCAATCTCTCCTCATAGGACAGCCCTCTCATCCCAGGGATCAATTCAGTGTACCAGCTCTCTCCCGTGCACCCAACACCCTCCATACTTTGCTCAAGTGGCCATTTCCCATGTATGAGTGCAGAGAATGATCAGCCGGGGGGACATCACACCCGAGTCCAATCCTGTCCTCGTCTGGTGTTTAAAGCTGAGATAGATAGATTTTTGGACTCCAGGGGAATCAAGGGATATGGGGATTGGGCAGGAATGTAGAGTTGAGGGCGAAGATTAGCCACGATCTTATTGAATGTCGGAGCAGGCTTGAGGGGCCGTATGGCCTACTTCTGCTCCTAATTCTTATGTACAGCATGTACTTTCCAACAGGGTCACTGCAGCAACCCACAGTCACGATTGAGCAAAAAGAGGACCTGTAACAATGATTAACCGCCTATGAAACGAGACCGACTCGCTACTGACAACTAGAGTTTTTACTTCTCCTAATGCCACCATCTATCAGCCGCCCAATTATACTTAGTGTTATTTGTGCTGTTTTACAGGTCCCTCCACTTAAAAACACAGAGTTAGAAAAAACAGTTACCATGGCTTTCATTTCTGAGAGACCCGCAATTACTGGGAGATTAATCTTGACAAGAGCAGCGCAGGTTAAAAGCAAGTTTATTTATTTCAAATTGGAAAATGATACCCTTTCAAAGGATTCAGTGCATGGCCACAGCCCTGTTTCTGTATTGGCTTTCGCTGATTTGTGAGGCAACAACAGGGGGCCCTAAAACTGTCCATGGGCTAGGGAGGAGAAACATCAGGGTTCCTGCTCCTGATCGCTATCTGCTGACCCCACACTGGGAAAGGGCCGGGTGTGTGTTTGTGTGTGTGGATGTTGGGTGAATTGAATGAAAGAACGAACTTGCATTTATATCGCGCTTTATACAACCTCAGAACGTCCCAAAGCGCTTTACAGCCAATGAAGTACTTTTTAAAGTGTAGTCACTGTTGTATTGTAGGAAACACGGCAGCCAATTTATGCACAGCAAGCTCCCACAAACAGCAATGCGATGATGGCCGGATAATCTGTTTTTTTTTAGTGATGTTGGTCAAGGGATCAATATTGGCCCAGGACACCGGGGATAACTCCCCTGGCTCTTCTTCGAAATAGTGCCATGGGATCTTTTACGTCCACCTGAGAGGGCAGACGGGGCCTCGGTTTAACGTCTCATCCGAAAGATGGCACCACTGACAGTGCGGCACTCGCTCAGTACTGGCGTTGGGAGTGTCAGCCTAAATTTTGTGCTAAAGTCTCTGGTGTGGGGCTCGAACCCACAACCTTCTGACTCAGAGGCGAGAGCGCTACCCACCGACTGACACCTAAAAAGGAACAGACCGAGGCCATACAGCCATGTTTGAACGACGACAGCCAGGCAATCCTTTTCATAAAAAAAGACAAAATAATCAACATAAAAATACAAGGGAAGTTAAAATGAAACAGAGCAGCAGAGGGCCAGGTAGTGTAACCAGAAAGTCATCAGAGACCCATTAATCGTGCCATTGCTCTCACAATGTACCTGCTTTAGTCAGAGACATGGCTTCAGTTTATTATTTTTTGACTCTGCTTTGCATCTCATTTATCAAGATTATCATGGTTTCTATTTATCACTCGATGATACAGTGAAGGTGTCATCATCACGGGATTTACATACTGTGATATATCAAGTGCAGGGCCCAAACCAGTTAATATCTTTAAAGCCATCGCTTGCCCAGGCACCAATTCATTCTGCCAGGGAAAGGAGGAAAAGTAATGGATTATGAGAACAGTTTGTACTAAAGGCTGTTCCTTTATTGGATCGATTGAATGTCAAACCCACGTCTGACCTATTACAGGATTAGTAGATGTAATTACTTTAAGCAGGAGTAATCACCAGTTTTATTTGTGTGGAGCTCAGCAATGTACAGTTTAGTTTTGGTTTATTCACAAACAATTTTTCCTATTTGCTTTCCTGATTTTTCCTAAGATACAGGGAGAGCAGAGAGTGGTAGAGGGAGATAGGGAGATGGGGAGGGGAGAGGGGCAGAGGAGAAATGGAGAGGGGAGGAGAAATGGAGAGGGGAGAGGGAGGGGGAGAGGGGAGGGGGACGGGGAGAGGGGAAGGGAGAGAGGAGGGAAGAGGGGGAGGGGGAGAGAGGGAGGGGGAGAGAGGGAGGGGGAGAGAGGGAAGAGGAGCGGGGTATAGGGGCGAGTGGGAGAGGGTGATGGAGAAGGGGTATAGGGGCGAGTGGGAGAGGGGGAGGGAGAGAGGGGAATTGAGGGAGGGTTAGAGGGGGAGAAGGGGAGAGTGGGAGGGGAGAGGAGAAGAGGCAGGGGGAGGGCAAGAGAGGGAGCGGGGAGGGGGAGAGGGGGTGGGGGAGAGGGTGCAAAGGGGTAGAGGAGGAGAGGGAGAGGGGGAGGGGAGAGGGGGAGGGGAGAGGGGGAGAGGGGAGGGGGGAGGGGAGAGGGGAGGGGAGAGGGTGTGGGAAGTGGGGAGGTGTAGAAGGGGGGAGGTGGAGAAGAGGAGAAGGGAGACAGAGAGGGTAGAGGGGGAGAGGGGAGAGGTGAGAGGAGAGAGGGGGAGGGGAGAGGGGTAGAGGAGAAAGAGGGAGAGGGGGTGGGGAGAGGGGGGCGAAGGAGGGATGGAGAGGGAGGGAGGGGAGGAAAGGGGGAGGGGACAGGTAGAGAGTTGAGGTGGAGAAGGGGCGAGGGGGAGGTGAGAGGGGGAGGTGGAGAAGAGAGGATAAGGGTGGGGGAGAGGGGGGAAGAGGAAATGGGGAGAGGGTGGAGGTGGATAAGGGGGAGGGGTTTGGAGAAATAGGAGGAGGGAGAGATGGGAGGGGAGAGGGAGAGATGGAGGGGGGAGAGAAGGAGAGATAGAGGGGAGGGGGAGAAGGATGAGGGGTGAAGGATGAGGGGGAGAGGGGGAAGGTGGAGAAGGGGTGAAAGAGCTATCCAATTAGTCCCACTCCCCCTGCTCTTTCCCTATAGCCCTGTATTTTCTTTTCCCTTTTCAAGTACAGACCCGATTCCCTTTTGAAAGTCACTATTGAATTAAGCGCCTTGGGATGTTTTACGGCGTTAAAGATGCAATATAAATGCAAGTTGTTGTTGTTGAATCTGCTTCCACCGCCATTTCAGGCAGTGCATTCCAGATACTAACAACTTGCTGTGTACTAAAATGTCTCCTCATCTCCTGATGGTGAGAGCTGGTTGGTCTTACTCATTGAGTTGAATTTGATGCTCATTTTCCTTTTCTTGGTGTCAGTCCTGATCGGTTGCTGGCAATCTCACTACAGAGTCAGAAGGATGCGGGACCCCAAGACTTGAGTACACGGGGTGAGGAATTCAGCTCACAACCGCCTGCTTTTCCCAGTGTAAAATTGGCGTTAAACCTGCTGAATTGCGTTCTGTGACTTGCTGCGCCGGAACTGCGACAGGCGCCATATTGGCTTGGGAAACTTTTACTCGTCCAGGGTACTCGCCTGATACAGGCATTAAGCTCTTTTAATATGCAAATCGGGAGGCTCCGACGCTGGTTGTAGGAACCCAATGGCAAATTCGGGTACAAATGGGCAGATCTTGTTCCGCTGAGTTGTACCAGGCATCGGGCAACCTAACCAGTGGCTATTAAAGGCCGCTCAAAAGAATTTTAAAAAAGGCCTGAAAAATTTTCAGCTTCTATTTTTGTGGGCTCCTCCTAGGCCCAGAAAAAAACTCCAGCCTGCTGCCGGCATGTTTGAGGCCCCCCCTGGGGTGGCCATGAACGTGAATCAGCGTCCTCAGGAGAGAAGGTTACATAAGAACATAGGAATTAGGAGCAGGAGTAGGCCGTATGGCCCTTCGAGCCTGCTCTGCCATTCAATTAGATCATGGCTGATCTTCAACCCCAACTCTACTTTCCCGCCCTATCCCCGTATCCCTTGATTCCAGTCCAGAAATCTATCGATCTCAGCCTTGAATATACTCAACGACTCAGCAGCCACAGCCCTTTGGGGTAGAGAATTCCAATGATTCACAACTATCTGAGTGAAGAAATTCCTCATCTCAGTCTTAAAATGGCCGACCCCTTATCCTGAGACTATGCCCCCTAGTTCTAAGAACATAAGAAATAGGAGCAGGAGTAGCCCATTCGACCCCTCGAGCCTGCTCTGCCATTCAATGAGATCATGGCTGATCTTCTGCCTCAACTCCATTCACCGGCCCTATCGCCATATCCCTTGATGCCTTTACTAGTCAGAAATCTATCGACTTCTGTTTTGAACATACCCAATGACTGAGCCTCCACTGCCCTCTGGGGTAGAGAATTCCAAAGATTCACCACCCTCTGTGTGAAGAAATTTCTTCTCATCTCAGTCCTGAATGGCCTACCCTTTATCCTGAGGCTGTGGCCCCTGGTTCTAGACTCCCCAGCCAAGGGAAACATTCTCCCAGCATCCACCCTATCAAGCCCTGTAATAATTTTGTATGCTTTAATGAGATCCCCTCTCATTCTTCTGAATTCAAGAGAATACAGGCCTAGTTTACTCAAGTTTAGTTCTAGACTCTCCATTCAGGGGACACCACCTCTCAGCATCTAAGGTTGTGGGCGATAGGAGGAAATATAGGTTCCTGCAGCACTGTAACAAAGGTCATCGACCTGAAACATAAACTCTGTTTCTCTCTCCACAGATGCTGCCTGACCTGCTGAGTATTTCCAGCATTTTCTCTTCATATTGCAGTTTTCCAGCATCCGCAGTATTTTGCTTTTGTTTTAGTGTGATGTTAGAGTCTAGTCATGCTGTTCCAAAATAGTAACTCTGGGAGAAAGGGAGAGAATAAAAGAAAGAGGGAGGACTGGTGAGAGAAAGGGATAAAGACAGAATGGGAGGCAGAGAGAGAAGGATAGAGAGAGATAAAAAGAGGAACAGGAAAGGAGAGGGACTTTTAAAGAGAGAGAAAGAAAGAAAGGAAGAGAGAGATAGAAAGAAGGAAAGAAAGGAAGGAAGGAAAGAAGGAAGGAAGAAGGAGGGACAGAAGAGGAGGGGAAGAGAGAACAGGAGGAGAGAACAGGGGCAAGGAGAAAGGGTAAGATTGGATTAGTGAAGCAGATTTAGTATTTGAAAAAAGACTTACTATAAATAAAGAAAAGCGTTTAACACAGATTATTCACGCAAGGTGTAGCTAGCAAATCATTAAAGTTGAGTGATTTTAATTGTGACCCATTAATGACTCCGTTGCAGTGCAGAGAGGGAAGGGTCATCACCTGCTGATGTCTGAACACTGAGACGGCATCATTTGAAGAAGTTGCTGATGGTGTTTGCTGAAAACTGATTAAAGTTTTTTTTTTAACGTTGCCACGGTAACAGAGTCATGCTGTCACACAGACATGCTCCAACATGGGCTCTGCAAGTGCAGAAGATCAACCGAGAACAGCACGAGGAAATTACCTGTCCAGTTTGGATAACATCCCAACAATGAGGAGAGGCAATGAGAATGTGTAAGCAGCATACGGAGTGTTGTCGTTTCCAACAAAACTGCAGGGGCTCCATTGCCTGATGACTCAGTGATGATGCACAGCACCTGCTGTGGTACTGACCAGCGTTGAACCATGGTCAGTGCCGAGTTAGCTGACGTCACAGCTGGGGGCACAATTGGCCTCATTCCCCTTGGGCTAGGAAGGAGTAAAGATCAGCCAGGTCGCCTCAACCTCCAGCAAACCCTCCGCTCCCCACCACCCCCTCCCCGCAGGCTGGAAACTGTGCCTGCCTCTTTGACCAAACTTTTGGTCACTTGCCCTAGTATCTCTTTTTGTGGCTCGGTGTCAATCTTTGTCTGATAAAGCAATCCTGATTTTAATCGCTCCACCATTGGCAGCCGTGCCTTCAACTGCCAAGGCCATAAGGTCTGGAATTCCCTCACTAAAACTCTGCCTCTCCGCCCCTCTCTCTCTGCCTTTAAGACACTCCTTAAAACCTACCTCTTTGACCAAGCTTTTGGTCACCTGCCCTAATTTCTCCTTATGTGGCTCAGTGTCATATTTTGTTTGATATCACTCCTGTGAAGTGCCTTGGGATGTTTTACTATGTTAAAGGTGCTATATAAATACAAGTTGTTGTCGTCGGTGCCATCTTTCGGATGCAACATTAAACCGAGACCCCGTCTGCTCTCTCAGGTGGACGTAAAAGATCCCACGGCCACTATTTCGAAGATAGGGGAGTTCTCCCCGGTGTCCTGGCCAATATTTCTCCCTCAACCAACACAACAACAAAAAAACAGATTATCTGGTCATTTTCACATTGCTGTTTGTGGGAGCTTGCTGTGCGCAAATTGGCTGCCGCGTTTCCCACATTACAACAGTGACTCCACTTCAAAAAGTACTTCATTGACAGTAAAACGCTTTGAGACGTCCGGTGGTCGTGAAAGGCACCATAGAAATGCACGTCTTTCTTTCTCCAGGCATCGTGGTGTGTGGGCCCGACTCGATGGACCAGCTGGTCTTTTCCTGCCCATCAATTTCATCTGATTGTCAGTCGTACGAGGCGGTCGGTATTGTCAAAGGAAATGAAGATTGAAGCTCATGCTCTCAGGTCACAAGAGGACTCCGTGGACAATCTCTATGATGGAAATGGGCCGGAGTCAAAGGATGGGACTGTGGATGTACCTCAATGTTACGTTTTAAGCCGAACCTCTGGGTTATACGACAATCCCAGGAACTCAAAGCTAGGACCCGAGATAGCTACAGAGCACTTGCTTTGTCCTATGGTCGCTATGAATGGGCACAGTGCTTTGTCCCGGGTCGCTATGAATGGGCACAGTACTTGGCCCCTGGGTTGCGATGAACGGGCACAGTGCTTTGTCCCGGGTCGCTATGAATGGGCTGGAATCTGCTGGATCTGAACTACATTCTAGCGAGTCGGAGGTGAAGTCGGCAGGGAAGCTGGGCTCCACCCCTTCAGTGCTTTTTGCTTAATTTTCTAATTTCCTGCTGGTTTTTCCCCATTTCCAGATGGAGCGGAGGTTAGGTGCTTATTTGGAGCATGCAGCCACAACGGCTGAACACATGCATCTTTAATTAATGACTGTCAAGAATATATATTCTACTGACAACTAGTGCACTGGTGGATTGTGACATGACTGGCTGAGATTTACATTTTCCCATTTCTGTTGTTTAACTCTTTGGAGGAAATCATTTCACACATGAAAGGAGCGTGCTTGCAAAGTATTTTTTTTTGCATGCGAGGTTGCTGAACCTGTCTCTCAGTTTTGCTGAGACGAAGATAACAGAGGCCGCTACCAGAAAGGAAGAAAAGGTGAGCTCCAATTCTCAATAACATCAACGACTTGCATTTAGATAGCGCCTTTAACGTATTAAAACATCCCACGGGGTTGCTTCACAGGCGCGTAATCAAGGCTAAAGAAAATTGACACCGAGCCAAAGGAGGAGATATTGGGACAGGTGACCAAACCGCTTGGTCAAAGAGGTCGGTTTTAAGGAGCATCTTAAAGGAGGGGAGAGAGGTGGAGAGGTTTAAAGAGGGAACTCCAAAGCTTAGGGCCGAGATGGCTGAAGGCACGGCCGTCAATGGTGGGGGGGGCGAAGGAAGTCTGTCACATGTAACCACAGGTGCCTTTTAATTAGAGACTGAACTGCTGAGCTGACCGGAGCTATGTCACGTTGCACCATCATGAAGAGAAAAGCAGTTACGAAGAAGCCAATTCTGATAGGCAAGATAGGAAGTATACTATTTCTGAACAGTGGCTGCTGTTTAAATCTTCCTTCAGAAACAGTGTTTATTCTGATGTTATAAGGGTGCGTACGCTTGTGTTTATTTTTTTTTGATTTCCTCGCCTTCCCTTGCAAGATTCAACTTGGTTTATTATTGCCACTCTTGCCTCTGCAAGGCACAAGGTTGTGGGCTCAAGCCCCGTTCCAGGACTTGAGCATATAATCCTGGCTTGACATTTCGTTGTAGTACTGAGGGAGTGTTGCATTGTTGGAAGTGCCACCCATTTAGAAAAGATGTCAAAGGCGAGGAATTGAATGTTAAGTCTAGGCTTACAAAGTATGTTAAAGAGAAGGGAACCTTTTACCTAATCTGGCCCACAACCGACTCCAGTCCCACACTATGTGATTGACTCTTATATGTCCCCTGGCTTGGCCTAGTAAAGACAATCGCTATGGAAGGTCCATCACTATCTTCTGAGGGCAACTAAAGATGGACAATAAATGTCAGTGTCATCCACATCACAAGAACAAATAATAATTTTTTTAAATGTTCTCCTCTGTAACTTGGGTGCTGCTGCCGATGGTAGCACCCCTTGCCACTGTCCCAGCTGTGTTCAGCTAATTTACCCTAGGCCAGGGATCTTCCTGGCCAGTGTGACCCACATAACTGACTGGATAAACTCACGCAGGTGAGATGTTAAACCGAGGCCCTGTCTGCCCTCTCAGGTGGAATGTAAAAGATCCCCATGTCACTATTTTGAAGAAGAGCCGGGGCGTTCTCCCCGGTGTCCTGGCCAATATTTATCCCTCAGCCAACCTCATTAAAACAGATTATTTGGTTGTTGTCACAATGCTGTTTGTGGGAGCTTGCTGTGCGCAAATTGGCTGCCGTGTTTCCTACATTACAACAGTGACTACACTTCATAAGTACTTAATTGGCTGTAAAGCGCTTTGGGACGTCCTGAGGTCGTGAAAGGTGCAAAAAAATGCAAGTCTTTCTTTCACTCAAGTATCATGGGAACATTCATTACTGTACACTGATCGACAGTGAAATCCATTTTCCATCTGCTTAATTTGCCCAGGTCCCGCTGATGTTGCCACTTTGGGCACTTAGTTTGGTGTCATCAGCAAATTTACAGAACATTTTCCGCGTCTCTCCTCCATCATTTATGAGCAGTGCAAACAGCAGCAAAAGACCCCTATGAGCCTTCGTTAGTTACTGCTTCCCTCCCGCCAACCCCCGCGCCCCCCCCCCCACTCCAGGATGGAGCTCTTTGTATTTATCATCACCTTCCATTCGATTGCCAAATCAGTTTTCAATCCAGTTACCTAATTTCTCATTAATTCTGCATTCTTTAATCTCCTTTGAAAGCTTCAAATGCTGACCTTTATCAAATGGCTTCTGAAAATCCAAGTAAATTACTTTCATTGGACAGCTCTTAAGAGCTAATTGAATTACCTCCTCAAAGAACTCCAGTAGATGCACGAGGCATGACCCTATTTCCACTAAAACTACAATGACTATCTCTTCTGGCCTCTGTACTCTGTCAATGAACACCAGCTCTGTAAAATATTTTCCTCGCTACCAATGTTAGACTCAGTAATTGGTAATTCACGGTCTTGCTCATTTTCTTCATGTCAGGATAATGTGTTTCTGTGGTAAACCACTGTTATACCTGTCTGTGTCTGTATGTGTATTCCACTAGGTACAGGTCTGGACATGCCTCGGCTGACTCCTCCCACTGTTCCAGGTATATAAGTGACTACCTCCCAGTCCCTTAGTATTCTGGACGGGTCGACCACTCGAGACAAGACCTTCATTCTTTAGTTAATAAAAGCCTGATTGTTACTCGCTCAACCTCAGTCTTTTGAGTAATTGATGGCGCATCAATTTTATTAACTAAATTTTTTATAATGGAGAAGACCCTCACACCAGCATGCCTGGACCTGGACAGTCGGGAAGCGGACGCTTCCACCAAGTTTCCTCACTGGCTCACGTGCTTCGAGACATTCCTGACTGCCTCCACTGCGGTCGAAACGGATGCGGACAAACTGTCTGTCCTGTTCTCCAAGGTGAACCACCGAGTGTACTCAGTCATCCGGGACGCGACCTCGTACACAGCCGCCCTCCAGCTCCTCAAGACCCAGTACACGCGCCCTGTGAACGAAGTATACGCTAGGCACCTTCTGGGGAGTCGCAAGCAACAACCTGGGGAATCGACTGAGGAATACCTCCAAGCACTGTCCGTGCTTGGCTGGGCCTGTGGGTGTAAGGCGGTAACGCCCACTAAGTACACAGAGGAACTGATCCGGGGTGCCTTCGTAGCGGGCCACAGGTCCAACTACACCCGACAGCGACTGCTGGAGCAGAGTGACCTCACCCTCGACAAAGCCTCCGACATCGCACTAACGCTGGACGCAGCCTTCCGGGGCATGGATGCCTACTCCTCTGCACCGTGGACGCCGCGGGGAACGACAACCTGGGACACGGTAGGACAGCCCCATGGCACCGTGCCACCCCAGCCACAGCCCAACAACGGCCCAACTACCGCAGCAGTGTCCCAAAGCCAGACAGCAGTATCCCAAGGCCAGAAATGCTACTTCTGTGGCCAGGCCAAACACCCCAGAGCGCGCTGCCCGGCGAAGAATGCGACCTGCTCGGGCTGCGGGAAAAAGGGACACTACGCCAGCGTCTGCAAGGCCAAAGCCACTCCGAACGCCAGCAGCGCCGCGTGTGGGCCGTGCGAGCCGCCATCTTGGGCCCCCAACAGCGCCGCGTGTGGGCCGCCATCTTGGGCCTCCCCAGCCATGTGCGAACCACCACAGCAGCAGCCATCTTGGACGACTCCAGCCACATGGGAATCATGGATGCCGCCATCTTGGACACCAGCCGGGACGCAGCAGACCGCCAACCCCCCCCCATCTGATACTCGCAGCGACACACCGACCCCTACGCTGGCCTCTGTGACGCTGGACCAAACGAGACCGCACCAGCTAGCTCGGTCCAAAATGGACGTTAAGGTAAACGGCCATGCAATAAACTGCCTTTTTGACTCCGGGAGCACAGAGAGCTTCATCCACCCCGACACGGTGCGGCGTTGCTCTCTCCCAGTCCTGCCTGCGCACCAGCGGATTTCTATGGCCTCCGAGTCCCAGTCAGCGGACATTGGCGGCTACTGCGTGGTGACACTAGTAGTAGACGGGACTGTGTTCAATAATTTTAAACTCCTGGTCCTGCCCGACCTCTGCGCTGCCGTTCTACTGGGGTTGGATTTCCAGTGCAACCTCAAAAGCGTTACGATGGCATACGGTGGCCCCCTCCCCCCACTCACAGTCCGCAGCCAGCAACTTCCAAATTGCCCGCCGCGCACCAGATGCAACCTCTCCACACTCAGAGTCACCCCCCCCCCCCACTGTTTGCTAACCTCACCCCCGACTGTAAGCCCATCGCCACAAAGAGCAGGCGATACAGTGCCGGGGACAGGGTTTTCATCAAAACCGAAGTGGAACGGCTCCTGAAGGAGGGGATTATTGAGGGCAGCTCCAGCCCCTGGCGAGCCCAGGTTGTGGTCGTTAAGACCGGCGAGAAACAATGCCTGGTCATCGACTACAGCCAAACAATAAACCGCTACACCCTGCTGGACGCCTACCCACTCCCCCGCATAGCTGACATGGTCAACCAGATCGCGCAGTACCGCGTCTTTTCGACCATTGACCTGAAATCAGCGTACCACCAGCTCCCCATCAGCCCTGAAGACCGCCAGTATACTGCTTTTGAGGCAAACGGCCGCCTCTATCACTTCCTTAGGGTTCCCTTCGGCGTTACCAACGGGGTCTCCGTCTTCCAAAGGGAGATGGACCGGATGGTCGATCAAAACGAGCTGCAGGCCACTTTCCCTTACCTAGATAATGTGACCATCTGCGGCCATGACTTGCAGGACCATGACGCAAACCTCGAGAAATTCCTCCGCACCGCCCAACTCCTGAACCTGACATATAACAAGGAGAAGTGCATATTCCGCACAGACCGCCTCGCCATCCTTGGCTGTGTTGTGGAACACGGGGTCATCGGTCCCGACCCGGACCGGATGCGTCCTCTTATGGAACTCCCACTGCCCCACTGCCTAAAAGCTCTGAAGAGGTGCCTAGGGTTTTTTTCCGACTACGCTCAGTGGGTCCCCTACTATGCAGACAAAGCCCGTCCGCTGATCAAGTCCACCTCTTTTCCCGTGACGGCAGACGCCCGCTTAGCCTTCCACCGTATCAAGGAAGACATTGCCAAAGCCACCATGCACGCAGTGGACGAATCCATCCCCTTCCAGGTGGAAAGCGATGCGTCCGACTTCGCTCTGGCCGCCACCCTTAATCAGGCGGGGAGACCTGTGGCATTCTTCTCACGAACCCTCCAGGGCCCGGAGACCAGACACTCCGCGGTCGAGAAGGAGGCCCAGGCTATCGTGGAGGCTGTGCGTCATTGGAGGCACTACCTGGCCGGAAAACGATTTACCCTGCTCACTGACCAGCGTTCAGTTGCTTTTATGTTCAACAACAAGCAGAGGGGCAAAATCAAAAATGACAAGATCTTGAGGTGGAGAATCGAACTTTCCACCTACAATTACGAGATCTTGTACCGGCCTGGGAAGCTCAATGAACCCCCAGATGCCCTATCGCGTGGCACCTGCGCCAGCGCGCAGATCGATAGGCTGAGGGCCCTCCACAATGACCTCTGCCACCCGGGGGTCACCAGGTTCTTCCACTTCATCAAGGCCCGCAACCTGCCTTATTCCATCGAGGAGGTCAGGACCATGACCAAGAACTGCCAAGTCTGCGCTGAGTGCAAACCGCACTTTTATAGACCAGACAGAGCCCACCTGATAAAAGCCACTCGCCCTTTCGAACGCCTGAGCGTCGATTTCAAAGGGCCTCTCCCCTCCTCCGACCGCAATGTGTACTTCCTCAACATCATTGACGAGTACTCCCGGTTCCCGTTCGCTATCCCCTGCCCGGACATGACCAGTGCCACGGTCATTAAATCTCTGAACAGCCTCTTCACCCTGTTCGGTTTCCCCAGCTATATCCATAGCGACCGGGGCTCATCGTTTATGAGCGACGAACTCCGCCAGTACCTGCTCGCTAGGGGTATAGCCACAAGCAGGACCACCAGTTACAACCCCCGGGGGAACGGACAGGTGGAAAGAGAGAATGCAACAGTTTGGAAGGCCGCCCTACTAGCCTTAAAGTCTAGGGGCCTTCCGACCTCCCGCTGGCAGGAGGTGCTCCCCGATGCGCTCCACTCGATTCGGTCACTGCTCTGCACTGCCACCAATGCCACCCCTCACGAGAAAATGTTTGTCTTCCCAAGGAAGTCCACATCGGGGACATCGTTACCGCCATGGCTGACGTCCCCAGGGCCGGTACTACTGAGAAGACACGTGAGGGCCAATAAAACGGACCCCCTGGTCGAGAGGGTCGACCTCCTCCACGCCAACCCCCAGTACGCTTACATTGCGTACCCGGACGGGCGGGAGGACACAGTCTCCATACGAGACCTCGCACCCTCGGGGACCGCTGTAACCCACTACGACACAGTCTCCATACGAGACCTCGCACCCTCGGGGACCGCTGTAACCCACTACCCATTACCACCCCCCCCCACGACCCGATATCCAACCCCAGCAGCCGGCTCGCCTTGGACCGTCACCCACGAGGACTACACTCCAGGACCCCAGCCTACACGGGATGCGACGCCGGAAGCTCCACCACCCCTGCCGTCGATCACAGCGGCAGACAAGACCTCCGGAGAGACTCCAATACACGAACTTTTAAATACACTTCACCCCGCCGGACTCATTTTTAAACAAGGGGTGAATGTGGTAAACCACTGTTATACCTGTCTGTGTCTGTATGTGTATTCCACTAGGTACAGGTCTGGACATGCCTCGGCTGACTCCTCCTACTGTTCCAGGTATATAAGTGACTACCTCCCAGTCCCTTAGTATTCTGGACGGGTCGACCACTCGAGACAAGACCTTCATTCTTTAGTTAATAAAAGCCTGATTGTTACTCGCTCAACCTCAGTCTTTTGAGTAATTGATGGCGCATCAGTTTCCTTGGCCCCGAAGTGCGTCCCCTGTATTTATGAACGAAGGCTAAACACAGCCTCAGCTATTTCCTTACTCAATTTCTTCAATGATGCTTGAATATATGTGGTAAACCACTTTTATCGTTCACTATCGTTACACTATAGTTATCACTGTTGTATTGTTATCACTGTTCTCACTGTTGTATCACTATACGAGGTCGCCTCTTGTCGCGCTGTTATACCTGGGCTGACCACCTCCGACTCCGTCCATGGCTCCACCTACCTGCCCAGGTATAAAGGTGGTCGACTGGCTGGTATTCCTCCTTGTTGGACCCGATCACCCACGAGGGTGGGCTCTGTTATTTAGTCAATAAAAACCTTTAGTTACGTTCCTAACTCGTCGCTTTTTATTGGACGAATTGATAGGTATATCAATATACATCTGCTGTTACTTCCCAAGTGCTTAATTCACCTAGCTCCCATTGAATGTTACATAAGAACGTAAGAGGTAGGAGCAGGAGTAGACCATACGGACCCTCGAGCCTGCTCCGCCATTCAATAAGATCATGGCTGATCTACCACAATTCCACTTTCCCGCCCTATCCCCATATCCCTTAATGGATGCTCAGTCGTTGAGTATAATCAAGACTGAGATCAATAGACTTTTGGACACTAAGCCATGACCTTATTGAATGGTGGAGCAGGCTCGAGGGGTCGTATGGCCTACTCCTGCTCCTCATTTTTATGTTCTTATGTCTACACTGCCAAAGTACTTCATTGATTGATTGGTTGTAAAGCACTTTGGGACGTCCTGAGGTTGTGAAAGGCGCACTATAAATGCAAGTCTTTCTTTCTTTCTTTTAAAGACCCAGGCCCATCTAGTTCACCTTCTACCATCCTGGTAGTAACATGATACAATGATAATGCAGTTGTTGACAAATCATAGAAATCAATCTCTATCAATTAGTCTACAACAGACCCAAACGTGAGGTGAGGAAAACCCCAGTGGTGGAGAGCTTTGGGAACCACAGGTCCAAAAGTCACCTGTTCCTGCCAAGCACGCTACACTTACCTACTCCTGCTCCTATTTCTTATGTTCTTGTGTTCTACTTGGATAAGATCAAGACTGGAAATCATCACGAGGGGGCACCTGTATCCTGCTGGTGGGAGGCTAAGTATTGGCGCACGCTACCCTCTCCTACCGATTTCTGATGCCCAAAATTAAGTGCAAGCTCTTTCTTCCTGCTGCTACAAAGCACTTGACTGTTCGGATTCAATTTAAGGCTGCAGAATCAGGCTGGTTAATGGGACTGCAGCCCTGCCTCAGACTCTCGGGTGTTGTGGGAACTACCGCTTTATATTGCAGGATTGAGAATGGCAGCAACTACTGAATATGAAACAGACATTGCTGGAGCCTAACGTGACCAGGTTAAGCAAGACAGGGGCCAGAGAGCTTCAGGGTCAATGTGAGAATGAGAGAGAGAGGGGGGAGAGAAAAAGAGTGGAAGGGAGAGAGTGAGAGGGAGAGAGTGAGAGGGAGAGAGTGGGAGGTAGAGAGTGGGAGGTAGAGAGTGGGAGACAGAGAGTGGGACAGAAAGAATGGGAGGGAGTGAGTAGGAATGAGCAAGTGGGAGGAAAAGAGTGAGAGAGATAGTGTGAACATACATACGAACAATGACGGACAGGTAAAGACCCTCTGGTCCATCAGTCTTGTCACACACAATGGCGATACCTTGTGTATCACAATATATACTCTCCACCCCACCCGAAACCATGTGATCTCCTGGGAGAGGCAAAAAAGCAAATAAAAAACCTGTTGTGTATGTAACCGTTTACCTTTAAGGGAACTATAGAATGTGACCGTTCGCCTTTAAGAGCACTACTTCAGGGTGGCACTATTTATTGGCTCATGTATACTGTAATACCGATAGTGACCACACCAGTATATAAGGGTTGTGATACGTTAACTAGGGCAGAAATCGCCCAGACCTCTGAATAGTAAAGACCTGTTTTGTTTGTACTTCTAAAGTCTCTAAAGTTATTTACTGCACAACCTACAGACTTTACAGTGGCGACGAGTCCGATCGTACCCTGCGGCAAGACTAACCAGTAGCAGAGAGCTTCAAAAAGAAAACACGAGGCTCCGTCTACTAAAAGTATAGTACTTACTGGAAGCTGGAAGATTAACAGCAAAGCTGCGGCAGCAACAGGCACAGATTACCCTGCTACCACATCTTGAGCGAGCCAATCAGCCTAAAACAAGGCGGCCAAAGAGACTGTGAGTAGTTAAAACAAATAAATTTTAAAAAAAAACGGGGTAGAAGTATTTGGAGAAGGGCAAAGCATTCGGGTCCAACGGCGTCGGGTGACAGCCGGGTCGCGGGCAATGTGAGAAGCCGTGCAGCAACCGCTGCCACGAAGCGCTGAGCCTGCGAGTAGGCGCGGGAGTGTCAGAGCCGAGAGCCGCGCGAGCGGGGGAGCCAGAGCCGAGCGGGAGGCGTTGCAAGCCAGCGATCGCATCTCCAGATAAGGGCCGAGAGCCGCGAGAGCGATCGGATCTACAGATAAGGGCCGGCAGCTGCTTCGCGATCCAGCGATCGCATTATAGATAAGGACCGCACTCGGGCTGACAGACGGCGTCGGGGGACCGGGTGAAGACCGCCAAGCGCGGGAAAACCGCCATTGAAGTGGGCGGGGAGAGCGAGAAGCGCGGGAAAGCCGCCATTTTTCGGGGAAAACCGCTGAAGAAGAAGGAAGAAGCGGGAAACCGCCATCTTGGAAATTATTAAGAATTTCAGAAAAGTAATAAGATTTTTCAGAAAGGCTGGTGTGTTCTCAAGAAGAGAGAAGAAAATTAATAATAAGTAAAGTAATACTTGTACTGTTCTCAAAAAGAGAAGAAGATGCCTAAGCGAGGAAATATTAATGACTTTAATGCAGAAATAGAAGACTGGGCCACGTATGTGGAACGCATAGAAATATATTGCGTAGCCAACGAAATTGAGGATGACAACAAGGCAATAACTTTGTTAAATTCGATGGGAGCAAAAACATACGGGCTTTTGAAACATCTAATAGCACCAGTTAAACCAGTGGACCAGACCTTCGAAGAGATCGTAACAGTGTTGAAGGATCACTTGAACCCCACACCGTTGATGCTGGCTGAACGATTTAAATTTTACGCCAGAACCCAGAGGCAAGATGAAAGCAATGCGGAATACTTAGTCGAACTACGTAAGCTAGCGAAATACTGCCAGTTTGGAGGGAATTTGACAGAGGTGCTGCGGGACAAGTTCGTATGCGGCTTGGCCAAAGAAGGAACGCAGAAGCGACTTCTGGAAGAAAACGACCTCACACTGGACAGGGCTGTCCTCATAGCTTCATCGCACGAAGCCGCAGCGAAAGGGACGGCGGAAATGCAGCTAAAGGCGGCGGCACTCGGGGTGGACCAAATTACAACAAGCACTCCCAAATGCTACCGTTGTGGAAAGACAACGCACGACCAGAATCAGTGCTGGTTTAAGAACCAAGAGTGCAGGAAATGTGGCAAACTGGGTCACATCGCGAAGGTATGCAGGTCCGGAAAGAAGACCAACAAGCAAAGGAAGCCACCACCACAAGGAAAGTACAACAAGGTGCATCAGGTGGCTGAAAAGAGTTCAGACGAACAAAATTCAGACTCAGACCCAAACAGCCAGGAGCTGGATAGTCTGAGAATCCACCATGTGGGTAAAGTAACTGATCTACAGTTGATCTGGGTCACACTAAAAATAGCGGGAGTCCAAGTACGAATGGAGCTGGACACGGGATCAGCTGTATCCGTCATCAACCAAAAGGACTATCACCGGCTATTCTCTCACATACCCTTAAGAAATACCAAATTCGTATTACAGACATACACGGGGCATCATGTATACCCCCTGGGAAAAATACGAGTCAAGGTGAGAGATAGGGGTAAAGAACACCCACGAATGTATCTGTACGTACTACCTGAGGGAGGACCACCACTTCTGGGACGGGAGTGGATCAAGAAAATAGACATGGAATGGCACTACCGACAAGCAATGACGAGTGAGGACTCGGTGCAGACAAGCAGCTCAGACTCCGAGCCGGAAGACGATAAGTCCAGCTTATGTATGAAAAACAAGATTAACATGAACTCACGGACTAAGGTTGGGAAATCGATGGCGTGCATAAAGACAGAGAATTCTGAGTCTGTTCAAGCTACAGACAGATGCATTACGGAGGAACACCGGGCTAGAACTCAACGTTATGTCAAAGTACAACGACAATTAGAACAGTTGAGTGCCCGTCTCCTACAAGAGATGGAAAAGGTGAAAAAGTTCTGGGACACCGAATGGGAGTCCCTGGAAAGACAACAGAGACAGCTCGCTCAAGCAGAGAGCGACCATAGAGCCATCGTGGCCAAGTACCAATCACATCTCCCTGAGGCTGTTCAGGAACTAGAATATACACAGAACGATCCAAAGGAAGAGGAATCTTCAGGAAGTCAGGATGGTATTCCAGTTCACCTCTACGACTTGTTGCAAGCAGAGTGTAACGAGTTGAAAGAACAGTATGAACAGGCTCGGACTACAATCCTGGAAGGGGTTAACTTGGCAACTTCCGAAAAGCTCGTGTTAGTGAAAGAACATGAACGACTAAAGGTTGACCATAAGCAAGAATTACAAAGTCTGCAGGAAATGTTTGATGAGCTTCAGGCCAAGGCTGACTCATCGTTAGGGATTCAATCCATGGAAAAAAAAATTAGTGGTGGAAGACATACCAGAACAGGGAATACAGGATGTCCAAGAACTCGTTAAATTATTAAAGGAAACACAAAATAAATATGAAGCGGCAATGGCCGAGGTCCAACGACTTGAAGAACAGATGCAACTGGAAATCTTTTCAGTGGAAGAAAAGGGAACTGTAAGAAACACAGAGACCGTAAGAATGGGCCATGAACATGAGCTTAAACCGTCAGAGGAGAAGGGTTTGGAGCTCTCAAAAGTTATTGAAATAGCCGAGGTTGCAACACAGACTGAGAAGATGGCAGCAGAGCAACCCTTAGATACCAAAAGTACGCTGACTCATGTCAAGGTTGAACAACAGAACGCTGAAACAACTGCTCCGGTAGAGGGATTGAATAGTCCGATCAATCAATCTCCAAAGGAAGTTGAAGTATTAAAATCACAAATGAGGTCATTAGTAAACAACTTGCTGAAAGCCCAGAAAAAGTTAGAGGAAGCGGAACACGTGAAGAAGTCTCTTCAGGAAAGATGTCTGGATTTGGAACAAAAGCTGGCTGACGTCCAGCTGGGTAGGGAGGACATAGAAGACCCTCTCGCTGGCCTAGCTCAGGACGACTCCGAATATTACTATGTCCTGTCCTGCCCAACTTGTAACTTCGACTCCCACCATACAGAAATCATGGAGGAGCACCGAAAGTCTACGGAACATCGGGAGAAATTGGCTCTACTACGGAAAAAGGAGGAAGAGAAGGAGGAACTGCGCATGCAGCTGGCAGCTGACAGTGGAGCCCAGAGAGTCTCCAAGAAGCAGAAAAGGAAAAGTCGAAACAGAAGATGACCCATCTGAACCATGATTACCTCTACCAGATCACACACGTGGTCCCTCCGAACGGAGCCAATTCAGTTCGGAAGTTCAAACTGTTAAACCCATGGAAGGACTATTGAATGAGTCACTCCAGCAATGTGAACCGACTACACCACAGAGACTGAATCTATGAACTGTTTTCCACAGAGACTGAATCTGTGATCTGTTTTGACATGAAGTTATATATGTTATTATGTTATGTTAAACATGAAGTTATATGACGTTGACTCCATCGAGAGTATATCTGTAAATTGTTATATGACGTTGACTCCATCGAGAGTATATCTGCAACCTGTTTATATAAAATTGAAGATTGTATGTTTAACGGGATTCTGTAAGTAATAAGCTAGGAAGGGAGGAGTGTTGTGTATGTAACCGTTTACCTTTAAGGGAACTATAGAATGTGACCGTTCGCCTTTAAGAGCACTACTTCAGGGTGGCACTATTTATTGGCTCATGTATACTGTAATACCGATAGTGACCACACCAGTATATAAGGGTTGTGATACGTTAACTAGGGCAGAAATCGCCCAGACCTCTGAATAGTAAAGACCTGTTTTGTTTGTACTTCTAAAGTCTCTAAAGTTATTTACTGCACAACCTACAGACTTTACAAAACCCAGGCCAATTGGGGGGGGAAAAAATCTGGGAAATTCCTCTCCGACCCATCTAGGTAATCAAAACTAGTCCAGAAGTTTATTTTTTTTAATTAAAAAAAAAAAAAATTTGTGGGCAAAAGAATGGGAGAGAAATAATGGGAGTGAGTGGGAGTGAGAGACTGGGAGGGAGAGATGACTGAAAAGGCATCAAGAAAGAAAGAAATAGTGTAAGAGAGAAAGAACAGGGGAGAGAGACGGTGAGAGTGAAAAAGAGGGAAGATGTAGGAGAGAGTGTGAGCAAGAGAAAGGAAAAGACCAGGAGAGAAACAGGGCGAGTGGGGAAAAGAGAGAAAGCTTGCGCAGTAGTTTGTAAATAGTACAGTAGCAAAATACTGCGGATGCTGGAAATCTGAAATAACAACAGAAAATGCTGGAAACACTCAGCAGGCCAGGCAGCATCTGTGGAGAGAGAAACATAGTTAACGTTTCAGGTCGATGACCCTTCGTCAGAATAGTGATTTGCTACTCTGTTTCTGGGTACTGTACCTCCTCCAGCGTTGGAGCAGGCCAGTGAGTGAAAAAGCTCATAACTGATCTACATTGACTCCCGGTCCAACAACGCCTCAAATTAAAAATTCTCATCCTCAGGTTCAAATCCCTCCCTGGCCTCGTCCCTCCCTAGCTCTGTAACCTCCTCCAGCCCTACAACTCTCTGAGGTCGCTGCACTCCTCCGATTCTGGCCACTTGTACATCCCCGATTTTAATCTCTTCACCATCGGCGGCCGTGCCTTCAGCTGCCCGGGCTCTAAACGCTAGAATTCCCTCCCTAAACCTCTCCGCCTCGCTCTCCGCCTCTCTACCTCTCGCTCCTCCTCTCTACCTCTCTCCTCCTTTAAGATGCTACTTAAAACCTACCTCTTTGACCAAGCTTTGGCCACCTGTCCTAGTATCTCCTTCTGTGGCTCAGTGTCTAATTTTAGTCTGATAACGTTCCTGTGGAGCGCCTTGGGACAGTTTTACTATGTTAAAGGCGCTATCTAAATGCAAGTTGTTGTTATTGTATCTAAGTTAAGGGCAGACAAACAATGTCATGATATGGGTCTGCCACGTGCATCTCCCTCATTCACGGGCTGTGTTAAGCATCAGCTTGGGTCAGTTAGTCGCACCCTCACTTCTGAGTCAGAAGGCTACAGGCGGTATATAAATGCAAGTTGTTGATGGATGGGGATGGGAGGGAGAGGGGGAATGAACCACACAGCACACCTGCCTGTGATGGCAATAACTGTTTGGTTATCAGGAATGGAACTGCCTCTGGAGGTGGTAGCCATTTCGTTCACCTTACCATGCCTCCGCTGTAGTCAAGACTGGTGCTGGCTGGAGCCCAGCAAAACAACGGCAGAATAAGTGACTTTGTACCCCTGTGTCCATAACCCACTGAAGATCACAGCTACAGCTAGCTATACCTGGTTAGACCTCATCTGGAGTACCGAGTACAGTTCTGGGCACCACACCTCAGAAAGGATATATTGGGCTTGGAAGGAGTGCAGCACAGATTCATCAGAATGTCACCAGGGCTCCAAGGGTTAGATTATGAGGAGAGATTACATAAATTAGGCTTTTATTCCCTGGAATATAGAAGGTTAAGGGGTGATTTGATTGAGATTTTGAAAGGAATCAATAGGGTAGAGAGAGAGAAACCTTTTCTGCCGGTGGGAGAGTCTGGGCCAAGGGGGCATAACATTAAAATCAGAGCCAGGCCATTCAGGAGAGAAGTTAGGAAATACTTCTTTACGCAAAGGGTGGTAGAATTGTGGAACTCTCGCGCACAAAAAAGCAGTAGGTGCTAGTTCAGTTAATAAATTTAAATCCGGGATTGATAGATTTTTGCTAGACAAGGGTATAAAAGGATATGGAGCCAAGGTGGGTGGATGGAGATAAGATACAGATCAGCCATGATCTCTCTTTGAATGACGGAACAGGCTCAAGGGGCTGAATGGCTTCCTCCTGTTCCTATGTAATTATCATGCAAGGGCCTCAAAGAACAGTGAAATGATTCTTCTTCCTCCCCGGCCCCCACCAAATAAGAAAAAGGCAAAAGATGTCAACCGCACAGCATGCTCTTTGACGCCTTGTTCTCTCCAATGCGGTGTTGAGACGAGCTGTCAACAATCTAATCAATGTCCCCTTGGGCTTTTACAAATTGACTGTGCTGTGTTTTTTACAAGTTACTTAAATGGAAGTGGCTTAACAGCAGTTTCCTCCTCTCCAACAGTTTTGAGGTCAATTAGCGCCAGAGAAAGAAACAAACTCCTGATCGGAGCCGTCAGTCAAGGCAATGGTTCATTGGGAAAGAAAGTCCGCCTGCACTTCAGAGGAACCGACTGTAAACAGCTGCAAAAAACGTTCAATATTAACTCTGGATGCTCAGCTCCCTGAGCCTGAAACATAATAGAACGTACTGTAGAAGATGGATGGCTGGTCCTAATGCAGGAATGATGTTATGATACAGCGAGGCACAACAGAACCGAGACACAAGATAAACCCATTTCAAATATTTTAGTGACTTGTCTTCTTACACTAAGAATGATTATTCCCTATTCCAATAGGGAATTCAGGAGAAACTTCTTTACCCAGAGAGTGGTGAGAATGTGGAGCTCGCTACCACAAGGAGCAGTTGAGGCGAATAGCGTAGATGCATTTAAGGAGAAGCTGGATAAACACATGAGGGAGAAAGGAATAGAAGGATATGTTGATGGGGTTAGATGAAGAGAGGAGGGAGAAGGCTTGTGTGGACCTGTTGGGCCAAATGGCCTGTTTCTGTGCTGAGGCAGGAACAAAAGGGACGGTCTGTGCGAGGGTGGAAGGCAGGAGAGATTAAATGTTGCAAATGGGGATGGCAGAATAATCAACAGCTGCTGCCTGAAAAAATAGGGGCAGGCGTTATAGTCTGAAATTGTTGAATTCAATGTTGAGTCCAGAAGGCTGTAAAGTGCCTAATCGAAAGATGAGGTGCTGTTCCTCGAGCTTACGTTGAGCTTCATTGGAACAGTGTAAGAGGCTGAGGTCAGAGAGGTCAGAGTGGGAGTGGAGCGGAGAATTAAAATGACAGGCGACTGGAAGCTCATGGTCACCGTTACGGACTGAACGGAAGTGTTCCGCAAAGCGGTCACCCAATCTGCGTTTGGTCTCCCCAATGTAGAGGAGACCGCATCATGAGCAGCGAATACAGTATGCTAAATTGCAAGAAGTACAAGTAAATCGCTGTTTCACCTGGAAGGGATGTTTGGGGCCCTGGACAGTGGGAAAGGAGGAGGTAAAAGGGCAGGTGTTGCATCTCCTGCACTTGCATGGGAAGGTGCCGTGGGGAGGGGAGGGGCTGTTGAGGGTGATTGAGGAGTGTACCAGGGTGTTGCGGAGGGAGCGGTCCCTTCGGAATGCTGAAAGGGGAGGGGAATATGCGTTTGGTGGTGGGATCACGCTGGAGGTGGCAGAACTGGCGGACGATGCTCTGTTGAATGTGGAGGCTGGTGGGGTGAAAGGTGAGGACAAGGGGAACACTATTGTGGTTCTGGGAGGGAGAAGGGGTGAGAGCAGGAGTGCGGGAAATAGAACGGACACGGTCAAGGGTCATGCCAACCACGGTAGAGGGGAATCCTCGGTTGAGGAAAAAGGAAGACATATCGGAAGCACTAGTATGGAAGGTGGCATCGTCAGAACAGATGCAGTGGAGACGGAGAAACTGGGAGAATGGAATAGAGTCCTTACAGGAAGCGGGGTGGGAGGAAGTGTAGTCCAGGTAGCTGTGGGGTCAGTGGACTTGTAGTGGATGTTTGTCGATAGCCTATCGCCAGAAATGGAGACAGAGAAGTCAAGGAAGGGAAGGGAAAAGTCGGAGATGGACCATGTGAAGGTGAGGGAAGGGTGGAAATTGGAAGCACAGTGAATGAATGCGAGAGCAGGAAACGGCACCAATACAATCAACAATGTACCGGAAAAAGAGGAGAGGGAGGGGACCGAAGTAGGACTGGAACAAAAATGTTCCACATATCCCATGAAAAGGCAGGCATAGCTAGGGCCCATGCGGGTTCGCATAGCAACACCTTTAATTTGGAGGAAGTGAGTGGAGTCAAAGGAGAAGTTGTTCAATGTGAGAACAAGTTCAGCCAGGCGGAGGAGGGTGGTGGTGGATGGGGACTGGTTGGGTCTCTGTTCAAGGGAGAAGTGGAGCGCCCTTAGGATGACCTGGTGGGGGATGGAGGTGTAGAGGGATTGGACATCCATGGTGAAAAGGGGACGGTTGGGACCAGGAAACTGGAAACTGTTAAAGTGGCGTCGGAAGAGTCGTGAATGTAGATGGGAAGAGGCTGGACAAGGGGAGAAAAAATAGAGTCGAGATAGGAAGAAATCAGTTCCGTGGTACCTAAAACAGATTATTTGGTCATTATCACATTGCTGTTTGTGGGAGCTTGCTGTGTGCAATTTGGCTGCCGTGTTTTCTATGTTACAACAGCGTTTACACTTCAAAAAAGTACTTCATTGGCTGTAAAGTGCTTTGGGACGCCGGAGGTCATGAAAGATGCTATATAAATGTATGTTTTTCTTTTCTTTGTTTGATCTCTTGGGTTGAACAGGATATTATGGTGTACCTGTGTGGGCGAGAGAATGAGACTGAGAGAGAGGGAAGGAAAGAGAGGGTCATAAATAAGACAGAGGAAAAGACAGCAACAGTGAGGAAGAGAGAGGAGAGAATGCGCAAGACAGAGAGAGAGAGAGTGCTCGAGACAGAAAGAGGTATACAAAAGGAGCGCAAAATAATCCCTAAACACATCAGGTCCATGTTTAAATGCCATTGTAACAGGTTATAGGTCTGTGTTTAAATAGCCCATTAACAGGTTATAGGTCTATGGTTAAATAGCCCATTAATAGGTTACGTCTCTGCATTAAAATTCACATTAGCAGGTTAATAGGATAGACTAAGTACCAGTTAATGAGTACTACATACAGTATATTAATGGTATACGACAATCAATATCCTGCCAATGGCGTATTTTAAATACACAGCTACAACTTGTTAACGGGTTATTTATACACTCACTGTGTATGAGTTCATCAGCTGGAGAAGAACGGAGTGGGAAGGGGAGGATCCAGTTGTTGTGGTCCACGTAGGAACCAACGACAAATGAGGAATGAGGTTCTGCTGAGAAAGTTTGAGGAGTTGGGGTCCAAATTAAAAAGCAGAGCCTCAAAGGTAATAATCTCTGGGTTGTTACCTGAGCCACATGCCAATTGGCATAGGGATAAGCAGATTAGAAGGTTAAATGCATGGCTCAAAGAGTGGTGTGGGAGGTAGGGGTTTTGCTTCATGGGGCACTGGCACCAGTACTGAGGAAAGAGGGAGCTGTTCCGTTGGAACGGGCTCCACTTAACCGGGCTGGAACCAGTGTCCTGGTGAATCGAATAACTAGGGCAGTAGACAGGGCTTTGAGCTAATGATGGGGGTGTGTGAGGATTCAGGAAAGTGTAAATTTAAAAACAGCGAGAGAAATGTCAAGGCTCTAGAGCAGAGCAGAGTTTTGGGTAAAAATAAGCAGAGTGGGTCAGGTAGGGACAGAGAGAGTAACAAAGGTAATAGGGCATCAGTGACTAAGGTGACATCAGGGAAAAATAGAAAAAGTCAAAGCTAAAGGCACTATATCTGAATGCGTGAAGCATTCGCAACAAAATAGATGAATTAATAGCAGAGATAGAAATAAATAGGTTTGATCTAATAGCCATTACGGAGATGTGGTTGCTAAATAACCAAGGTTGGGAACTAAATATTCCAGGGTACTATTAGAAGAGATAAGTCAAAATGGAAAAGGAGGAGGGGTAGCCCTGATAATAAAGGATGGGATAAAGACAGTAGAGAGAAAGGATCTTAGCTCCGAAAATCAAGAAGTAGAATCAGTTTGGGTGGAGCTAAGAAACAGCAAGGGGCAGAAAACATTGGTGGGAGTTGTTTATAGACCCCCAAACAGTAGGTGTTATGTAGGGCAGAGTATACATCAGGAAATTGGAGGCGTATGTAACCAGGGTAATACAGTAATCATGGGGGACTTTAATCTACATATAGACTGGACAAACCAAATTTGAAGTAATAGTGTGGAGGATGAATTCATGGAATGTATACAAGATAGTTTTCCAGATCAGTATGTTGAACCAACTAGGGGACAGGCTATTTTAGATCTAGTATTGTGCAATGAGAAAGGGTTAATTAATAGTCTTGTATTAAAGGGGCCCTTAGGGAAGAGTGATCATAATATGATAGAATTTTATATTAAGTTTTAAAGTGATTTAGTTAAATCCAAAACTAGGGTCTTAAATCTAAACAAAGTAAACTACGTAGGTATGAGCAGCGAGTTGGCTAAGGTAGATTGGGAAACTACATTAAAAGGTATGACAGTAGACAAGTCATGGCTAGCATCTAAAGAATTCATACATAATTTACAACAAATATACATTCCTTTAAAGCACAAAAGCCCCACAGGAAAAGTGGTCCAACCATGGCTAACAAGAGAAGTTAAAGATAGTATTAGATCAAAAGAAGAGGCTTATAATGTTGCCAAAAAGAGTAAACCTGAGGATTGGGAGGATTTTGGAATTCAGTAAAGGAGGACCAAGAAATTGATAAAGAAAAGGAAAATAGAGTAAGAGAGTAAACTAGCGAGAGATATAAAAACAGACTATAAAAGCTTCTATAGGTATGTAAAAAGGAAAAGATTAGCGAAAGTAAATGTGGGTCCCTTAAAGGCTGAGACAGGAGAAATTATAATGGGGAATAAGGAAATGGCAGAGAAATTAAACAAATACTTTAAGTCTGTTTCCACGGAAGAAGACACAAAAAATCTCCCGGAAATAGTGGAGAACCAAGGGTCTAGCGAGAATGAGGAACTGAAAGAAATGAGTATTAGTAAAAAAAAATAGTACTGGAGAAATTAATGGGACTGAGAGTGGATAAATCCCCTGGACCTGATGGCTTACATCCTAGAGTTTTGAAAGAGGTTGCTATAGAGATAGTGGATGCATTGGTTGTCATCTTCCAAAATTCCATAGATTCTAGGATGGACCCCGCAGATTGGAAGGTAGCAAATGTAATCCCACTATTTAAGAAAGGAGAGAGAGAGAAAATGGGGAACTACAGACCAGTTAGCCTAACATCAGTAGTAGAGGAAATGCTAGAGTCTATTCTGAAGAACATGGTAACAGGGCACTTAGAAAATAATAATAGGATTGGGCAGAGTCAACAAGGATTTATGAAAGGGAATCATGTTTGACGAATCTGTTAAGAGTTTTTTGAGGTTGTAACTAGCAGAATAGATAAGGGGGAACCAGTGGATGTGGTGTATTTGGATTTTCAGAAGGCATTCGATAAGGTGCCACACAAGAGGTTATTAAACAAAGTTAGGGCTCATGGGATTGGGAGTAATATACTCGTATGGATTGAGGATTGGTTAATGGACAGAAAACAGAGAGTGGAATAAACGGGTCATTTTTGGGTTGGCAGGCTGTAACTAGTGGGGTACTGCAAGGATCAGTGTTTGTGCCTCAGCTATTCCCAATCTATATCAATGATTTGGATGAGGGGACCAAATGTAATATATCCAAGTTTGCTGATGATACAAAGCTAGGTGGGAATGTAAGTTGTGAGGAGGATGCAAAGAAGCTTCAAGGAGATATAGACAGGCTAAGTGAGTGGACAAGAACATGGCAAATGGAATATAATGTAGAGAAATATGAAGTTATCCACTTTGGTAGGAAAAATAGTAAAGCAGAGTATTTTTTAAATGGTGAGGGATTGGGAAATGTTGGTGTTCAGAAGGACCTGGGTGTCCTTGTACATGAATCACTGAAAGTTAACAGGTACAGCAAGCAATTAAGAAAGCAAATGGTATGTTGGCCTTTATTACCAGAGGGATTGAGTATAAGAATAAAGATGTCTTACTGCACTTATATAGGACCCTGGTGAGATCACACCTGGAGTATTGTGTACAGTTTTGGTCTCCTTACCTATGAAGGATATACTTGTCATAGAGGGAGTGCAACGAAGGTTCCCCAGTCTGATTCCTGGGATGGGGGAATTGTCCTATGAGGAGAGATTGAGTCGTCTAGGCCTTCTCTGGAGTTTAGAAGAATGAGAGGTTATCTCATTGAAACATACAACATTTTTACAGGGCTTGACAGGATAGATACAGGGAGGGTGTTTCCCCTGGCTGGGGAGTCTAGAACCAGGGGTCACAGTCTCACAATAATGGATCAGCCATTTAGGACTGAGATGAGGAGAAATTTCTTCACTCAAAGGGTGGTGAATCTTTGGAATTCTCTACTCCAGAGGACTGTGGAGGCTCAGTCGTTGAGTATATTCAAGACAGAGATCGATATAGAGTTTTGGATATTAAGGGAATCAAGGGATATGGGGATAGTGCAGGAAAGTGGAGTTGAGGTAGATGATCAGCCATGATCTTATTGAATGGCAGAGCAGGCTCGAGGGGCTGAATGGCCTACGCCTGCTCCTATTTCTTATGTTCTTATACTTAATGTAATCATCACAATCAGGTTAAATTCGGCCAGAGTATGGCTGACAACAGTTTCACTCCAGTTCACCGAGTCATTGTGCGACTTTAGAACCAGTCGAGGAGTGGTTCCTCTGGGTGATGATTTTAAAGGATATTTGCCCCAGAGATGTCCCTCCATAGTACTATCCTCGACACACGGCATGCATAGAGTCATACAGCACAGAAGGAGGCCCTTCGGCTCATCGTGTCTGTGCCGGCCATCAAGCCCGGTCTATTCTAATCCCATTTTCCAGCACTTGGTCGGTAGCCTTGTGTGCTATGGCGTTTCAAGTGCTCATCTAAATGCTTCTTGAATGTTGTGAGGGTTCCTGCCTCTACCACCCTTTCAGGCAGTGAGTTCCAGATTCCAACCACCCTCTGGGTGAAAAGTTTTTCCTCAAATCCCCTCTAAACCTCCTGCCACTTACCTTGAAACTATGCCCCTTGGTTATTGACCCCTCTTCTAAGGGGAAAAGTTCCTTTCTAGCTACTATGCAATACTGGCCACCAAGGCTGGGAGAGATCCTTGAAACTCTTCTCACTTGGATGGAGCACCTTTTAGGCTGACACTCCAGTGCAGTACTGAGGGAGTGCTACTCTGTCGGAGGTGCCGTCTTTCAGATGAAACATCAAACCGAGGTCCCGTCTGCTCTCTCAGGTGGACGTAAAATATCCCACGGCACTATTTCAAAGAAGATTCCTTGTATAGGAAACACAGCAAGCAATTAGGAAGGCAAATGGCATGTTGGCCTTTATTGCAAGGGGGGTTGGATGACAAGAGTAAGGAAGTCTTACTACAATTGTACAGGGCTTTGGTGAGACCACACCTGGAGTACTGTGTACAGCTTTGGTCTCTTTATCTGAGGAAGGACATACTTGCCTTAGAGGTAGTGCAATGAAGGTTCACTAGATTGATCCCTGGGATGGGAGGGTTGCCCTATGAGGAGAGATTGTGTAGATTGGGCCTATACTCTCTGGAGTTTAGAAGAATGAGAGGTGATCTCATTGAAACATGTAAGATACTGAGGAGGATTGACAGGATAGATGCTGAGAGGTTATTTCCCCTGGCTGGAGAATCTAGAACTAGGCGGCATAGTCTCAGGATAAGGGGTCGGTTATTTAAGACTCAGATAAGGAGGAATTTCTTCACTCAAAAGGGTTGTGAATCTTTGGAATTCTCTACCCCAAAGGGCTGTGGATGCTGAGTCATTGAGTATATTCAAGGCTGAGAGCGATAGATTTTTGGACTCTAGGGGAATCAAGTTATATGGGGATCGGGTAGGAAAGTGGAGTTGAGGTCGAAGATCAGCCATGATCTTACTGAATGGCGAGGCAGACTTGAAGGGCCGTATGGCCTATTCCTGCTCCTAATTCTTATGTTCTTAAGAACAGGGGAGTTCTCCCCAGTGTCCTGGCCCATATTTATCCGTCAACGACCATCACTAAAACAGATTATCTGGTCATTATCACATTGCTGTTTGTGGGACCTTGCTGTGCACAAACTGGCTGCCGTGTTTCCTACATTACAACATTATTCAAAAAGTATTTCATTGGCTGTAAAGTGTTTTGAGACGTCCTTAGGTCATGAAAGGCGCTGTAAAAATGCAAGTCTTTCTTTTCCCAGCTTAGAACAGCACAGGCAAGACATTGGATCCAAGACCTGCCTGAGCTCCGAGGCTCAACGCCACACAGGGCGATGTATTCATACACTGAACCAATGGGGAGCTGCATTCTCCTGTTTTCCCTCATCAGCACCACCATCAAGCTGCATCTCGTTGAATTCAGAGTAAAGCCTTCTCTAACTGTGCCAGAGCATTATTTTTAACCCTAGCCTCAGAAAAATTGTCTGCCAAGTTTCTGGGGAGGGTTTTTTTGAACACTTTTCCACAGGAAGGAGCTGGAGGAAGGGTTACTTTGAACGCTGTATTTTACAAAAACAATGTATTCTGGTGAGTTTTATAAAAAAATGAGGCACTCAGATGGACAGCAGCTGTTGATGATTCTACCATTCTCATTTACACCTCTGCTAGACCCATCTTTTGTTTCTTTACTTGTTCCATTACCATCTCTTTTTGTTGCACCATCATCCCTTTTGTCACTTAATCACTCCTGCCTTCCACCCTATCACAGACCCTCCCTTTTGTCCCTTCCCCCCTTTCCCTGCCTCCGTACTTGCTAAAAACCTGTTATAGCTCTAACTTTTACCAGTTCTGATAAAAGGTCATTGACCTGAAACGTCAACTCTGTTTCTCTCTCTACAGATGCTGCCTGACCTGCTGAGTATTTCCAGCATTTTCTGGTTTTTGGTTCCGATTTCCAGCATCCGCAGCATTTGGCTTTTGCACCCAGATGAAAGGTGGTTAGTACACTAATTGGAAGTTGCTTCTCCCAAAGGCTATTGTTAGTTTGTGTATTCGAAAAGACACCTCTTACTATTGTGCTGGAAAACCCCTTCGATTTCTTGTCGGTTTGTGAGAGGGACTGGCTTTAAGGCAGATAGTAAGATGCTTTTAAGAACAGAACACAGAAGATGAAGAAGGGGTAGTTGGGCTTATGGAAACAGGATGCTGCATTGACAAGCAGCAAAAAGCTACAGAAGAAAGGGGACTTGTAGGGAAACTGATTTTGCCCTGGGCTGTAAGACAGGTTGCAGAGGAGTTATTTTTTTTAACCTAAACAAAAGATGACTCACTGAAGTGGGGTAGTGTTGCGTGTTCTTTATTTTGTACCTTCATATGAATATGCTGTACCGATTGAACTAAGCAACTCTGATCCTGCCTATTGCTCTATATATTTCACCTTACTGTTGAACAAAGCAGATTATAATTGAAATCGAACTTCACCTCCTAGTGTTAACTTGATCCACCTTCGGAAAGATTGAAGAGACGATGGGTCGAATGGCCTCCTTCTGTGCCATAACTTTCTATGATTCTATTATTCTATGCATGCAAGACAAATATCTGGTCCAGATCATGAGGGGATGCTATTATTATGGCCTAGAAATTGGGTTGTGGGCTCGCCAGGGCTGTAGCGCCAGAAATTTTGTGCCAGCGTTAATGCGGCAGCGCCCGACGAAAATTCGGTTGCGCCGGCCCCAGAGGGCGGCGGGCGCTAAAGGAGGGTTTTAGCGCCTGAAAACGGGCGTTGAATTGGGTTTCCCGGCGCTAATCCCCCGCTGCGGCACCCGATGCGGTGCGGCAGGCTGGGGAACTGCAGGCCTCCTCCTTCTGTTAAGGAGGAGCTGCCTGCAGCCGACAACTGTCCGGCGGATTCCCCCGACATCTGAGCCCGGCACCTCGGGGAAGTGCCGGGCTCGCAGCACACACTCATCAGGGCTGCGGGGGGGGGTGATGCAGGAGTCCGGGAAGGGAGGTGCGGGCAGGCGGCCGCCGGGAACGCAGCCGGCCGCCGCTCCACCTTTATGCGCCGGCGCAAAGGCGTGTAAGAACACTTTTCACATTCGTTAGTTGCGCCTGCCACGGGCGAGGCGGGCGCAACTGAATTTGGGCTTGGGGCCGGGTTACCACGGCAACCGGGACGCTGCGCACACCGATGACGTCATCGGTGCCGGCGCAGCGCTACCGGCTAACGCCGATGGTAAGGCCCAAGTCAATTTGCAAAACGGCTATAAGTCCGGCGCAAGGCCCTCTAGCGCCACTAATTGGGCGCTAAGCCCACTCAATTTCTAGGCCTATATCTCTATGTTATGCTAGCGTACAGAAAGATATAGGGATGTGTGATTTAGCTCCCAATGTAACATGCTCCCCTTAAGCAAGTGAACACCAGTTAACACGAGAATTCATAACATGATCCCTAATTAAAAGTATCAAAATGTTTTCATTTGAGAAAAGGAAATAAATCTTTAATGCACCCCTTGAGTTTTAGACTGGAGTCTCACACATGGAGACCTTTCAAAAGAAAGGACTTGTATTGATACAGCGCCTTGCACTACCTCAGGATGTCCCAAATTACTTCACAGCCAATGATTTACTTTGGAAGTGCAGTCATTCGTGTTATGTAGGCAAGTATGGTAGCCAATCCGTGCAAAGCAAGGTTCCACACATAGCAAATGAGGTGAATGACTGGGTAATCTTCTTCTCGATTTAAAAATTCTCATCCTTGTTTTCAAATCCCTCCATGGCCTCAACCCTCCCTATCTCTGTAATCTCTTCCAGCCCCACAACCTTCCGAGATCTCGGCGCTCCTCCAATTCTGGCCTCATGAGCATCCCTGATTATAATCGCTCTACCATTGGTGGCCGTGCCTTCAGCTGCCTACGCCCTAAGCTCTGGAATTCCCTCCCTAAACCTCTCCGCCGCTCTACCTCTCTTTCCTCCTTTAAGACGCTCCTTAAAACCTACCTCTGTTTTGGTCATCTGCCCTAATATTTCCGTATGTGGTTTGGTGTCAAATTTTGTTTGATAACGCTCGTGTGAAGCGCCCTGGGACATTTTACTACGTTAACGACGCAGTATAAATACAAGCTGTTGTCGTTGGTGGTGGTGTTGGTTGAGGGAGCAACATTAGCCAGGACACCTTGCTTTTCTTCTAGTAGTGTTGTGAGACCTTTAGTGTCCACCTGAACAGGTCAGCGAGGCCTCAGTTTAACAGCTAATCCGAAAGACATTGAACCAAGGCTCCGTCCGCCTATCTCACTTCGGGTAACCTTTTCCAAAAGGGGCGATGGTGTGTTTACAGGTTTATTTGGCAACACTTTAATATTCAGAAGAAACCTTGCTGCAATCCTGGCTGTGAATTGAAGCAGGGAACGAAGTTGGTTCCCGAAATAATGAGAGGGACGGCAGGCGGTGCTGCTCAGCTCCTCCTTTACATTTTGCAGGGGGATCTAATCACCACTGCGGGAACCATTAGCCTCCCTGAATAATGGAGAGGCTGCATGTGGTGTAAGAAGCATCAAAGTAGACACCACCACGGGGATCCTCACTTGTGCTGTTTCCAAATACGTTGCACCTTGTACAAATTCAGTTCGGTCATTCTGAGATTCTTAATTCACTTAAGCATTAAGCAAAAAAACAATTTTAACCATGAATTAATCTTTCAAACAATTCATATGATCTTTCTGCTAAGTGATTAACTTTTTATGGTTAAATGGTGTTATGATTGGCAGTTCCGTACAGTGGAGCTTCGACCCACTGTGGCACAGAGTGGGAAGGTTCATGCTGATTGAGTTAACAATTCACACAGTAGCTGAGCCTGACTCTGGCCTCATCCAACATGGACCCAAGGGGGGCCACTGGATGCTATTGCATTTATATTTCTTATTTGCTGACTTGTTCTGTTTGAATTTTAGAATCGTAGAATCAGAGAGTTACGACACAGAAGGATGACATTTGGCCCATCGTGTCTGTGCTGGCCGAAAAAGAGCTATCCAGCCTAAACCCACTTGCCAGCTCTTGGTCCGCAGCCCTATAGGTTACGACACTTCAACTGTTTTTCGAAGTACTTTTTAAATGTGATGAGGGTTTCTGCCTCTACCACCCTTTCAGGCAGTGAGTTCCAGACCACCACCACTCTCTGGATGAAAAGCTTCTCAACTCCCCTCTAATCCTTCTACCAATTCCTTTAAATCTATGCCCCTTGGTTATTGACCTCTCTGCTAAGGGAAACAGGTCCTTCCTATCCACTCTATCTAGACCCTTCATGATTTTATACACCTCCATTAAATCTCCCCTCAGCCTCCTGTGTTGCAAAGAAAACAACCCCAACCTGTCCAATCTTTCCTCATAGCTGAAATTCTCCAGTTCTGGTAACATCCTCGTAAATCTCCTCTCTACCCCCTCTAGTGTGATCACATCTTTCCTGTAATGTGGTAAATCACAACACCTAGATCTGTTAGTATCAGCAACTTGAAATCCATGCAAATGAATAAACCATGGATTTAAAGTTTATTTGGGCCCTCCCTCCTGGGTTCCATGGTACACACCCATGAAGACTAACAATGGGATAGCCCTGATGACACATCAATGGAGCACTGCAGGAGTGCTACATTGTTGGAGGCCCTGTCTGCCTGTACTGGTGATTCAGGGGAATGTTAAAAACTCTATAGGAAGAGGAACAAGGAAGTTTCCTTGTGCCGTGGATAGCATTCCTGCCTCAATCATCGCCACCCAAAGCAGATTCGCTGGCCACCCACCTCATGTGCTGTTTATGGGATCTTGCTCTGTGCCATGTTTGTCAACGCAATAACAATGACTGCACTTGGAAACGATTCAGAGCATGTGCAGTGCTTTGAACCATTTTTCAGACCTGATAAGGGGTTACATAAATGCAAGTTGTTCTTTTTACCCGTCAAGCCTGCAGTTGGTGTATGTCCAGGTCAAGAGAGAACAAAATCAAGGTTACCTCACTTCAAATTTAAATAAAACACGCGTGACAGTATAACATATAAAATAAGAACTGTAAAAAGTGCATCTTCTTTACTGAGGCCTGTACATAGAATCATAGAATGGTTACAGCACAGGAGGCCATTCGGCCCTTTGAGCCAGTGCCAGCTCTCTGCAAGAGCACTTCAAGCTAGTCCCACTCCCCCACCCTTTCCCTGTAGCCCTGCAAATTTTTTTCCTTCAGGTACTTAAAAAAAAATTCGTTCATGGGATCTGGGCATCGCTGGCAAAGCCAGCATTTATTGCCCATCCCTAATTGCCCTTGAGAAGGTGGTGGTGAGCCGCCTTCTTGAACTGCTGCAGTCCGCGTGGTGATGGTATTCCCACAGTGCTGTTAGGGAGGGAGTTCCAGGATTTTGACCCGGCGACGATGAAGGAACGGTGATATATTTCCAAGTCAGGATGGTGTGTGACTTGCAGGGGAACTTGGAGGTGGTGGTGTACCCCTGCGCCTGTTGCCCTTGTCCTAGGTGGTAGAGGGCGCGGGAGGTGCTGCCGAAGAAGCCTTGGCGAGTTGCTGCAGTGCATCTTGTAGATGGTACACACTGCAGCCACGGTACGCCAGTGGTGGAGGGAGTGAATATTTAACGTGGTGGATGGGGTGCCAATCAAGCGGGCTGTTTTGTCCTGGATGGTGTCAAGCTTCTTGAGTGTTGTTGGAGCTACACTCATCCAGGCAATCCCCTTTTGAAAGCCATGATTGAGTCGGCCTCCACCTCCCTTTCAGGCAGTGCATTCCAGATCCTAACCACTTGCTGCATAAAAATGTTTTTCCATATGTCGCCTTTGGTTCTTTTGCCAATCACCTTAAATCTGTGTCCTCTGGCTCTCGTTACAGCCCATGAGTGAGTGGAATGGATCAGTCAGAGCACTGCATCTTCCTGAGCGACATTCCCCAGATGGAGGGAAAGATAATGATTGAAGCATGGATTACTAAGGATTCTAACTGTGGGAACAGCGGGATTAAAACCGGATATATCATTCGCTTCCATTGGCAACCCACCTACTCACTACAGGCACTGCCTGTCTATTCAGACATCAACCTTGATGCCATTGCTGGCTTTGTTTGTTTAACAGCAGGTTGATAACCTACACAGACATCATTAGCCTGGTTAGAAGGGAGCAGCTTTATTAGATCAGTGGTTTAGGAGGCTGGTGTGCCCAGTGCCTGACTTGTTAACCTCTGCTGCCAAGCAAGAGGTTGCCATGATGGCAAAAATGGGCCACGGGATCTCGGGTGAACGACCAAACAGTTGGTGGGATTTCTGCTCCGTCTTTGAGTTAGCTGTCCATAGATTTCTAGAAACTTAAAAGGTCTCTTTCTTACATAGAATCATGCAATAGTACAGCACAGAAGGAGGCCATTCGGTCCAGCGAGTCTGTGCCGGCTCTTTCGAAGAGCAATCCAGTTAGTCCCACTCCTCCATTCTTTCCCCATATCCCTGCAATTTTTTTCTCCTTCATTTATCCAATTTCCTTTTGAAGGGTACTATTGAATCTGTGTCCACCACCCTACCCTATCAGATATATCAAATATAGAAAAAAAGACTTGCATTCATATAGCGCCTTTCACGACCTCGGGACGTCCCAAAGCACTTTGCAACCAATGAAGTACTTTTGAACTGCAGTCACTGTTGAATGTTGATATTGCTATACATCTATCATAAAAATATTGTCTTAACAATTTGCATCTCGTGTGCCCCCATCACACTTCAGACATGAAACTGTCACGCATGTATTTTTTATGTCGGTATAAAAGATGGAAAGAGAAGGAAAGCCAACCATTTCTTGCTGGTTTAGGTGTCAGCTGTGGCGCAGTTGGTAGCACTCTCGCCTCTGAGTCAGAAGGTCGTGGGTTCAAGACTCACTCCATGAGACTTGAGCACAAAATCCAAGCTGACACTTCCAGTCCAGTACTGAGGGAGTGCTGCACTGTCGGAGGTGCCGTCTTTCAGATGAGACGTTAAAAACCGTGACCCCGTCTGCTCTCTCAGGTGGAAGGTAAAAGATCTCATGGCAACATTCGAAGAAGACCAGGGGAGTTCTCCCCCATGTCCTGGCCAATACTTATCCCCCAAGTAACACTGAAAACAGATAATCTGTTCATTGCTGTTTGTGGGAGCTTGCTGTGAGCAAATTGGCTGCCGCGTTCCCTACATTACAACAGTGACTACACTTCTAAAGTACTTCATTGTCTGTGAAGCTCTTTGAGATGTCCTGAGGTTGTGAAAAACTTTATATAAATGCAACTATATGTGCTATATAAGAACATAAGAACCAGGAGCAGGAGTAGGCCATTCGGCCCCTCGAGCCTGCTCCGCCATTTAATGAGATCATGGCTGATCTTCTACCTCAACTCCACTTTCCTGCACTATCCCCATATCCCTTGATTCCCTTAATATCCAAAAATCAATCGCTCTCTGTCTTGAATATACTCAACGACTGAACCTCCATAGCCCTCTGGGGTAAAGAATTCCAAAGATTCACCATCCTCTGAGTGAAGAAATTTCTCCTCATCTCAGTCCTAAATGGTTGACCCCTTATTCCGAGACGGTGATCCCTGGTTCTAGACTCCCCAGCCAGGGGAAACATCCTCCCTGCATCTACCCTGTCAAGCCCTGTAAGAATTTTGTATGTTTCAATGAGATCACCTCTCATTCTTCTAAACTCTAGAGAATATAGGCGTAGTCTACTCAATCTCTCCTCATAGGACAATCCCCCCCCATCCCAGGAACCAGTCTGGTGAACCTTCGTTGCACTCCCTCTATGGCAAGTATATCCTTCCTTAGGTAAGGAGACCAAAACTGTAAAAAATACTCCAGGTGTGGTCTCGCCAGGGCCCTCTATACTTGAGATAAGACATCTTGGCCTAGAAATTCAGTTGGGCGCGCCAGCCGTTAGCGCCTTAGGAGGAGTAGATCTCGAGCGCTAGGCGCTTAGCGCCCGGGCGCAGTGTGATCTGCGCCTCGCCCCAACTTCAGTACACATTTAGCGCCGGCACAAAGTCTTAGCGCGCGCCCTGCTGCGCGCGCAGATCATGACGTCATTTACTAGTGCAACGCCCTTTGTGCGCCCCGAACCGGAACTTCACTCACGCCGGGCCATTGTGTGCCGGGCGGCCCTAACGACTGTGAAGTGGAATGGTACACAGCCGAGGCGGGCCGCGGGGAGCGCTAATTAAAGGGCACTTACCCTGCACTATAAAGGCCAGCCATTTTGCAGCATTCACTCTTGTGCAACGGTTTTTTGGAGAGAGACCAAGGAGCAGAGCTTACTGGTTTGGACCAACACTAGGACAGGTATTTTTGGCTCAGGCCAGAGCTTAGCAATTATCTTTGCCTTCATTGAGAGCTCATTATTTGCCAGCATATAATGGGGGCTGCATTGGGTGCCAACGCTGACTTTCAGCCTTATGCCAGAAGGGCTTACAGACGCCGTGAGAGAGTGGCAGCCCTGGCTAGACGCAGAGGGGGCAACAGGCGTCGCCAACTGAGGCCTTACCCACCCAGGGTATACCGCCAGCAGTCCTCCTATCTGACCATGTCTGCCGCGATGTGTGTAAGTAGGCTGCGATTCAGAAGGGAGGTGGTTGCAGACATCTGCCAGCTGCTTCAGAGAGATCTGCAGCCACAGCTGATGCGCAGGACGTCTCTGTCGGTGGCAGTGAAGGTGACGGTGGCTCTCAACTTCTATGCCACCGGCTCCTTCCAATCCGCTGCTGGGGACATCGCTAACATCTCCCAGTTCGCCGTGCATTGCTGCATCCGCCAGGTGACCGAAGCCCTTTTCAGAAGGAGACATCAATTCATCTCCTTCCCCATGACCCTGGACAAGCAGCAGCAGCGTGCAGTGGGATTTGCAAGAATAGCGGGCTTCCCCATGGTGCAGGGCGCCATTGACTGCACGCATGTGGCTTTGCGGGCACCTCTGGAGCATGCCGAGGATTACCGCAACCGGAAGGGCTACCATTCCCTCAACATACAGCTGGTGTGTGACCACAGGCAGCGCATCCTAGCTGTCAATGCCCGCTTTCCAGGCAGCAGCCACGATGCCTTTATCCTGCGACAGACAACTGTGGCTGACATGTTCCAGGCACAGCCTCCCCCAAGAGGATGGCTTATCGGGGACAAAGGCTGTCCTTTGTGTACCTGGCTCATGACCCTGCTCCGCGCGTCCACGACCCCTGCTGAAGAGGCATACAACGAGAGCCATCAAGCGACTAGGAACATCATAGAACAATCGGCGTCCTCAAGCAACGGTTCCGCTGTCTCGATCGCTCCAGGGGAGCCCTCCAGTATTCGCAGGAGCGAGTCTCCCAATTCGTCGTCGTTTGCTGCATGCTGCACAACCTGGCTATCCGCAGGACTCAGGCACTGCCACCTCACGTTGGACCCCCACCTCAGGAGGAGGAGCAGGAGGAGCATGAGGAGGAGGAGGACGAGGAGGAGGACGAGGAGTACCAGCCCAGGAGGGAGGCAGAAGGTCCAAGGGCTGCCCGTCGGCGGCTTATTGAACGTCACTTCTAGGCCCCCTGTCAGGGAATGGCTTGTGCCAATGAAAGAACATGATTGCAGCCGCTCCGCAAGCCCTCAGCCGGTTAAGGCAACAAACACTTCAAAGATCAAACATGGACAATGTTAATAAATGAAATGCTTTATTGTACAAACTCAGGGCCCTTCCCACATGAAAACCAAAAACAGACGAAACCCCCAAAAAACACTCAAACACATTACTCGCTCCCACAACCTGGAGAGGATTAACAAAACAGTGCAACTAAAATGGCCGTCATCCTCGGCCTTCGTAAAATACAAACATCACATCCTCGGCCTTCAAAAAACAAACATCCAATTCTCGGCCTCAAAAAACAAACACCCAATTCTCGGCCTCAAAAAACAAACATCCAATTCTCGGCCTCAAAAAACAAACACAACTGGCCACACATTCGACTTTTTGGCCCGCTAGGGCGATGCCTTGGCCATCTTTGTGTGGCCCCTGCCCGCCCTGCGGCTCCTCCTCAAAGTAAGGCCATTGGCTGCTGCAAGGCTGGGGGCAGGCTCCAGAGGGGCACATGTCGTGACGGCAGATGCCCTTGGGGGTCGGCCTAGTCGAGGTCTGGCCGTCGAGCGGGCGGCTGTTGAATGCTGCAGCTGTGGCTGGCCAGCATCAGTCGCTGCAGCAGCTCCTGGCAGCTCCACTGGGGGAGTGGCAGTGGCGGCTGGAGGAATGGGGGCAAGCTGGCGGATGGCAGGCGCTCGCTGGTCGCCTGAGACACTGGCACGCGCCCGGGCCAGCACTGCAGCATGCGCACCAATCTGCCGAGGGACAGACCGCTGTGCTGCTGCAGCGCGCCGGGTGCCCTGGTGATGCCTGGCTGACACAGCGAGTGTGGCAGCAGTGAGTGCCCGTGTTGACCTGTTCAGTGACCTCATCAGAGCACCCAGTGACTGCACGGCACCACTGATCAGCTGCCCACTCGCTGCCTGAGCTGCCCCGAATGCCGCCCGACTCGCTGCCTGATCTGCCCCGAATGCCGCCCGACTCGCTGCCTGCTCTGCCCCGAATTCCGCCAAACTGATGGCCTGTGAGGCCCCGACGTCGGTGACACTCCGAGAGAGGGACTCGATGGCCTCAGGCAACCGTGCCACTACCCCCATGAGCTCCGTGTGCCGGCACTCCGAGTCCGCGGACAAGTCCTCGAGGCGTTCCATCTCCTCGGCGAAGACCATCTCCGGACTGGAGGCCGGACTCTCCCTCTGGGGAGAAGGCCGCCGAGCTGGCTGACCCTTCCTGCGTTGCTGGACGCCGCTGGGCCCAGCAATTGGACTCCCCTCCGACCCTTCCCCCCTCTGGGGAGAAGGCCGCCGAGCTGGCACCCCCCTCCCGCGTTTCTGCAGGCCGCAGGTCCCATGAGCTCCCCTCCCCTCCGACACTTCCGCGACGCTCCCCTCCAGGGAAGACGTGTCCCCTACGTTGGCATGGGTTGCCACGGCTGAGGGTTCCCCTGATGGGCCGCCTTCCTCTTGCTCCTCCTCCTCCTCCTCTTCTGAGGGGCTGTCACTGGCAAGTTCAGGGACCTCCTCCTCACCATCTGAAAGCAGGAAGGCACAAGAGTAGCTTTAGAGTGAGGAGAGGGCGTCAGCGAGGGATGCATGAGTGGTGGCATTCAGCGCATTGGTCGGACAGTGGCAAAGGATGTAGATCTGATGCGCAAGTGGGACGAGAGAGGTCCAAACGTTGATGTCCTTACCATTGATGCCCAGAATAGGGTCGGCATCTCCACATGCAACGGGGCCAATCACCCGGCCACCCATGATGCGCTCCACGCGATGTTGCAGCTCGGTGAGCGGCTGGATCTGGGGTCGGCCTCCCCCGGTCGCAGTCCGGCTCTTCCTATTATTGGCCAGCTTGGCCTGCAAGAGAAAGGACGGCCTCTAAGTACAGTGTGTAGCCCTGATCTTGTGTGCACTGCCTCCCATGGTGGAATAGCCTGGCCAGTGTGTCGCCCTGATCTTGTGTGCACTGCCTCCCATGGTGGAATAGCCTGGCCAGTGTGTCGCCCTGATCTTGTGTGCACTGCCTCCCATGGTGGAATAGCCTGGCCAGTGTGTCGTCCTGATCTTGTGTGCACTGCCTCCCATGGTGGAATAGCCTGGCCAGTGTGTCGCCCTGATCTTGTGTGCACTGCCTCCCATGGTGGAATAGCCTGGCCAGTGTGTCGCCCTGATCTTGTGTGCACTGCCTCCCATGGTAGAATAGCCTGGCCAGTGTGTCGCCCTGATCTTGTGTGCACTGCCTCCCATGGTGGAATAGCCTGGCCAGTGTGTCGCCCTGATCTTGTGTGCACTGCCTCCCATGGTGGAATAGCTTGGCCAGTGTGTTAAGTGCAGAATGTGCAATTGATGTTCATGCCTGTCCCATAGCTCCTGGATG
Source organism: Somniosus microcephalus (assembly GCF_052327205.1). Lineage (NCBI taxonomy): Eukaryota > Metazoa > Chordata > Chondrichthyes > Squaliformes > Somniosidae > Somniosus > Somniosus microcephalus. Next base: position 53,193,991 of record NC_141008.1, read on the forward strand.
AGGGCTGGCCATTAGGGCTTTCAGGTCCCTTTGCCCATAATGTGAGGTGCACATGCAAGGATGAGGAGGTCACTGGAAAGGGTACTCACCCTGACAATCCGCGTGAGGTCATTAAACTTTTTGCGGCATTGGACACCGGTCCTGGGGACCTCGCTGTTGGCTGACACCTTGCTGGCGACATGCCTCCAGGCTCTCCGGTAGGCGCGGACCGGCGCCTTCCTGCCATTGTCCGGGTACAAAATATGGCGCCTCTTCTCCACACCACCAACCAGCACACTCAGATCACGCTCTGAGAAGCGCTGCGCTCGTTCACGGGCCTTCTGCATGGCTTCAGGCGCTATTTGGGTCCAGCAGCAGTGTTCAGGCCTAGCTGGAGGGCTCCACTATCCAGGGCGTGGCAGCAGACAAAGTCGACCCTTCCCCCTTAAGAGCTGGCCGGCGCCAGGGTGTCTGCTGTCAATCATGAGATGGCCGCACCTGCGCTGCGCCCGGCCTGGGCGCTCTCGCTCAGCACCTCCGGCTTAGCGCCTAAAGAGAGGCGTCCAGCGCCAGTTTTAGCGCTCGAGCAAACTCTTAGGGCGAAGCTAATGAATATCGGAGAAGTGGCCTCGATTTGGCGGCGGGCACAAACTTTAGCGGCCGCCCGACTTTACCGCCCCAAAAGTGGCTACAATGAATTTCTAGGCCCTTTACTCTTATACTCAAATCCTCTTGTAATAAAGGCCAACATACCATTTGCTTTCCTAATTGCTTGCTGTACCTGCATGTTAACTTTCAGTGATTTGTGTACAAGGACACCCAGGTCCCTCTGAACACCAACATTTCCCAATCTCTCACCATTTAAAAAATACTCTGCTTTTCTATTATGGATACCTTTAATGCGAAGCTTGGTGCCTTTAAGTTGAAGCTAGATAAGTACATGAGGGAGAAAGGAATAGAAGGATGTGCAGATAGGGTTAGATGAAGAGGGGTGGGAGGTGGCTCGTGTGGAGCACAGACGAGTTGGGCCAAATGGCCTGTTTTTGTGCTGTAAATTCTATGTAAGCCTAAGTAACTCTTTCTTGTTTCTGAGAGGAGCCAGGGATTTATAAGAAGCCAGAAATCAGCAGATAAACTTTTCTCAACCTCTCAGCAAATTACTTCTATTATATATAAGCAGAATATCCCTCACGATTAGCCTCTGACTGACTTCAGAGTGACTAGTCAGAGCAATTAAGCAGAATAATACATTAGAGGGCATAATAATCCTATCATCATAAAATAAGTAAAACCAAAACTAATTTAATTCACTGACTCCCACCCCCCACCAGTGAAGGGAGGTGAGGCTCAGTCCTCAGGGAAAAGCACCAAAGCTGCCCGACTCCGGCCCAGAAATTCTGGTCGGAGGCTTCCCGTGGGTGCAAGCCTCTGACCTGCACTTACCTAGCGCGCCGGCCGTTGTGCTGTGGGCCCGCGTGGGATTCTGATCCTGGGCCTGCTCCAACTGCCGGTGCGCAGTGCTTGGGTATCCCAGGGGCGCAGTTAGTTCGAAGCGTCCCCTGGGATCACGTGGGCCATGGAGAGACAATGGTAGCAGGGAATCTGTATTCATAGATTTGACAGGAAGAGCTGTAAAATCTATGAATACAATTCAGCCCCAAAACATCACTAAAACTTCAAATAAATTTTTTAAAAACATCACATTTTTAAAAAACTATAAATTACATAAAATAACTATTTTAAACAATAATTTAAATTTTTGAAAAAATTAATTACAGTTTCTAACAGGGCAAAAAATAAACTTATGTTTCTTTAAAGTATTTAAAAATAATAAACCTGTGGAAAAAATGTTTTAATTTAACTTAATTCACCACTTACCTTGTTAAAAGCAGGCTTTGCGACTGCTTTTTACAAGCGTAGCTCCTGGAGGCTTACCCTCCCGGAGAAATCTGGAAAAAAACCGGAAGTTCCAGGTGCACGCGTTTGCCCTGTGAACCCCATTCTTTAAGGGAATGGAAGTTCTGGTTTCCCGCGCATGCGCAGTGCATGCACGAAACCGGCACTTTCGTTGGGCCTACGCGTCAGTACACAGTGCGTACTCACCCGTGGGGACCTGAATTTCTGGCCCATTATACAGCAGTGCACATCACTGGCCGACAGGAACTCTTCCTCCCTCCAGTTTGTGTTGCTCTCTCTCTCTCCCCCAGTTTGTGTTGCTCTCTCTCTCTCTCTCTCTCTCGTCCGCCCCCAGTTTGTGTTGCTCTCTCTCTCTCTCTCTCGTCCTCCTCCAGTTTGTGTTGCTCTCTCTCTCGTCCTCCCCCAGTTTGTGTTGCTCTTTCTCTCTCTCTCTCGTCCTCCCCCAGTTTGTGTTGCTCTCTCTCTCTCGTCCTCCCCCAGTTTGTGTTGCTCTCTCTCTCTCTCTCGCCCTCCCCCTAGTTTGTGTTGCTCTCTCTCTCCCTCCCCCAGTTTGTGTTGCTCGCTCTCTCTCTCTCCCTCCCCCCAGTTTGTGTTGCTCTCCCTCTCCCTCCCCAGTTTGTGTTGCTCTCTCTCTCTCTCTCTCCCCCAGTTTGTGTTGCTCGCTCTCTCTCTCCCTCCCCCAGTTTGTGTTGCTCGCTCTCTCTCTCTCTCTCCCTCCCCCAGTTTGTGTTGCTCTCTCTCTCTCTCTCTCCTCCCCCAGTTTGTGTTGCTCTCTCTCTCCTCCCCCAGTTTGTGTTGCTCTCTCTCTCTCTCTCCCTCCCCCAGTTTGTGTTGCTCTCTCTCTCTCTCTCTCCTCCCCCAGTTTGTGTTGCTCTCTCTCTCTCTCCCTCCCCCCAGTTTGTGTTGCTCTCTCTCTCCCTCCCCCAGTTTGTGTTGCTCTCTCTCTCTCCCTCCCCCAGTTTGTGTTGCTCTTGTGATGAAATATTTCCATTCATCACTGCCTGTGACTGAGATCGGTTTCAGTGTCATTTCCCTTCCCCCAGACCTCATTGTATTGTGTACTGGAATGTGCTGTATTGTATACTGGAATGTGCTGTGTGTAGGGCTCCGCCCATACCTGGCCCCGTTTGTAAGCTAGCTTTCAGTCTAGCCCCCAATCTCCAGAAGGACGACATCTCTCTCGCTTACGTGTTTCGTTCTAAGTTAATAAAAGCCTTGTTTTGTTCTGCTACCTTCGAGTCTCGGAATTATTGAGGCACATCAATTTTATTAACTTATTTTCAACACTATGGATCAACTCCTGAAACCCGAACGTTTGGATTTGGATCAACATGCTCCGGACGCATCAGCACGCTTCGGACACTGGTTTGAGTGTATGGAATTCTTCCTGGACAATTCCGCAGCCGTCAAAGACGCTACGGACGCTGCAAGGATGAGACTCGGAATTCTGCGGAATTGGGTAAGCCACCGGGTTTACCCCCTGATCCAAGACGCCGAGACGTACCTGGCCGCCTGCGACATCTTAAAGGCGCATTACCAGCAGCCTACGAATGAGGTGTATGCTAGGCACCTGCTCGCCACCCGCGCACAGCGACCTGGGGAATTGGTGGAGGAGTTCCTAAGCACCCTGAAAATGCTTGGCAAAGACTGCAAGTGCCGAGATGTAAAAGCCGCAGTGTACACTGACGAGCTCGTTCGCGATGCCTTCATCACAGGCCTCAGCTCCACTTACATCCGGCAAAGACTGCTGGAAAAAACGGGGTTGGACCTGAAACAGGCTGCGGACACCGCGCGATCCCTGGATGTGGCCCAGAGAAACTCGGACGCCTACTCTTCAGCCCGCGCCGTCCACGCCGCCACGTGTGCACCGCCATCTTGGAAGGCATCTTCCCCGCCCGACAGCCCGACACCGGCTGGGCCCCGCTCTCCCCCCAGAAGCCCTACGACAGCCGCGACGCGTCAGGGACCCAACTGCTACTTCTGCGGGCAGCCAAAGCACACCAGAAACCTGTGCCCGGCGAAAGGCACCACCTGCTTTAAGTGCGGTAAGAAGGGGCACTTCGGGAAGGTGTGCAGAGGGAACCCCGCCGGAAAACCAACCGCCGGAAAACCCGCCGTGGGAGCGGCCATCTTGGACGCCATCTTGCCCGACCTCGTGGGGTCCGCCATCTTGTGAGCAGACAGCGTGGACGCCATCTTGTATCGATCAGGGCCCTACAGTGGCATTGGTCACAGTGGACCAGACCAGGCCGCACCCGCTATCCAGATCAATGGTGGACATCGAGGTAAACGGGTGCCGGGTTAAATGCTTAATTGACAGTGGAAGCACGGAGAGCTTTATCCACCCAGAACTGGCACAACAACTCTCCCTAAAGGTGGTCCCTACTCAGGGTACCATCTCTATGGCTGACAAAACCCAGACATCGACCATTCTGGGTTACTGCACGGTACAATTGTGCGTTAACGGAACTGTATATGATAATTTTAAAGTATTAATCATGAAGAACCTATGTGCGAGCGTGATCTTGGGCCTGGATTTCCAGTGCAACCACCAAAGCATCACGCTCAAGTACGGTGGGTCCCAGCCGCCCCTCACAGTGTGCGGTCTGGCTACCCTGAAGGTAAAGCCGCCTTCGCTATTCGCGAACCTTACCCCTAACTGCCGGCCAATAGCGACCAAAAGCAGGAGGTACAGCTGGGAGGACAGGCGGTTTATCGCGACCGAGGTAGACAGGCTCCTGAAAGAGCGCATTATTGAACGCAGCAACAGCCCGTGGCGCGCCCAAGTGGTAGTGGTAAGGGGTAGCGAGAAGAAACGGATGGTGATCGACTATAGTCAAATGATCAACAGGTACACCCTACTAGACGCCTACCCGCTACCCCGCATATCAGAAATGGTGAACCAAATCGCCCAATACCGGGTGTTCTCCACCATCGACCTCAAGTCAGCGTACCACCAGCTCCCTATCAGACCAGAGGACCGCCCGTACACCGCCTTCGAGGCGAACGGACGCCTCTACCAATTCCTCAGAGTCCCCTTTGGGGTGACGAATGGGGTCTCGGTCTTCCAGAGGGAGATGGACCGCATGGTCGATGACCACCACTTGCAGGCAACCTTCCCCTACCTCGACAACGTCACCATCTGCGGTCACAACCAGCAGGATCACGACTCGAACCTCGAGAGGTTCCTGAAAACCGCACAAAAACTCAACCTCACCTACAACGAGGACAAGTGCGTTTACAACACCACGCGCCTCTGCATACTAGGCAGCGTGGTGGAGAATGGGGAAATCGGACCAGACCCCGACCGATTGCGCCCCCTACGGGAGCTGCCCCTGCCCAACACTCCCAAAGCCCTGAAAAGGTGCCTGGGGTTATTTTCTTATTATTCCCAATGGGTCCCCAACTACTCCGACAAAGCCCGCCCCCTCTTGAAAGCATCCTCTTTCCCGCTCTCTGCTGAGGCCCACGCCGCCTTCAAAAGCATTAAGCAGGATATTGAGCGGGCCACGCTACAGGCAGTGGACGAGAACACTCCATTTCAAGTGGAAAGTGATGCGTCTGACTTCGCCTTGGCGGCCACCCTCAACCAGGCGGGGCGGCCCGTAGCTTTCTTCTCGAGGACCCTCCAAGGGCCCGAGATCAGACACTCCTCCATGGAAAAGGAGGCCCAAGCCATCGTGGAGGCAGTGCGCCACTGGCGCCACTACCTAGCCGGCAAACGCTTCACCCTACTTACCGACCAGCGGTCGGTAGCGTTTATGTTCAATAATAAACAGAGGGGGAAGATTAAAAATGATAAGATTCTTAGGTGGCGGATCGAGCTCTCCACCTTCGAGTACGACATCATTTACCGGTCAGGGGCCCTTAACGAATCCCCTGACGCCCTCTCACGAGGGATGTGTGCCAGCGCCACCGGGGATCGGCTACAGACCCTCCACAACGACCTCTGCCACCCAGGGGTCACGCGGCTGTTCCACTTCATAAAGTCCCGTAACTTACCCTACTCGATTGAGGAAGTTCGGTCCCTGACCAGGAACTGCCGCAATTGCGCTGAGTGCAAGCCTCGGTTCTACCGCCCAGATAGAGCCCACTTAATCAAAGCTACATGGCCCTTTGAGCGGCTCAGCTTAGATTTCAAGGGCCCCCTCCCGTCCGTCGACCGCAATGTTTACTTCCTGAACATTGTGGACGAATACTCCCGGTTCCCATTCGCCTTCCCCTGCCCAGACATGACCAGCGCCACGGTCATTAAATGCCTCAACAGCCTGTTCTGCCTGTTCGGTATGCCGAGCTACATCCATACGGATAGGGGGGCGTCCTTCATGAGTGAAGAGCTACGCCAGTGCATGCTGTCCAGGGGGATCGCCACGAGCCGTACCACCAGCTACAACCCCCGGGGTAACGGCCAAGTGGAGCGAGAGAACGGGACAGTATGGAAAGCAGTCACTCTAGCTCTAAGGACCAAGGGCCTCCCTATCTCCCGCTGGCAGGAAGTCCTCTCGGATGTGCTCCATTCGATACGGTCGCTATTGTGTACGGCCACTAATGCCACGCCTCATGAACGAATGTTTGTCTTTCCCCGGAAATCCACCTCAGGCGTATCCATGCCGTCATGGCTCTCCACCCCAGGTCCGGTACTCGTGCGAAGGCATGTGAGGGGCCACAAGACGGACCCTCTCGTGGAGCCAGTACACCTACTCCACGCCAACCCCCAATACGCATATGTCCGGCACGCCGACGGAAGGGAGGACACCGTGTCCATAAAAGACGTCGCCCCAGCCGGCATCGACAACAACCACGGCAATAGCGGCAACGACGATCACAGCAACTCTTACCCACCCACTACTCTTTCATCACCCCCGGAAGAACACCGACCAACGGCACCCCCACCAACTACCCCTTCAACAACCCTGGCGGCACCCCCGGCAGAGACCCAGGAGGCTACCGGGGACACCCAGCCGACACCCGCGGCACCGCAACAGCCACGTCGGTCGCAGAGGACTATCAAACCCCCGAACAGACTAAATCTATAGAAGGGGTGAATGTGATGAAATATTTCCATTCATCACTGCCTGTGACTGAGATCGGTTTCAGTGTCATTTCCCTTCCCCCAGACCTCATTGTATTGTGTACTGGAATGTGCTGTGTGTAGGGCTCCGCCCATACCTGGCCCCGTTTGTAAGCTAGCTTTCAGTCTAGCCCCCAATCTCCAGAAGGACGACATCTCTCTCGCTTACGTGTTTCGTTCTAAGTTAATAAAAGCCTTGTTTTGTTCTGCTACCTTCGAGTCTCGGAATTACTGAGGCACATCAGCTCTCTCTCTCTCTCTCTCCTCCCCCAGTTTGTGTTGCTCTCTCTCTCTCTCTCTCTCCCCCCAGTTTGTGTTGCTCTCTCTCGTCCTCCCCCAGTTTGTGTTGCTCTCTCTCTCTCTCCCCCAGTTTGTGTTGCTCTCTCTCTCTCTCCCCCGTTTGTGTTGCTCTCTCTCTCTCTCTCCCTCCCCCCAGTTTGTGTTGCTCTCTCTCTCTCTCCCTCCCCCAGTTTGTGTTGCTCTCTCTCTCCCTCCCCCAGTTTGTGTTGCTCTCTCTCTCTCTCTCCCCCAGTTTCTGTTACTCTCTCTCTCCCCCCAGTTTGTGTTGCTCGCTCTCTCTCTCTCCCCCCAGTTTGTGTTGCTCTCTCTCTCCCTCCCCCAGTTTGTGTTGCTCTCTCTCTCCCCCAGTTTGTGTTGCTCTCTCTCTCTCGCCCCAGTTTGTGTTGCTCTCTCTCTCCCCCCCCAGTTTGTGTTGCTCTCTCTCTCTCTCTCTCCCCCCGTTTGTGTTACTCTCTCTCTCTCCCCCAGTTTGTGTTGCTCTCTCTCTCTCTCCCCCAGTTTGTGTTGCTCTCTCTCTCTCCCCCCAGTTTGTGTTTCTCTCTCTCTCTCTCTCTCCCCCAGTTTGTGTTGCTCTCTCTCCCTCCCCCAGTTTGTGTTGCTCTCTCTCTCTCCCCCAGTTTGTGTTGCTCTCTCTCTCTCCCCCCCCAGTTTGTGTTGCTCTCTCTCTCTCTCTCGCTCCCCCAGTTTGTGTTGCTCTCTCTCTCTCGCTCCCCCAGTTTGTGTTGCTCTCTCTCTCTCTCTCGCTCCCCCAGTTTGTGTTGCTCTCTCTCTCTCTCTCTCCTCCCCCAGTTTGTGTTGCTCGCTCTCTCTCTCCCTCCCCCCAGTTTGTGTTGCTCTCTCTCTGTCTCTCCCTCCCCTCAGTTTGTGTTGCTCTCTCTCTCTCTCTCCTCCCCCAGTTTGTGTTGCTCTCTCTCTCTCTCCCTCCCCCAGTTTGTGTTGCTCTCTCTCTCCCTCCCCCAGTTTGTGTTGCTCTCTCTCTCTCTCCCTCCCCCAGTTTGTGTTGCTCTCTCTCTCCCTCCCCCAGTTTGTGTTGCTCTCTCTCTCCCTCCCCCAGTTTGTGTTGCTCTCTCTCTCTCTCCCCCAGTTTGTGTTGCTCTCTCTCGCTCTCTCTCTCCCTCCCCCAGTTTGTGTTGCTCTCTCTCTCCCTCCCCCCAGTTTGTGTTGCTCTCTCTCTCCTCCCCCAGTTTGTGTTGCTCTCTCTCTCTCCCTCCCCCAGCTTGTGTTGCTCTCTCTCTCCCTCCCCCAGTTTGTGTTGCTCTCTCTCTCTCTCCCTCCCCCAGTTTGTGTTGCTCTCTCTCTCCCTCCCCCAGTTTGTGTTGCTCTCTCTCTCTCTCCCCCCAGTTTGTGTTGCTCTCTCTCTCTCTCCCCCAGTTTGTGTTGCTCTCTCTCTCTCTCCCCCAGTTTGTGTTGCTCTCTCTCGCTCTCTCTCCCCCAGTTTGTGTTGCTCTCTCTCTCTCTCTCTCTCTCTCTCCCCCAGTTTGTGTTGCTCTCTCTCGCTCTCTCTCTCTCCCTCCCCCAGTTTGTGTTGCTCTCTCTCTCTCCCTCCCCCAGTTTGTGTTGCTCTCTGTCTCTCTCTCTCCCTCCCCCAGTTTGTGTTGCTCTCTCTCTCTCTCTCTCCCTCCCCCAGTTTGTGTTGCTCTCTCTCTCTCTCTCTCTCCCCCAGTTTGTGTTGCTCTCTCTCTCTCTCTCTCTCCCCCCGTTTGTGTTGCTCTCTCTCTCTCCCTCCCCAGTTTGTGTTGCTCTCTCTCCCTCCCCAGTTTGTGTTGCTCTCTCTCTCTCACCCTCCTCCAGTTTGTGTTGCTCTCTCTCTCCCCCCATTTGTGTTGCTCTCTCTCTCTCTCCCCCAGTTTGTGTTGCTCTCTCTCTCCCTCCCCCAGTTTGTGTTGCTCGCTCTCTCTCTCTCTCCCCCAGTTTGTGTTGCTCTCTCTCTCTCCCCCAGTTTGTGTTGCTCTCTCTCCCCCAGTTTGTGTTGCTCTCTCTCTCTCCCCCAGTTTGTGTTGCTCTCTCTCTCCTCCCCCAGTTTGTGTTGCTCTCTCTCTCTCTCTCCCCCAGTTTGTGTTGCTCTCTCTCCCTCCCCCAGTTTGTGTTGCTCGCTCTCTCTCTCCCCCAGTTTGTGTTGCTCTCTCTCTCCTCCCCCAGTTTGTGTTGCTCGCTCTCTCTCTCTCCCCCAGTTTGTGTTGCTCTCTCTCTCTCCTCCCCCAGTTTGTGTTGCTCTCTCTCTCTCCTCCCCCAGTTTGTGTTGCTCTCTCTCTCTCTCTCTCTCTCTCCCCCAGTTTGTGTTGCTCTCTCTCCCTCCCCCAGTTTGTGTTGCTCGCTCTCTCTCTCCCCCAGTTTGTGTTGCTCTCTCTCTCTCTCTCTCTCCCCCAGTTTGTGTTGCTCTCGCTCCCTCCCCCAGTTTGTGTTGCTCGCTCTCTCTCTCTCCTCCCCCAGTTTGTGTTGCTCTCTCTCTCTCCCCCAGTTTGTGTTGCTCTCTCTCTCCTCCCCCAGTTTGTGTTGCTCGCTCTCTCTCTCCCCCAGTTTGTGTTGCTCTCTCTCTCTCTCTCTCCTCCCCCAGTTTGTGTTGCTCTCTCTCTCTCTCCCCCAGTTTGTGTTGCTCTCTCTCCCTCCCCCAGTTTGTGTTGCTCGCTCTCTCTCTCCCCCAGTTTGTGTTGCTCGCTCTCTCTCTCCTCCCCCAGTTTGTGTTGCTCTCTCTCCCCCTCCCTCAGTTTGTGTTGCTCTCTCTCTCTCTCTCACCCAATTCAATTCAAATTGCTTTATTGGCATGACAAGGTACATCTTATGTTGCCAAAGCACAGAAAAAATGTATGATTGAACACGTAATCGCAGATCTAGACATACAGTGTATAGACAGATATATCCCTGTATACATAAATATACACACATATAATATGCATATAATCTTTTCTTAGATTTAATGGTTGTCCCTCTGCTTATGGCAAGCTGTAACATAGTTTGCCGCTAAAGTTACGCAATTTCTCTGTTCCTCTAATAGATATGGGAGTTTTTGGTGGTCATTCAAATTTTTGAATTCAGGGCATATTTTTATGCATTTTGGGTAGAAATTCCCCCTTATGTCCTGATAGTTTCCACAAGTTGTGAGGAAGTGCATCTCTGTCTCCACCACTCCCTGACTGCAGTGAGAGCATATCCTGTCCTCTCTTGGCAGCCAGGTCTGCCTTTTTCGATGGCCAGGCTATGCTCACTAAGTCTGTACATTGTCAAGGTTTTTCTCAGTTTGCTATCTTTTACCATGGTCAGGTATTCAGCTGTGGTGTATTGTCTGTTTAGGGCCAAATAGCAATCGAGTTTGTTTTGGGTTTTTGTCGTTTCTGTCCAATAGGTCAAATATTTTTCCTTTTGTTTAGTGACAATTGTGTTAGGTCGAATTCTCTGTGCTAGGATGTCACTGTCCTGGAGCTGTTTGTGTTGCTCTCTCCCCCAGTTTATGTTGCTCTCTCGCTCCCTCCCCCAGTTTGTGTTGCTCTCTCTCTCTCTCTCCCCCAGTTTGTGTTGCTCTCTCTCTCTCTCTCTCCCTCCCCCAGTTTGTGTTGTTCTCTCTCGTTCTCCCCCAGTTTGTGTTGCTCTCTCTCTCTCTCTCGTCCTTCCCCAGTTTGTGTTGCTCTCTCTCTCTCTCCCCCAGTTTGTGTTGCTCGCTCTCTCTCTCCCCCAGTTTGTGTTGCTCTCTCTCTCTCTCCCCCAGTTTGTGTTGCTCTCTCTCTCTCTCACCCTCCCCCAGTTTGTGTTGCTCTCTCTCTCTCGTCCTCCCCCAGTTTGTGTTGCTCTCTCTCTCTCTCCCCCCAGTTTGTGTTGCTCTCTCTCTCTCCCCCCAGTTTGTGTTGCTCTCTCTCTCCCTCCCCCAGTTTGTGTTGCTCTCTCTCTCTCTCACCCTCCCCCAGTTTGTGTTGCTCTCTCTCTCTCTCCCCCCAGTTTGTGTTGCTCTCTCTCTCTCGTCCTCCCCCAGTTTGTGTTGCTCTCTCTCTCTCGTCCTCCTCCAGTTTGTGTTGCTCTCTCTCTCTCTCTCGTCCTCCCCCAGTTTGTGTTGCTCTCTCTCCCTCCCCCCCAGTTTGTGTTTCTCTCTCTCTCCCTTCCCCAGTTGCTCTCTCAGAACTCATTGAGTTTCCAGGCGCACTTCATTGAGCCCGATGCCATCATCCTCACAACCAATAACGAAGCGGTGTGTTTCCAAATAACCAGCAGGGTCCAGACAACGCAGTTTGGCTGCAAGCCATGACAGCCACGTTACTGCACAAGTGCGAACCGCATATACAGGGACTGTTTCTCCTGAGCTGCCAGCAGCAACGCTTGGGAGACCAATCGCCCATTCCGGGAGACTCCCACCCAAAGTGGCAGGGTTGGGAACCCTAGTTGATTCACAGTGAAGTTCGTGCAGCCAAGTGTTTGTTTCAACAGCACTCGGTGCAGGTTTCAGTCCTTTTGCAATCCGAGCAAGTAGGGAGATGCTAAGGTTAAGTTCTGCGGTTACTGTGCTCAAGGGCAGAAGGCAAACCAGGCCTCGGCAATCCTCTAGCCGCTCCCGACAGCTGGTTTTACAAGGGCAGGCCCGTGCACTCTCCTCACTCTCTGTGCCAGGCATCAGGCCAGGTTGACACTGAACAGGGAATGAATTACTTCTGAACAGCAGTGACTTCTACACAAAGAAGCAAGGCGGCCCAGCAGGGGCTCACAAACAGCGCTGAGACGGACGGCCAGTTAACCTATCGTGGTGGTGCTGCGTTTCCCGGCCAAAATTCCTCCTTCACCCAAAATCACCATACAAAATGAATGATGAACTGGGCATTCATTTCACTGCTGTTTGTGGAATCTTACCGTGCACAAAAATGGCTGCCACATTTGCCTACAATAACCAGTCATCACCACACTCCAAAGTCATTCATTGTTCGCGAAGCGCTTGGGGATTTTTTTATTTTGAGAGGTGCTGTGTAAATGCCGCCCTTTCCTTTTTGGTACATTTTGAGCTCGTGAAACCCACACACTGAATCAAACCCAATGTGCCGGGAAGTTTTAAGTAACTAACAGGAAGAAGGGAAATGCAGCCTTCAGATGGAGGCCTGACAACCAGCAGAATGCAAGCGCTGTATCCAGATCCTGCGTTGTTGTGAAAGGGTTAACAGCAATACCGAGCTGAGTTGATGTGTTTCTTTTGAAAAAACATATTTCCCCACTTCCCTCCAACACCTTTAAGCCTTTAATGCAGGTGTGCTTTCACTCACCTGTATGCCTGGACGCCAGGGTTCGCTATCATGATGGATTCCAGGTGAAAGCGCCCGTCACCAAGGTAACTAGAAGGAGAAAAGGCACATGCTGAATTAGTGCTGGAGCGTGCCTCCGATCTGCTGCACAGGCACGCACATTAATCACTGCTGCTGCTGCATGGCAAAGTGTGTCGAGAAAACCAGGTCAACTTCACAAACAGCTCCACAGGCTCCAAACAGAGGCCTCACTGTGAGGCCAGCAGGGAGGCGGGGAGAAGAAATCTTCACACCCCCACAGATTAATGTACCATGCCTTTTTCTTCTCTTCCTTGGTATTTAAAATGGATTATAAATCGGCGGCTCCCCTGTTTTGCTTAGTGGTGAAAGTGCGCCCGGTGGTGTGGCGTTGAACCATACGGAACAGGAACGTCCCAGGCTCCATTCCCGGCCTATGCTGGGTCAGGGTGACAGCAGGGCCTCTGCTTCCTTGGAAGGAGGGGAGGCGGTGGTGTCGGGGGGGGGGGGGGGGGGGAGAGAATCAGTCAGGGTTTCTGCTTCTGATCGCTATCCAGTGACCTCTGCCAGAAAGAAATTGGGGAGGACATGGGGACATGCGTGTAAGCTAAGCTAAAGTAGGAACAGACTAGGTGTTGGGCTGTTCTTCTTTTCCCAGAAGGTAGTGAGCCTCTGGGATGCGTTGCCGGCTGGTGCAGTGGGTGCTGACTCTCTGCCTTCAAGAGGGAGCTGGACCGGTTCCTGACTGGGGCAGAGATCGCATCACCTAAAAGGGAAGTGGATGAATAGATAACACTCAATCCATGTGATCTCCTGAGGGGGTTGGAGAGGAATTTTCCAGAGCACCTTTTTCCTTATTGGCCCTGGTGTTTATTCTCTGTTTTCTTTGCCTCTCCCAGGAGATTACATGGCTGCGTGGGAGGGGGAGGGGATGGGGAGGCGGGGCGGGTGGGAGAGAGTGTCTAGTCATGATGCTCCAGTCATCATGAGTGTGGGGCAGGCTCAGTGGTCCAGCTGGTCTTTACCTGCCCGTCATTTTTGTGTGTTTGTAAAGTGAGAATGCGCTAACATGTGGAGACAGTAACTTATACTCTCGTAAGCCTTCACGCCCACCAGAAACCATTGTTACCCTATCAAGTGGCCATTCTTTACAAGTGACCCTAGCCAACGGCTGTTGCTGGGCTATCTTGACATCCACAAACTAGGGGGTAAAGAAATAGAGAGGACTGAAGTCGGAGTGAAGAAACAGACCAAAATTAAAAGCGATCTGGTGCGTTCGTTTAAGCTTTGCCTCTCATCTACCTGGCAGGTGAAATTCTGCGGCCCTTGACGATTCCATAGGTTCCCAGGAAGAAAATCCGCCAAAAACTCGAACCAGCCAGGCCAGCAGGAGTTTAAGTGATGGACGGCCCTTGAAAACTGGGCCAGGCTGCGGTTGGGGTTGGCGCTGGGATGACCCTCTCACCCCATCTATTCACCCACTCACTTCTGACAGTAATAATATGGGGAGTTTGTAGAAAAACGTATTTGGGTTGGGATGGGGCAGACACACACACAATTGATTTCACCCTCAGGCAGTAAACCACAGACAACGGCAGCTCCGCACTTCATTACAATTGCATTAAGATCCTTGTAACAAAGTTCTGCACTATCTGTGTGATGTACATGTAATTCCGGGAATTTAAATAGATGCATTTTACACCTCCTGTACAATTGAAGATTCCAAATGATATCTCAACCCTGGAGAATTATAGCTTCCATATGCCAGGGTCGCACATTTTACTAGCAATCCTGTTCTGACAGTTCAACAGAACAGTTAAAGAGTTTCCTTTGAGCTGCAGCGATGATCCTGCAGTTGACGAGTATAGTTCAGTGTGTTTGGACCGGGGCTCTGCCTGGTATCAGGCCAATACAATGCAGCAACACTCTGAATTGTCGGCAACTGTTCAGTAATGTGAATGGGTTACATTAAGAGCTCGAGTGGCCACTCTGCAAATCACCACCGTGTCAGCCGCTTATAGCTGACGGCTTTCTGCATGGTCTGTCATCCGTTAGAAGCAACTCTGCAATCTATCCTTGGAGGTTGGCAGCTCTTTATTTTAAAGTAATTACAGAGCAGCTCCATGCCTTGTATCATTTTACAGCCCCTTGATGCAACTCCATGCCTTGTATCATCACACAGCCCCTTTCCAACATTACAACAGTGACTACACTCCAAAAGTACTTCATTGGCTGTAAAGTGCTTTGAGCCGTCTGGTGATCGTGAAAGGCTCTATATAAATGTAAGTCTTTCGTCTTTCTTTCTTGATGCAGCGCCTTGCAGTGCACCATGAGAGTCCCTTGAAGCAGCTCCATGCAGTGCACCATGAGAGCTCCCAGTGCAACTTCATGCCTTGTACATTTAGAGTACCCTAATGCAGCTCCATGCCATTACAGAGACTACCAATGCAACAGGGGCTGCTTGTTTAAGTACACTCCAGTGCTTACAAAGCAGAACATGCGCTGAATACGACACCGGCTGGTTACTGCATTAGTTGCTCTTCCATCCAATAATGCCGCATTCAGCTCACAATAACTGCTTAACATGGGAGTTTTGAACTAAATGGCCAAGGAGCTTAGTGGAGTGCCTGCTGACACAGCAACGTGTCTCAGAGGCAGGTTCCGGACGGATCAGCAATGATACGCAGCATGGATTGCAAATTTAAAGGGGGCTGCTTACTCCCTCAAGCAAACAGTTGCACCTAAGAGATCAAAAGGGAATGGCTCAAAGCCTCAGTTTAATGCCCTCAGCCGTAGCTCAGCTGGTTGCACTCTCACAGAAGGCTGTGGGTTCAAGTCCCACTCCAGAGACTTGAGCACGAATATCTAGGCTGACACTCCAATGCAGTACTGAGAGTGTGCTACACTGTCGTAGGTGCCGTCTTTTGGATAAGACGTTAAACGGAGGCCCCGTCTGCCCTCTCAGGTGGACGTAAAAGATCCCACGGCTCTATTTTGAAGAAGAGCAGGGGAGTAATCTCTGGTATCCTGGCCAATATTTATCCCTCAATCAACATCACAAAAAACAGATTATCTGGTTATTTCTGTTTGTGGGAGCTTGCTGTGCGCATAATGGCTGTGTGTTTACTACATTACAACAGTGACTACATTTCAAAAGTACTTCATTGACTGTAAAGCGCTTTTGGACGTCTGGTGTTCGTGAAAGGTGCTATAGAAATGCAAGTCTTTCTTTCTTAGCGCTGGTGGATTTTCCAGTTTCTTCAGTCAGCTTTGTCTGACTGCAAAGGTCTACGAAATGCTGAATTTACTGTTTCCACAATAAGTGCTGGCTTGGTTTTCAGGATTCGGGTGACAGAGTTGCGATTGTCTACTGTAATTCCCTCTCTAAACCTCTTCGCCTCTCTCTCCTCCTTAAAACCTACCTCTTTGGCCAAGCTTTTGGTCACCGTTCCTAATATCTCCTTATGTGGCTCGGTGTCAAATTTTGTTTGATAATCGCTCCTGTGAAGAGCCTTGGGACGTTTTACTACATTAAAGGCGTTATATAAAGGCAAGTTGTTGTTGTAGGTTCTCTACAGGTGCAAGGAGACACACCTCTACCAAGCAGGTGAAGGGCAGAGAGAGTTGCTGCCCACATCTAGAACTGGCCTGAAACAATGCACCCAGCAGCTCTGGGAGCAAGTTTAATGCAGGGGTCACTTCACAGGTTAAGTGGTCATGGTGTCGATCTTCATCCAAGAACACAAATCACTCTTACTTCCAACTATATTCCTTCCTGAATGGGGAGGTAGGGATGAAGGTGGGTGATGCTATAGAGGTTGAAATAGGCGGTCTTGATGCTGGACAGGAAGTGCTACCCGTATCCTAACTCGCACCAATTCCCGTTCACCCATCACCACCCCCCCCCTCCCCCGCCCCCCAACCGTGCTCGCTGATCGACATCAGCCAACGACTGTGGGTGAGGACGGAGTGGCCGACTGTGTTAAAAGTTGCACAGAGGTGAAAGAAAACATCGTGGTTACAATCACAAAGGGTTCTTGTTGGCGAACTCGGTCTTGGTGCTGTAGGTGGGATGGAAACCAGGCTGAGGGGAGAGTGATATCAGCTCGACAGGATAGTAGAGCGGGGAAAATAAACCAGCTTCTGATGGCTATCCAATGACACTGGGGGAGGACAGAGATTGGGCTCGGCCCTGATGTTCCCCTCCACATTCCTCCCATCCCCGCACCACCCCCCCACAGACAATAACTTGCCGACACTCATCATCTAGGCTCACTCATGAGGAAAAGGAAAGAAAGACTTGCATTTATATAGCGCCTTTCACGACCACCGGACGTCTCAAAGCGCTTTACAGCCAATGAAGTACTTTTGAAGTATAGTCACTGTTGTAATGTGGGAAATGCGGCAGCCAATTTGCGCACAGCAAGCTCCCACAAACAGCAATGTGATAATGACCAGATAATTTGTTTTTGTCATGTTGGTAAAGGGGTAACTATTGGCCAAGACACCTGGGATAACTCCCCTGCTCTTCTTCGAAATAGTGCCATGGGATCTTTTACGTCCACCTGAGAGGGCAGACGGGACCTCGGTTTAACATCTTATCCGAAAGACGGCACCTCTGACAGTGCAGCACTCCCTCAGCCCTGCATTGGAGTGTCAGCCAAGACTTTGTGCTCAAGTCTCTGGAGTGGGACTTGAACCCATGACCTTCTGACTCAGAGGCGAGAGTGCTACCCGGTGAGCCATTTGGACGAGATACGGGAGGGCCACCTGATGCCTGAGTTAGCCATAGGGAGCCTTCAGGAGAGGGTCCTCATTGCTCACCAATTATCATTCGATGCAGGCAAGGTTCCCTGCAGTCTGCGTGCAGGCAGTCTGTTATCAGCCGGTGTCTGGGTCACGGGCTATAGAAAAAACTGGCGCAGTAATGATGTGGTGCTCTGGACCTCTTCGCTTGTAACGATGATGTATATGATTATAATATTTATTAAGTGTGCTACTGGCTGCTAGTGATCAATTTGCTAAATACGCCAGTGACATCGCGTGATCAATAGCAGTCGATCGATACCATGCTAACCTTTCTTTTCTTTTATTATTCTATTGACAGGCTATCCAATCTGCACACCTTTGATCTTTACTGTGCTGTCTAATTAGAATGTCATTCCGTGGCTCAGTGGGTAGCACTCTCTTGCCTCTGAGTCAGAAGGTTGTGGGTTCGAGCCCCGCTCCAGGAACTTGAGCACAAAATCTAGGCTGACACTCCTGTGCAGTATACTGAGGGGGCGCTGCACTGTCGGAGGTGCCATCATTCGGATTTTTTTTTATTCGTTCTGGGATGTGGGCGTCACTGGCAATGCCAGCATTTATTGTTCTTCCCTAATTGCCCTTAAGAAGGTGGTGATGAACCGTCTTCTTGAATCGCTGCAGTTCGTGTGGTGAAGGTATTCCCACAGTGCTGTTAGGGAGGGAGTTCCAGGATTTTGACCCAGCGACTATGAAGGAACGGTGATATATTTCCAAGGTAGGATGGTGTGTGAATTGGAGGGGAACTTGGAGGCGATGGTGTTCCCATGCGCCTGCTGCCCTTGTCCTTCTAGGTGGAAGAGGTTGCAGGTTTGAGAGGTGCTGTCGAAGGTGCCTTGGCGAGTTGCTGCAGTACATCTTGTGGATGGTACACGCTGCATGGATGATACTCACTTCCGGATGTGAGGTTAAACCGAGGCCCTCTCAGGTGGATGTAAAAGACCCCATGGCACTATTTCCTTGCTGCTCTACTCTGTCCCAATGGCTAACCCAATGGGTTTTTAATGGCATCAAAGCAGCAACAAATAGTTTTATTCTGCTTATTTGGCTAACAACGGCATTGTGGTCACACACAAAGGAATTTTAAGCTAATGTATGAAGCTCTAAGCTTGCCATTAAATTAAACCTCCAACTGTTTAAAAAATGCATTCTTGAAAGCCTGAGAGGCTTCATTCACTACAACGTGGCCTCTCATTGTGAAAAAAGGAATATTTTTGGAATTTTTTTTTCTTTGTTTAAGCCTTTATTTCGGGTGCTCGAAATTTCAGTTACTGAGAAAAAAATGGCAGCTGAGAAAAAAATTCAGAAAGTATTTTAAGCAATTTGTGGGCACTCGGTGGCCAGGTTGCACAATCACAGTGATGAATTTACACGGGTAAAATCCGTTACAATACTGTTTCCAATGGCTAAAGGGTCAATAACCAGAGGGAACAGATTTCAGGTGATTGGCAAAAGAACCAGAGGCGACAGGAGGAAAAACTTTTTTACACAACGAGTGGTTAGGATTTGGAATGCTCCGCCTGATAGGGTGGGGGGATACAGATTCAATAGTCGCCTCAAAAGGGAATTGGATAAATACTTGAAGGAGAAAAAAATTGCAGGGATATGGGGAAAGAGCAGGGGGAGTGGGACTGACTGGATTGCTCTTCGAAAGAGCCGGCGCAGACTCGATGGGCCGAATGGCCTCCTTCTGTGCAGTACTATTGTATGATTCTACAAGTGTGGACAAAAGAATATATAATGGGAAAACGTTAACAGAAGAAGCGTGACATCAGGAAGTCAGGCTGTGCAGACAGGAAATGCATGCAGATGTCGGATAGATATAGACGGTACGAAACATATGTCAGCTCTTATAAAATCTTGTTAAACTTGCTGCTGCAACGAGATCTGCCATTTCAGGTCTCCTCGATAGACTTTTGTTAGGCAAGGGTATCAAGGATTACAGAACCCTTCAACAGAATTAAGATACAGATCGGCCGTGATCTAATTGAATGGCGGAACAGGCTCGAGGGGCTGAGTGGCCGACTCCTGTTCCTATGGTCCTTTTCTCCTCTGATGTTGGGAATTACCAGCAGGAGCTTCATGAGCCCTGGGGAAGCTCCAATCCTTCAATCGGGGATTGGCCCTGGTGGCTGATCAAACCTGACCCTGGACTAGAGGAACATGATACCAGCTGTAAACTCAGGCAACATAGCCGGTCCCCAATTTCAATGATATTTTATGTTTTGTTGCTCTATTTTTGTTAATATAGCAGCGGGGAAGGGTTGAACGGGGAAGGTAAAGGCCCATATTTTTCATCCCTTTAAGGATACAGATCACTTGGGCCTGCCCGTAGGGTCGCCAACTCTGGTTGGACGTATTCCTGGCGGTTTCATCACATGACCTCCCACCTCCACCTGCCATTGGTCGCCCGACATGTCCATCCTCATGGCAACGCCCCCCCCCACCACCACATTCCCGTGCTAACTAAACCAAGGGATATGGGGATAAGGCGGGAAAGTGGACTTGAGGTAGAGGATCAGCCATGATCTTATTGAATGGCGGAGCAGGCTCGAAGGGCCCGCCGACTCCTGCTCCTAGTTCTTATATTAATTGGAAAACGAACAGACTCTTAATTACCTGATTGGATGATTCTTGACTGTCAATCAAACAGCCACCTCCCAGCTGCAATATTTTTATAAATAATAAATGAAAGTTTTCAAAGAAAATGAAAAAAAAAACCCCACACAACTTAATTAATGCCCCCCCGCCCCCACCATGATTTTTCTCCAAGATTGCTCGCAACTGGAGATTAATCTTCAATTCCCGGAGACTCCAGGTAAAAACCCTGGAACCCTAGCCTGGCCCTTGTGCCCTCACACTCCACTCTCGGTGCAGTGTCCTGTCTCGGCCTTGCGCAGGCCTCAACCAGTTCTGGAGCCTGCCTGACCTGTTGCAAGTTTTACTGCAGACCAGGAGTAGTCAAAAAATCATGGCTGTGGGCTCTTGACTATAAAGATTACAGGCTGTTCTTTATTTACAAGGCGCAGGTTCTATTAAAATTTTATGGCTTTTCATTTTGCAAGTGCGGTGGAGAACTTGCAGGGGGACAAGTGACGAAAGGATGATGTCGTCTTCCTAAATATAGACGCGCCTGCTGTAGTTTTATTGTACTTATCTGGAAGGAACAGTCCATCTGCCATAACTCAGGTTTTATCTTCACTGCTTTTCCAAACCACACAAAGTCTTGTCAGAAGTTACGTGAGGCGAGGAGAGTGATTTCAATAATTGAGCACTGGAAGGGTTCACAGTGATGAAGCTGCAGTTCATCCAATGTTACAAGGATTTTGACCCATGCAATGTTTCACAGATAATCTTCAGCGTCCACGCCGGTTTCCAGAACCCTTCTGCTTAATTAGATTCCTTTCACAAAGTCCGGTTGAATCTCATCGGGGCCCTCACTGCTCTTCTCACCAAGAACAGGACCGTGACCCAGCTTGCTGCAGGGTCTACAGTCCCGTGGGAGTTAGGGGTTGCCAGCCCGCCAGGATTGTCCTGGAATCTCCAGCCATTGAAGATTAATCTCCCCAGCATGGCTGAGGGCAAACACCCGGGAGAAAAATCGACGGGCTGTTACAAAATAAATGTGGGGTTTTTCTTCACTTTCTATGAAGACTTTTGTTCATTAGTTACAAAAAAATATTGGGGATGGGTTAAGTAAAAGCTTGTTTGACTGACAAATGATCTAATTGAGCAATGAAGTGTGCTTGCTTTTCAATTGGCGTCAGAAGATGGATGTGTGGGGCAACCAATGGCGGGAGTGTGGGGGAGGGGCGTCCAACCAGAGTTGGCAACCCTAGTGGGTGTTCTCTTCATCACTAACTTAAGCCATTCCTTCCGGCAGCACTCGCCCTGGTGTACTCCGGCACGACTATCAAGACCGCATGTCAAATCTGTGATGTCCAGCTAAAGTCTACTATAAGAATTATCACCGGTACGCTTTTATCGAGACCAACACCTTGGCTGCCCGTGCTTGCAAACATCGCACCACCACACCTACACTGTGAATATGCAGTCTCCAGAGAATACAACCACTACACCAGCAAAGGCATGCCGATCCAGGCCGACTTGACCAACCTACCACCAACCCGTCTCAAATCTAGAAGGCCATTTTGGACTGTCGCCTCAGCCTTGATGGCCAATGGTGAAATGCTTGGAAGAGCTGCGTCGTACCAAATGGGTTCCTTATAAAGGACGCCACAGTACAACCTGAAGGATCAAACCTTCCTCGCAAACAGTGGACAACCATCAACCGCCTCAGAACCGGTAATGGTCGATGCTGCCACCTTCTCCATAGATGGAAGATTAAAGCTTTCCCATCAAGCAACTGCGGAGCTCCTAATCAGACCCTGGAGCACATCACTGAACACTGCCCTCAGAGGAAATTCGCAGGCAGCCTACAAGATATCTACGCTGTTCCAGAACCTTTGGCATGGATATCTGACTTAGATATTGACATTTGATTTGTTTTTTGCTACTACCATACGAAAGAAAAAGGCATTCCTAAACCTTAATCATCCTATTAACTCATCGTCTGACGCACTGCCAGAATGTTATCAATGTAAAATTAGAATTTAGCAGCAGGCTCTTGCAAACCTAGGCTGAGGACCAGGGCTCATAGCACAGGGCATCAGCAGGGCCGAGGGGAGTAGGAGGAGACATGCCAATCCTACGATCATCCAATTCAGAGGCGAGAGTGCTACCAGTGATCCTAGCTTTGGTTTTAAAAGCCCATATATTGTAGGTGGAAAGGAATGGACATTACCATCACAAACCTTTAAAAAAAAATCATTCTCGGGATGTGGGCGTCGCTGACAAGGCCGGCATTTATTGCCAATCCCTAGTTGCGGTGGGCCTACTTCTTTAACCGCTGCAGTCCGTGTGGTGAAGGTGCTCTCAAAGTGCGCTTAGGGAGGGAGTTCCAGGATTTTGACCCAGCGATGATGAAGGAACGGCTGATATATTTCCACGTGAGGATGATGAATGACTTGCAAGCCAAAAACTACTACACGTAATCACAAGACCGATTTGGAGAAGATTGAAATGGAGATGCTTGCTTTTGAGTCAGCTGCAGTGTTCCAAAATGACTATGTTTCTAAGACAAATTCCTAGCTTTAGGGCTCTAGATCACAACTCTGCTGAAATGCTGAAGATCACGGTGATTACCTGACAAGCTCGTTTCACATTCATAGCAGTTCCTCTGCTTCTGAACTCGCTTGTTACGGACACGTTTATCCACCCTCACAAGAGACAGAAGATGTTAAAAGTTTGAAGGGAGATAACTGACTGGGGATTGTTTGCGCACTGCATTGGGGGATCACTGTGCGGAGCCACACCTCACGGGAGTGTGTGCAACAATGCATTGGAGGGTCACTGTGCGGAGCCACACCTCACGGGAGAGTGTGCAACAATGCATGGGGATCACTGTGCGGAGCCACGCCTCACGGGAGTGTGTGCAACAATGCATGGGGATCACTGTGCGGAGCCACACCTCATGGGAGTGTGTGCAACAATGCATGGGGATCACTATGCGGAGCCGCACCCCACAGGAGTGTGTGCAACAATACATTGGGGGATCACTGTGCAGAGCCACACCTCATGGGAGTGTGTGCAACAATGCATGGGGATCACTGTGCGGAGCCACACCTCATGGGAGTGTGTGCAACAATGCATGGGGATCACTATGCGGAGCCACACCCCACGGGAGTGTGTGCAACAATACATTGGGGGATCACTGTGCAGAGCCACACCTCATGGGAGTGTGTGCAACAATGCATTGGAGGGTCACTGTGCAGAGCCACACCTCGCGGGAGAGTGTGCAACAATGCATTGGAGGGTCACTGTGCAGAGCCCCGCTGTGTGGGGGAAATAATGCATTGGAGGATCACTCTGCACAGTCACGTTGAGTGGGGGGGGGGGGGGGGGCGGGGGGAGAGTTGGGAATAATGCATTGCAGTGGAGTCACATTGTGTTAATCCGAGGCCCCCGTCTACCCTGTCATGTGGACATAAAAGATCCCATGGCACTATTTTGAATTTGGTGTCCTGGCCAATATTTCTTCCTCAATTACCATCACTAAAACAGATTATCTGGTCATTATCACATTGCTGTTTGTGGGAGCTTGCTGTGCGCAGATTGACTGCTGCGTTTGCTACATTACAACAGTGACTACACTTCAAAAAGTATTTCATTGGCTGTGAAGCACTTTGAAACGTCTTGAGGTGGTGAAAGGCGCTTTATAAATGCAAGTTTTTCTTTCTTAGTTAAGCAAAATACCTGGAATCATTTAAGAAACAAGTGGATGGTTGTTTAGGTGGGGGGGGGGGGGGTTACTGACTGTAGGGTCTTTCTGGATGGGCCAAATGGTCCCCCTCATCCGTATGTATTTCGGGCCGGAAAGCAAATGGAGACACTCAACCTCCCCCCACAACCCACCCCCAGAAAAGGCAACAAAACAGGAAAAACAGAAACGCATCGAAATTGAAACCAGTTACAACAGACAGACGCTGTGCTAGAGATTGAATCTCTCCGTGAGTGACGCCAATGCGATCCCTCAGGTTCAGCGCGACACGGGGATTACTGAAAGGGTAACCTCTGTGCTGCTGGTATAATTCCCCTGAGACCAATCTCTCACCACTCCCGCTCCAGTATTGTAACGTTTCAATTTCTCACCTCGACAGCGCGAAGCCAATTGACACATTCACAGCAATTCTACGCTGTAGGCTCCAGTCCACTGGGAGTTGAATTCAGATGGCCTCAGAGTGTTAAGGCACAACTGGAGTCCCTGCCCATGTCTGAAGAGACAGCAGAATTCTATCTTAAAGAATTTATTTGATATGTAGACTGCTTCATTCTATTTCATTTTTTCACCCCTCTCCTAAGTTCTTCAATGGCCAGTAGTTCACATTGTTTCTAGTTTCCAGCACTCTAAATGTGGAGCAAGGGTTTTATTTGGCTTTCAATTGTTTTGTGCCAATCACGGTGAAGGGTGGGTCAAGCACCAATCCAGAGACTTGAGCACAAAATCCAGGCTAACACTCCAGTGCCATACTGAGGGAGCGCTGCGCTGTCGAAGGTGCCGTCTTTCGATGAGATGCTAAACCAAAGCTCCGTCTGCCCCCTCGGGTGGACGTAAAAGATCCCATGGCACTATTTTGACGAAGAGCAGAGTGTCCTGGACAATATTTATCTCTCAATCAACGTCATTAAAACAGATTATCTGATCATTATCACATTGCCGCTTGTGGTCAATGTTCCCTCTTATTTTTTTTTGGGTGCGCGGCCCCTTTAAGGGGCTGCACGACTCATTCACAGTTTCACGATGTGCGAAACTTTACATTGAAAAAGCTGGTCCCGGGCTGCACGGAACCGGCAGAGAGCTGTGTAGCCACATGGCCGCACAGCTATATCGAACATTGTTTGTGGGAGCTTGCTGTGCAGATTGGCTGCTGCGTTTCCTACATTACAACAGTGACTACACTTCAAAAGTACTTCATTGGTTGTAAAGCACTTTGGGACATCCTGAGGTCATGAAAGACGCTGTCTAAACGCAAGTCTTTCTTTTAGAGGATACAACAGTTAGCCACTCTTTGCACCCACTGTGAGCATCAAGTGCCGGTGGGAATTGTTAGCTTTAGCCACCTGTCCAATTAGCCACAACAGGAAGGACCAAAGACGCCCACCGGACCACAGCGTCAATGTAATAAAAAAAGGCAGCAAGGTTTGGCCATTAGGTGTCGCTAGCTCGCTGATCGAAGACTACAGCGGAGGATTTACGCTGTGTACAACAAAATTGTAACCAAGTTCTTTATGGTGTTGTTACACATAGTGTGTACAGGAAGTAAAAGAAAGAAAAACTTGCATCTTTGTGCCTTTCATGACATCAGGGTATCCAAATGAAGTACTTTTGAAGTGCAGTTACTGTCATAATGTAGGCAAAAACAGCAGCTAATTTGCACACAGCAATATCCCACAAATGCCAATGAGATTAATGACTAATTAAACTGTTATAGTGGTGTTAGTTGAGGGATGAAAGCTGGCCAGGATAGCGGTGATAACTTCATCGAATAGTGCCATGGGAGCTTTAACATCCATCTGAGAGAACAGATGGGGGGCCTCGGTTTAACGTCACATCCAAAAAAACGGCACCTCCAACAGTGCAGCACTCCCTCAGTATTGCCCTGGAGTGTCAGCCTGGATTATGGGCTCAAGTCTCTGGAGTGGGGCTCGAATCCATGACCTTCTGGCGCAGAGATGAGGATGTTACCCACTGTAAACTTAGAAATCCAGAGTTGCAGAAACGCTGTCAACATTCAAGATTAGATTGGATAGGTGGACGAAGGAAAAGGGTTTGAAGGGATATGGGAACAGGGTGAGTAAACATGATTAGAACCATCTGCTCGCGTGGAGGGTAAACGCCAACACGGGCTGGTTGGGCCAAATGGCCTGTTTCCATGTTGCAACTTCTATGCGCGCAAATTGCCTCCAACAGTGACTACGCTTCGCAAAGTCATTAATTGGTCGGGAAACATTTTGGGACGTCCTGAGGCCACGAAAGGTAAAACACTAGTTCTCTCTTTCTTGCAAGTTCTTTCCTTCTGAGTCAGAGAGAGCAGTGAGCTACACAATAAAAAAAACTAGAAACTTTTAGAAAGTATGGGGGGGGAGGGGGGAATAAATGAGTCCCAATTAAAAGTGAACATCTAGGAGAGCCAGGAGGCAGAATCTGCTGCAGGGCTCGCCCAACACTGTGGGCTCCCTCTACCTTGACGTGAAACTTACTGTACCTGTGGGACATCTGACTGAACGGCACAGGTGTGACTTGTCAGACGCCGGCGGAAATTCAACCATCCTACTCAACGGGACCAGCCACATAAATACTGTGGCTACAAGAGCCAGTCACAAAGCTGGGTATTCTGCGTCGAGAAACTCACCTCCTGGCTCCCCAAAGCCTTTCCACCATCGACAAGACACATGTCAGGAGTGTGATGGAATACTCTCCACTTGCCTGAATGGGTGCAACTGCAAGCTGCAACAACACTCAAGAAGCTCAACACCATCCAGGACAAAGCAGACTGCTTGACTGGCACCCCATCCACCACCTTGTACTAGCCACCTGATGCACTGCAGCAAGTCGCCAAGGCTTACAAAGTAGTACAAAGTATTTACAGCACAGAAACAGGCCATTCAGCCCAACAGGTCCATGCTGGTGTTTATGGTCCGCACGAGCCTCCTCTCACCCTATCAACATATCCTTCTATTCCTTTCTCCCTCATGTGCTTATCTAGTTTCCCCTTAAATGCATCTATGCTATTCGCCTCAACCACTCCCTGTGGTAGCGAGTTCCACATTCTCACCACTCTCTGGGTAAAGAAGTTTCTCCTGAATTTCCTACTGGATTTATTAGCAACAACAACAACTTGTATTTATATAGCGCCTTTAACGTAGTAAAACGTCCCAAGGCACTTCACAGGAGTATTTTAAGACAAAAAATTTGACATTGAGCCACATAAGGAAAAATTTGGGCAGATGACCAAAAGCTTGGTCAAAGAGGTAGGTTTTAAAGAGCGTCTTAAAAGAGGAAAAAGAGGTAGAGAGGCGGAGAGGTTTAGGAAGGGAATTCCAGAGCTTAGGGCCTAGGCAACAGAAGGCACGGCCACCAATGGTTGAGCGATTATAATCAGGGATGCTCAAGAGGGCAGAATTAGAGGAGCGCAGATGTCTCGGGGGGTTGTGGGGCAGGAGGAGGTTACAGAGATAGGGAGGGGCGAGGCCATGGAGGGATTTGAAAACAATGACTGCCTTATATATTTATGGCCCCTAGTTCTGGTCTCGCCCACAAGTGGAAACATCATCTCTACATCTACCCTATGACCCCCTTGATGTAAAAAGACTACTGAGCACTTGGTTTGAGTATAAAACAAGGCTTTAATCAACTGTTTCAAAACCATGAGATTTCTAGTTACATCACTAGTTCCTGGTTACAGAAACATCCTGAGCAAGCTGGGCCCACACCCGAGTATTTATACTCCTTGGACGGCGCCACCAGCTGGCCGCCCAGTGTTACTTCATGAGTCATGATAAAATTCATGACAACCCTTTCATAATCTTATGTCAGGCCACCTCTCAGTCTTCTCTTTTCTAGAGAAAAGAGCCCCAACTTCTTCGACAGCACCTCCAAAACCTGCGACCTCCACCACCTAGCAGTGCAAGGGCAGCAGGTGCATGGGAACACCATCACCTCCAAGTCACACATCATCCCGACTTGGACATATATCACCGTTCCTTCATTGTCGCTGGGTCAAAATCATCACCATCTTCTCAAGAACAAGTAGGGATGGGCAATAAATGCCAGCCTTACTAGCGACGCCCATATCCCAGGAATTAATTTTAAAAAACATCTCATACTGAAAAGAGATCGGAATGTGATTCTCGATAAAGGTTCAAAAACACACAGGTGTTTTCACCGGAGAAGCTTCAAACGCTTAGTAACCTGCACTTCCATTTTATTTTTATGGCCCAGCTCGGGGTTGATGAGATGCAAATTAAAACGCTGTCCCGTTTCCGCAGAAGTCAAGGAACCACTGGGCTTTTTAAAAATCTTTTCCCCGCAGGAATCATTCCCGTATTAAACATTCCAATCTCCACTTACAATTAAACCGTGAAAAAAGTTTTCCTTTAATTCCGAAACCCTTTTATTAAAACAAATGCTTCTCCAGACGTAGTCCCCGATGTTCCGACAACCAATTAGCCTGCCTCCTTCCAGCTCGGAGTAAACCTCCCTGATATATGTGGCAATTATTAGCTCCAGCAACATTGGGCTGGTCCCAAATCAGCACCTTCAGGAATTTTAATGTGACACCAAAGCCACTTAGAAACATAAAGCCATTAATGTGATGGATGGCAAACAAGAGGAGCTACAGCTGGAAAGGTTCTGGTAATATTATAACCTTCAAAAGCCGACTGGGGATTGAGCTAAAAGTTACTGTTACCAAAGTTCTGGCTCTCGCCAGGCTGCCTCTGAAACCTGCTGCCGTCTGTTGTCTTTGCCCAGCTGCACAGAGAAAATGCGAAATGAAAGGAAGGGAAGGGGAGGGAGGAAGAGAGGAAGATGGAAAGAAAGAAAGGAAGAGTTTCATTTATAGAGCGCCCTTCGCAAACTCAGGACGTCCCAAAGGGCTTTACAGCCAATGAAGTATTTTTGAAGTGTAGTCACTGTTGCAATGTAGGAAACACGGCAGTCAATTTGCGCACAGCCAGGTCCCAGATAATGACCAGATAATCTGTTTTTTAGTTGGTTGAGGGATAAATATTGGCCAGGACACCGGGGAGATCTGCCCTGCTCTTCTTCGAAATAGTGCCATGGGATCTTTTACATCCACCTGAGAGGGCAGACGGGGGCCTCAGTTTAACATCTCATCTGAAAGATGGCACCTACGACAGTGCAGCGCTCCCTCAGCACAGCACTGGAGTGTCAGCCTAGATTTTTGTGCTCAAGTCTCTGGAGTGGGACTTGATCTCACAACCTCCTGACTCAGAGTGCTACCATCCGAGCCACGGTTAACACCATCGCTGCCTTGGAGACAGGAGGAGGAAGACTCCGCCCCATTCATGCAAATCCGACTTCTAGGCATCAAACTGGAGTTCGTATTCCCTTCAATACAGTAATAAGATGGACTGTCACAGGGTAACAGAGCTGTGCAACAGGAAATCACAGAGGAAATCAATTCACAAATCGTCAGAATTTGCGTAAGGTGCAAACACAGACAAGGGGACCGGCCGGGGTGAGGTACAGTCAGACGTCACATACAGGTCAGACTGGGTGAGGGCGGTAGGCTTTCTTACCTAAAGGACATGAGTGGACAGGTTGGTAGCTTCCACCGGAGTGGTGATCGGTGGAACTAAAATCCAGTATTAAGAATGTTGCTAGTCAAATTTACAGACACTTGAAATAAATCACAAGCCAGTCTTACTGACTTTAATTAATCCATTATAGACTTCCTCACATGTATTGTGGTATTTTCTATTAGTTCTGCTTGTCTTTGTTATATCCACTGCTCACTACCTATATCTACAGCTACCTATATCCTTCAATTGATTTTTCAACCAAATGCCTGTTGAAATCCCTCCTAAAATGTTTGACGTTATTAGGCTTGATCTCCTCCCTGGACACTCCATTCTAAACATTTCACTTTGGATACACTTACATAGAATTAAACAGCACAGAGACAGGTCATTTAGCCCAACTGGTCTATGGGGGTGTTTATGCCCAACATGAGCCTCCTTCCACCTTATCTCCTCCCTCCCATCTAACCCTATCAACATATCACAGAAATCAATCACAGAAACCCCACAGTGCAGATAGAGGCCATTTCGGCCCATCGAGCCTGCACCGACACATATCCCACCCGATCCCCGTAACCCCTACACCAACACATATCCTACCCTATCCCCCTAACACTATGGGTCAATTTTTATCATAGCCAATCAACCTAACCCGCACCTTCTATTCCTTTCTCCCTCATGTACTTATCTAGCTTCCCCTTAAATGCACCTATTCTAATCATCTCAACCACTCCATGTCGTGGCTCAGTTGGTAGCGCTCTTGCCTCTAAGTCGGAAGGTTTACGGCTACCTGAGAGGGCAGGCGGGGCCTCGGGTTAACGTCTCATCCGAAAGACGGCAGCTCCGACAGTGCAGCATTCCCTCAGCACTGCACTGGGAGTGTCAGCCAAGATTTTTTGCTCAAGTTCCTGGAGTGGGAATCAAACCCATGACCTTATGACTCAGTGCTACCCACTGAGCCACGGCTGAGAGCCTGTCCCACTAATAGGTTGTTAACAGATGTAGTGATAATAACTGGGACACTGCAGAGTTTGTCAAACATAACAGGCAGGATGTCAGACATGTAAGCAGGCATCACACTAACAACACTCTGCGGAAGTGGCACTTATAGGTTAACAAGACACTGATCCACTCTCCACCGCATGTGGCGATCACAGATCTTTACTGTTTAGTAAAACATTGCGACAATTGGAGGGGAGTGAAAGGGCGGTCAGAAAAATTAGTTTTAGGAACATTTGGAAGGCAGGGAGGTAGGAGGTGAGTTGGAAGGTTTTAGGAAGGGAGGGAGCAAAGTGGCTGACAGCGCAGAAAGTGCAGGGAACAGGCAATAAGGTGGGGTAGGAAAAGGGGTGATGCATGTGGGGACAGGTGATGGTCGGGAATCTCAGAGAAGGGAGGGCAAGTTCATGGAAAGTATGATGGCTGCTCCACTCCTCTAGTCATTCCGCTTTGCTGCCCCTCTCCCCCAGTCAGTCTCTGACACTGTCCCTCTCTCCCAGTCCATCCCCAACACTGCCCCTCTCCCCCAGTCAATCCCCAACACTGCCCCTCACCCCCAGTCAATCCCCAATACTACCCCTCTCCCTGATTCTGTGTGCTACTGACTCTGCAAAAAGACATCTCAACAGAGACTTCAGCACAAAATCTAGGCTGACGTTCCCAGTGCCAGTGCTGAGGGAGCACAGCACTGTCAGAGGTGCCGTCTTTCGGATGAGACGTTAAACCCCGAGGCCCTGTCTGCTCCCTCGGGTGGACATAAAAAATCCCATGGCACTATTTTGAAGAAGAACAGAGGAGTTCTCCCTGGTGTCCTGGCCAATATTTATCCCTCAATTAACATCATTAAAACAGATTATCTGGTCATTATCACATTGCTGTTTGTGGGAGCTTGCTGTGCACAAATTGGCTGCCACATTTCCTACATTACAACAGTGACTACACTTCAAAAAAGTACTTCATTGTCTGTAGAGTAAAGCACTTTGGTATGTCCTGAGGTCGTGAAAGGCGCTATATGAATGCAACTCTTTCTTTCTCTCCTCTTTTGGAGGAAGCCATTTCATGTTAAAGCTCAAACAGTGACACCTCCATTATGGTTCTGAACCAGAGTAAATCCTTTCCTGCCATGGAAACATATCAGTATCACACAGTGACTATCTCGATTCTTATAAATGGGGAATTTGTTTGTTATTCTTATATTGTTCACACAGAATTACGAGAAACTGCACTTGGGATATTCAAATATTCACGTTGTAGGTGGGGCTCAGTGTCTGCAGACTGACTGTAAGTGTGGTTATCTGTATAATTAAATGGTGCGGGTAACATTCGATGGGTTGAGGGCGAGAGGCTGATCATTGAGAAATGAGGGCGAGATGGAAAGACTGTGTGTACGAGCACGACACACCTGATGCTCTCTTATTAGAAATGAAAGATCAGCACGCCAGACACTGCATCTGTGAAGTGGAGCCGAGGTCAGCATCTCATGTACATGAAACGCAGAGTTATACATCTTCAAAACCAATCAGACTGCTTAATCCTCACTGCTTACAACGTACAGGCTCTTAAAGCTTGGCGTCACCTAATCACCGCTCCCTATCTTCTGTGGCTCAGTTGGGAGCACGCTCACCTCTGAGTCAGAAGATTGTGGGTTCAGGTCCCACTCCAGAGGCTTGAGCACAAAATCTAGGCTGACACTCCCCAGTGCCAGTACTCAGGGAGTGCTGCATTGTCGGAGGTGCCGCCTTTCAGATGAAACGTTAAACTGAGGCCTCGTCTGTCCTCTCAGGTAGACATAAAAAAGCCCATGGCGCTATTTCGAAGAAGAGCAGGGCAGTTCTCAGCCAACATCATTAAAAAAAACAGATTTATCTGGTCATTATTACATTGCTGTTTGTGCGACCTTGCTGTGTGCAAATTTGTTGTTGCATTTCCTACATTACGACAGTGACTACACTTCTAAAGTACTTCATTGGCTGTAAACGCTTTGGGACGTCCTGAGGTCGTGAAAGGTTCTACAGTATATAGAAATGCAAGACTTTCTTTTTTCTCCTGGTGCCCTGGCCAATGTTCCTCCTTCAAAAAACAGATTAACCAGTCAGTTACCCCATTGTCGTTTGTGGAATAATTCCATGTGCATGATGGCTACCATGTGATTATACCTCAAAAATAATTAATTATACGTGAAGCCATTTGGAATGTTTCTGAGAGATATGATAAGGTGTTGAATGGTCTACGGCCAATTTTAAATCTCCATTGTGTGGTTACATTGCTAATTTCCACATTCTAAGGTACACACTAAAAGGATTATACGATCCACCCAAAATGGCGGAATGTGACAGTGGTGACCTGGGATTCAGTTCATGATTATGTAAGATTTTTATTTATTTAAAAAAAAATCAAGTTTAAAATTATACACAAGAGGTGCTTCCCCAAAGAGTCAGTGGATCTCCATCAACTCTGGTCAGATTGCACCTTCACTACTGTGTCCAGTTCTGGTCGTCGAGACATGGGGCAACAATCAGGAAATCAGAGGCACATGTAACAAGGGTAATACAGTAATCATGGGTGACTTTAATCTACATATAGACTGGGCAAACCAAATTTGCAATAATAGTGCGAAGGGCAGGTGACGCTGCAGAGGAGAGTCACGAGGTTAATCCCTAGCATCAAGAGACTGAGCTATGAAGACTGAAGAAATTTGGGCTTTTCAGTCTAGTCAGGGGCAACCAAGAGGGGACCTGAGAGGAGATCTAAGAAAAAAACAACTTGCATTTATATAGAGAGGCTCATCACATCCTCGAGATGTCCCAACCAAATAGTTATTTTTTCTGAAGTGGCGCCATGGTTGTTTTATAGGCAAATGTCCAACTTGCTCACGGCAAGGTTCCACAAACTGCAAAGGAGATCAATGACCAGGTCATTTGTTTTCTGGTGGTGTTGGCCAAGGTAAGATGTTGGCGAGGACACGTGGGAGAATAGTACCATTGGTTCTTTCACCTGATCACGCACGCCAATCTTTAGCTGAGTCTTTAACATCGCATCTGATGTGTCATACCTTTGACAACAGTTTTAGTGCATACCTCAGAATATGGAGATTAGCAATGTAACCATTTTATGTGCCAACCTAGATTATATATGCTAATGTCCTTAGTGAGGCTTGAACACGCAACCTTCAGACTCACAGTTGTGTGTCAGCATTGGCTCAGTTGGTAGCACCCTTGCCTCTGAGTCAGAAGGTTGTCGGTTCAAGTCCTACTCCAGAGACTTGAGCACAAAAATGTATGCTGATGCTCCCAGTGCAGTACAAAGGAAGTGCTTCATTGTTGGAGGTGCCGTCTTTTGGATGAAACGATAAACCAAGGCCCGTCAGCTCTGTCAGGTGGACGTATCCCATGGCAACTATTTCAAAGAAGAGCAGGGGAGTTCTCCCCAGTGTTCTGGCCAATATTTATTCCTCAATCAACATCACTAAAACAGATTATCTGGTCATTATCACATTGCTGTTTGTGGGATCTTGCTGTGTGCAAAGTGGCTGCCATGTTTCCTACATTACCACAGTGACTACACTTCATAAAGTACTTCATTGGCTGTAAAGCACTTTGGGATGTCCTGAGGTTGTGAAAGGCGCTATATAAATGCAAGTCTTTCTTTTCTTTCTTTCAGAGACAAGGGCGTTACCAAATGAGCTCAACAAGCTTTCAACAAGTTAGGAAACCGTATACAAAAGATAAATTCAGAGCATTATTTCAAGTTCAACGACAAAGTAGGACAAGGCAAATATAGAATTGCTGTCAGGAAGTTGTTCTTCACACGTTGAGTGATCAACAAATGGAATTGGACTATTTTATGTTGAAGAATGACAATAGGACGAGACACAGGCACAAACTCCTTAAAGGCAAGTTTAGGACTGATATCAGGCAGCACATCTTCATCAAGAGTGGTCTTTGGAGCAGGGTTGTAGAGGCAAAAACTGAAACAGTTTGAAAGAGCGTTGGATGCCAAAGTGGGGCAATGATGAGATTTCTGGCTGGATGAGCCTCTGCTCATTGTAAGCTGTATCTATATTGTGGGGCGTGGTACTGAGACCAGGAAGGTCCCAGTGTCTGGTCTGAGCTGAGTTAGCTGACCTCTGACAGGTCAGGGGGCAGGGAGGTTGCTAACATTGGCCTCAACAGAAGTTGAGGTTCCTACTCCTGCTCGCTAACTGATGCAGGTATGGCTGTCGGGTGGGGAGGGGCCAGAGCTCCTCCTGAGCCTGCAAAGACTCATTATTGGAGTGCATGTATTCAAATAAAAACTGATCGGACATAGCAAGTCCGCTCTGAACATGAAAGCAAAACTCTGCTGATGTAGGACTCCCTTCAGGTGAAAAGGTGGTATTGCAGTTAGTGGCACAAAAAGCCTCTGAGCAGGGCCCATTGTATCCTGGTACAGCTAATAACATTAGAACTGGGCTACCTGGAGGACAATGGGGCAGCACCAAGTTACAGGACACGTGCTAGCACCCACGATTCCCAATATAACTCGATCCCAATGTCAGTCAGGCCTCTTGACTGGAGGTGTGTGAATTACATAGATACATAGAAGATAGGAGCAGGAGTAGGCCATTCGGCCCTTCGAGCCTGCTCCGCCATTCAATGAGATCATGGCTGATCATCCAAATTCAGTACCCTGTCCCTGCCTTCTCCCCATATCCCTTGATCCCTTTAGTCTTAAGAAATATATCCAACTCTTTCTTGAATATACTTAATGAACTGGCCTCCACCGCCCTCTGTGGCAGAGAATTCCACAGGTTCACCACTCTCTGGGTGAAGAAATTCCTCCTCATTTCAGTCCTAAATGGCTTACCCCTTATCCTTAGACTATGACCCCTGGTTCTGGACTCCCCGGCCATCAGAAACATCCTTCCTGCATCTAGTCTGTCCAGGCCTGACAGAATTTTATAGGTTTCGATGAGATCCCCTCTCAATCTTCTAAACTCCAGTGAGTATAAGCCCAATCGACACAATCTCTCCTCATACGTCATTCCTGCCATCCCAGGTATCAGCCTGGTGAATCTTCGCTGCACTCCTTCCATGGCAAGAACGTCCTTCCTCAGGTAAGGCGACCAAAACTGCACACAATACTCAAGGTGTGGTCTCACCAAGGCCCTGTACAACTGCAGCAAGACATCCTTGTTCTTGTACTCGAACCCTCTTGCTACGAAGGCCAACATACCATTTGCCTTCTTAACCGCCTGCTGCACCTGCATGCTTACCTTCAGCGACTGGTGTACAAGAACACCCAGGTCTCTTTGCACTTCCCCTTCTCCCAATCTATTACCATTCAAATAATAATCTGCCTTCCTGTTTTTGCCACCAAAGTGGATAACCTCACATTTATCCACATTATAGTGCATTTGCCATGTTTCTGCCCAATCACCCAACCTGTCGAAATCGTGCTGGAGTTTCACGACATCCTCCTCACAGCATACCCTCCCCCCCAGCTTTGTGTCGTCTGCAAATTTGGAGATATTACATCCAATTCCCTCGTCCAGATCATTAATATATATTGTGAACAGCTGGGGTCCTAGGACCGATCCTTGCGGTACCCCACTAGTCACTGCCTGCCACTCGGAAAACGACCCGTTTATTCCAACTCTTTGCTTTCTGTCCGCCAACCAGTTCGCTATCCAAGTCAATACCTTGCCCCCAATCCCATGTGCCTTAATTTTGCACGCTAATCTCTTATGTGGGACCTTATCGAAAGCCTTCTGAAAGTCCAAATACACCACATCCACTGGTTCTCCCTTATCTATTTTACCAGTTACATCCTCAAAAAATTCCAGTAGATTAGTCAAGCATGATTTACCTTTTGTAAATCCATGTTGACTTTGTCCAATCCAGTCACTGCTTTCCAAGTGCTCTGCTATTACATCTTTTATAATGGACTCTAGCATTTTCCCCACTACCGATGTCAAGCTTACCGGTCTATAATTCCCTGCCTTTTCTCTCCCACCTTTTTTGAATAGTGGGGTAACATTAGCTACCCGCCAATCCATGGGTACCATTCCAGAGTCTATCGAGTTCTGGAAGATGACCAGCAATGCATCTACTATTTCTAGGGCCACTTCCTTAAGTACCCTGGGATGTAGATTATCAGGCCCTGGGGATTTATCGGCCTTCAGTCCCATCAATTTTCCTAACACCATTTCCCTACAAATACTGATTTCTTTCAGTTCCACCCTTTCATCAGACCCTATGTTCCCCGGCATCTCTGGGAGGTTATTTGTGTCCTCCTTTGTGAAGACAGAACCAAAATATGTATTTAGTTGGTCTGCCATTTCTTTGTTCCCCATTATAAATTCCCCCGATTCTGACTGCAAGGGACCTACGCTTGACTTCACCAATCTTTTTCTCTTCACATATCTATAAAAGCTTTTAGTCAGTTTTTATGTTCTTTGCAAGCTTACTCTCATATTCTATTTTCCCTTTCTTAATTAATCCCTTTGTCCTCCTTTGTTGAATCCTAAACTGCTCCCAATCCTCCGGATTATTGCTTTTTCTGGCCAACTTATATGCCCTCTCCTTGGACCTTATGCTATCCCTAATTTCCCTTGTTAGCCACGGTTGGGTCACCTTTTTTGTTTTATTTTTATGCCAAACTGGGATCAACAAATTCTGTAGTTCATCCATTCGGTCTTTGAATGTTTGCCATTACCTATCCACCGTCAACCCTTTGAGTGCCATTCCCCAATCAATCCTACCCAACTCACTCCTCAGACCATCATAGTTTCCTTTATTTAAATTGAGGACCCTACTTATTTATTGCCCATCCCTAATTACAAGCAATTAGGGATGGGCAATAAATGCTGGCCTTGCCAGTGACGCCCACATCCCAGGAATGAATTAACAAAAGACCGCAAGATGGTTTGGACAGAGATGGTCCTTTGGCTCATTTGATATTGTCCTTCCAGAATACCAACACTGCCATTCCACCACAGCTTTAACGCCCACCTGAAAAACTAGGCAGTACTCCATTTTAACGTCTCAGCCAAACAGGGTTGCCAACACTCCAGGATTGCCCTGGAGTCTCCAAGGAAGGAAAGACTGATCTCCACAACGAGTAACCCGGGAGAAGAATCATAAGGGCAATAACAAAACTGTGTTTCTTAAAAATATAAATTCTTTGGACACTTTTATTTATTCATTATAAAAATATCAGACTGGGGGCGGGGAAGAAAGGCTGTTTGACTGACAGTCAAGAATCATTCAATCGGGTATCGAAGAGTCTGTTCGCTTTCCAATTGGTGAGGCAAGGCGGGGCACCGCGAGGATGGGCGCGTGGGGGCGGGGCGGTTGGAGGCAGGAGGTCATGTGACGAGATCTCCAGGAATGTGTCCAACCAGAGTTGGCAACACCTACATCCAAAGGATGGCAACACTGGCAAGCTGCACGTCCTCAGTTCTGAAAGTAAAAAGACTTGCATTTCTATCGCGCCTTTCACAGCCACCGGACGTCCCAAATCACTTTACAGCCAATGAAGTATTTTTGAAGTGTCGTCACTGTTGTAATGTAGGAAACGCAGCAGCCAATTTGCGCACAGCAAGCTCCCACAAACAGCAATGTGATAATGACTGGATAATCTGTTCTTTTTGTTATGTTGGTTGAGGGATAAATATTGGCCAGGACACCAGGGAGAACTCCCCTGCTCTTCTTCGAAAGAGTACCACGGGATCTTTTATGTCCACCTGAGAGAGCTGACGGGCCTTGGTTTATTGTCTCATCCAAAAGACGGCACCTCCGACAATGAAGCACTCCCTCAGCGCTGCACTGGAGTGTCAGCCTAGATTTTAGTGCTCAAGGTCTGGAGTGGGACCTGAACCCACAACCTTCTCACTCAGCAGCGAGGGTGCTACCTACTGAGCCATGGTTATGCACTCAAGATGCAGTCGGTTTCAAACCGCAATCTTCTGACTCAGAGGTGCGAGTGCTGCCATAAACTGATCTAACTCCTCAGAGGGAGGTAAATCCAAATTGGCGTCACTCCCAGAGACCACATTGTCTGGGAGCAGGTGGGCTCTTCACCTTCCTTGGCCAGGGATTGATCGCCATGGGGAATCAGAGATAAAGAGACAAAGCAGCCTATAAAATGTCATGGTTATGTTACTGGACTAGTAATCCAGAGGCCTGGACTAATTATCCAGAGGTAGGCGAGTTCAAATCCCACCACGGGAGTCTGAGACTTTGAATTCAGTTTTAAAAATCTAGAAATAAAAAGCCGGTATCAGTAAAAGTGACCATGAAGCTGTCGGATTGTCGTAAAAACCCAACTGGTTTATTAACGTCCTTTAGGGAAGGAAATCTGCCGTCCTTACCCGGTCTGGGCCTACATGTGACTCCAGTCCCACATCAACGTGGTTGACTCTTAACTGCCCTCTGAAGTGGCCTAGCGAGCCACTCAGTTATATCAAACCTTGGGCAACTAGGGATGGGCAATAAATGCCGGCCTTGCCAGTGACACCACATCCCGAGAATGAATTAAAAATAAATAAAATGCTGGAACGGGTGCGGCAGGAGATGGGATGGCGCTACATTATAGAATAATCTGCTGCTGGACATAAGCAGCACAACTTAAAAATAAAAGGATATTGAAGCAGGCAGATTAATTCTGGTTTATCATTTTTAATTATCATATATTTATTTTCAGCTCGTGTCCCACTGGCTCACAGAGAGCCGCCTTGCTTTGATTTTGATGAGTTTCATCTTGCCTTCCCGTCATTTTAATTGTGCTCCGAGAGTGGTTTATGTAGCGTGAGGCACAAACGTCACCAGGTCAGTGTGAAAGCTGGTGTGCTGCAGCCGGGATCTGAAGTAGAGCTCCGCACTCCGCCCTCCCATACACAAGTGACACGTTGCTCAATCACGGCAGGTTAGCTCAGTTGCTCGGACCCTGAACCCTGGCTCAGGAGATCGTAGGTTCAAACCGCACATTAGAGCGGATAAATCAACAACCACTGCTCCCATTTTCTCGGACAGCAGTTGCTGGTAATCACAGAAGTTTACAGCACAGGAGGCCGCCATTCGGCCCATCGTGTCTGTGCCGGTGGAAAAAGAGCCATCCAGCCTAATCCCACTTTCCAGCTCTGTTTTTTTGTCATTTTCAGCTCCTCCAGGCCCATCTTTTGTTTCTTTACTTGTCCCATTACCACCCACTTTTGCCTCGCACCATCATCCCTGTGGTAAACCACTTTTATCGTTCACTATCGTTACACTATAGTTATCACTGTTGTATTGTTCTCACTGTTCTCACTGTTGTATCACTATACGAGGTCGCCTCTTGTCGCGCTGTTATACCTGGGCTGACCACCTCCGACTCCGCCCATGGCTCCACCTACCTGCCCAGGTATAAAGGTAGTCGACTGGCTGGTATTCCTCCTTGTTGGACCCGATCACCCACGAGGGTGGGCTCTGTTATTTAGTCAATAAAAACCTTTAGTTACGTTCCTAACTCGTCGCTTTTTATTGGACGAATTGATAGGTATATCAATTTTATTGACTAAATTTTAAAGATGTCTACTACTGACCAGCCAGGAGCCCTCCCAGAAGCACAGCCACAGCAGCTTTCAGACACCGGGCTACACCAGCCACACCAGCCGGCTTGGCTGCAAGCCCTCAAACCACCGTACCTGGATCTAAACCCACAGGCAGCAAACTCAGCCCTCAACTTCAAACACTGGCTGGACTGCTTCGAATCCTACCTGGAAGAATCCGGCGTCCCTCAGAGATCCAAACTAAGAGTTCTGAACGCCCAAGCGAGCCCGAGAGTATACGCACTCATCCAGGACACGACTACATACGAGGCCGCTATCAACCTACTGAAACAGCAGTACCGGAGCCCGGTAAATTACATGTACACCAGGCACCTCCTCAGATCCCGCCCGCAACAACCAGGAGAGTCTGTAGCTGAATTTTTAAGGGCGCTAAGAGCACTCGGCAGGAACTGTGACTTTAAAGCGGTGACGGCTATTGAAAATACGGAAGATAATATCCGCGATGCCTTTGTGAAAGGCCTACGGTCCGACTACTCACGGCAAAGACTGCTTGAAGCTAAAGACCTCGACCTGGACAAAGCTGAAGCCCTCGCTCTCTCCCTAGAGGTGGCCCATCAGGACCAGGAGGCGTTTT
Organism: Somniosus microcephalus; assembly: GCF_052327205.1. NCBI lineage: Eukaryota > Metazoa > Chordata > Chondrichthyes > Squaliformes > Somniosidae > Somniosus > Somniosus microcephalus. The sequence goes on from NC_141008.1 coordinate 53,234,334, forward strand.
CCAGGTACTGCTCGCGACCCTGGGACTCGGGCCCGACCCCTACCGCAATACCCTTCGCAGCGCCGCCCCCGGGACCTACCTCAGCGTCGGCGTCCCGGACCCGACCGGGACCGCCACCCCCGGTACCGGCTCCGACATCGGGCACCCGCGATCGGGCCGCCGGCTGCTTCTTTTGCGGCCAGGAGAAGCACCCGAGGTCGCGCTGCCCAGCCAGGAACTCTACCTGCTCTACCTGCAGGAAGAAAGGCCACTTCTCTAAGGCCTGCAGGAGCGGATCTTCAGAGGCCAGCAGTGCCTCATGCGAACTGTGGGGGCGGCCATCTTCTTTCAAGGCAACTGAGGCCAGCATCCCCACACGTGAGTCATGGGGGTGGCCATCTTTGATCAAGGCAACCGACCCCAATAGTGCCTCATGTGAGCTATGGGGGCAGCCATCTTCTCCGCCATTTTGTCCTACCTCGTGGGAGACGCCATTTTACCCACCACGCCCGACTGCCACCGGGCCCCCGGACCCGACGACCGCCTCGCCCGTAGACGACAACGACTCGCTTACCTTCACACTAGCCTCCGTCACTCTGGATCAAGCCCGCCCACACCACCTGTCCAAGTCGATGATGGACATCAAAGTAAACGGCCACGCCACGACCTGCCTGTTCGACAGCGGAAGCACGGAGAGCTTCATCCACCCAGACACGGTGAGCCACTACTCCCTCCCTGTCCTGCCAACGCGCAACCGAATCTCGATGGCATCGAGGTCCCACGCCACGGACATTAGCGGCTACTGTGTTGTGACCTTGTCGGTTAAGGGTACGGAGTATAAAAATTTTAAACTCCTCGTCCTCCCCCAGCTCTGCGCTGCCATCCTACTAGGGCTGGACTTCCAATCCCACCTCCAAAGTGTAACCCTAGCATACGGTGGACCCCTCCCCCCACTCACAGTCGACAACCAGCGAATGTTAAACCGCCCACCGCGTAACACCTGCAGCCTATCCACCCTCAAGGTGCCGCCACCTTCCCTGTTCGCTAACCTCACCCCCGACTGCAAACCCGTCGCCACCAAGAGCAGGCGGTACAGCGCTGGGGACAGAGCCTTCATTAGCTCTGAGGTGCGGCGCCTCCTGAAAGAGGGCATTATCGAGGGGAGCAACAGCCCCTGGCGTGCCCAGGTCGTGGTCGTTAAGACCGGCGATAAAAATCGCCTGGTTATCGACTACAGCCAGACCATAAACAGATACACCCAGCTGGACGCATACCCCCTTCCCCGCATATCTGACATGGTCAACCAGATTGCACAATACCGTGTATTCTCGACCATCGACCTTAAGTCGGCCTACCACCAACTCCCTATCCACCCCGAGGACCGCCAGTACACCGCCTTCGAGGCGAATGGGCGACTATACCACTTCCTTAGGGTCCCCTTCGGTGTCACCAACGGGGTCTCGGTCTTCCAAAGGGAGATGGACCGGATGGTTGACCAGAACGGACTGCAGGCCACATTCCCCTATCTAGATAACGTCACCATCTGCGGCCGCGACCGGCAGGACCATGACGTGAATCTGGAGAAATTCCTCCGTACGGCCCAACGGCTGAACCTCACCTACAATAAGGAGAAATGTGTGTTTAACACCTCGCGCCTTGCCATCCTTGGCTGTGTAGTAGAGAATGGACTCATCGGCCCCGACCCCGAAAGAATGCGCCCCCTCATGGAGCTACCCCTCCCCCACTGCCCTAAGGCACTTAAGAGAACCCTGGGGCTCTTCGCCTACTATGCCCAATGGGTGCCCAATTATGCAGACAAAGCCAGACCCCTCATGAAGTCCACATCCTTCCCCCTCACGGAGGAAGCGTGCGCGGCCTTCTCCCTCATCAAGGGAGACATAGCCAAGGCCACAATGCACGCAGTGGATGAGTCCATCCCCTTCCAAGTGGAGAGCGATGCATCCGACTTCGCCCTAGCCGCTACCCTTAACCAGGAGGGGAGGCCGGTGGCCTTCTTCTCAAGGACCCTACAGGGCCCCGAGATCCGACACTCGTCGGTCGAGAAGGAAGCCCAGGCAATTGTGGAGGCGGTACGGCGCTGGAGGCATTACCTGGCAGGCAAACGATTTACCCTCCTCACCGACCAACGTTCGGTTGCTTTCATGTTTAATAACAAGCTGAGGGGCAAAATCAAGAATGACAAGATCTTGAGGTGGAGAATCGAGCTATCCACCTACGATTATGATATCTTGTACCGGCCAGGTAAGCTGAACGAACCCCCTGATGCTCTTTCACGAATTACATGCGCCAGCGCGCATATTGATAGACTTCAGACCCTCCACAATGACCTCTGCCACCCCGGGGTCACCAGACTTTACCATTTCATTAAGGCCCGCAACCTGACCTACTCCATCGAGGAGGTCAGGACCATGACCAGGAACTGCCAGACCTGCGCCGAGTGCAAACCGCACTTCTATAGGCCGGACAGAGCAAGCCTGATCAAGGCCACCCGCCCCTTCGAGCGCCTGAGCATCGACTTTAAGGGGCCTCTACCGTCATCTGACCGCAATGTGTACTTCCTCAACATCGTTGATGAGTACTCCCGTTTCCCTTTTGCCTTCCCCTGCCCAGACATGACCAGCACCATGGTCATCAAGTGCCTGAACGACCTCTTCGCCTTGTTCGGGTTCCCGAACTATATACATAGTGACCGGGGCTCCTCCTTCATGAGCGAGGAACTCCGTCAGTTCCTACTAGCGAGAGGTATTGCAGCAAGTAGGACCACCAGCTACAACCCCCGAGGGAATGGCCAGGTGGAAAGAGAGAACGCGACGGTATGGAAGGCCGTCCTCTTAGCCTTAAAGTCTAAGGGCCTCCCAACCTCCCGCTGGCAGGAAGTCCTCCCGACAGCGCTGCACTCCATCCGGTCACTACTTTGCACTGCCGTTAACGCCACCCCCCATGAACGAATGTTTGTTTTCCCCAGGAAGTCGACTACGGGAACCACTCTACCAACCTGGCTGACCTCTCCGGGGCCCGTCTTGCTGCGAAAGCACGTGAGGGCCCATAAAACGGACCCCCTGGTCGAGAGGGTGAACCTCCTGCACGCCAACCCCCAGTACGCCTACGTGGCTTACCCAGACGGGCGGGAGGACACTGTCTCCTTACGAGACCTCGCACCCTCGGGCACTCCGGAGACACCACCTTTACCCCCCCCCACCACCCCCCCAATTCCAGCCCAGGTAGACGGCATGCCGGAACCCCACGAGCCTTCGCCGACCACGCAGACACCAGCATTAACACCGGATAATGCAGCACCGCCGCTGCGACGATTGGAGAGGCTTACGAGGCCTCCGGACAGACTGACATACCAGAACTGGTAGTACACTTCACCCCGCCGGACTCAAATCTAAACAAGGGGTGAATGTGGTAAACCACTTTTATCGTTCACTATCGTTACACTATAGTTATCACTGTTGTACTGTTCTCACTGTTGTATCACTATACGAGGTCGCCTCTTGTCGCGCTGTTATACCTGGGCTGACCACCTCCGACTCCGCCCATGGCTCCACCTACCTGCCCAGGTATAAAGGTAGTCGACTGGCTGGTATTCCTCCTTGTTGGACCCGATCACCCACGAGGGTGGGCTCTGTTATTTAGTCAATAAAAACCTTTAGTTACGTTCCTAACTCGTCGCTTTTTATTGGACGAATTGATAGGTATATCAATCCCTTTTGTCATTTAATCTCTCCTGCCTTCCACCCTATCACAGACCTTCCCTTTTGTTCTTTCCTCCCCTCCCCTGCTTTCCCAGCCTCTGTACTTGCTTAAAATCTATTACAGGAAACTTTGGTTTATCCAGAGGTTGTATGTCCGGAATACTCGATCTAACGGCAAAAATCAGGAGCTGTTTTCTATAAGTTTTTTTAGTTCTCGTTCTTTTTTTTTCCCAGTCAGGCACTGCAAGGTCTGTAGCTATAGCAACAGCTTTAGCTAGAGACACTTGCAGCTGCAGCCGACTCTTTAGAAGCTGTTGCTAAGCAACAGTGTGTTGTTGTCCGATACGGAGATGAAAACCTCCGTATGCTTCAACATTAACTTTGTATGTCCGGCAGTTTTGATAGATCGGCAACACGCCGGTCCCGTCGGTGCCGGATATCACAAAGTTTCCTGTACATCTCTAACTTTTTCCAGTTCTGATGAACGGTCACCGACCTGAAACGTTAACTCTGTTTCTCTCTCCACAGATGCTGCCTGACCTGCTGAGTATTTCCAGCATTTTCTGTTTTTATTTCAGATGTCCAGCATCCCTAGTATTTTGCTGTTGCATACTGAAGCTCTGTCTGGTTGCTCGGACAGACAAAGAAGGTCTCGTGATCAACGTTCCCTCTAAGCTGTGTGGCTGCGCAGCTCTCTGCTTGTTCCGCGCAGCCGGGGACCGACCTTTCCAATTTAAATTTTGCGCATGCGCGAAACTGTGAATGGGCCTCACATCAAAAAAATATTAGGGGGAACATTGCTCGTGATACTATTCGAGAGCAGGGAGTCCTGGCCAACAATGTTCTCTCAAGCAACACCGGCAAACTAAATTAACCAGTCATCCAGCTCGTTGCTGTGCATAGCATATTATTAAATATTATAAAAAGGATATAGAGACACTGGAGAGAGTGCAGAGAAGATTTACAAGGGTGATACCAGAAATGTGAGGGTATACCTATCAGGAAAGGATTAACAGGCTGGGTCTCTTTTCTCTTGAAAAGAGAAGGCTGAGGGGTGACCTAATAGATATCTTTAAAATTATGAAAGGTTTTGATAGAGTAACTACAGAGAGAGCGTTTCCACTTGTGGGAAAGAGCATAACTAGAGGCATCAATATAAGATAGTCACCAAGAAATCAAATAGGGAACTCAGAAGAAACTTCTTTACCCAGTACTTGTAGAGAACCCTCCACACTTGGAGTACTGTGCACAGTTCTAGTCTCCATGCTATAAAAAGGAAAAAAAGCACTGGAGAAAGTGCAAAAAAGATTTACAAGGATGGCACCAGAACTAACCAGAACTAAGAGATTACAGCTATCGGGAAAGATTGAACAGGTTGAGACAATTTTCTTTAGAAAAAAGACTTAAAGGAGACCTGATAGAATTATGAATGGTTGGACAGAGTAGATGTGGAGAGAATGTTTCCACTTGTGGGAGAATCCAAAACTAGGGGCCATAAATACAAGATAGTTACTAATAAATCCAACAGGGAAATAAAGAGAAATGTCTTTACTCAGAGAGTGATTAGAATGTGGAACTCGCTACCACATGAAGTGGTTGAGGCAAATAGCTTAGACATTTTCAAAAGGAAACTAGAGGAGTACATGAGAGAAAAGGGAATAGAAAGATATGCTGAAAGGCTGTGATGAGGTAGATGGAATGGGAGGGGACTCGTGTGGAGTGTAAACACCAGCACAGACTGGTTGGGCCGCATGGTCTGTTTCTGAGCTGTATATTCGGAGCTATATATTCTATGTAATTCCAATGTAATCTTAGCCAGGGCAGAAGTCGGAACTCCACAGTTGGCCTCAGTGCCACTGGGTGAGAGAATGGTTGAATCTGCAAGGGTTTTCTCTCCTGATCTGTTCTGCAGTGATCCCTGCTGGAAGGTGAGTGCGAGAACAGGATCAGGCTCACCGGTAATGCCCGCCGGCCCCCCCCCCCCCCACCCATGGAGAGAATAGGCCCACAGTCTAGGCTCACACACAAAGGACTATTTGGGCGAGTTAGGAGAATGTGACCAGGAAACCTACTCCAGAATGAGGTCAATGCTTTAAGAAGTGAAAGGGAGGAGGTGGAGGAGAAGAGAAGAAGGGGAAAAAGGAGGAAGGGGAAATTGGAGGGAGGAAGGGAAAAGGTGGTAGTTGTAAAGTCTGTGGGTTGTATAGCGAAGTAATACACAGACTACAAGAGTAACTTAAACAGGACTTTACTATTCGAAGGTCAGGGCGAATCTGCCCAATAAATTCTGCCACAGCACTTATATACCGGTGTGGTCACCGTCGGTATTACAGTATACAGCAGCCAGGATAAAGTAGTGCCACACCTAAAATAGTTCTCTTAAAGGTGGACGGTTACATACAATAGTTCTCTTAAAGGTAGAACAGTTACATACACTACAATCCTCCCCTTTTAGCTTACAACATACTTATTCCCCATTAACATAACATCATAACATATCCAACTTCATGTTACAACAGTTCACAGAGGTAGTCTCTGCGGAAACAGTTCACAGATTCAGTCTCTGCGGGAAACAGTTCACAGATTCAGTCTCTGATCTTCTTGACTCGGTCCGGACCACGCCTCCGTGGTGTAGTCGGGTCACCTTGCTAGAGGGACTCATCCCATAGTCCTTCCCTAGACTTAACAGCTTTACTTCCATCACTACTGAACCAGCATTGCTGACTTTTTTAAAACAAACAAAAAACAGTTGGATTGCCTTGGGAAATTTTCCTACTTTCCAACTGATTTGGCTCCGTTCGGGGGACCACGTGCGTGATCGGGTAGAGGTAATAATGGTTCAGATGGTTATCATCTTCTGCTTCGTCTTTTCCTTTTTTGCTTCTTGGAGACTCTCGGGGCTCCATTGTCAGCTGCCAGCTGTAACGCCACCATCTCCCTATGTTCCGTTCCTTAGACTTTAAGTGATTCATCCTGATTTCGGCACTTTGGGAGTTCTCGGCACAAGCTGGGCAGACCAGGTCCTCGTAATATTCAGTGTCACTCAACAGATCATGGTAATATTCGGTGTTGTCCTGAGCTAGGCCAGCGAGAGGGTCTTCTATTTCCTCCTTACCCAGCTGGACATTAGCCGACTTTTGTTCCAAATCCCGACATCTGTCCTGAAGAGACTTCATCATGCGTTCAGATTCATCCCGCTTTTTCTGGGCTTCCTGCAAGTCTTTTACTAATGACCTCATTTGTGATTTCAATACTTCAACTTCATTCGGAGATTGATTGATCGGACTATTCAATCCCTCTACTGAAGTAGCTGTTTCAGTATTCTGTTGTTCTACATTGCCGTGCGTCAGCGTACTTTTGGCATCCAAGGGCTGTTCTGCTGCAGACTTCTCAGTCTGGGTTGCCACCTCAGCTCTTCCAATGACTTTTGAGAGCTCCCTTCCCTTTGAAGATTGAGGCTCGTATTTAAGTTTTTCCCATTTTAGAGTTTTATCCCTCAGCATATGAATGAGTTGGCTGACTGTTAACTCTTCTGCCATCATCCCTTTTCCATTAACTACAGGGCTGTTTATACCCTTGCCCTGGAGGAGTTGGCTGACTGTTAACTCTTCTGTCCTCATCCCTTTTCCATTAGCTGCAGGGCTGTTTAGAACCTTGTCCTGGGGCTCCCTTGCTGCTTCTACTTCGCCATCATCCGCAGCCCCCATCATTCGAATTTCCACAAATGAATCGTCCGGTGATGCTGCACCCAACTTCAGTAGGAGCTCGGAAGTCATGTCGACCAACTCAGCTTTTTCTGCCTGCAACCTGCTAACCAGCGCCTTCAGTTGCGGCACATCTTGTTCCACCGGATTGGAGCACGCCCCTTCAGAAGCCGAATCAGCTTTGATTCGTTTGGCCTCCTCGTGCAGACGGTTTGTGCGCTCCTGCTCCCTTTTCTTCCCCAGCTGCTTCTGTTGTCTTTCCAGATTCTCCCATTCGGTATCATAGAACTTTTTCATTGCTTTCATCTCTTGCTCGAGACGGCAATTCAATTGTTCTAATTGCTGTCGTAATCTGAAATAAGTTTGCGTTCGAGCTCGATGTTCCTCAGTAATATATATGTCTGTAACTTGAACAGACTCAGAATTCTCTGTCAAGCTATGTTGTTGTTGTTCAGAGGAATTCTGTTCTGAAGCTTTGTTCTCCCCTGGAGCATAAGCCTTTATGCGCACATTCGTTCTACCAACCTTAGTCAGCAAGTTCATTTTAGACTTGTCTTTCATGCTTGGGCTGGTCTTATCGTCATCCGTTTCAGAGTCTGAGCTGATTGTCTGCCCCGAGTCCTCACTCGTTATTGCTTTGAGGTAGTGCCATTCCATGTCTATTTTCTTGATCCACTCCCGTCCTAGAAGTGTTGGTCCTCCCTCAGGTAGTACGTATAAGTCCATTCCGGGGTGTTCTTTGCCCCTGTCTCTCACCTTGACTCTTATCTTTCCCATGGGGTATACTTTATGCCCCGTGCATGTCTGCAATACGAACTTGGTATCTCTCAAGGGTATATGTGAGGATAGCCGGTTGTAATCCCTTCGATTTATGACTGATAGGGCTGATCCAGTGTCCAATTCCATTCTCACTTGGACTCAGGCTATTTTTAGCATGACCCAGATAGTTTGTAGGTCAGCTTCCTTACTCACATTATGAATTCTCAGACTACCCAGTTCCTGGCCGCTTGGGTCTGAATCCGAATTCTGTTCATCTGAACTCTTCTCAACCACCTTGTGTACTTTGTTGTACTTTTCCTGTGATGGCTTTTTTTTTTGGTTGTTGGTCTTCTTCCCTGACCGGCATACTTTGGCTATGTGACCCAGTTTGCCACATTTCCTACAGTCCTGGTTTTTAAACCAGCATTGGTTCTGGTCGTGTGTTGTCTTCCCACAACGATAACATTTCGTTGCACCCGAAGTAATTTGATCCACACTGAGGACCGCTGCCTTCAGCTGCATTTCCGCAGTTCCTTTCGCTGCGGCTTCGTGTGATGCTGCAATAAGGACAGCTCTATCCAGTGTAAGGTCGTTCTCTTCGAGCAGTCGCTTTTGCGTTCCTTCCTTCGACAACCCGCACACGAACTTGTCTCGCAATGCCTCTGTCAGATTTCCTCCAAACTGGCAGTATTTCGCTAGCCTACGCAGTTCGACCAAGTATTCCGCGTTGCATTCCTCTTTCCGTTGCGTTCTCGCATAAAATTTGAATCGTTCCGCCAACATCAGCGGTGTGGGGTTCAAGTGATCCTTCAGAACAGCAACAATATTATCGAAGGTTTGATCCGCCGGTTTAACTGGTGCTAGAAGATGCTTCAATAGCCCGTATGTCTTCGCCTCCATCGAGTTTAGCAAGGTTATAGCTTTATCATCATCCTCTATTTTATTGGCCTCACAATATATCTCAATGCGTTCTACATACGTGGCCCAATCTTCTACCTCGGAATCGAAATCGTTGATGTTACCACGCTTAGGCATCTTCACCTCCCTGATAAACAACAACGAAATATTTCTTTAACTCTTTTTTTTTCCCAAGATGGCGGTTTCCCCGCGCTTATCTTCTTTCCCCGCCCCTTTCAAAATGGTGGTTCCCGCTTCTGTCTTTTTCTCCGCCTACTGGCGGCTTCCCGCGGTTTCCCGCGCTTATCTTCTTTCCCCGCCCACTTTCAAGATGGCGGTTCCCGCTTTGCTTCCCCTGGCAGGAGGGGTAAGCTTTTCCCTCGGGCGACGGCCGCTGGCTTTCGGGGTTCGCAGCCTGTGCTTTGGCTTCAGCGCGTTCCCTTCTCTCGGCCGGGCAACCGGCTCTGGGTACAACCCGTTGACGGCGAACAGTTTCAGCCGCTGGGCTGGATCTCGCTCAGTCTCCCTCGCTCGGGCTCTGTCTCTCCGGTGCTGGGTACAACCCGTTGACGGCGAACAGTTTCAGCCGCTGGGCTGGATCTCGCTCAGTCTTCCTCGGGCTCTGTCTCTCCCGCTCTCGCTCGCTCTCTCTCGGGCTCTGTCTCTCCCGTTCGCGCGGCTCTCGCTCGGGCTCTGTCTCTCCCGCTCGCGTGGCTCTCAATCGCGCCTCCCAGCCCTCTCGCAGTCCGGTGCTTCCCTCCCCGGCTGCGGCTGAGTTCTCCGCGATTTATTTATTTTATCTCTTCCCGCGCCTTACGATCCGGTCGCAGCGCTTCGTGGCCTCAGTCACTGTCTGGCCTTTTTCACCCCAATCGCGCCTCCCAGCTTCTCGCAGTCCGGTGCTTCCCTCCCCGGCTGCGGCTGAGTTCTCCGCGATTTATTTATTTTATCTCTTCCCGCGCCTTACGATCCGGTCGCAGCGCTTCGTGGCCTCAGTCACTGTCTGGCCTTTTTCACCCCAATCGCGCCTCCCAGCTTCTCGCAGTCCGGTGCTTTCCTCCCCGGCTGTGGCTGAGTTCTCCGTGGCTTATTTATGTTTATATCTTCCCGCGCCTTACGATCCCGGTCGCAGCGCCTCGTGGTCGCGGTATTTGTCCGGCCTTTTTCGCCGTCGCAGTCTAGTCGTCTCACGACGCTCCCCAGCCCGCTTGTACCGCGGCTTCTGCTCCACGCTGCCCCAGTCTCAGCGCCTCTGGGCCCGACTTCTGTCCGGCTCCTTTCCCCCTCGACCGTGGTCGAGTGCACCGCCCTTATCCTCCGTTTATTTGTTTCTATTTTCCCTTTACTCACAGTCACCGTGGCCGACTTGCTTCTCGTGTTGATCGGCTCACTCACCACCGTGGCAGAAGGGACAATCCGTGCCTGTTGCTGATGGAAGACTTCGTGTTTGAATCTTCCTCCTTTCTTGGTCTGCAGACTCGAGTTTTCTCTCAGCAAAACGACGAGGGCGGGTGCCTCTTTTCGACGCTCGTTTACTTCTTCAGAAGTATTGTTGCCGCAGGGTAAGATCGAACTCGTCGCCACTGTAAAGTCTGTGGGTTGTATAGCGAAGTAATACACAGACTACAAGAGTAACTTAAACAGGACTTTACTATTCGAAGGTCAGGGCGAATCTGCCCAATAAATTCTGCCACAGCACTTGTGTGGTCACCGTCGGTATTACAGTATACAGCAGCCAGGATAAAGTAGTGTCACACCTAAAATAGTTCTCTTAAAGGTGGACGGTTACATACAATAGTTCTCTTAAAGGTAGAACAGTTACATACACTACAGTAGTGAAGCGAGGAGGAGAAGGGGAGGGCAAGAGGGGAGGGGGAGAAGGAGAGGGCAAGAGGCGAGATGGGGAGAGCGAGAAGGGGAGGGCAAGAAAGAGAGGGTGAGAGGGGAGGGGGAGAAGGAGTGGGTGAGAGGGGAGGGGGAGAAAGGGAGGGCGAGAGGCGAGATGGGGAGAGCGAGAAGGGGAGGGCGAGAGGGGAGGGGGAGAAGGAGAGGACGAGAGAGGGCGAGAAGGGAGGGGGAGAAGGAGAGGGCGAGAGGGGAGATCGAGAAGGGGAGGGCATGAAGGGGAGGGCGAGAAAGAGATGTTGAGAGAGGTGGAGAAGGGGAGGGTGAGAGGGGAGGGGGAGAAGGAGAGGGGGAGAGAGCGGGGGAGAAAGGGCGGGCGAGAGGGGATGGCGAGAAGGGGAAGATGAGAGGAGGGGGAGAAGGGGAGGGCGAAAAGGGGAAGATGAGTGGAGGGGGAGAAAGTAGAGGGGAGAAAATTGGCAGAAAAAGGAGAAAGGAAAATAAATGAGTGAACTTCATTCCCGTTTACATTGCTGCGATCGATTTACTGACCATTTCTCTTCCAAATCAGCACCAGTATAGTGATGACCGATTTTGAATTTGTGAAATTGACCTGAAACTCACGAGTAAATCACTGGAAAGTGGCTTTTGCAGTTCTGTCACATCCCAGTACAGTACCCTGAGGAATTCTACTCAGTATCAGCAGCAAGTGCAACACCAGGACACTTTATAAATATGTCAAATTCACTCATCTGCAATTCAAATAAATGGAAGATGTGTGTATATTAAAGATGCTGGGTTATTTTTTTCCTGTTTTTTAAATATTTATTCTTCGTCTTTACATTCCCATCCTTTCAGGGATTGCAACATTTCCTGCCCATTGAGCCTTGGCAATCACCTGCGCCCTGGCAACTGCCTGTGACACCAGCCTCCATGTGGCGTCCCCAGGAATGCTGTCAGCCGTGGCTCAGTGGGTAGCACTCTTGCCTCTGAGGTCAGAAGGTTGTGGGTTCAAGTCCCACTAGAGAAACCTGAGCACAAAATCCAGGCCGACACTCCAGTGCCGTCTTTCGGATGAGACGTTAAACCGAGGCCGCCGTCTGCTCTCTCAGGTGGACGTAACAGATCTCATGGCACTAGTTCGAAGAAGGGCAGGGGAGTTCTCCCCGGTGTCTGGAGCAATATTTATCCCTCAACCAGCATCATTTAAAAAACAGATTATCTGGTCATTACCACATTGCTGTTTGTGGGACCTTGCTGCGTGCAAAATGGCTGCCGCGTTTCCCTACATCACAACAGTGACTACACCTTTAAAAGTACTTAATTGGCTGTAAAGCGTTTTGAGGCGTCCTGAGGTTGTGAAAGGCGCTATAGAAACGCAAGTTCTTCATTTAAGGGCCAGCAGTCTATTGATTTTCTCCCTCAATGTCTAGTTTTCCAACTCACTGCCTGCTGTCAGTTCGCTCAAGTCTAGGAACTCAGTGGTGGGGATCAGACAGCCAGCATGTTGGGCCCCAGTACACAAGGCTCAAAAGCCGACTGGGTAATGTGCGTGTGTGTCAACTTAATAGTTATAATGATCTGTCAAAGTCAGGTTAGGAATGCAGCCCTGCAAAAAAACCATAAAACATCACTTCATTCCTGACCCACTTTCAAAGCAGCACTTGCAAAATGAAAGAAAAGCTGGCGAGATTCAGTAATCACCATGGCTCATAGTTTTTGGTTTCACCGATCTTCACGTTCTGCCCTATTTTAAGACTCCCTTTCCAACCACCACCCCCAGCCAAGAGGAAAGATGTGCAGGTTAGGTTGATTGGCTATGATAAATTGACCCTTAGTGTTAGGGGGATTAAATACGTGGGGTTACGGGGATAGGGTGGGATATGTGTTGGTGGAGGGGTTACGAGGATCGGGTGGGATATGTGTCGGTGCAGGCTCGATGGGCCGAAATGGCCTCTATCTGCACTGTGGGGTTTCTGTGATTTCTGTGATTTCTGTGACAACCTCTGCCCAGTGTCATACTGTGATCATCCATCCAGGTGGGAACAAGTGACTCCCTTCATAGCAATACAAGGTAGGAGAAAGAAAATGCCACTCGTTCCAGGCAGCTTGCCTCCTCAGAGACCCGTCAATTTCCTTTTGAAACTTCTCAGCCAAGCCCACTTTCCTTGCGCTGGAGAGCATTCATAGGAACAGGAGGAGATCATTCAGTCCTTCAAGCCTGTTCCGCCATTTAATTAGATCATGGATAATCTGTATCTTAATTCCAATTGCCCATTCCATAACCCTTAATACCCTTGCCTAACTATCAATCTTAGTTTTGAAGTTTTCAATTGAACCCCAGCCTCAACAGCTTTTTGGGGTAAGAGTGTTCCTCAACACCTTTTTTGGGGAGTGTTCCAGATTTCCACTACCCTTTGTGTGAAGAAGTGCTTCCTGACATCACCCCTGAACGGCCTACCTCTAATTTTAAGGGTATGATCCCTTGTTCTGGACTCCCCTACCAGAGAAAATAATTTATCTCTATCTACCCTATTAAATCCTTTAGTCATCTTAAACACCTCAATTAGATCACCCCATAATCTTCTATACTTGCGGGAATACAAGCCTAGTCTATGTAACCTGTTCTCGTAATTTATCCCTTTTAGCATTTGTTTTAACAGATTAACATTTCAAAGTGTGTCTATCTTGTTCACATCTTCTTAGGAGTACTGTGCGCAGTTCTGGTCTCCACATCACACTTAGAGCACTGAGCACAGTTCTGGTCTCCATATTATTAAAAAGATAGAGAGATAACGGAGAAGGTGCAAAAACGATTTACAAGGATAATACCAGAACTGAGAGGTTATACCCATTAGGAAAGATAGAACAGGCTGGGGTTCTTTTCTCTCAAAGAGTGAAGGCTGAGGGGTGACCTGATAGAGGTCTTTAAAATTATGATGAGGGTAGATGTAGAAAAGATGTTTCTACTTGTAGGGAGACCAAAACTAGGGACCATAAATATAAGATAGTCACTAATAAATCTAATAGGGAATTTAGGAGAAACTTCTTTACCCAGAGAGTGGTTAGATTGTGGAACTTGCTACCACAGGGAGTGGTTGAGGCGAATAGCACAGATGCATTTAAGGGGAAGCTAGATAAGCATATGAAGGAGAAAAGAATAGGATATACTGATCAGGTGAGATGAAGTAGGGTGGTAGATATCTGTGCTCCACCAATTCTGGCCTCGTACGCATCCTCGATTATAATCGCTCCACCATTAGCGGCCATGTCTTCAGCTGCCGAGGTCCTAAGCTCTGGAATTCCCTCCCTAAACCTCTCTGCCTCTCTACCTCTCTTTCCTCCTTTAAGACACTCCTTAGAACCTACCTCTTTGATCTCCCCTAATATCTCCTGATGTGGCTCGGTGTCAAATTTTGTTTGATAACGCTCTTGTGAAGCACCGTGGGATGTTTTACTACCTTAAGGGCGCTATATAAATGCAAGTTACTGTTGGAGGAGGCTCGTGTGGAGCATAAACACCAGCATAGACCAGTTGGGTCGAATAGCCTGTTTCTGTGCTGCAAATTCTATGTAATTCTCTGTAAACTCTCCTGAAATTGGCACGACAGCACCTGAAGAGCCACAGATGGCGTGAGGGGCAGCACATGGACACAGAGTCCCATCAGGCCTCACAGAGAAAAGGGCAATCAGTGTGTGCTTTAGATGAATAATGAAAAAATAAATCTCAAGCGTTGAGGCAGGCTGCGTAGAGATGGTGATGCAATGCTCGTCCAATGACTTCCAATTAAAGGCCTTGGCTGCCAGAAAAAAAGCTGCAGGCACCGTCCGCCGGTTTGCTAAAAGCTCTCTTCGTATTTAAGCAAACTCAACGGGTAGCTTCTCCCTTCATTAGCTGTTAACGGCCGCTCTCTGTTTGGACTGTAACATTAGTTGGTGACCGTGTAGCAGTTACTATGTCCCAGTCGCACAGAGTTAGAGACCGGAATAAAATGTCTTTAGGTAGAGGGACGAGGGGGTCAGAACGCAGCATTCTCTAACCACCAACTGTTATTGGAGCAGATACTCTATCATCTCTTTTTGAAAGGAAATGAGATCTTTGCTTGATTAAAGACTATTAGGAGTGAGCAGGAGTGTGGGTCTAGAGTAGGTGGGTCATGCGGAGATAAACACCCGACGGGCTGAATGAGCGACTGTTCCTGTGCTATAACATTCTACGATCCTGGGTGCTCATTACTCAATCGACAAGGAGACCTCCACTGTGAAACATAAGTAATTACACAGGAAACCACACCAATTCTACTTGCCCAATCCCCCGTTCCAGAAGGCGTGGGTTCGGCGGCTTGCTGTGGAGAGAATGCGAAGCGGCCTCCTCGTCTTACTCACATCCTGGAAATACTTTTTGGTTTTTGTTTGGAATATATTTTGCCCGAAGGCGCCGCTTTACGGGCTGCGGTTTGGTTCCATCGGCAGCCCGTAGATGTCTCGCCCAATTCTTCATACCTGAGGCCAGACAATGGGTGT
Organism: Somniosus microcephalus; assembly: GCF_052327205.1. Classification (NCBI taxonomy): domain Eukaryota; kingdom Metazoa; phylum Chordata; class Chondrichthyes; order Squaliformes; family Somniosidae; genus Somniosus; species Somniosus microcephalus. The sequence goes on from NC_141008.1 coordinate 53,249,761, forward strand.
TGACAGCCTATTCAACTGTGAGTGGCATCATAACCCTACCTGTACCCATCGGCATCGGTAAGTATGCACTTTCTATGAAAGAATGGCTGGATAGCCATCAGGAGCTTACTGATTTCCCCGTCCGCCTCCCACCCCCAACCCTCCCTAGTCCAGGAATGATTGAGGCAATCGCAGCACCCCAACTGCTGCTCCAGCTCAATTAGCTAACCCTGGGGGCTAACCCCCAAGACCTCCCTGGTCTGTAAAGCTCACTATCACATCAGGCAGCACGGTGACCCCATGAACATTTTTTGATGAGTTGCATCATGTGCTTTGTTCTGCCGGAAAGTTGTGCAGATGTGGAGTTTCACGGCGTCCCAATTGCAACAGAGTTCCAGTTAGAACATACTGGACAAAAGAATGTGCTGGGATCAGTTAGGGGTTCGTATACTGATGTTGCTCTCACTCTGGTGCTCAATTCCCTCCCTGGCCTCGCCCCATCCTATCTCTGTAACCGCCACCAGCCCAACAACCCTCTGAGGACTCTGCCTTTCTCCAACTCTGGCCTCTTGTTCATTTCCCCCACTTCCTTCACCCCACCATTGGCAGCTGTGCCTTCAGCCCTCTAGGCCCTTAGATCTGGAATTCCCTTCCTATACCTCACCGCCTCTTTGTCCTCTTTTAAGGCCCTCCTTAAAACCTAACTCTTTGACCAAGCTTTTGGTCACCTGTCCTAATATCTTTGGCAAGGTGTCAATTTTTGCCTGATAATACTCCTGTGAAGCACCTTGGGGCCATTTTCATACCTTAAAAGATGCCATATAAATGCAAGTGATTATTGAATTTCTATAGTGCCTTATTACATAATCTGAAAAACATCTCAAAGTGCTTCACAACCAATTAATTATTTTAAAGTGCAGTGATCAGTACGTAGGCACACACGGCAGACATTTTGCACACAGCAAGATCCCACAAAGAGTAGCCCGATGAATGACCCGATTATCAGTTTGAGGCGGTGTTGGTTAAGAATGCTGGCCAGGACATTGGGTGAATTCTTACAAATAGTGTCGTAGGATCTTTAAATGCATAGCCAGGCTGAATCCAGCTAATGTGAATGCGTCAATGAATGGGAGAGTACTGAGCCCGAGGAAACTGAATCAACGTCAGCAGATTTGGCCATTAACTCAGCAGCTGTGTCATTTTAGTTGCGTTCGCACTACTTCAATCCCTCACACTGACTCGATGAGGAACTCCTCCCGGCCACTCCCCCCCCACCCCCAATGATCTCATTAGCACCCAAAAGCTAAAGACAACGCTGGCCAGACAAGAGAGGGGAAAGAAAACAATAAACCAAACAAAAAGGTTTCTGTGACTTTCATTTATACACAGCGTGCTGATGGCAAGCTTTGCTCTTTAACAGATGCTACACACAAGGTAATTACACTTCATAATATTATTGGAGCCCATTATTATTACAATGGCCCCGACACAGTATAAACGCTGAGTGCTGAGCTCTGTGTGAAAATGTTGCACAGCTACCAATTATTAAATCACCTTCCAATGGTATTAACACATGGCCTATTGTAAAGCCAAGATTCTCCTTGCAGCCTCCCGGATTGGCACTTGCGATTCCTTACGTGGCTACTGGTTGACCTTAGCTGCGATGCAAGTCCTTCGGGGGAGGGGCGAGCAACTTCAGAGAACGTTCAGTGAAGGAGCAAGACCCGTTGGGGAAAGGTTTTGAAGATTGAAAAGAAGATGATGAGGTCCATCAACAATCAGCGAGGCCAAGCCTAGGATCTAATCTGAGATGGTTCGAAAGAACGGGGGAAATGTGAGAAGCCCTTTAGTTAGAGGTCCAGGGAAAGGAGGAGTGGTGGGTGACAGAAGGAAGAAAGAAAAAAACATGATGGGCAGGTGAAGCCCGAGGGCAGGTGTTGCATCCAGTCCCTGGTGAGCCACTTCAGACCAGACTGGGTCAGGCACCTGGGACAGTTCACCCCATCTTCTCAATCAGGCAATCACATTGAATGGTCAAAAGGAAAGACTTGCATTTATATAGCGCCTTTCACGACCTTAGGACGACCCAAAGTACTTCACAGTCAATGAAGTACCTTTTGAAGTGTAGTCACTGTTGTAATGTAGGAAACGCAGCAGCCAATTTGCACACAGCAAGCTCCCACAAACAGCAATGCGATAATGACCAGATAATCTGTTTTATTGATGTCGGTTGAGAAATAAATATTGGCCCAGGACACTGGGGAGAACTCCCCTGCTCTTCCTCAAAATAGTGCCATGGGATCTTTTACGCCCACCTGAGAGGGCCGACGGGGCCTCGGTTTAACGTCTCATCCGAAAGGCAGCACCTCCAACGGTGCAGCACTCCCTCAGCACTGCACTGGCGTGTCAGCCTAGATTATAAGCTCAAGGAGTGGGACTTGAACCCACAAACTTCTGACTCAAGAGGCATGACCATTGCCCACTGAGCCACGGCTGACATCTAAACAAAAACTGGGAAAAATGTCAGAGAGATAAAGGGGGAAGGAAAAAGAAAAAGACGATTAAATGACGCAGAACCTGAATGGGAAAACCCGGGATAAACTTACAAAAGATTTTTTTCCATCAGATATTACTCATCGAGCATCTGGTATATTTAGACAATCTCCTGACCCAGGTTTAAATTGCAGCACCCAGCACAGGAGACAGGAGGACTACAAGCTGTCGAAACATGGTACCACACTGGCTCTCGATGCAAGCAGAACAAAAGAGGGGTTAAAAAAAATTAATGAAACAGTGGGGAGTGCCGGCATGTGCCGTGTCTTCCATCCCCCACTCTCCTCTCGAGCCTTTTTGTTGTCTTTTATGCTCCAGTAAAATACAATGCTCTCATCTAAATTGGATCATATTATAAAATATTCAATATGTAATTTGTTTTATCGGTGTTGCTGGTGGCTTGGAGATTTATTACACTCGAACAACATTGCATTTTCTTGCTGCAGATATGAATTAATGTGTTATTGACCAGCGCAGTGGCTTGTGACTGAGAGCGGCGAGGGGGCCTGAGTATTTCGAGTTGTCGTCTGGCAATGCGCACAAGGTCACCAAGGGCTGCTCTGTAGGTGGGCCCCACGAGATTGCACATTAGGGCCTCTCGCCCGCTTAAAATAAAATAAAACTGGCTATCGGAAAAACGGCATTACAGTTTAATACTTGCCATCAGAAACCATTAGCCGCTGAAAGTCTCATCTAAATTGGATATTCCACTTTGTTTAAAAATGGCATACAGTTCACAAGGCATCAGAGGCAGACTCAATCAAACCAACAATGTTTTTAATGGCCCAAACCCACTTGTGGATCACGAGAAGTGAATGAAAATGTCCTGAATCACTTTGCTCCCGCACACGGCCTCCAAAAACGCTCTTGCCACCTTTACGCTGCTTACCCCGATGATTCAGTGAGTGGCTCGGGACCCAGAACTGGGCAGACAATGCTCGTTTTGAACCGGTTCCTCCACCTATCTACGTGGAGGGAATCTAAAAAAATATATAACGCGGCCCTCTCTCTCACTCTTCACAGCGAAACCCACCTGAAGCAAGAGTCTAATGTAGTGCTGGGTCGGGCGGCCTTCATGTGTGGAAAGATAATGGTATTGATGGATTATGCAAAGGTTGAAACCTCCTGCTGTACTGGTGTGTAACAATTACGGCACTGATAAAAAGTGGGTGCTACGTTGGCCTTTCTTGCTGAGATAGATAGACAGTATAAGACCATATAAATGCATGTTGTTGTTAAAGAAATAGATGAATTGAACCCTGGTAATATGCTTGACCTTAAACCACAAACTGTACAAGGAACTCAGGCTCAGAAGAGAAAAGGTGAACAGACTGTCTGAATGTAATGACTTTACACAGAGGACGGTGAATATATGGAACACATTGCCCATAGAGGAGTATCGACGAATTCGAAAGGACAGATATTTGGGCAAAGAAAGAGTCTGAGGGGTACGAGAGTGTTTCAAACTTTGTGAGGCCACCCAGATGGGCCGTAATGGTCTCCACCTGGCCTGTACTTTCCTATACAAAACCGACAGCAAGACCTGCCCCCCTCACTTCCCACCCCCCCACCCCCTACAAAACTCTGCAACTATCCTTTCGCATCCACTGATCTTTCTGTGGAAAAGATCCGGGTTCAGAAGGGCAACTGCGGCAAACATTGAGTATGTTGGCTAGCGCAGTCAGGTTCATGGCAGAGACAGAAAGGATCAACTCATAATGGGCTAATTAGCCAGTCAGAGGAAAGCAGGACAGGGTGGAAGGTGAGCTAATGGTTGATGAAGGGATGCAGAGGAAAATGGGACCATGTACTGGACTAGGAAAGGCGATCTTGGCCCATATAGTCAATCCCAATGTCTAGGGGGAAAAAAACCACATCCCACGAGACTCCTCGTTCCTCTCTATCAAATTTATTGACAGGTACTTATTCAATTCCCTCATTGAGTTTGCTGATACAATCGGTCCGCACTGTCTCCCTGGGCATCTCATTCCACACATTCACCACCCTCTGCATCAAGTAGTTAAATCTAAACGGTCTTTTCATCCTTCCTGCTAAGTTTGAAGCTATGGCCTCTTGTAGAATCTGTGACTGTGTTAAACACATTGACGTTTATCTTGTCAATATCCTTTAGGTGCTTGAATGAATCTATCTAGAGGCCTGAAATCAAATCTGCCATTTTTGGCTTGTTGGTTGAGGCACAAACAGTTCACGGGAACTGGACTGGGACATTCACGGCCAATTAGGGTAACCAGAACTTTTCTTACTTTAAAAACGTTGCTGGGAATCGTAGGTCAGTGATCGGGGTGTTAAAATCCGCACCCGTCATGCGTGGCTGGGATTAATGCAAGTGGGCAATATGACTTCCTGTCTGCTTGCGCATTCCCAATTGTAATTGCTCCCCCATTGGTGGCCGTGCCTCCAGCTGCCTCAGCCTTAAGCTCTGTAATTCCCTCCCTAAACCTCTCCGCCTCTCTCTCCTCCTTTAAGACACTCCTTAAAACCTACCGCTCTGACCAAGCTTTTGGTCGCCTGCCCTAATATCTCATGTGGCTCGGTGTCAAATTTTGTTTGATAACGCTCCTGTGAAGTACCTTGGGACGTTTTACTACCTTAAAGGCGCTATATAAATACAAGTTGTTGCTGTTGCTTGCCCTGCACCAACAGGTAGAGATACCTGCGGAATGTTCCAGATTCAGCTGAGTGACGGTGCTCGCAAACCAGGTTAAATTTTATTTTTAAGGTAAGGCCTTGGAGAGGGTGCAGAGCAGATTTATTAGAATGGTACCAGGGATGAGGGGCTTCAGTCATGTGGAGAGACTGGAGAAGCTGGGATTGTTCTCCTTAAATCAGAGAAGGTTAAGAGGAGATTTAATAGAGGTGTTCAAAATTATGAAGGGTTGTGATAGAGTAAATAAGGAGAAACTGTTTCCACTGGCAGGAAGGTCGGTAACCAGACAGCACAGATGAAAGGGAACTGGCAAAAGAACCAGAGGGGAAATGAGGAGAATTTTTTTTTTTACTCAGTGAGTTGTGATAGAAACATAGAAAAATAGGAGCAGGAGTAGGCCATTTGGCCCTTCGAGCCTGCTCCGTCATTCAATATGATCATGGCTGATCCTCTATCTCAATACCATATTCCCGCTCTCTCCCCATACCCCTTGATGCCTTTTGTGTCTAGAAATCTATCTATTTCCTTCTTAAATATATTCAATGACTTGGCCTCCATAGCTGTCTGTGGTAGAGAATTCCACAGGTTCATCACCCTCTGAGTGAAGAAATTTCTCCTCATCTCAGTCCTAAATGTCCTACCCCGTATCCTGAGACTGTGACCCCTCGTTCTAGGACCCCAGCCAGGGGAAACATCCTCCCTGCATCCAGTCTGTCTAGCCCTGTCAGAATTTTATACGTTTCAATGAAATCCCCTCTCATTCTTCTAAACTCTAGTGAATACAGGCCTAGTCGACCCAATCTTTCCTCATACGACAGTCCTGCCATTCCAGGAATCAGCCTGGTGAACCTTCGCTGCACTCCCTCTATCCTTTCTTAGGTAAGGAGACCAAAACTGCACACAGTACTCCAGGTGTGGTCTCACCAAGGCCCGGTACAACTGTAGTAAGACATCCTTGCTCCTGTACTCAAATCCTCTTGCAATGAAGGCCAACATGCCATTTGCCTTCCTAACTGCTTGCTGCACCTGCATGTTTGCTTTCAGTGACTGGTGTACAAGGACATCCAGATCCCTTTGTACATCTTTCTGTTTTTCCTACCGAAGTGGATAACTTCACATTTATCCACGTTATACAGCATCTGCCATGTATTTGCCCACTCACTGAACTTGTCTAAATCGCCTTGAAGCCTCTTTGCATCCTCCTCACAACTCACAATCCCACCTAGTTTCGTGTCGTCAGCAAACTTGGAAATATTACATTGGTTCCCTCATCCAAATCATTGATATATATTGTGAATAGCTGGGGCCGAAGCACTGATCCCTGTGGTACCCCACTAGTCACCGCCTGCCACCCCGAAAAAGACCCATTTATTCCTACTCTCTGTTTCCTGTCTGTTAACCAATTTTCAATCCATTCCAGTGTATTATGCCCAATCCCATGTGCTTTAATTTTGCACACTAACCTCTTATGTGGGACTTTATCAAAGGCCTTCTGAAAATCCAAATACAGGAAACTTTCGATTAACCGGCCCCTAAATAACCGGAAATGTCGGTTAACCGGCAAAATTCAGGAGTAGGTTCAGGTAACTTTTATTAGTCCATTTGTTGTTGTGCAAGTGTGTGGCTGCAGCTGTTGCTAAGCTACAGAGACGCTTGCAACTTGTGGACATTGTTCTGAAGCTGGGTTTGTTGCTTTATACGGAGCTCTGAGCTCCGTATCTTTTACTATAGCGTTCGGTTATCCGGAATTTTTGATGAACCGGCACCACATCGGTCCAGTCCGTGCCGGATACCAGAAAGTTTCCTATGCACCACATCTACTGGTTCTCCCTTATCTATTCTACCAGTTACATCCTCAAAAAACTCCAGTAGATTTGTCAAACACGATTTCCCTTTTATAAATCCATGTTGACTTTATCTAATCCCGTTGATATTTTCTAAGTGTCCTGTTATCACATCCTTTATAATAGACTCTAGCATTTTCCCTACTACTGATGTTAGGCTAACATTCTCTGTAATTCCCTGTTTTTTCTCTCCCTCCTTTTTTAAATAGTGGGGTTACATTTGCCACCCTCCAATCTGCAGGATCGGTTCCATAATCTATAGAATTTTGGAAGATGACAACCAATGCATCCACTATTTCCATGGCTACCTCTTTTAGTACTCTGGAATGCAGATTATCAGGCCCTGGGGATTTATCAGTTTTCAGTCCCATTAATTTCTCCAGCACTATGTTTTTATTAATACTAATTTCCTTTAATTCCTCCTTCTCACTAGACCCTTGGTTCCCTAGCATTTCTGGGAAGTTATTTGTGTCCTCTTCCGTGAAGACAGAACCAAAGTATTTGTTTAATAGCTCAGCCATTTCCTTGTTCCCCATTATAAATTCTCCCGTTTCTGACTGTAAGGGACCTACATTTGTCTTCACTAATCTTTTTTTTTTTACATACTTGTAGAAGCTTTTACAATCCGCTTTTATGTTCCTTGCAAGTTTACTCTCATACTCTATTTTTCCCCTCTTAATCAATCTCGTGGTCCTTTTTTGCTGAACTCTAAACTGCTCCCAATCCTCAGGCCTGCTACTTTTTCTGGCAACTTTATATGTCTCCTCTTTGGATCTAATACTATCCTTAATTTCTTTTGTTAGCCATGATTGGGCCGCTTTTCCTTTTGTGTTTTTGCGCCAGAAAAGAATGTATAACTGCTGAAATTCATGCATTCGTTCCTTAAATATTAGCCATTCCCTATCCACCGTCATGCCTTTGATATCGAATGCGCTGCCTGAAAGGGCGGCGGAAGCAGATTCAATAGTAACTTTCAAAAGAAAATTGGATAAATACTTAAAAAGGAAAAATTTGTGGGGCTATGGGGAAAGAGTAGGGGGGGGGTTGGCGGGGGGAAGTGGGACTAATTGGATAGCTCTACCAATGAGCCGGCACTGGCACGATGGGCCGAATGGCCGCCTTCTGTGCTGCAAGATTCTACGATATTTTTTTTTCTTGCCAACTTTCGTCCCATCACTCCTGAAGCTGCCAAATCTTGTTGGGGTACCAGTGATCAGTTCCACTGGCACCATTGTACTTCACCCAATGGTGCGAGGCTGGACAGGCAATTCAACCAAGGGAGGGAAGAGGCGGGGTATCACAGCCCAATCACTCCTAGCCGCATAATCTAAAAACAGATGCACTTTCCAGTAGGAATCGCTCTATAGCGAACCTTGGTTTGGTTTTCCTTTAGGGGAACTGAACGCGGGATCTTACTGGTCTGTATGGCTAAGTTCGCAGGGCCATCGCAGGAGCTGAATGCGGCAGTTTTCAATCCATTAGCTGCAGTTGTAGTCACTGCTTTCATCTGACGATTGTACGTTTCTTCAATTATTTAAGGCGGATTTCTATTACTCTCTGCGCATCGCCGTGGGTCACGAGTTCACCAAACACTAGCGCATCGCCGTGGGTCACGAGTTCACCAAACACTAGCGGGCTGGATCAAAGTGCCGTGGATCACAGGAGAAACACTCAACCATCTGTGCACGTTTGCTGCTGCGTCCAGCTATCTGGGACTGTGCATCTGCCTCTGTGTAAATGTGCACTCTCGATGCTAATGCGACCTCATTAAAGCGTAATGCATGCAGATTCGAAGCTGTTCCTTAGGCCCTCCCACCGACCTCCGACCACCACCAAGTAGCAACTGTTCAGATAATGGAATGTAACTGGAATAAAAAAAAGCCTCGCGCTTCCCTCACAGGCTGCAACAAGCTGAGTGAATGTGGCTCTAGGGGAGGATGTTATCGAACTGGCTCACCTAAAACCCAAAACATTGAGTTTTATTTATGTGAAAAACGTTAGCACTCTTTTTCACGAGGACAATGAGATTGCTGGGAAGCTCATGAACAGCACCGAGATCAGAAGTGAAGTTACGCTCAAGATGCTGCTGCACTTCAATTTTTTTAAACCATTTAATATCTTTATAAACTTCACTGAGTTCACTGTGTTTGTGTGCATGTGCGTTTTTTTTAATAGCGCTGTTAGCCGTGGCTCAGCAGCACCCTTGCCTCTGATTCAGACGGTCGTGGGTTCAAGTCCCACTCCGGAGAGTTGAGCACAAAAACCTAGGCTGACACTCCCAGTGCAGTGCTGAGGGAGTGCTGCACTGTCGGAGGCGCCGTCTTTCGGATGAGACGTTAAACTGAGGTCCCGTCTGCTCTCTCAGGTGGACATAAAAGATCTTATGGCACTATTTTGAAGAGGAGCAGGTAGTAGTTCTCCCCGATGTCCTAGGGCCAATATTTATCCCTCAAACAACATCACAAAAACAGATCATCTGGCCATCATCACATTGCAATTCGTGGGAGCTTGCTGTGCACATTTGGCTGTTGCATTTTCTACATTACAACAGTGACTACATATCAAAAAGTACTTCATTGGCTGTAAAGCGCTTTGGGACATCCGGTGGTCGTGAAAGGCGCTATAGAAATGCAAGTCTTTCTTTCTAATACTAAGAGTATGTAACCTTTGCCCTTTTCCTGAGCTATCCAGAGCAGATGAACTTCCCAGGCCTCAGTGCATTTCGCCCCCAAGTGCTCGTCAGTTAGTTAACGACTAACTAGTGACTATTTTCTTTGAGGTGTGAAGCTCAGGTACATGGGGTCTCATTGGGGTTTGAGACTCAGGAGATGGCACACCTGGAAATTATTACCTAAAAACAGCGACTACACTTCAAAAGTAATTTATTGACTGTGAAGCACTTTGGGTCGTCCTGAGGATGGAAAGACACTATATAAATTGAAAGTTTTTTCTTTATTTAATACAGTTCCTACTGCTTACAGCAGGCGTGTTGGTGTTAACGTGCTTTGTCCGCTATACGCGGTGGATGGTAAAACCAAAAAGGTAAGTAATCAACAGGAATCTCACTTCGCAACTGCCTCTCCTAATTGTTAGCAGTTACATCCAGAATCTCATTACTAACGTAATCGGAATGTAACCAGGAGCGAACAGCTGATTGAAACTGCTAGAAATTCCAGGAGACCACAGTGATTATGATGCACATCGATCACTGCAGCAACCACGATCTCAGCCCGTTACACACAGACATGAACTAATTCAGATCGCCCTTTCAAAGAGCCGCCACAGCCACGATGGGCCGGTTGGCCTTCTTCGGTGCTGTATCGTTCTATGACTCTATACCTTTGTAATTTCTGCCCCGAGCCTTTTATTATCCTTTGACCTCGAGGACTTTTGCAATGGTCAAAGATCAACTTGAACCCAAATACCTTCAATAGTAAATTGTGCATCAAATGCACCTTTTTCTAGAAGTGTTAAGTTCTTGTTAACAAATATAACCATACCTCCTCCTTTCTGGCATCCCTCCTGTATCCCTTAAAGCCCATGAATTGGATTTCTGGTCCATCATTAATTACCCACCCCTTGCTATCCCACCCACTTTCAGATTGTGGGTTAAAGAAGATAAAGAGTGCCATGAAATATATTACATTCATCAATCATACAAAACTTCCCCAAAAAAACAATAACTGAGAAAAAGACTGGATAGGGACAGAAGACAGAGGCTCCGATCTATTGGAATCACAGGTTAATGCCAACCCAGAGGCAATTTGCTCAATCCAATCCATAACACAGCTGACGTAAGTTATACACCAAACTCTGCAGATAACAAGAGGATAATTAATTCTGTGTGCTTTGGGCACAGTACTGCATTCTACAGCAAGCCTTAGGAATAGAGGCACCAGAGATGGCCCTGTGTTCAAACTCCAGCCTGTGCTAGCATAGCTGTGACCTCAATCACGGCAGGAGTTAGGGACGGTACAATTGGGTTGGTGAGGGGTCCCCAATACTGACTGCTGGAAAGTGAGCGTTGGATGATGACAGAGTCAGGTTGGATTTGATCATTGCTCCTGTGAAGCACCTTGGGACGTTTCACTACATCACTACTGAGTCAGAAGGTTGTGGGTTCAAGTCCCACTCCAGATACTTGAGCATAAAAATCTAGGCTGACACTCCAGTGCAGTGCTGAGGGAGTGCGTCACTGTCAGAGGTGCCGTCTTTCAGATGAGACGTTAAACCGAGGCCCCGTCTGCTCCCTCAGGTGGACGTAAAAGATCCCATGGCACTATTTTGAAGAAGAACAGGGGAGTTCTCCCCGGTGTCCTGGGCCAATATTTACCCCTCAGAGAACATCACAAAAACAGGTTGTCTGGCCATCATCACATTGCAGTTTGTGGGAGCTTGCTGTGCACATTTGGCTGCCGCGTTTCCTACATTACAACAATGACTACACTTCAAAAAGTACTTCATTGGCTGTAAAACGATTTAGGATGTCTGGTGGTTGTGAGAGGCGCTATATAAATGCAAGTCTTTCTTTATTAAAGGCGCTATATAAATGCAAGTTGTTGTTGTATGCCATTATAAATGTGCACATGAAAAATGACGTGACACAAAATTGTAACAAACTCATGGCAACAGGAAGTCAAACAGCAGAGAGGAAGTGCACGCAGACTCAAGATTTTTAATTCACAAGCAGAAAAGAAATGGAGATAGGACACTGGGACAGGATACTGGGTCTCGTCCACAACCCACCATCTGATGAGGTCCTGATCTCAGTCCTGCGCCCTGGGGAGATGCTGAACAGTGGCCAGCCACTTCCTTACAGGGAAGATGTGACCTCTGGGCCTCTCACTCATGCATTAATGGAAGTTGTTGTTGTTTGAAGAGTTGGAAGGTGGAAGGTTCAACTTGGCAATTCCCTATATGGAGAGCTCTCAATCTTGTTTGTACTCTTTTATTTGGACCCCAAAAAAAACCAATTGGACTGTAAATAAACAAAAGTTCAACTAAAACTTAACAAATCAAATTAAAATTTGGTTTTCCGGGTTGATAATGCACTCCAGTCCCCGCGGCGCCCACCTCAATCTTGTTTGTATGGTCAGATGGAGGTTCAGAGTACAGGCTCAACACTAACCCCTAAGGGAACTCAGTCCCCTTACTCCCCCACGCACCTCCCCAGTCAAGATTCTCCAGAGATGGTTAGGGAAACTTTCATGGGGGGAGGTGAAGTCGCAGAAAAAAAAAATGAAATAAGGAGTAGGAGAAAGAAGAAAGGGAAAATACGAAAGTGATACAGGGGCCAAACAAGCAGCCTGTTAGGAATATCCATCAAGTTATGTGAAATATGAAAATGATAAGCCATATGGGTACCCATAGGGGACAAGTACTTTTTTTCCCAGTCTCCAGATGCATCGATCATCAAGAAAATTGAAGCTGCACGTCCCTGAGAGGGAGCCATACCACTGATTTACACTAACCCTTTCCGGAGAAACTGCATAAAGCAGTCCCTTTACTGTGACCTCTGATAGAACTCACTTTTTATGGCTGCCTCAATAATGGAGAAACTAAATCTCGAACACCCTTTTCCTTAAGGTGGCTCATGTAATAAATCCTGTTGTTCAATTGCAGCTCTCAGAGTTTCACGGAGCAGCTATCTACTGCAGCTGACCTACAATGGTCCCCGTCCGGCAACGCCTGGATTTTAAAATTCTCATCCTCGTTTTCAAATCCCTGCATGGCCTCGCCCCTCTCTATCTCTGTAACCTCTTCCAACCCTCCGAGATCTCTGCACTCCTCCAATTCTGGCCTCTTCTGCATCCCTGATTTTCATTGTTCCACCATTGGCGGCCGTGCCTTCAGCTGCCCGGGCCCTAAGCTCTGGAATTCCTTCTGTCATCTGTCCTAATATCTCGGATCCCCAAGGGTTGAAGCCTGCAGGAAGAAACAAAGGTAAGGAAACTTTTTCTAACACTTTACACTCACCTCTCCACACTTGCACCCATCGCTCACCTCCACAGCGGACCTTTCGATTCCTCTCACCCCCACAGATTGCCTCGCTGACCCTGGCGAGGTTCGCAGCCGTCAGGAAGCCCGCACTCGTGTGGGTAAAATGGGGATAAGCCTCTTAACTACCTGCTAACGGGCAGTTAATTGGCTGTAATCCCCTTCCCGCCTCGAGGAGATGGCCCCATGCGCGAATCGGGGACCCGCCTCCCGGGAAGATGGCATGGAGGTGGGTTGGGTACCTGCTCCCAGTTTCTGCCATTTTCATGGCAGTCCCACCTCCCCAGGGCTGGCAAAACTCACCCCTAAGGTTTTAATCTCCATTATCATTTGTCTGTTCTAAGCTTTTGTATGAACAGAGATGGGGATGAACTGAAAATGTCATGAGGTGGTTAGGACATGAAAAAGCCATTATCGCATCTCATCCCATCAATAAGTCAACTTAAGGGACCCAACTTGGGCTAGTTCCGTCTCCTTCCAGTCCAGCTCCAAACTCATTCCTCTCTACTACGTTGAATCAGGAAAAGGAACAATATGAACAGGAGTAGGCCATTCAGCCCCTCGAGTCTGTTCCGCCATTTAATTAGATCATGGCTGATCTGTATTTAACTCCATCCACCCATCTTGGTTCCATTCCCTTTTCAAATGCTTCATTGCGTCTGCCTTCACTGTGCAAGGTGGCAGTCTATTCTGTAGGGTAACAGTTCAATGTGTGAGATAGGCCAGTCCTTGGGCTATGTTCTCCCAAGGCCACATTACAAGGACTTCCTTCACTCACGATCCTGTCCTCCTGGTTCTATGAGTTGCCTCAGGACTTTTCTCTTCCAGTTTTATTTTATTCTTTACAATCCCCTCCTTCCCCAAAGGCCCACAGCCTCCAAGCACCTGACCCAAGCAGCCATTCTTCATGTGAGGGTATCAAAAGTGAACCCGATCCAGTCCTCAGTTGACATCTGCGCACACATTCACTTTCGAGCAACTTTCCTTTGTGATCTGGCTATCACTGGATAGCCAGATCACGGTAGCGTTCAGGAACAGGAAACTCTAGTTGATTCTTCCCCTCCCTATCCCAGCAGCACGGATATGCTAATGTTGGCACACCCCCTCACCCAGTGCTGCTCCAGCTGAGGTCAGCTAACTCAACACAGATTGAGGAATCTTTCCTCATGGTGTTAGGAGCAGAGACCCTTCCCCAACCAAACTCTTACAGGAAGGTTGTCATGTGAAACTGGCGACACGTGGGCTTGTGATTCTTTCCTACATCACATGGTGCAATTCTTTAGAAAATACTGCATCAGCTCGAGTGCAGCAGACTTAAAAACAGTTCCCTCCGCAGCGGGGCTTCACCAACAAAGAATAGGCTCGCTGACTACCTTTCGCCTGTCTGTGTTTAATGATGGAATGTTTTAACCGAGGTAACACACCGAGTCAAAGATTAGCGACGTTTTGAAATATAAAGCCTCGAACTCAAGCTAACAGGCCCATTTATGCATCCTACAAGCGCTGTGGAAGGGTGGCAAGCGATGCAGGGAGGGGAGGAACAGGCTGACATATGGTTTATCATTGCACAGCGCAGTGACAAGAGCCGGTCCCCACTGAACTCTTGCAGAGAAAAAAAACGAACGTTTCTAATTTTAGACGAGTTCAATATTTTGTGACAAATACCAGATAGCGGGGATGCAGAATACAGCATAAAATGTTTGCTCATCTGAAGTAGATATAAAAACAAGCCATTCACACCCTGTTCATCTAAGCTGACAGCAGCAAATGTTTGGGACACGAGAAGCCATTTAAGAATTGCTTCCAGAGCTGCCGTTTTTGTTTTTGGCCATGCATTAAGCAAACTTCATGTAGGCAGCAAGTACCTTCTGGCAACTAATGGGACCCAGATCATGAAGGAGAGTCGCAACGTTATGTGACCCCAGAGGCGATAATACCGGACTGCAGGCTGAGAAATTGTTCTTGGAACTGACCACAGGAGGGACCAGAGCAAGGTAGCTGGTGCGATCCACCAGAGACGCTACAATGACACATTGACCAGGAATGTTCCTTATAACCTGTCGAGAGCTTTAGTATAGGTAAGTGAATTGTGAATTTCACTAACTTTTGTTGGGGGGCGAGGGGGAGGTGAAGGATGCATTTTGGGGAAGAATTCTTTCACTGGACAAATGATTTGGTTACAGAGGTTTCTTATGTCTGGCTGCTGCAGCACTTGGAGTATATTTATGAAAATCTATTCTGTTACTTCCAGCACAGTTATAAACACTATGGCTTGGATTTTGCGGTGGTAATGACAACAAAATTGTCAGCATTCGCCGTCATTACCCCTCTGAAACTGACAGCAACTTAGCACAGGATTTAGCGCATGCGCAGTTAACCGCAGAAATCCAGAAGTTGCGGTCAGTCATTCCGTGCTCCGCCACAGGTTGTGCTGTGGAACTCCCCAGAGCCGGCAATTAATTCAAATCACACTGAAGGACAAAAACTTCTATTGCACTGGAATATCGCTGATAAACCCCGCCCCCCCCACCCATGAAAAAGTTGAGCCTTGTTAAAAACGGTGTAACTGGGCTTTTAACGGCGTATTGACTGCTGAACAACAGATCTGGCCCTGAAAAACTAATTTTATATTTGGGAATGTCAAATTTTTCCATTAATATGATTAAGAATTACATGGTTTTTAAAACAATATTTTTTTTTTAAAGTTTGTTTATGATATATCAGCTTCCACCTTAATCCTATGTGTAAGTCCCAATCTTTATTTCACTCTCTGAAAAATTTATAAAAAGTAAATTAGAATCTGTGCATTTTACTTCCTGGTTTGCTATCTGTGAGAATTCTTCAATGTGATTGGCTGCTCAGCCTGCTTGATGACATCACTGTTGCTGGAGGCTGGATATTCGCTTGATTTGACGCAAGATGCAAACTAAGGTCGGGGAGAGCTCAAATTCACGCCACAGAGATCGCTAGATCTTTGTGGGCAGCTTTCTCGGGGGTCAGCGGCGAGCGCCATCGCTTCGCCACTGACCGCAAATTCCGGGCCATTTTGTTCTTATGGCCCAGCTAAACATGTCCAAGAGGGTAAATCTGCACAAAAACATTTACA
Organism: Somniosus microcephalus; assembly: GCF_052327205.1. Classification (NCBI taxonomy): domain Eukaryota; kingdom Metazoa; phylum Chordata; class Chondrichthyes; order Squaliformes; family Somniosidae; genus Somniosus; species Somniosus microcephalus. The sequence goes on from NC_141008.1 coordinate 53,265,908, forward strand.
ATGTCATTACACATAGTGACCAGAGGAATTCTATGGACACTCTATTAGGGTGGGAGTAGAGGGTACGCTTGAAATGGCCCTCCCAGTGATTGGAAGACTACCCCCTCTTCGACCTGCTCCTGCACACAAGACACAAGTAGCAGACGCCGTCAAGCTTCAGCTCCTTGACATGATACCCCACCTCCCTGCCCCGACACCCCAACCCGAGGTAAGCGCCAAATATGAATTCAAATGACGCAAGGGCCCATGGTGTCAAAGGCTGACTTGTGCACAATGGCCCTTGGCCTCTCAATGCGTCCAGCTGACTTTCCACTAGACAGCAGTGGGAGCCCTGGCTGAATTTTCCTGTTTCTAACCCTGGGACATGGAGGCTAATTGGAATGCCTCCTACTGCCAGCCAGGTTAAGAGCAGTTAACCCAACACAGACCAGTGATCCAACCTGGCAATTACCCTCCGGGGCTGCATGCTCATAACCAACTCTGTTCGGGCGCTGCTTTTTCAGTTCAGCCATGATCTGACTGAATGGCAGAACAGGCTCGAGGGGCTGAATGGCCTACTCCTGTTCTTATGTTCCTATTCCTGATTCAACAAAGTAGAGGGGAATGAGTTTGTAGCCAGATTGGAAGGAGACGAAAATAGCCCAAGTTGGGTCCCTTAAATTGACTTATTGATGAGGTGAGATGCGATGATGGCCTTTTCATGTCCTAACCACCTCATGTTGTTTTCATCTCTGTTCATACAAAGAATTAGAACAGACTAATGTTAGAGTAATGGAGGTGGAAACCTTAGTCATTCAAGAGCCTGTTGGATGCTATGATGGGGAAACTTAAGAATTTTTCTTTTGAAACCAAGAAGGGTTGAATGGCCTTGCTCATCTCTATCTGTCTTGTGATGAACGTATGCAGCTGGAGATGAGATGGGAGGTCTGGACTTCACTCACTGAAGTATCACGGAAGTGCTCAGCCTGACTCGCTGAGAGTGCGGATGAGATTGGACAGAGACCTGCATCCTAACTCACTACGGCGCCTCTAGTTTTATAGATTCCTAAACATTTTAAGGAATCTCATTTGGTAGAATTTTATAGCAAAGTCTTCTCTACGTAAATGAGAAGAGGCACAATTGGCAAAATTAGTTTGCTGTGATCACCAAGGTGCTGGGGAAGAGCACATGAGGTGTCAGCCGTGGCTCAGTGGGTTGCACTCTCGCCTCTGAGTCAGAAAGCGATGGGTTCAAGTCTCACTCCAGAGACTTGAGCACAAAAATCTAGGCTGACTCTCCAGTGCAGTACTGAGGGAGTACTGCACTGTCAGAGGCACCGTCTTTTTCGGTTAAACCGAGGCCCGCCTGCTCTCTGCGGTGGACATAGAAGATCCCACGATACTATTTGAAGAGGAGCAGGGGAGATCTTGCTGGTGTCCTGGCCAATAATTATCTCTCATCCAACACCTAAAACAGATGACCTGGTTATTTATTTAATTTCTGTTTGTGGGATCTTGCTGTGCACTGATTGGCTGATGTATTTCCCTACATTACAACAGTGACTACGCTTCAAAAAGTACTTAATTAGCTGTGAAGCACTTTGGAATGGCCCATGGTCGTGAAAGGCATTGTATAGATGCAAGTTCTTTCATTCTTTCTTTAACTATACCCGACACTGACACCGAGAGCTCACAGGTCAGCTACAGCACAGCCAGCTGCTCAGTAAAGCTCCCTTTACTCCAGCGATCATTCCCGAGTCCCCGCCACGAATCTCAGACGAGCATTCCCCCGCTGGACCAGTGAGAACTTCTCCATTCTCCACACCAGCTCATTAGTGCCGACTGACCACATAAAAAGACTTGCATTTATATAGTGCCTTTCACAACCACCGGACGTCCTAAAGCATTTTACAGCCAATGAAGTACTTTTGAAGTATAGTCACTGTTGTAATGTAGGAAACGCGGCAGCCAATTTGCACACAGCATGCTCCCACAAACAGCAATGTTATAATCTGTTTTAGTGATGTTGGTTGAGGGATAAATATTGGCTAGTACACCGGGGAGAACTCCCCTGCTCTGCTTTGAAATAGTGCTGTGGGATCTTTTACATCCACCTGAGACAGCAGACAGGGCCTCGGTTTAATATCTCATCCGAAAGACAGCACCTCCGACAGTGCAGCACTCCCTCAATACTACACTGGTGTGTCAGCCTAGATTTTTGCGTTCAAGTCTGTGGAGTGGGACTTGAACCCACAATCTTCTGACTCAGAGGCAAGAGCGTTACCAACTGAGCCACAGCTGACACTACCACTGTATAGTAATCCCCTCCAACTCTACACTCACGTGGGCTTTGCCACTTAAACCCATTTCACTCAGGGTCCTGAACAGTCTTCAGACAGAGCATAGGAGCAGGAGTAGGCAATTCAGCCCCTCCAGCCTGTTATGCCATTCAATGAGATCATGGCTGATCTGCAATCTTAACTCCATCCACCTGTCTTGGCTCCATATCATTTTGTACCCTTTGATGCGCCTCACGTCTGTCCGGGGGTGTGATAGTCCTCTGTGACCGACGTAACGGTTGCGGTGCCGCGGGTGCCGGCTGGGTGTCCCAGGTGACCTCCTGGGTCTCTGCCGGGGGCGCCACCGGGGTTGTTGAAGGAGTAGGTGGTGGGGGTACCGTTGGCTGGTGTTCTTCCGGGGGTGATGAAAGAATAGTGGGTGGGTAATAGTTGTTGTGGTTGTTGCTGTTGTTGTTGTAGTCATTGTCGTTGTTGCTGTTGTTACCGGCTGGGGCGAGGTCTTTTATGGACACAGTGTCCTCCCGTCCGTCGGCGTGCCGGACATACGCATATTGTGGGTTGGCGTGGAGCAGGTGCACTGGCTCCACGAGAGGGTCCGTCTTGTGGCCCCTCACATGCTTCCGCAAAAGTACCGGACCTGGGGTGGAGAGCCATGACGGTATGGATACGCCTGAGGTGGATTTCCGGGGAAACACAAACATTAGCTCATGAGGCGTGGCATTAGTGGCGGTACACAATAGTGACCGTATTGAGTGGAGCACATCTGGGAGGACTTCCTGCCAGCGGGAGATAGGGAGGCCCTTGGTCCTTAGAGTTAGAGTGACTGCCCTCCATACTGTCCCGTTCTCTCGCTCCACCTGACCATTACCCCGGGGGTTGTAGCTGGTGGTACGGCTCGTGGCAATCGCCTTGGACAGCATGTACTGGCGTAGCTCTTCACTCATGAAGGACGCCCCCCTATCCGTGTGGATATAGCTTGGCATACCAAACAGGCAGAACAGGCTGTTGAGGCATTTAATGACCGTGGCGCTGGTCATGTCTGGGCAGGGGAAGGCGAATGGGAAACGGGAGTATTCGTCCACAATGTTCAGGAAGTAAACATTGCGGTCGACGGACGGGAGGGGGCCCTTGAAATCTAAGCTAAGCCGCTCAAAGGGCCGTGTAGCTTTGATTAGGTGGGCTCTATCAGGGCGGTAGAACCGAGGCTTGCACTCAGCGCAAGTGCGGCAGTTCCTGGTCAGAGACCGAACTTCCTCAATCGAGTAGGGTAAGTTGCGGGACTATATGAAGTGGAACAGCCGTGTGACCCCTGGGTGGTAGAGGTCGTTGTGGAGGGTCTGTAGCCGATCCCCGGTGGCGTTGGCACACATCCCTCGTGAGAGGGCGTCGGGGGATTCGTTAAGGGCCCCCGGCCGGTATATGATGTCGTACTCGAAGGTGGAGAGCTCGATCCGCCACCTAAGAATCTTATCATTTTTAATCTTCCCCCTGTTTATTATTGAACATAAACGCTGCCGACCGCTGGTCGGTAAGTAGGGTGAAGTGTTTGCCGGCTAGGTAGTGCCGCCAGTGGCGCACTGCCTCCACGATGGCTTGGGCCTCCTTTTCCACGGAGGAGTGTCTGATCTCGGGCCCCTGGAGGGTCCTCGAGAAGAAAGCTACAGGCCGCCCCGCCTGGTTGAGGGTGGCCGCCAAGGCAAAGTCAGACGCATCACTTTCCACTTGAAAGGGAGTGTTCTCGTCCACTGCCTGTAGCGTGGCCCGCTCAATATCCTGCTTAATGCTTTTGAAGGCAGCATGGGCCTCAGCAGAGAGCGGGAAAGAGGATGCTTTCAAGAGGGGGCGGGCTTTATCGGAGTAGTTGGGGACCCATTGGGCATAATACGAGAATAACCCCAGGCACCTTTTCAGGGCTTTGGGAGTGTTGGGCAGGGGCAGCTCCCGTAGGGGGCGCAATCGGTCGGGGTCTGGTCCGATTTCCCCATTCTCCACCACGCTGCCTAGTATGCAGAGGCGCGCGGTGTTGAAAACGCACTTGTCCTCGTTGTAAGTGAGGTTGAGTTTTTGTGCGGTTTTCAGAAACCTCGCGAGGTTTGAGTCGTGGTCCTGTTGGTTGTGGCCGCAGATGGTGACGTTGTCGAGATAGGGGAAGGTTGCCTGCAAGTGGTGGTCATCGACCATGCGGTCCATCTCCCTCTGAAAGACCGAGACCCCATTCGTCACCCCAAAGGGGACTCTGAGAAACTGGTAGAGGCGTCCGTTTGCCTCGAAGGTGGTGTACGAACGGTCCTCTGGTCTGATAGGGAGCTGGTGGTACGCTGACTTGAGGTCGATAGTGGAGAACACCCGGTATTGGGCAATTTGGTTCACCATCTCAGATATGCGAGGTAGCGGGTAGGCGTCTAGTTGGGTATAGATGCTGACTGTTTGACTATAGTCAATCACCATCTGCTTCTTCTCGCTACCCCTCACCGCCACCACTTGGGCGTGCCACGGGCTGTTGCTGCGTTCAATAATGCGCTCCCTCAGGAGCCTGTCTACCTCGGTCGCGATAAACCGCCTGTCCTCCCAGCTGTACCTCCTGCTTTTGGTCGCTATTGGCCGGCAGTTAGGGGTAAGGTTAGCGAATAGCGAAGGCGGCTTTACCTTCAGGGTAGCCAGACCGCACACTGTGAGGGGCGGCTGGGTCCCACCGAAATTGAGCATGATGCTTTGGTGGTGGCACTGAAAATCCAGACCCAAGATCACGCTCACACATAAATCCTTCATAATTAACAGTTTAAAATTATTATATACAGTGCCTTTAACGGACAATCGTACCGCGCAGTAACCCGCAATAGTCGATATCTGGGTTTTGTCGGCCATAGAGATCGTGCCCTGAGTAGGGACTATAGTTAGAGAGAGTCGTTGTACCAGATCAGGGTGAATGAAGCTCTCCGTGCTCCCGCTGTCAATTAAACATTTAACCTTGCACCCGTTTACCTCGATGTCCACCATCGATTTGGACAGTGGGTGCGGTCTGGACTGGTCCACTGTGATCGATGCCACTGTAGGGCCCTGATCGGGACAAGATGGTGGGCCACACGAGGCCGGGTAAGATGGCGTTCACGATGTCTGCTCGCGAGATGGCGGACCCCACGAGGTCGGACAAGATGGCGTCCAAGATGGCCGCTCCCACGGCGCGCACGCGGCGGTGGCGGGTTTGCCTGTGGGGTTCCCTCTGCACACCTTCCCAAAGTGCCCCTTCTTACCGCACTTACAGCAGGTGGTGCCTTTCGCCGGGCACAGGTTCCTGGTGTGCTTCGGCTGCCCGCAGAAGTAGCATTTGGGGCCCCGATGCGTCGCGGCGGTCGTAGGGCTTCTGGGGGGAGAGCAGGGCCCCGACGGTGTTGGGCTACCGGGCGGGGAAGATGTCTTCCAACATGGTGGCGCCCTTGGTGCGTACGAGGCGGCGTGGGCCGCGCGGCCTGAAGAGTAGGAGTCAGAGTTCTTCTGAGCCACATCCAGCGATCGCGCTGTGTCCACAGCCTGTGTCAGATCTAGGCCCGTTTTCTCTAGCAGTCTCTGCCGGATGTAATTAGAGCTAAGGCCTGCGATAAAGGCATCCCGAATAAGCTCGTCTGTGTATACCGTGGCTTTCACGTCTTTGCATTTGCAGTCTTTGCCAAGCACTTTTAGGGTGACTAGAAAGTCCTCTAGCGACTCTCCGGGTCGCTGTGTGCAGGTAGCAAGCAGATGCCTGGCATACACCTCGTTGGTAGGCCGCTGATAGTGGGCCTTTAGAATGTTGCAGGCATCCAGGTAGGTGGCGGCGTCTTGGATGAGTGGAAAAACCCGGTGGCTCACCCGATTCTGCAGGATCCCGAGTTTCACATCTCCGGTGGCTCTAGAGGCTGTGACGGCTTCGGAGTTGGCCATAAAAAATTCCAAGCACTGGAACCAGTGTCCAAACCGTGCCGATGCATCCGAAGCATGCGGGTCCAAATCCAAGCGTTCCGGTTTCAAAAGTTGATCCATCGTTGAAAGTTTGCTAATAAAATTGATGCGCCTCAATAACTTCAAGGCTCAAAGTTAACTGGATAAAACTAGGCTTTTATTAGCAAAGAAAGATGCCTGTGTCTTCACCTAGCATTCTGCTGTTCTGCTGCAAGACAAGCCTGGGCTTGTCTTAAGTAGGGCCAGGTATGGGTGGAGCCGACACACCCAGTGGGGAGAAAGGGGCCGGTGCACTATATACAATACAAGGTAAAAACACAGGAGCAGGCAATATGATATATGTAGTTAAATACAGAGTCTGATGAATGACATATTTCATCACACCCTTGTCTAGCAAAAATCTATCAATCACTGATTTAAAATGATTAATTGAGCTAGCAGCTCCTGCTTTTTGTGGGAGTTTCACACTTCTAACACCATTTGCGTGAAGTGTTTCCTAACTTCTCTCCTGAATAGTTTGGCTCTGATTTTAAGGTATGTCCCCTTGTCCTAGACTCCTCTCACCAGCGGAAAAAGTTTCTCCCCATCTACCCTTTCAAAATTCTAAAAACCTCAATCAAATCACCCCATTAACCTTCAATATTCCAGAAAATACAAGCCTGGTATATGTAATCTCTCCTCATAATCTAACCCTTGGAGTCCTGGTAACATTCTGGTGAATCTGCACTGCACTCCTTCCAAGGCCACTATATCCTTTCTAAGGTGTGGTGCCCAGAACTGTACACAGATGTGATCTAACCAGGGCTTTGTACAGCTGTAGCAATACAGTGGAGAAAAACCCTCTGGTGTGTTAACACGGCCTGGAACTGACCTGGCGGCCCAGGGATGAAAGCCAAGTGTTTAACGCGGATTCACCCAGTCCCCCTACAAATTCCGAACATAAATATACAGCCGATAGGCTTGTCTTTATAAGTAGAATCATTAGAATAAAATGGACTCGCACAGCCCAGAAAGAGTCCATTCGGCCCATCTTGCCTGTGCCAGATCTTTGAAACAACTATCCAATTAGTCCCACTCACGCCTGCCAAAAGTAGTTTACTTTTTCTACATTAAAGCTGCTTAATTGTTATTTTAATCTTCCCCTCAACAAAAAACTCACTACATCCTTAGTTCAGTCAATGTGTGGAATTGGATAAAGGTTTCAGTGATTTTAAACCTGGATTATTTTTTAACTGAATTAAGAACAAGGAGATTAAGTTTCTCTCCATCCTATTAGATCTCACAGGTCAGGTTTAATAATATAACACTTGAATTAATACAATATATCTTACCAGGAAACGAAAGCACAGTTCCATATGTTTGAATGGCTTAGTGACCAGTCTCACTCTTTTGATCATTAATTCCAATCTTAATATTCCCCAATGTTGACAGCTCTGCTTCCTGCCTCCTCACTGCAGTCGGAGCAGCAATGTACCGACGGGCTGTTTACATCTCGCAAACAGGAACGCTTCGGTTTTTTTAGTGTCTGGTAGCAATTCCCTTTTGTTCCATTATTAAGAAAAGACGAGAGTATTATGTGGGGCTGATTTGGTTACAACGGCACGCATCGACACTGCACCCAAAAAAAAACCGCTAAGTACAATTCAGCAAGTCTGCAAAGGACAATGAAGCCTGTAACATAAGGCTTTTTAAAGTTTATTTCAGTTTGCAATTGCCAACTCAGATCTGTCATGATGTTTGTATAATTGCTGCGGGTTTGTGGTACACTATCACACAAAACAATTACACTCAGGAAGCAATTGATTCTACACCTGGGCTATCAGAACACAAACCTATAATTAAGTAGAACATCTGCAATCAGTGCTTATCAAATCATGGGTAGGGAGTTCCAGGAATTAGACCCAGCGACAATGAAGGAACAGCAATCAATATATGTGCAAGTCGGGATGGTGTGTGACTTGGGGGGTGATGGTGTTCCCATATACCCGCTGCCCTTGTACGAGAAAGAACCTGTTTTGGTGGGAAGGGAGGGTAGGACACAGATACATGCAAAAAACATACTGAGGGGAGAGAGAGAGCGGGCAAAAAAAGAGACAAATGCAGAAACCCAATGGAGAAGGGTGGAGAGAGGGAAGAGAGCCAGTGTTGAAGCAGAGGGGAGAGAGAGGAATTTTGGGGAAGAGGAGGTAGAAAAACTGTCTCTGCTAGAAGTAGAGACAGTTGCTGCTAGGCGTTTGTGGAGTCCAGCTATAAAAGAGCGTGCTCACGATGCAATGCTACAGGAGATCGAATTGTCTGTATTAAATGTAAACACAAAACTACTGGCTGCCATTTGGGACCAAGTATAATAACGGTAACGGTAATCTTTCTGAAGATCTTCCGAGAGGTCGGCACCTGTGTGGAAGCACAGCTGTAGGTCAATCTACAGACTAAACTAGCACATGGTAGGCAGGCAAGGGGAGTTGGATGGCCCCGTGGGTGTGAGACACTGCTCTTTTAGCTCTGGGTGTCAAATCCTGCCCAGACGGGACTGGGTGAAAGTCTCTTTCTCCTGTTGGGGTGGAGAACAGGGAGCTATCCCTCTTGTCACGTGCTTTATGGGATGAGGGAGCTGCTGATGCTGGCACGAGGTGACAAAAGCTGGGAGCACGTTGTAGCTCACAGCACTGACATCTCTCAGCTGGATAAATAACAACAACTTGCGTTTATATAGTGCCTTTAACGCAGTAAAACGTCCCAGGGTGTTTCCCAGGAGCGTAATCGGACAAAAATTTGACACTGAGCCAAAGAAGGAGATATTAGGACAGATGGCTAAAAGCTTGGTTGAAGCAGTAGGTTTTAAGCAGAGTCTTAAAGGAGGAGAGAGAGGCAGAGGGGTTTAGGAAGGCAAGTCCAGAGCTTCGAGCCTAGATGGCTCAAGGTACGGCCGCCAATGGTGGGGCGAGAGAAGCGGGGGATGGGCAAGAGGCCAGGATTGGAGGAGTGCAGAGATTGTGGAGGGTTGCAGGGCTTTGTAAGCATGAAAACTAATTCAGCAACTTTATTTTTTAACAATGTAGTAAGGGGAAAAAAATCCTTAAAGGGTTAGAAAATAATGGGGGAATCTTGAGTCGATGGCCCAGAAATTCGGGTCCCAACGCGTTACGCACGGGGTACTCACGCGTGGACCCGATGGAAGTGCCGGCTTCTTGCCTGCACTGCGCATGCGCGGGAAACCGGCAATTCCGTTCCTCTGAACGAAGGGGTTCAGAGGTCGAACGCGTGCGCGCGGGAGTCTGCGCGTGCGCTTTGAACTTACGTTTTTTTTTACAGGTTTTTCCGTGAGGGTAAGTCTTTAGATTTTAGAAATGTAAAAAACAGGCGTAAGGACTGCATTTTAAAAGGTAAGTGGTCAATTAATTAAAATGAAAACATTTTTTCCACAGGTTTATTATTTTTAAATACTTTAAAGGTAAGTTTATTTTTAGCCCTTTTTTTAATAAAATTATTTTTTTCAAAAATTTAAATTATTGTTTAAAATAGTTATTTAATGTAATTTATAGTTTATTTAAAAAGTGTGATTTAAAAAAAAAATTATTTGAAGGTTTACTGTTATTTTGGGGCCCATATATTCATAAGTTTAGACAGGTCTTTCTGTCAATCTTATGAATGGGCTTTTCCCTCCTCCGATTGGCTGCCCATGGCTCACGTGATCCCAGGGGACGCATCGCACTAACTACGCCCCTGGGACACGCAAGCACAGCGCGCCGGGAGTTGGAGCAGGCCCCGGAGCGGAATTCCATGGGAGCCCAGAGCTCAACTGCCGGCGCGCAAGGTAAGTGCAGGTCGGGGGCAGGTCGGAAGCCCCCGACCCGAATTTCTGGGCCATTCATTTATGATGAAAATTCACTTGTGTATGATTGATCAATTTACAAAATGCGAATACATAGATAGGCATGTGTGTAAATAGACTTTTAGTACCTACATCAGGCTGAGAAATACCAGGTGAATTCCAACCAAAATCCGTCACTCCTAAAACAGGAAATGCGAGTTGTAGGATGCAGCAAGCGAGATCCCACCCAGAACCACTGACTGTTCACAGCCTGTCAGCCCCACTAATTCGGAGCAACAGCAACTTTGAGCCGTTGGGTTCCAAAGCGTTTATTATATTAAAAATAAAGCCCCTTAAAATGCTGGGACAAGTGAACGCACCCACCAGCCGCAGGAAGCTGCTGATCATTGAATCATACAGCTCAGAAGGAGGCCATTCGGCCCATCCAGACGTGAGGGTGGAGGAGAGGTGGGGGGGGGGGGCGAAGAATGGGAATGCTTTCTCCCCTTCCTTGTGCAGGGGTCCGAGGCCACCTATAGCCATCTTGATGCTGTCTCAGCTAAACATCAGCACAGACCAGGTATCCTCACTGTCTCCGAGGCTCTGGGACACTCTGCACCCACCGAGTCATCAGGGGAGATGTAAAAGAGAGATGAGGAGGGAGAAAATATATTTAAGTAAGTGGGTCATAGAATCTTACAGCACAGAAGGAGGCCATTCAGCCCATTGTGCCGGTGCCGGCTCTTTGAAGGAGCTACCAATTAGTCCCACTCCCCTTGCTCTTTCCCCATAGCTCTGCAATTTTTTCTTTTCAAGTATTTATCCAATTTACTTTTGAAAGTTATTATTGAATCTGCTCCCACCATCCTTTCAGGCAATGCATTCCAGATCATAACAACTCGCTGTGTGAATTTTTTTTCCCTCATCTCGCCTGTGGTTGTTTTGCCAATCACCTTCAATCTGTGTCCTCTGGTTACCGACCCTCCTGCTACTGGAAACAGTTTCTCCTTAGTTACTCTTTATTTACAAAACCCTTTGTGTGCCTCTGCTTCACATGGCAGTGGCTGTAGGTTAAATTTACCATCAACGCTACAACAAGAAACACTCAAAGCTGCCACTTCAACTCCCGAACAGTTATCGGATTTTCAATTTATTTCATATACAATACGGGATAAATCTGCTGCTTCAATGGTGCAGTTTAATTAAGCCTCATTGTCAGAGGTGAGAGGATTTGTAAAGTGTTCACGCCGAGCTCTCAAACGAGGCGGTGAATTAAGAGCCGTGCGCGGAATTGGGAGGCTTTTGTGCAATTGTTCTCTGCTCAGTAATAGTTTGTCTTGTGCTGCTCAAGATTCAGCTCCCCTTCGTCACCGGACTATCCCTGAGATCTTCCCAGGAGCAGTCTCTCTCCCGCCCGCTCCCGTCCCACTCTCAAAACTGTGGGGAAAAAACGCATGGGAACATCGACAAGTTGGGAGGTAAATGTGAACTCTTCCTGTGCAGTTGGTGAATGATTGTGGTCCATGCAGTACAGTTCATTCCGTTGGGTTTTGGGTGAAAACATTAGTGTTTTAAGTGTAGCATGCTTGGGAGGGTAAGGGTAAAGGTGACTCTGGACCTATGGTTCCCAAAGCTCTCCACCATTTCCTCACCTCATGTCTGGGTCTGTTGTAGACTAATTGATAGAGATTGATTGCTATGGTTGGTCAACAACTACATTATCGTTGTATCATGCGACTACCAGGTTGATAGAAGGAGAACTTGATGGACATCGGAATTGGACGAGAAAAGACCAATGTTCCTAAGCGTTAACTGCGTGGGAATTACGGGTGTTCGAAAGGTCAACCTTGCTTCCCTTTCAGTCTCTTGAGATGGTTCTTCCAGGATGTAGAGAAGACGTTTCTACTTGTGGGGGAGACCAAAACTAGGAGGCCATAAATATAAGACAGTCACTAATAAATCCAATCAGGAATTTAGGAGAAACTTCTTTACTTAGAGAGTGGTGAGAATGTGGAACTCGCTACCACAGGGAGTGGTTGAGGCGATTAGCACAGATTTAAGGGGAAGCTAGATAAGCATGTGAAGGAGAAAGAACTAGAAGGGGTTAGATGAAGAGGGGTGGGAGGAGGCTCATGTGGAACATAAACATCGGCTTAGACCAGGTTGGGCCGAATGGCCTGTTTCTGTGCTGTAAATTCTATGTAATTCTATTGCAGGAGACTCATGCTGGGACGCCGGATCCCGATGTGCGGTAGAACTCACCAGGATGTGGCGGGAAAGACCCATGAATCTTGGCCAAGCTACGCAGGACCTGAACATTGGGAGCAGGCACCACTTATACAACAACAGCCTCCGACTCACTATTTGGAGTCTTCTCTACTTCCCTGCAGTTCTTCAGCAGTAGAATGCTAAGGAAGCCTGGAGGTTGGGAGTTGAAACAACCTAGAACTTTTCTAGCACCGTCCAGCGATGCCACCGGGCAATTATAGCAGTTCGGTACCAGTAAGCCATAAGCACTTAAACCAATACTATAACAGTATGCTCCTCGCCCGATACTCTTAAATAATCACCAAGAAGTGCTCCCACTACAAACACCACCAGAGAGAGACATGTAGACACTAGGATCTACATCCTGGTGGTATACTGCTCGCCAACATAATACAAAAAAAATTGCCTTTATTTAGTGCCTAATTGTGACTCTTGAAAATGTTTGAAGCGTTTCCCCTGCAATTAATTACTTTGAAGCGCAGTCGTTGTATGTAGGGAAACGTGGCAGCTATTTTCACACAGAAAGACCCCATCAGCAGTTCATGCGTTTTTGGTGGTGTTGGTTGAGGGAGGAACTTTGGCCAAGTCACTAGGAGAAATCCCTGCTCTTCTTTGAATAGTGCCGTGGGATTTTCAATGTTCACCTGAACTACCAGACAGGGCCTAGTTTTGACGTCACAGCCAAAGGACTGAATCTCCAATAGTGCATCACTCCCTCAGTTCCGCACTGGAAGTGTCAGCTTAGACTATGTGCTTTTATTGTGGAGTGGGACTTGATCCCAGAACCTTCTGACTCAAAATCAAGAGCGTTACCAACTGAACCAAGCTGAAAACCAAGCTGGAATTGTACTGCTGGGTTTTATTGCAGTTCAAGTGGACACAGGATGGAAACTTCATACGCCCAGCATTACACTTCACTGAGCGACAGCATTGAGGTATGGAATAAAGCAAAGAGCAATTCATTGCATGTAACTTTCAATCAACCGAGAAACTCACTCTCTCTACACCTAAAGATAGATATGAACGTTCAACAAATATGATCCGCAGTATCCCACAAGAATCACGATTCAACACTTGTTAAAGTTGTTCATTCGTTTTTGTGTACTTTCAGTTCTAGCTATGCATAAAGCAAAGACGTGTTAGTGTAGAGTTATGAGCCCGTCTGCCTCCTGCAAGTTTCGGATGAGACGTAAAACTATGAAGATTATTTATGTGCAACAGTGGAACTCATAGCACAGCCTGGAACTCACTTGTGGTCCACCTCCACGTCACCACCAGGTCCCATCGAGCTGCAGCTCTGTGCGTGTTTCTCTGGGCTTTTCACGGAGCTGGGACTCAGCACTGTTCCTTCCCTCAGTTGCTGCCCACAATAAATACCCTCACAGTGGAATCCGCTCAAACGTCCTAGTTGCCGTGGCGTCCTCACTGCCTAAAGTCACGCTGACAAAATGGCACCACCCCCACCCCGTGTGATGCACCTTGGAACCCCACCCAGCACCAGCCAGCGACGTTGGGAGGGGCCGGGCCAGAAAAAGGGGGTATCAGCTTCCGTCAGTGCTCATCAAACCTCTTTTGCTCGTTTGCCAAAGACGTTGACCTCTCGGTTTACATTGAAATGCGCCACGTCACAAATCACGCAAGTCACTCCAGCTCTTCCCCTTCCCAGTGTTGATGACACCACCTCTTTAAACACATCAAACAGTGCCTGTTAGTTTGGGATTTATAGCAGCCTGTGGATTTCCTTCACTGTAACCACTGACTTTCTGCAATTCCAATGCCAGACGTCATAGGGCCTCAAGGTCCATTGATTTTATGATGCGGGACTTCAAGGGATATTGGATTTGTGGCATAGAACACGTAGTATTATCTGGCTGCTCCTGACAGTGAGTTAGAGAAAATTCACTGCCTTGTATACATTATAAACAGGGAATATTGCCCTGATAGGGCAACATCACAAGACATTGCAGTCCATTCTGGTATCATCACTCATCGTGTGCCCAGTCTTGAAAAAGAATTTCTAATCTCGCCAACCAAACACTACTATTGACTTTAAAAAACAAGGAGTGAGTTACAACGCTGTACTCTGATCGAGAGGTTTAGATTACACGGGGAGATTCAAGCGCCATTACCATTATATCCTTGTTTAGATTTAAGTTACATCAATCACTCGCAGGTGCCAACCTCTATCCTTGTAACTCACTCCTGGAGCCCACCTCTATCCTTGTAACTCACTCCTGGAGCCCACCTCTATCCTTGTAACTCACTCCTGGAGCCCACCACTACCCTTGTAACTCACTGCCGGAGCCCACCACTATCCTTGTAACTCACTCCCAGAGCCCACCTCTATCCTTGTAACTCACTCCCGGAGCCCACCACTATCCTTGTAACTCACTGCCGGAGCCCACCACTATCCTTGTAACTCACTGCTGGAGCCCACCACTATCCTTGTAACTCACTCCCGGAGCCCACCTCTATCCTTGTAACTCACTGCCGGAGCCTACCTCGATCCTTGTAACTCACTCCTGGAGCCCACCACTATCCTTGTAACTCACTCCCGGAGCCCACCTCTATCCTTGTAACTTACTCCCGGAGCCCACCACTATCCTTGTAACTCACTGCCGGAGCCCACCACTATCCTTGTAACTCACTCCCGGAGCCCACCACTATCCTTGTAACTCACTGCCGGAGCCCACCACTATCCTTGTAACTCACTCCCGGAGCCCACCACTATCCTTGTAACTCACTCCTGGAGCCCACCACTATCCTTGTAACTCACTCCCGGAGCCCACCTCTATCCTTGTAACTCACTGCCGGAGCCCACCACTATCCTTGTAACTCACTGCTGGAGCCCACCACTATCCTTGTAACTCACTCCCGGAGCCCACCTCTATCCTTGTAACTCACTGCCGGAGCCCACCTCTATCCTTGTAACTCACTCCTGGAGCCCACCACTATCCTTGTAACTCACTCCCGGAGCCCACCTCTATCCTTGTAACTTACTCCCGGAGCCCACCACTATCCTTGTAACTCACTGCCGGAGCCCACCACTATCCTTGTAACTCACTCCCGGAGCCCACCACTATCCTTGTAACTCACTGCCGGAGCCCACCACTATCCTTGTAACTCACTCCCGGAGCCCACCACTATCCTTGTAACTCACTCCTGGAGCCCACCTCTATCCTCGTAACTCACTGCCGGAGCCCACCACTATCCTTGTAACTCACTCCCGGAGCCCAGCTCTATCCTTGTAACTCACTCCCGGAGCCCACCACTATCCTTGTAACTCACTCCTGGAGCCCACCACTATCCTTGTAACTCACTGCCGGAGCCCACCACTATCCTTGTAACTCACTCCCGGAGCCCACCTCTATCCTTGTAACTCACTGCCGGAGCCCACCACTATCCTTGTAACTCACTCCCGGAGCCCACCTCTATCCTTGTAACTCACTCCTGGAGCCCACCTCTATCCTTGTAACTCACTGCCGGAGCCCACCACTATCCTTGTAACTCACTGCTGGAGCCCACCACTATCCTTGTAACTCACTCCCGGAGCCCACCACTATCCTTGTAACTCACTGCTGGAGCCCACCACTATCCTTGTAACTCACTCCCGGAGCCCACCTCTATCCTTGTAACTCACTCCTGAAGCCCACCTCTATCCTTGTAACTCACTCCCGGAGCCCACCTCTATCCTTGTAACTCACTGCCGGAGCCCACCACTATCCTTGTAACTCACTGCTGGAGCCCACCACTATCTTTGTAACTCACTCCCGGAGCCCACCTCTATCCTTGTAACTCACTGCCGGAGCCCACCTCTATCCTTGTAACTCACTCCTGGAGCCCACCACTATCCTTGTAACTCACTCCCGGAGCCCACCTCTATCCTTGTAACTTACTCCCGGAGCCCACCACTATTCCTTGTAACTCACTGCCGGAGCCCACCACTATCCTTGTAACTCACTCCCGGAGCCCACCACTATCCTTGTAACTCACTCCCGGAGCCCACCTCTATCCTTGTAACTCACTCCCGGAGCCCACCTCTATCCTCGTAACTCACTCCTGGAGCCCACCTCTATCCTTGTAACTCACTCCTGGAGCCCACCTCTATCCTTGTAACTCACTCCTGGAGCCCACCTCTATCCTCGTAACTCACTCCCGGAGCCCACCTCTATCCTTGTAACTCACTGCCGGAGCCCACCTCTATCCTTGTAACTTACTCCCGGAGCCCACCACTATCCTTGTAACTCACTGCCGGAGCCTACCACTATCCTTGTAACTCACTCCTGGAGCCCACCTCTATCCTTGTAACTCACTGCCGGAGCCCACCACTATCCTTGTAACTCACTCCCGGAGCCCACCACTATCCTTGTAACTCACTCCCGGAGCCCACCTCTATCCTTGTAACTCACTCCCGGAGCCCACCTCTATCCTTGTAACTCACTCCCAGAGCCCACCTCTATCCTTGTAATTCACTCCTGGAGCCCACCACTATCCTTGTAACTCACTCCCGGAGCCCACCTCTATCCTTGTAACTTACTTCCGGAGCCCACCACTATCCTTGTAACTCACTGCCGGAGCCCACCTCTATCCTTGTAACTCACTCCCGGAGCCCACCACTATCCTTGTAACTCACTCCTGAAGCCCACCTCTATCCTTGTAACTCACTCCCGGAGCCCACCTCTATCCTTGTAACTCACTCCCGGAGCCCACCTCTATCCTTGTAACTCACTCCCGGAGCCCACCTCTATCCTTGTAACTCACTCCCGGAGCCCACCACTATCCTTGTAACTCACTCCTGGAGCCCACCACTATCCTTGTAACTCACTCCCGGAGCCCACCTCTATCCTTGTAACTCACTGCCGGAGCCCACCTCTATCCTTGTAACTCACTCCTGGAGCCCACCTCTATCCTTGTAACTCACTCCTGGAGCCCACCTCTATCCTTGTAACTCACTCCTGGAGCCCACCTCTATCCTTGTAACTCACTCCCGGAGCCCACCTCTATCCTTGTAACTCACTCCTGGAGCCCACCTCTATCCTTGTAACCCACGTCTAGTTACCCACTACTCCATTCAACTCACATTTGAATAGGAATGTAGCTCAGGTACCATAGTGCAAGCCACAGCCCCTAATGCATGTGCCAGCAACCAGGGTCCACCAACCTGCACTGGACCTGGACGTCTGCCAATAAGGGTCAAGGAAGGCACCACCACAAGCAGGAGCTGATTCACCTCCGGTCTTCTCTGGATAGTTTTTTCGGGCTGATATAGAATGTCTTGGTGTCCTGCTCCAGTCATAATGTTGCCAAGTAAGACTTGATAAGGGTGGAACTATATACATTCCACGTACAGTAACTGGGCCCTGAATATCTTGTGACAATACATTTGCCAGCGTTCCATGTTTCCCACATAGAGGGGTGCCTAACACTACATCCCATGGCCCCATTTTGCAACAGCTTACACCCTTAACTTTAAAGAGACCTTTAAAATTATGAATAGTTTTGATAGAGTAGACACAGAGAGAGTGTTTCCACTTGTGGGGAAGAGCAAAACTAGAGGCCATCAATATAAGATAGTGACCAAGAAATCTAATAGGGAATTCAGAAGAAACTTCTTTACCCAGAGAGTGGTGAGAATGTGGAACTCGCTACCACAGGGAGTGGTTGAAGCGAATAGTACAGGTGCATTTAAGGGGACGCTAGATAAGCATATGAGGGAGAAAGGAATAGAGGGTTATGCCAATAGATTTAGATGAGGAAAGACGGGAGGAGGCTCGAGTGGAGCATAAACACCGCATGGACTGGTTGGACCGAAAGGCCTGTTTCTGTGCCGTATATCCTATGTAACTAAATGAATCTGGAGGCCTATTCTACCTGAACGTTGCCTTTTACTATCACTGTATTACTACCAGCAGATTTACCCTGGCATTGCTCACTGTAGGATATACTCGTTCACATGTTAAATGGATGAGAAGGCAATTTGGGCACTGAAAGGATTTGGAAATAAATTTGTAGGAGATCTATTCAGAAGTTGGAAATTTCCTGGGAAATTTGAAGCACGCTGCATTTTCTGTGCTATGCGCATGGTTGATGTGACTGATGCGTGCTAATCCTAAAAAAATTATATATAATACTTGTCGAACTGCCACGCTGTTGCAAATGAGGAGTCAAGACTGAGTCTAGTGTTCAGGTGAAGCTGATTAAAAGGCAGTGGATAATTGGATCAAGGCACACAGATGTAATTCAGTCCCCTGCTTTAAAGTCACAGATTCCGACCTTATTTTTATGTATTTCCATTATAAATTCCTGTCACGGTTTTGATGGAAATTGTCTGTGTAATCCTTGTAATTACACCCCACTTGCTAACGGTGGCACTGCAGCAGCTCCACTGGTGGGAGGCTGTAATTACACTGTGACAAGTGTGCACAGGCAGTTTTTAAAATTTGTTCCTGGGATGTGGGCGTCGCTGTCAAGGCCGGTATTTATTGCCCATCCCTAGTTGCCCCTTGAGAAGGTGGTGGTGAGCCGCCTTCTTGAACCTCTGCAGTGCGTGTGGTGAAGGTGCTCCCACAGTGCTGTTAGGGAGGGAGTTCCAGGATTTTGACCCAGCGACGATGAAGGAACGGTGATATATTTCCAAGTCAGGATGGTGTGTGACTTGGAGGGGAACTTGGAGGTGGTGGTGTTCCCATGCGCCTGCTGCCCTTGTCCTTCTAGGTGGTAGAGGTCGCGGGTTTGGGAGGTTCCCATTATAACAACAACAACTTGCATTTATATAGCGCCTTTAACGTAGTAAGACGTCCCAAGGCGATTCACAGGAGCGTTAGCAAACAAAATTTGACACATAAATGTAGATGCTTGAATCTGAATGTAGGAATTTATAATGGAAAATGCATGCAAACATAAGATTTCTAATTCTTTATAGGTAGATAGCTGTTTCATTTTCACATAACGTCTGCTCGCCAAAACTGGTGGAGCTGAAGCACACCTCCGTGCCAGCAAGGCTGCCTGTTTATAGATTTTATCTGCAGCTTGCACTTAGTCAAATCATGAACTTTTAAATTGCTAAGTTTTCACTTGCAACCTTTTATTATTCAGCACTTCTTTAAAAAAAAATGTATGTCAAATAATTATGGTATCAATTGGGTAACACCCCTCTTGTTTACAAACTCAAGACACTGGACAATGCAGCGAGCTTTCACTGGAACTCTGTGAACTCCAATCTCAGACTCAGGCACAAAGCCACACAGGTACCAGAAGGCAAACATGCGGAAAGAAAAGGAAACGCCAAGAGAACACTCATATGAGCAACAGACAATGACGGGCAGGAAAAGACCAGCTGGTCCATCAGACACTCATTGAATGTCCATCATGTGCAGAGGAAAAGAGGCATACCAGTCCTTTACAAACGTGCTTCTTTTATTGCACTTCCTTCCTTCTGTTAGCTGACAAATTTAACTGGCAGGTAACTGGGAACAGGAGATGCAAAGTTAGCGTCTGAATGTCACTCGATCGCAGCGAATTCCTCTGTCAGTTAATTGACCGAGACTTGAATCCATTTAAAAGAAACAAGTTAACACCTCCGTGGCTCAGTGGGTAGGACCCTCACCTCAGAGTCAGAAGGTTTGTGGGTTCAAGACCCACTCTAGAGTCTGCTCCCTCAAGTGGACCTAAAAAGATCCCATGACACTATTTCGAAGAGCAGGGGAGTTCTCCCCAGTGTCCTGGGCCAATATTTATCCCTCAACAAACATCACTAAAACATTGCTGTTTGTTGGAGCTTGCTGTGTGCAAATTGGCTGCCATGTTTCCTACATTACAACAGTGACTACACTTCAAAAAAGTACTTCATTGGCTGTAAAGCAGTTTAGGACGTCCGGTGGTCGTGAAAGGCGCTATATAAATGCAAGTCTTTCTATTTTTCTTTTTCACTAAAGCTGCTGACCGAGGAATTTGGGTTTAGCATTCCTACGGTCATTTTGCACGTCATCATTTCAAGACCAGCGTCACTGGCCTACATTTTCCAAACTGCAATGATGACGATAAAAGCCATTAAAAATACAGTCGGAAAATCTAGGTCATTGTATGTGCCAGATTTGCTAATACATAATTAGACAAAGGATCTTCTTTGAAATGAATCCAAATGTGTGGCTGTCATACTGAAGCGAGGATTGCTGTACACTTGAACATTGCTCAGTACAGTCACCAATTGACAAGGCCTGGATCACATCAGCCAAGAGTTATTGCGCAGCAGTGCACCTTTTACTCCTTATATCCACAAGGCATGGTACTGTGATAAACCATGAGCAGTCAAGTAAGAGAAGTGGTGACAGGACTGTTTTTGAAATTGGGTCTTTATCCCCAAAATAATGAGCTTTTTTTAAGTGATGTTGGTTGAGGGATAAAACTTGAGCACATAATCTAGGCTGATGCTCCCAGTGCAGTACTGTGAGAGAGATGGCTGCACTGTCGGAGGTGCAGTACTCAGCTGCACTGTCGGAGGGCAGTACTGAGGGAGCGCTGCATTGTCAGAGGGGCAGTACTGAGGGAGCGCTGCACTGTCGGAGGGGCAGTACTGAGGGAGCATTGCACTGTCAGAGGGGCAGTACTGAGGGAGCGCTGCACTGTCGGAGGGGCAGTACTGAGGGAGCGCTGCATTGTCGGAGGGGCAGTACTGAGGGAGTGCTGCACTGTCGGAGGTGCAGTACTGAGGGAGCGCTGCACTGTCGGAGGGGCAGTACTGAGGGAGCGCTGCATTGTCGGAGGGGCAGTACTGAGGGAGTGCTGCACTGTCGGAGGTGCAGTACTGAGCTGCACTGGCGGAGGGCAGTACTGAGGGAGCGCTGCATTGTCGGAGGGGCAGTACTGAGGAAGCGCTGCACTGTCGGAGGGGCAGTACTGAGGGAGCGTTGCACTGTCAGAGGGGCAGTACTGAGGGAGTGCTGCACTGTCGGAGGGGCAGTATTGAGGGAGCGTTGCACTGTCAGAGGGGCAGTACTGAGGGAGCGCTGCATTGTCGGAGGGGCAGTACTGAGGGAGTGTTGCACTGTCAGAGGGGCAGTACTGAGGGAGTGCTGCACTGTCGGAGGGGCAGTACTGAGGGAGCGTTGCACTGTCAGAGGGGCAGTACTGAGGGAGCACTGCATTGTCGGAGGGGCAGTACTGAGGGAGCGCTGCACTGTCGGAGGGGCAGTACTGAGGGAGTGCTGCACTGTCGGAGGTGCAGTACTGAGCTGCACTGGCGGAGGGCAGTACTGAGGGAGCGCTGCATTGTCGGAGGGGCAGTACTGAGGAAGCGCTGCACTGTCGGAGGGGCAGTACTGAGGGAGCGTTGCACTGTCAGAGGGGCAGTACTGAGGGAGCGCTGCACTTTCGGAGGGGCAGTACTGAGGGAGCGTTGCACTGTCAGAGGGGCAGTACTGAGGGAGCGCTGCATTGTCGGAGGGGCAGTACTGAGGGAGCGTTGCACTGTCAGAGGGGCAGTACTGAGGGAGCGTTGCACTGTCAGAGGGGCAGTACTGAGGGAGCGCTGCACTGTCGGAGGGGCAGTACTGAGGGAGCGCTGCACTGTCGGAGGGGCAGTACTGAGGGAGTGCTGCACTGTCGGAGGGGCAGTACTGAGGGAGCGCTGCACTGTCGGAGGGGCAGTACTGAGGGAGCGCCGCACTATCGGAGGTACCGACTTTCGGATGAGACGTGGACCATTCAGAGGGACATAAAAGATCCCATGGCACTATTTCGAAGAAGAGCGGGGGAGTTCTCCCCGGTGTCCTGCGCAATATTTACCCCTCAACCAACATCACTGAAAACAGATTTTCTGGTCATTATCACAGTGCTGTTTGTGGGATCTTGCTGTGCACAGATTGGCTGTAGCGTTTCCTACAATACAACAGTGGCTACAGTTCAAAAGTACTTCATTGGCTGTAAAGCACTTTGAGACATCCTGAGGTCAGGACAGGCGCTATAGAAATGCATGTCTTTCTTTCTTTACACGTTTACTATTTCCCTGTAACTTGAAAGAGTGACAGTGACATGAATGGGAACTTGAAAGGAAATAATGGCAGAACTGATTTACTGGTGAAAAATAAGGAAAATCACAACCCCATGCCAGGATTGAGCTCATAATCCAGGCTGGCATTTCAACGCAATGCTGAAGGCGTGCTGCACAGTCAGAGGTGCCATAGAAACATAGAAACATAGAAACTAGGAGCAGGAGTAGGCCATTCGGCCCTTCGAGCCTGCTCCGCCATTCAACGAGATCATGGCTGATCATCCAAACCCTAGCACCCGGTCCCTACACCGACAGCCATCCCACCCAAGCCCTATCCCCGTAACCCCACGTATTTAATCCCCCCTAACACTAAGGGCCAATTTTTTATCAGGGCCAATCAACCTAACCCGCACATCTTTGGACTGTGGGAGGAAACCGGAGCACCCGGAGGAAACCCACGCAAACACGGGGAGAATGTGCAAACTCCACACAGACAGTCACCCGAGGCCGGATTTGACCCCGGGTCCCTGGCACTGTGAGGCAACAGTGCTAACCACTATGCCACCGTGCTGCCCATGTTGTTGGAAGTGCCGCACACTCATGGTGCCACACTTCAAATAAGCTCTCACCTGCCTGCTCAGTATTAAAAACCCCAAGGCATTACTTGAAGAGGAGCAAGGAGTTCTTCAGTCGTCCTGGCCAACATTCATCCCTCAACCAACACCACAATTAAACGGATAAACCGGCTATTTGATAACAACAACAACTTGTATTTATATAGCGCCTTTAACGTAGTAAAACGTCCCAAGGCGCTTCACAGGAGTATTTTAAGACAACAAATTTGACACTGAGCCACATAAGGAGAAATTAGGGCAGGTGACCGAAAGCTTGGTCAAAGAGGTAGGTTTTAAGGAGCGTCTTAAAAGAGGAAAGAGAAGTAGAGAGGTTTAGGGAGGGAATTCCAGAGCTTAGGGCCTAGGCAACAGAAGGCATATTTCTGGGGCATTGCTGACACAGAATTGTGGCTGCGCTTGCCGACATAACAATAGTGACTGCACTTCAAAGTAATGGAATTGTATGCAAAATGCTTTGGGACATTTCAACAATGATATAATTGTGATTGCGGAGCCATGGCGCTAGGGTGACCAAGACTGGGAATTCAACATCCAGGGGTATTCAATATTCAGAAAGGACAGGAAAAAAGGAAAAGGAGGTGGGGTAGCATTGCTGGTTAAAGAGGAGATCAACACAATAGTAAGGAAGGATATTAGCTCTGATGATGTGGAATCTGTATGGGCAGAGCTGAGAAATACCAAGGGGCAGAAAGCGTTAGTGGGAGTTGTATACAGACCCCCAAACAGTAATGCTGAGGTTGGGGATGGCATTAAACGGGAAATTAGAGACGTGTGCAATAAAGGCACAGCAGTTATCATGGGTGACTTTAATCTACATATAGATTGGGCCAACCAAATTAGTAACAATACTGTGGAGGAGGAATTACTAGAGTGTATACGGGATGGTTTCCTGGACCAATATGTCGAGGAACCAACTAGGGATCAGGCCATCTTAGACTGGGTATTATGTAATGAGAAAGGATTAATTAGCAATCTCGTTGTGCGAGGCCCCTTGGGGAGGAGCGATCATAATATGATGGAATTCTTCATTAAAATGGAGAGTGAAGTAGTTGACTCAGAGACTAGGGTCCTGAATTTAAATAAAGGAAACTATGATGGTATGAGGCATGAGTTGGCTAGGATGGATTGGGGAACGTTACTTAAAGGGTTAACGGTGGATAGGCAATGGCAAACATTTAAAGATCGCATGGGTGAACTACAGAATTTGTTCATTCCTGTTTGGCATAAAAATAAAACAAAAAAGGTGACTCAACCGTGTCTAACAAGGGAAATTAGGGATAGCATAAGATCCAAGGAGAGAACATTTAATTTGGCCAGAAAAAGCAACAAACCGGAGGATTGGGAGCAGGTTAGGATTTAGCAAAGGAGGACAAAAGGATTAATTAAGAGGGGGAAAATAGATTATGAGAGTAAGCTTGCAGGGAACATAAAAACTGACTGTAAAAGTGAATATATGTGTGTGAAGAGAAAAAGATTGGTGAAGTCAAGTGTAGGTCCCTTGCAGTCAGAATCAGGGGAATTTATAATGGGGAACAAAGAAATGGTAGACCAATTAAATACATACTTTGGTTCTGTCTTCACAAAGGAGGACACAAATAACCTCCCAGAGAAGCCGGGGAACATAGGGTCTAATGAGAGGGAGGAACTGAATGAAATCAGTATTTGTAGGGAAATGGTGTTAGGGAAATTGACGGGATTGAAGGCCGATAAATCCCCAGGGCCTGATAATCTACATCCTAGGGTACTTAAGGAAGTGGCACTAGAAATAGTAGATGCATTGCTGGTCATCTTCCAAAATTCTATAGACCCTGGAACAGTTTCCATGGATTGGAGCATAGCTAATGTAACCCCACTATTTAAGAAGGGTGGTAGAGAGAAAACGGTGAATTATAGGCTGGTAAGCCTGACATCGGTAGTGGGGAAAATGCTAGAGTCCATTATAAAAGATGTAATAGCAGCGCACTTGGAAAACAGTGACAGGATTGGACAAAGTTAACATGGATTTACAAAAGGTAAATCGTGCTTGACTAATCTACTGGAATTTTTTGAGGATGTAACTGGTAGAATAGATAAGGGAGAACCAGTGGACGTGGTGTATTTGGACTTTCAGAAGGCTTTTGATAAGGTCCCGCATAAGAGAGTAGCGTGTAAAGTTAAAGCACATGGGATTGGGGGTAAGGTACTGTCTTGGATAGAGAACTGGTTGGCAGACAGGAAGCAAAGAGTGTTAGATGATGTGATCAAGCTCTGGGAGATACGGTTCAAACCTTCTGACTCAGAGGTGAGAGTGCTATGCACTGACCAAGTTGACAATTGAGAAGGCAGAATAAAAAGCTTTCATACAATGCCTCACGAGTACTGGGGGTACGGTAGCATAGTGGTTATGTTACTGGAGTAATAATAATATGGAGATCTGAGTTCAAATCCCACCACAGCAGCTGGGGGGAATTAAATTCAATTAATTAAATAAATCTGGAATTAAAAAGCTAGTGCGCCAGAAATTCGGGTCTCCATGGGTGAGTACGCACGGGGTACTCGCCCGTAAGCCCAATGGAAGTGCTGGTTTCCTGCATGCACTGCGCATGCGCGGGAAACCGGCACTTCCGTTCCCCTGAAAGAAGGGGTTCAGAGGTCGAACGCGTGCGCAGGAGAGGCTGCGCGTGCGCATCGAACTTACGTTTTTTTTGCAGGTTTTCCCGGGAAGGTAAGTCTCCAGAAGTTAGACATGTAAAAAGCAGTCGCAAGGCCTGCTTTTAACAAGGTAAGTGGCGAATTAATTAAAATTAAAACATTTTTTCCACAGGTTTATTATTTTTAAATACTTTAAAGAAAGGTAAGTTTATTTTTAGCCCCGTTAGAAAATAAAATTACTTTTTTCAAAAATTTAAATTATTGTTTAAAATAGTTATTTCATTTAATTTATAGTTTATTTAAAAAATGTGATTTAAAAAAAAAATTATTTGAAGATTTAGTGATGTTTTGGGGCTTATAGTATTTATAAGTTTGACAGCCCTTCCTGTCAAACTTATGAATGAAGCATTCCCTGCTCCGATTGGCTCCCCACGGCCCACGTGATCCCAGGGGACGCATCGAACTAACTGCGCCCCTGGGATACGCAAGCACTGTGCGCCGGCAGTTGGAGGAGGCCCAGGATTGGAATCCCACGCGGGCCCACAGCTCAACGGCCGGCGCTGTCGGTAAGTGCAGGTCGGGGGCTTACAACCGCGGGAAGCCCCCGACCCGAATTTCTGGGCCAGTATCAGTAAAGGTGACCATGAAACTACCAGATGGTCGGAAAAACCCAACTGGTTCACTAATGTCCTTTAGGGAAGGCAATCTGCCGTCCTTACCTGGTCTGGCTTAAATGTGACTCCAGACCCACAGCAATTTGGTTGACTCTTAACTGCCCTCTGAAATGGCCTAACAAGCCACTCAGTTGTACCAAAGCGCTACAACAAAGTCAGCACTGTGCGAGTACCTTCACCACACGGACTGCAGCGGTTCAAGGCGGCGGCTCACCACCACCTCCTCAAAGGCAACTAGGGATGGGCAATAAATGCTGGCCTTACCAGCGACGCCCACATCCTGTGAACAAATAGGGAAAAACGGGACAGTTGATAAAGCGTAAAATTGGATGTAAATAAAATGAAAATAGCACATCCTCTGCTCAAAGCAGTTTCTTGTAACTGCTGTGAATTGGGAAATGTTCACTTGGGACTTGTATTCATGTAATTTGCCACTATTCAAAAGCACCGTTCCTTGCGATGCAAAAGGAAAAATATTCACAAGATGCTCAGATTCTAAATTTGAAGCCGCGTAAACTGTTCATGTCAGCTCCTTAACATGAAAAAAAACCTGCTTCCTCCACCCCCCCCCCCCAGACGCATGACACCATAGATTTTCTGGATCCCACACACACCACTACCTGCTGTCTGCTCCTGGTGCTGCTCAACACTGATGAACTCATCAGTACCACAGCGAGAAATGTTACGCTTGACTCTATAAACTGCCTGTTAAAAAAAATAAACAGAGTGACCCATTTCGTAGTATTCGCACCTCACTCAAGCTGCAGCAGAATCTCAATTAAAAGCACCTCATTGCACATCATGAGAGTTTTTTTTTAAACAAGTTGATAGTGGGTACAGGTACTGTAATAAAATGACTGGTGCGGTGAATCAACAATCTGCAGTTTGCTGAGCAACAGGAATTTGAATAAATAATTTCATCACATTTTGTGCTTGGTATTTTTGCCCAGATCAGAATCTCTACTTAATAGAAAGGATGTATTATTACTGTATTGGAATTCTATACAATGGAACAGGATTTGGTCAGTTGGAATTCTATAGTGACAGAAATTGAAAAACGACTGCAACAAATAAAAAGTGACCTGATAGAGGTCTTTACGGTTATGAAGAGGTTTCATAGGGTAGACGTAGGGAAGATGTTTCCACTTGTGGGGAATCCAAAACTAGGGGTCACTAATAAATCCAATAGGGAATTCCGGAGAAACTTTTTTACCCAGAGAGTGGTGAGAATGTGGAACTCACTACCACAAGGAGTAGTTGAACTGAATAGTATAGATGCATTTAAGGGGAAGCTAGATAAGTACAGGAGGGAGAAAGGAATACTGTAGAAGGATATGCTGAGATGAAGTAAGGTGGGAGGAGGCTCGTGTGGAGCATAAACACCGACACAGACCTGTTGGGCCCAATGGCCTGTAGCTATGCTGTCAAATTCTACATATATAGGAAAATAATTTGTCCATTTGACATCTCCATATAAGAAGTGAATGGGAATGGGTTTGGTCCATTGGGATTCTATACAGGGAGTGAATGGGAAGGGGTTTGGTCCATTGGGATTCTATACAGGGAGTGAATGGGAAGGGATTTGGTCCACTGGGATTCTATACAGGGAGTGAATGGGAAGGGGTTTGGTCCATTGGGATTCTATACAGGGAATGAATGGGAAGGGGTTTGGTCCATTGGGATTCTATACAGGGAGTGAATGAGAAGGGATTTGGTCCACTGGGATTCTATACAGGGAGTGAATGGGAAGGGATTTGGTCCACTGGGATTCTATACAGGGAGTGAATGGGAAGGGGTTTGGTCCATTGGGATTCTATACAGGGAGTGAATGAGAAGGGATTTGGTCCACTGGGATTCTATACAGGGAGTGAATGGGAAGGGATTTGGTCCACTGGGATTCTATACAGGGAGTGAATGGGAAGGGGTTTGGTCCATTGGGATTCTATACAGGGAGTGAATGAGAAGGGATTTGGTCCACTGGGATTTTATACAGGGTGTGAATGGGAAGGGATTTGGTCCACTGGGATTTTATACAGGGTGTGAAAGGGAAGGGATTTGGTCCACTGGGATTCTATACAGGGAGTGAATGGGAAGGGATTTGGTCCACTGGGATTCTATACAGGGAGTGAATGGGAAGGGGTTTGGTCCATTGGGATCCTATACAGGGAGTGAATGGGAAGGGATTTGGTCCACTGGGATTCTATACAGGGAGTGAATGGGAAGGGGTTTGGTCCATTGGGATCCTATACAATGGGAGTGAATGGGAAGGGGTTTGGTCCATTGGGATCCTATACAATGGGAGTGAATGGGAAGGGGTTTGGTCCATTGGGATCCTATACAATGGGAGTGAATGGGAAGGGGTTTGGTCCATTGGGATCCTGTACAATGGGAGTGAATGGGAAGGGGTTTGGTCCATTGGGATCCTATACAAGGAGTCAGTGGAGTGGGGTTTTGGTTCTTTGGGATTCTGTGGTTTGATGAGCATGCTTACAGTTATAGTAACAATAATGCCGCATTATTACGAGTGCTAGGCTCCAGCCAGACATCATTCACAGGGAGGCTGTGACTGATCTTGAACCCAGCTCTCAACAGTAACAGTGGTTCCAGCCTTTACTAGAACTTTCTTACACATTCATTAGCAGACATGGCAGAATGCCAGGTTATCACACAAGCCTTCCAGTCAGCCAGTAGCAAACATCAAGGCCCCATCTGAAATCCATGAGTTACTGAATGTTTTCTGTACAATAGTTTACCCCATTCCAAATTTGGCTGTAAAATCTGAGTCATGAACATAGGAATGTACAGAACCAAACTGGAGCCGAGGTTTTGATCTCCACTGACTCTCACTATAATAAAATGATTGGCAAATTTTAACCAAAGCTTTGCATGAGCTTGTCTACAAGATTACAATAGCTGAAGAGCTAGACCACAACAGGTGGACTGGGCCAAATGGCCTCCTTCTGTCCTGCAATTTCTATAATTCCATGACTTTGCCTCCACTACGCTTACCTAGAAGTTCATTCCATGTCTGATCACCTTATATGTGAAGAGCATCCTACGTTAATCCTAAATTACAGTTTGGCTAGTTTAAACTTATTCTCACGCTTCTGCTTGAAGAACTACTTTTTCAATACCATTTATTAGTTTATGTCGGGACGCTTCCACCAAGTTTGCTCACTGGCTCACGTGCTTCGAGACATTCCTGACTGCCTCCACTGCGGTCGAAACGGATGCGGACAAACTGTCTGTCCTGTTCTCCAAGGTGAACCACCGAGTGTACTCAGTCATCCGGGATGCGACCTCGTACACAGCCGCCCTCCAGCTCCTCAAGACCCAGTACACGCGCCCTGTGAACGAAGTATACGCTAGGCACCTTCTGGGGAGTCGCAAGCAACAACCTGGGGAATCGACTGAGGAATACCTCCAAGCACTGTCCGTGCTTGGCCGGGCCTGTGGGTGTAAGGCGGTAACGCCCACTAAGTACACGGAGGAACTGATCCGGGATGCCTTCGTAGCGGGCCACAGGTCCAACTACACCAGACAGCGACTGCTGGAGCAGAGTGACCTCACCCTCGACAAAGCCTCCGACATCGCACTAACGCTGGACGCAGCCTTCCGGGGCATGGATGCCTACTCCTCTGCACCGTGGACGCCGCGGGGAACGACAACCTGGGACACGGTAGGACAGCCCCATAGCACCGTGCCACCCCAGCCACAGCCCAACAACGGCCCAACTACCGCAGCAGTGTCCCAAAGCCAGACAGCAGTATCCCAAGGCCAGAAATGCTACTTCTGTGGCCAGGCCAAACACCCCAGAGCGCGCTGCCCGGCGAAGAATGCAACCTGCTCGGGCTGCGGGAAAAAGGGACACTACGCCAGCGTCTGCAAGGCCAAAGCCACCCGAACGCCAGCAGCGCCGCGTGTGGGCCGTGCGAGCCGCCATCTTGGGCCTCCCCAGCCATGTGCGAACCACCGCAGCAGCAGCCATCTTGGACGACTCCAGCCACATGGGAATCATGGGCGCCGCCATCTTGGACACCAGCCGGGACGCAGCAGACCGCCAAACCCCCCCCATCTGATACTCGCAGCGACACACCGACCCCTACGCTGGCCTCTGTGACGCTGGACCAAACGAGACCGCACCAGCTAGCTCGGTCCAAAATGGACGTTAAGGTAAACGGCCATGCAATAAACTGCCTTTTTGACTCCGGGAGCACAGAGAGCTTCATCCACCCCGACACGGTGCGGCGTTGCTCTCTCCCAGTCCTGCCTGCGCACCAGCGGATTTCTATGGCCTCCGAGTCCCAGTCAGCGGACATTGGCGGCTACTGCGTGGTGACACTAGTAGTAGACGGGACTGTGTTCAATAATTTTAAACTCCTGGTCCTGCCCGACCTCTGCGCTGCCGTTCTACTGGGGTTGGATTTCCAGTGCCACCTCAAAAGCGTTACGATGGCGTACGGTGGCCCCCTCCCCCCACTCACAGTCCGCAGCCAGCAGCCTCCAAATTGCCCGCCGCGCACTAGATGCAACCTCTCCACACTCAGAGTCCCACCCCCCCCACTGTTTGCTAACCTCACCCCCGACTGTAAGCCCATCGCCACAAAGAGCAGGCGATACAGTGCCGGGGACAGGGTTTTCATCAAAACCGAAGTGGAACGGCTCCTGAAGGAGGGGATTATTGAGGGCAGCTCCAGCCCCTGGCGAGCCCAGGTTGTGGTCGTTAAGACCGGCGAGAAACAACGCCTGGTCATCGACTACAGCCAAACAATAAACCGCTACACCCTGCTGGACGCCTACCCACTCCCCCGCATAGCTGACATGGTCAACCAGATCGCGCAGTACCGCGTCTTTTCGACCATTGACCTGAAATCAGCGTACCACCAGCTCCCCATCAGCCCTGAAGACCGCCAGTATACTGCTTTTGAGGCAAACGGCCGCCTCTATCACTTCCTTAGGGTTCCCTTCGGCGTTACCAACGGGGTCTCCGTCTTCCAAAGGGAGATGGACCGGATGGTCGATCAAAACGAGCTGCAGGCCACTTTCCCTTACCTAGATAATGTGACCATCTGCGGCCATGACTTGCAGGACCATGACGCAAACCTCGAGAAATTCCTCCGCACCGCCCAACTCCTGAACCTGACATATAACAAGGAGAAGTGCATATTCCGCACAGACCGCCTCGCCATCCTTGGCTGTGTTGTAGAACACGGGGTCATCGGTCCCGACCCGGACCGGATGCGTCCCCTTATGGAACTCCCACTGCCCCACTGCCTAAAAGCTCTGAAGAGGTGCCTAGGGTTTTTTTCCTACTACGCTCAGTGGGTCCCCTACTATGCAGACAAAGCCCGTCCGCTGATCAAGTCCACCTCTTTTCCCGTGACGGCAGAGGCCCGCTTAGCCTTCCACCGTATCAAGGAAGACATTGCCAAAGCCACCATGCACGCAGTGGACGAATGCATCCCCTTCCAGGTGGAAAGCGATGCGTCCGACTTCGCTCTGGCCGCCACCCTTAATCAGGCGGGGAGACCTGTGGCATTCTTCTCACGAACCCTCCAGGGCCCGGAGACCAGACACTCCGCGGTCGAGAAGGAGGCCCAGGCTATCGTGGAGGCTGTGCGTCATTGGAGGCACTACCTGGCCGGAAAACGATTTACCCTGCTCACTGACCAGCGTTCAGTTGCTTTTATGTTCAACAACAAGCAGAGGGGCAAAATCAAAAATGACAAGATCTTGAGGTGGAGAATCGAACTTTCCACCTACAATTACGAGATCTTGTACCGGCCTGGGAAGCTCAATGAACCCCCAGATGCCCTATCGCGTGGCACCTGCGCCAGCGCGCAGATCGATAGGCTGAGGGCCCTCCACAATGACCTCTGCCACCCGGGGGTCACCAGGTTCTTCCACTTCATCAAGGCCCGCAACCTGCCTTACTCCATTGAGGAGGTCAGGACCATGACCAAGAACTGCCAAGTCTGCGCTGAGTGCAAACCGCACTTTTATAGACCAGACAGAGCCCACCTGAAAAGCCACTCGCCCTTTCGAACGCCTGAGCGTCGATTTTAAAGGGCCTCTCCCCTCCTCCGACCGCAATGTGTACTTCCTCAACATCATTGACGAGTACTCCCGGTTCCCGTTCGCTATCCCCTGCCCGGACATGACCAGTGCCACGGTCATTAAATGTCTGAACAGCCTCTTCACCCTGTTCGGTTTCCCCAGCTATATCCATAGCGACCGGGGCTCATCGTTTATGAGCGACGAACTCCGCCAGTACCTGCTCGCTAGGGGTATAGCCACAAGCAGGACCACCAGTTACAACCCCCGGGGGAACGGACAGGTGGAAAGAGAGAATGCAACTGTTTGGAAGGCTGCCCTACTAGCCTTAAAGTCTAGGGGCCTTCCGACCTCCCGCTGGCAGGAGGTGCTCCCCGATGCGCTCCACTCGATTCGGTCACTTCTCTGCACTGCCACCAATGCCACCCCTCACGAGAAAATGTTTGTCTTCCCAAGGAAGTCCACATCGGGGACATCGTTACCGCCATGGCTGACGTCCCCAGGGCCGGTACTACTGAGAAGACACGTGAGGGCCAATAAAACGGACCCCCTGGTCGAGAGGGTCGACCTCCTCCACGCCAACCCCCAGTACGCTTACATTGCGTACCCGGACGGGCGGGAGGACACAGTCTCCATACGAGACCTCGCACCCTCGGGGACCGCTGTAACCCACTACCCATTACCACCCCCCCCCACGACCCGATATCCAACCCCAGCAGCCGGCTCGCCTTGGACCGTCACCCATGAGGACTACACTCCAGGGCCCCAGCCTACACGGGACGCGACGCCGGAAGCTCCACCACCCCTGCCGTCGCCACGTCGATCACAGCGGCAGACAAGACCTCCGGAGAGACTCCAATACACGAACTTTTAAATACACTTCACCCCGCCGGACTCATTTTTAAACAAGGGGTGAATGTGGTAAACCACTGTCATACCTGTCTGTGTCTGTATGTGTATTCCACTAGGTACAGGTCTGGACATGCCTCGGCTGACTCCTCCCACTATTCCAGGTATATAAGTGACTACCTCCCAGTCCCTTAGTATTCTGGACGGGTCGACCACTCGAGACAAGACCTTCATTCTTTAGTTAATAAAAGCCTGATTGTTACTCGCTCAACTTCAGTCTTTTGAGTAATTGATGGCGCATCAATGTACCTCTATAAGATCATCTGTCAGTTGCTTCCTTTCAAGGATGGCAAGCCCAAGCTGTCCAAGACTTTCTTCATAACTCCGATGCAATGGCAATCAGTCCTATGGTTATTCCTTGAACTGTCTGCAGGAACTGAATGTCTCAGTGACTGGAGGCAATACTCAAGGTGGAGTCCAACCAGAGCATGGCTTCCTCCTACTTATACCCAACCGCTCTGGCTAGAGTTCAGCATTATAAGATTGAGGTGAGTAAACAATGAAAAGTTCCTTTCTATTTTCATCAGAGGAATACTAACTTCAATGGCACATTTTGAATTAAAATTAGATGGTGTGTTTTTAAAAAGGTACTTTATCAATGTCACGAATTCTATCCAATTACTGCAACTCAGCAAGAAAGGCTCCACCATGCCCTCACAAGTCACTAATTCCATAACAGGAACTCTAAATGCTTTCATGACCTACATCACTTTGGAAGCTGCTGAGTCCAGTCCCTCCATATCTAGTCACCTGTCTGGCTCTCAACTGGGACTGCCTGGTTTTTGGGTGGGCTACCACAAACTTCTAAGATTGAAACTGGACACGGAGGGCGGAATCTCCCGAGACCCCCCCAGTCATGGAGAAGCGCATGTGTTTGCCCTGGAGTTTCCCGATAAGCTGGTTGTGGCATCAGAGGCCAGCGCAACTTGCCCTTTAAGAGAGAACTCCACTCTTTTCCACTTTGCCTCTCTATCTTACGATGTGAGCGACTTAGTCATAAAGGTTAGTCTTGGATTTTCAGCAGCAACAAATAAAAGCAACATCTTACGAGCAATGATCCCAGCCCCCTTGCCCCGTTTGGACTTGTGGCGGGGGGCGGGCGGTGTTGAGAATTTGGAGACTCGGTCGATATAGGCAGTGGATACAACAGGCAAAATACTGCGGATGCTGGAAATCTGAAATAAAAACAGAAAATGCTGCAGATGCTCAGCGGGTCAGGCAGCATCTGGTCGATGACCTTTCGTCAGAACTGGAAAATGTTACAGGCTTTAAGCAAGTACAGAGGCAGAGAAAGTGGGGGGGGCGGTGGGGAAGGGGAAGAGGCAAGAACAGCCCTCTGGACTCAACATCAAGTTCAACAATTTCAGATCATAACCACTGCTCCCATTTTCCAGACAGCAGGTGTTGGTAGTGATTCTGCTGCTGCCATTTACACCTCTTCTAGACCCATCTTTTTGTTTCTTTACTTGTCCCATTACTACCCCCTTTTGCCTCGCATAATCATCCCTTTTGTCATTTAAATCACTCCTGCCTTCCACCATATCACAGACCTTGCCTTTTATCTTTACTCCCCTCCCCACTTGCCCTGCCTCTGTACTTGCTTTAAAACCTGTTGCATCTCTATAACATTTTCCAGTTCTTACGAAAGGTCACAGACCCGAAACGTTAACTCGGTTTCCCTCTCCACACTTGCTGCCTGAGCTGCTGAGTATTTCCAGCCATTTTCTGTCACTACCCTCCAGTGGTAGATTGCCAAGCAAGTGTGAGTCCCAGCCTGTGGTCGAGTCCGATGTGTGAAGAGCAGTTATGTGGGCAAGGTTTGACAGGGCTACTGAAACCGAGCAAGGGTTAGAGACTTTAGGAAAGGGAGAAATCCAAATAAAATGCACAGGGTCATACTAATGACTAACACTCCTGTATCCATCACAGGTACTTTATAGGGAAGGGCCAGAAACTGCTTGTGCGGATGACAATGTCCAATTAATACCTGCACATCTTACCAGTGGCGCCTGATATTAATCCTTGGAGACCAAGAGCAGAAATAAGAGTCAAGCCCATCGAATATCAGGTAATTAATCAAATGAAATAGCAAAGCTTGCAATGTTCAAATTCTGTAATGTGATACAAGAGCCTCTGCGGTTATCGCTGTAGAGACGAACACCGTGTAATATTATGCTAACTGACAGCAAGATTAATTATTGTATATTGTATCATTTAATGATCCTCATTCTACTGAGCAGACGCACAACAGCAGACACACTGCCCGTCCACTCAAACACGTGGACCTGTTTAACCCTCTCCCAATAGAGATCCGAGAGACCAGCCCTCGGCAATACATATGACTGTACATAGTATTTTACATCATTGAAACCAGCCATTCGGCCCAACTGGTCCATGCTGGTGTTTATGGCCCGCATGAGCCTCCTCTCACCCTATCAGCCTAACCTTCTATTCCTTTCTCCCTCTTGTGCTTACTTAGCTTCCCCTTAAATGTGCCTATGCTATTCGCCTCGACGACTTCTTGTGGTAGCGAGTTCCACATTCTCACCACTTTCTGGGTGAGGAAGTTTCTCCTGAATTCCCGATTGGATTTATTGGTGACTAACTTGAATTTATGACCCCCCCTAGTTTTGGTCTTCCCTCCAAAAGTGGAAACATCATCTTTACGTCTACCCTATCGAACGCCTTCATAATCTTAACGATCTATGTTACTGGGGTACGCAATGCTCCCAACAATGTACCCTGAAACAAAGCACTCATTCGCTATGTTTAAAACACGTAGTGCCGATTCTCTCCTGGGGAGTGCGACATCCCTCCGGCACCTCACCCGAATGGCCATTCATCGTGAGGCTTTGACTGTGGAGAAGGGGAAATCACAGGCGAACCAGCTCTCACGTGAGGTGTGGGGGTGAGAGAGGAGAGGAGTAGGGGCACTGCACCGCAATCACAAATGGGAATGCTTTTCCCCCTTCCTTGTGCAGGGGTCCGAGGATACCTATAGCCGCCCTGATGATGTCTCAGCTAAACATCAGCAGAGACCAGGTATCCTCACTGTCTCCGAGGCTCTGGGCCACTCTGCACCCACCAGGTCATTGGGAGGGGCGTAAAAGAAAAAGAGAGACGGGGAGGGAGAAATGTATTTAAGAAAGCGGGTCATTGAATCATACAGCACAGAAGGAGGCCATTCAGCCCATTGTGCCTGTGCCGGCTCTTTGAAAGAGCTAGCCAAATAGTTCCACACCCCTGCTCTTTCCCCATAGCCCTGTAAATTTAGCCAATTCCCTTTTGAAAGTTACTATTGAATCTGCTTCCACCACCCTTTCAGGCAGCACATTCCAGATCATAATAACTCGCTGCGTAAAAGAATTTCTCCTCATCTCCCCTCTGGTTGTTTTGCCAATTGTCTTAAAGCTTTGCCCTCTGGTTACCGACCCTCCTGCCAGTGAAAACAGTTCCTCCCTATCTATATCGAAACCCCTCATAATTTTGAACACCTCCATTAAACATCCCCTTAACCGTCTCTGCTCTAAGGAGAATAATCCCAGCTTCTCTAGTCTCTCCGCGTAAGTGTGGGTATAAAAACTAAAAACGGAAAATGGGTGTGCGTTCCCCTTTAAAGGCTGGTGTGAAAATTTTGCAATTTGCAGCTGGAGTATTTAGGTTGAGGAATTGACTTGTAGAAGAGCGGCGCAGACGGTACTCACACGATGGCATCCACTGGCTTTTCGATGTGCGGGGAGGTGCAGCCTAGAATTTCACCTGGCGACAGCGGTTTACACTGCGGGACGCAGATGTCGTATTCTGATCGCAGCTCCTGGCTGGTGGACTGGACAAAGAGAGAGGGAGAGACAGACAGACATTAAGAGGCAGCGGAAGGGGAATAGTACTTCAGAACTACTGAAAGATTAACCATCGAAAGAGACACAAGTTACAGTCAAACCTCATTAGTTGTTTCCCACTGGGAGCAGCTGAAATGGGCCATCAATGGCAATCCCCATAACACCCAGTGACTGCTTCCGGTATCGCACTAGTATTTCCCTAAATTTTACAGCTAATTAGGTAGCAATTCTTTACATTTTTTCATCACCCTTCAGTAACGCCTTGCTTAATGATTATTAAAGTGGGAGTTTTTTTTCTTCAGTAAACCTGCTGTTGATAGCGATGCAGGTTTATTGAAGAAAAAAACCTTGCTGCGTATTTAAGGTGCTATAAACGGATAGAGAAACCAACCAAGTTGTCTCCACTCCCTCCCTTCCTTCCTCCTTATGGAGAAGCATCTGAGGTTGTGGTCTGCATCTCCCCGGCATGGCTCAGCTGAAACTGACCCTTGCTGGCTGGGGCATCCCTTATCTGTTTCTCTCATAGAAACATACAAGATTCAGAGAGGACAGTGACAGGGTAGATGCTGAGAGGCTGTTTCCCCTGGCTGGAGAGTCTAGAACTAGGGGTCATAGTCTCAGGATAAGGACTGAGCTGAGAAGAAATTTCTTAACTCAGAGGGTTGTGAATCTTTGGAATTAACGACCGCAGAGGGCTGTGGATGCTCAGTCATTGGCTATATTCAGGTCTGAGACGATAGCTTGTTGGACTCTGGGGCAATCAAGGGATATGGGGATCGGGCGGGAAAGTGGAGTTGAGGTCGAAGATCAGCCATGATCTTATTGAATGGCGGAGCAGGCTCGAAGGGCCGTATGGACCACTCCTGCTCCTAATTCTTACATTCTTAACCCTGGCGTAAATCTACGCCTTGCCAAGATGCCGCCAGAGTGCCAGCAAGCCGTGTCGCCACGTCAGCCCTACCTGAGCTACCCGTTGGCCAGTACACCAGGTGATTCAATTACATCATCGCAGACTGATCTCTGTAACGTCCTCCAGCCCTACAACGCCCCGCGAGATCTCTGCGCTCCTCCAGTTCTGGCCTCTTGCGCATCCCTGATTTTAATCATTCCACCATTGGCGGCCGTGTCTTCAGCTGCTGAGGCCCTAAGCTCTGGCATTTCCTCCCTAAATCTCTCCGCCTCTCTACCTCTTCTCCTTTAAGACACTCCTTAAATCCTACCTCAAGGACCAAGCTTTTGGTCACCTGTCCTAATATCCCCTTATGTGGCTTGGTGTCAAATTTTGTTTGATAACGCTCCTGTGAAGTGCCTTGGGATGTTTTACTACGTGTAAGGTGCGATATAAATTTGTTGTTGTTGACGTCAAAGACTAGACAACCTTGCTTTCGAATGAGAATTTTTGTCTGTTAAGTCCAAAGCAAGCACAGTCCCAGTGGCTGAGGTAAGGTCTCCATCTGTGAGCCGCACGGACCAAGCAAGATTTGCAGGTTTGAGCGTGGCAAATTAGCCGAATTCTGTTGTGGTGGTGCTGGTAAACTCACAGGGTCCATGAAACCCTGAAGAGTCAGCCGCGGCTCAGTGGGGAGCACTCTCGCCTCTGAATCAGAAAGTCCAGAGACTTCAGCACAAAATCTAGGCTGACATTCCCAGTGAAGATGTGGAGATGCCGGTGTTGGACTGGGATGGACAAATGTGAGAAGTCACCCAACACCAGGTTATAGTCCAACAGTTTTATTTGAAATCACAAGCTTTCGGAGCGCTGCTCCTTCGTCAGGTGAAGTCACTCCACCTGATGAAGGAGCAGCGCTCTGAAAGCTTGTGATTTCAAATAAAGTTGTTGGACTATAACCTGGTGTTGTGTGACTTCTCACACTCCCAGTGAAGTTCTGAGGGAGTGCTGCACTGTCAGAGGCGCCGTCTTTCGGATGAGACGTTAAACCGAGGCCCCGTCTGCCCTCTCTGGTGGATGTAAAAGATCCCTCGACACTCTCCGAAGAGGAGCAGGGGAGTTCTCACCTGTCTCCTGGCCAATATTTATCCCTCAACCAACATCACTAAAAACAGATGAACTGGTCATTTATTTCATTGCTGTTTGTGGAAGCTTGCTGTGGGAAAATTGGATGCAACATTTTCTACATTACAACAGTGACTACACTTCAAAAGTACTTCATTGGCTGTAAAGCGCTTTGGGATGTCCTGAGATCGTGAAAGGCGCTAATGCAAGTCTTTCTTTCTTTTTTGAATCAGGAATAAAACAATAGTTCGGCCCAGGTTCCCGGATCACTATACGGTGGCGATTACTGGAAGTGTGTGCCTGGGCGTTAAGTGAGGCCGTGATCAGGCTTGACCTATAGGTTCTGATGAAAGGTCATCGACCCAAAACGTTAACGCTGTTTCTCTTTCTCCGCAGATGCAGCCTAACCTGCCGAGTGTTTCCAGCATTTTTGTGATTTTTATTTCAGAGCTCCAGCATCTCGCTCTTGTGACCTGTTGACTTTTTTTAGTCATCAGACAGCCTCCCGACACTCGCTGCGGAGAAGGCTGCATGTGAACAGTGGCCACCGGGGGTGGAGAAGCAGAGCGCGTCTCCCTCCCCCTCGGATCCGTACCCCAGTGAGGGAGTCATTGCCTTCGGAAGAGAAAGAAAGACTTGCATTTATAGCGCCTTTCACGACCACCGGACGCCCCAAAGCGCTTTACAGCCAATGAAGTACTGTTTGAAGTGTAGTCACTGTTGTAATGTAGGAAACGCGGCAGCCAATTTGCGCTCAGCAAGGTCCCACAAACAGCAATGTGATAATGACCAGATAATCTGTTCAGTGATGTTGATTGAGGAATAAATAACGGCCAGGACACCGGAGCAAACTCCCCTGCTCTTCTTCGAAATAGTGCCGTGGGGATCTTTTACATCCACCAGAGAGGGCAGACGGGGCCTTGGCTTAATGTCTCATCTGAAAGACGGCACCTCCGACAGTGCAGCGCTCCCTCAGCACTGCACTGGAGTGTCAGTCTAGATTTTTGTGCTCAAGTCTCTGGATTGGGGCTTGAACCCACAACCTTCTGACTCAGAGGCGAGAGTGCTACCCACTGACACTAGAAGAGTGACTGGAGAGAGATGGGGGGGGGGGGGAGGAATAATAAGTGCACACCGACCCCTCTCTAATCCCGCATGACAACATCAATAGCGCATGCCGATAAACCCGGGCCCTACCCTTCATCCGGGGATAACCTCCAAATGATCACCTGTCAAGTGAAGCACAAGAATAATGGACTTCATCAAGTTACAAGGCAGACGGCTGATAAATGCCCAAAATCACCAGAAGGGTTTTGAGAAATATTCATTCATCTCTCCCAGTTTCCGTTCAATGAGGTCAGTTCAAACCAGTCGAGGCAATCTGTCAGAATGTCATTCTGTGAAGTGCTGGGTGGTTGGGGCCCTGGTGCTGAAAAATGCTGCTTCAAACACCATACCCCGTCCCGCTGTGACATTTCAGCAGCAAGTTTGCTCAGGATGCTGGAGCTAATGGAATGAGAATTGATCACATTGATTGCAAACATTACTGCAGCATTGTTGCTGCTTTGTGACAAAGGCAGAGGCCCCAGTTGTAAAAACTCTAGAAAACAAAATTTGAGCTGCGGCAGAGCCTGGATTTATCTACTGACCTCCAGCTGGCCTACAACGCACCTCAGAGCACAAACATTTCAATCGTACCCAGACGTCCCATTTTGTCTTTTGATCGAAATGCCTTTTGCAGTTCAAAAGGGAGCAGAAATAAAGAGGCACCGCAAAAAAAGAGAGAGGAAAGCAACAACTGTCAGGAAAGGCTGAACAGGCTGGGGCGCTTTTCTTTAGAACAGAGAAGACCGAGAGGTGACCCGATAGAGATCTTTAAAATCACGAAGGGGTTTGCTCGGGTAGACCAGAACTAGAGGCCATAAATATAAGATAGTTACTAATAAATCCACTGGGGAATTCAGGAGAAACTTCTTTACCCAGAGAGTGGTGAGAATGTGGAACTCGCTGCCACAAAAAAAAGACATGCATTTATATAGCGCTTTTCACAAACTCAGGACGTCCCAAAGCGCTTTAAAGCCAATGAAGTACTTTTTGATGTGTAGGCACTGTTGTAGTGTAGAAAGTAGTTGAGGCGAAGAGCACAGATGCATTTAAGTGGAAGCTAGATAAACACATGAGGGAGAAAGGAATAGGAGGATATGCTGATTGGGTGAGATCGTGTGGGGCATAAACACTGGCACAGACCTGTTGGGCCAAATGGCCTGTTTCTGTGCTGTAAAATTTGCTGAGTGAAATGCAACAGCAGACAGTTGCCGAGCCGCCCACTGGCCTCTAATCAGACTCCGTCACAGGCAGAGACAATGGCCTCGATTTTAACTGACCCATGGAGTCGGGATTGGAGGCGTGCAGGGGGTTAAAGTCCTGAATTCGGGGGTCCCGACACCATCCCGCCCCAAACCCGCCTCCATGTAAGTTTCAAAGGAGGCGGGTACCCGCCCCGCACTGGGACCCGCCTACCCGAGGCGGGATGGGATTAGTGACAATTAACTGCCTGTTAACAGGTAGTTAACAGGCAGTTTTTAGCCTAATCCCTATTTTAAAGCTTGAAGTGTGGGATTCCTGACGGCTCCAAACCACGCCAAGTTAGAGGAGCCGGGCCGTCGGGTTGAAGGACTTGGAGGGGTCGAGATGTCGGTGTTCAGGTGAGTGATGGGTGCATAAGTGCAAAGGTAAGTGTGTTTGGTATGTGTAAAGTGTGTAAAGAAGTTTAAATTACCTGTACTTACCTTTTCAGCCTTCCTTCCTCTAGGTTTCGGGAGTCCATCATCTAACCGGCACAGAAAACAGAACGGCTGCGAACTGTCAAAAGTGACAGCCTGCAGCTTTCTGTGCCGGAGAGATTTCTAACTGAGTCTGTGTAGAAGGAAAAGGGTAGAAGTAAGACTGTCAGTGTTTGACAGCTTCAAACATCTGTGAAACACTGATATTTCATCTGTCAAAACGTCTTGACAGATGAAATTTCAGTCTGTGACATCACCTGTTGCCGGGTGGCCCTTAATTGGCCTGCTGAGCGGGCTCAACAAGGTCAATCAAGTTAAAATCGCGTGGATTGGCCGCATCTCGATGGAGGCGGGACTACAACCCCGAAAGTTGTGGTCCCGCCGCCTTCCTGACTTCTGAGTGAAAATCACCCCCCGATGTCTGCGAGACTCCATCCCCCGCTCCTTTCTCAGGAGTTTTTTAAACTTCCAAAATATATTGAGCAACATTCAACAAGAAAAATAACTTGTCTTTATATAGTGCCTTTCTGATAGCAAAACGCCCCAAGGCGCTTCACAGAGATGTACTCAGACAAAAATAGACACTGAGCCAAAATTTAGGAGGGGAACTTGGGTCAAAGAGGTGGGTTTTAAGGAGAGCATTAAAGGAGGAGAGGGAGGTGAAGAGGTGGAAGGGGTTTAGGGCAGGATTCCAAAGCGTGGGCCCTAGACCCCTGAAGGCACGGCCGCCAATGGTGTGGCGAAGGAAGGGGAAAATGCACAGGAGACCAGAGTTGGAGGAGCGCAGAGTTCTGGGGGAGCGGGGGGGAGGTGTTGGGGTGGAGGAGGTTCTTCTTCTTAGGCAGTCCCTCGGAACCAAGGATGGCTTGCTTCCACATTAAAAATTAGTTCTCAGGTGATTGATGAGTCCAAGGTGGGACCTACACTCTCTGTCACAGGTGGGGCAGACGGTGGTTGAAGGGGCGGGTGGGTGGGGTGCTTGGGTTGACGTGCGCTCCTTGCGCTGGCTCCCAGCGAAGAGACTCGAGGTATTCGGCGCCTTCCCGGATGCTTCTCCTCCACTTTGTGCGGTCTTGGGCCAGGGATTCCCAGGTGTCGGTGGGGATGAGGATGGAGGAGGTTACAGGGATGGGGAGGGGCGAGTTTTAAATTGTCGGCGTTAAGGGGCCAGGAGCCAACCTGTCCTCGTAATTTGACCCTTTTAGCTCCTTACTGTTGCTGTACTGTACCATCTGAACGGCGGTGTGCTGAAGGGGTTTCTTCTTGCTGCCGTGTTGCAGGGGATGAATATATTTCCAAGGTAGTAACATGTTTGCATGGGATCGCTCTATTGACTAGGTACTGGCAGAAGTCTGGGGAAGTCGCATGAATTGAGTGGCTCAACGTGCAGGAGACCTTGAGAGGCTGAATAGAGCTTTGCACAAAGGGAGCGCCAGAATTGCTCTAACAAATCTTTTACTTTGG
The DNA here is from genome assembly GCF_052327205.1 of Somniosus microcephalus. Classification (NCBI taxonomy): domain Eukaryota; kingdom Metazoa; phylum Chordata; class Chondrichthyes; order Squaliformes; family Somniosidae; genus Somniosus; species Somniosus microcephalus. The sequence continues at coordinate 53,309,193 of NC_141008.1, forward strand.
TCATCAATTATTGAGGCAATCGGTCAAATATTCAGACACACTAAACTTTCTTAAACGGTTTAGACTGGTAGACCCTGCGAGGCAGCCCCAGGTACCAGCGGTTTCAACAAACTCCTGCGCCAACTACATTTTTCTATTTGACGTACAAGGTGTCAGATTCCCAGCTAATAAATAAAACAAATTCCATGTTTGTTGTACTGGCGCCGACACTTCAATTTTTCTTGTTCCGGAGGAATATTTTGTCCTTACTGAGGTGAGGGGTGACAGTGCTGGATTGTACCTGTCTTGTTTCTCTGTCAAGCCCCTGGGGATGTTTTGCTGTGTGGTCGAGATTCTGTATAAATGCAACTGGGTGCTGAGAATAGAATGCCCTTCTCTCACCCTTTAACAGTTAATGCCCAGGTCAGGTGCCCATGACGTTGATATACAGTAAAGCTCCTGCTGCTCTGCCTTAGCGACATGCTTTACGTTTCACTCCAGTAGGACGCAGGAACATAGGAATTGCGAGGTAAAAAAAGATCACGGTCCATCTGGTTCACCGGTTGGGGGTGGGATTACGCTGGGATTACCCTGGGATAATGCTGGAGTTACGGAGGGGTAATGCTGGGATTACGGTGGGGTTAAGGAGGGGTAATGCTGGGGTTAAGATGGGGTAATGCTGGGATTACGGTGGGGTAATGGTGGGGTTAAGGAGGGGTAATGCTAGGATTATGGTGGGGTAATGCTGGGATTACTGTGGGGTTAAGGAGGGGTAATGCTGGGATTACAGTGGGGTAACCGTGGGGTTAAGGAGGGGCAATGCTGGGATTACGGTGGGGTAATGGTGGGGTTAAGGAGGGGTAATGCTAGGGTTATGGTGGAGTAATGCTGGGATTACTGCAGGGTTAAGGAGGGTAATGCTGGGATTACGGTGGGGTTAAGGAGGGGTAATGCTGGGGTTACTGTGGGGTTGCGGAGGGGTAATGCTGGGGTTACAGTGGGGTCACGCTGGCTGCTCCCTTACCTGCAGTGCTGCCACAAACTGGATGGTGCTGACCAAAGCGAGCGCCGAGCCCTTGGGGAAGTTGAATCGAACCGTGTCAACGAAGTGCGCGCCGTCGATTTTGATATCAACAAACACGTAGAGCATTTTTATTCCAGCCGTTGCGTCAATCGGAACTGAAAGCAAGAAGAACAATGGCAGGTGAGCCCACTGGAGAAAGTCTGAATACAACAACGGTGGCAACATGCACCATCGCAGAGCCCAGAACCAGGGAGACAGCTCACGTGATCCGTCCACCCTTCGAGATTTTCTTCAGTGCCTTAAGGTCCACCCAGCCTTCAAGGCTCTGCTGCCAAAAGCGCAGCCGCAGGGTCCTGCTGCTACCAGGAGGGGATCGGGGATTGGGGATCGGGGCCGCACCCCCACCGTGACTATGCCACCTGATCATCCCTCGCCTCCACCACAAGGCAACATCAGACTCTAATCAGCAGGACTCGGAGCTCCCACCTCGCAGCCTTCATTCCTTGACCAATTGATAGGGTGGGTAGAGAGAAACTATTTCCTCTGGTGGGGAGAGTCCAGAACAAAGGGGAATAACCTTAAAATTAGAGCCAGGCCGTTCAGGGGTGATGTCAGGAAGCACTTCTTCACACAAAGGGTAGTGGAAATCTGGAACTCTCTCCCCCAAAAGACTGCTGACACTGGAGGTCAATTGAAAATGTTAAAACTGAGATTGATAAGACTTTTGTTAGCCAAGAGTGTTAAGCATTACGGAACCAAGGCGGGTAGTTGTAGTTAAGATACAGGTCAGCCATGATCTAATTGAATGATGGAACAGACTCAAGGGGCTGAATGGCCTCCTCCTGTTCCTATGTTCCTTTAGGTTGAGTCTCACTTGTTGTCGCCGTTGATATATTTACAGGTTCCAAACCGCCTCTCCCACCTTCCCCGATGGCCCACGTTTGTTGCCCTGCGATCTCACGGGCCCCCGGGACACCCTCTTGCACCGTGACCCCACTGTAACCCCAGCGTTCCCTCGCGTTACCCCACTGTGCCCACCGGGTCCAGCGCCTGAGAGTGGGATCTGAGGAGTGACACCAGAGGGGATAAAAGGAGCAGCACCCGAGGCCCGAGACCAGCGGTGAGAGCGGGATCTGAGGAGCGACACCAGCGGGGATAAAAGGAGCAGCGCCCGAGGCCCGAGACCAGCGGTGAGAGCGGGATCTGAGGAGCGACACCAGAGGGGATAAAAGGAGCAGCGCCCGAGGCCCGAGACCAGTGGGATCTGAGGAGCAACACCATTGGGGATAAAAGGAGCAGCGCCCGAGGCCCGAGACCAGCAGTGAGAGCGGGATCTGAGGAGCGACACCAGCGGGGATAAAAGGAGCAGCGCCCGAGGCCCGAGACCAGCGGTGAGAGCGGGATCTGAGGAGCGACACCAGAGGGGATAAAAGGAGCAGCGCCCGAGGCCCGAGACCAGCAGTGAGAGCGGGATCTGAGGAGCGACACCAGAGGGGATAAAAGGAGCAGCGCCCGAGGCCCGAGACCAGCGGGAAGAGTGGGATCTGAGGAGCAACACCAATGGGGATAAAAGGAGCAGCGCCCGAGGCCCGGGACCAGCGGGAAGAGTGGGATCTGAGGAGCAACACCAGCGGGGATAAAAGGAGCAGCGCCCGAGGCCCGAGACCAGCGGCGAGAGCGGGATCTGAGGAATGACACCAGAGGGGATAAAGGGAGCAGCGCCCGAGGCCCGAGACCAGCGGGAAGAGTGGGATCTGAGGAGCAACACCAGAGGGGATAAAAGGAGCAGCGCCTGAGGCCCGAGACCAGCAGGAAGAGTGGGATCTGAGGAGCGACACCAGAGGGGATAAAAGGAGCAGCGCCCGAGGCCCGAGACCAGCGGCGAGAGCGGGATCTGAGGAGCAACACCAGAGGGGATAAAAGGAGCAGCGCCCGAGGCCCGAGACCAGCGGTGAGAGCGGGATCTGAGGAGTGACACCAGCGGGGATAAAAGGAGCAGCGCCCGAGGCCCGGGACCAGCGGGAAGAGTGGGATCTGAGGAGCGACACCAGAGGGGATAAAAGGAGCAGCGCCCGAGGCCCGAGACCAGCAGTGAGAGCGGGATCTGAGGAGCGACACCAGAGGGGATAAAAGGAGCAGCGCCCGAGGCCAGCGGGAAGAGTGGGATCTGAGGAGCAACACCAGTGGGGATAAAAGGAGCAGCGCCCGAGGCCCGAGACCAGCGGGATCTGAGCAGCAACACCAGCGGGGATAAAAGGAGCAGCGCCCGAGGCCCGGGACCAGCGGGAAGAGTGGGATCACAGAATCACAGAAAACCTCACAGTACAGATAGAGGCCATTTCGGCCCATCGAGCCTGCATCGACACATATCCTACCCGATCCCCGTAACCCCTACACCAACACATATCCCACCCTATCCCCGTAACCCCACGTATTTAATCCCCCTAACACTAAGGGTCAATTTTTTTTTTATCATAGCCAATCAACCTAACCCGCACATAAAAGGAGCAGCGCCCGAGGCCCGAGACCAGCGGTGAGAGCGGGATCTGAGGAGCAACACCAGAGGGGATAAAAGGAGCTAGCTGAGGGGGGGGAAGAATCAAAGTGTGACATCACAGGAAAGCAGGTAAGTGATTGGTTGGTGAGTATTTCTCTCTTTTTTCTAAACTTGTGCGTTGGTTTAAGAGCCAGGATTAAAAACTAAACATAGGTAATTGATATTTCAAAACTTGAAAACCTAATTAATTAAAAAAAATATAGTAGAGATGGCAGGGCAGGCAATGTGTTGCAGCTGTTGCATGTGGGAGCAAAAGGTAAATCATGCTTGACTAATCTACTGGAATTTTTTGAGGATGTAATTGGTAGAATAGATAAGGGAGAACCAGCGGATGTGGTGTATTTGGGCTTTGGTAAGGTCCCGCATAAGAGATTCACGTACAAAGTTAAAGCACATGGTTGGCAGACAGGAAGCAAAGAGTTGGAATAAACGGGTCTTTCTCCGAGTGGCAGGCAGTGACTAGTGGGGTACCGCAGGGGTCGGTGCTAGGACCCCCAGCTATTCAGAATATATCTTAAAATCTAAGACGAGGGAACTAGATGCAATATCTCCAAGTTTGCAGATGACACAAAGCTGGGTGGGCGTGTGTGCTGTCAGGAGGATGCAGAGACACTCTAGTACGATTTGGACAGGTTGGGTGATTGGGCAGATGCAGTATAATGTGGATAAATGCGAGGTTATCCACTTTGGTGGCAAAAACAGGAAGACAGATTATTATCTGAACAGCAATAGATTGGGAAAAGGGGAAGTGCAACGAGACCTGGGTGTCCTTGTGCACCAGTCGCTGAAGGTAAGCATGCAGGTGCAGCAGGCGGTTAAGAAGGCAAATGGTATGTTGGCCTTCATAGCGAGAGGATTCGAGTACAGGAACAAGGATGTCTTGCTGCAGTTGTACAGGGCCTTGGTGAGACCACACCTTGATCATTGTGTGCAGTTTTGGTCGCCTTATCTGAGGAAGGATGTTCTTGCCATGGAGGGAGTGCAGCGAAGATTCACCAGACTGATACCTGGGATGGCAGGAATGACGTATGAAGAGAGATTGGGTTGATTAGGCTTATATTCGCTAGAGTTTGGAAGAAAGAGAGGGGATCTCATTGAAACTTATAAAATTCTAACAGGGCTAGACAGACTAGATGCAGGAAGGATGTTCCCGATGGCGGGGGAGTCCAGAACCAGGGGTCACAGTCTAAGCATAAGGGGTAAGCCATTTAAGACTGAGATGAGGAGGAATTTCTTCATCCACAGAGTGGTGAACCTGTGGAATTCTCTACCACAGAAGGCAGTGGAGGCCAATTCATTAAATATATTCAAGAAGGAGTTAGATATATTTCTTAAGTCTAAAGGGATCAAGGGATATGGGGAGAAAGCAGAGACAGGGTACTGAATGACATGAATCAGTCATTCATGAAAGAAAGACTTATGTAATAATACTGAACAGCCTACAGGTGGCGCTGTCCAGGGAGAATATAAATACTCGGGCACGGGCCCAGCTTGCGCAGGACATCCTTAACAGGAACTAGTGAAGGACACAGCTAGACCTCCATGTTGTAAAACAGTTGATTAAAGCTTTGTTTAACGCTTTGACCAAGTGCCTAGTAGTTTTCTTACGTCACTGAATTTGGATGATCAGCCATGATATCATTAAATGGGAACAGGCTCGAGGGGCCGAATGGCCTACTCCTGCTCCTATCTTCTATGTTTCTATGACACCAGTGTGATCCACAGCAACCACATCTGCAGTAAGTGTTGGCGGCTTGAGGAACTTCGGCTCAGGGTTGATGAGCTGCAGTTCGAGCTTCAGACACTGCGATACATCAGGGAGGGGGAGAGTTACCTGGACACTGTTCCAGGAAGCAGTCACACCCCTTAGGTTAAATAGTTCTAATTTGGTCCGTTGTCAGGGACAGGAGGGTGTGACTACGAGTGAGGCAGGTATGGGGATCCAGAAGGTAGCATTGGAGGAGCTTCAGCCCTTGCACTTGTCCAACAGGTACGAGGTTCTTACTCCCTGTGTGGACGAGAGCAGGGGCTGCAGGGAGGATGAGCAAACTGACCACAGGGAGCCATTCAAGTTGGGGGAGTAAAAAGAAATGTAGTAGTGATAGGGGACAGTATAGTTAGGGGGATAGATACTGTTCTCTGCAGCCGAGAGCGTGAGCCCCGAAGGCTGTGTTGCCTGCCTGGTGCCAGGGTTAAGGACATCTCCTCTGGGCTGGAGAGGAACCTGGAGTGGGAGGGGAAAGATCCAGTTGTCGTGGTCCACGTAGGTACCAATGACATAGGTAGAACAGAGAAAGCGGTTCTGCTGAGGGAGTATAAGCAGCTAGGGGCTAAATTAAAAAGCAGAACCACAAAGGTAATAATCTCTGGATTACTACCTGAGCCACGAGCAAATTTACATAGGGTAAATAAGATCACGTGTGGCTCAAAGACTGGTGTGGGAGAAATGGGTTTAGATTCATGGGGCACTGGCACCAGTGCTGGGATAAGAGGGAGCTGTTCCGTTTGGACGTGCTTCACTTGAACCATGCTGGGGCTAGAGTCCTGGCGAATCGAATAACTAGGGCTGTAGAGAGGGCTTTAAACTAAATATGTGGGGGGAGGGTTCAGGTGAGCGGGAATTTAAAAAGTCAAAGAGAAAGGAGAAGGTAATAGAGCAGGTAAGCGATGGGGGTAATGGTAACCAGAGTGTGACAGGAAGGGACAGAACGTATAAAAATAAGAGTGCATCAGAAAGTGGGGTCAAAGCACGGAAAAATAGTAAAAAGACAAAATTAAAAGCTCTTTATCTGAATGCACGCAGCATTCGTAACAAGGTAGATGAGTTGATGGCACAAATAGATACAAATGGATATGATCTGATAGCCATTAGAGGCGTGGTTGCAAGGTGACCAAGGCCGGGAACTGAATATTCAGGGTTATTTGACATTTAGGAAGGATAGACAGAAAGGAAAAGGAGGTGGGGTAGCTCTGTTAATAAAGGATGGAATCAGTGCTGTAGTGAGAAATTATATTGGCTCAGAAGAGCAAGATGTAGAATCAGTTTGGGTGGAGATAAGAAATAACAAGGGAAAGAAGTCACTGGTGGGCATAGTCTATAGGCCCCCTAACAGTAGCTACACTGTTGGACAATGCAGTATAAATCAAGAAATAATGGAGGCTTGTAAGAAAGGTACAGCAATAATCATGGGGGATTTTAATCTTCATATTGATTGGACAAATCAAATTGGCCAAGGTAGCCTCGAGGACGAGTTCATAGAGTGTATCCGGGATGGTTTCCTGGAACAATACGTTGTGGAACCAACCAGGGAGCAGGCTATCTTAGATCTGGTACTGTGTAATGAGACAGGATTAATTAATGATCTCATAGTAAAGGATCCTGTAGGAAAGAGTGATAATAGCATGGTTGAATTTCAAATTCAATTGGAGAGTGAGAAAGTTGGGTCTCAAACCAGAGTCCTGATCTTAAATAAAGGTAATTACAAAGGTATGAAGGCAGAGTTGGCTAAAGTGGACTGGGAGAATAGATTAAAGGGCAAGATGGTTGATAAGCAATGGCAGACATTTAAGGAGATATTTCATAACTCTCAACAAAAATATATTCCAGTGAGATGGAAAAACTTCAAGAGAAGGGAGAACCATCTGTGGCTAACTAAGGAAGTAAAGGATGGTATCAAATTGAAAACAAAGGCATACAATGTTGCCAAGATTAGTGGAAGGCCAGAGGATTGGGAATTAAAAAAAAAGCAAAGGACGACTAAAAAAATAATAAAGAGAGAGAAGATGGATTATCAGAGTAAACTAGCAAGAAATATAAAAACAGATAGTAAGAGCTTCTACAGGTATATAAAAAGGAAGAGAGTAGCTAAAGTAAATGTTGGTCCCTTAGAGGATGAGGCTGGGGAATTAATAATGGGGAACAGGGCAATGGCAGAGACTTTGAACAAATATTTTGTATCAGTCTTCACGGTAGAAGACATTAAAACCATCCCAATAGCACATAATCAAGGAGCTATAAGAAGGAGGGAACTTAAAACAATCACTATCACTAAAGAAAAAGTACTCGGTAAAATAATGGGACTAAAGGTGGATATGTTCCCTGGACCTGATGGCCTGCATCCTAGGGTCTTAAAAGAAGGGGCTGCAGAGATAGTGGATGCATTGGTTGCAATCTACCAAAATTCCCTGGATTCTGGAGAGGTCCCAGCAGAATGGAAAATCGCAAATGTAACGCCCCTATTTAAGAAGGGAGGGAGACAGAAAGCAGGAAACTATAGACCAGTTAGCCTGACATCTGTCATTAAGGAAGCAGTAGCAAGACATTTAGAAAATCATAATACAGGTAGACTATCCCTTATCCGCAATTCCGAAATTCGAAAACCTCTGAAAACCGAAAGTTTTTTCGTGGAGCGTAACTCATGCGCACGACATGACCCGAGTAGCGCCAAACATGACCCGACGCGGCCGATGCTTGACCCATGCAGGTGTGAGGCGTCAGTTGTGTCTCAGCGTTGTCACACGTGCATCTGCTGCTCTTTGATATTTTTTGTTTTTTTGTGATTTGTGAAAATGTCAAAAAAAGCTGCAGATACCCCTATGGGTAACAGTGAGAAGCAGAAAAGGAAGCATCTCTCATTATCGATATCGCAGAAAGTGGAGTTATTGCAGAAGCTTGATCGTGGTGTGTCTGTGCGGCGTCTTACTGAAGAATATGGTGTGGGAACTACCACCGTATATGACTTAAAGAAACAGAAAGACAAGTTGTTGAAGTTTTACACTGACAGTGATGACCATAAACTAATGAAAAGTAGGAAAACATTGCAAACCAAATTATTACTGTACAAATAAACTGTAATACTATTTATAGTCTTTATTTATCCCACTCAGTGTGAATATTCATAAGGTTCGCTGCAGAAATATTAATGTGTTTGCTTACGGGGTGCTGCCCAGACCCCCGCTAGGGTGTTACATACTGATTCTGAATACCATTCTGAAATCTGAAAAATTCCAAATTCCGAAAAACATCTGGTCCCAAGGGTTTCGGATAAGGGATAGTGCACCTGTACAGTCAAGCAGAGTCAGCATGGTTTTATGAAAGGGAAATCATGTTTGACAAATTTGCTGGAGTTCTTTGAGGATGTAACGAGCAGGGTGGATAAGGGGAACCAGTGGATGTGGTGTATTTGGATTTCCAGAAGGCATTCGATAAGGTGCCACATAATAGGTTACTGCACAAGATAAGAGCTCACGGGGTTGGGGGTAATATATTAGCATGGCTAGAGGATTGGCTAACTAACAGAAAACAGAGAGTCAGGATAAATGGGTCATATTTGGTAAATGGTAACTAGTGGGGTGCCACAAGGATCAGTGCTGGGGCCTCAACTATTTACAATCCAAATTAATGACTTGGATGAAGGGACCGAGTGTAATGTAGGCAAATTTGCTGATTATACAAAGATAGGTGGGAAAGCAAGTTGTGAAGAGGACACAAAGAATTTGCAAAGGGATACAGACAGGCTAAGTGAGTGGGCAAACATTTGGCAGATGGAGTTGTGATGAAATAACTGTGTTCTGATATTTGTACTTGCACTTGTAATGTCTGGAATGTTCCACTAGGGGGAACCACTAATGCTCCTCCCTGGCCCCGCCCCTCTTCTGGTATGTTCTACCAAGGGCTCGGTCGATGATGGACTCTGTTAACTCTGCCATGATTCTTATTTAATAAAAGGCTTCTGTCTTAAGCTTTAACTTTGGATTCGGGCAGTTATTTGGCACATCAGGAGTATAATGTGGGACAGTGTGAGGTTATCCACTTTGGTAAGAAAAAGAAAAAAGAAAATTATTTAAATGGAAAGAGATTACAAAATGCTGCAGTACAGAGGGACCTGGGGGTCCTTGTGCATGAAACACAAAAAGTTAACATGCAGGTACAGCAAGTAATCAGGAAGGCAAATGGAATGTTGGCCTTTATTGCGAAGAGGTTGGAGTATAAAAGTAGGGCAGTCCTGCTACAACTGTACTCAGGGTATTGGTGAGACCACACCTGGAGTACTGCGTACAGTTTTGGTCTCCTTATTTAAGGAGGGATATACTTGCATTGGAGGCAGTTCAGAGAAGGTTCACGAGGTTGATTCCTGAGATGAGGGGGTTGACTTATGAAGAAAGTTAAAGCAGGTTGAGCCTATACTCATTGCAATTTAGAAGAATGAGAGGTGATCTTATTGAAACATATAAGATTCTGAGGGGGCTTGACAGGGTAGATGCTGAGAGGATGTTTCCCCTCGTGGGGGAATCTAGAACTAGGGGGCATAGTTCCAGAATAAGGGGTCGCCCATTTAAAACTGAGATGAGGAGGAATTTCTTCTCTCAGAGGGTCGTAAATCTGTGGAATTCTCTGCCCCAGAGAGCTGTGTCGGCTGGGTCTTTGAATATATTTAAGGTGGAGATAGACAGGTTTTTGAACAATAAGGGAGTGATGGGTTATGGGGAGTGGGCAGGGAAATGGAGCTGAGCCCAAGATCAGATCAGCCATGATCTCATTAAATGGCGGAGCAGGCTTGAGGGGCCAAATGGCTGACTCCTGCTCCTATTTCTTATGTTATGTTCACATGCCAGTCCAGACACTGTCTAGCTGTCAGTGTCAGCCGTGGCTCAGTGGGTAGCACTCTCGTCCCTCAGTCAGAAGGTTGTGGGCTCAAGTCCAACTCCAGAGACTTGAGCACAAAATCCAGGCTGACACTCCAGTGCAGTGCTGAGGGAGTGCTGCACTGTCGGATATGCCGTCTTTCGGATGAGACGTTAAACCGAGGCCCTGTCTGCTCTCTCAAGTGGACATAAAAGATCCCATGGCACTATTTCGAGTTATCCCCGGTGTCCTGGCCAATATTTATCCCTCAACCAACATCACTGAAAACAGATTATCAGTCCATTTATCTCATTGCTGTTTGTGGGAACTTGCTGTGTGCAAATTGGCTGCCACCTTTGCTACATTACAACTGTGGAAACAATCTAAAGGGGTTGTTGCTTGTGATCATTGTGCAGTATTTCTGCTAATATGCACACAGACATTGTTTGAAGACGGGATCAGACTTGGCTGTGGTCCCCCTCGCCCCTGACCCGGTCCAATAGCCTGTAGATGCTCACTTTTATTAAGTATGCACACGTGGGTGAGAATTTTTTTTATTTGTTCATTCACGGCATGTGGGCGTCGCTGGCAATTATTGCCCATCCCTAATTGCCCTCGAGAAGGTGGTGGTGAGCCACCTTCTTGAACCGCTGCAGTCCATGTGGTGAAGGTACTTCCACAGTTCTATTAGGGAGAGAATTCCAGGATTTTGACCCAGTGATGATGAAGGAACGGCGATATATTTCCAAATCAGGATGGTGTGTGACTTGGGAGGGGAACTTGGTGTTCCCATGCACCTGCTGCCCATGTCCTTCTAGGAGGTACTGCCAAAGAAGCCTTGGCGAGTTATTGCAGTGCATCTTGTAGATGGTACACACTGCAGTCACGGTGCGCCGGTGGTGGAGGGAGTGAATGTTTAAGGTGGTGGATGGGGTGCCAATCAAGCGGGCTGCTTTGTCCTGGATAGTGTCGAGCTTCTTGAGTGTTGTTGGAGCTGCACTCATCCAGGTAAGCAGAGTATTCCATCACACTCCTGACTTGTGCCTTGTAGGTGGTGGAGAGGCTTTGGGAGTCAGGAGGCGAGTCACTCGCCGCAGAATTCCCAGCCTCTGAGGTGAGGCACCAGAAGACTGTCTGCACCTGTTGAACCCTACCCTCGCAAGAGTGAGTAAATACAGGAGGAGGAGGGGAGGCGTAAATTGGGGGTGGGGGGGGGGGGGGCGTTGATGAAATTCAGTCATGCTGGCAGTAGAAAGAGACCCTAAGATATTGCAGGTGCAGAAATGGAGTGGAGCTCGAGAATCGGCACTGTTCAATTTTCTGAGTAAATAAATGTGGTTCGACCTGACCTTTGCAATTCAATAACTTTCACACTAATGGAAAGTGAACAAAAAATCACTCCGACAAATCGTTTCCGATTCACCTTAAAAAATGACAGCTTCAGCCAAATGCATCCATCAGTTGAAGGGACACAGAAAGGGTGACATACTGTACAAACAATTAAACACATGCACCTGCGCCTACACACACACGCACAAAGTGGTACCTCTATCAAAAGGAGAGGGAATAATGGATGTCTGTAATCTCCTCCAGCCCTACAACCTTCCCAAGATCTCTGCACTCCTCCAATTCTGGCCTCCTGCACAACCCCGATTTCCTTCGTTCAATCATTGGCAGCCGTGCATTCAGCTGCCAAGGCCCTAAGTTCTGGGATTCACTCCCCTAGACCTCTCTGCCTCGCTACCTCCATTAGGCCGTTCCTTAAAACCTACCGCTTTGACCGTGCTTTTGGTCATGTGTCCTAATATTAATAATATAAACAAATGCTGGCATGGACTGGTTGGGCTGAATGGCCTGTTTCTGTGCTGCATATTCTATGTAATATCTCTTTATGTGGCTCGGTGTAAAATTTTATTTGATAACACTCCTGTGAAGTGCCTTGGAACGTTTTACTATGTTAAAGGTACTATATAAATGAAAGTTGTTGAGTTACACACTGGAATCTAATCGAACGGTTCGGATGTTTTATATACAGATTAATGAATACCCGGGAATGACTTCCAGGCTTGAGTCCAAATGGTTTATGTGTAGAACAATGGATTCATGGGAGTGATGACAGTGTCCAATCTAATCAAGGGGTTCAACTGATATCATTGGCTATAAAACGCTGAACCTAAGATAACCTAGGTCTTTAATCACCCTCAAGCACTGTTTTGTTATTTTAAAATGTCAAAAGATGTTCCCATTTAACGGGCCAGTTCTTTATTCTGGTCTCTGTGAGTGCCAGTGGTGTTGGTGCATGTGTAGCCCACGAGTCTACACCTCGTATGTGCAAGCACGCACCACACAGTTAGTGACCCTGGCAGTAACACTGCAGGTTTATCAAGAAATAATAGCAAGAAAGATTTACATTTATATAGCACCTCAGGATGTCCTAAAACGCTTTATAGCCAAGTTGACGTGTAGTCACTGTTGTAATGTAGGAAACGTGGCAGCCAATTTGCACACAGCAAGTTCCCACAAACAGCAATGAGATAAATGACCAGATAATCTGTTGTTTTTAGTGATGTTGATTGAGGGATAAATATTGGCCAGGACACCGGGGAGAACTCCCCTGCTCTTCATCGAAATAGTGCCATGGGATCTTTTACGTCCTTGTATCTTTATGGGGCCTCCGTTTAATGTCTCATCCGAAAGACGGCATCTCCGACAGTGCAGCGCACCCTCAGTACTGCACTGGGAGCATATGCCTAGATTTTATGCTCAGATCCCTGGCGTGGGATTTGAACCCGTGGCCTTCTGACTCAGAGGCGAGTGCTACCGACTGAGCCATGATTGACACTGGTGATTGGCGGGGGAATTTCCAGCGTCGAGTCTGTCAGAGCTAGGGCGGGTTTAGACAGGTTAGGGAGGGAGGGTTTAGACAGGTTAGGGAGGGTTTAGACAGGTTAGGGAGGGCGGGTTTAGACAGGTTAGGGAGGGAGGGTTTAGACAGGTTAGGGAGGGAGGGTTTAGACAGGTTAGGGAGGGCGGGTTTAGACAGGTTAGGGAGGGCGGGTTTAGACAGGTTAGGGAGGGAAGGTTTAGACAGGTTAGGGAGGGAAGGTTTAGACAGGTTAGGGAGGGAGGGTTTAGACAGGTTAGGGAGGGAGTGTTTAGACAGGTTAGGGAGGGAGGGTTTAGACAGGTTAGGGAGGGAGGGTTTAGACAGGTTAGGGAGGGAAGGTTTAGACAGGTTAGGGAGGGAAGGTTTAGACAGGTTAGGGAGGGAGGGTACAATGCAGGTTGCCTCAGAGCCCTGGGGAAGAGAACATGCAAAGCATCAAGGTGCTTGTGTCCCGTTGCTATCCAGAAACACCCCCCGCCCAACTGAAAAGCGCCCTCCTGTGAACATCGGGCGAGCACTGGGTCGGGTTGTGATGCCACGTGTGGTCAAACAGCCGCCACTCCCTGTCCCGGTTCAAACACGAGAGATGGCTAGCTGGGTGTGAAATCAGTTGGGTACTGCTAGCACCGGTGGCCCAAGAACATAGGAAGAGGAGTAGGCCATTCAGCCCCTCGAGCCTGTTCCGCCATTCAATTAGATCATGGCTGACCTGTATCTTAACTCCATCGACCCATCCTGGTTCCGTAACTCTTAATACCCTTGCCTAACAAAAATGCATCAGGCAGCAGAAGAGGGAAGATTCGTGGAGTAAGAGAATACACTGGAAAAAAAACTCAACACAATTTAAACAACAATTGCAGTCTGGGTTTAGCCAGAGGAAACCCAGAAATACACAGCGTTAGTGGGTGGGTGAAGAAGTAAGAGGAGAAGAAAACTGAGATCATCAGTTGAAACCTTCAGATGCACAAGATATAAAAAGCTTCGAAGCTCTGGGAACCATCCTGAGTTAATAGCAGCCCTCAACCTGGACAGACAGTGTCGGCTGTTCGTGGGTGGGAGTGCAATTCGGCCCCACTGCGAGACCCTCCCCAATTAAACAGCTTCCCAAGTCTCACTATCTGGGTTTACAGATAAAGACCGGCCACTTGGGTAAGGTACCAGAGGACGAGTGAACACGTGCAGGAAGAGAGTTTAGAAAGGGATGGGGGGTCAGCACCTTCAGGAGGCAGAGAGAGAGGGGAAACAACAACAACTTGCATTTATATAGCACCTTTAACATAATAAAATGTCTCAAGGCGCTTCACAGGAGTGTTATCGAGGAAAAATTTGACACCGAGCAATTTGACAAGGAGATATTAGGACAGGTGACCAAAAGCTTGGTCAAAGAGGTAGGTTTTAAGGAGTCTTTTAAAGAAGAGAGACAGGTTATTCAACCTCAAAACTGAGCTTAATCTTACATAAGAAATAGGAGCTGGAGTTGGCCATTTGGCCCTTCGAGCTTGCTCCGCCATTCAATAAGATCATGGCTGATCTTCTACCTCAACTGCACCTTCCCGCACTATCCCCATATCCCTTAATTCCCAAAACTTTATCGCTCTCTGTCTTGAATATACTCAATGACTGAGCATCCACAGCTCTCTGGGGTAGAGAATTCCAAAGATTCACAACCCACTGAGTGAAAAAATTTCTCCTCATCTCAGTCCTAAATGGCCGACCCCTTATTCTGACTCTGTGACCCCTGGTTCTAGATTCCCCAGCCAGGGGAAACATTTTCTCAGCATCCACCCTGTCAAGCCCCTTAAGTATTTTATATGTTTCAATTAGATCACCTCTCATTCTTCTAAACTCTAGGGAACCTAGGCCTTGTCTGCTCAATCTCTCCTCATAGGGCAATCCCCTCATCCCAGGAACCAGTCTAGTGAACCTTCGTTGTACTCCCTTCTAAGGCAAGTATGTCTTTCCCTAGGTAAGGAGACCAGAACTGTACACAGTACTCCAGGTGTGGCCTCACCAATGCCCTGTATAATTGTAGTAAGACTTCTTTACTCTTATACTCTAATCCATTTGTAACAAAAGCGAACATACCATTTGCTTTCCTAATTGCTTGCTGTACTGCATGTTAACTTTCTGTGATTCATGTACAAGGACACCCAGGTCCCTCTGAATGCAAACATTTCCCGGTCTCTCACCATTCAAAAAATATTCTGCTTTTTTGTTTTTCCTACCAAAGTGGATAACTTTACACTTCCCCACATTGTATTCCATTTGCCATGTTCTTTCCCACTCAGTCAACCTGTCTAAATCTCTCTGCAGCCTCTTTGCATCCTCCTCACAGCTTACTTTCCCACCTAACTTTGTATCATCAGCAAACTTGGATACGTTACACTCATTAATATAGATTGTAAATGGCTGAGGCCAAAGCGCTGATCCTTGCGGTACCCCGCTAGTTACAGCCTGTCAACCCGAAAAAGTCCCGTTTATTCCTATTCTCATCTGATGTCCAGGAGCCTTGCCTGATTTGTTTCTCCCTCCCTAGCCAGGGTGCTGAGGCCAATTGAAGTTTCCCCCACGTTGATTCTGGACAAGACCAGTGCATTCAACACAAACCAAGGATTGTACCCAGGGACTGGTGAGAAGAAAGGAGTGGGATCAGCACCAGCCACACAGCAGCTCAAAACCTCGGGCATTTAATGAGGGTCATATAACACCAGGCAGATAATTGATCAACTTTATCTTAGGGAGGGGAAGGTTTAGCAGCATTAAACACAGTGGGGGGGGAACAATGAGGCTTGCTCCGGCACTGCGGGTTTAATATTACACAATAAACAGTACTATAAAGCAACTCGGACCTCACGTAGAGGACTTAATGGATCGGCTAATCAATATCAGGAAACGTCACGGGCCCCATTAACTCCTCATTACTACATTAGTAAACCAACATAATACTGCCAGGGCACAAATCAATGCAGAGCCCAGCACTGATGGAAGTCGAGTTCAAAGCTGAAAAAATGAGTTGGAAGAAAAATTTTGAGTTGAAAGTATTTCACACAGAAGGTGGGTATATTCTGACACGAGGCACAATTGGCAGCGGTGAAGGATCGGAGCAGCAGGATTGCGAGTTTGCGCCGATGATGTACCACGCAGTAAGTCTAAGGTGCCAGGATGACCTGTGCCACCCATCACCTCCCCCTGCTCTGCGGGTATGGACAGGGGGGAAAATAAGCAGAGGGCCAGTTGTGTCAGCCGTGGTTCAGTGGACAGCATTCTCGCCTCAGAGTTGGAAGGTCGTGGGTTCAAGTCCCACTCCAGGGACTTGAGCCCATCATCCAGGCTGACACTCCCAGTGGAAGACTGAGGGAGTGCTGCACTGTCAGAGGTGCCGTTAAACTGCGGCCTCATCTGTCCTCTGAGGTGGACGTAAAAGATTCCATGGCAATATTTCGAAGAGTAGAGAAGTTCCCCTCAGTGTCCTGGCCAATATTTATCCCCCAACCAACATCACTAAAAAACAGATAATGTGGTCACTACCACATTGCTGTTTGTGGGAGCTTGCTGTGCACAAATTGGCTGCCACGTTTCCTACATTACCACAGTGACTGCACTTCAAAAACAACTTCATTGGCTGTCAAGCCATTTGGGACGTCCTGAGGCCGCGAAAGGCGCTGTAGAAATGTAAGTTCTATCTTTGCACTGCCATGGAACATGCTGCACATCCGTGAGCCCAGACAGCCTTCCCCCCCTCCCCTTCACTGTACTGGTGTGACATTTCCATCCGGGCCTCATGGTCTCTGTGGGAGAGAACTGCAAAAATTAGTGTCAGATTTGAGGGCAGTGTCTGCACCGTGGACCCAGCCCCGCTGGGAAATGCACCGCGGCTGCCTGAACACATTTCACTTAGGATGCTTAGAAGCTGTCATGAGACAAGAATCCATAATCCCCCCATGGCCTGCGCTGAATCTGAAGCTAAGACGGCAGAGGTCACTGAAAGGTGTTTTAAAACTCCCTGGTACCTAACATATATATACATATATATAAAAAATATCTTCAAATTGTTCCTACTGGTGTGAACGAGATTAAGTTCAGGAATACAGACGGGTGAGGTCAGTAACCTTCACGCAGAAGCAGCTGGTCACCCCTGCCTGCCTGCCATCTCCATTTAATGAAACCTTACAGGGAGCTGTCTGAGCTCGGGGGGCAAGTGGTGAAGGACAGTACAGACACAGCCAGCGGATTGTTGTACCCCAGTCGGCTCCTTATGTTGCACTCTTTCCCCCCCGCACCCCCTCCAATCTTGCCTTATTTTACTGTGCCCGTTATATTATCTTCTAATTTACAACAGAAATTAAAACAGAAATCTTGAGGGCAAACGCCGGTGGCCACATATATTGCAACTGTCTAAAAGAAAATATTACTCTCAAAGGTCCTCCTTCCCCCCCCCTCCCCCCCAAGGAATCTTGGAAATTATAGCCAGTGCTAGATTTTCAACTGGAACTATCTACCCCTGTACCCTTTTATATTCTTCCTTTTCAAATACTTATCCTTTTAAATGCTGTTATAGGCTCTGCCTCAATGTCCACTTGTGGTAAAGCATTCCAACAATAACAACTTGCATTCATGTAGTGACTTAAATGTAGTAAAACGTCCCAAGGCACTTCACAGGAGCGTAAAGCAGACAAAAATTGACACCGAGCCACACAAGGAGATATTAGGACAGGTGACCAAAAGCTTGGTCAAAGTGGCAGGTTTGAAGGATGGCCTTAAAGGAGGAGGGAGAGGTTTAGGGAGGGAATTCCAGAGCTTATGGTCTTGACGCCTGAAGGCACGGCCACCAATGGTGGAGTGAAGGGAGTGGGGGATGCGCATGAGGCCAGAATTGGAGGAGCGCATGAGGCCAGAATTGGAGGAGCGCAGAGATCTACAGTCATACCGTGTAGCTACTGCCGCTGCATTCTAGGCTGGTCCACCCGGGGGTGGGGGGGGAGGAGGGAAAGTTCATGTAAAATGTAAAAGAAAAAGCTTCCCGATGGCTTAGCAGGTTTATCCAGTGAGCAGCTGAACCATACGGTTGACTATGGTTCAAGGCTTGATCCCCAGTCTAAGTTATCCCATCTTGGAGTGGTGGCGGCAGCAGCAGTACAATTGGCCTCGGCACCCCGGGGTACGAAGGGGAAAATCAGCATCAACCACTTCGAATCACCATCCAGTGCGCCCCTGCTGGACGAGGAAAGGACTGGGCTCAGCCTTTAATGGCCAATCCCCCCCCCCCGCAACCCCGTCCCCCAATACAGTCCAGTCAAATGACCCGCTAACAATTATCAAGGCTCACACTACAATTGTGGCCATTTGGGGCAAAGTATTGAAGGGTAGTCCAACGCCCAGCGCCGATTCACCAGAACGTTACCAGGGCACCAAGGATTAGATTACAAGGAGAGATTACATAAACTAGGCTTGTATTCCCTGGAATATAGAAGGTTAAGGGGTGATTTGATAGAGGTTTTTTAGAATTTTGAACAGAATCAATAGGGTAGATAGAAACGTTTCCACAGGTGAGCGAGTCTAGGACAAGGGGACATAACCTTAAAATCAGAGCCAGGCCATTCTTCACGCAAAGGGTGGTAGAAGTGTGGCACCCTCTCCCACAAAAAGCAGTAGATTCTGGGGCTCAATTAATCATTTTAAATCTGAGATCGATAGATTTTTGCTAGCCAAGGGTATAAAAAGAAATGGAACCAAGGCAGGTGGATGGAGGTAAGATACAGAATAGCTACGGCCTCACTGAATGGAAGGACAGGCTCAAGGGGCTGAATGGCCTATTCCTGTTCTTATGTTCCTATCTATACTCCAGCCATCGATTCAATGTCTTTAGGGTGGGGCAGGCTGGCATGGTGAAGGAAGTAAGAAAAATTTAAATTATTCAACCAAAAAACAAACAAAAATGTGGTCAGAAACCTGTGTACAGCTGCACAGATTCAGTAATCTGGTTGCTGGGGAGGAGGTTGTGAGGAGGGGATGTGACTGGCCATATTTTAGAGAAGGTCTTGGAGGATCCCCTTTTTTTTATTCATTCATGGGATGTGGGCATCGCTGGCAAGGCCAGCATTTGTTGCCCATCCCTAATTGCCCTGAGAAAGTGGCCTTCTTGAACCGCTGCAGTCCGTGTGGTGAAGGTACCCCCACAGTGCTGTTAGGGAGGGAGTTCCAGGATTTTGACCCAGCGACGATGAAGGATCGGCCAATATATTTCCAAGTCAGGATGGTGTGTGACTTGGAGGGGAATTTGGAATGGTGGTGTTCTCATGCGCCTGCTGCCCTTGTCCTTCTAGGTGGTAGAGGTCGCGGGTTTGGGAGGTGCTGCCGAAGAAGCCTTGGCGAGTTGCTGCAGTGCATTTGTAGATGGTACACACTGCAGCCATGGTACAAGCGGTGGTGGAGGGAGTGAACGTTTAAGGTGGTGGATGGGGTGCCAATCAAGCGGGCTGCTTTGTCCTGGATGGTGTCGAGCTTCTTGAGTGTTGTTGGAGCTGCACTCATCCAGACAAGTGGAGAGTATTCCATCACACTCCTGACTTGGATCCTGCTTTGTGCCTGTTCTGCTTTGCACATATTTAAGGCCTTATTTTTCTTTATATTCCCAAACATGAATACTTGAAAATCATTCCAGCGCCCACAGATATTCAAAAATTCGATACAAAACATTTGTTCCCTATTAAAAATACATTTTCAGTGACTGTATTTTCACACTTCTCTCTCACTATGGTGCCACATTACTAATGCAACCTGCCCACCTCAATATGGCATCTCAGGCATCCAATAATTGCTTGAAAAATGTTGTCTACACTGATTGGAGGAGTATTAAGGCAGGAACAGCAATGCCAACAGCCATTACAACACTGTTTTATCTATCTTAAATATATCTAAGGAAAAGATACTTGCACCTTCTTCTCCACAGACAAAAAAATTGACACCGAGGCACATAAGGATAAATTAGGGCAGGTGACCAAAAGCTTGGTCAAAGAGGTAGGTTTTAAGGAGCATCTTAAAGGAGGGAAGAGAGGTAGCGAGACAGAGAGGTTTAGGGAGGGAATTCCAGAGCTTAGGGCCGAGGCAGCTGAAGGCACGGCCGCTAATGGTTGAGTGATTATAATCATTCAATAAGATCATGGCTGATCTTCAACCTCAACTCCACTTTCCCGCCTGATCCCCACATCCCTTCCTGTCGAAAAATCTATGGATCTCAGCCTTGAATATACTCAATGACTGAGCATCCACAGCCATCTGGGATAGAGAATTCCAAAGATTCACAACCCTTTTGTGGCAGGGGTTGGGAGGGTGAATTCCAGAGCTTTGGGCCGAGACTGCTAAAGGCACAGCCGCCAATGGTAAAAGATAATTGGCAAAAAATCCAGGGGGGAAATGAGAAGAATTTTTTTGGAAACGCAGCGAGTTGTTGTGATCTGGAACGCGCTGCCTGAAAGGGCGGTGGAAGCAGATTCAACAGTAACTTTCAAAAGATAATCGAATACTTGAAAAAGAGAAATCTGCAGGGCTAGGGGGAAAGAGCAGGGGAGTGGGACTAATTGAAGAGCTCTTTCAAAGAGCCAGCACAGGCCCGGTGGGCCGAATGGCCTCCTTCTGTGCTGTGTGATATCGGACTATCCCGCCCTCACAGGAGCAGCCGTGTGGTAAAGAGCAGTTGAAGAGGCTCGAAAGATATAAAGCGAAATGGACTAAAACACACATGATACATCCCTGAAAGACACAACAATCGCTTTCAGCCTCCAGGTCGAAACCAGCGAGCAAAAAAATAAAATAAAATAATCTCAAAAAAAGTAGTGCTTTGTCACTTGCATCTGATGAATAATTAAAGGAGGTGAGGTCTGTCTACGGATTGGCAATTTCTTAGTATCTAATATTCTTTCCACTTTCACCTCTCGGCAGTCAGCTGCAAGAACGATCTGTCTCGCATGAAAAGGGCAGAAATATCTCGACTATCAAACAAGCTTTGTCATTTCGTAGGACTTTGCAGAAATTACCAGCAACATCAAACTGCATCAGTAATTTCACTCCCGAGCTTCAAAGTCATGGGCAAATAATGAACTGCTGATGCACAGCGACTGAGGAATGAAAAGTCTTGTCGACGGGATTATCTGTGGAGGAGTTTTTTTCTCCCATCCCCGTTAGGAGTATTTAATATTCAGCCACATTTTTTTGTTGTTGAAAAAAAGACACGCACACAACATTCAGCATTTAACAGTCTACTGTCGGGTTGCCAAGCCTCCAGGATTGGCCCGGAGTCTCCAGGAATTAAAGATTAATCTCCAGGACAACTGCCGCCAGCAAAGTCGGAAGAAAAATAAAATCCTAAGGGCAGTAAAAAAAAGTGTATTTTTTTAAAATTTTGGACAAGGGGGAAAAAAAGGGCCGTCTGACTGACAGTCAAGAATCATCCAATCAGGTAACGAAGAGTCTATTCACTTTCCAATCGGTGAGGGGAGGCGGGGCACTGCGAGGATGGGCATGTGGGGCGACCAATGGCGGGAGTGTGGGGGCGGGGCAGTTGGAGGCAGAAAGTCACGTGATGACAGCTCCAGGAATATCTCCAACCAGAGTTGGTAACCCTACCTCTGGCAGCTTTAGTGCAGAGGTACTCACTTTTGAGCTTCAGCCTTGCTCTCATGCTCCTACTATCAAGCACTTATTATTTGAAAGTTCTCTCACAATCTTTCCCTGTTTTTAAAAAAAAATTAATCTCTCATCCTCTTCCTCCCATCGCTGAATCCGAGGTGTCAGCTGTGGCTCAGTGAGCTGCACTCTCGCCTCCGAGTTGGAAGGTTGTGAGTTCATCGTCCCACTCCTGACATCTGAGCACATAATCCAGGCTGACGCAGAGAATCACCTGCAATGGCTTCTCTTCCCGCTCCCACATCGTTACCTCTGGGGTTCCCCAAGGATCTATCCTTGGCCCCCTCCTATTTCTCAGCTACATGCTGCCCGTCAGTGACATCATCCAAAAACATAGCATCAGTTTCCACATGTACGCTGATGTCACCCTACTCTACCTCACCATCACTTCTCTCGACCACTCCATGGTCTCTAAATTATCTGACTGCTTGTCTGACATCCAGTACTGGATGAGTAGAAATGTTCTCCAATTAAATATTGGAAAGTCCAAAGTCATTGTCTTCGGACTCTGCCACAAACTCCGTTCCCCAGCCGCCAACACCCCGACACCATCCCTCTCCCGAGCATCTGTCTGAGGCTGAACCAGACTGTTCACAACCTTGGTGTCATTTTTGACCCTGAAATGAGCTTCCGACCACATATCCACACCATAACTAAGACCGCCTATTTCCACCTCCGTAACATCGCCCGTCTTCGCCCTTGCCTCAGCTCATCTGCTGCTGAAACCCTCATCTATGCCTTTGTTACCTCTAGACTTGACTATTCCAACACACCCCTGGCCTCCCACATTCCACCCTACATAAACTTGAGGTCATCCAAAACTCTGCTGCCCGTGTCCTAACTTGCACCAAGTCCTGTTCACCCATCACCCCTGTGCTCACTGACCTACATTGGCTCCCGGTTAAGCAACGCCTCGATTTTAAAATTCTCATCCTTGTTTTCAAATTCCTTCATGGCTTCACTCCCCCCATCTCTGTAATCTCCTCCAGCCCCACAACCCTCCGAGATATCTGCGCTCCTCTAATGTATCCCTGATTTTAATTGCTCCACCATTGGTAGCCATGTCTTCTGTTGCCTAGGCCCTAAGCTCTGGAATTCCCTCCTTAAACCTCTCTTCCCTCCTTTAAGACGCTCCTTAAAACCTACCTCTTGTCATCTGCCTTAATTTCTCCTTATGTGGCTCGGTGCCAATTTTTTTTGTCTTATAATACTCTTGTGAAGCGCCTTGGGACGTTCGACTACGTTAAATGCGCTATATAAATACAAGTTGTTGTTGTTGACACTCCAGTGCAGTACTGAGGGAGCTCAGCTGCATTGTCGGAGGTGTTGTCTTTCAGATGAGATATTGAACCGATGCCCCGTCTGCCATCTCAGGTGGACGTAAAGCACTATTTTGAAGAAGAGCAGGGGAGTTCGCTCTGTGTATTTATTTATATTTATCCCTCAACCAACATCACTAAAACAGGTTATCTGGTCATGATTTCATTGCTATTTGTGGGAGCTTGCTGTGCGCAAATTGGCTGCCACGTTTCCTACATTACAACGGTGACTACACTTCAAAAGTACTATGGGACATCCTGAGGTCATGAAGGTCACTATATAAATGCAAGTCTTTCTTTTTTCTTGCATATGAGTCATCAGCTGAGGCCAAGAGACAGGTGTATCGGCCGATGAAAGGCCTCTGGTAGGCTACACACAAGCTTATTACTGGTACTGCTGTCTCAGTGGGTGTCAAATCAGCCACAGTTGCTACAAGCAACTTTTTTCTTTTAGAAAACTGGGCTGGTAGATGGCAAATGCAGTTTCACTACAGATAACTGTAAATCTCTGTGTAGAAGTAGAAGCAAGGAACCAAAATGGGTCTAATGAAAGGGAGGAACAGAATGAAATCAGTATTTATAGGGAAATGGCATTAGGGAAATTGACGGGATTGAAGGCTGATAAATCCCCAGGGCCTGATAATCTACATCCTAGGGTACTTAAGTGATGCGCTATCAATTACTCATAAAAGACTGAGAGTTAAGAGAGTAACTAAAGGCTTTTATTAACAAAAGAATGAAGGTCTGCCTCGAGTGGTCGACCGGTCCAGAAATACAAAGGGCTGGGGAGCAGTCACCTTTATACTCGGACTTGTGGGAGGAGTCAGCCGAGGCATGTCCAGGCATGTACACAGTGGAATACAAACAGTGGTTTACCACATTCACCCCTTGTTTAAAATTGAGTCCGGCGGGGTGAAGTGTATTAAAAGTTAGTGTATTGGAGTCTCTCCGGAGGTCTTGTCTGCCGCTGTGATCGGCGTGGCGACGGCAGGGGTAGTGGAGCTTCCGGCGTTGAGTCCTGCGTGGGCTGTGGCACAGGCGTGTCGTCCTCGTAGATGTCGAGCGGGTCGCGGGGCCCAGGCCTGCCGTCTGCTGGGGCTGGATATCGGATCGTGGGGGGGGGGGTGGTAGTGAGTAGTGGGTTACTGCGGCCCCCGAGGGTGCAAGGTCTCTTATGGAGACTGTGTCCTCCCGCCCGTCCGGGTATGCAATGTAAGCATACTGGGGGTTGGCGTGGAGGAGGTCGACCCTCTCGACCAGGGGGTCCGTTTTATGGGTCCTCACGTGCCTTCTCAGTAGGACCGGCCCTGGGGACGTCAGCCATGGCGGTAGCGATGTCCCCGATGTGGACTTCCTTGGGAAGACAAACATTTTCTCATGAGGGGTGGCGTTAGTGGCAGTGCAGAGCAGTGACCGAATAGCGCATCGGGGAGCACATCCTGCCAGCGGGAGGTTGGAAGGCCCCTAGACTTTAAGGCTAGCAGGGCGGCCTTCCAAACTGTCGCATTTTCTCTTTCCACCTGTCCGTTCCCCCGGGGGTTGTAACTGGTGGTCCTGCTTGTGGCAATACCCCTAGTTAGCAGGTACTGACGGAGTTCGTCGCTCATAAACGATGAGCCCCGGTCGCTATCGATATAGCTGGGGAAACCGAACAGGGTGAAGAGGTCGTTCAGACATTTAATGACCGTGGCACTGGTCATGTCCGGGCAGGGGATGGCGAACGGGAAACGGGAGTACTCATCAATAATATTGAGGAAGTACACATTGCGGTCGGAGGAGGGGAGAGGCCCTTTAAAATCAACGCTCAGGCGCTCGAAGGGGCGAGTGGCTTTTATCAGGTGGGTCCTGTCTGGTCTATAAAAGTGCGGTTTGCACTCAGCGCAGACTTGGCAGTTCCTGGTCATGGTCCTGACCTCCTCAATAGAGTAAGGCAGGTTGCGGGCCTTGATGAAGTGGAAGAACCTGGTGACCCCCGGGTGGCAGAGGTCATTGTGGAGGGCCCGCAGTCTATCGATCTGCGCGCTGGCGCAGGTGCCACGCGATAGCGCATCCGGGGGTTCATTGAGCTTCCCGGGCCGGTACAAGATCTCGTAATTGTAGGTGGAAAGTTCGATTCTCCACCTCAAGATCTTGTCATTTTTGATTTTGCCCCTCTGCTTGTTGTTAAACATGAAAGCAACTGAACGTTGGTCAGTGAGCAGGGTAAATCGTTTTCCGGCCAGGTAGTGCCTCCAATGACGCACAGCCTCCACAATCGCCTGGGCCTCCTTCTCAACAGCGGAGTGTCTGGTCTCCGGGCCTTGGAGGGTTCGTGAAAAGAAGGCCACGGGTCTCCCCGCCTGATTGAGGGTAGCGGCCAGGGCAAAGTCGGACGCGTCGCTTTCCACCTGGAAGGGGATGGATTCGTCCACTGCGTGCATGGTGGCTTTGGCAATGTCTTCCTTGATACGGTGGAAGGCTAAGCGGGCCTCTGCCGTCAAGGGAAAAGAGGTGGACTTGATCAGCGGATGGGCCTTGTCCGCATAGTAGGGGACCCACTGGGCATAATAGGAGAAAAACCCTAGGCACCTCTTCAGGGCCTTGAGGCAGTGGGGCAGTGGGAGTTCCAGAAGGGGACGCATCCGGTCGGGGTCGGGGCCGATGACTCCGTGTTCCACAACACAGCCAAGGATGGCGAGGCGGTTTGTGCGGAATATGCACTTCTCCTTGTTATATGTCAGGTTCAGGAGTTGGGCGGTGCGGAGGAATTTTTCGAGGTTTGCGTCATGGTCCTGCAAGTCACGGCCGCAGATGGTCACATTGTCCAGATATGGGAAAGTGGCCTGCAACGTATTTTGATCTACCATCCGGTCCATCTCCCTTTGGAAGACGGAGACCCCATTGGTGACGCCAAAGGGAACCCTAAGGAAGTGGTAGAGGCGGCCGTTTGCCTCAAAGGCAGTATACTGGCGGTCCTCAGGGCGGATAGGGAGCTGGTGGTACGCTGATTTCAGGTCAATGGTCGAGAAGACGCGGTACTGCGCGATCTGGTTGACCATATCAGCTATGCGGGGGAGTGGGTAGGCGTCCAGCAGGGTGTAGCGATTTATTGTCTGGCTGTAGTCGATGACCAGGCGCTGCTTCTCGCCGGTCTTAACGACCACAACCTGGGCTCGCCAGGGGCTGGTGCTGCCCTCAATAATCCCTTCCTTCAGGAGACGCTCCACTTCGGTTTTAATGAAAACCCTGTCCCCGGCACTGTATCGCCTGCTCTTTGTGGCGATGGGCTTACAGTCGGGGGTGAGGTTAGCAAACAGTGGGGGGGGGTGACTCTGAGTGTGGAGAGGTTGCACCTGGTGCGCGGCGGGCAATTTGGGAGCTGCTGGCTGCGGACTGTGAGTGGGGGTAGGGGTCCACTGTACGCCATCGTAACACTTTTAAGGTGGCACTGAAAATCTAACCCCAGCAGGACGGCAGCGCAGAGGTCGGGCAGGACCAGAAGTTTAAAATGATCGTACACGGTCCCGTCTACTACGAGTGTCACTACGCAGTAGCCGCCGATGTCCGCCGACTGGGACTCGGAGGCCATAGAAATCCGCTGGTGCGCAGGCAGGACTGGGAGAGAGCAACGCCGCACCGTGTCGGGGTGGATGAAGCTCTCCGTGCTCCCAGAGTCAAAAAGGCAGATTGTATCGTGGCCATTTACCTTAATGTCCATTGTGGAACTGGCCAGCTGGTGCGGTCTCGCTTGGTCCAGTGTAACGGATGCCAGCGTAGGGGTCGGTGTGCCGCTGCGGGTATCAGATGAGGCGGTGTTGGGGGCCTGCTGCGTTCCGGCTGTCGTCCAAGATGGCGGCGTCCATGATCCCCATGTGGCTGGAGGCGTCCAAAATGGCTGCTGTACCGGTGGTTCGCACATGGCCGGGGAGGCCCAAGATGGTGGCCCGCATGGCCCACACGCGGCGCTGCTGGGGTTCGGCTTTGGCCCTGCAGACGTTAGCGTAGTGTCCCTTCTTCCCGCAGCCCGAGCAGATCGCGTTTTTCGCCGGGCAGCGCGCTCTGGGGTGTTTTGCCTGGCCACAGAAGTAGCATTTCTGGCCTTGGGGCACTGCTGTCTGGCCTTGGGACACTGCTGCGGTAGTTGGGCCGTTGCTGGGGTGTGGCTGGGGTGGCACGGCGCTATGAGGCGGTCCTACCGTGTCCCAGGCTGTCATTCCCCGCGGCGTCCCCGGTGCAGAGGAGTAGGCATCCATGCCCCGGTAGGCTGCATCCAATGATAGTGCGAGTTCAGAGGCCTTGTTGAGGTCGAGGTCACTCTGCTCCAACAGTCGCTGTCGGGTGTAATTGGATCTGTGGCCCGCTACAAAAGCGTCCCGGATAAGTTCCTCTGTGTACACGGCGGCCTTTACATCCTTACAACCACAGGCCCGGCCAAGCACAGACAGTGCCTGAAGGTATTCCACGGTCGATTCCCCAGGTTGTTGTTTACGACTCCCCAGAAGGTGCCTGGCGTACACTTCGTTCACTGGGCGCGTGTACTGGTCCTTGAGGAGCTTGATAGCGTCCGCGTACGAGGTCGCGTCTTGGATGACCGAGTACACTCGGTGGTTCACTTTGGAGGTCAGGACATCCAGTTTGTCCTCGTCCGATTTGATTGCTGCGGAGGCGGTCAGGAATTTTTCGAAACACTTAAGCCAGTGAGTAAACTTGGTGGATGAGTCCGCCTCCCGATGATCTAAGTCCAGGCATGCTGGTGTGAGGATCTTCTCCATTATAAAAATTTTGTTAATAAAATTGATGCGCTATCAATTACTCATAAAAGACTGAGAGTTAAGAGAGTAACTAAAGGCTTTTATTAACAAAAGAATGAAGGTCTGCCTCGAGTGGTCGACCGGTCCAGAAATACAAAGGGCTGGGGAGCAGTCACCTTTATACTAGGACTTGTGGGAGGAGTCAGCCGAGGCATGTCCAGGCATGTACACAGTGGAATACAAACAGTGGTTTACCACATTAAGGAAGTGGCCCTAGAAATTGCTGGTCATCTTCCAAAATTCTATAGACTCTGGAACAGTTCCCATGGATTGAAGGGTAGCTAATATAACCCCACTATTTAAAAAAGGTGGTAGAGAGAAAACGGGGAATTATAGACCGGTAAGCCTGACATCGGTAGTGGGGAAAATGCTAGAGTCCATTATAAAAGATATAATAGCAGAGCACTTGGAAAACAGTGACAGGATCAGACAAAGCCAACATGGATTTACAAAAGGTAAATCATGCTTGGCTAATCTACTGGAATTTTTTGAGGATGTTACTGGTAGAATAGATAAGGGAGAACCAGTGGATGTGGTGTATTTGGATTTTCAGAAGGCTTTTGATAAGGTCCCGCCTAAGAGATTAGCGTGCAAAGTTAAAGCATGTGGGATTGGGGGTAAGGTACTGACTTGGATAGAGATATGGTTGGCAGACAGGAAGCAAAGAGTTGGAATAAACGGGTCTTTTTCCGAGTGGCAGGCAGTGACTAGTGGGGTACCGCAGGGATCGGTGCTAGGACCCCAGCTATTCACAATATATATAAATGATCTAGACGAGGGAGCTAGATGTAATATCTCCAAGTTTGCAGACGACACAAAGCTGGGTGGGCGTGTGTGCTGTGAGGAGGATGCAGAGAAACTCCAGTATGATTTGGACAGGTTGGGTGATTGGGCAGATGCATGGCAGACGCAGTATAATGTGGATAAATGCGAGGTTATCCACTTTGGTGGCAAAAACAGGAAGGCAGGTTATTATCTGAACAGCAACAGATTGGGAAAAGGGGAAGTGCAATGAGACCTGGGTGTCCTTGTGCACCAGTCGCTGAAGGTAAGCATGCAGGTGCAGCAGGCGGTTAAGAAGGCAAATGGTATGTTGACCTTCATAGCGAGAAGATTCGAGTGCAGGAGCAAGGATGTCTTGCTGCAGTTGTACAGGGCCTTGGTGAGACCACACCTTGAGTATTGTGTGCAGTTTTGGTTGCCTTATCTGAGGAAGGATGTTCTTGCCATGGAGGGAGTGCAGCGAAGATTCACCAGACTGATACCTGGGATGGCAGGAATGACGTATGAAGAGAGATTGGGTCAATTAGGCTTATATTCGCTAGAGTTTAGAAGAATGAGAGGGGATCTCATTGAAACTTCTAAAATTCTAACAGGACTAGACAGACTAGATGCAGGAGGGATGTTCCCGATGGCGGGGGAGTCCAGAACCAGGGGTCACAGTCTAAGGATAAGGGGTAAGCCATTTAGGACTGAGATGAGGAGGAATTTCTTCACCCAGGGAGTGGTGAACCTGTGGAATTCTCTACCACAGAAGGCAGTGGAGGCCAATTCATTAAATATATTCAAGAAGGAGTTAGATATATTTCTTAAGGCTAAAGGGATCAAGGGATATGGGGAGAAAGCAGGGACAGGGTACTGAATTTGGATGATCAGCCATGATCTCATTAAATGGCGGAGCAGGCTCGAGGAGCCGAATGGCCTACTCCTGCTCCTATTTTCTATGTTTCTATGAAATAAGGAAGTGTGTGCTAAACGGAACAGTGGGTCAGTATTGCTAGCTCTGTGACCTTCAACAGCCCTACAACCCTCCGGGAACTCTGTGTTCCTCCAATTCTGGCCCAATATTCTTCGCTCCATCATTGGCGGCCGTGCCTTCAGCTTTCTAGGCCCTAAGCTCTGAAATTCCCTCCTTAAACCTCTCTCTCCTCTTTTAAGACCCTCCTTAAGACTACCTCTTTGACCAAGCTTTTGGTCACCTGTCCTCATGTGGCTCAGTGCCAAATTTTGTCTGATAACGCTCCTGTGAAGCGTCGTGGGATGTTTTACTACATTAAAGGCGCTATATAAATACAGGTTGTTGTTATGCTGATCAGGAAGGTAATTTTGGGGGTTATTGAGAAGCAACTGTTGAAACTGTGATGATAATGTTACTGTATAATTCACTGCTTAGACCCTGCCTGTGCAGTACTGGTCTGCACATTGTATACATCCCTTGGGAAGGTGTAACACACAGCAAGCAAGGCAATCCGAAGGAATACCAACCTAAATTCTGAGCAAAGGTTGAGGAGGCTAGGCGGGCTTTTGTTTGAAAGGAGACAACTCCAAGGTAATCTGAGAGAAGTCTTTATAAAATGGAAACAGATGAACGAGTTTTATTAAGGCAAAATCATTTGCGGGTTCAAGAAACGAGGGGCGTAACCAAGGAAATTAGGAGCAAATGAGCAATTTTTTGGCGCAATGGGTCATGACATTTGGGAACAGGTTACCGTGGAAGCAAATAATGGACCAAGAGGTAAAGTGATGCGTTCCTGGAGACAGAAGGCATTGATGGAGATGGCTGGTGTTCTGGCCGACATTCATCCTTCAACCAACATCACTACTTGTCGCTAGCCATAAAGAGAGTGGGCGGTTTCTAAAAAAAAAACTTTACATCCCTACACCTGTAAGGTGAACGTTGCTGGTCAGCATTCCCTTACAGATATTTCAATCACACTGCTGCCCAGGGCAAATCCCCCCCAGGTCTAAAACCAGAGCTGGTTGCTAAGCTCCATGCGCTGTTGCAGGAAATGATGTCACACAAGCCCTTCTTCTGGCTCCCCAATTGGAGTGATTTCTATAAAGAATAGGAGGTGTTTCATATTTTATAAAAACAGCAAGTAAAAGAAAGAACTTGCATTTATATAAGAACATAAGAATTGGGAGCAGGAGTCGGCCATATAGCCCTTCGAGCCTGCTCTGCCATTCAATAAGATCATGGCTGATCTTCTACCTCAACTCTACCTTCCCGCACTATCCCCATATCCCTTGATTCCCAAAAATCTACCAATCTCAGTCCTGAATATGCTCAACGACTGAGCATCCACCCGCCCTCTGGGGTAGAGAATTCTAAAGATTCACAACCTTCTGAGTGAAGAAATTCCTCCTCATCTCAGTCCTAAATGGCCGACCCCTTATCCGGAGACTATGACCCCTAGTTCGAGACACTCCAGCCAGGGTAAACAGCTTCTCAGCATCTACCATCCCTCTCAGAATTTTATACGTTTCAATAAGATCACCTCTCATTCTTCTAAACTCCAGAGAGTATCGGCCCAATCTACTCGATCTCTCCTCATAGGGCAACCCTCTCATCCCAGAGATCAAACTAGTGAACCTTTGTTGCAGCGCCTCTAATGCAAGTATATCCTTCCTTAGTGCGCCTTTCATGCCCTCCAAACATCCCAAAGCGCTTCAAAGAATTACTTTGTAGTGTAATCGCTGTTGTAATGTGATAAGGTGCGGCAGCCAATTTGCGCACAGCAAGGTCCCACAAACAGCAATGAGATAAATGACCAGATAATCTGTGTTGTTTGAGGGTTCAATGTTGGCCAGGACACCGGTGGTGAGGGAGAACTCCCTGTGCTCTTCTCTAGTAAAGTGCCGTGGGATCTTATACGTCCACCTGTACAAGCAGACAGGTTCTTGGTTTAATATCTCCTCCGAAGCGCAGCACGCCTGACAAAGCACTGCTCCCCCAGTCAGTACCGCAGTGTCAGACTTCACCCTGTGCTCAAACACTGTAGCGGGGCTCGAGTCCACCACCATCTGATCGAGGGCGAGAGTGCGACCACAGAGACAAGCTGACACTTGCCAGTCATTACCAATCCCATCCGCAGATGCCTCAATGCTACACAGAGAGAGAAGGTGCACGCACAGCAACACATAACACACGGCAGCAAGCCCTATCAGCTTCACTAAAAATAAGGGCAGACGAGCCAAACCCAATGAATTATTGAGGCTGTAATGATACAATAATTGTGATTAAGTACAGTGTCCAAGCTGGGATAACGGGATCATCTGTTTCTGTCATTAGACTGGTAATCATGAAGTATGAGGTATTATAGCCAAACAAAGTGGATGGTGGTCTGAAGCCTCATATTAAGAAACTCTAATTCAATACATCTACACAAATGCTTTTACAGGAAGGGAGGGAAACAGTGCAAGGAACAGGTCCAACCCTTGGTTTTTAATGTATGTGAAGCGCATTGAGACCTTTCTGAGCAACGTTATATATATATATATATATAGATTCACAGAGGGACACAGAGAGGCCCCAAAGCCTGGGACTCCATTTAAACCGCCCGGCCCAAAACAGCCCTGGCAACGCCGGGCTCCCCCCAGCTAGTATATATATATAAAACCAGCTCTTGCTGCTCCAGTGCAGTACTGAGGGAGGGCTGCACCGTCGGAGGTCCTGTCTTTCGGATGAGAATTTAAATCGAGGCCCCGTCCGCTCTCTCAGGTGGGCGTAAAAGATCCCAGGGCACATTTTCGAAGGAGAGCAGGGGAGTTCTCCCCGGTGTCCTGGCCAATATTTATCCCTCAACTAAGAGCACTTAAAAATAGATGATCTGGTCATTAATCTCATTGTAGTTTGTGGGACGTTGCTGTGTGCAAATTGGCTGCCGCGTTTCTTACTTTACAAAGAAAGACTTGCATTTATATAGCGCCGTTCATGACCTCAGGATGTCACAAAGTGTTTTACAGCCGATTAACTACTTTTTGAAGTGTGGTTATGGTTGTAATGTAGGAAACAATGACTACATTTCAAAAAAAGTACTTATTTGGCTGTAAAGTGCTTTGGGGCGTCCTGAGATCATGAAAGGCGCGATATAAATACAAGTTCTTTCTTTTCTTTTACTGGTGATTCTGCAGGGACAGAGAGGCACTGGATTAATCATAGAAATTCTGGAATTGCCCCTCCAGCAAGGACTTGG
Source organism: Somniosus microcephalus (assembly GCF_052327205.1). NCBI lineage: Eukaryota > Metazoa > Chordata > Chondrichthyes > Squaliformes > Somniosidae > Somniosus > Somniosus microcephalus. The sequence goes on from NC_141008.1 coordinate 53,342,032, forward strand.
AATGATACAGCACAGGAGGAGCCATTCGGCCCATCGTACCTGTGCCGCCTCTTTGAAAGAGCTCTCCAATTCGTCCCACTCCCCTGCTCTTTCCCCATAGTCCTGCAAATTTCCCCCCTCTCCAATTCCCTTTTGAAAGTCACTACTGAATCTGTTTCCACCACCCTTTCAGGCAGTGCATTCCAGATCATAACAACTCGCAGCGTAAAAATATTTTTGCTCATGTCGCCTCTGGTTCTTTTGCCAACCTCCTCAATCTGTGTCCTCTAGTTACTGACCCTTCTGCCACTGGCAACGGTTTCTCCTTATTTACTCTACCAAAACTCTTCATGATTTCAACACATCTATCAAATCTCCTCTTAACCTTCTCAGCTCTAAGGAGAACAACGCCAGTTTCTCCACGTAACTGAAGTCCCTCCTCCCTGGTACCATTCTAATAAATCTCCTCTGCACCCTCTCCAAGGTCTTGACATCCTTCCTAAAGTGCAGTGCGCAGGATTGCACACAATACTCTAGCTGGGGCTTGACCAGTGTCTTATAAAGGTTGAGCATAACTTCCTTACTTTTGCACTCTATGGGGTCGATTTTCCTGGAGCCGTCAGGCGGGGTTTTAGGCGTGTGGGGGGGAAATCCCAAATTCGGGGGTCCCGACACCACCCCGCCCAAAACCCGCCTCCACGTAAGTTTCACAGGAGGCAGGTACCCGCCCCGCACTGGGACCCGCCGACCCGAGGCGGGAAGGGATTAGTGCCAATTAACTGCCTGTTAACAGGTAGTTAACAGGCAGTTTTTAGCCTAATCCCTATTTTGAGGGGTGTCGTGTGGGATTCCCGACGGCTCCAAACCACGCCAGGTTAGAGCAGGCGGGCCGTCGGGTTGAAGGACTTGGAGGGGTCACGATGTCGGTGTTCAGGTGAGTGATGGGTGCATGAGTGCAAAGGTAAGTGTGTTTGGTGTGTCTAAAGTGTGTAAGGAAGTTTAAATTACCTGTACTTACCTTAACAGCCTTTCTTCCTCTAGGTTTCGGGAGTCCATCACTCAGCCGGCACTGAAAGCAAAATGGCTGCGATCTGTCAAAAGTGACAGCCTTCAGCTTTCATTGCCGGTGACCGTTCTAACTGAGTCTGTGTAGAAGGACTCAGGTTAGAAGTCAGACTATCAGTGTTTGACAGCTTCAAACAGCTGTGAAACACTGACATTTCATCTGTCAAGACCTCTTGACAGATGAAATTTCAGTCTGTGACGTCACCTGTTGCCGGGTGGCCCTTAATTGGCCTGCTGAGCCCGCTGGGCGGGCTCAACAAGGTCAATCAAGGGAAAATCACGTGGATTGGCCGGACGTCGATGTAGGCGGGACTAAAACCCGAAAGTTGTAGTCCCGCCTCCTTCCCGACAGCTTCAGGAAAATCGACCTCTATGCCTCTATTTATAAAGCCAAGGATCCCGTGTGCCTTTTTAACAGCCTTCTCAACTTGTCCTGCCACCTTCAAAGATTTGTGGTCAGACACCCCTGGGTCTCCCTGTCCCTGCACCCACTTTAAAATTGTACCATTTAGTTCATATTGCCTCTCCTCATTCTTCCTACCAAAATGTATCACTTCACACTTCTCTGCGTTAAACTTCATCTGTCATGTGTCTGCCCATTTCACCAGTCAGTCCATATCCTCCTGGAGTCTGTTACTATCCTCCTCACTGTTTACTACATTCCTGAGTTTCGTGTCATCTGCCATATCTATATGCAATACCATTAAAACTGTACAAACGGATCATGCCACAACCTTCAGCAAGATCTGGAAAGGCTTTGGTAACGCACTGAACACAGAGGAACAGAATTCAGCGCTTTAGGAAAGATGAGGGGTGCAGCAAGAAGCTGCGATTAAACCCAGGCACACACCCCGCCTCGGGAAAAATACCACAACCGGTGCCTGCCAAAGGGTTTGCTCATCCTGGCACTATTGCAGAAGGCAGTCCATTCGTGCAACTGGTTCTTCAAGTAGAGAGGAGCATCTCAAAGCACTTTGTAAGATAAGGGGCAGACAGACAGAAGGGAATGGGCGGGGTGGAGGGAGAGAGGGAGGGCGGGCGGGGGAAAGAAAGGGCAGGGGTCAAAGACAAGGTTCTCAAGGATGTTCTTGAAGGCAGGGACAAAGGGGTGACAGGTCGGAGGAGCTAGGGGATGGGTGTGCCAGAGGATGTTTGCCTAAAGGAGAATATATTGATGGTAGATTAGAGGAAATGGGGAACAAGGAGTAGGGAGCCCATGGGGGTTGGTGGTTAAAGGCTGTCCTGGAGGGTGCAGGAGATTGCTGAGGTAGGGTAGGGTAGGGTGGAGCGAAGCTATGGGGGGGCGGGGGGTGAGGGTGAGATACGAAAGCTAAGACCTTAAAGTCAACTGACTGGAGCCTAGGAAGCCTGATAAGGATGGGACGATGGAGGGGTGAGGTTGTGGACTGCAGTGCTTTGAATGAATTCCCCATCTGTTTCACACCAGCTTAGCAAACTTGGGATAAGACAGGAACTTGTCTATCCAGTTGGCATTTCTTACAATTAAGGACGAACCCCACTGAAACCAGACAGACTGGTGAGAGGCCGGACAGTCAGTCCTCCTACTGACCACTGCGCCCAGTAGACAGACAGTTTGGATTCACTTGTACCGAAACAGCCTGATTACACACAGAGTCCCTGGAACCCTACAGCTCTCTGTCGGGCAACCCATTGCTGTATTGACGTGCGAAGCCACCAGGGGGCACCCAACCCCACGAGCTGCTGGCACATTTGTTGAGCAGAATCTGTGTACAGTCTTTATTTTCATTCTTGCATACCTTGACCAGGAAACTCAAATTGTTGTGCAGGTTTTAACACCTGTTTCGCTGATCATCTCTCTGTAAAGTACCTCAAAACCTTCTTGTACGTTAAAGGCACTACCTAGATGCAAGTTGTTGTTAAACTGACAGGGGGTGAGAGAATATTAAGCTTAACGACGAGAGATGGAGTGCGAGTCCAGCAGTTGGGGAACACTGAAGAACACGATCCCTTTATGGCAGTGATGCAACACATTTTTCACCTGCTCAGAACGACGCAGCCAAGCCTCTAACCCCCTTGCTGCTTAATCCCACGGGTAGCAGTTGAGGGCTGTGTATTGACAATCAGTCCTGGCAATCTACAGGATTACGCTCCAGCCAGATGCAAATGAAAGAATTGCCATTTGCAACTCACAACATATAGGTGTCAGCCGTGGCTCAGTGGGCAGCACTCTTGCCTCTCAGTCAGAAGGTTGTGGGTTCGAGTCCCAACTCCAGAGACCTGAGCACAAAATCTAGGCTGACACTCCAGTGCAGTACTGAGGAAGTGCCGCACTGTCAGAGGTGCCGTCTTTTGGATGAGACGCTAAACCAAGGCCCCCTCTGCCATTTCAGGCGGCTGTAAAAGATCCCATGGCACTATTTCGAAGAAGAGCAGGGGAGTTCTCCCCGGTATCCTGGCCAATATTTACCCCTCATTCAACATCACTAAAACATTTTTGGTCAGTATCGCATTGCTGTTTGTGGAACCTTGCTGTGTGGAAATTGGCTGCCGCGTTTCCTACATTACAACAAGTAGCTGTAAAGGGTTTTGGGACGCCCTAAGATTGTGAAAGGCGCTATTTAAATGCAAGTTCTTTCTTTTTACTGCAATACTAACTCAAAGGATCTTTACTGACCTAAGATGTTTAGTGAAGGGCGGTGCACTTCATATGAAGCTTGCTGGAGAAGCATGCTGCACCTGGGGAGTGGAGCCCATAGAAGCTTTCACAGGGAGCAATGTTTCCTTGAAGCTGTGCGGCCACGCAGCGCTCTGCAGCTCCCGCACAGTCGGCTCACTGGCTTTTAAATAGGGAAAATCACGCCTGCGCGCTATTTTGAACGGGCCTTCTTCTTCTTCTTAGGCAGTCCCTCGGAACCGAGGATGACTTGCTTCAACATTAAAATTGGGTTCTCAGAGGACTGATGAGTCCAATGCGGGACCTACAGTCTCTGTCACAGGTGGGGCAGACGGTGGTTGAAGGGGCAGGTGGGTGGGGTGCTTGGGTTGACGTGCGCTCCTTGTGCTGCCTGTGCTTGGCTTCTGCTTGCTCCCGGCGAAGAGACTCGAGGTGTTCGGCGCCTTCCCGGATGCTTGTCCTCCACTTTGTGCGGTCTTGGGCCAGGGATTCCCAGGTGTCGGTGGGGATGTTACACTTTTTCAAGAAGGCTTTGAGGGTGTCCTTGAAGCGTTTCCTCTGCCCACCTGGGGCTCTCTTGCCGTGCCGGAGCTCTGAGTAGAGCGCTTGTTTTGGGAGTCTCGTATCGGGCATGCGGACAATGTGACCTGTCCATCAGAGCTGATTGAGCGTGGTCAAAGCTTCGATGCTGGGGTTGTTGGCCTGAGCAAGAACACTGACGTTGGTGCGCCTATCCTGCCAATGGATTTGCAGGATCTTGTGGAGGCAGCGTTGGTGGTACCTCTCCAGTGCTTTGAGGTGCCTGCTGTACATGGTCCATGTCTCTGAAGCATACAGCAGGGCGGGTATCACTACTGCTCTGTAGACCATGAGCTTAGTGCCGGGTTTGAGGTCCTGGTCTTCAAACACTCTCTTCCTCAGGCGACCGAAGGCTGCACTGGCACACTGAAGGCGGTGTTGGACTTCGTCGTTGACGTCTGCCCTTGTTGACAGTAGGCTCCCGAGGTATGGAAAGTGGTCCACGTTGTCCAAGGCCTTGTCATGGATTTTGATAATCGGGGGGCAGTACTGTGTGGCGGGGGCAGGTTGGTAGAGGACCTTTGTCTTACGGATGTTTAGTGTAAGGCCCATGCTCTCGTACACTTCGGTGAAGGTGTTGACGATGGTTTGGAGTTCGACCTCCGAGTGAGCGCAGACGCAAGCGTCGTCTGCATACTGTAATTCGACGACAGAGGATGGGACGACCTTGGATCTGGACTGGAGGCGACGGAGGTTGAACGGGCCATGCACCCAAACATCAACTGGGAGTGCATTCACTGATCTGTCAACGCTGCTGCACTCCCAACTCACTGATCTGCAGCTCCCTGCACGAGTCTTGCACAAATGGAATTTCATACTCTTGGAGCCGTGTGCTGAGGATTGAACCTCGCAGTAGGTTGGCGCGAGGCTCTCTTACCTTTCTGGAGGAAAGGGTTGGGGTGGTGGGGGACGGGAGTTGAACCCAGATCGAACAGACGAGATTGAAGTCTCTGCTCTGTGACAGCAGCTCAGGGTTCGGGAAATGAAATGAATGCACGGAGTCTCGGTGCAGCTAGTTCCCAGTAGATGGGAGTCAATTTAACTGAACTGCTCTCAGATGCTGCAGAATTGACATTAATTTGACAATTTGACTGAGGGAAGCAATAAGGACAGACAGTTTGGGAAAATGAGAAGTCAGACTGCTATAGTCTGTGCTATGGGTTAAACAGGCACTTGGCTGTCCATCAGTACACAAATCAAAAAGCAGATTCATACAATTATGATGATTTTTAATATCTCCTCTTTTTCCCTGGAGTTGATTTAAAACAAAAGGGAACATTAACCTTAAAATTAGAGCCAGGCCGTTCAGGGGTGATGTCAGGAAGCACTTCTTCACACACGGGGTAGTGGAAATCAGGAACTCGCTCCCCCCAAAGAAGCTGTTGAGGCCTGGGGGGCAACGTTCCCTATAAGCTGCGGGGCCGCACAGCACTCTAGAGGTTCCGCAGAACCGGTGAGCCAGCTTTTAAAGGCAAAAACCACGCGTGCATTGATTTTTGAATGGGCCACACAACACAAACAAACATTAGAGGGGACATTGCTGGGGGCGGGGGGGGGGGGCGTTGGTCAATAGAAAATTTCAAAACAGATAGATTTTTGTTAGGCAAAGGGTATTAAGGGTTGCGTAAGATACGGATCAGTCATGATCTAATTGAATGACGGAACAGGCTGGAGGGGCTGAATGGCCTCCTCCTGCTCCTATGTTCAACACCCCCAACCCCCCTGGGCAGCAGTCAGGGGCTGCCCGGTGCAGACGCTGGGAGACAAAAGCAGGAATGCGTTGCATACGCTGGCATTCCCATCCCTCGTCTGGACAAGAACACAACGCCCGGAAAAAGGGAAAGAATCGAGCCGCGTGCGCGATTTCACACGCTGCGGTTTAGATACACCTCAGCACTGTCATCCATCATCTTGACAAAAACAAACACAAACAAATTACAAAACTGATGAACAGAGCGTTTCGCGTTCTGCTTACAAAAAGAAAAAAAGATAAGGGGCATGTAAAACGTGTTATTTCTGCTTCTGATGTGCTCGCTTTGCAGTCTCATCTGAACTGACCCAATCCTCGGGGTCTGGTGAGCTCTCGACAAATTGAAACCCTGGGAGTCCCATTGCCGACTGCGTGCTCTTGATCTGCATGCTGTGCACGTGCCTTATCAACTCGCTGCACTTGTCTCCATCAGAGATCTTATCGCCAGTCCTCTGTGAGTGAAAACCAGCCCCCTTCTCTGCCATTAATGCCGCCTTTTGCAGATCGACGCCAGTCTGCCAAAGTCAGGAGAGTGCCCGCAGGACGGGAAACATCAAACAGCGATACCCCAACTATCACTGAGGCTTTCCAAGGACAAACGGTGCGTTACTAAAGACGGGCGGTGCAGTACTAAAGACGGGCGGTGCGGTACTAAAGACGGGCGGTGCGGTACTAAAGACGGGCGGTGCGGTACTAAAGACGGGCGGTGCGGTACTAAAGACGAGGGGTGCGGTACTAAAGACGAGCGGTGCGGTACTAAAGACGGGCGGTGCGGTACTAAGGACGGGCGGTGCGGTACTAAAGACGGGCGGTGCGGTACTAAAGACGGGCGGTGCGGTACTAAAGACGGGCGGTGCGGTACTAAAGACGGGCGGTGCGGTACTAAAGACGAGCGGTGCGGTACTAAAGACGAGGGGTGCGGTACTAAAGACGGGCGGTGCGGTACTAAAGACGAGGGGTGCGGTACTAAAGACGAGCGGTGCGGTACTAAAGACGGGCGGTGCGGTACTAAGGACGGGCGGTGCGGTACTAAAGACGGGCGGTGCGGTACTAAAGACGGGCGGTGCGGTACTAAAGACGGGCGGTGCGGTACTAAAGACGGGCGGTGCGGTACTAAAGACGGGCGGTGCGGTACTAAAGACGGGCGGTGCGGTACTAAAGACGAGCGGTGCGGTACTAAAGACGAGCGGTGCGGTACTAAAGACGAGCGGTGCGGTACTAAAGACGAGCGGTGCGGTACTAAAGACGAGGGGTGCGGTACTAAAGACGGGCGGTGCGGTACTAAAGACGAGGGGTGCGGTACTAAAGACGAGCGGTGCGGTACTAAAGACGAGGGGTGCGGTACTAAAGACGAGCGGTGCGGTACTAAAGACGGGCGGGGCGGTGCGGTACTAAAGACGGGCGGTGCGGTACTAAGGACGGGCGGTGCGGTACTAAAGACGGGCGGTGCGGTACTAAAGACGGGCGGTGCGGTACTAAAGACGGGCGGTGCGGTACTAAAGACGGGCGGTGCGGTACTAAAGACGGGCGGTGCGGTACTAAAGACGGGCGGTGCGGTACTAAAGACGAGCGGTGCGGTACTAAAGACGAGCGGTGCGGTACTAAAGACGAGCGGTGCGGTACTAAAGACGAGCGGTGCGGTACTAAAGACGAGGGGTGCGGTACTAAAGACGGGCGGTGCGGTACTAAAGACGAGGGGTGCGGTACTAAAGACGAGCGGTGCGGTACTAAAGACGAGGGGTGCGGTACTAAAGACGAGCGGTGCGGTACTAAAGACGGGCGGGGCGGTGCGGTACTAAAGAGGGGTGGTGCGGTACTAAAGACGAGCGGTGCGGTACTAAAGACGAGGGGTGCGATACTAAAGACGAGGGATGCGGTACTAAAGACGAGGGGTGCGGTACTAAAGACGAGGGGTGCGGTACTAAAGACGAGGGGTGCGGTACTAAAGACGAGGGGTGCGGTACTAAAGACGAATGGTGCGGTACTAAAGACGAGGGGTGCGGTACTAAAGACGGGCGGTGCGGTACTAAAGACGAGCGGTGCGGTACTAAAGACGAGCGGTGCGGTACTAAAGACGAGCGGTGCGGTACTAAAGACGAGGGGTGCGGTACTAAAGACGGGAGGTGCGGTACTAAAGACGAGCGGTGCGGTACTAAAGACGAGCGGTGCGGTACTAAAGACGAGCGGTGCGGTACTAAAGACGGGCGGTGCGGTACTAAAGACGGGCGGTGCGGTACTAAAGACGAGCGGTGCGGTACTAAAGAGGAGCGGTGCGGTACTAAAGAGGAGCGGTGCGGTACTAAAGACGGGCGGTGCGGTACTAAAGACGAGGGGTGCGGTACTAAAGACGAGCGGTGCGGTACTAAAGACGGGCGGTGCGGTACTAAAGACGAGCGGTGCGGTACTAAAGACGAGGGGTGCGGTACTAAAGACGAGGGGTGTGGTACTAAAGACGAGGGGTGCGGTACTAAAGACGAGGGGTGCGGTACTCAAGACGAGGGGTGCGGTACTAAAGACGAGGGGTGCGGTACTAAAGACGAGGGGTGCGGTATTAAGGACGAGCGGTGCGGTACTAAAGACGGGCGGGGCGGTGCGGTGCGGTACTAAAGACGAGCGGTGCGGTACTAAAGACGAGCCGTGCGGTACTAAAGACGAGGGGTGCGGTATTAAGGACGGGCGGTGCGGTACTAAAGACGGGCGGTGCGGTACTAAAGGCGAGGGGTGCGGTACTAAAGACGAGGGGTGCGGTACTAAAGACGAGGGGTGCGGTACTAAAGACGAGCGGTGCGGTACTAAAGACGAGCGGTGCGGTACTAAAGACGAGCGGTGCGGTACTAACGACGAGCGGTGCGGTACTAAAGACGAGCGGTGCGGTACTAACGACGAGGGGTGCGGTACTAAAGACGAGCGGTGCGGTACTAAAGACGAGGGGTGCGGTACTAAAGACGAGCGGTGCGGTACTAAAGACGAGCGGTGCGGTACTAAAGATGGGCGGTGCGGTACTAAAGACGAGGGGTGCGGTACTAAAGACGAGCGGTGCGGTATTAAGGACGAGCGGTGCGGTACTAAAGACGAGCGGTGCGGTACTAAAGACGTGGGGTGCGGTACTAAAGACGAGCGGTGCGGTACTAAAGACGAGGGGTGCGGTACTAAAGACGAGCGGTGCGGTACTAAAGACGAGCGGTGCGGTATTAAGGACGAGCGGTGCGGTACTAAAGACGAGCGGTGCGGTACTAAAGACGTGGGGTGCGGTACTAAAGACGAGGGGTGCGGTACTAAAGACGAGCGGTGCGGTACTAAAGACGAGCGGTGCGGTACTAAAGACGAGGGGTGCGGTACTAAAGACGAGCGGTGCGGTACTAAAGACGAGGGGTGCGGTACTAAAGACGAGGGGTGCGGTACTAAAGACGAGCGGTGCGGTACTAAAGACGAGCGGTGCGGTACAAAAGACGAGCGGTGCGGTACTAAAGACGAACGGTGCGGTGCTAAAGACGAACGGTGCGGTACTAAGGACGAGCGGTGCGGTACTAAGGACGAGCGGTGCGGTACTAAGGACGCTTGCTCATTCAGGAGCTGGTCGTTGTCCGGTGCATATATGGTTAGACCCTTGGCTGCTCCCTCAATGATCTTCCATTTTCGTCTGATTCTGTTCTTCGGACCTGCGCTGAGGGTCGATTCCACGGGCACAGGTTGGCCTCCAGCGAGCTGCATACTGGGAATGTTGGCCTAGATTTTTGTGCTCTAGTCTCTGGAGTGGGATTTGACCCCCTGACCTTACGACTCGGAGGTGAGGGTGCTGCCCACTGAGGTGCGACTGGCTCAAGCAGAATGCCAGGGGGGTTCTCAGGACAGGTGGTCGCACGACCCCCTGCCTCGATGTTTCAGACAGCCCTAAGGGGAATATTGTTTGTGCAGCAAATGGACAAGCGTCCCTGAAGTGAAATCAATTTTCCGCTGCTGTGACCTGTTTTCACACTTTGGCTGTTCGATTCATTTCTTCCCCCTGCCTGTTCTCCGCTCAATCCTTTGTCCTCCAAGGCAACAGGAGAAACAAAATAAAATCACCAGAAGCCTGGAAATGCACAGCAGGATGGGCAGCATCTGAAAGGGGATCGTTCCGATGACAAGGGGCCTACACCAGAACACGAACCAGGCTTTTCAGATGCTCGTGGTCCTACTATGCACATCTGGCGTCCTGTGTTTTTAGCCTGTGTCTTGTCTCCTCCTATCTGACTGCACGTATTTGTTATTTAGTTTACAGCTCAATGAAGATGCACAGAGGAACAAGGGAAGAAAGGAAAAGTAGGGTGAAAAAAAAATCTGAAGAAATGAGAGAGAACTGAAATTTAACTGTTACAGTCGACGAATTCAAGAATCCAACCATCCAAGCTCACCCATTCAGACAGACTTTATAATCCCATTCATCACAGCATCCAAAGGTTTCTTAGATACCTAAAAACAGATTGTCTGGTCATTATCACGTTGCTGTTTGTGGGAGCCTGCTTTGCGCAAATCGGCTGCCGCGTTTCCTACATTACAACAGCGACTGCACGTCAAAAAACTATATAAATACAAGTTGTTGTTGTTGTTTATTGGCTGTAAAGCACATTGGGACATCCTGAGGTCGTGAAAAGCGCTATAGAAATGCACATTCTTTCTTTTCTTTCTATTCCACAGTTTTGGCCTCCTCCGCCACTCCCTAGCTAACCGCATTGTGGGAGCACCTTCACCGCACGGACTGCAGCGGTTCAAGAAAGAAAGACTTGCATTTATATAGCTCCTTTCACGACCTCAGGATGTCCCAAAGTGCTTTATAGCCAATGAAGTACTTTTGAAGTGTAGTCATTGTAATGTAGGAAACGCGGCAGCCAATTTGCGCACAGCAAGCTCCCACAAACGGCAATGTGATAATAACCAGTTAATCTAGATTTTGAATGAGCCATAAATATTGGCCAGGGCACTGGGGATAACTCGTGTGCTCTTCTTCGAATTAGTGCCATGGGATCTTTTACTTCCACCTGAGAGAGCAGACGGGGCCTTGGTTTAACGTCTCATCTGAAAGACGGCATCTCCGACAGAGCAGCACTCCCTCAGCACTGCACTGGAAGAAGGCAGCAGCTCATCACCACATTCTCAGGCTGATAAGCCCAAGTTGCTCCAGTCGTTCCTCCTAACATAGACCTTTGACAATCAAGGGCTGAGCATGGAACACGACCACATTGCCTGCCCATTTGCAAGGAGCTTCCTACAAACAGCCTCCCTCTCCTCCTTTAAGACGTTTCTTAAAATCTAGCTCTTTGACCAAGCTTTTGGTCACCTTTCCTAAGGTTTCCTTACGTGGCTTGTTATCAAATTGATAATGCTCTTGTTAAGCATCATGGGGACATTTTACTACGTTAAAGGCGCTATATAAATGCAAGTTGTTGTTTCAAAAATAGAACCCTAATTGCAGCATTAGCAACATGCAACAAATACTTCAAGAGGATTTTTTGGAAGAATGAGAAGCATATTGGAATATGCCAATGATCAGTATAAAACTCTGCACAGCTGGATTCAGACCAGTTTCTCCTCGACAAAAAAAATGGCTATAACAATAAATAGCCTTTCAATTTACTCCTGGTTATAATCAGACTTACGATCCCTTCAGCGCTTATAATGAATACTTTAGCACTATGCAAACCCCTCATCACAGATAATTAACAGCTGCGATGATCAAACAACTTGAAAAAGGGGGGTTTTCGTAAATGAAGGGCGGGCAGCCTAGCATTTGGCAAGGTGCCAACTATTGGGAGAACGGAGAATGGGGAAACTTTGCTCTAGGTGGATATTCCACAGGTTGAGTTACCTTGTCAGGGTGATGCGGAGAGAGGAACAGCCTTGAGAAACCAGGTGTGCTGTTGGCGTGTATAGAGTAATGGGTTTGACCTGCGACCTTCCACAAGAACTTATTTATCTCATTGAATTTCTTTTGCCTCATTAGGCATTTTTCTCCCCCAGGACGGCGGTGGGGGGGGGGTGGGAGGAGAGGCGAGTACTTGTTTTTCACTTTCTTCTCTACGTATGGTATTGCCAACGTGACAGCTGGGTAGAATTAAATGTTCTGGTTGACTGCAGGAACGCGGCCAACCCTGAGAGAGGCTGGGCATTAGAAAGTAGGAATCCACCGCCCACAGGGAGTTTTTTAAAGCTAATGGTAGAAGCAGTGCCTTTCTCCCTGCAGATAACAGTCCTGAGTCTGTCCTTGTGGGCATAATCAGGAACAGTGGTATGAAACCAGGCCTTGCCTTGCCTGGGAGGGTGTGGAACTAATTGGATCGCTTTCAAAAAGCAGACACAGGCACGATGGGCCAAATGGCCTCCTTCTGTGCTGTCTGATTCTATGATATAAGAATATCTACACTGCCCTTCTCAATCAACAGGACAGGGTAATCCAGACCCTGCATATAACTCCACTAGGGGCACCTGTGAGGATTGTGATCAAGCAACTCAGCTTCTGATCTCAACAACAACTTGCATTTATATAGCACCTTTAACGTAGTAAAACATCCCAAGACGTTTCACAGGAGCGTAATCAAACATAATGTGACACCGAGCCACACAAGAAGATATTAGGGCAGGTGACCAAAAGCTTGGTCAAAGAGGTAGGTTTTAAGGAGCGTCTTAAAGGAGGAGAGAGAGGTAAAGAGGCAGAGAGGGAATTCCAGAGCTTAGGACCTCAGCAGCTTAAGGCACGGCCGCTAATGGTGGAGTGATGAAAATCACTAAGTGGACGATGGAGGGGAGGCGTTGGAGAAGGATGCTGTGGTCAACCATGTCAAAGGCTGCAGACAGGTCGGGAAGGACAAGGTGGGATAGTTTACCACGGTCACAGTTACATAGGGTGTCATTTGTGACTTTGATAAGGGCTGTTTCAGTACCGTGGCTGGGCAGGAACCTGATTGTTGGCGGAAATCTCCTTTGAGATTGGGGTTCCCCCTCCATCTCAGTAAAGCTCCAATATGAATTTTAGAGGAGGCTGGGATTTGGATTCAAGCCTAGTAGTGAACTAACCATATTGGTAAATGGTTATTTACTAGTTTGTTTATGTAAACCTTTTAACATAATTTTTTGTTGGGATGAGGGAAAGCGCATATTATACCCAAAGATTTACAGTGCTCAACTACCTTAATATGTCAAAGGGTCATTATCCGAGGATAACTTCCAAGTTTCTGCTCTCATCATTGCAGTGTCAGGGAGGCCTTTGGGACGCCCTGAGGTTGTGAAAAGCGCTATATAAATGCAAGTTCCTTCTTTCTTTGAGCAGCTGTGTTTATCCTGCAGTAAATAGGGAAACACTACTCCCGCAGGTCAGTCAGCGAAGTCGGTGACTAATGGCCTTAATGCCGAGTGGCCTCTTAAAATCTGTGTCACACTGTTGTTGCAGTTCATTGCATCACTTAAGTGTTTTACCTTCTCCAATATTAAAGCATTTAGAGGTAGTTGAAAACAATATGAGCTTGTAGTTTTTAGATTGGTGAATGTGTTTCTCCCGTGCAGCGAAATTTGATGGGAACAATATTTTGAATACATTAAGATAATTTAGTTGTTGTACCGAACCCAACATTGGTCTATTGGCATGGTGAGGAGATGTGAATACTCTTCAACTACTGGTTGACTGGAGGGGCAGTAAAAACAGCAGGCTTAGAGCCACCAGCATCAGCTGACTGAGATCGCAGCACTCTGATTGAGTGAGGCTCCCTCTGTGCAATGTAATGAAGAGCATTAGCATATTGTGCCAATTATACAGATCCCCATCAATAATGTATCAGCATTGGCCTAATTATTAACATAACGCAGCATAATGCCACTCGCTGTTTCGCAATTAGAATCTGCCTGTTGGCTGGATGAGATTTCCTGACTGCTGCACTGTGCGTGTTTGAAGCATTGTTTGGACAGTTTCAAATTGCCATTTTTTTCAGGGCAAAGCCCCTCCGACCGAAGGTCTTATAGTGGCTGTCGGTGGGAGGTTAGTGGAGAGAAGATGGTCTATTATTGGGTTTTTTTTGGAATGGGGGACATGGGGAGCTGCTGATGAAACCATTTCAGTGAGCAATGTTTTGGATCATTGTGATAATTTTATTCAAATATTCAAAGAGAGTGATGCAGCAGCCAGAGCACGAGGGGGACCTGAATCCAAATCCCTGCCTCATCTGAAATTAATATTGGAGCGTTGCGAAGGTGGGCTGAAGGGTTGGGGGCGGGGGAGCGTGGAGGGCGCCAATCTCAAGGGAGGTCACCAGGACAGAAGATCCTTGCCCACGATCCATCCGCACAGGTTCTCACTTGGTGGATCAACCTAGGTTGACACCTATGCAGTTGTTCCCATCTGGGCTACCTGCCCTGAGTAGGACAGTGTAGAGACACAGAGAGATAATGTGAGGAAAGATTGGAGAATAACATAAACCATAAACAAACAATATACTAGAAATGAAAAAAGAAAGGACTTTCATTTATAAAACCTCAGGACATTCCAAAGCACTTTACAGCCAATTAAGTATTTTTTTGACGTGTAGTCACTGTTGTAATATAGGAAACGCGGCAGCCACTTTGCGCTCAGCAAGGCCCCACAAACAGCAATAATGACCAGATTATCTGTTTTTATATGTTGGTTGAGGGCTAAATATTGGCCAGGACATTGGGGAGAACTCCCCTGCACTGGGAGTGTCGGCCTGGATTTTGCGCTCTAGCCTCAGAAGCGCGAGGGACGGGCCAAAACCTGGGGAAAGCTCCCACCCAAACATTAGCATGCCGTTTCCCTTCCAGTGGCTGACTTGACTTGTGCCTGGCTTTGAGTTTTCCAGACAACTTCAGCTGTGGCTCAGTGGGTAGCACCCTCGCCTCTGAGTCAGAAGGTTGTGGGTTCAAGTCTCACTCCAGAGACTTGAGCACAAAAATCTCGGCTGACACTCCAGTGCGGTGCTGAGGGAGTTGCTGCAATGTCAGAGGTGCCATCTTTCAGATGAGATGTTAAACCAAGGCCCTGTCTGCTCTCTCAGGAGGACGTAAAAGATCCCATGGCACTATTCCGAAGAAGAGCAGGGGAGTTATCCCTGGTGTCCTGGTCAATATTTATCCCTCAACCAACATCACTAAAAAACAGATTATCTGGTCATTATCACATTGCTGTTTGTGAGACTTTACCATGTGCAAATTGGTTGCCGAGTTTCCTACATTACAACAGTGACTACACTTCAAAAAGTGCTTTAGGATGTTCGGTGGTCATGAAAGGCGCTACAGAAATGCAAGTCTTTCTTTTTCATTCTTGGCTTGCAAACATTTGCAGTTTTGTCTTGCATCAAATGCTGCAAAAATGACATGGGCGTCGAACTGACGAGAGAATCTACATCAGCCTCCCCGTCACTGGGAGTTGGTGCTCATGTCCCTGATACTGGACCCACTCAGACAGCTGATTCATTTGTTTCATTCGCGGATCGTTTCGAAAACACAACCGGCTCCGGCCGAACTAAATTACCAAAGCGATGCCAGCGTTCCACCTGAACTTTATACTCCCCCCTATCTCCGACCCCCTTGTTCGTCGGGCTTGCTGCTACCGGCAGCAGACTTCAAAAGTTACTGACAGCAGGTTTAGTTGCCATGGTTACTGAAACACTCGCAGCGTAGTGTCTGGGGAACAGCAGAGCCTCTTTCAGATGCAGCTCCGACGAACAAGGCTTGCCGTCATATCTTACCCGAAATAAAAACAAAAGTAGAAATATAAGAGTCACGAATAAATCCAATAATGAATTCAGGCAAAATTTCTTTACCCAGAGAGTGGTGAGAATGTGGAACTTGCTACCACAGGGAGTGGTTGAGGTAAATAGCACAGATGCATTTAAGGGGCAAGCGAGATATACACGAGGGAGAAAGGATTAGATGGTTATGCTGACAGGATGAGATGAAGTGGGGTGGGAGGAGGCTCGTGTGGAGCATAAACACCAGCATGGACCAGTGGGGCCGAATGGTCTGTTTCTGTGCTGTAAGTTACTGTGTATTTCTACGTCATGAAACAACAAGTTGAACGTGACTCCAATTCGCACCATCAGAGCCAGTTCACCTCTCCATGCTGACTCGGTATCATGGCCGCATCATTCACCAAAATGCCCGCGATCGAAGGATATCGGAAGTGGGCGCCCTGACCTGAATTAGTCCTACCTGCGCCCCGCAAAAAAAAAAAAATCAAAAATACCAGCTTGAACTGAATAAAACATGAACTTCAAGTCACCTGCTCCCGTCAGCTCTGTGTGGCTGCTTCGCATCGGGAGTACCATCACACGCAGCAGTGAGCACATGAAAGATTCATGGGTTCAGACTGTGCGTTAATCTGTAGCCGGAGGGCAGCAGCCGAGTGCACTTTCCCCAAAATGCTTTTCATGCAATTTTAGGAGAGTTTCATGAAGAAGGAAGCAAGAGGGGTGGTGGGGCTGGGGGGAATAAATAAAAGGAGTAACCTTTATTAGCTCGGTAATAGACTGGTCATAAAACACGATTAACTGGCGCCGCTTAAAATGTAGTAATCAGCAAATATCTAGCAGCCAACGAGGGGCTATAATTGCCAGCACTGGGTGCCAACGCACTGTGTTATGTTAATAATTAGACCACACTGATGCATTATTGATGGTATCTGGATGATTGGCACAATACACTAATTACAAACATCTTCTTCTGCTGGCTCAAGGATGATTGGCTCGAGATTGTCGGAGCGCAGAAGGGCTGGAGCTGGACCTGGGATCCAGATCGTGATCTGGAGAGCGAGGCCAGGCTCAGGTGTGTTGGGGTAGAGAGAAAACTTGGGGAGAGAAAGAAATAAAGACTTGCATTCATATAGTGCCGTTCACGTCCACTGGACGTCCCAAAGCGCTTTGCAGCCAACGAAGTACTTTTTTTGAAGTGTAGTCACTGTTGTAATGTGGGAAACGTGGCAACCAATTTGTGCACGGCAAGCTCCCCCAAACAGCAATGTGATAATGACCAGATGATTTGTTTTAGCGATGTTGATTGAGGGATAAATATTGGGCAGAACACCGGGGATAACTCCCCAGCTCTTCCTCAAAAAAGTGCCATGGGATCTTTTATGCCCACCTGAGAGAGCAGACGGGGCCTCGGTTTAACGTCTCATCTGACAGACGGCACCTCTGACAGTGCAGCGCTCCCTCAGCACTGCACTGAATTGTCAGCCTAGATTTTTGTGCTCAAGTCTCTGGAGTGGGACTTGAACCCACGACGTTCTGACTCAGAGGCGAGAGTGCTACCCACTGAGCTCAGGTGTGTTGGTGAGAGAGGTCATGGTGAGATCGTGTGTTGGGGAGAGAGCTCGGGGTGAGCTCGGGTGTGCTGCATCGATAGCCTTTTGTTCTGCAAGGACATACTGGTGCTTAAAAGAACACAGAGTGTAGGCCATTTAGCCCCTCGAGCCCGTTCCGCCATTCACTGAGATCATGGCTGATCTACGACCGAACTCCATATACCCGCCTTTGGCCCATGTCCCTTAACAAGAATCTAGCAGTCTCAGATTTTAAATTAACAATTGTTCTAGCATCAATTGCCGTTTGCAGAAAAGAATTCCAAACTTCTATCACCCTTAGTGTGTAGAAGTGTTTCCTAATTTCATTCCTGAAAGGCCTGCCTCTAATTTTTAGACTATGCCCCCTAGTCCTAGACTCAGTAACCAGCGGTTAATATCCCTTAATATCTTGAAAACTTCAATCAAATCACCCCTTAACCTTCTAAATTCTAGGCAATGCAACCCTATTTTGTGTAATCTCTCCTCATAAATTAACCCTTGGAGTTCAGGTATCATTCTGGTAAACCTACGCTGCATTCCCTCCAAGGCCAATATATCCTTCCTAAGGTGCGGTGCCCAGAACTGCTCACAGTGCTCCAGGTGTGGTCTAACCAGGGCTTTGTATAGCTGTAGCATAACTTCTGCCCCCTTGTACCAGACTGTTCGCAACTTCTGCCCCCTTGTACCAGACTGTTCGCAACCTTGGTGTCATATTTGACCCTGAAATGAGCTTCCGACCACATATCCGTGGCATAACAAAGACCGCCTATTTCCACCTCCGTAACATTGCCCGTCTCCGCCCCTGCCTCAGCTCATCCGCTGCTGAAACCCTCATCCATGCCTTTGTTACCTCTAGACTTGACTATTCCAACGCACTCCTGGCTGGCCTCCCACATTCTACCCTACGTAAACTTGAGGTCGTCCAAAACTCGGCTGCCCGTGTCCTAACTCGCACCAAGTCCTATTCACCCATCACCCCTGTGCTTGCTGAGCTACACTGGCTCCCGGTTAAGCAACGCCTTGATTTCAAAATTCTCATCCTTGCTTTTAAATCCCTCCACGGCCTCGCCCCCTCCCTATCTCTGTGATCTCCTCCAGCCCCACAACTCCCCCCTCCCCCCCACTCCCCTGAGATATCTGTGCTCCTCTAATTCTGCCCTCTTGAGCATCCCTGATTATAATCACTCAATCATCGGTGCCCGTGCCTTCAGCTGCCTGGGCCCTGAGCTCTGGAAGACCCTCCCTAAACCTCTCTGCCTCTCGTTCCTCCTTTAAGATGCACCTTAAAACCGACCTCCTCATCTGCCCTAATTCCTTATGTGGCTCGGTGTCAATCTTTTGTCTTATAATACTCCTGTGAAACGCCTTGGGACGTTTTACTACGTCAAAGGCGCTGTATAAATACAAGTTGTTGTTGTTGTATTCGAGCCCTCTAGATATAAAGGCCAGCATTCCATTAGCCCTTTTGATTATTTTCTGTACCTGTTCATGATATTTTAATGATCTATGTACCTGGACCCCGAGTCCATTTGCGTACGGGAGTATCCAGTGTAGTCAATGTTTTGAGGGTGAGCTTCTGCCCAGTCTGATGAGCTTTTACATCTTCATGCGTTTCATTAAAAAAACCTTATTTTGGCCATAAAGTGTTCAGCCATGATGCTCCGGCCATCAGGGTGTGGGGCAGGCTCGATGGACCAGCTGGCCTTTACCTGCCTGTCAATTTTGTATGTTTACAACCGCAGCAATCAATCTCTATCAATTGGTCTATTACAGAATAAAAACCCCCATTGGTGGGGAGCTTTGGGAACCACAGGTCCAAAGTCACCTTTGCCCTCGCAAGCAGACCACAGGGAACGAGTTGGTCCGCGATTCAACGCCGTTAAAATGGCAAACAAGGGACATTCATACAAACGCATTACGAGCTCTTGGGTTAAAATCATACTTAGCCTCCAATGGCACTCAGGTGATGGAGCCTTGTATTTCACAGAACATGACTCAGGTTTATTATCTCTCTCTATCACACACTCACAGCTAATCTTAGCCATCATCTTGCACCCCTCTCCCCGCAAGTCCGAACCTTGACAGCCAAGCAATAGTGCTTATCTCACCAACCAAGTATTGAGGTGAACCTCGCCAACCAAGTATTGAGGAGTACCTCGCCAACCAAGTATTGAGGTGTACCTCGCCAACCAAGTATTGAGGTGTACCTCACCAACCAAGTATTGAGGTGTACCTCGCCAACCAAGTATTGAGGAGTACCTCGCCAACCAAGTATTGAGGTGTACCTCGCCAACCAAGTATTGAGGTGTACCTCGCCAACCAAGTATTGAGGAGTACCTCGCCAACCAAGTATTGAGGTGTACCTCGCCAACCAAGTATTGAGGTGTACCTCGCCAACCAAGTATTGAGGTGTATCTCGCCAACCAAGTATTGAGGAGTACCTCGCCAACCAAGTATTGAGGAGTACCTCGCCAACCAAGTATTGAGGTGTACCTCGCCAACCAAGTATTGAGGTGTACCTCGCCAACCAAGTATTGAGGAGTATCTCGCCAACCAAGTATTGAGGTGTACCTCGCCAACCAAGTATTGAGGATTACCTCGCCAACCAAGTATTGAGGAGTACCTCGCCAACCAAGTATTGAGGTGTACCTCACCAACCAAGTATTGAGGAGTACCTCGCCAACCAAGTATTGAGGAGTACCTCACCAACCAAGTATTGAGGAGTACCTCGCCAACCAAGTATTGAGGAGTACCTCGCCAACCAAGTTTTGAGGTGTATCTCACCAACCAAGTATTGAGGTGTACCTCGCCAACCAAGTATTGAGGAGTACCTCGCCAACCAAGTATTGAGGTACACCTCGCCAACCAAGTATTGAGGAGTACCTCGCCAACCAATTATTGAGGTGTACCTCGCCAACCAAGTATTGAGGAGTACCTCGCCAACCAAGTATTGAGGTGTACCTCGCCAACCAAGTATTGAGGAATACCTCGGCAACCAAGTATTGAGGAGTACCTCGCCAACCAAGTATTGAGGTACGCCTCGCCAACCAAGTATTGAGGTGTACCTCGCCAACCAAGTATTGAGGTGTACCTCGCCAACCAAGTATTGAGGAGTACCTCACCAACCAAGTATTGAGGAGTACCTCGCCAACCAAGTATTGAGGAGTATCTTGACAACCAAGTATTGAGGTGTACCTCGCCAACCAAGTATTGAGGTGTACCTCGCCAACCAAGTATTGAGGAGTACCTCGCCAACCAAGTATTGAGGAGTACCTCACCAACCAAGTATTGAGGTGTACCTCGCTAACCAAGTATTGAGGAGTACCTCACCAACCAAGTATTGAGGTATATCTCGCCAACCAAGTATTGAGGTGTACCTCGCCAACCAAGTATTGAGGTGTACATCACCAACCAAGTATTGAGGTGTACCTCGCCAACCAACTTTGAGGTGTATCTCGCCAACCAAGTATTGAGGTGTACCTCGCCAACCAAATATTGAGGTGTACCTCGCCAACCAAGTATTGAGGTGTACCTCGCCAACCAAGTATTGAGGTGTATCTCGCCAACCAAGTATTGAGGTGTACCTCGCCAACCAAGTATTGAGGTGTATCTCGCCAACCAAGTATTGAGGTGTACCTCGCCAACCAAGTATTGAGGTGTACCTCGCCAACCAAGTATTGAGGTGTACCTCGCCAACCAAGTACTGAGGTGTACCTCGCCAACCAAGTACTGAGGTGTACCTCGCCAACCAAGTATTGAGGTGTATCTCGGTAACCAAGTATTGAGGAGTACCTCGCCAACCAAGTATTGAGGTGTACCTCGCCAACCAAGTATTGAGGTGTATCTCGCCAACCAAGTATTGAGGAGTACCTCGCCAACCAAGTATTGAGGAGTACCTCGCCAACCAAGTATTGAGGTGTACCTCGCCAACCAAGTATTGAGGTGTACCTCGCCAACCAAGTATTGAGGAGTATCTCGCCAACCAAGTATTGAGGTGTACCTCGCCAACCAAGTATTGAGGAGTACCTCGCCAACCAAGTATTGAGGAGTACCTCGCCAACCAAGTATTGAGGTGTACCTCACCAACCAAGTATTGAGGAGTACCTCGCCAACCAAGTATTGAGGAGTACCTCACCAACCAAGTATTGAGGAGTACCTCGCCAACCAAGTATTGAGGAGTACCTCGCCAACCAAGTTTTGAGGTGTATCTCACCAACCAAGTATTGAGGTGTACCACGCCAACCAAGTATTGAGGAGTACCTCGCCAACCAAGTATTGAGGTACACCTCGCCAACCAAGTATTGAGGAGTACCTCGCCAACCAATTATTGAGGTGTACCTCGCCAACCAAGTATTGAGGAGTACCTCGCCAACCAAGTATTGAGGTGTACCTCGCCAACCAAGTATTGAGGAATACCTCGGCAACCAAGTATTGAGGAGTACCTCGCCAACCAAGTATTGAGGTACGCCTCGCCAACCAAGTATTGAGGTGTACCTCGCCAACCAAGTATTGAGGTGTACCTCGCCAACCAAGTATTGAGGAGTACCTCACCAACCAAGTATTGAGGAGTACCTCGCCAACCAAGTATTGAGGAGTATCTTGACAACCAAGTATTGAGGTGTACCTCGCCAACCAAGTATTGAGGTGTACCTCGCCAACCAAGTATTGAGGAGTACCTCGCCAACCAAGTATTGAGGAGTACCTCACCAACCAAGTATTGAGGTGTACCTCGCTAACCAAGTATTGAGGAGTACCTCACCAACCAAGTATTGAGGTATATCTCGCCAACCAAGTATTGAGGTGTACCTCGCCAACCAAGTATTGAGGTGTACATCACCAACCAAGTATTGAGGTGTACCTCGCCAACCAAGTATTGAGGTGTACCTCACCAACCAAGCATTGAGGTGTACCTCACCAACCAAGTATTGAGGTGTACCTCGCCAACCAAGTATTGAGGTGTATCTCGCCAACCAAGTATTGAGGTGTACCTCGCCAACCAAATATTGAGGTGTACCTCGCCAACCAAGTATTGAGGTGTACCTCGCCAACCAAGTATTGAGGTGTATCTCGCCAACCAAGTATTGAGGTGTACCTCGCCAACCAAGTATTGAGGTGTATCTCGCCAACCAAGTATTGAGGTGTACCTCGCCAACCAAGTATTGAGGTGTACCTCGCCAACCAAGTATTGAGGTGTACCTCGCCAACCAAGTACTGAGGTGTACCTCGCCAACCAAGTATTGAGGTGTATCTCGGTAACCAAGTATTGAGGAGTACCTCGACAACCAAGTATTGAGGTGTACCTCGCCAACCAAGTATTGAGGTGTATCTCGCCAACCAAGTATTGAGGTGTACCTCGCCAACCAAGTATTGAGGTGTATCTCGCCAACCAAGTATTGAGGTGTACCTCGCCAACCAAGTATTGAGGTGTACCTCGCCAACCAAGTATTGAGTTGTACCTCGCCAACCAAGTATTGAGGTGTACCTCGCCAACCAAGTACTGAGGTGTACCTCGCCAACCAAGTACTGAGGTGTACCTCGCCAACCAAGTATTGAGGTGTATCTCGGTAACCAAGTATTGAGGAGTACCTCGACAACCAAGTATTGAGGTGTATCTCGGTAACCAAGTATTGAGGTGTATCTCGACAACCAAGTATTGAGGTGTACCTCGCCAACCAAGTATTGAGGTGTATCTTGGTAACCAAGTATTGAGGTGTACCTCGCCAACCAAGTATTGAGGAGTACCTCGCCAACCAAGTATTGAGGTGTACCTCGCCAACCAAGTATTGAGGAGTACCTCGCCAACCAAGTATTGAGGTGTACCTCGCCAACCAAGTATTGAGGTGTATCTCGCCAACCAAGTATTGAGGTGTACCTCGCCAACCAAGTATTGAGGTGTACCTCGCCAACCAAGTATTGAGTTGTACCTCGCCAACCAAGTATTGAAGTGTACCTCGCCAACCAAGTACTGAGGTGTACCTCGCCAACCAAGTACTGAGGTGTACCTCGCCAACCAAGTATTGAGGTGTATCTCGGTAACCAAGTATTGAGGAGTACCTCGACAACCAAGTATTGAGGTGTATCTCGGTAACCAAGTATTGAGGTGTATCTCGCCAACCAAGTATTGAGGTGTACCTCGCCAACCAAGTATTGAGGTGTACCTCGCCAACCAAGTATTGAGGTGTACCTCGCCAACCAAGTATTGAGGAGTACCTCGCCAACCAAGTATTGAGGTGTACCTCGCCAACCAAGTATTGAGGTGTACCTCGCCAACCAAGTATTGAGGTGTACCTCGCCAACCAAGTATTGAGGTGTACCTCACCAACCAAGTATTGAGGTGTACCTCGCCAACCAAGTATTGAGGTGTACCTCACCAACCAAGCATTGAGGTGTACCTCACCAGCCAAATATTGAGGTGTACCTCGCCAACCAAGTATTGAGGTGTATCTCGCCAACCAAGTATTGAGGTGTACCTCGCCAACCAAATATTGAGGTGTACCTCGCCAACCAAGTATTGAGGTGTACCTCGCCAACCAAGTATTGAGGTGTATCTCGCCAACCAAGTATTGAGGTGTACCTCGCCAACCAAGTATTGAGGTGTATCTCGCCAACCAAGTATTGAGGTGTACCTCGCCAACCAAGTATTGAGGTGTACCTCGCCAACCAAGTATTGAGTTGTACCTCGCCAACCAAGTATTGAGGTGTACCTCGCCAACCAAGTACTGAGGTGTACCTCGCCAACCAAGTACTGAGGTGTACCTCGCCAACCAAGTATTGAGGTGTATCTCGGTAACCAAGTATTGAGGAGTACCTCGACAACCAAGTATTGAGGTGTATCTCGGTAACCAAGTATTGAGGTGTATCTCGCCAACCAAGTATTGAGGTGTACCTCGCCAACCAAGTATTGAGGTGTATCTTGGTAACCAAGTATTGAGGTGTACCTCGCCAACCAAGTATTGAGGAGTACCTCGCCAACCAAGTATTGAGGTGTACCTCGCCAACCAAGTATTGAGGTGTATCTTGCCAACCAAGTATTGAGGCGTACCTCGCCAACCAAGTATTGAGGAGTACCTCACCAACCAAGTATTGAGGAGTAGCTCGCCAACCAAGTATTGAGGTGTACCTCGCCAACCAAGTATTGAGGTGTACCTCACCAACCAAGTATTGAGGTGTACCTCGCCAACCAAGTATTGAGGTGTACCTCGCCAACCAAGCATTGAGGTGTACCTCACCAACCAAGTGTTGAGGTGTACCTCGCCAACCAAGTATTGAGGAGTACCTCGCCAACCAAGTATTGAGGAGTACCTCGCCAACCAAGTATTGAGGTGTACCTCACCAACCAAGTATTGAGGAGTACCTCGCCAACCAAGTATTGAGGAGTACCTCACCAACCAAGTATTGAGGAGTACCTCGCCAACCAAGTATTGAGGAGTACCTCGCCAACCAAGTTTTGAGGTGTATCTCACCAACCAAGTATTGAGGTGTACCTCGCCAACCAAGTATTGAGGAGTACCTCGCCAACCAAGTATTGAGGTACACCTCGCCAACCAAGTATTGAGGAGTACCTCGCCAACCAAGTATTGAGGTGTACCTCGCCAACCAAGTATTGAGGAGTACCTCGCCAACCAAGTATTGAGGAGTACCTCGCCAACCAAGTACTGAGGTGTACCTCGCCAACCAAGTATTGAGGAATACCTCGGCAACCAAGTATTGAGGAGTACCTCGCCAACCAAGTATTGAGGTACACCTCGCCAACCAAGTATTGAGGTGTACCTCGCCAACCAAGTATTGAGGTGTACCTCGGCAACCAAGTATTGAGGTGCACCTCACCAACCAAGCGCTGGTGCGAATCTTGGCTGTGAATCTAAGTCAGCAGCCAGTCAGAAAGAAGTAAAAGACGTGTATTTATATCGCGCCTTTCACAATCTCGGGACGTCCCAAAGTGCTTTACAGCCAATTAAGTGCTTTTCCAAGCGTAGTCACTGTTGTAATGTAGGAAACAAAGCAAGCTCCCACAAACAGCAACGTGATAATGACCAGATCATCTGTTTTAGTTATGTTGGTTGAGGGATAAAGGTTGGTCAGGACACCGGGGATAACCCCCCTGCTCTTCTTCGAAATAGTGCCATGGGATCTTCTACGTCCATCTGCGAGAGCAGACGGGACCTCGGTTTAATGTCTCATCCGAGAGACGGCACCTCCGACAGTGCAGCATCCCTCAGTACAGCACTGGGAGTGTTGGTCTAGATTATGTGCTCTGGAGTGGGACTTGAACCCTCATACCTTCTGACTCAGAGGCGAGAGTGCTGCCCACTGAGCCACGGCTGACACCTATCATCGATCTAGCCAGCCAATCGCAGGCCGGAACCTAGTCCGCTGACAATGGAAATGTATTGTCAGAACGTAGCTCCCTGCTTAACCTTTAACCCAAACAACATGCCAGGCTAAATGCCACGCACTATGCAGTTAGCTAGCTCTTGTAGCTAGCAGCTCACGCACTGCACTGTTTATAAAGGAAAAGCATTAAATAATTCAAGGAGAATTGCAACAATCCCCTTGAGATAGCTGTACTGATTCCATTATATTAGATCTGCCAAGTAAGAATAATATGCAAATAAGCCAAATGGATACAAAATTGGCTAAGAGACAGAAAGCAGAGAGTAGTGGTGAATGGTTGTTTTTCAAACTGGGGAGAAGTATACAGTGGTGTCCCCAAGGGGTCGGTTTTGGGACCACTGCTCTTTGATATATATTAATGAAGTGGACTTGGATGTTGGGGGCATAATTGCAAAGTTTGCAGATGACACAAAACTCGGAAATGTAGTGAAACAGTGAGGAGGGTCGTAACAGACTTCAGGAGGACATAGACAGACTGGTGAAATGGGCAGACACATGGCAAATGAAATTTAACGCAGAGAAGTGTGAAGTGATACATTTTGTAAAGAAGAATGAGGAGAGGCAATATGAACTAAATGGTACAATTTTAAAGAGGGTGCAAGAACAGAGAGACCTGGGGTGTACATACCTTTGAAGGTGGCAGGACAAGTTGAGAAGGTTGTTAAAATAGTATACGGGATCCTTGGCTTTATAAACAGAGGCAGAGAGTGCAAACATGAGGAAATTATGCTAAACCTTTATAAATCACTGGTTAGGCCCCAGCTGGAATATTGTGTCGAATTCTGGGCACCACTTTAGGAAGGATATCAAAGCCTTTTAAAGGTTGCACCGGAGATTTACTAGAATGATACCAGGGATGAGGGACTTCAGTTATGTGGAGAGACTGGAGAAGCTGGGGTTGTTCTCCTTGGGGCAGAGAAGGTTAAAGGGAGATTTAATAGAGGTGTTCAAAATTATGAAGGATTGTGATAGAGTAAATAAGGAGAAACTGTTTTCACTGACGGAAGGGTTGGTAACCAGAGGACACAGATTTATGGTCATTGACAAAAGAACCAGAGGGGAGATGAGCAGAAACATTTTTATGTACTGTAGTGAGTTGTTGTGATCTGGAATGCAGTACCTGAACGGGCAGTGGAAGCAGATTCAACAGCAACTTTCAAAAGAGAATTGGATAAATACTTGAAAAGAAAAATTTGCCGGGCTATGGGGGAAAGAGCAGGGGGAGTGGGGCTAATTGGATCGCTCTTTCAAAGAGCCGGCACAGGTACGATGGTCCGAATGGCCTCCTTCTGTGCTGTATGATTCTATGAGGCAATAGTGCCACGTGCCGCATCGTTTCCAATGATACCACATGGTCGGTCAAACAAACAGGATGATGTCAGGCGGGGCAGGTACCTTGTGGCAAAGCATTCCATGACCCACGACCTTCTGACTCGGAGGCGAGAGGGCTGCCCACTGAGCCACGAATTTGGGGTGTGGCCAACGTGGATTGTAGCTGGTACCAATCTGTCACAGGTGAATCAGCCAATTGATATTGAGGGGGAAAAAGGAGATCCGATTTCACCCGATCTCGGATCCGATATTAACCTCCACTTTAAAAAAAAAAAAGGACACACTATAGGTTCAAACCCCAAGATGGCTGATGCCACCCAGGACAACAGCTGAGATGCCACAGTGGGCTTTGGGGAGAGGGGGGAAAAGGGGAAAATGAGACTTCCACGAGGAGACTGGCCACTTGGGCCAGGTTCCGCCGCCCAGATCTCCCAGCCCGTTCCCCCTTTTGTTATTCATTCTCAGGATGTGGCCGTCACTGGCAAGGCCGGCATTTAATGCCCATCCCTAGTTGACCTTGAGAAGGTGGTGGTGGCCCTTCTTCTCGAACCGCCGCAGTCCCGTGCGGTGAAGGTACTCCCACAGTGCTGTTACGGAGGGAGCAATCTTCCCTTTAAGTTGCGCATCCACGCAGTGCTCTGAAGGTCCCGCGCAGCCGGCTTTTAAATAGAAAAACCGCGCATGCACGGAATTTTGAATGGCCCACGCATCCCGTTAAAGGGGCCGTGCGGGCCAAAAAAAAGTTAGAGGGAACATTGGCAGGGAGTTCCTGGATTTTGACCCAGCCACGATAAAGTCAGCATCTTCCAGAGAGGAAGGGAAAAAAACAGCGGGAAAGATAGGCAAGGTCTACAGGAGCAGAGGACTGAATGTACTGTGAAAGCAAACCTGCTCATTTGCCAGTCAGTCACAGCAGGCAGGCTGTAAAGGTTGAATATAAATCATAAACATAGCCTTAGCACCGGAGTTAAGCTGTCACTACAGGTACTATCGGAGAGGCTACACTGGGATTTGGCAATGCAGTAACTCGATTAAATTATATTAAATCAGGAGGGTTTTACACAAAATACAATTTACACGGCAATGAAAGCCTGCCCTCGCCACGTAGGGCTTACAGCCTCTCTCTCCGCTTCCCTGCAGCTACCCATGGAAGTGGCACACTCATCTGACACAGCAAGCCTTCAAAGAGCCCAGCTCCCTTCAGTTCTGGGTGGCATGGAGGGTGGAGGGCACCACCTCGGAGATTATCATCAGGAGAGCGAAGGGGGAAGTCAGAAGGAAGGTTCATGCAGGCAATGCTTTGCCACAAGTGGATATCAAGGCAGAGATTATAACAACGCTTAAAAGGGAATTGGATACGCATTTCAAAAGGATACGGGGCAAAGGTAGGTAAATGGGATTAGACCAGGCAGCGTCTGTTGAAGGGCTAGCAAAGGCTCAATGGACCGAATGTTTTCGATGATGCTAAGGCTCACCTGAATGTCCTAATCTAAAACCGGTAAACATAAAATTCAACAGCTTCTCTGAAGTGCCTGCTGATTCCGGACAACGACACTCGTTATACAGTCATCAGTGGCCACCTCAGTACCAACTCTCCCAGGCTCAGTCCATGTGTCCATACCAAGCCACTCACATAGACATTTCTGTTTCCTTGTCTCCTGAACTTCAAATATGCCTCAATGGATACAGTTTGATTTGTCAGAAGATGTGAGCGAGAGGGTCAAGATCAGATAAGAGAGTTAAGGTCAAAATAGTATTGGGGCATGGAATACAATGCAAAGGAAAGGAGCTGTAAGCATTTGGAAGATTGCACAGGCGGCTGCTTTTACGAATATGGCTCGCTGTCCATAATACACTGTGACCAAGTTCCCGCTAAGCTGCGTGGCCGCACAGCTCTCTGGAGATCCTGCGCAGGCAGCGTACCAACTTTTAGATGGGAGATTTTGCGCATGCGTGAAATTTTGAGTGGGCTGCGCAGCCCCTTAAAGGGACCGTGCACCCAAAAAAAATTTGGGGGGAACATTGACTGTGTATATTACACTCTGTGACCCTCCCGTGTATAACACATTGTGATGCTCTTGCATATAACACACTGCATTTTAACCCAGTATTTCAGCCAATTAGAATCCTGGACTCTGACTCACTGCTGTCAGGGTAATTTAAAGCCCAGGTACCCGACACCTCTTCACAGCCGCATTATCTTATACTTATGTTAATATCCAATCTTAAACAAAGCTATGCAGATTAGTGTGTAGTTGAAACCAGGCACATTATGAAATGATGCCAGGCCTGTCACTGTAGTTGAGTGAGTTGTCCACTCCTGCGGGGAGCTGACCACCATCTCAGTGTCGTTTGTTCGTCAGTTGACCATATTTGCTGCTGACCCTTGAACTTCAGTGACCTTGGGATGCCATGTGACTGGCAGGAAACCAACAAAGATGGATTATTTGAAGGCATGCCAACCTGAATAAATCTGTGTACAGTGAGACCTGTCCCTGTGAACAGTGCACAGTGAAACCTGTCCCCGTGTACAGTGTAGTGAAATCTGCTATGTATATGAAATTGATGTACAGTGAAACCTGTCCATGTAAAGTAAAATCCGCTCCTGTGTATGGCAAAAATATGTGTACTAGTGAAATCTGTGTACAGAAACCTGCTCCTGTGTCCAATCTTCCGCCCTCCATAAACTTGAGCTCATCCAAAACTCTGCCGCCTGTGTCCTAACTCGCACCAAGTCCCGTTCACCCGTCACCCCTGAGCTCGCTGACCCGTGTCCTAACTCGCACCAAGTCCCGTTCACCCGTCACCCCTGAGCTCGCTGACCCGTGTCCTAACTCGCACTAAGTCCTGTTCACCCGTCCCCCTGAGCTCGCTGACACGTGTCCTAACTCGCACCAAGTCCCGTTCACCCGTCACCCCTGAGCTCGCTGACCCGTGTCCTAACTCGCACCAAGTCCCGTTCACCCGTCACCCCTGAGCTCGCTGACCCGTGTCCTAACTCGCACTAAGTCCCGTTCACCCGTCACCCCTGAGCTCGCTGACCTGTGTCCTAACTCGCACCAAGTCCCGTTCACCCGTCACCCCTGAGCTCGCTGACCCGTGTCCTAACTCGCACCAAGTCCCGTTCACCCGTCACCCGAGCTCACTGACCCCTGTCCTAACTCGCACCAAGTCCCGTTCACCCGTCACCCCTGAGCTCGCTGACCCGTGTCCTAACTCGCACCAAGTCCCGTTCACCCGTCACCCCTGAGCTCGCTGACCCGTGTCCTAACTCGCACCAAGTCCCGTTCACCCGTCACCCCTGAGCTCGCTGACCCCTGTCCTAACTCGCACCAAGTCCCGTTCACCCGTCACCCCTGAGCTCGCTGACCCGTGTCCTAACTCGCACCAAGTCCCGTTCACCCGTCACCCGAGCTCGCTGACCCGTGTCCTAACTCGCACCAAGTCCCGTTCACCCGTCACCCCTGAGCTCGCTGACCCGTGTCCTAACTCGCACTAAGTCCCGTTCACCCGTCACCCCTGAGCTCGCTGACCCGTCCTAACTCGCACCAAGTCCCGTTCACCCGTCACCCCTGAGCTCGCTGACCCGTGTCCTAACTCGCACCAAGTCCCGTTCACCCGTCACCCCTGAGCTCGCTGACCCGTGTCCTAACTCGCACCAAGTCCCGTTCACCCGTCACCCCTGAGCTCGCTGACCCGTGTCCTAACTCGCACTAAGTCCCGTTCACCCGTCACCCCTGAGCTCGCTGACCCCTGTCCTAACTCGCACCAAGTCCCGTTCACCCGTCACCCCTGAGCTCGCTGACCCGTGTCCTAACTCGCACCAAGTCCCGTTCACCCGTCACCCCTGAGCTCGCTGACCCGTGTCCTAACTCGCACCAAGTCCCGTTCACCCGTCACCCCTGTGCTCGCTGACCCGTGTCCTAACTCGCACCAAGTCCCGTTCACCCGTCACCCCTGAGCTCGCTGACCCGTGTCCTAACTCGCACCAAGTCCCGTTCACCCGTCACGCCTGAGCTCGCTGACCTACATTGGCTCCCAGTCTGGCAACGCTTCAAATTTAATATTCTCATCCTCGTTTTCAAATCCCTCCATGGCCTCGCCCCTCCCTATCTCTGTAACCTCCTCAAGCCCTACAACCCTCCGAATTCCATCGCTCCATCATTGGCAGCCGTGCCTTCAGCTGCGTAGGCCCTAAACTCTGGAAAATCCTCCCTAAACCTCTCCGCCTCTCTTCCTTCCTTTAAGACATTCCTTAAAAACTACCTCTTTGACCAAGCTTTTGGACACCTGTCCTAACATGTCATGTGGCTTGGCGTCAAATTTTGTCTAATTACGTCCTGTGAAGCGCCTTGGGACATTTTACTATGTTAAAGGTGCTATATAAATGCAAGTAATTATGTACAGTGAAATCCGTGTACAATGAAATATAAGTATAGCGAAACCTATGTTCAGGTCCTTTTCCGCTTTAGTGTGTCAGCTGGTGACTCAGTTGGTAACATCCTCGCCTCTGAGTCAGAAGGTTGTGGGTTCAAGTCGCATTCCAGAGACTTCAGCACAGAATTCTAGGCTGACACTCCCAGTACAGGACCCAGTACAGGACTGAGGGAGTGCTGCGCTGTCGGAGGGGCAGTACTGAGGGAGTACTGCGCTGTCGGAGGGGCAGTGCTGAGGGAGTGCTGCACTGTCGGAGGGGCAGTACTGAGGGAGTGCTGCACTGTTGGAGGGGCAGTACTGAGGGAGCGCTGCACTGTCGGAGGGGCAGTACTGAGGGAGCGCTGCGCTGTCGGAGGGGCAGTACTGAAGGAGTGCTGCACTGTCGGAGGGGCAGTACTGAGGGAGTGCTGCGCTGTCGGAGGGGCAGTACTGAGGGAGTGCTGCGCTGTCGGAGGGGCAGTACTGAGGGAGTGCTGCGCTGCCGGAGGGGCAGTGCTGAAGGAATGTTGCACTGTCGGAGGGGCAGTACTGAAGGAGTGCTGCACTGTCGGAGGGGCAGTACTGAAGGAGTGCTGCACTGTCGGACGGGCAGTACTGAAGGAGTGCTGCACTGTCGGACGGGCAGTACTGAAGGAGTGCTGCGCTGTCGGAGGGGCAGTACTGAGGGAGTGCTGCGCTGTCGGAGGGGCAGTACTGAGGGAGTGCTGCGCTGCTGGAGGGGCAGTGCTGAAGGAATGTTGCACTGTCGGACGGGTAGTACTGAAGGAGTGCTGCACTGTCGGACGGGCAGTACTGAAGGAGTGCTGTGCTGTCGGAGGGGCAGTACTGAGGGAGTGCTGTGCTGCTGGAGGGGCAGTGCTGAAGGAATGTTGCACTGTCGGTGGGGCAGTGCTCAGGGAGTGCTGCACTGTCGGAGGGGCAGTACTGAAGGAGTGCTGCACTGTCGGACGGGCAGTACTGAAGGAGTGCTGCATATAGTACATATAAATGACACGTGGGCAGCCTGGGATAACCCGCTTCTCTTTTTGTCACAAAGCAGCTGGTGGAGCGAGATGGAACTGCTACAGACCACCTGTTGAAAGGCATCCCCACTACACCACCATCGCACGACAAGGAGTCCCTCACCTCCGTCTCAATGATATAATAGAAGGGAGCGGCAGATGGTCAGTAAATCTCTTCTGTCTCTGAGGAATTGTGACCTGTGGCATACTTTCCCAGGCATAGTTGACCCTGTCAGTTACCTTAACGTCATAGCGTTCAACTAGATGCACACACAACCCAAGAGAGAACGCATCTCCCTACACCCTTCAAGCCTGGGCGTTGATTAACCACCCTGAACACACACGCACACACAATATATGCATGTAAAGTATGTACATATAATATAGCAAGACTTTGAAGACTTGCATTTCTATAGCGCCTTTCACAACCTCAGGTCGCCCCAAAGCACTTTACAGCCAATGAAGTACAGTACTTTTGAAGTGTAGTCACTGTTGTAATGTAAGAAACGCGGCAGCCAATTTTCGCACAGCAAGCTCCCACAAACAGCAATGTGATACATGACCAGATAATCTGTTTTTGTTATGTTGATTGAGCGATAAATATCGGTCAGGACAACGGGGAGAACTCCCCTGCTCTTCTTCAAAATAGTGCCACGGGTTCTTTTACATCCACCCGAGAGCAGACGGGGCCTCGGTTTAACATCTCATCCGAAAGTCGGCACCTCCAACAGTGCAGCGCTCCATCAGTACTGCACGAGAGTGTCAGCCTGAATTTTTGTACTTAAACCTCTGGTGTGGGACTTGAACCGACAACCTTCTGACTCAGAGGCAAGAGTGCTACCAACTGAGCCATGGCTGACACACTATAATGCAATTATACACATAATATATATCATGAATATACATATATGATACATATTATGTATATATACATGATATACACATAAAATATAGACACATATATTAGACATATACACACACACAATAAAACAGCTGGGATCTTTCACCCAAAGAGTAGTGGAAATCTGGAACTCGCTCCCATAAAAGGCTGTGGATGCTGGGGCAATTAACTGAGATTGATAGATTTTTGTTAGGTAAGCGTATCAAGGGATATGGAACAAAGGCGAGTAAATGGAGTTGAAAAGCAGATCAGACATGATCTAATTGAATGGCGGAACAGGCTCGAGGGTCTGAATGGCCTCCTGCTGTTCCTATGACTCCTCCTGCCCCCACACGCAGAATCTGTAGGAAGACTAAGCATCCTACCACCAACTGCCCCCCCGCCCCATAAATACAACTCACTCCTCCTCGCAGTCCCCAACACATCAAGTCAAGGCCTCCCGTCTCCAAACACATTCACAAAATCCTCCCACCCAGCTAGGTTGTGACCCCGTCTTCGGAGTGTTATTTAAAAATTAGTATTTTCCATTTGGGAAGTTTGCAACAAGCAATAACACAGCAGCGCCATTTTCTTATGTAATGCTGAATAAAAGCATGCGTTTGATTTCCAACAGGATGCTTCCACTGTCCCCGTCAGCAACATCAACCGCTAGGCAGCAAAGGTTAATTATCATCTACCAGAAAAATTCCAGCCTATTTACGATCACTGTAAACCTTTGTGCTTTCCAGGAAGGGCCCATGATTGATTCAGACAAGAGTTTGCTTTACTACCTTAACCCGTTGAAATATTTATTCGCCAGCCCCTCTCACCTTCCCCCAGCTCAGGTAGGAGTACATAGGAGGCAAGCAACAAAAGCTGAGAGATGATATTGAAATTTGAAAGCCTCTTAGCAAATGAATGCCTAATTTATTTATATGAGTTTTCTCCGTCCGCTGTCTTAAGGCTCACCTGCACGTAATTGTGTTTAGTGTCAAAGTACGCCCACTAATATCACCAGCAGCCAACTCTAGGCCCGCTCTATTGAAGCAGATGCTGTGAAATACACACAAGTGACACAGGGCGCCTTGCATTCCAACAATCTGTCCTTCCCTTGGACAGCAGCCTCTGCACAAGCTCGCCCTCCCTCTCCCCCTTCTGATGGGTGAAAGATCCCAGCTATTTTTGTGTGTGTATGTCTGTATATATATATTTATATATGTATGTAGTATGTGTGTGTGTCCTGGCTGGCCTCCCACGTCCTACCCTACGTAAACTTGAGGTCATCCAAAACATTGGCTCCGGGTTAAGCAACGTCTCGATTTCAAAATTCTCATCCTTGTTTTCAAATCCCTCCATGGCCTCGCCCCTCCCCATCTCTGTAACCTCCTTCAGCCTCAACCCCCCCCCACCCCCCCCAAGATATCTACGTTCCTCTAATTCAGCCCTCTTGAGCATCCCTGACTGTAATCGCTCAACCTTTAGTGGCTGTGCCTTCTGTTGCCTAGGCCCTAAGCTCTGGAATTCCCTGCCTAAACCTCTCCGCCTCTCTTTCCTCCTTTAAGACGCTCCTTAAAACCTACCTTTGTGACCAAGCTTATGGTCATCTGCCCTAATTTCTCTATATGGCTCGGTGTCAGATTTTTTGTCTTATAACACACCTGTGACGCGCCAAAAGCTTGGTCAAGGAGATAGGTTTTAAGGAGAAACTTAAAGGAGGAGAGAGAGGTAGAGAGGTGGAGAGGTGTAGGGAGCAAATTCTAGAGATTAGGGCCTAGCTAGCTGAAGGCATGGCCGCCAATGGGGGAGCGATGAAAATCGGGGATGCGCAAGAGGCCATAATTGGAGGAGCGCAGAGGGTTGTAGGGCTGGAGGAGGTTACAGACAACACCACGAGTTACCCAGGCAACCAGAAAATACCGCACGTTAACTGGGCAACCGCAGATTAGCAAGGGGGCAAGAATCGAAAAGCAACGTGTTTCTCAAAGATGATGATGTTTCACAAAAGCAAAGAGAACATTTACAAAGCAGTGGCCTGGTTTCCCGCGGAGCGCACACACCGGTTTCACACTTGGAAATCTTTTTATCTGCCACATCACTGCTGCCCGCACATCTCCCTCGGCTCCTCCAACACTCTGCTCCATAGCAACCGCTCGCAGTGCACATCAGAGCAGGGCCACTATTTATTAACTTTTAAAATATTTCCTGAGACTCCTGATAAAAGGCTGGAAGTGAAAGCTCTGACTGTTCTGAAACGATTCCAAGAGCAGGAACAGACTCGTGACTCTCCATTCCTCTTCAAAGGGACAGAGCAAGCCTCTTCATTCATGCTGTCAATCTTCTGCCATAAATTTTAAATCACAGCTTTTAAACAAATGCTGCCCAATATATCTCATCAGTACAGCAAAACTGTCTTGACTAACTATAAGAGGAAAAAAATGTTCAGTCCAAAGCAAGCTACCTTTCTGAAGTGGATTATAATTTCGCAAACAATTTATAAAGAAAGGTGGTGCCATTCATTTTTTTTTGATTTATGCTCCTTCCAATCTTTTTACTCTCTTCTGCAGCCAGGAAGAGGGAGACAGAGAGTGACGGGAGAGAGCGAGAGAGAAATGCACACAGGAAGAGAGAAACAGAGAAACAGAGTGAGTGAGAGGAAGCAGATTTACAATTGGTGAAAAAGAGAAGACACACATTGTATGAAACGAGAGCAGGCACACACAAAGAGCAGATTTATAATCTGTGCGAGAGCAGGCTCACACAATCTATGAAAGAGAGAGCAGCACACACACACAGAGCAGATAGACAATCTGTGCGAGAACAGACACACACAGAAAGAAAGATGCACATAGACAGTTAACAGCTGTGCACACACATGCACAGAAAGTGACAAGTGCACACAGGCACAAAGTGAGAGACACAGTGTGTACCTAACCAAGAGGAGCAAGAACAAAGAATATGCTAGGAGCGTACAGAACAAAGATGTTGTAGCAAGAAACACTGTACCTGCAATAACTGAAGAAATGGACAGGGAAGAGACACGGAACACCATCAAAAATGGAATATGAAGAACGACAGAACAAGTTTTAGGTCTCAAAATAACACAAAGAAACATGAATGGATAAGGGAAGCGGTGCTGGAGTTGAGTGAAAAACGAAGAATGCTTAAAAGTTTATAAATTTAAAATGGCTACGGTGAAAGACCAAAATGTTCAGGTAATTGAGGACAAACAGGTTTTGAAGATCTGTACAGAGCATGGTGGATGAATCAGCTCTGGAGAAACCGCCCTGAACAAGTGGAGCCCCACAAGTTCACAACCCTCCGAGATATCTGCACTCCTCCAATTCTAGCCTCTTGAGCATCCCCGATTTTCGTCACTCCACCACTGGCGTCCGAGCTGTCAGTTGCCTAGGCCCTAAGCTCTGGAATTCTCTCCCTAAACCTCTCTGCCTCTCTTTCCTCCTTTAAGATGTTCCTTAAAACCTAACTCTTTGACCAAGCTTTTGGTTATCTGTCCTAATATTTTCTTATGTCGTTCGGTGTCAAATTTTGTTTCATGAAGCTACTGTGACGCACCTTGGGACGTTTTACTACATTAAAGATGCTACATAAATGCACGTTCTTGTTGAGTTGATGCTGGATTTCTTGAAAGACAAAGTGAAGATTTCTATTGATAGCTTGGAAAAAAGAACAAGGCTCCTGGTATCGATTATATAACGGCAGAGTTGTTGCAACAGGGTGAGGAACATACTGTGAAAGTGATGCAAGAGCTGTTTAACAAAACTAATGAAGAGGAGCAAGTACCCAAAGACTGGGGAGAGGCGACAATAACACCAACCTTCACAAATAAAGGAAACAAGAGCAACCGCAGAGGCATCAGTTTATCGGGTATCTCTGGTAAAGTATTTACAAGGACACTGGAGAGGAGAATGAAAAGACGTAGAGGCAGTACAGCATGAGCAACAAGCTGGATTTAGACCAGGACAAAGAACAATAGATCAACTGTTTTTGTGCTACCACAGATTTCAAAGAAATTTGCAGAACACAACATCCATTGTTACAACAACTTCATAAGAGTTGAAGCAGGCCTTTGACAGTGTATGACGAGATGGGATATGGCATGTCTTGAGGATGTTTGGTATTCCTGAGAAACTTGTTAAGACTGATAGAAAACGTCTATAACAAATCCCTGTGCGCTGTTAGAATGGATAGGAAACCAACATGTTGGTTTAGATCAACAGTTGGGGTGAGACAAGGATGCACACCATCGCCAGATTTATTTAATCTAGTACTGGAAGCAGTAATGAACCTCGCACTAAAAGATACATTTAAGGGGAAGCTAGATAAGTAAAAATAAAGCGCTTTACAGTCAATGAAGTACAAGAGGGAGAAAGGAATAAAAGGATACGTTGATAGGGTGAGATGAAGTAAACAGAGGGAGAGGAGACACGTGTGGAGCATAAACACCGGCATAGACCTGTTGGGCCAAATGGCCTGTTTCTGTGCTGTAAATTCGATAATATTGGAGGATTCTTTTTATGTGCCAAGATTTTAAGCAATCTCAGATTTGCCAATGACATTAACCTTATAGCAACATCTAAATCAGATTAGCGGAGACTAACTGACAAGGTGTAAGTGGAAAGTAGAAAATGTGTTACACATTAACATAAAGACAAAGGTCATGTCATTTGGGAAGCATCAGGAAGATGTGCAGATTATAGCAACGTAAGAACAGGAGGAGGACATTTAGCTCCTCGAGCCTGTTAAAAGAAAGAATTACTTTTTATATAGCGCCTTTCACAACCTCAGGATGTCTCAAAGCGCTTTACTGCCAATTAAATACTTTTGAAGTGTAGTCACTGTTGTAATGTTGGAAACGCTGCAGCTAATTTGCGCACAGCAAGCTCCCACAAACAGCAACGTGATAATGACCAGATAATCTGTTTTAGTGATGCTGATTGAGGGATAAATATTGGCCCAAGGATAATTCCCCTGCTCTTCTACAAAATAGTGCCATGGGATCTTTTACGTCCACCTGAGAGGGCAGACGGGGCCTCGATTTAACATCTCATCCGAAAAACGGCACCTCCGACAGTGCAGCACTCCCTCAGTACTGCAATGGAGCGTCAGTCTAGATAAGTCTCAGGAGTGGAGCTTGAAACAACGTCCATTTCACTATTCAATGAGATCATGGCTGATCTGTGACCTAACTCCAGATTACCCACCTTTGCCCCATATCCTTTCATACCTTTGGTTGACAAAAATGTATCAAGCTCAGTATTAAAATTAACAAATGACCCAGCATCAACTGCAGTTTGCGGAACTTCTAACCACCCTTTGCGTAACTTTTAGGTTATGCCCTCTAGTCTTAGACTCTCCAATTATAGTCGGAGGAGTGCTGTCAGACAGGTGGAGGAGTTTATACATCAGCCGTGATCTCATTGAATAGCAGAACAGGCTCAAGGGGCTAAATGGCCTACTCCTGCTCCTATGTTCCTTGGTGGGTTAGTGGCAGAGAATGGGGGTTGTGAAGGAGACACCAACAAAAGGATTGGACATGCTTCTGCTGCTTTTGGAAGACGGAGCAAGATATAGAAGGTTAAAGATACTTTGGTAAAATATAAGAGTTTTTGACGCAATGCCTTGGGGCTTGAACTCCCAACCCAGGGCAAGCCCAGAGCGGACAGTGCTACCTACCAACAACCGAGCCAGGCTGGCTCTCGGATCCCAACAACCATTCGGTCCTCTGGAGAACCAGCGGTCACTTCCAGCAACAACAACTTGCATTTATATAGCACCTTTAGCATAGTAAGACGCCCCAAAGCGCTTCAAAGGACATTATCAAACAAAATTTCCTTACAGCGACTTCTAAATCAGAGGCCAACTGACAAGGTGCAAGTGGAAAGTAGAACATCTGCATTACATATTAACATTTCCTCCCCATATTATTATACAGATCCGACTGCTGGAACATAAGAAAAGTGGATGGGCACAAGGTACCAACGGCAGAGATGAGTCGGTTGAGAGGAATACTAGGGTCTTTCCAGGAGGCAATGAATCAAGAATGGTACAATAAGAACATGGCTTGGACAAGAAAGAAGGCTTATACAGGAGGTCCAAGAAAGACTACAGTGATGGTTTGGGCACGTTTTAAGATTGGAAACGGTGAGAATGCCTTTTGTGGCCCTGCACACTGAGGTAGAACAACAACTTGCATTTATATAGCGCCTTTAACGTAGCAAAACGTCCCAAGGTGCTTCACAAGAGAGTCATCAATAAAAACATTTTTGCCAGAGAAGGCGATATCAGGGCAGGTGACCAAAAGCTTGGTCGAAGAGGTAGGTTTCAATGAGCATCTTAAAGGAGGAGAGAGCGGTAGAGAGGCGGAGAGGTTTAGGGAGGGAATGACAAAACTTAGGGCCTGGGCAGCTGAAGGCACGGCCGCCAATGGTGGAACGATTAAAATCGGGGGTGCACAAGAGGCCAGAATTGGAGGAGTGCAGAGATCTCGGAGGGTTGTAGGGCTGGAGGAGATTACAGAGATAGGGAGGGGGCGAGACCATGGAGAGATTTGAAGACAAGGATGAGGATTTTAAAATTGAGGTGTTGTCAGATCGGGAGCTAGCATAGGCCAACAAGAACAAGCAGCTGAGGAAGACCAAGGAAGAGCTGGATAGACAAGTGTCCAGAGTGAGTCGGCCCCAATGTCATTGCTGAGCTGACTGGACGGGGATTTAGTAGTACGGGTAGTATAGAGAACATAGAGATGCACAGAGGTAGAAAGAGAAAGAGAAGACATAAACAAGAGTGACAGAAAAGTAAGAAATGAGGGGGAATAAATCAAAGTGAAACAAGTTAGGTGGTCCTCACTTACAACTTTCTTACAATGTTTGATTTCAGTTGTTCTTTTATGTATTCCTTTCTATTCTATCACTTTCTTAATATATATTTTTTTAAAGCTGGGGTTAGAGAAGGGATGTGAGCGGGGGCGGGGGACAAAGGGGGCAGGAAATGCGGCACCGAGTCCTCTGCTTTAATGTTAATCAAACAGCGATAGAGAACAGAATTACTCCTGGTCTTAAAAAAAGGATCGTTAAAAAAAATTGACGGCTTTCATGAATGGTTAGCTCTTCCACGTGGGTTAGCTGAAGGACCTGCTACAGTACAGGCTCCATTATTCCATTGATGAAAGGTCATCGACCTGAAACGTTAACTCTGTTTCTCTCTCTCCACAGATGCTGCCTGACACGCTGAGTGTTTCCAAAATTTTTCTGATTTTATTCCATGATTTCACTCCCCTTCGGCTCCCCCGTCTGATCCTTACCGCTCTCCTTATTTGGGAGGCTGGGAGTTTCGATCTTGCGGGCTCTTCCGTGCTCCGCTCTTCGATTCGTCCCATAAGAGGCCGACGCACCTCGTCACGGGGAGCAGAGATCAGTTCCCAACTACAAAATAAACGGTAGAATATTCTGGAACGGCACAGCAGGTTTGTTAGCGTCTGAAGAGAGCAGAAAGAAAGAACTAGAATCAAGTGCTTTTTGAAGTGTGGTCACTGTTGCAAGGCAGGGAAAACGCGGCAGCCAATTTGCGCACAGCAGGATCCCACAAACAGCAACGAGATAATGAGCTGATAATCTGTTTTTAGCGATGTTGATTGAGGGATAAATTTAGGGCCAGGACACCAATCATAACTCCCCAGCTCTTCTTCGTAATAGTGCCGTGGGATCTTTTACGTTCACCTGAGAGAGCAGACGGGGCCTCGGAAAAGGGCAACATTTCTGGTGTAGGCCCCTACCACCAGAACTGTTACTTGTCTCTGCTCTTTTCAGGTGCAGACGGACCTTTGCTGGTTATTTCCAGAACGTTCGGTTTTTAATCCAGATGCAGTTTTTTTTATCATTAGTCGGTCTACTGTCTGAAACCTACACTAATTCCCCTTCATTTTTGATTTGTTTTTTCGTGTACCATCAAAGCAGCAGCTACTTGTCAGTGAAGTAGATGTAAATTCATGAGCGGCGGGGTGTGCTCGGAAAACCTGAAGATGCAGACATATAAAAAATACACTGGATTGTCAAGGCTCTTTACACGACTTCACCGATACAAAGATTACATTTTTCTGACAGTTCTCATGCTGTGGCTAATCAAGCTAGTGAAAAGCTAATTTGTTTCAGAGGTTAACTCGCCCATATGTCTAATACTCACAGAGCCAGCCAGCTAATACAGTACTGCACTTCCAAAGTCATCGTAGAATTTTTCACCCAATAATTCCTGCAATTGTAACCACATGAAATTTATTTTCTAGAGATCATATTCCACTCAACACTGAAGATAGCTGTCCGGGTAATTGAGGCCTTTATGAGATCCCCTGTTATTGAGAAGACACACGCACACACACTCATGCTCACACTCACATACGCTCGCTCACACTCGCACTTGCCCGCTCTTACACACACTCGCACTCGTACTCTCACACAGTATTCCATGGACAACTGTCTGCTGTCTGTGTAGGAACATAGGAAGACGAGTAGACCATTCAGCCCCTCAAGCCTGTTCCGCTGATGGCTGGTCTGCACCTCAACTCCACTTACTCAACTTTGTTCCATATCCCTTGATGCCCTTACCTTGGTGTAGATATCTAAAATATGGCTCTTCATGAAAGGTGCACAGAGACACCATTAGGTCCTGTCGTGCCATCTCCCCCACTGGAACTGCCTACTCTAATCCTACTCTTCGCTGCCCTTTCCCTGTAACCATTAACATTTTTCTCCTTAAGTGTTTATCTAATTCTTCGTTAAATCTTGTG
Source organism: Somniosus microcephalus (assembly GCF_052327205.1). Taxonomy (NCBI): domain Eukaryota; kingdom Metazoa; phylum Chordata; class Chondrichthyes; order Squaliformes; family Somniosidae; genus Somniosus; species Somniosus microcephalus. The sequence goes on from NC_141008.1 coordinate 53,384,225, forward strand.
ATTAAATTGTCTTCAATAGACACGTAGAGTCAGACAGCACAGAAGGCCCATCATATCCATGCTGCCTCTCTGAAAGAGCTATCCATTTAGTCTCAATCTCCTGCCCTTTTCCCGTAACCTTTTAACTTTTTTTTCTTAAAAGCTTTTATAGATTTTGCTTCCAGCAGTTTCTGGTAGATCGTTGCACGTTCCGACAACCCTCTGTGTAAAAAAATTTTCCCCTAGCCTTTTTCGTATTCACTCTCGGGAGGTGGGCGTCACTGGCAGGGTCGGCATTAGATTCCCATCGCTAGATGCCCTGAGAAGATGGAGACACATTTAGGCTAGACCGGGTAAGGACAGCAGGCTACCTTCCCCTAAAGGACATTTGCGAACTAGTTGGGTTTTTATGATAATCCAACAGCTCTATGGTCACTTTTACTGATACCAGTTTTTTAGTTCAGATTTAAAAACAAACTGAATTCAAATTCTCAAATTACCACAGTGGGATTTGAACTCACGTTCTCTGGATACTAGTCCAGTTACATAACTGCTACACTGCCGTACCACTCCCTTCAGTCCTTTGCTGCTGCTCTTAAGTTTACACAATCCATATTCTAATAATGTTTTTAAATGAAAAAATTCCTTCTACCTCCCTCTTTTGTGCTTCTAGTAATTATAGATTCTTACAGCACAGGAGGTCGTCATTTGGCCCATCGTGTCTTTGCTGGCTCTTGGATAGAGCTATCCAATTAGTCCCACTCAATGCTCCCCCTAATTTTTTATGGGGTCATGCGCAAAATCTCCGATTTGAAAAGCCGGTCCCGGGCTGCGCGGGACCTCCATTCAGCAGTGCGGCTGCGCAGCTTAGCAGGAATGTTGGCCCCATTCTTCCCCATTGCACTGCCAAATTTTAACTTTTCAATTCTCTTTTGAAAGTTATTATTGAATCTGCTTCCACTGCCCTTTCAGGCAGCGCGTTCCAGATCACAACACGCACTGTGTAGAAGAAATTGTTCTCATCTCCCCTCTGGTTAATATATCCTGAATCTATGGACCATTGTTACTGATTCAACAACCAGTTCACTATCCTCCTTCACAAACACCGATTAGATTCCCACCTTAACCCGTTCTTCTCTGGTGACTACAGTCTTGAGTTTTTTTGGAAGTGCATTCAGTCCATAAAAGCACAATTGAAGAATTAATTTAATTAATTTATTGGGCACCACGTTCTCCTTTTTTGTCTGTTACTCTACTATAGTCCGAGAATTAACTTGCAATCAATCTGTTCATGCTCTTCCAATTTCCCCAAATAACCAGTAGCCCAACTCGAGACTGGTGAAACAGCTAATGACGCCAGTCGAATTTTAGCAGCCGTGGACATGATATCATGATTTCCGGTGACCAAGTTCAGCATCCTACAGCTGAAGCTACTGCTTTCTCAAGCAATGAATCTAATCTCACCTCACAGGTCATCCATCGCCTGCACAACATTCCTCTTCTCAGAGAGCAGCACAGGGGCAGTCTGGCAGCTCCATCACTGCCTGATTCAGTTTCAGCGTCCACTAACAAGAGGCATCGCTTTAGACTGGCAGGCTAGTCAGCACCACATTCAGCGTGGAGAGGAAGCTCTCTCAAGGAACAGGACCCGTTCACTGCTGTTGTCTGTACAAGGTTAAATAGTATAGCATTTTATTTATTCATTCAAGGGATGTGGGCACCGCTGGCAAGGCCGGCATTTATTGCTCATCCTCCTAATTGCCTTTAAGAAGGTGGTGGTGAGCCACCTTCTTGAACCGTGTGGTGAAGGTACTCCCACAGTGCTGTTAGGGTGGGAGTTCCAGGATTTTGACCCAGCGACAATGAAGGAACGGCCGATATATTTCCAAGTCAGGATGGTGTGTGACTTGGGAGGGAAACTTGGAGGTGATGGTGTTCCCATGCACCTGCTGCCCTTGTCCTTCAAGGTGGAAGAGGTCGTGGGTTTGGGAGATGCTGCCAAAGAAGCCTTGGCGAGTTGCTGCAGTGCATCTTGTAGATGGTACACACTGCAGCCACGGTACGCCGGTGGTGGGCTTGCCTACTGATTTTTTTGGTGGGGTGGGGGGGCGGAGTGGAAGGGGGAAGAATGAGTAAATGGTGGGCCAAAGGATGGTAGCATCTCTTCCGGGATTGGTTGAGGGACCTCGCCCTGCAAAGCCAGATCCAACAAGAATGAGATGACTCCCATCAGGACCTGCAGCTCAGCACTTCTGAGCTCTCGCCAAAATGTTATCCGGCCAATCGCAATATTGGAGTTACTTTTCAATACGAGGGGAAGAAAGGAGCCTCTAGTTTTCTACACATCAACAACTCGCAATTATATAGCGCCTTTAACATAGTAAAACATCCCAAGGCTCTTCACAGGAGCGTTATCAGACACAATCTGACACCGAGCCACGTAAGGAGGTATTACGATAGGTGACCAAAAGCTTGATCAAAGAGATTATTTTAAGGAGCGTCATAAAGGAGGAGAGAGAGGTGGAGCGGTTTAGGGAGGGAATGCCATAGCTTAGGGCCTAGACGGCTGAAGGCACGGCCGCCAATTGTGCAGCGATGGAAACTGGGAATGCACAAGGGGCCAGAATTGCAGGAACACAGAAATCTCGGAGAGTTGTAGGGCTGGAGGAAGTTACAGAGATAGGGAGGGGCAAGGCCATGGAGGGATTTGAACACATGGATGAGTATTTTAAATGCAAGGCATTGTTGGACCGGGAGCCAATGTAGGTCAGCAAGCACAGGGGTGACGGGTGAACGGAACTGTGCACGAGTCAGGATACAGGCAACGGGGGTTTGGGTGAGCTCAAGTTTACGGAGGGTGCAAGGTGGGAGGCCGCCCAGGAGTGCGTTGGAATAGTCAAGTCTGGTGGCAACAAAAGCATGGATGAGGGTTTCAGCAGCAGATGGGCTGAGGCAGAGGCAGAGATGGGCTATATTACAGAGGTGGAAATAGGCGGTCTTGGTGATGGAGAGGATACAGGGATTCACTAGCCTTCTTTCTTTACTGCCAGTGACTGCTAGCCCCATTAGAGACAGAGAAAGCGATGACTTATTCAATGTAATATTACAGGATGAACAAAACTGCATGTTTTTTCAGTCACTTGTATAATTTCTATCGGCCCCAGGTTGAGGGAGTGTGGGCTGAAACCCTGCACTGTACACATTCCACTCCGGCACCACCCTACTCCTCAACTCTGCCTTGTGCCAGAGCAAGTGAGTGCAGGTCCATCACTGGCCCAAACCATATCCGAGCCACTTCCACCGGGGAAAGGCTGCACGCTTGTGTGACATGTATTCCGTTTAATTTGCTAAATAAATTATTAAATGGGCTTGGAGGCAAAACTCTGTAAATTGGCTGTTTCAGTCTAGGTGATTGAATTCTTGACCAAATCGAACATTTCCTGGGAAAAACGTATCGCACATACTGACATCCCGAGGCATTTCTGTGCAGCACACCACTCCCCATTGGGATATCAATTGGAACCAAGACAGCAGTGTGCCTACTGGGAATTAAAGAGCCTGCATATATATATTTATTATAGCACCTTTCACTGGATGCCCCAAAGCCATTTTTTGAAGTGCAGTAAAATAGGCACAGACATCAGCCAAATAGCGCACAAGCTAGGTCCCACAGACAGCAATGAGATAAATGAACAGATCATCTGCTTTTGGTGGCATCAATTGAGGGATAAATATTGGCCAGGGCACCAGGAGAACTCTTATAAGAACATAAGAACATAAGAAATAGGAGCAGGAGTAGGCCAATCGGCCCCTCGAGCCTGCTCCGCCATTCAATAAGATCATGGCTGATGTGTAGTGCGAAATGTCTTCGAAATAGTGCCATGGGATCTTCTATGTCCATTTGGAGACGCTATAGATGCATTCGCACCCGTACGACCAGATTTAGGAACAGCTTCTTTCCCAGGGCTGTCATCCTACTGAACTCCACAAATAAACTCTTAAGCCTGCACATCTGCCAATGCACTTTATTATGGTTATGGTTATGTTTATGTTAATGTATTACAAACCAAATATATGTTGAATGTTTAAATGTCTTAATCTAAATGTAAACTCGCAGGAGCCGCAAGCCTACATTTCGTTGTACTGCACTTGTGCACTAACAATGACAATAAAAGTTGATTTGATTTGATTTGATTTGATTTGAGCAGCCAGACAGGGCCTCACCTGAAAGATGTCACCTCTGGCAAGGCAGCACTCCCTCAGTGGTGCCTTCAAGTGTCACCCTAGATTATGTGCTCAAGTCCCTGGAGTGGGGGCTTGAATCCATGACCTTCTGACTCAGGGGCAAGAGCATTTATGTCTGGGCCTTTTTTTGATGGACCAATAAGAGTGACACTGAGTTGCCTCAAGATCACCAAACAAGAACCATCACAAGTTACCCCTTTTAGGACACCACTAATATAGGAAAGAAACATATAGAATTACACAGAATTTACAGCACAGAAATAGGCCACTCGGCCCAAATGGTCCATTCTCCACACAAGTCTCCTCCCTCCCTACTTCATCTAACCCTAGCTGCATATACTTCTATTCCTTTCTCCCTCGTGAATGGATCTAGCTTCCCCTTAAAGGCATCAATCTATTCGTCTCAACTACGCCCTGTGGTAGCGAGTTCCACATTCTCACCACTCTCTGGGTAAAGAAGTTTTTCCCGAATTCCCGATTGGATTTATTGGTGACTATCTTATACTTATGGCCCCTAGGTTTGGACACCCACACAAGTGGAAACATCTTGACCCAACATGCTTCACAGAAGCTTTCTGGGGAATGGATACTGAACCACGAAGGAGCGATTAGGAAGGATCACCAAAAGATTGGCTGAAGAGATTGGTTTTAATGAGGTTTCTAAAGGAAGAGAGACGTAGAGAGGGAGGAACTGTACTAGTGAGAAACCTACTGTTGGGAGGTCTGGTACTATCAAACTAAAAGAAGCTAAAACAAGCAACAAAGTCCTAACTAAATCATAATGTTGTTATCAGTGTCTATAAGACACTCTATACCCTGCGGTGCTCATTTATGTCTGGGACAATGCTCCCTATTGGGACAAGAATTGGAACCGTGCATCTAGAAGGAAGGTATACAGACCGAGACAGCTGTGGCCATAATGCACCATGAGGTCAGCTCCAAGGGCCCTGGCTGTGAAATCATCCACACAGCATGCTCCATATGTGACATCGCCCATTATCAGTGTGTCAGCTCCCGTGAACCTGGAAAACAAGCCCAAGTTATAGATCGTGTTCACACTTCTCTGAACATCCGCACAAAGTTTCAACAATACTTACTGAAAGGAACCGCCTAAATCTCAGATGTCACACTATCAACAAGAACCAGTGCTGCACAAGATAACCTATTCTTATATACGTTGGATTAGGATTGGGTTTAATCTCATTTGATTAAAGTTTTTTTGATTTTTACTTGTAGATTTGTACTGTAGCTAGAAATAATGAATTGGATAAAGTTGTTCATTCCCAGGATGCTTTCGAATTTAATGTGTCCGGGTACAATTTAGCTGACTGTGCTGTTTAGCGTCTGCTGAGGTGCAGGACGTGGGTTGCAGGATGTGTGATTCGTGCCTGTTGACTACTTTTTGTGGCCACATTGTGAAACGCGATAGCCAAGACAGTCTTGAGATAGGAAGGGGGATAATAGTCCAGGATGGTGAACAAGTTGGCATCTGGTGTTTTGTAGGAAGTATCTCATTTCTGAGAGTCTTGTTCACAATAACACTTGTCATGCCATAATGAATCAGCAAGGACAGTGTTGCGTGACTAGAGTCCTATAAAGATCTTGAGCTTTCCTTAACAATTTGTATAGAGAGTCAGGATTGAAAAGATCGACAAAGGTTATGTCTCTTCCCAGGGTAAAAATGGGGTAATATCGTTTATTTCTCTGTATGTCTACTGTTCAGCGACATTGCACCCGTCAAAGACTTGGTCGAACACAATAAATTGATTACACTGCAACCATATTTGGTTTGTCAGATTCATATTTTCTTACAGCTGCACCTTCAACTTAGAGAAGCATATCATGGAGCTTCAGGGGAGGGACAGGACATCGAGCAAGGGGTTAGGAACATAGGAACAGGAGGAGGCCATTCAGCCCCTCGAGCTGGTTCCACCATTCAATTACATCAGGCAGATCTGTACATCAACCCCATTTTCCCACCTTTGATCCATATCCCTTGGTACCCTTACCTAACAAATATCTATCGACCTTATTCTTGAAAATTTTAATTGAACCCCCAGCATCCACAAGCTTTTTGGGGGGAGAGTTTTCCAGATTTCGACTACCCTTTGTGTAAAGAAGTGCTTCCTGACATCACCCCTGAACGGCCTGGCTCCAATTCTAAGATTAGAGGGGATAAGCAAGGCTTGGCTCAAAGAGATTGGCATCGAAGAACCTTTTGAAGGTGGGGATGGAGGTAGTGAGGTGGAGGGGATTCGGGAGAGAATTCCAAAGTACAGGGGAGTGATGACTGCAGGCTCAGATGTCAATGGTGCAGGAGTAAGGTGGAGGGAGGGGTACACAGTGCACCAGAGCCAGGAGAGTGCAGGGTGCAACCTGGGGGTGTAGGGTTGGGAAAGACTGCAAATGTAGGAGCAGAAAGGGGGGGGGGGAGGAGGAGGAAATACACTCCACCAGACTCTTAAGAACATAGGAATAGGAGTAGGCCATTCAACCCCTTGAGCCTGTTCCGCCATTCAATGAGATCAGGGCTGATCTGAATCTTAACTCTATCCACCCACCTTGGCTCCATGTCCTCTAGTACCCTTGGCTAGCAAAAATCTATCAATCTCAGATTTAAAATGATTAACTGAGGCCCCAGAATCTACTGCTTTTTGTGGGAGAGGGTTCCACACTTCTACCACCCTCTGTGTGAAGAAATGTTTCCTAACTTCTCGCCTGAATGTAAAATTAGAGCCAAACCAGTCGTGTCCCCTTGTCATAGACTCCCCCACCTGCGGAAAAAGTTTCTCTCTATCCACTTTACCAATCCCTTTCAAAATCCTAAAAACCTCAATCAAATCACCCCTTAACCTTCTATATTCCAGGGAGAGTGCAGGGTGCAACCTAGGGGTGTAGGGTGGGCGAAGACTGCAGACACAGGAGTAGCGAGGCCATGTGGGGATTTGTACACAAGGACGAGAATTTTGAAGGCAATGGGGTTTGGGCGAGGGAGGTGCAGTGGAGGTCAGCAAAGAGATGGGATGTATTATGGGATAGGATATGGGTTGGGGAAATAATGAGCACTCGAGAGCGATTTACAGGCTGGAACCGAATCGAAAGGATCACGTGACATTTATGACTCCCAAGGCTCAACTTCAGCCTCAAAGTCACAACCTGCCAACTGTGACAGATTTCTTCCAACCCCCTCCCCTCCTTTCCGGAACATTCTGACTGAAGCTGGGAGGCAGATCCACGGTTGCTGGAAACTCGCGATAACCACCCCCGCGAAGCTATCCTTTACATTCGAACCGCAATAGTCTACGATAGAGACCCCCTCAACCCCGGAGGGTCCGCAAGGGGACCCTAGTGTGACAGTGCCAATCGCTCGTTCTTGACACTAAGAGGATAGAGGCAGCAAGGCAGGGTCACCCTGAACCGCTTCACATTCCTATTAGAATAAATGGAGAGGAAAAAAAAGTGTCTATATTTACACAGTTTGGAGGATACGATCTTTATTATGCTAATAAGGTCACACCAAATATGCTGAGTGTGATTTACATATGGAAATCGGGCTAATTAACAGCTGGACTTTGCCCTTAATGCAAATAAAAAATAGTTAGACCTGTCTTTCTGAAACTTGCATTGATTCCCTACGCTTTTAAAAGGGAAATTTGCTGAGGGACGTTAGTGCCAGGGAAAGGAGCATGTCCTATACCGTGGGCATCCCCGCTCAGCATTGAGCATTGTCAAGTTTGTGTACGGCAGCCCAATGCAGAGTGAAACTCCCTCGGCACCTCCTCTTCAACGTGCCTCAGTCACAACCTCAGAGGAGCGTCCCCTACTGCACCGGTGTGGCATGTGCCAATTTTCCACTGAGAGGGGAGAATGGGCTAGGTTCAAACTTAGGCCCCGTGGAGTGAGGGGTGAAGCCTGCTAAAGGCCTACTTTTTTGACCGTGTTTTCGGTGTCCCCCGCCCTGCCACCCACTTAAAGTCTTTACTTCCTGCTCATCGCCTGCCTCTCCCCTCTGACTACTTCCAAAACTGAGGTGAATTTAGAAAAACATTCTGGACAAAATCAGATGTTGCCTCAGTTCTAGGATTTTAAAATTCTCATCCTTGTTTTCAAATCCCTCCATAGTCTCGCCCCTCCCTATCTCTGTAATCTCCTCCAGCCCTCCAGGATCTCTGCGCTCCTCCAATTCTGGCCTCTTGAGCAGCCCTGATTTTAATCGCTCCAGCATTGGCGGCCGTGCCTTCAGCTGCCAAGGCCCTAAGCTCTGGAATTCCCTTCCTAAACCTCTCCGCCTCGCTACCTCTCTTTCCTCCTTTAAGATGCTCCTTAAAACCTAGCTCTTTGACCAAGCTTTTAGTCATGTGCCTTAATATCTCATGTGGCTCGGTGCCAGATTTTGTCCAATAACTCTCCTGTGAAGCACCTTGGGACCAACATTCCCTCCAAGCTGCGTGACCATGCAGCTGTCTCTCGGTCCCGCGCAGTCCAGGACCGGCTTTTCCAATGTCCTAGATTCCCCAACCAGCGTTTCTCTCTATCTACCCTATCTGTTCCCCTTAATAGCTTGAAAACTTCGATCAGATCACCCCTTAACCTTCTAAATTCTAGGGAATACAACCCTAATTCGTGTAATCTCTCCTTGTAACTTAACCCTTGCAGTCCAGGTATCATTCCCTCCAAGGCCAGTATACCCTTCCTAAGGTGTGGTGCCCAGAACTGCTCCCAGTGCTCCAGGTGTGGTCTAACCAGGGTTTTGTACAGCTGCAGCATAACTTCTACCCCCTTGTATTCTAGTCCTCTAGATATAACCGCCAGCATCCCATTAGCCTTTTTGATTATTTTCTGTACCTGGGACATTTTGCTACGTTAAAAGCACTGTATAAATGCAAGTAGTTGTTGTTGTGGCTTTCAGCGCTGGTCATGCCCAAAATCAGCAGCTCAAAGGCCTCCAGCCCCACAGCCCCTATTTTTGTTAAGTAAGGGTATTAAGGGTTACGGAACCAAGGCGGGTAGATGGAGTTAAGATACAGATCAGCCATGATCTCACTGAAAGGCAGAGCTGGCTCGAGGGGCTGAATGGCCTCCTCCTGTTCCTATGAGTCGTGGGACCCGTACGGTAGATTGAAACGGTGTAATAGCAGCTTTCTGCCGCTGGAGCGGTTGCGCTCCCGAGTCCGAGCTCACTGTGGGCCCCTAGTGGCAGCCACTCAACACTGCAGCATGAGGCAAAAGCTCACAACTGGAAGACTTTCACACATTGGGAGTCTTTGCCCATCACACCCCGATCCATGCTGGGACACTTTGGTACATCTAGTATGCACGCACATCTGGGATGGCCGTCAGGCCCGAGATCCTGCATTTCAACATCATTTTATCATGTTTAATTGAGCAGCAGTCTCGTTCATCCCGGCTAAGCAGTGATTACTGAGCCCTGTCACAATTCCTAAAACAAACTAGTTTGACCTTGAGTTCAATGTATTTACCAAAACTCGGCGTTTTCCCAGCTAAATATGCACAGTGCAAACAAGAGTGTGTTTGTCAGGTTATGTTCCAGGCATGTGCCTGGAATGGCAGCTAGACTGCAATTATCCAACCGCCTGAAGGGGCTTTCCACTCCATTAATGCCGAAGTGAAGCAGGCATACTAAATGCTAACATTTCTGTTTCACAAGTGCCTCAAAGCAATGCAAGATTGGAACAGAAAAGCACCGACAGGACCAGAGAGACAGAGATATAGGCAGGGAGACAGAAGGGGAGACAATGAGAAAGAAAGACAGAGCGAGGAGAGAGACAGAGAGAGAGAGAGACAATGAGACAGAGAAAGAGAGACAGAGAAAAAGAGAGACAGAGAAAAAGAGAGAGGGAGACATAAAGAGAGACAGCGATGGAAAGAGACGGCAACTCGGAGAGATAGACAAAGAGAGAAACAGAATGAGATAAAGACAGAGAAAGTGTGAGAGAGAAAGGAGACAGACAGAGACAGAGAGGGAGAAAGAGAGCGGGGAAAGTGAGGGATGGCGAAAGTGAGGGGGGAATGAGATAAAGACAGAAAGAAGATAGGGAGAGAGAGACGGAGAGGGGAGAGAGATATGGGCTGAGAAAGGCGAGAGAGGTAGGGAGAAAGAGAAAGAGAGGAGGGAGGGGAGAGAGGAAGAGGGGAGGGAGAGGAAAAAGAGGAAGAGAGGGAGAAGGGAAGGGGAAGAGAGGGAAAGGGCAGACAGAGATATAGGGACAAACAAAGAGAAAAAGAGAGATAAATACAAAAAAAGAGCTACAGAAAGAGAATAGGGAGAAAACAGACAGATCTACAGACAGAGACAGATCTACAGAGTGAGACAGAAAGGAGGAAAGAATAGAAGGAAAGAATAAGAGAGACAGCAAAAGGTAAGAGAAACACAAGCAGAAAGAGACAGCGGCTGATAGACAAAGGAAGATGAACAGAATCGCAAAGACAGACACTGAGGCTTTGGGAAGCAACATCCTACACAGCAAGCGAGGGAAGGACTGAGTAAAGAGTGAAGCCTCGAAACAGCACCCCTCTCCCCCATTCAATGTTACTGTGACAGTGAAAGAAGTTAATTATAGATTGTGGTTAGTAGCCTGCTGAGAGCAGGTCATAATACTTGTTGACGGTTCTTGACTCTTGTTAATAAAGGAGTGTGGCTACACATTGATAATGAGAGTGCTGAAGAATTCCAGGAATCCGACTCAGAGGTTTTAATTTGATTCACCTACAGGTACAAAAAGCCGGGTTCCGCAGTCACATTAGGGCAGCCAAAAGGAAAGATTACCACAATCTACTGTCTGCAGCGTAATCGCAGGGGCTGTCTGTGCAATAAGTGCAGTGTTGTCACTGGGGGTATTCAAAGACCTGTATTCACGTGATTTAGGAAAAGTCACAATTAAATCAATACATTCCTGGTATGATGCTCCTGATTTATTGCCTCAAACTGCTACCATCACCATTCCCATGACCTGTGCCCACCTGTACTTCACCCCAGCATTACACGGCTCAAAATACTCTCAAATTAAAAAATAATAAAACAGCAAATGTTGGGAATCTAAAAGAGAAACAGAAAATGTTGGAAACACACAACAGGTCAGTCAGCGTCAATAGAGCACGTCGACAGAGGGCGGCGATAGAGAGAGTTGCGTCAACTGTCAGTCAACCGCCTTCCTTCTATGATTTGCAACGATACACTTTGAGTAAACACGAGACACTTGATGGCGGAGTATACGGTACATACGTGACTCCAGTCCGACACCAACATGGTTTATTCTTAACTGCCCTTTGAAGTGGCCGAGCAAGCCACCCAGTTGTATCAAGAAGGCGGCCCACCACCACCATCTCCGCTGGGCAGTAATTCCGGTCTCGTGAGCGATGCCCATATCCTGAGAATGAATAAAACTAACATCTAAGGGAGGCCCAAACCCATTCCATGGGAGGTAGCTGAGGCCTTGATTTTTAATTCTGCATTCAGCACCATCACTGGTTTACCCAAAGCCTCCACACTCCCTCCCAACAAACATTTTCCGCCATCTCAGTCTCTATCAGTCAGATCGCCATCATGTATAAATTCTGCTATAATCTGTGTGATCTGAAACTATTTAAAATTCACACCGTGTATTACTGAATAACAAAATCACAGTGATTTTAATCAGCTTAGTTGGACTGAACCAAGATGCATAAACACAGGAAGGGTGAGATTTAAAAAAAAAAATCTACATTCTGAAAATCAGTCAATGACATAGAGACAGTGACACACACAAATAGCCCAGACACACAGGCACACACACTCAGAGACACACACACACAGGCAGTCAGACACACAGGCAGTCAGACACACACACTCAGAGACACACACACACACACACACACACGCAGTCAGACACACAGACACACAGACACACACAAAGGCAGACAGACACACAGACACACACACTCAGAGACACACACACAGGCAGTCAGACACACACACACACACACAAAGGCAGACAGACACACACACACACACACACACAGAGGCAGTCAGATACAGACACTTAGAGAAACACAGACGCGCGCACACACACACACAAAGACATATGGGAACAGAAACACACTGACATACGTAGAGATGGAGACAGACACAGAAAGGCATGTACATAGATGTGAAGACACATACACTTGCAGAAGCAGACAGGCACACACACACACACACACACACACACACACACACACACACACACACACACACATAGGGACAGAGACACAGGCTCTGGATTATTCTGCTCCTTTGGTTGCTGGGAGCAGGCATATTATATTGGAAGAATCTCGGGGATTCAGCCTGTGACTTACACAGATGCAAAGTAATCAACACTGGTTTATCCCTCGCTGAATGTTTGTGCTGGTTTGCAAGAATCTCCTCACAGCGCCGTCAAACTCTGCACCAGTTTGTTAGCTGCCAGTGGCAGCGGGGGTCAGCTGGGGCTGCGTGAACACAGAACATTCCAGCAGAAGTTCGGGCTGGGCTACGAAGGAGGCAAGGACAGAACGGCGCAAGGTGCCACCGCCAAATGTAGCCAGCCGCCGGTGGTCAATTTGTTCTGGCTGTGGAGGGGCAGGAGCTCTCCAATCAGCGAATCAGGCTGGCAGTGCGGATATTATGTCGGTGGGGAGGGGAAGATTGGCACACAGCCACTTGAGGGTCAACTTTAACTTGGAGGGGGGTGATGGGGGGGGGAGTGCCAAAGCGGGCGGCGATCCATCTACCCGCCGAGTGATATTTTACCTCTCGGGCCTCATTTGAAGCCCCTGAAACTGGCTCCTGCCTCAAGCTGCCGGGAATGACATCAGCACCAGCGGGAAAGAGCAAAAAGTCACAGAGGGCCAGGTTGCCTGCCCTGGACGCTCGGAAACACTCCTCAGCAAGGTAAATGAAGAGGGAACATTGGGACAGAAGGAGTCCTGTTCCTCAGGAGAGTCGGTGATGGTGAGGTACACCGGAGGAGAGCAGGTGACGGTGAGGTACACCCGAGGGGAGCAGGTGACGGTGAGGTACACCGGAGGAGAGCAGGTGACGGTGAGGTACACCCGAGGAGAGCAGGTGACGGTGAGGTACACCCGAGGGGAGCAGGTGACGGTGAGGTACACCCGAGGGGAGCAGGTGACGGTGAGGTACACCCGAGGGGAGCAGGTGACGGTGAGGTACACCCGAGGGGAGCAGGTGACGGTGAGGTACACCCGAGGGGAGCAGGTGACGGTGAGGTACACCCGAGGGGAGCAGGTGACGGTGAGGTACACCCGAGGGGAGCAGGTGACGGTGAGGTACACCCGAGGGGAGCAGGTGACGGTGAGGTACACCCGAGGGGAGCAGGTGACGGTGAGGTACACCCGAGGGGAGCAGGTGACGGTGAGGTACACCTGAAGGGAGCAGGTGACGGTGAGGTACACCTGAAGGGAGCAGGTGAAGATGAGGTACACCCGAGGGGAGCAGGTGACGGTGAGGTACACCCGAGGAGAGCAGGTGACGGTGAGGTACACCCGAGGGGAGCAGGTGACGGTGAGGTACACCCGAGGGGAGCAGGTGACGGTGAGGTACACCCGAGGGGAGCAGGTGACGGTGAGGTACACCCGAGTGGAGCAGGTGACGGTGAGGTACACCCGAGGGGAGCAGGTGACGGTGAGGTACACCCGAGGGGAGCAGGTGACGGTGAGGTACACCCGAGGGGAGCAGGTGACGGTGAGGTACACCCGAGGGGAGCAGGTGACGGTGAGGTACACCCGAGGGGAGCAGGTGACGGTGAGGTACACCCGAGGGGAGCAGGTGACGGTGAGGTACACCCGAGGGGAGCAGGTGACGGTGAGGTACACCCGAGGGGAGCAGGTGACGGTGAGGTACTCCCGAGGGAGCAGGTGACGGTGAGGTACACCCGAGGGGAGCAGGAGACGGTGAGGTACACCTGAGGGGAGCAGGTGACGGTGAGGTACACCTGAGGGGAGCAGGTGACGGTGAGGTACACCTGAGGGGAGCAGGTGGCGGTGAGGTACACCTGAGGGGAGCAGGTGGCGGTGAGGTACACCTGAGGAGAGCAGGTGACGGTGAGGTACACCTGAGGGGAGCAGGTGGCGGTGAGGTACACCCGAGGGGAGCAGGTGACGGTGAGGTACACCTGAGAGGAGCAGGTGACGGTGAGGTACACCTGAGGGGAGCAGGTGACGGTGAGGTACACCTGAGGGGAGCAGGTGACGGTGAGGTACACCTGAGGGGAGCAGGTGAGGGTGAGGTACAGCTGAGGGGAGCAGGTGACGGTGAGGTACACCTGAGGGGAGCAGGTGACGGTGAGGCACACCTGAGGGGAGCAGGTGACGGTGAGGTACACCTGAGGGGAGCAGGTGAGAGTGAGGTACACCTGAGGGGAGCAGGTGATGGTGAGGTACACCTGAGGGGAGCAGGCAACGCTGAGGTACACCTGAGGGGAGCAGGTGACGGTGAGGTACACCCGAGGGGAGCAGGTGACGGTGAGGTACACCCGAGGGGAGCAGGTGACGGTGAGGTACACCTGAGGGGAGCAGGTGATGGTGAGGTACACCTGAGGGGAGCAGGTGATGGTGAGGTACACCTGAGGAGAGCAGGTGAGGGTGAGGTACACCCGAGGGGAGCAGGTGATGGTGAGGTACACCTGAGGGGAGCAGGTGATGGTGAGGTACACCTGAGGGGAGCAGGTGATGGTGAGGTACACCTGAGGAGAGCAGGTGAGGGTGAGGTACACCCGAGGGGAGCAGGTGATGGTGAGGTACACCTGAGGAGAGCAGGTGAGGGTGAGGTACACCCGAGGGGAGCAGGTGATGGTGAGGTACACCTGAGGAGAGCAGGTGAGGGTGAGGTACACCCGAGGGGAGCAGGTGACGGTGAGGTACCCCTGAGGGGAGCAGGTGATGGTGAGGTACACCTGAGGGGAGCAGGTGATGGTGAGGTACACCTGAGGGGAGCAGGTGACGGTGAGGTACACCTGAGGGGAGCAGGTGATGGTGAGGTACACCTGAGGGGAGCAGGTGACGGTGAGGTACACCTGAGGGGAGCAGGTGATGGTGAGGTACACCTGAGGGGAGCAGGTGACGGTGAGGTACACCTGAGGGGAGCAGGTGACGGTGAGGTACACCTGAGGGGAGCAGGTGACGGTGAGGTACACCTGAGGGGAGCAGGTGATGGTGAGGTACACCTGAGGGGAGCAGGTGACGGTGAGGTACACCTGAGGGGAGCAGGTGACGGTGAGGTACACCTGAGGGGAGCAGGT
Source organism: Somniosus microcephalus (assembly GCF_052327205.1). Classification (NCBI taxonomy): domain Eukaryota; kingdom Metazoa; phylum Chordata; class Chondrichthyes; order Squaliformes; family Somniosidae; genus Somniosus; species Somniosus microcephalus. Next base: position 53,399,722 of record NC_141008.1, read on the forward strand.
GACGGTGAGGTACACCTGAGGGGAGCAGGTGAGGGTGAGGTACACCCGAGGGGAGCAGGTGATGGTGAGGTACACCTGAGGTGAGCAGGCAACGGTGAGGTACACCTGAGGGGAGCAGGTGATGGTGAGGTACACCTGAAGGGAGCAGGTGACGGTGAGGTACACCTGAGGGGAGCAGGTGACGGTGAGGTGCACCCGAGTAGAGCAGGTGACGGTGAGGTACACCTGAGGGGAGCAGGTGACGGTGAGGTACACCTGAGGGGAGCAGGTGACGGTGAGGTACACCTGAGGGGAGCAGGTGACGGTGAGGTACACCCGAGGGGAGCAGGTGACGGTGAGGTACACCTGAGGGGAGCAGGTGACGGTGAGGTACACCTGAGTTCACATTCCCCAAGAATATAAGAAATTATAAATTCCATAACACATCAAATCCGCGTCATAAACATTTTGCAGAAATACAGCAGGAATTAAAACTTCAGCTTTACCAGGGCACCTGGACAGAAAAAGCTTCCTCTCCCGTCTCATCTATCAGCCTGATCATCGTTACATAAACATTCTGCCGTAATCGGGAGTGATCTGGAACTGTTTAAAATTCACACCATGTTTTACAAACTAACAACATCACAGCCATCTTAATCCTTTGAGGGTTCTTACTGGATGTTTGGAAACCCCCCAAAAAATTAAGTAAATAGGAGTGTTAGAATCGGTAATCCTTGATTGACAAAACATTTCTAATAACAGACAGAAACCGTCGCAGACAGGATGGACACAACAAGCGGTTACAGTTTACTGGGTTTTTTTATGAAGTGGATAAAGCAACTTGTAGTTGCTGGGATCGCACTAATCGGATTTAATCGTATGTAATACTAGGATTGAAAGACAATTATTGCACCAGATGCTATTTGGTATTATAGAGGAAGCGTGACAAGGTCTAAAAGCTAAAAATAACTAACCAGGCTCCCAAACTCCGCACTCCCCCGCCCCCTTCTAAAAACGTATAATGATAATCCCCGCTCTCAGTTATTCCCCACAGCGCTGATTGTGTCTTTGATTTTAATCAGACTGACCCTGACTTCAAACAGATGCAAGTTGTTGCGATCTGGAATGCACTGCCTGAACGGGCGGTGGAGGCAGACTCGATGGTAACTTTCAAAAGGCAATTGGACAGATTCTTGACGTGGAAAAATTTGCAGAGCGATGGGGAGCAGGACTAATCGGATAGCTCTTTTGAAGAGCCGGCACAGGCACGATGGGCCGAATGGTATCCTTCGGTGCTGTGTCATTCAATGATTCTATGCTTGCTATCCAGGGAAAGCACTTGCAAAGCAAACTGGGTCCTGGGATTTTTTTTTTTTTTTAAAGCGCTTGTCAATTGAACTTCACGGCAGCACTGCTGGCGGAGAATGTCCTATCATTCTGGGGCTCTTTTCTCTAGAAAATAGAAGGCTGAGAGGTGACCTGATAGAGGCCTTCGGAATTACGATGGGCTTCTCTACCTCTCTCTTCCTTTAGAAACCTCATTAAAACCCATCTCTTCAGTCAATCTTTTGGTGATCCTTCCTAATCTCTCCTTCCTGGTTCAGTATTCATTCCCCAGATGGCTTCTGTGAAGCACATTGGGACAAGATGTTTCCACTTGTGGGGGAGTCCAAAACAAGGGGCCGTAAATATAAGATAGTCACTAATAAGTCCAATAAATAGTTCAGGAGAAACTTCTTTACCCAGAGGGTGGCTAGAATATGGAACTCACTACCACATGGAGTGGCCGAGGTGAACAGCGTAGATGCATTTAATGAAAAGCTAGCTAGCGCATGAAGGAATAGAAGGATTATCTTGAAAGGGTTAGATGAAGTAGGGTGGCAGGAGGCTCGTGTGGAGCATAAACGCCAGCGCAGACCAGTTGGGCCGAATGGCCTGTTTCTGTGCTGTGAATTCTATGCAAGTGCTGGGGAATGGAACACTTCTCACTTCAGGCACCCGGAGTCAGCACAACGCAAAGCACCAGGAGGTCTCGGGGGTTAAATACCACTCCAGTGTGACATCCCACTGAAACTCTCTGTCTGGGGCTGACACGCAAAGGGTAGGTAAGGTACCCACAGCGCAGGCTGCTGGTCAGCACCCATCGATCTGGACTCGCGCACAGGAGGGGGGTGGGGGGGGGGGGGGGGGGGAGAGGATAGAAAATTGGGAGAGAGAAAAAAAATGTGAAAGATTAAAATGGATGGGAGAAGGGGCAACAGAGTTATCAGTCCATGAACAGTCTTTAAGCAAAAGGTTCCTGCGCAGTTTTGAATGTCTCGTTGTGCACTGACAATACAGTAGTAACTTTCAAAAGGGAATTGGATATGTACTTGAGAAAAAGACATCTGTAGGGTTATGGGGAAAGGTGGTTGGGGTGGGGGGGGGTTGTGGGACTAATTGGATAGTGTTTTCAAAGAGCTGGCACAGAAGGGCCGATTGGCCTCCTCCTGACTATGGAAACATTTGACTAAGAGTCTTTTTCATACCTAATTCAGAGAGAGAAAGAGAGTGAGCAAGAGAATAAGAGGGGGGAGATCAATCACATGATTGTGTGTGAGAGTGAGTGTGGGATTGAGAACGTGTGTTGAGAGAAAATGTGAGAGAGTACAGCATGTGAAAAAGAGAGCGTGAGAAGGGAGAGAGTTTGAGTGAGTGTGTGAGTGAGGGAGAGGAAAAACATGAGTGACAGAGTGTGCAAGTGAGAGAGAGAGAGATAAATAGGGAGAGCAATCGGGTGATTGTATGAGAGAGCGAGTGTGTGACTGAGAAGAGAATACGTGAGAGTAGAACCTTTGAGAGAAAGAGAGTGCGAGAGAGGGGAGGGAGTGTGAGTGTGCACCAGAAAGTGAGAGAGGGAAAAGAAAGTGAGTGACAGCGAGTGTGAGCGAGTAAAAGACAACGTGCAAAAGCATGAAAAAATGAGAGAGACCTTACAAAAAAGTAAGTGTATATAATCTGCATCCTTATAGAACTGTATTCAAAGTGTCTCTCTTTTACTCTTGCAATGGATCTTATTTTGTGTGCATCTTAAATTAACCTTTCAAAACACTGCTGAAGCTAGAAATGGTTTTATCGCCTCAATCCCGCTGCCAATGACAGCAAGTCGACAAGATTTATTACTGAGGCAACAAAGGCGGAACGCCTTCTGAACTCTCTCTGATAAAACTGCCTCGTCTCCCTGGCTGCGATTTAGGATCCCTGAACAAGTGGACAGATTCTCGGAGGGTTTGGGTGGGCTGCCCGATTTCAAAAAGGGGAGCCGAGCATGGGATCACAAGGAAGCCATTTGTCAAGATGGGCACGAGTCTGATAAAGATCAATAAAGGTCAGCACGTACAGGAGATATTCAGCAGGTGTGCAGTGACATTTTTTTCTGGGAAAGACTATTATTTTCAGCTTCCCCTCCCCCTCAGGTTAATCTCGGAGAAGTAAGCCGTCTGATTAATCAGTAAGTAAACGGCATCAGCTGTGGCTCAGTGGATAGCGCTCTCGCCTCTGAGTCAGAAGGCTGTGGGTTCAAGTCCCACTCCAGTGGCTAGAGCACAGAATCTAGGCTGACACTCCAATGCCAGTACTGAGGGAATGCTGCACTGTCGGAGGTGACGTCTTTCAGATGAGACATTACACCAGGCCCCGTCTGCTCCCTCAGGTGGATGTCAAAGATCCCACGGCAGCATTCAAAGAACAGCAGGGGAGTTCTACCCAGTGTCCTGGCCAACATTAATCCCGCAACCAACACCTAAAAACAGATGATCTGGTCATTATCTCAGTACTGTTCGTGGGACCATGCCGTGCGCAAATTGTCATTCCTTTTGACGTGTTCCCATGTCACTTGCTGCCACATGGTTTTTGCCCTTGGCTCGCACTGTGGGTGTCTATCAACACCGAGCTGAGAACGGTGGTCTGGTTGGGCCAGTGCAGCACTACGTATGTACATGCCGGGTAGACAGAGAGAGAGAGAGAGAGAGGCGAGTTACCAGGAGGGGACATAAGAACAGAAGAATTAGGAGCAGGAGTCGGCCATACAGCCCCTCGAGCCTGCTCCGCCATTCAATAAGATCATGGCTGATCGTCAACCTCAACACCACTTTCCTGCCCTATCCCCATATCCCTTGATTCCTCTAGAGTCCTATTGCCCCCTCAGTGCAATGCCTTCAGAAGACGAGGGAGATCGGGGGATAGAAAAAGTGCCACAAGAAAAAAAAATCAAGAGGAGGCTCAGTGACCAGAACACTGTGTTTTCACCTGTAAAATGCAATGAGATAGAGTGTTTTACTGAAAACTGTCATTGTTTTACTGGGTTATAAATAGAGGGCTCTGGGCTTTTCAGTTTTGTAAAATTCGAAGTCAGTGTTTATGTTGAAGGCACCATAAATTACACAAAACCCTAAAGGAACACTAGCAGGACAAGTTGTCCACAAAACCACTGGCCTAATTTTGTTTTTTAAATCCACCCTCCTAACCGGGCCCCCACTCTTCCCCCGGCACGAACGCACCAGGAAACGCCTGCTCAAGAGGTACATGGTGCTCAGCCGTGGCGCAGTGGGCAGCACCCTCGCCTCTGAGTCAGCAGGATGTGCGTTCAAGCCCCACTCCAGAGACTTGAGCACATAACCCAGGCTGACAGTCCAGTGCAGTGCTGAGGGAGTGCTGCACTGTCGGGGGTACTGTCTTTCGGATGAGATGTTAAACCGAGGCCCCCGTCTGCTCTCTCAGGTGGATGTAAGAGATCCCACAGCCACAATTCAAAGAAGAGCAGGGGAATTCTCCCCGGTGTCCTGGCCATTGGTGACCCTAGTCTACCAAGTTCGCTTGCTGTCAAGAAGTTTTTGATTTCCACCAGAATATCCGGCTAAAGTACTTGAGGCTGATCAAGGGCCCCGAGATTTAACTTGAGATGCCCAGCTTTCCACAACAACTGATGACTTGCAATTACTGCACTCTTCGCATTCTGAAGCAAAAGTAATAGAGGGACGAGATTTACGGACATGGCAGAGTACTGCAATAAAAAAAACACCCAGAGCAAGTGTTTTGCCACTGAAATGAAACGGCGCAGATTAACTCTCTGGAGTATTGAATGTCTTTTGAAATTGGCACATTTTCCAGCTGTAATCCTGAAACTACCAGGGTCATTTCTTAAAATGTGCAGCCAGCACAAGTCACAATTCGTGACCAGTGCGATTATTTTTTTCCATTCTCAGGATGTGGGCATCACTGGCAAGGCCAGCATTTATTGTCCATCCCTAATTGCCCCGGTAAGGTGGTGGTGAGCCGCCTTCTTACAGCTCAGTAGCTTGCTATTCCACTTCAGAGGGCGGTTAAGAATCAACTACGTTGGCGTGGGACTAGAGTCACACATAGGCCCACACCGGGTAAGGACGGCAGGTTTCCTTTACGACAATCCTGGCTTGGTGGGCACTTTTACTGGTTCCAGCTTTTTATTTCCAGATTTTTATTAAACTGAATTGAAATTCTCATACTGCCATGGTGGGATTTGAACTCTCATTCTCTGGATCATTGGTTCAATAATATAACCACTACACCACCGGACCCCTTCCTCAATGGCATTAGCAATGTCGGCTGTGAAATCCTAGGACCACAGGAACAGGAGGAGGCCATTCAGCCCCTCGAGCCTGTTCCGCCATTCAATTAGATCATGGCTGATCTGTATCTTAAATCCATCTACCCGCTTTGGTTTTGTAATAGTTAACACCCTTATCTAGTAAAAATCTATCTATCTCAGTTTTGACAATTTCAACTGACCCCCAGACTCAACAGCTTTTTGGGGGGGGGGGGGGGGGGGAAAAGAGTGTTCCAGATTTCCACTACCCTTTGTGTGAAGAAGTGCTTCCTGCTCCAGTATGATTGCTGTTGATTTTGTCACTCACTCAGCGCGTAAGCCGAAACGGAATTACTTCACAGTTTGCTGTTGAATGAGTCACAAAGCCAACGGCTCTCATTTCGTGAAGCAGTTGATGTGTAGCATCTCTTCACGGAATGTTTGCTCGGTGAAGAAGCAACTGGAAGGAAATGTGAAGCCGTACATAGGCGCAGGAGTAGGCCATATGGCCCCTTGAGCCTGCTCCACCATTCAGTAAGATCATGGCCCATCTTCGACCTCAACTCCACCTTCGCATTCTCTCCCCATATCACTTGATTCCCTTAGTACCCAAAAATTTATCGATCTCCGCCTTGAATATACTCAACGACTGAGCATCCGCAGCCCTCTGGGGTAGAGAATTCCAAAGATTCACAACCCTTTGATTGAAGAAATTTCTCCTCATCTCAGTCCTAAATGGCCGACCCCTTATCCTGAGACTATGACCCCTAGTTTTAGACGCTCAATCCAGGGACAACACCCTATCAAGCTCTAAGAATTTTATAAGTTTCACTGGGAAAGCAGTGACAGGATCAGACAAAGTCAACATGGATTTACAAAAGGTAAATCATGCTTGACTAATCTACTGGAATTTTTTGAGGATGTAACTGGTAAAATAGATAAGGGAGAACCAGTGGATGTGGTGTATTTGGACTTTCAGAAGGCTTTCGATAAGGTCCCGCATAAGAGATTAGCGTGTAAAGTTAAGGCACATGGGATTGGGGGCAAGGTATTGACTTGGATAGAGAACTGGTTGGCGGACAGAAAGCAAAGAGTTGGAATAAATGGGTCTTTTTCCGAGTGGCAGGCAGTGACTAGTGGGGTACCGCAGGGATCAGTCCTTGGACCCCAGCTATTCACAATATATATTAATGATCTAGGCAAGGGAACTAGATGTAATATCTCCAAGTTTGCAGATGACACAAAGCTGGGTGGGCGTGTGTGCTGTGAGGAGGATGCCGAGAAACTCCAGGATGATTTGGACAGGTTGGGTGATTGGGCAGAAGCATAGCAGATGCAATATAACATGGATAAATGTGAGGTTATCTACTTTGGTGGCAAAAACAGGAAGGCAGATTATTATCTGAATGGCAATAGATTGGGAGAAGGGGAAGTGCAACGAGACCTGGGTGTCCTTGTGCACCAGTCGCTGAAGGTAAGCATGCAGGCGCAGCAGGCGGTTAAGAAGGCAAATGGTATGTTGGCCTTCGTAGCGAGAGGGTTTGAGTACAGGAACAAGGATGTCTTGCTGCAGTTGTACAGGGCCTTGGTGAGACCACACCTTGAGTATTGTGTGCAGTTTTGGTCGCCTTATCTGAGGAAGGATGTTCTTGCCATGGAAGGAGTGCAGCGAAGATTCACCAGGCTGATACCTGGGATGGCAGGAATTACGTATGAGGAGAGATTGGGTCGATTGGTCTTGTACTCGCTGGAGTTTAGAAGAATGAGAGGGGATCTCATTGAAACTTATAAAATTCTGACAGGACTGGACAGACTAGATGCAGGAAGGATGTTCCCGATGGTCGGGGAGTCCAGAACCAGGGGTCACAGTCTAAGGATAAAGGGTATGCCATTTAGGACAGAAATGAGGAGGTATTTCTTCACCCAGAGAGTGGTGAATCTGTGGAATTCTCTACCACAGAAGGCAGTAGAGGCCATAGAAACATAGAAGATAGGAGCAGGAGTAGGCCATTCGGCCCTTCGAGCCTGCTCCGCCATTCAATGTGATCATGGCTGATCATCCAAATTCAGTACCCTGTCCCTGCCTTTTCCCCATATCCCTTGATCCCTTCAGCCTCAAGAAACATATCCAACTCTTTCTTGAATATACTTAATGAACTGGCCTCCACCGCCCTCTGTGGCAGAGAATTCCACAGGTTCACCACTCTCTGGGTGAAGAAATTCCTCCTCATTTCAGTCCTAAATGGCTTACCCCTTATCCTTAGACTATGACCCCTGGTTCTGGACTCCCCGGCCATCAGAAACATCCTTCCTGCATCTAGTCTGTCCAGACCTGACAGAATTTTATAGGTTTCGATGAGATCCCCTCTCAATCTTCTAAACTCCAGTGAGTATAAGCCCAATCGACACAATCTTTCCTCATACGTCATTCCTGCCATCCCAGGTATCAGCCTGGTGAATCTTCGCTGCACTCCCTCCATGGCAAGAACGTCCTTCCTCAGGTATGGTGACCAAAACTGCACACAATACTCAAGGTGCGGTCTCACCAAGGCCCTGTACAACTGTAGCAAGACATCCTTGTTCCTGTACTCGAACCCTCTTGCTACGAAGGCCAACATACCATTTGCCTTCTTAACCGCCTGCTGCACCTGCATGCTTACCTTCAGCGACTGGTGCACAAGAACACCCAGGTCTCTTTGCACTTCCCCTTCTCCCAATCTATTGCCATTCAAATAATAATCTGCCTTCCTGTTTTTGCCACCAAAGTGGATAGCCTCACATTTATCCACATTATAGTGCATTTGCCATGTTTCTGCCCAATCACCCAACCTGTCCAAATCGTACTGGAGTTTCCCGACATCCTCCTCGCAGCTTACCCTCCCGCCCAGCTTTGTGTCGTCTGCAAATTTGGAGATATTACATCCAATTCCCTCGTCCAGATCATTAATATATATTGTGAACAGCTGGGGTCCTAGGACCGATCCTTGCGGTACCCCACTAGTCACTGCCTGCCACTCGGAAAACGACCCGTTTATTCCAACTCTTTGCTTTCTGTCCACCAACCAGTTCTCTATCCAAGTCAATACCTTGCCCCCAATCCCATGTGCCTTAATTTTGCACGATAATCTCTTGTGTGGGACCTTATCGAAAGCCTTCTGAAAGTCCAAATACACCACATCCACTGGTTCTCCCTTATCTATTTTACCAGTTACATCCTCAAAAAATTCCAGTAGATTAGTCAAGCATGATTTACCTTTTGTAAATCCATGTTGACTTTGTCCGATCCTGTCACTGCTTTCCAAGTGGTCTGCTATTACATCTTTTATAATAGACTCTAGCATTTTCCCCACTACCGATGTCAGGCTTACCGGTCTGTAATTCCCCGCTTTTTCTCTACCACCTTTTTTGAATAGTGGGGTAACATTAGCTACCCTCCAATCCATGGGTACCGTTCCAGAGTCTATCGAGTTCTGGAAGATGATCAGTAATGCATCTACTATCTCTAGGGCCACTTCCTTAAGTACCCTGGGATGTAGACCATCAGGCCCTGGGGATTTATCGGCCTTCAGTCCCATCAATTTTCCTAACACCATTTTCCTAGAAATACTGATTTCTTTCAGTTCCTCGCTTTCATCAGACCCTATGTTCCCCGGCATCTCTGGGAGGTTATTTGTGTCCTCCTTTGTGAAGACAGAACCAAAGTATGCATTTAGTTGGTCTGCCATTTCCTTGTTTCCCATTATAAATTCCCCTGATTCTGACTGTAAGGGACCTACGCTTGACTTCACTAATCTTTTTCTCTTCACATATCTATAAAAGCTTTTACAGTCAGTTTTTATGTTCCCTGCTAGCTTACTCTCATATTCTATTTTCCCTTTCTTAATTAATCCCTTTGTCCTCCTTTGTTGACTCCTAAACTGCTCCCAATCCTCAGGCCAATTCATTAAATATATTCAAGAAGGAGTTGGATATATTTCTTAAGGCTAAAAGGATCAAGGGGTATGGGGAGAAAGCAGGGACCGGATACTGAATTTGGATGATCAGCCATGATCACATTGAATGGCGGAGCAGGCTCGAGGGGCCGAATGGCCTACTCCTGCTCCTATCGTCTATGTTTCTATGTAACTCTCAGTGTAGTGCAGAACCGAGGGATTGCTGCCCTGTCAGAGATGCCATCTTTCGGATGAGATGTTCAGCTTCTCGGGTGGATGTAAAAGATCCCATGGCACTATTTGAAGAGCAGGGCTTTCTCCTGCTATATATTCATCCCTCAATCAACACCTCCACAAATAGATTAACTGATCATGTATCTGAATGCTGTTTGTGGAACTTTGCTGTGCACAAGCTGGCTTCAGCATCTGCAACAGAACAACAATGACTACACTTCAAAAGTAATTAATTGGTTGCCAACCACTTTTGGACATTCTAAGGCACTAGCGCAGTGCTGAAGCAGACAGCACTACACAAACATTAACACAGACAGCACTGGAATCGATAGCAGCAGTGCAGTAATGGAGCAGGTGGCACGGTACAATATGAAAACATCTTAATAAGAAGCTGGATGCTGCTTTGGCCGACAGTACGCTTGATATTCTGATAAAAGATGAGGTCAAATGGGCTGATGGGTTTTCTTCATCCAGACCATCTTATGATCGTTTCTGGCGGGAGAACATCAGCACTGGCCGGGATTATAACACTACACTTTGGTGACCTGGGCTTCCCAGGGTCAAAGGCCAATGTTGAAAGATCGTGTTCCCAAATGAAAATCTTTACCAGTCAGAAAGAGACAGCAAAGAATCACTGGAACTACGCAGTATGATTTATTACAAGTACAATTTATGAACAACCTCTAAGTGATATGTAGACAGCTAGACTCCTTGGGCCATTTTAGCAATAAAATCAGTTCATTTATCCGATGTCAGAGGGAAACCTTTTCAAACTTAAGTTTGATTTTTTTAAAAATTGAACTGAACTGAAACTAGAAAGACTTGGATTTCTATAACGCCTTTCACGAGCACAGGATGTCCCCAAAGCGCTTTACATCCAATGAAGTACTTTATGAAGTGTAGTCACTGTTGTAATGTCGGAAACATGGCAGCCAATTTGCGCACAGCAAGCTGCCACAAACAGCAATGTGATAATGACCAGATAATCGGTTTTAGTGATGTTGGTTGAAGGATAAATATTGGTCAGGACACTGGGGAGAACTCCCCTGCTCGTCTTCGAAATAGTGCCGCGGGATCTTTTACGTCTACCTTAGAGAGCAGACTCTGTTTAACGTCTCATCCAAAAACAAACACGGGAAACTAGGAATCCTCTAAATACGCCTACATCTATATATATAAATGAGTCGTTCTGTCTGTCTGTCTATCTGTCTGTCCTTCTGTCTGTCTGTCCTCGGGTGTGCGTCTGTCCGGCTATGTGCTCGAAAGTTATAGAGCCTACCTACGCGTGCGTTACCTCCAAAGAAAGCTTACGGTTCCGGGACGGTCGTAAGCGTATTTACTTTTCGGTCGGACGAAAATTGTTCGCGCCTTATGCAAAAAACCTTCAAAATTAAACTCATTATCTGCTACTTAGCATTGATTGACTGACGTCAAGGTTCGACCAATCCTGTGCCGTCACGATTGACCAATCCTACAGTACGGTCCCCTGATGGTTGGCCAATCGGTGTGTGTGTGTGGGCGGGACTAATCGTTTTCATCTCAGGGATGTGGCAGCCATTGTTTCACTGCTTCCAGCTCAAACTACTTTGATCATCCAGCTTTGAAAAAGTTAGTATCTCTTTTAAAAATAACATAAGATTTACCAAAAACGTTTTATAAGTACTTTCACTTTCATCTTTCAAGGTATTAAAAGGTAGAAATGTTGCCCGGCAGCAGATTGAGAGAGGGACACAGACAGGGCCCAAAAGCCTGGGACTCGATTTAAAATGTTGCCCGGCAGCAGATTCACAGAGGGACACAGAGAGGCCCCAAGGCCTGGTACTCGATTTAAACCGCCCGGCCCAAAACAGCCCTGGAAACGCCGGGCTCCCCCCAGCTAGTATAGATATATATCTGTCACAGTTCAGAACCCCGATACACAGTCTCGTGCTTATTTCTGGGTCACACTTGGAAAGGTATTTGAAATGTACGGAGAAACTCTCAGCACACAAAGTATTGGAGCTACAGTATCTGCAGTCTCTTAATCGACCTGTTTAAAGACTCACCCAGTGGCAGATCAAGTTTTGTAGCCTTAAAATCACACACACTGGCACTTAATCAGCAGAAGAATGTATTGCATTTTACATGCTGTACTGCTCCTGCTCATATAAAACATCCCCTGACTTAGAATGATACAGCACAGAAGGAGGCCATTCGGCTCATTGTGCCTGTGTCGACTCTTTGAAAGAGCGATCCAATTAGTCCCACTCTCCCCTGCCCGTTCCTCATAGCCCTGCAAAAAAAATTCCCTTCAAGTATTTATCCAATTCCCTTTTGAAAGTTCCTATTGAATCTGCTTCCTCCACCCTTTCAGGCAGTGCACTCCAGACCATAACTCGCTGTGTAAAAAGAATTCTTCTCATCTTCCCTCTGGTTCTTTTGCCAATTACCTTAAATCTGTGTCCTCTGGTTACTGACCCTCCTGCCAGTGGAAATAGTTTCTCCTTATCTATTCTGATCAAAACCCCTCATAATTTTGAACGCCTCATCTCCCCTGAACCTTCTCTGCTCTGAGGAGAACAATCCCAGCTTCTTCAGTCTCTCCCCATAACTGAAGTCCCTCATCCCTGGTGCCATTTTGAGTACAGGAACAAGGATGTCTTGCTGCAGTTGTACAGGGCCTTGGTGAGACCATATCTTGAGTATTGTGTGCAGTTTTGGTCGCCTTGTCTGAGGAAGGATGTTCTTGCCATGGAAGGAGTGCAGCAAAGATTCACCAGGCTGATATCTGGGATGGCAGGAATGACGTATGAGGAGAGATTGGGTCGATTGGGCTTATACTCGCTGGAGTTTAGAAGAATGAGAGGGGATCTCATTGAAACTTATAAAATTCTGACAGGACTGGACAGATTAGATGCAGGAAGGATGTTCCCGATGGCCAGGGAGTCCAGAACCAGGGGTCAGAGGCTAAGGATAAGGGGTAAGCCATTTAGGACAGAGATGAGGAGGTATTTCTTCACCCAGAGTGTGGTGAACCTGTGGAATTCTCTACCACACAAGGCAGTTGAGGCCAATTCATTAAATATATTTCTTAAGGCTAAAGGGATCAAGGGGTATGGGGAGAAGGCAGGAACAGCGTACTGAATTTGGATGATCAGCCATGATCTCATTGAATGGCGGAGAAGGCTCAAGGGGCCGAATGGCCTACTCCTGCTCCTATCTTCTATGTTTCTATGTTTCTAAATCTCCTCTACACCCGCTGGAAGGCCTCAACGTCCTTCCTCCAACTCAGTGAGCAATGCCACAGGAGATCGGCTTATATATAAGGAATATGTTCACAACAACACTGATGTCAAGATGGCAGGTTAGCGGTGAAGAAATCGTTACATGGCGCACTCACCAGGTTTATGTAGCATACTGTAGGCAATGGGGGAAATTGCAATTAAACAGAGATGGTTCTTGAGCAACATTCTTAATTCATTACCTCCCAAGTACTCCCTCTGCCAGTGACAGAGCTGTAGCTGACAGTATTACACCCTGGTGTTTACACAGCTCAGAATGCTCCCTCCAGACACAAGCCAATTTTGGAAAGACAAAGTCTATAAATTTTACTGCTGGTTATTTTTCACAGTTCTAAGTGGACATAGTATGAAAATTTTATACGTCCAGAATTTGCGCTTTGTTGAAATCCCAGTGACAACACTAAGCTCTAATTAAAGCGGTAATTAAAGAAACTTCCTCGTTTCACACAGTGATGGGGAGCTGCACTCCTGAGTCCCGGCAAGTTCTATGCAGAGATGAAAGGAAGCCACTTTTGGAAGTGCGCTGTTCAGGCACAGAGCGCCACAGCATTCAAGGCAAGGAGGGAATCTAACTCACTGCAGCGGGGGGGGGGGGAGGGGGCGGCTGGTTCGGGATCAGTGGCGACGGAACACAGGGACCGGCAGCGAGTCTGATCCGTAGCCAGCAGGGAACGAGCTTCAAACCGGTTAGCAAAGCATCAAAGTGTTTTAGAGCTCGGCTCTCATTACTGCAACAGCTGGAAGCTCTCCTGGTATCTCCCAGCTTCCCAAGGCATTGTTGAAAGCTCTTCAACTGATAACATTTCTGACTGATGGATAGAAGTAACCTAGCTCGCATTGAATTTCAGCGGTGGTTTGCAGTCAACACACATGTTTTACTGTCCAATCCCACCAAAAAAAAAATCTGGGTATTTCCAGCATGGAATTAAGCAATAAAAGGCTTGCAGAGTCCAAAAAACCCTGTCCACGTTGACCTCAGATGTCAATCTGTAATAGGTATCAGGTTCCCAGGTTGCAGTCAGTATTGTATGCGTGCCAACTTTATTCAGTTGGCCTCACTCTTGCCTCAGAGTTGTAGGTTCAAGCCCCACTCAAGGACTTCAAAACAGGCCGACAATTCCAGTGCAGCATTATCAGAGGCTCCGTCTTTCAGATGAGACGTTAAACCGAGGTACTCTCTATCTGTTCGAAGAGCTGTCCTGGCCCAACATTCCTCTCTCAACCAACTCCACCAAAAATAGATTAATGGGTCATTCATTCATTGGTCCACTGCCGACACCCCCTACCTCACCCCCAGTGAAACCCCTCAGCCATCGCTCCAAATCCCAACCTAGAACTCTGCCGCCCATATCCTGTCCCGCTCAGCCAGTGATTCCATTCCTCGCTGACCTACTCTGGCTCCTCAACTTCCAGAGCGTAGAATTTAAAATCCTCATCTTCATATTCAAATTCCTCCATGGTTTCGCCCCAATAGGAAAACCTCCTCCAGCCTTATGCCCTTCAGTCCTCCAATTCTGGCCTGCGTGAACACCCAACTGTCTTCCCCCCACCATTAGGGCCAGAGCCTCCTTAGCCCTAATTTCTGAACCTTCCTCTCTAAATTCTCCCGTCTCTCTACTTTTAAAAGTCTTCTCAAGTCCACCCCTCCCACTCTCCTCCATCAGGGATCAGAATTCATTCTTGGTCCATACATGTTTTCCCCTCTGTGAAACACCTTAAGATATTTTTCTACATTAACGATATTATATAAATGCAAACTATTGCTGTTGTCAATGTTGTGGGGTCCCCAGGAGTGTATCAATGTTTTCAGGGGGTCCCCAGAGGCGTGTTAATATTTGCAAGGGCCCCAAACATAAACATTTGAAAGCCACTGCACTAGCACTATGGGATGAAGAAGATCAGCGTGTGGCAATCATTCAAGGAAGATGGGTACAGGAAATAAAAACACACACACACACTGAAATACACACACACTCACTGAAATACACACACATACACACACACTCACTGAAATACACACACACTCACACTCACTGAAATACACACAGTCACACACATCAACATGCACAATTGTAGAAATGATTAAACAAAGTATTTTTATTTTCCTCTTGAAGTCCTCCACTGGTCATGGGGGTGGGGGCAGGAAACACTGGTTTAGCTTAGCTGAAGCTCAAATCTCAAGAACATAAGCCCACCAGCACTTCCCAAATTACAAGACCAGCTGTCTTTCCACAGCAAAAGATCAGTCGAACAGCGAGGGATATCAGGCCCTGGTCTCCCTCACATGTCACCATAGGCCACACAACTCTTCTAACAATCTAACAAGGATGGCGAGGAGGGGTTGTTGTGGGGGGGGGGGGGGGGGGGGCGCGGCGGTGGTGGCAGTAACTCCCTGCTTACCCAATAGGGGATAGAATCACGCCAGTGCAACACTGCTCGGGTCAGCTTTCTCCAGCCCACACGACTGCACTAAGCTGCGGTCCGTACACGTGCCAGCTGGTGATGCCAGCAATCTCTCGCTCTTCTTGTTGTTTAAGGCAGAGCAGCTTATTAAGGATCATAACTGCATTTTCACGATCTTCCAGGATATTTATCACTAAGACGGCAGGAGTCCGGGAGGGAGGTGCAAGCTAACCATCAACGAATGACTGTCTCCGCTCTTTCATCATTAGGCATTCCCTGCACACCATGACCTAAATCAGTCTGATGTTTCTTTTTAAAAAATGGAACACATCTATTTTTAAATTCAGGCTCCTGTAGCAGCTTCCGAGCAGCAATGACCATTCTCTCTCATCTGTAACAGTGCCGCTCAGACAGACAGACAGAACTTGCATTTATGCAGCACCTTTCACCACCTCAGGACGTCCCAACGCGCTTTGCAGCCAAAGAAGTACTTGCTGAAGTGTAGTCATCGTTGTAATGTAGGAAACACAGCAGCCAGTTTGCGCACAGCAAGCTTCCACAAACAGCAATGCGATAAAAGACCAGATCATCTGTTTTTAGTGATGTTGGTTGAGGCATAAATGTTGGCCAGGACACCGGCGGGGGGGGGAGAGAACTCCTCTGCTCTTCTTCGAAAATAGTGGCATGGAATGTTTTATGCCCAACTGAGTGGGCAGATAGTTTAATGTCTCATCCAAAAGACAGCTCACCATCAGTTTAAGTGCTGACAGTGAGCTTCTCTAACCTAAAAGCTGGGCCTATATCACCTGCCGGCATTTGGAGCCTCAGTTATCCTAAACTGACATTTCTGGCGACTAAGCATTTGGGAGCGAGTAAAGAACTAGGATAAAGAGATCAATAAGGGCTCAACTGAGTGAGATGATTTACAGCTCCTATCAGCTGTGGCTCAGTGGGTAGCACTCTTGCCTCTGGGTCAGAAGGTCATGGGTTCAAGTCCCACTCCAGGGACTTGAGCACAAAATCCAGGCCGACACTCCCTCCCAGTGCAGCACTGATGGAGCTCTGCACTGTTGGAGGTGCCGTCTTTCAGATGAGACATTAAACCGAGGCCCCATCTGCCCTCTGAGATGGACATGAAAGATCCCATGGTACTATTTGAAGAAGAGCAGGGGAGTTCTCCCCGGTGTTCTGGGCCAACATTGATCCCTCAACCAACATCACTAAAACAGATTATCTGGTGAGTGTCACATTGGCCCAGAAATTCGGGTCTCCACGGGTGAGTACGCACTGGGTACTCACCCGTAGGCCCAACGGAAGTGCCGGTTTTGTGCATGCACTGCGCATGCGCGGGAAACCGGAACTTCCGTTCCCTTAAAGGGGTTCAGAGGTTGAACGCGTGCGCCGGAGAGGCAGCACGTGCGCATGGAACTTACGTTTTTTTTCCAGGTTTCTCTGGGAGGGTAAGTCTCCAGGATTTACACATGTAAAAAGCAGTCGCAAGGCCTGCTTTTAACAAGGTAAGTGGTGAATTAATTAAAATTAAAACATTTTTTCCACAGGTTTATTATTTTTAACTACTTTAAAGAAAGGTAAGTTGATTTTTAGCCCCGTTAGAAAATAAAATTAGAAACATTTAAATTATTGTTTAAAATAGTTATTTTATGTAATTTATAGTTATTTTAAAAATGTGATTTGTAATGCGTTTCCTACATTACAAGTGGCTACACTTCAAAAGTAGTTGTAAAGCGCTTTGGAATATCCTGAGGTCATGAAAGGCGCTATAGAAATGCAAGATATTTCTTTTCTCCTCGGCATGTCACCCCCTCAACCAATCAGCAAGGTGGACTTGGGGCAACAAGGGAAACAGAAGGAGGGTCTGGGCCTACCCTGGCCTTTCACTCTGCACCCCCGAGAGTTGAGTCAGCCCCACAGCTGTCCATCTCTTTGCCAAAGCCCTCACGCATGGGCCTAGCTAAAGTAATTGGTGATGAGTAAGCTTGGTAGGTGGCACTGGACTTGGAAGGCCAGTAGACGAAGGTGGTCGCCATGTCGCAAGCTGCCCTATGCAGACCCTTCTACCAGGCTCAAGTCCTGGAACAAGTTACCTGACGGCCAGCTATGTCATTACAAGTTCAGATATCCAGGGCTCAATGCAATTCTCCATTGGGTGGCAGAGGCCTGCAACCGTTGCTGAAACTGCACAACTGAAGCCTTCTGGATTTACTCTAAAATGGGATTTGTCCAGTATGGTGAGCTGTGCTGCTTTGCGAGGAGCTCCTGGTTTCTACTATCTGTCCAGCGACTAGTTGGAAAGCCAGACTTTCCAACTAATGACCAATTAGTGACCCCTCGTCTTGATGAGCTGTCTGGTTTGGGACAAAGTTATGGATTCTCTATAGGACAAGAGATCTTTTATTTTTGCAGTTTCCCATCAGAGTGCTAGCTTTCAGACTAAAATGTTATCTCTAGTGCCAATCAAGCATATTGGGTTGCAAGGAGAGGGGGGGGGGAGGAGAAGGTGTAGAGGAGGAGGAGGTGTAGAGAAGGGGGAGGGGTACAGGAGGGGAGGGAGGACAGGGAGGAGGAGGGGTAGGGGGAGGAGAGGGGTAGTGGGGTGAGAGGACAGGATGGGGAGGCAGGGAGGAGAAGTAGGGTGGGAGGGACGAGGGGGAGGACGGAAAGGAGGAGGGGGGGGAGGACGGAGAGGAGGAGGGGAGTAGGAGGATGGGGGAGATGCAGAAGGAGCGGGATGAGGTCCCCAGATCTGCTCCGGAATGAGAATTAAGAACCTCATGTCTCGGCGTTCCAATAGTGACCAGGAGTGGAAAACAGAAGAGAAACTCACCCCCATCGAGATGAGCTTTAGGAGTTTGGGCCTTCAGGGACCAGCTCATGCCATTTTCTGAGCTGGGGGCAGGGATGGAGGAAGGGTGCTGGTCTGGTGCTCCTCGAGTTCAGCTAAACTCCTCACCGGGGAACGTATCACCGAGGACAGCAGTCTGGGCGAGCGAGTGCCACATTCGGAGGTCGAGCATGTTTCAAATTCCATGCTAGGGAGGTGATGCCCCTTTCCATCCTGAATTTCTATTCCAATGCTCTGCTGGCCGGCCTCCCACCTTGCATCCTCCGTAAACTTGAGCTCATCCAAAACTCTGCTGCCCGTATCCTAACTCGCATCAAGTCCCGTTCACTCATCACCCCTATGCTCGGTAACTGTGCCCTAGGCTCCAGAATTCCCTCTGTAAACCTCTCCGCCACTCTACCTCTCTCCTCCTTTAAGACGCTCCTATTATACCTCTTTGACCAAGCTTTGAGTCAATCTCTCCGTATGTAGCTCGGTGTCAATTCTTGTCTGATTAAGCTCCTGTGAAGCGCCTTGGGAGGTTTTACTACATTAAAGGCAATAGATAAATGCAATTTGTTGTTGCTGTAATGCAGATAGATTTCAGATTACCAGAGCACCACAAGGGAATGGGTGCCCCACCATCCTCACCAGTGCAGGTTACAAGAAGGCAACATGAAGGATGGACGCCAGGGATTTGCACATCGTCTATTCTAAGGAGGGGGGGAAAAAATTGCAAGTGCAGCTACTTCAGCGAGTAGCTGCATTTTCTGATGAGACGTTAAACCGAGGCCCCGTCTGCTCTCTCAGGTGGATGTAAAAGATCCCACGCCCACTATTTCGAAGAGGAGCAGGGGGAGTTCTCCCCGGTGTCTTGGCCCAATATTTATTTATCCCTGAACCAATATCACTAAAAAAGATCTAGTCATTTATCACATTGCTGTTTGTGAGATCTTGCTGTGTGCAAATTAGCTGCTGCATTTACTACATTACAACAGTGACAACACTGCAAAAGTACTTCATTGCCTGTAAAGCGCTTTGAGACGTCGTGAGGTTGTGAAAGGCGCTGTATAAATGCAAGTCTGTCTTTTTCCTTTAATCGATGATATAAATGGGGACTTATTGTGTATTTGTTGAACTCGGAATAATTACACCGGCTGGAATTTAATCCATGCCAGTTTCAGTAACAGTGCTTCTCTGCTCCACTAAGTCAGACAGAAAAAGAAAAAAAAAAGACAAGCTCTAGCTTTTGGGAGCTGAAATCGAGTGGATTTTGTGTCGTTCCATCAGGCTCATTACAGGGCGAGTGTCGGTGGGGACTCAGTTCCAGGGAGCTGGGGGCTCAGCTCACTCCTGCTGTCAGTGTAAAGTAGGTCAACAGGCAAGAGTACAAGACCAACTTCACCGAGTCTGCGTTTGCACATCTATCTTCAAATCAGCCACCGATGGCTGCGGTGGAATCAATTCAGTGATTGACAGAAAGCAGCGAGTGGTGGTGAACATTAGTTTCTCAGCCAGTCCCCTTCATCTGCACACATCGGGGCTGGGTGCTGGATTGTTAGTTCGTGAAATTGACAGTAAACTGGATGAGGTTGGACCAAATCAAATCCCGTCACTTCACCTTATTGGGAAGATGTGAACGAGGGGGATGGTTCATCAACTGCTTTCACACGTCAGGTTCAGCCTGGGTAGAGCTGTGCTTTGAAGGTGCTCGGAATCTCAATCTTTACTTAAAGCAGCAATGTATCTTGTTTAAAGCAAATTTATATTCAAGAAGGAGTTGGATATATTTCTTAAGGCTAAAGGGATCAAGGGGTATGGGGAGAAAGCAGGGACAGGGTACTGAATTTGGATGATCAGCCATGATCTCATTAAATGGCGAAGCAGGCTCGAGGGGCCGAATGGCCTACTCCTGCTCCTATCTTCTATGTTTCTAACAGGCCCTCTGGCCTGCAAAATACAACCTCCCAATACATGGAGAGACTAGAGAAGCCGGAGCTGTTCTCCTTAGAGTAGAGAAGGCTAAGTCAAGATTTAATAGAGGTGTTCAAAATCATGAAGGATAGAGTAAATAAAGAGAGCTACATAAATGCAAAGTGTTGTTTTTGTTGTTGAAATAGTGCCATGGCATCTTTTACATCCACCTGAGAGAGCAGACGGAGCCTCGGATTAACATTTCATCCAAAAGACGGCACCTCAGACAGTGCAGCACTGGAGTGTCAGCCTAAGCTTTGTGCTCAGGTCTCTGGAGCGGGACTTGAACCCACAACCTTCTGACTCAGAGGCAAGGGTGCTGCCCACTGAGCCACGGCTGAGACTGAAGAACTTGACAGAAACCGGTTTAAGCCTCCGTAAGATATTACAGCAAGATTTCCAGGTTTAAATTGTTTACTGTCCACTCAGAAAAGTGCAGTCTGTGCACGTGAGGTAAACAAAAGAAAACAAATTCTGTATGGCTCAACTTTCAGGAAAAATGATCAAATCCTCTCCCCAAAACTTTTAGAAACCAGATATAAAAAAAATCCATAGGGGCAAAAAGAGATGACATTCCAGGTTATTGAGAAATAAATCATCAAATTCATATCGTCTTCAGACAGTGAAAAGTGACCCAATGCACAGGTAACTCGATAGTCTTTGAAACCAATCCCTCAATGCGCCACTAAATGTCACTCAAATGTCTCTAAGTTTTAACTGCTGCTTGGACAAGGCAAAGATGATTCCACCTCTTGACGAAGGGTTTCGACCTGAAACGTTGACTCGATTTCTCTCTCCACAGATGTTGCCTGGCCTGCTGAGTTTTTCCAGCATTTTCTGTTGTTATTTATGATTCCACCTGGGTCTGGCTGGTCGTCCTCAGTGTAGTGTATGTACCCGTCTATCTTTAAGGGAACTATTGAATGTAACCGTTCACCTTTAAGGGAACTACTTTAGGTGTGGCACTATTTGTTTGGCTTCTGTATACTGTAATACCGATAGTGACCACACCAGTATATAAGTGTTGTAGCAGGATTGCTGGGGCAGATTCGCCCGGACCTTCGAATAGTAAAGACCTGTTTGTTTGTTACTTCTGAAGTCTGTGTATTTATTAGCTGCACAACCCACAGACTTTACAGTGGCGACGAGTCCGATCGTACCCTGCGGCAAGATTACCAAAAGCAACGAAGAGCGTCGAAGAGAGACAACCGCCCTCGTCGTGCTACCAAAAGAAAACACGAGGCTGCAACAACAGAAAGCAGGAAGACTAACAACAAAAGCTGTATCAGCAACAGGCACTGACTACCCTTCTGCCACGGTGCGGAGTGAGCCGACCAGCAAGAAACAAGGCGGCCGAAGAGACTGTGAGTAGGGGAAGGTGTAGAAGTATCCGGAGGATAAGGGCAGAGCACTCGACCTCGGTCGAGGGGGAGCTGTGCCGGCCAAAAGTCGGGTCCAACGGCGTCGGGTGACAGCCGGACCGCGATCGGCGGGAAAAATCCGGGCAGCGACCGCAGCCACGAAGCGCTGAGCCTGCGAGTAGGCGCGGGAAGAGAAACCCAGCCGCAGCCGGGGAGGGAAACACCGGTCTGCGAGAGGGCTGGGGAGGCGAACGGGAACCGTGCGGGTGAGAGCCAGGTGCGGAGAGAGAGACTGCGAGGAGCCAGTCCAGCGGCTGAGCTGTTCTCCACCAACGGGGTACCCAGGGCCGGTAACACCGAACGTGCGGGTGAGAGAGCGACAGAGCCGGGTACGGAGAGAGAGACTGCGCGAGAGCCAGTCCAGCGGCTGAACTGTCCTCCGTTAACGGGGTGTACCCAGCGCCGGTAGAGCCGTGCGGGCGGGAGGAAAAGACATAGCCGAGTAAGGGGAGCTGTGCGGTAGCCAGCCAGCAGCTGAACCTGTCCGCTGTGGGGGAAGCGTACCCCTTCCACCGGGAAGAAACGCGGGAAGCCGCCATTAGGCGGAGAAGACGCCAGACGCGGGAAACCGCCATTGAAGTGGGCGGGGCGAGAAAGGAAGAGCGGGAAACCGCCATTTTTGCGGGAAAACCGCCATCTTGATTGACATACCGCCATTGAAGTGGGCGGGGAGAGAAGGAAAGAGCGGGAACCCGCCGATTTCGCGGGAAAACCGCCATCTTAGAAACAAACAAATAAATAAGAATACTTAAAGAAATACTGGTGCTGCTCCCAAGGGAAGAAAGATGCCTAAGCGAGGGAATATTAACGACTTTAATTCTGAAATAGAAGACTGGGCCACGTACGTGGAACGCATAGAGATCTATTGCGAAGCCAACAAAATAGAGGAAGACGACAAGGCGATAACATTGCTAAACTCGATGGGGGCAAAAACATACGGGCTCTTGAAGCATCTAATAGCACCAGCTAAACCAGCGGATCAGACCTTCGAAGAAATTGTGGCTGTGCTGAAGGACCACTTGAACCCCACACCGGTGATGCTGGCTGAACGATTCAAATTCTACGCAAGAACGCAGAGGAAAGACGAAAGCAATGCGGAATACTTGGTCGAGCTGCGTAGGCTGGCGAAATACTGCCAGTTCGGAGGGAATCTGACAGAGGCACTGCGGGACAAGTTCGTATGCGGATTGTCCAAAGAAGGAACGCAGAAGCGACTACTGGAAGAAAACGACCTCACACTGGACAGGGCTGTCCTCATAGCTGCATCACACGAAGCCGCAGCGAAAGGGACGGCGGAAATGCAGCTAAAGGCGGCGGCACTCAGGGTGGACCAAATTACTGCGAGCACAACAAAATGCTACCGTTGTGGGAAGACAACGCACGACCAGAATCAATGCTGGTTTAAGAACCAAGAGTGTAGGAAATGTGGCAAACTGGGTCACATCGCGAAGGTATGCCGGTCCGGGAAAAAGACCAACAATCAACGGAAGCCACCACAAGAAAAGTACAACAAGGTACATCAGGTGGCTGAGAAGAGTGCAGACGAACAGAATTCAGACTCAGACCCAAACAACCAGGAGCTGGGTAGTCTGAGAATCCACAATGTGGGGAAAGAGACGGATCTACAAACGATCTGGGTCGTACTAAAAATAGCTGGAGTCCAAGTAAGAATGGAGCTGGACACTGGATCAGCTCTATCAGTCATCAACCGAAGGGACTACCACCGGCTATTCTCTCACATACCTTTAAGAAATACCAAGTTCGTATTACAGACATACACGGGGCAGAACGTATACCCCATGGGGAAAATAAGAGTCAAGGTGAGAGATAGAGGTAAAGAACACCCAAGAATGAATTTGTACGTAGTACCTGAAGGAGGACCACCACTTCTAGGACGGGAGTGGATTAAGAAAATAGATATGGAATGGCACTACCTAAAAGCCATAATGAGGGAGGACTCGGTGCAAGCTATCAGCTCAGATTCTGAAATGGATGACGATAAGACCAATGCAAATATGGAAGACAAGGCTAAAAGGGACTTGCCGACGATGGGGAAGGAAACGCAGACATGCAGAAGGACTTATGTTACCAAGAAGAATAAAGCTGCAGAGCAGAACTCCAGGTTGACAGGGAATTCTGAGCCTGTTCAAGCAAAGGATTCATCCACGACGGAAGAACACCGAGTTCGGACTCAAACTTATGTCAAAGTACGACAACAATTAGAACAGTTGAGTGACCGTCTCATACAAGAGATGAAAAATATGGAAAAGTTCTGGGACACCGAATGGGAGAACCTGGAAAGACTACAGAGACAGCTAGCTCAAGCAGAGAGCGACCATAGAGCCATCGTGGTCAAATACCAATCACATTCCCCTGATGCTGTTCAGGAACTAGAATATTTACAGAATGAACCAAAGGAAGAGGAATCTTCAGGGAGCCAGGATTTTATTCCAGTTCTTCTCTACGACTCCTTACAAGCAGAGTGGGAGAAGTTGAAAGAACAGTATGAACAGGCCCAGGCTACAATTCTGGAGGGGGTTAACTCGGCAGCCTCCGAAAAGCTAGTTTCAGTAGAAGCTTATGAACAACTAAAGGTTGAACATGAGCAAGAAGTCCAAAGGCTGCAGGAAATTCTTGATGAGCTCAAGGCCAAGACTGACTCATCGATAGAAGCTCCATCCATCGATGAGAAATTAGAGGTGAAAATCATGGCAGAGCATGAAAGACAGGATGTCCAAGAACTTATAAAAACATTGAAGGACACCCAAGACAAATATGAGGCGGCAATGACCGAGGTTCAACAACTTGAGGAACAGATTCAACTGGGAATCCTTTCAGTGGAAGAACAGGACACTGTAAGAATGGTCCCTGAACATGAACTAGAGAGCATCAGGGCGCAACTTTTCCGAGCGCTGAAAGCCAAAGTTCAAGAGGAACGTAAGGTGGAAGTATTGGAGAAAGAGGTGGATGAAATGGAGAAGACTCTGATCCACCGTGTTCCCAGGGAAGAGTTAATGGTCAGCCAACTCCTTCATATGCTGCAGGACAAGACTCTGCAAGGGGAACAATCTGAACACGAGCTTCAATCTTCAGGGGGAACGAGTTCGGAGCTCTCAAAAGTCACGGAGATAGCTGAGGTGGCAACACAAATTTTACAAGGATGCCAAAAGTACGTTGAATCACGTCAAGGTGAACAGAAGAATGTGGAAACCGTTACTGCAGTAGAAGGGTTAAATAGCCTGATAACGCAATTACCGATGGAAAGGAAGGTATTGAGCTCACAAATGAGGTCCGTCGTGAAGGAATGGCAGATAACCCAGGAAGAGCGGGATGAATATGAATGCATGAAGAAGGCTTTTCAAGAAAGATGTTTAGGGAAGGAACCACCGTCAGCTAACGTCCAGACGGGTGAGGAGGAAGAAGAAGTCTCTCTAGCGGGCCTAACTCAGGACGAACCCGAATATTACCATGACCTGTTGAGTGACACTGAATATTACGAGGATGTGGTCTGCCCAGCTTGTGATGAAAACTCTCAAAGTGCTGAAATCCGGATGAAGCACTTAAGGTCTAAGGAACATAGAGAATTGGTGGCGCTACAGCTGGCAGCCGAGAAAGGAGCTCCGAGAGTTTCAAAAAGGCAGAAAAGAAAAAGAAGCAGCAGAAGATAATAACTGTCTAAAATATTAGCACTTCTACCATTCCAGGCGGGACATTACGAAAGGAGCTAAATCAGTTGGAAAACTGGAAAATGTCAAGACAGCCAGTTGGTTGTAAAAGTCCGCACTGCTGGTTCAACAGGACGAAAGTTCAAGCTGTTACGTCAAGAAAAAGGCTATGGAGGAGTCACGCTAGCCAGGTGAACCGGCTACACCAAAGAAATGTTGTTCGGAACGAGTCAAGATCAGAGACTGAATCTATGAACTGTTTCCGCAGAGACTGAACCTGTGAACTGTTTCCACCGAGATTATATTTGTAAATTGTTTTATATGACATTGACTCCACCGAGATTATATCTGTAATTTGTTTTATAGGAAGTTGAAGATATGTATGTTTAACGGGGACTCTGTAAGTAATAAGCTAAAAAAGGAGGATTGTAGTGTATGTACCCGTCTATCTTTAAGGGAACTATTGAATGTAACCGTTCACCTTTAAGGGAAC
Organism: Somniosus microcephalus; assembly: GCF_052327205.1. NCBI lineage: Eukaryota > Metazoa > Chordata > Chondrichthyes > Squaliformes > Somniosidae > Somniosus > Somniosus microcephalus. Next base: position 53,425,548 of record NC_141008.1, read on the forward strand.
TACTTTAGGTGTGGCACTATTTGTTTGGCTTCTGTATACTGTAATACCGATAGTGACCACACCAGTATATAAGTGTTGTAGCAGGATTGCTGGGGCAGATTCGCCCGGACCTTCGAATAGTAAAGACCTGTTTGTTTGTTACTTCTGAAGTCTGTGTATTTATTAGCTGCACAACCCACAGACTTTACACTCAGGACTGATGACTCTATCTGGGTCTGGCTGGTCCACCTCAGGACTGATGACTCTACCTAGGTTTGACTGGCCGTCCTCAGAGGACTGATGACTCTACCTGGGTCTGGCTGGTCGTCCTCAGGACTGATGACTCTACCTGGGTCTGACTGGTCCTCCTCAGGACTGATGACTCTACCTGGGTCTGACTGGTCCTCCTCAGGACTGATGACTCTAACTGGCCGTCCTCAGGACTGATGACTCTAACTGGGTCTGACTGGTCCTCCTCAGGACTGATGTCTCTAACTGGGTCTGGCTGTCCTCAGGACTGATGACTCTACCTGGGTCTGGCTGTCCTAAGAGGACTGGTGACTCTACCTGGGTCTGGCTGTCCTCCTCAGAGGAGGGATGATTTGATATCAGAAAACTCCAAAGATTTCATAGTGATCTTGGTATGTTAGATTTGCTTCTGCGTGATACTAATGTGTGTTGAGGGGCTGGATATCTGGGTCAGAATGAAGACAAACGGATCATGTCATTGCTCTCGACTGAGAAGCAATAACTCTGTCTGAAGCTCAATGATCAGGCTTCTCTTTAAGGCACCAACTCCTCATTGGGATATGGCTCCCAGGCATACACCAAACCCGGCCCAGTACATCGTCCAAGTGCCCATTCTCCATGCATGAACCTAGATGGTGGAGTGTTGTGGGCTATTTCATCATGGGGTGCACCACTGCTCAGCCCCATATTTTCCTGAACTGTTGTCCTCACATGCACACACTGAGTGAGGATAGAAAACATAGAAAAATAGGAGCAGGAGTAGGTCATTCGGCTGACCCTCTATCTCAATACCATATTCCCGCTCTCTCCCCGTACCCCTGGATGCCTTTTGTGTCTAGAAATCTATCGATCTCCTTCTTAAATATATTCAGTGACTTGGCCTCCACAGTCTTCTGTGGTAGAGAATTCCACAGGTTCACCACCCTCGGAGTGAAGACATTTCTCCTCATCTCAGTCCTAAATGTCCTATCCCGTATCCTGAGACTGTGACCCCTCGTTCTTGACCCTCCCTGCATCCAGTCTGTCTAGCCCTGTCAGAATTTTATACGATCAGGAGCAGGAAAACTGCCCGATTGTCTTGCCCCACCTCCCCCCATCCAAGCACAGGGGGCACAGATTCTAACTGCAAGAACCAGAGGACATAGATTTAAAATCATTGCCAAAAGATCTAGAGGGGAGATGAGGAAAAGAATTTTCACTCAGAGAGTTGTCAGTATCTGGTACGCTTGACCTGAAAAGGTGGCGGAAGCTGATTCCATCAATAATTTGAAAAGGGAGTTGGACGGGTTCTCGAGGATGAGGAACTCACAGGGTTACGGACAAGAAGCGGGGATGTTGGGACTGAGCACGACGGCTCTTTCAAAGAGCCGGCACAGGCACGACGGGCCGAATGGCTCCTTCTGTGCTGTAAGTTTCTATGATTCGCTACCCTTGGCTATTAGTTAACTTACCACAGAGTAAGGTAGCCAAGATGGGCCGGGGTGGAGACCACCTTTACATACATAAGAACATAAGAAATAGGAGCAAGAGTAGGCCAATCGGCCCCTCAAGCCTGCTCCACCATTCAATAAGATCATGGCTGATCTGATCCTAACCTCAAATCTTCTATCACTCTGCATCCACCCGAACCCATGTGATCTCCCGGGAGAGAAGAAAAACCAGATAAAGACCCAATGGCCAATTTGGGAGAAAAAAATCTGGGAAATTCCTCTCCGACCCATCTAGGCGATCGAAATTCTTCCAGGAGATCACTCTGTCCCTATTTTTTGTGAAGATTTCTAGACAGAGGGGGAGAATTATCCCCTCCCTCACCCTCACCCCCACCCCTCTGAGCAAATATCGATCAGGAGGGCCGTGTCAGACACTCACAGCACACCACTGAAACCACTCCATGGATCAACTAACTCTCAGCACCGGCCAAGACCAAAGACCTGGACTTTCCTGTCCTGTACGGCTCAGTACCACACTAAACCTGATGAGCAGGGAAACATATAAAGGAGAAAGAAAGACTTGCATTTTCTATAGCGGTTTTTATAACCTCAGGACATCCCAAAGCACTTTACAGCCAATGGAGTACTTTTTTTGAAGTGTAGTCACTGCTGTAATGTAGGAAATGGGGCAGCCATTTTGCACACAGCAAGATCTCACGCACAGCAATGTGATAATGACCGCCTGAGAGGGCAGACAAGGCCTCGGCTTAACGTCTCATCCGAAAGATGGTACCTCCGACAGTGCAATTTTTGTGCTCAAGTCTCTGGAGTGGGACTTGAACCCATAACCTTCTGGCTCAGAGGCGAGAGTGCTGCCCACTGAGCCACGGCTAACACAGCTCTCTGATCCAGGTACCACTAGCGAAATAGGGATTTGTTTTTGTTTTTTCAATTTACAAAGATACAATGAAGAAGAAAGCAATCCACCCATGCCAGTAGCAGACTCGTGTTGTTGAGCAATGATAGCAGACAGTCACAAGTCGCTAAGCAAGCATCTATGTGGGTTAATCCTGTTTTTTTTTAATGCATTTAGAATTTATGCAAATTCTCCAACTCTCCTCTCTCAAACTAAACTGCAGCCAAAACCCAGGAGACAGGAGAAATTTATATCAAATGAATTGAGCATCAGGGCAATAGCAGCTGACAGCAGCCAGACTGGGAGTGAGCACAATTGTATCAGCAGAGTCACTACCCGACCACAACAGCTATTCCTCATCCGACTGATAATTAGCCGCAATTTAATGGCCGTTTACGAACTGCTGCCTCTCACCTCAGAGAGCGGCACTCTCCCGCCCCTCCGTTGCCAAATTACAAAATTGAGCAAATTGCGCGCGTACTTAAATCGGTTTCAAAAACAAAATACTAAGTGCACCATGTACTTCAACACCGTCTAATTGAAAGCCAAGCCAGGTCTGATTAAATTCAAGAGGACTCTTTAGGGAGGTGCTGGCTCCGTGCCAAATCAAAACAAAAACGATAAAAAGTGCACAGGTTGATACCCAGAGTGGAGGCACTCGTGGCCAAGCTAAGCCCTAGCCTTCTCCAAGATTTGGTCAATGAAGAAAGGGGTTGAGAAAGAGGCTTGAATTTTAATAGCGCCAAATCTCTTCTCTCAGAAAGGCAGCAAAACCCTGTGCATACAATTAGGAACATAGGAACAGGAGGAGGCCATTCAGCCCCTCGAGCCTGTTCCACCTTTCAAGTAGCTCATGGCTGATCCTGTATCTTAACTCCATCCACCTGCCGTGGTTCCATAACCATTAATACCTAACAAAAAACGAACAATCTCAGTTTTGACATTTTCAATTGACCCCCCAGCCTCAACAGCTTTTTGGGGGGGCGGAGTTCCAGATCTCCACTACCCTTTGTGTGAAGAAGTGCTTCCTGACATCACCCCTGAATGGCCTGGCTCTAATTTCAAGGTTACGCCCCCTTGTTCTGGACTCCCCCCCACCAGAGGAAATAGTTTCTCTCTGGCTACCCTATCAACTCCTTTAATCATCTTAAACACCTCAATTAGATCACCCCTTAATCTTTTATACGCAAGGGAATACAAGCCTAGTCTGTGCAAACTATCCGCGTAATTTAACCCTTTTAGCTACACTGAAGCGCAGTAGGCAAATACAGCAGCACAGCAACAACAATAACAATAGCGCCTTTAACATAGTAAAACGCCCCAAGGCGTTCAAAGGACAAAATCAAACAAAATTTTACACCAAGCCACGCAAGGAGATATTAGGAAGATGACCGAAAGCTTGGTCTAAGAGGCAGGTTTTAAGGAGCGTCCTAAAGGAGGAGAGAGAGAGGTAGAGAGGCGAAGAGGTTTAGGGAGGGAATTCCAGAGCTTAGGGCCTAGGCAGCTGTAGGCACAACCACCAATGGTGGAGCGATTAAAATTGGAGATGTGCGAGAGGCCAGAATTGGAGGAGCGCAGAGATCTCCGAAGGTTTTAGGGCTTGAGGAGGTTACAGACATTGGGAGGGGCTTGGCCATGGAGGGAGTTGAAAGCCAGATTTCCCAAACAGTAATGGCCAGTTCATGTGTTTTGTTTTGTGCCATGCTGGCTGAGAGAGAATTTTTGCTCCAGACACCAAAGGACCTTCTTTCTCTTCTCTGAATGGTGCCATCTACCATAACAGGTAGAACACCAAAGCTTCAGCTCAACATCTCTGACAACAAAGCACTCCCCCTCAGTGCTCATGAATCAGCCTACACTGTGGGCTCAAGTCCCGGAGTGGGGCTTGAACCCACACCCTTCTAAACACAGAGGCACGAGTGCTACCAATTGAGCCAAGCTGACGTCGGTTAATTTATTTGCTCAGTTGTACAGAGTTTCGAGTCAGTTGGCACCACAGGCTCTTAAATCATGAGTCACTACGTGTTGTCAATTGGAGTTCAGTAAAGTTGGGCATGTGGGATTTATACTTTTGTCCACTTGAATTATGAAAAACACCCAGTGGAATATTCGGTATAGATTGCAGCCTTACACAATCGCAGAGGGCTTTCTGAGCTGTGTAACACTCGGCTGAAGTACAGGTGGTTACAGGTGAATCACAAGGCTAGTGGCGGTGGGAGCGATTTGAGGTGATCAAGAACATGACTCAAGTGTTTGGTTGAGTCTGATTTTTTCCTATAGCATTTGAGTGCCAATAGACTAAATAAGCTCAGTGATGTGCTGCTGTGTAGCTGTTAATTGAGCAGGGTAAGGACTAAAGGGTACTAAGGGTTACGGGATCAAGGGGGGTAGATGGAGTTAAGATACAGATCAGCCATGATGTGATTGAATGGTGGAACAGGCTCGAGGGGCTGAATGGCCTCCCCCGTTCCTGTGTAAAGCACTAACATGGAGTTTCTGTTCACTGAGAGAGGTAAGGACTGCAGTGTTAACTATACAAAGCTTCTGTTGATTTAAGAGATTAAAGGTGAGCACTTTCTAAGACATACGATGAACAAGATGTTAGTGACATCCCTAATGGTAACATCCTCTGGATGCACGAAGCACTCTTGTGGGACAGCAACAATACTCCAGGCTCTTGATCTTTTATGTGAAGTTCCCAGCGACGCACAGCAGGATGCAAAAGGCCATCTAAAAGCATCTCTTCCCCCCCGCCCCCCCTTGCAGAATAAAACGTGTACAAAAGCAAAATACTGCGGATTCTGGAAATCTGAAATAAAAACAGAAAATGCTGGAAATACTCAGCAGGTCAGGCAGCATCTGTGGAGAGGGAAACAGAGTAAATGCTTCAGGTCGATGACCCTTCGTCAGAACTGGAAAAAGCTGGAGATGGAACAGGTTTTTAAGCAAGTGCAGGGGCAGGGAGAGGGGGGAGGGGAGGAAAGAACAAAAGGGAAGGTCTGTGATGGGTGGAAGGCAGGAGAGATTAAATGACAAAAGGGATGATGGTGCGAGGCAAAAGGAGATGGTAATAGGACAAGTTAAGAAACAAAAAATGGCTCGAGATGAAGTGTAAATGGCAGAATGAAAGACAGCTGCCATGTGAGAGAGAGAAAAAATAAATAAATGGAAAAAAAATAGGGGCCGAGGTTATGGTCTGAAATTGTTGAACTCGATGTTGAGTCCAGAAGGCTGTAAAGTGCCTAATCGAAAGATGAGGTGCTGTTCCTCGAGCTTACATTGAGCTTCATTGGAACAGTGTAAGAGGCCGAGGACAGTGAGGTCTGAGTGGGAGTGGAGCGGTGAATTAAAGTGACAGGCCACCGGAAGCTCGGGGTCCCCCTTATGGATTGAATGGAGGTGTTCCGCAAAGCGGTCACCCAATCTGCGTTTGGTCTCCCCGATGTAGAGGAGACCGCATCGTCAGCGGTGAATACAGTATGCTAGATTGCAAGAAGTACAAGTAAATCGCTGTTTCACCTGGAAGGAGTGTTTGGGGCCCTGGACAGTGGGAAGGGGGGAGGTAAAAGGGCATGTGTTGCATCTCCTGCGCTTGCACGGGAAGGTGCCGGGCGAAGGGGAAGGGGTGCTGGGGGTGATAGAGGAGAATAAAACGTGTATTTAACACTTGTTACTCAGCGAAGAAGAGCGGTGGGCTCCCTCAGCGCCCGAATCTCCCAAGAAACTGAAGAGCAGCCCAGCTGGAGAAACAGCAGCATAGGGTAGATCCCAAGTGAACAGTCAGATAGCACTGAGCATCTGAAATCTCCAGGCCCCCACCTGCTACTAATGTTGTTGTCTGGTGTTGCCCAGCCAGTGCGGTTTGTCTCGGAGCCCAATCCTGTACAACTGCGACGCCAATCGTGACAGTGTCTGGCAGGAGGGCAGCACGCACTGACTAAGGGGCCGAACGTTTAATTGTGGGGCTGCCTAAAGACTGTAGCCGAGATGCACATCTATGCCACGTTACGTCATCACCCTGCAGCAATCTGTTGTGGCGTTCCTTAAAAGTCAAGTCCAAAGCTCATCGAATTATACGTCATTTCTGGTTGGGATTAGGAGTATCACACAAGTAATGCCATAGCCAGTTCACTAAAAATGTGTGTATTTCGCAGAGAAGGCCTATAGAACCATATTGGCCGCTATTATTTGAAGTATGGAGCGCGGAGTGTACAAAATTCATTCTCTCCCCCAACCCTCAAAAAAATTTTGCTGGCAAGTTTAAACTGTTGTGCAGTATTGTGACAAAAAAACAACACAGCTTTAAAACTCTCCAGCATTTTGACTTAGAAAGAAAGACTTGTATTTCTATAGCGCCTTTCACCACCTCAAAACGCCCCGAAGCGCTTTAGTCAATGAAGTATTTTTTGAAGTGCAATCACTGTTGTGATGTAGGAAACGGGGCAGCCAATTCGCACACAGTAAACTCCCACAAACAGCAATGTGATAATGACCAGATCATCGGTTTTAGTGAAGTTGATTGAGGGTTAAATGTTGTCCAGGACACCGGGGAGAACTCCCCTGCTCTTCTTCGAAATAGTGCCATGGGGTCTTTTACATCCACCTGAGACAGCAGACAAGACCTTGGTTTAACATCTCACCTGAAAGACGGCACCTCTAACAGTGCAGCACTCCCTCAGTACTGCACTGGAGAGTCAGCCTAGATTTTTGTGCTCAAGTCTCTGGAGTGGGACTTGAACCCACGACCTTCTGACTCGGAGGCGAGAATGCTACCACTGACCCACAGCTGGCACTCGGCTAGCAGGGCAATGGGATTGGTTCTGGATTACTCTAGCAAAAGAACCGGCATGGAAAAACATGCCGAATGGCCTCCTTCAAAAGACAGCACCCTCCGACAGTGTGGCACTCCCTCAGTACTGCACTGGAGAGTCAGCCTAGATTTTGTGCTCAAGTCTCTGGAGTGGAACTTGAGCCCACGGCCTTCTGACTCAGAGGCGAGAGTGCGACCACTGAGCCACTGGCTGACACGTAACAAAACAGAGATTCGTTCTCTTTGACTCTAGGTCTACTGCACTCTTATTCTTATGATTCCAAAATGCATCTATTGGGATGCACTGTATGAAGGAGAAGCAACTTCCCCCCCCCACCCCGCCTCCTCCCACCCCTCCCCTCGCCAGTAAAAGGAAAAATAAATGCGTTTGTATACAAGATGTGACTCTGGAATATTTTACACCAAGTCACAGGGCACAAGCTACCTACAACCAGGGGATGGCGTGGAAGGAAAGATGCGGAAAGCACATTTAGCTCCGGCTCATCGACATGGAATACCGTCACCTTAAGAGTACAGACAGACAGGGAATGTACATAGGGGAGGAAGACATGTTTAGCAGAGGACAACTCAGTCACACAGCATGTGCGCTAGGAAGTAGCAGTAGCAGAGCTTACTAAACATCTTAGTACCAATAGGTTATAGAGAAGAATAAAAATCACACTCCATCTTTAATGTTATGCAGTGCACGTCCTGTGTGATACCAGGGATGGGAAATTATAGTTATCAAGACAGGCTGAGAAACAGAGCGTTTCCAATGGAGTGGAGAAGGCTAAGAGGAGATTTAATGGAAGTCTTTAAAATGACGAAGGGTTTCGATAGGGTAAACGGAGAAAGACTACGTTCCCTGGTTGGGGAGTTGGTGACGAGGAGCCCTCAACATAAAATTGTCACGGAGAGAAAGGAGAGCGGTTAGGAGAACTTTCTTTATGCAGGGAGTTGCAGGAGCTTGAATGATTTGGCGCAGGGTGTGGTTAATGCAAAGACCATTGCATCTTTTATGGGGAAGATTGGATAAATATTTGAAGCAGTGGATGATACAAGGCTATAAAAAAGACTTGCACTTATATCGCACCTTTCGCGTCCTCAGGATGTCCAACAGCGCTTTACAGCCAATGAAGTACTTTCTGATGTGTAGTCACTGTCGTAATGTAGAGAATGCAGCAGCCAATTTGTGCACAGCAAGCTCCCACAAATAACAATCTGATAACCAGACAATCTGTTTTAGTGATGTAGATTGAGGGATAAATATTGGCCACGAAATCGGGGATAACTCCCCTGCTCTTCTTCGAAATAGTGCCATGGGATCTTTTACATCCCAGAGAGAGCAGACAGGGCTTTGGTTTAATCTCATCTGAAAGACGGCACCTCCGACAGTGCAGCACTCCCTCAGTACTGCAGTGCAGTCAGCCTAGATTTTGGTGCTCAAGTCTCTGGAGTGGGACTTGAACCCACAACCTTCTGTCTCAGGCGAGAGTGCTACCCACTGAGCCCCGGGTAACACTCAGACAGCAGGGCAATGGGATTAGTTCTAGAATGCTCTAGCAAAAGAGCTGGCATGGAAAATGGGCCAAATGGCCTCCTTCTGTGCTGTTAGCTTCTAATTTCATCTCCCTTCAAGTGGCTACACCAACCCCAGTTGCAGACCTTTACCCACCAGTGCTTCACCCTAATGTTATACAGTTCGAAACACGCTCTACAGGCACAACCCAGGTCTGGATGGGCAAAGTTAATAACTGCGCTGCCTCTCTACTGTTCAGGATGGTGGAGTGTGAAAATATCACACTTCATAGAAACCCTACTGGCAACGAAGAAGCGTGTCCTCGCTCAGAGCTGCCCAGAGCGAGGAAGGGTATGTTCTTTGTCTGAATAGAGAATGAGCTGGCCTGGGCTGCTATCGCCAGCCTGCTGTAAGGTGCCATTAGCAAGAGGCCTGGGAGTAAGCTGCCTGGTGGCCTGCCCTCTGCCACAAAGCTGGGCTGCTGGGGAGGGAGTGGGAAACATGCAGGAAGAACAGAGATGGGTGCAAGTGGATGAGATGAAAAACATACTGAAGCAAAACCTGATCTAGTCGTAGAATCATACAGCACAGAAGGAGGCCATTCGGCCCACTGATAGATGTTTGTTAGGCACGGGTATTAACGGATGTGGGACCAAGGCGGGTTAATACAGTTAAGATACAGATCAGCCATGATCTAACTGAACGGCGGAAAAGGCTCGAGGGGCTGAATGGCCTCCTCCTAGTCCTGTGTTCCATCGTGCCTGTGCCGGCTCTTTGAAAGAGCTTTCCAATTAGTGCCACTCTGTCCCCATAGCCCTGCAAGTGTTTTCTTTGTCAAGTATTTATCCAATTCCCTTTTGAAATTTACTATTGAATCTGCTTCCATCTCCCTTTCAGACAGCGCATTCCAGATATCAACTCGCTGCGTAAAAAGAAATTCTCCTCATCTCCCCCCAACAAGATTATCTGTGAAACCGCTAACATACACCCTGCATACTTACTTCTGCAAGGGATTCAGTGGAGAAGACTGCCGTAAAAGGCTTGTGTCCACTTGTCTGTTGCTGCAGTACCTGCGCTTACACAGACAGCAATCTATAAATACTCATTTTCTTCTCCAGTGTTGCTTTGGAAAGTAAGAAGCAGCCAATACTCCATATGGTGCATCTTAACAGAATAAAGAGCACAGTGACAGTGCACTTCATTCCTGGTACCGCCAGTCTGGACTCAGTACATCTACATTAAAGGTCGTCAATTTAAATTAGTTTCTCTTACATCTCCCCACCACTTCACTCTCTGAGCTCATCTTGTCCATGTCTCACAACAAAAACTTGCATTTATATAGCGCCTTTAACATAGTGAAATGTTCCCCAGGTGCTTCACAGGAGCGATCATCAAACAAAATCTGGCACCGAGCCACATAAGGAGATATTAGGGCAGGTGACCAAAAGCTTGGACAAAGAGGTAGGTTTTAAGGAGTATCTTAAAGGAGGAGAGAGAGGTAGAGAGGCGGAGAGGTTTGGGGAGGAATTCCCGAGCTTAGGGTCTAGGCAGCTGAAGGCACGGCCGCCAATGGTGGAGCGATGGAAATCGAGGATGCGCAAGAGGTCAGAATTGGAGGAACGCTGTGATCTCGGAGGGTTGTGGGGCTGGAGGAGGTTACAGGGAGAGGGAGAGGTGAGGCCATGCAGGGATTTGAAAACAAAGATAAGAATTTTAAAATCCCAGACCTGCAGCAACAAGAGGATGCACAAGAGACCCACGGACCCACCTTTGGCTGCCTTGACTCCATTCCCACTAAACCGCTGACCACCCATCTTCTGTTCCTTGCCCCCATGCTACCTGACATTGTAAACGGCTCCTCTCCATTTCAGAACTACCATCACACTCTTCCTTTAAAAAAAAAATCCTTGACCCCTTTGTCCTTGAACATGTTGTCGCCTTCCGTTCCCACCTTTCCCACAACTCCACATTTAAATCTGTCCAATCAGGTTTCCACCCCTGCCACTGCACTGAAACAGCCCTAAACATCCTCCCTGCAGCCTTTGAAACCTCCAATTTAAAATTCGCATCCCCATATTTAAATCTCTTCCTATCCTGTCACTGTAACCTCCTCCAGACCTACAACTCCCACCCCCCACCTCTCATTTATCTCATTGCTGTCAGTGGGAGCTTGTTGTGCACAAATTGGCTGTCACGTTTCCCTGCATTAAAAGAGTGACTACGCTTCAAAAGTCATTAACTGGCTGTGAAGGACTTTGGGACGTCCTGTGGTTGTGAAAGGCGCTATATAAATGCAAGTTCTTTCTTAGGTCATCAGGGAGGACCTGAGAAACAATTTAAGAACTCGAGATTTCAGCTGAGGAAAAATACAACAAAAATACTCTTTTCCCAGGATCTACAAAAATATCTTCTAAACTGCATGAATATTAACGATATTTGAGGTGATAAATTATTCATGATTTAGAAAACAGTTTCTAGATTAAAATTCCAAAACTCACTCTATTCATTATTCTTCCGAGTTTGGCAGATATTATTTAAGAATTGCATTTCTAAATAAAGTGTGGCAGGGAGGTTAGCTGTGATCCTCTCCTGTGAATGCTGCCACTTCATTAGGCAGCGGGTCATTCTACTGTGTGCTGTAATTTGGGAAATGTTCACAATCACTGGCCAAGCATTCCGGAGCTGCAGCTAAGAATGGGGGAGGAAAAGATTCACCCATTCCCACGGCAAACACTTAAGGCTTGGGAATGCCAAAACTAAAAACTAGCTATGCCTCAAATTAAAGGGACAAGTTAAGGGTAGGGGCGATGGGTAGGAGGGGAAAGGGAGGGGGAGGACTACGGTTATCTCTCCTCATCCTCTCTTCCGCCTTTGAAACCTCCAATTTAAAATTCTCATCCCCGTGTTTAAATCCCTTCTTGACCTCGTCCCTCCTAGTGTCAGCTCTGGCTCAGTTGGTAGCACTCTCGCTATGAGTCAGAAGGTCGTGGGGTCAAGTCCCACTCCAGAGACTTGAGCACAAAAATCGAGGCCGACACTCCAGGGCAGTGCTGCTCCGTCGGAGGTGCCGTCTTTCGGATGAGGCGTTAAACCGAGGCCCCGTCTGCCCCTCTCAGGTGGATGTAAAAGATCCCATGGCACTATTTCGAAGAAGATATTTATCCCTCAATCAACATCACTAAAACAGATGATCTGGTCATTATCACATTGCTGTTTGTGGGAGCTTGCTGTGTGCAAATTGGCTGCCATGTTTCCTACATTACAACAGTGACAACACGTCAAAAGTACTTCATTGGCTGTAAAGCACTTTGGGACATCCGGTGGTTGTGAAAGGCGCTATATAAATGCAAGTCTTTCTTTCCGTCTCCCTATCTCTCTGTAACCTCGTCCAGACAACACTTGGCTGACTTCGAACCTTGCATCCTCCTCCAGATTACCCTAGAGTTTCCAGGAATTGAAGATTAATCTCCAGGACATTGCTATAAGCAAAACCCAGGACAAAAATCATGGAAAAAATGATTTTTTTAAAATTAACTTTGGACACTTTTGTTTACTAGTTCTAAAAATATCAAACATGGGGAAAAAAGGGCTGTTTGACTGTCAATCAAGAATCATCCAATCGGGTAACGAAGAGTTTACTCACTTTCCAATCGGTGAGGGAAAGCGGGGCACCGTGAGGATGGCCGTGTCAGGCGACCAATGGCGGGAGTGGGGGGGTGGGGCAATTGGAGGCAGGTGGTCATGTGACACCATCTCCAGGAATACTGGCAACCCTAGAGTGGAGATGGGGCGAGTGGGATGAGGGTGGGGTAGGTGAAAGTAGAAGATGGTGAGGAGATGAGAGAAGGGAAGGAAAAGGAGAGGTGAGACCAAAAAAAAGTTCTTCGCTGAGCAATCAAATCAAATCACTTAAAAAAAAAACAAGATGGCAGTGGAGCTTTCAGAGAAAACGCTCAATTGTGCTCCACATGCTACCTAGTGTTCAAACTATGTAACTGCAGCATGACGTGTTTATATGGGCTCTCCTAGTCGGCCTCTCACCTTGCACCCTCCATAAAATTTAGCTCATCCAAAACTCTGTTGCCCGTGGCCTAACTCGCACCAAGTCCCGTTCACCCATCACCCCTGTGCTCGCTGACCTATATTGGCTCCCGGTGCAGCAACGTCTCGATTTTAAAATACTCATCCTTGTTTTCAGATCCCTCCATGGCCTCGCCCCTCCCCTTCCCATCTCTAACCTCCTCCAGCCCTACAAGCCTCCAAGATCTCTGCGCTCCGCCAATTCTGGCCTCTTGAGCCTCCCTGATTTTAACCGTTCCACCATTGGTGGCCGTGCCTTCAGCTGCCGAGGTCCTAAGCTCTGGAATTCCCTCCCTAAACCTTGCTTCCCCTCCTGCTATAAGGCGCAAACTTAAAACCTACCCTTTTGGCCAAACTTTTAGTCACCTGTCCTAATAGCTCCTTATGTGGCTCGGTGTCAAATTTTGTTCGATAACGTTCCTGTGAAGTGCCTTGGGACGTTTTACAACATTAAAGACGCTGTATAAATGCATGTTGTTGCTGTAATTCACATGCAGAAATAAAATGGAGATAGGACACTGGGACAGGATACTGGGCCTCGTCCACAACCCACCACCTGATGAGGTCCTGATCTCAGTCCTGTGCCCTGGGGAGGTGCTGAACAGTGGCCAGCCACTTCCTTACAGGGAAGATGTGACCTCTGGGCCTCTCACTCATGCATTAATAGCCCAGGAGCAAGCTGCTTCTTGGGGCAGGATACCCAGAGAATTTAACAGAGAAACAAGGCACGTTATCACACTGGAAATGTGTCACGGCTAACTGCTAAAAATAGAAACCAGGTGAAACCATCTCACAACTCCCCTCAGAAGAAAAAATCTCATTTTTCCAAATCCTGGCAACAAAGAGAATTTTCAGAGCTATTTTTAAGCCGTTGAAAATGGCAAATTAATTTTTTCCCCCTCTAACACTGAGAGATTGCATGTGTTGTTTATTCCCCTTCCTCCTCTTGTTCTCTCTCCTCTCCCCCAAGGCCCGAGTAGATGGGAGAGATACAGGGAGAGAGAGACTGCCAACAACACACAGCGGAGAAGCTGAATTATTTTTTGTTTTTTCAACCGTAGAAAAATGACACTTTCCGATCCGCTTCCCTCCGCCGCCGCCCCCCCCCGGGACACGTGAAGTATTCAAACACTTCACAGGCCCCCGAATGAAATACGCTCGAATGCCACTAACTCATATGGCTCTCATGTACAGCATGTTGCCTTCAGCTACAAGATCCACAGCACACAAAAAAACAAACATAACACAATGCATACTGTCTCGAGTCACAGAGGGAATGAACTACAAAGGATGGGGTTGGAAGAAAGAGTAGAAACTGGTCGAATTTATAATCCGGGTTGGTGAGCATTTTCCCCTTGCAGAATCAAGTCTCCCCCTCCCCTTCTCACCTATTTGATCCCTTCTGGTACTCTTGTGCTAATGGATGATGGTTTGTGCTAATCCATACACGTAAAAAAAGACTTGCATTTATATAGCGCCTTTCACAACCTCAGGACGTCCCAAAGCGCTTTACAGCCAATGAAGTACTTTTAAAGTGTAGTCACTGTTGTAATGTAGGGAACGTGGCAGCCAATTTGTGCACAGCAAGCTCCCACAAACAGCAATGTGATAATGACCAGATATTCTGTTTGGCTGAGGGCTAAGTATTGGCCAGGACACCGGGGAGAACTCCCCTCTGCTCATCTTCAAAATAATGCCATGGGATTTTGCACGTCCACACAAAAGGGCAGACGGGGCCTTGGTTTAACATCTCCTCCGAAAGACGTATTACAGCCATAGACGCTTACAGCACAGGAGGCCGCCATTTGGCCCCTTGTACCTGTTCCAACTCTTTTCTAGAGCATGCTAAAACTGATCCCACTTCCCCGCTCTCCTGCTGTGGCTCAGTACTGTATAATCTTCTGCTTCGAATATTCATCCGATTTTGCCATAAAAGATGCAATGGTTTCCGGCTCAACTACTCCTTGTGGCGAGGCATTCCTAGCTCCAACAACCCTCCGTAGAAAGGAATGTCTCCTCGCTCTGAGTGACAATTTAAAATTAATAACGACCAACCTGGGGGGGGGGCGGGGGAAATGGTCTTTATCTATTCACCTCGTCAAAATCCTTCAGAATTTTAAAAACCTCTATTAAATCTCCTCGTAGGCTTCTCCACAAATCACTCTAGTCATTACTCGGTTGTTACAGGAGGATACATTGGTGCACTTGCTCAGACAACTGGCCAATTAAGGGGGTCAGAATATCCCCCTTCCAACAGGCAGATGAACTTCACCCAGCGCCATAGATATTGCCTCCTCTGAGTTAAACACTGCCACTACAACTGCCTCCCGCCCCAGGTTTCCCCAGCAATGATCTCCCAACGTCTCAAAAGGCGACTCGTGGTTGTGGGGTCAATTCACAACACTGGAGGCTCAACCCTCCTCCTTTAAACTAGCAGGGTAGATAAAGGGGAACCAGTGGATGTAGTATATTTGGATTTCCAAAAGGCATTCGATAAGGTGCCACATAAAAGATTATTACACAAGATTAGGGCTCATGGGGTTGGGGGGTAATATAGTAGCATGGCTAGAGGATTGGTTAACAGACAGAAAACAGAGAGTAGGGATTAACAGATCTTTTTCAGGTTGGCAGGCTGTGACTAGTGGGGTGCTACAAGGATCAGTGCTGGGGCCTCAGCTATTTACAATCTATATTAATGATCTAGACGAAGGGACCGAGTGTAATGTATCCAAGTTTGCTGATGATACAAAGCTAGGTGGGACAGTAAGCTGTGAGGAGAGCACAGAGTCTGCAAAGGGATATAGATAGACTGAGTGAGTGGGCAGCAAGGTGGCAGATGGAGTATAATGTAGGGAAATGTGAGGGTATTCACTTTGGTAGGAAGAATAGAAAAACAGAATATTTTTTAAATGGTGAGAAACTTTCAAATGTTGGTATTCAGAGAGATTTGGGTGTCCTCGTGCAAGAAACACAGAAAGCTAGCATGCAGGTACAGCAAGCAATAAGGAAGGCAAATGGCATGTTGGCCTTTATTGCAAGGGGGTTGGAGTTTAAGAATAAGGAAGTCTTGCTACAATTGTACAGGGCCTTGGTGGGACCACACCTGGAGTACTGTGCACAGTTTTGGTCTCCTTATCTAAGGAAGGATATACTTGCCTTGGAGGCAGTGCAACAAAGGTTCACTAGATTGATTTCTAGGATGAGAGGGCTGTCCTATGATGAGAGATTGTGTAGAATGGGCCTATACTCTCTGGGGTTTAGAAGAATGAGAGGTGATCTCATTGAAATATACAAGATTCTGAAAGGGATTGACAGGGTAGATGCCGAGAGGTTGTTTCCCCTGGCTGGAGTGTCTAGAACTAGGGGGCATAGTCTCAGGATAAGGGGTAGGCCATTTAAGACTGAGATGAGGAGGAATTTCTTCACTCAGAGGGTTGTGAATCTTTGGAATTCTCTGCCCCAGAGGGCTGTGAATGCTGAGTCTTTGAGTATATTCAAGGCTAAGATAGATAGATTTTTTGACTCTAGGGGAATCAAGGGATATGGAGGTCGGGCGGGAAAGTGGAGTTGAGGTCGATGATCAGCCATGATCTTATTGAATGGTGGAGCAGGCTTGAGGGGCCGTATGGCCTGCTCCTGCTCTTACTTCTTATGTTCTTATGTAAATGGGAGGATAAACTGTCCCAGGTTGGGAAGGAAGGCGGGAAGCTGGTTAAATAGAAAAATCATAAGCCAACGCACAGCGCCTCCAACAAACATGCACGTGGACTGGGAAATAACCAGTGTGGCCATGTAATCATAGACTGTGCCAAGTAATACCAAGTTTAACATGAGCCTGGATGGCACCAGCCAGTGGGTAGCAGTCTCACCCTCTGAGTCAGGAGGTCGTGGGCTCCAGTCCCACTCCAGAGACTTGAGCACAAAAATCTAGGCCGACGGTCAGAGGTCCTGTTTTCCGGATGAGACGTTAAACCGAGGCCCTGACTGCCCTCTCGGGTGGATGTAAAAGATTCCACGACACTATTTCAAAGAAGAGCAGGGGGAGTTCTCCCCGCTGTCCTGGGCCAATATTTATCCCTCAATTGACATCGCTAAAACAAAAAATTGCTGTTTGTGGGAGCTTGCTGTGCACTAGTTGGGTGCCACGTTTCCCACATTACAGCAGTGACTACACTTCAAAAGTACTTCATTGGCTGTAAAGCGCTTTGGGACGTCCCGAGGTGGTGAAAGGCGCGGTATAAATGTGTCTCTTTTTTCTTTTGTTTTTTTGGTACACGCACACACAAATGGCTCCGCTTATTTCTACAGTACCCTTTAGCAGGGTCGACCCCCACTGATCCACCCACCACAATGCCCAGCGGGGCAGAAGGGAGCTGCAATCAACAGCTGCATGGATTCCGTTTGATGTTTAAACCTTCCTCGTCGTGCTCTGCTTTGCAGGGGTCACTCTCCTTAATGAGATATAGTTTGAAGTGTAATCGGCTACTGAATTGCAGTATTTCCAATCAATATTATTAATGGGAATATAAACTCCTGATGCAAACAATTCCTGACAACATCAAGGGGCTTTTTTTTTCTCACTTCGGTTGGAAAATCGAACTTTCTCTGACGTTGTGTTGCATGCTCCCACTTCAGAGAGGGTGGCGCAGAGGTAGGGTCGCCAACCCTCCAGGATTGTCCTGGAGTCTCCAGGAATGAAACATTAATATCCCAGGCACTGCTGCCAGCAACCCAGAAGAAATATCATTAAAAAAATTGGTGTTTATTTTTCATTTTCTTTGAATACTTTTATTACTTCTGAAAAATATTGGCGATATGGGAGGGGGGGGGGGGGGGGGAGGAGAGGTCTTGTGACAGAACCTCCAGGAATACGTCCAACCAGAGTTGGGAACCCTAAGTAGAGGGCAGGTTCCATCGGGCTGGGTCAGCTTGGGTCGCGAGGAAGATAGAATTGATCGTTGGGGGGGGGCGGGCGGAGGAGGAAATGACTCCCACACACCTTTTAAGACCGGGGAGGGATGAATGAAGGCACCCCTTAGAGGGGGTGAAACAAAGGTTCACTAGATTAATTCCTGGGTTCGAGAGGATTGTCCTATGAGGAAAGATTGAATCGAATTCTCTGGCGTTTAGAAGAATGAGAGGTGATCTCATTGAAATGTATAACATTCTTAGAGCACTTGACAGGGTAGATGCTGAGAGGTTGTTTCCCCTGGCTCGAGAGTCTAGAATTAGGGGTCATAGTCTCAGTATAAGGAGTCGGCCATTTAGGACTGAGATGAGGAGAAATTTCTTCACTTAGAGGCTTGTGAATCTTTGGAATTCTCTACCCAGAGGGCTGTGGGTGCTCAGTCATTGAGTATATTCAAGGCTGAGATCCATAGATTTTTGGACTATAAAGGAATCAAGGGATATGGGGATAGGGCAGGAAAGTGGAGTTGAGGTCGAAGATCAGCCAGGACCGTATGGCCGACTCCTGCTCCTAATTCTTATGATATTCTGGGACGCAAATCACCAAAGCGGCCCTCTTGGTCACATCACAGGTGATGCACTAGAGACCAGAGATGACAAAGCGGCTGAGATGGGGAGGGTGGCAATTCGTAAGTACAATCTATGGGGAGAAAAAAATAGCTTTTATTTTTTTCTGATTGCTGAAGTGATACCCTTAGAACTCTCAGGGGTACGATTTCACCTCCCAATCATCAGGATGTTAGAGAGCAAGCTTCATATTAGAGTGCTCTTTGTTCTTCTCACTGCCTATCCCGAGAGTGGCCACCATTGGATTTATGACAAGAGTTGAGCTTCCGACTCCCAGCAACCATGACAACTATAATCTTCTAATTCCCAGACCACTGAGGCTGTAAACAGTTCTCAAGGAAAAAAAACCTAAGCCTGCAACGCTGTCAGGCCTGTGGCTTTTATAGACTGTTTTAAAAGATGGCTAGAGGGTGTTAGAAATGTGGGTTACAGGGTTCACTGTTGGCAAGGAGGGCCTGGTTATGCAGGGAGTTGGCACCCAACGAAGGACCCCAGACGTCATTGCAACGAGAAAAAGGACCCTTTGTCTTCATCCCTGGCTCAGTGGGCAGCTCTCTCACCTCTGAGTCAGAAGGTCGTGGTTTCAAGTTCCACTCCAGTGACTTGAGTGCATAATCCAGGCTGACATTCTCAGTGCAGTGCTGAGGGACGCCGCACTGTCGGAGGTGCCGTCTTTCGGATGAGACGTTAAACCGAGGCCCTTGTCTGCCCTCTCAGGTGGACATAAAAGATCCCACAGGCACTATTTTGAAGAGCTGGGGAATTTCCCCCAGTGTCCTGGCCAATATTTATCCTTCAACCAACATCACTAAAACAGATTATCTGGTCATTACCTTATTACTGTTTGTGGGATCTTGCTGTGCACACACTGGCTGCTACATTTCCCTACATTACAACAGCGACTAGATTTCAAAAGTACTTCATTGGCTGTGAAGCGCTTTGGGACGTCCTGAGGTCGTGAAAGGTGCTATTTAAATGCAACCTCTCTCACATAAGCCTTTCAAACTCGGGTCCCCAACGGAACTTAGAAGCTGGTCGCTGTACAACTAAACGCTCTCCAGAACGAGCACACCGTTTCACTTTGGTTGATCTACTCTTTGGAAAATCAAGGCGGGAGGAGGTGGTGGGGGGGGGGGGGAATGGGGCCCTGAGAATGCGCTGGTATTAGCAGGGGATCCCCCAGCCCTGCAAGCCATGGCCATAGGGCAGTCTTGTCCAATACGTTAGCCACTAGCAACATGTGACTAATTGGGACCCCAGATGTAGCTAATTGCATTTCTGGTTAGTAACTAAAAAATGAGTAATGGACACCGTCGTTAGTCTGTGAAAGGTACCTGAAAGACGGCACCTCCGACAGTGCAGCACCCACCTCAGCGCTGCAATGAAGTGTCAGCCAGGATTATGCGCGCAAGGCCTGAGGCAGGGCTTGAACCCACAACCTTCGGGCTCGGTAGCGAGAGTGCTACCGAGTGAGGCAGACTGGCACGCGGTGCATGGAAGTAGAGTCTCTCGGTGTTGCGGTGACGCAGGTAATGATGTGAGGGATGCCTCTGTCCAGGGGATTTGAAGAACACAGCACGACCCCTCCTCTCATGTCTCATGCTGGAATACAGTCTGAAAACAGCGGTCCTGAGTAACCTCAGCAAAATGGCTGTTCTTAGGACGATAGGAACAGGAGGAGGCCATTCAGCCCCTAGAGCCTGCTCCACCATTCAATGAGATCATGGTTGATCTGTGA
This sequence comes from Somniosus microcephalus, assembly GCF_052327205.1. NCBI lineage: Eukaryota > Metazoa > Chordata > Chondrichthyes > Squaliformes > Somniosidae > Somniosus > Somniosus microcephalus. Next base: position 53,445,804 of record NC_141008.1, read on the forward strand.
CCTAACTCCATATGCCTTTGCCCCATATCCCTTAATACCTTTGGTTAACAAAAATCTATCAATCTCAGATTTAAAATGAACAATTGATCTAACACCAACTGCTGTTTGTGGAAGAGAGTTCCAAACTTCTACCACCCTTTGGGTGTAGAAATGTTTCCTAACTTCACTCCTGAAAGGTCTGGCTCTAATTTTTAGACTATGCCCCCTAGTCCTAGACTCCCCAACCAGCAGAAATAGTTTCTCTCCATCTACCCTATCCGTTCCCCTTAATATCTTAAAAACCCCTTAACCTTCTAAATTCCAGGGAATACAACCTTATGTTGGCTCCGTGCATTCGCACTCCTGAATTCCACGTCCCTACACGTCTGCATCGGTGCGGTTTAGGGCTCTGGCACCTGGCAGACGCGGGCTGCGGCTTTTGATGTCGCTCTTTCTTGCTGAGAAAAATGACTGCAGCTGTTGCGAGGCATTGTGGGGAGAGTAGGCAGTGGGGGCACTGGTGGGCAGATTCAGTAGCTAATCAGTCATTTAAATAAATGGTTAAACGATAAAGAGAGCATTCCAGCAGAGAACATTAACATTCCACCGTTAACGCGTTCTACAGGGGAAGCCTAGTTTGCCCTTGAAATCTCTGGCTTTTTACCTGGTTGTTCCTGTTTCCTGGGATCATTGGGGGTGGGGGGGGAGGGTGGGAAGGGGGGAGAAACGACCATGAGAATTAAGCCTTCCCCACCCATTTTTTTTGTTACATTGGTTCCCTACCAACCCCCTCACCCCAATCATTATTCTGGGTTGACATCCAGCGGGATACTTGCGTCCGTGGGTGTGGGTGGCCACCCCCCCCCTCGTATGGGTTGTGGGAGCCCGTAAAACCCTCCCGCCATAGGACTAACCACCCTAATGGCTGGTACGAAGATGGTTACGGTCACGGAAGGAGCCAGAAATTCTTCCACCACTTCATACAGTTCCCCAAAGGGAACACTGTGAAGACACGTATGACGACGACCCCAATCATTGACTTCAAGCGCCACATCCTCATTTACAAATCCCTCCAATAAGTTCATTCAAGACTTGAAGGGAAAAAATTTGCAGGGCTATGGGGAAAGAGCAGAGGAGTGGAAATTAATTGGATAGCTCTACCAAAGAGCCAGCAAAGGCACGGTGGCCCCGTCTGCCCTCTCAGGTGGACATAAAAGATCCCATGGCATTATTTCGGAAAAGTGTGTTGGAGTTCTGGCCAATATTTATCCCTCAACCAACATCACTAAAAACAGATTATCTGGTCATTATCTCACTGCTGTTTGTGGGAGCTTGCTGTGCACAAATTGTCGCGTTTCCTACATTACAAATGACTACACTTCAAAAAAAGTGCTTAATTGACAGTGAAGCGCTTTGGGGTGAACTAGATGGACCGTCGTCTAGCAATTCCTTCGGATTACCTGAATCAGACTCTTTGCAGTGCTAATGCCCCCTTCCCCCACCTTGAGTCTGACAGAAGCAGGCAGAGGCAGGAAGGGGTTAAACTATGAGCCTGACACTTGCAGAGAATCTTTCATCATGAGCAGCCAACCACAGGAGATCTTCAGTTACACAGAAGCCATCCCTGGACTAGCCTGGAGCGAGACCCAGCCTCTAACTGCAAAACATGACGGGAACATTAACTTTCAACAGGACGGCCTGTTGGACCCAAGAGCCTTATGGCCTGTTTCTGCGCTGTAAAATCCTGTATCATTCCAGGTATTATACACAGCTGATGAAGTTTACAGCTTTCACCTTAAGTCAAAAAAAAAATGCAGGGACGGACGGACGGAGCTGGAAAAGTCTCTTTAGCCATTCCATTAAACCATAGAATTCACAGCACAGGAGGCGGCAATTCGGTCCATCGAGTCTGTGCCGACCCTTTGCTAGGGCAATCCAAAACTAATGCCACTGAACTGTTCTCTTCCCTTAGCCCTGTCTCATCATTAGAATCAACTATTTATCTACATTCACCTAAAAATGTTCAATGCTCCTAAATATACAATGTACCCTTAATCATAAAATGACTCTATATATATTTATATATAAAATGAATTTATACCTATATACACACCTTTATGTTTAATAGCATCATAAAATATGTGTGTGAATTTACACCTATATCTACAATAGCTTTACTGAATGCAAACCTATATTCGAGAACCTAATTCTTTTTATATAGATATATATATAATGTAATGGTCTCTGCTTCAATTACTCCCTGTGGGTAATGCATTCCATGCTCTAACAACTCTGCATAAAGACATTTCTCCTAACCTCTCTTAATGACAATTTTAAATTGAAGACCCTAGTCACTGACTCCATTAGATGAAATAATCTTGCCGACCCTCCAAGCATACTAATCTTCTTACTGAAGCCCATCACTCCAGTACTCTAACTCATCCTTTGGAGCTCAATCCATGTAGTACGGAACTTTCTTTTAGGAGCCACCCCTCCAGTACGGAACTCTCCCTTGGGAGCCCACCCCTCTAGTACGGAACTCTCCCTTGGGAGCCCACCTCTAGTACGGAACTCTCCCTTGGGAGCCCACCTCTAGTAAGGAACTCTCCCTTGGGAGCCCACCTCTTGTACGGAAGTCTCCCTTGGGAGCCCACCTCTAGTACGGAACTCTCCCTTGGGAGCCCAATTCTAGTACGGAACTCTCCCTTGGGAGCCCAATTCTAGTACGGAACTCTCCCTTGGGAGCCCACCCCTCTAGTACGGAACTCTCCCTTGGGAGCCCACCTCTAGTACGGAACTCTCCCTTGGGAGCCCAATTCTAGTACGGAACTCTCCCTTGGGAGCCCACCCCTCTAGTACAGAACTCTCCCTTGGGAGCCCACCTCTAGTACGGAACTCTCCCTTGGGAGCCCACCTCTAGTACGGAACTCTCCCTTGGGAGCCCACCTCTAGTACAGAACTCTCCCTTGGGAGCCCACCTCTAGTACAGAACTCTCCCTTGGGAGCCCACCTCTAGTACAGAACTCTCCCTTGGGAGCCCACCTCTAGTACAGAACTCTCCCTTGGGAGCCCACCTCTAGTACAGAACTCTCCCTTGGGAGCCCACCTCTAGTACAGAACTCTCCCTTGGGAGCCCACCTCTAGTACGGAACTCTCCCTTGGGAGCCCACCTCTAGTACGGAACTCTCCCTTGGGAGCCCACCTCTAGTACGGAACTCTCCCTTGGGAGCCCACCTCTAGTACAGAACTCTCCCTTAGGAGCCCACCTCCAGTACAGAACTCTCCCTTGGGAGCCCACCTCTAGTACGGAACTCTCCCTTGGGAGCCCACCTCTAGTACGGAACTCTCCCTTGGGAGCCCACCTCTAGTACAGAACTCTCCCTTGGGAGCCCACCTCTAGTACGGAACTCTCCCTTGGGAGCCCACCTCTTGTACGGAACTCTCCCTTGGGAGCCCACCTCTAGTACAGAACTCTCCCTTGGGAGCCCACCTCTAGTACAGAACTCTCCCTTGGGAGCCCACCCCTCTAGTACAGAACTCTCCCTTGGGAGCCCATCTCTAGTACAGAACTCTCCCTTGGGAGCCCACCTCTAGTACGGAACTCTCCCTTGGGAGCCCACCTCTAGTACGGAACTCTCCCTTGGGAGCCCACCTCTAGTACGGAACTCTCCCTTGGGAGCCCACCTCTAGTACGGAACTCTCCCTTGGGAGCCCACCTCTAGTACGGAACTCTCCCTTGGGAGCCCACCTCTAGTACAGAACTCTCCCTTGGGAGCCCACCTCTAGTACAGAACTCTCCCTTGGGAGCCCACCTCTAGTACAGAACTCTCCCTTGGGAGCCCACCTCTAGTACAGAACTCTCCCTTGGGAGCCCACCCCTCTAGTACAGAACTCTCCCTTGGGAGCCCACCTCTAGTACAGAACTCTCCCTTGGGAGCCCACCTCTAGTACGGAACTCTCCCTTGGGAGCCCACCTCTAGTACGGAACTCTCCCTTGGGAGCCCACCTCTAGTACGGAACTCTCCCTTGGGAGCCCACCTCTAGTACGGAACTCTCCCTTGGGAGCCCACCTCTAGTACGGAACTCTCCCTTGGGAGCCCACCTCTAGTACAGAACTCTCCCTTGGGAGCCCACCTCTAGTACGGAACTCTCCCTTGGGAGCCCACCTCTAGTACAGAACTCTCCCTTGGGAGCCCACCTCTAGTACAGAACTCTCCCTTGGGAGCCCACCCCTCTAGTACAGAACTCTCCCTTGGGAGCCCACCCCTCTAGTACCATAGCTCTCCCATCAAAGCCCATCCCTCTCGAACCCAAACTCTTCCATCCAGTTGTATCCTGAACACCCTTGAAGTCTGTGGCTTTACTCTCCTGCCTGGTAGATTATTCCAGTTATTTCTCAGTCTTTGAGTAAAATTCTTCCTCATACTGATTCTAAACTTACGTTCAACAATATAAACGGATGTCCTCTGGGCCTGCTGCCTGGACTTAATCCAAAGTTAAATTCTGGGTTTAGCACATGATCCTCTCTCTAGACGAGAGCCTGAGCTTTTCTGATCCTTCCTCATCTTTGCTCATGGAACAAAATGTGGCAACAAAAAAAAGGCCAAAGTTAGCGAGAGAAAGAAAAAGAGAGTAAAACAAAGTGAGCAAAAAGTGAGGGGAGCGTGTGAAAACAGAGGGTAAAGCGAGAGCACAACAAGAGAGAACAAGAGAGAGGGAAAGGTAAGCAAACCAAAAAGATTTAAAGGGAAAAAGTGCAAGAAAGAAAAAACAAAACCAGAAAGAGGGAGAGAGGCAGTAAAGTAGAAAAACCAAGACACAGTCAAACGGGCAAGTAAGAGAAGAACTAAGAGAGCGAAAAGCAGCATTGGCAGAGAAACACGGGAAATAATGAAACACGAGGCATTTCCACGTTTAGTGCCCCTGTAGTTCAGATGACGGGACAGAGATGCTGCTTGCCAGCTCTTCCCAGCAACGCTGTTAAAATCAGCTTCCCTATCCCGATGGTGTGAGATTTCTGCACATTATCCTGATGGCAGAATCGCAGTCCAACAGAAATGTAAACACAGGGAGACCTGGCGCTGTCCCGCAAATGGGAGTTGTCCCGTGACCGAAACTGTAGAAGGCCCACGTGTTAAAAAACATCTACAAAGAAAGCGAGAACATGAACAAAACAGTGAGAGAGTAAGAGCGACAGAGAGAGGGAGAGAGAGAGACAGACAGCGAGAGAGGGACAGAGACAGAGAGAGACAGTGAGACAGGGGAAGAAAGAGACAGAGAGACATAGAGACAGACAGAGAGAGACAGAGACAGAGAGAGAATGAGAGAGACAGACAGACAGAGAGAGACACAGAGAAAGACAATGAGAGACACAGACAGAGAGACATAGAGAGAGAGAGAGACAGACAGACAGACAGACAGTGAGAAACAGACAGCGAGAGACAGTGAGAGACAATGAGAGTGACAGTGCAAGAGACAGAGATAGAGTCAGAAAGAGAGGGAACGAGACAGACAGCGAGAGGGACAGAGACAGAGAGAGACAAAGAGAGAAAGACAGTGAGACAGAGAGAGACACATAGAGAGAGACACAGAGAGAGAGAGAGAGAGAGACAAAAAATGAAAGGAAACCAAAGGAAGAAAATATATATTTTTTGAAAAAACAAACTGAATTGAAGTGCGGAGCCCTCACTGTTTGTAACAAGACCCAATAAATCTTGGATTGAGATACAGGGAGCACAGAGAGCAGAAATGAAGCTCGTAGCGCCTGAAATGTTAACGGCAACAAGTAGATTGAATGCGTGTGGAGTGGTCTCCATGAAATACCATTTTTCCCCATTTTAAACAATCCACTACCTGTGACATTAAAAAAGCAAACATATTTTAAATGGAGAAATAGATGTACAGGATTTCTTGTTTAAAGAAAAAATCAAAACCATTTTCTAAGGCCATCACACAGCCATTTAATCGACTTGTTACAGCTGACATTTAGACACTACCCGCAGCAGCTGTGCCAACCTGCTTTAATAGCATTTATTAATAAAGTCGGGCCCTCACTCTCGGCCCTTGTGAAACACAGATAAGTGGAAAAAACATTCTGAAACATGAATAGCCGTAGGTACATATACAGCACAGAGGCACAAAAACAGGAGAACAGCACATGCACACATAGTACACAAAACAGTGCGTATGTGCACACAGTATACACAAACAGTGCACACACAGTGCTCCCACTCCACAGTGCACACATCCCCCAAGGCAAGTGTGTGCGTCCAAATTTAATGTTGGTCTAGAGCCAGATGTGGTCTCAGTCCATGCTGTGGACACACCACCAACAGCGATTCCCTCCCTTCGGAAACGAGCACTCCTCGAGAGCTGTCTGAAACCAGGAGCCGATTGGGTGCTAGCTGGGTACGTGGGACACAGGGAGAGAAAGGAAAGGAACCCAGGTACCAACATTATGCAGTACCGTGCTGTAATCTCACCATTCAGCACCGTGCGATAATCTCGCTATACGGCACCGTGCGGTAATCTCACTATAGGACACCGTGCCGTAATCTCGCTATACAGCACCGCGCCATAATCTCGCTATACAACACTGCGCCATAATCTCGCTATACGGCACCGCGCCGTAATCTCGTTATACGGCACCGTGCGATAAACTCGCTATACGGCACCGTGCGATAATCTCGCTATACGGCACCGTGCGATAATCTCGCTATAGGACACCGTGCCGTAATGTCGCTATACAGCACCGCACCATAATCTCGCTATATGGCACTGCACCATAATCTCGCTATACGGCACCGTGCGATAATCTTGCTATAGGACACTGTGCCGTAATCTCGCTATACAGCACCACGCCATAATCTCGCTATACAGCACCGTGCCATAATCTCGCTATACGGCACCGCGCCATAATCTCGCTATACGGCACCGTGCGATAAACTCGCTATACGGCACCGTGCGATAAACTCGCTATACGGCACCGCGCGATAATCTCGCTATACAGCACCGCGCCATAATCTCGCTATACGGCACCGCGCCATAATCTCGCTATACGGCACCGCGCCGTAATCTCGTTATGCGGCACCGTGCGATAAACTCGCTATACAGCACCGTGCAATAATCTCACTATACGGCACCGTGCGATAATCTCGCTATAGGACACCGTGCCGTAATGTCGCTATACAGCACCGCACCATAATCTCGCTATACGGCACCGCGCCATAATCTCGCTATACGGCACCGTGCGATAATCTCGCTATAGGACACCATGCCGTAATCTCGCTATACAGCACCGCGCCGTAATCTTGCTATATGGCACTGCACCATAATCCTGCTATATGGCACCGCACCATAATCCCACTATATGGCACCGTGCCATAATCCCGCTGTATGGCACCGCACCATAATCTCGCTATACTGCACCGCGCTGTAATCCCGCTATACGGCACCACGCCGTAATCCCACCATTTAGCACTGGGCTGTAATCTCGCTATACGGCATTGCGCTGTGAACCCGCTTTACAGCACTGTGCTTTAATCTCACCATTCAGCACCAAGCTGTAATCTCGCTATACGGCACCACGCTGTGATCCTGCTATACGGCACCGCGCTGTAATCTCACACTATACAATGCGCACAAACGTGCGTACACACAGTGCTCCCACTGGGGGAAGATGGAGGGGGAAAAGATGATGGGGGAAGAGGTTAAGAAGATAGGAGGAGGGGGGAGAAGATGGGGGAGGAGTGTGAAGGGGGAAAAAAAAAATTGAGCTAAAACGGAAAGCCGGGCCTACACGTAGTGGGAATGCAGTGCATCCTGTAGCGTACTCAACACCCCATTCACGTATAATGTGAATTGTATATTTCTTCAGTCCTTTTCTGACATGTCATTCTGCGCCTGAATGAAGTACCTGCTGCGGCACATCCACCTGTCAGTTTATATAAATAATTGGTAACATAACACGGAGCTACTGAAGGTTTTCTTTGGGTTCCTCGGCCCGTTATTTATCTAAACTGACAGGATCACCCAGTAAGTAACTTTGTTGCATCAAGTGGCAGTATATAGTGCAGTTTTAATAAGCGCTCGGCGTGATTGTTTGCCGAGATGAAAGGGGGGGAAAGAGGCAGAGAGGCAATGCTCGAGTATTTTACTGCAAGTCTTGTGTTTCTGCTGAGCTGAAAGAGCCAGGGTAAGCACTTAGTAAAAGATTTTTTTTCCAAATGGCAGTTCGCGAAGGCTGCATGAGCGTGATGGGGGGGTCCGGTCCAGGTCAGCCATTTCCCTGTCACGCCAATTCCCGGACTCCAGCAGGAAGACCTGGCCGCTCAGACGCTCCCACACCCTCTCTCCCGGGAACGGAAGGAAGAAGTGGCTGGGTTAGTCGTCCGTTCTAAAATATGCCTTGGGCTGATCTGAGAACGCCTGGGTCAGGGTGCTCTGCCTACCCTGTCGTTGTCGGCGAATGGTGTGAGTGTGTGTGAGCGTGTGAGTGGGGTGTGTGCGTTGTGTAGGGTGCGTTGTGCAGGGTGTGTGTGTGGAGTGTGTGTTGTGTAGGGTGTGTGTGTGTGTGTCTGTGTGTGTGTGTCAGTGTGTGTGTGGGGTGTGTGTTGTGTAGGGTTTGTGTGTGGGGTGTGTGTTGTGTAGGGTGTGTGTGTGTGTCAGTGTGTGTGTTGTGTAGGGTGTGTGTGTGTGTCAGTGTGTGTGTGGGGTGTGTGTTGTGTAGGGTTTGTGTGTGGGGTGTGTGTGTGGGGTGTGTTGTGTAGGGTGTGTGTGTGTGGGGTGTGTGTGTGGGGTGTGTGTTGTGTAGGGTGTGTGTGTGTGTGTGTCAGTGTAAGTGTAGGATGTGTGTGTCAGTGTGTGTGTGTGTGAATGCGTGTGTGGGGGGGGGGGGGTGGGGGTGTATGTATCCACGCTGCTGGCAAATCAAGGCCCCCCCCCCACACCCCATCATTGCTCCAGTCTGGGAAATGCACCAGCCAGTGTGGAACAGAGCCACACAGAACAGGAAGGAACGAGGTTCGATCTCCCTTCTGGGCTGGGCTGGTGGTGGTGTTTGTCTTCGGGCCCTTGGGCTGGGGGAGCGGGGGAAAGAAAGAAAATTCAGCCAGGGCCCCCCATATGATTGACTCCTGATGGAAAGAGCAGGATGTGTGTGTGCACACGTGTGAGTGTGTGTGTACAGGCGTGTGGTGCGTGCACACAAGCATGAATGTAAATATGTATGTGTACCTCTCCTCCTTAAAACCTACCTCTTCGACCAAGCTTTTGGTCATCTGTCCTTATGTAGCTCGGTGTCAAATTTTATCTAATAATGGTCCTGTGAAGCCTCTTGGGATGTTTTACATGTTAAAGGCGCTATATAAATGCAAGTTGTGTGTGAGCAAGCATGCAAATGAATGTTAGGGAAGAACAGGATTGAGCTTATCCAAGATGTTCTCTTCCAATCCCCACCCGCAGATGAAATAACCACAAAAAAATGGTCACGATGGCATGCCAGTGACGACAGGTCAGATAGATAAATCCACCATGAGGTTTTTTTATCATCACTGCCTCAACCGATTCAAGCGACCACTCTCCTTTTTCCACCCCTGATCAGAGACACATGGCGCAAACAACCACTTGTACCTCCTTAGCAGACAAGGCTGCCGGCCCCTCTCCCCACTTTCAAGGATCCCTCTTTCTGCACTTTGTTGTTCTGCTCCATCTCCTCGGCAGTGCAATCAGGACAGGACGAGTAAGCAATTTTCACATCTGAAGCATGCCAATCCTTCTCCCCCCCGCACCCCCCCCCCTCCACTTGTGCTTTAAAGCAGATGCTTTGTAGAGAGTTAAAAGCTGTAATTTAATCTCATGCTCACAGGCCACTTGAACTGCACTCTGCTGATTTTGGACGTCACCTGAACCCCTCTATTGAATTACAGCCTTAAAACCCTCTGCACTGTATCCAGTAATTCGAGATTTATTAATTGGCCAGAGCCTCAGAGGTCCACACAAAGTGAACTCATAATAAGACAGCGAGCAGCAAAACAAGGCGAGAAAGTTTATGACATAATAAGTGGCGGAGATGGGAAGAGAGAACGAGTCTAAGATAGAGATATATATACACACAGAGAGGGAGAAACAGGGAGAGAGACAGAGGCAAAGAGGGAATGAGAGATAGACACACACAGAGACATGCACACAGAGAGATAGAGAGACAGACCAAGATAGAGAGACAGAGAGACCAAGAAATAGACAGAAACATACAGAGACAAATAGAAACAGAGAGAGAGAGACATATACATAGAGACACACAGAAAGAAAGAGTGATACACATACACAGGCAAAGAGAGAATCAAGTCAAAGAAACAAATACACAGAGAGAAAGTCAGAGAGAGCGAGACAGGCAGAGAAAGAGTCAGAGAGACTTATACATACACAGTGAGAAACAGTCAGAGAGTAACAGTTAGGGAAGTGTACACAGAGCGAAACAGAGAGAAATGTAGATACACCAGGAGAAACAAGACATAATAGGAGAGAGAAAGGAGGAAAATAGAGAAGGAACAGAGAGAATGAGGGAAACAGTCAGGGAGGAAAATAGAGAGGGGTAAACATTCATTCTTCTCCCTAAACCAGGAGTCTCATTACCAAAATGGTATTCACCACACACCATTCCATCACCAAAACACCAGGCCCGTGGTCAAACGCTCGTCTTTAGCAGGCTGCCCGGAAGTGCACAAGAGTGGGCCCAAGGGTGAATATCCTTCTTGCCCTGTCAACCAGAGCCTGGTGTCCCTTTAACACTTCCCCCTGCCCAGACTGGCCGAGGTAAGGAACTATGTGAGAAATCGCAGACATGATAGCACATCGTGACACTATTTATTATTCAAAATGATCCCATCATCTTCATGGTCACCGTGGCTCAGTGGGTAGCACTCTCACCTCTGAGTCAGAAGGTCGTGGGCTCAAGTCCCTCTCCAGAGACTTGGGCTCGTAATCTAGGCTGACACTCCCAGTACAGTACTCGTAATCTAGGCTGACACTCCCAGTACAGTACTCGTAATCTAGGCTGACACTCCCAGTACAGTACTCGTAATCTAGGCTGACACTCCCAGTACAGTACTCGTAATCTAGGCTGACACTCTCAGTACAGTACTCGTAATCTAGGCTGACACTCCCAGTACAGTACTCGTAATCTAGGCTGACACTCCCAGTACAGTACTCGTAATCTAGGCTGACACTCTCAGTACAGTACTCGTAATCTAGGCTGACACTCCCAGTACAGTACTGAGGGAGTCGGATTGCCGTCTTTCGGATGAGACGTTAAACCGAAGCCCTGTCTGCCCTCTTCAGATGGACGTACAAGATGCCCTGGCACTATTTAGAAGACGAGCAGGGGGAGTTCTCCCTGGTGACCTGGCCAATATTTATCCCTAAACAAACATATCTAAATAAAAACAGATTGTCTGGTCATTATCTCATTGCTGTTTGTGGGAGCTTGCTGTGAACAAATTGACTGTGGGTTTCCAACATTATAACAGTGATTACATTTCAAAAGTACTTCATTGGCTGTAAACTGCTTTGGGATGTCTTGAGGTCGTGAAAGGCGCTACAGAAATGCAAGTTCTTTCTTCCTTTCCCACTGAGCCATCAAACCTTTTCCAACCCAGAGCTAACATGTCCACTGAGTTGTGTGTCCTGGCTGGCCTCCCACATTCCACCCTACGTAAACTTGAGGTCATCCAAAACTCAGCTGCCCATAACCTAACTCGCACCAAGTCCCGTTCGCCCATCACCCCTGTGCTCGCTGGCCTCCATTGGCTCCCGGTTAAGCAACGCCTCGATTTCAAAATTCTCATCCTTGTTTTCAAATCCCTCCATGGCCTTGCCCCTCCCTATCTCTGTAATCTCCTCCAGCCTCACAACCCTCCGGAGATATCTGCGCTCCTCAAATTCTGTCCTCTTGAGCATCCCTGATTATAATCGCTCAACCATTGGTGGCCGTACCTTCTGTTGCCTAGGCCCCAAACTCTGGAATTCCCTCCCTAAACCTCTCCGCCTCTCTTTCCTCCTTTAAGACGCTCCTTAAAACCTACCTCTTTGACCAAGCTTTTGGTCATCTGCCCTAATTTCTTATGTGTCAAATTTTTGTCCGAGAATACTCCTGTGAAGCGCCTTAGGACGTTTTACTACGTTAAAGGTGCTACATAAATACAAGTTGTTGTTGTTTTGCCATCAGCATCGCAAGACGACAGGGAGTTCCATTGTAAAGTGTGTGAGGTCTTCTCACATGGCAGGAAGTGAAAGGTGTAATAAAAAGAAACAATCACATTTACCGAGGCTATAAGACGCTTGTAGATACTGTAACAAAGATCAGTTGTTTGCCAAGGAGTCTAGAATATCACACTCAGGGGCATCAAATGATTGCATAAACAGTCTTTAAACCCTGAGTTTGTTGCAGTTTAGAACGCACTTCCAACATTGTTTATAACAGGCTGCTCTGATGCTCCATAACATAATGACATTCCTTTTCCCATGCCAGCTGTACCTATGGTCCCTCTGACTGAGATAGCCAATTTAGTGTCAATTAGTGCAGAGTTATAGGCAATTTTGAGCTGTGTACTCGCGCCCATTAGGACTTGAAAGAGTTCAGGTTGCCTCAATCCATGCAGGAGTCTTGCAGCTGCCAGGGAGAGAAGGTTTGCATCCTTTCAGTGTTGGCTGAATTCAAATTCTAGCCCACAGGTAAAAATAAAAGTATTTAAAGCAATGTTCCTGTTAAGCTGTGCGGCTGGGCCACCAGCTCACCAGCTTTTAAATGGAAATTTGCATGGGCCACACAGACCATTAAATGGGACGCGCACCCGAGCAAAATGAAAGAACATTGATTTAAAGTAACCGTGCCACCTGGACTGAACCCAGTATCCACCCGTGACGTGCCCAATGCCCAGCTAATGTTCATCCAGACAGCACCCAGTGTCCACCCGAACGGCACCCAGTATCCACCCAGATGCAGCAGTTCAGGTTGGGTTAATTAGCTCATTTTTAAAACAAAAAGAAGCTGGCTGAATATCTGATTTGGAATGGTGTTTCAGGTTAACGATCGGCTCCTGTGCGGTCACGGAATATTCTATGCTGCAGAGCGCAGGATGCAAGGTCAGTTGGGTATTCTGGAGCTCTGCGAGGTGTATTGTTGGGGAGAGCAGTGACAGAACTGTTCCTCAGGAGCTGGGTTCGGGAGAGCACAAATTGGAGCAGACTGGAACTGATCGATGGACGGAAGGGATCAATAGCCCATCCTTAATCAGTGCTTTTGTATGTTAATTAGAGGCTGGTTACCGATCCTCATGAGTAATAGGGGCCTTGTAGGATTAGGAGCCAATATGATTAACTCATCTCCAATATCAGGTTTGCCTTGGGTGATACAAGATGATCAATGATCCCACTGAATGCCATGTGACTGGCCTACTGTATAGCAACCTACTTTTCAAAACAAAGTCAACTGTAATTCAGCTCCTGGCAAAAAGCTAGCCAGTTCTCAGCACAAAGGGATACACGTCCCTTTGTTTAATTCTGCACAAATTAAAGAGACTACGGATTTTGATACTTCAGTTAGACAACCTCACAGTGGATCGCCAATAAGAACTGCACCTGCTAAACAATTTCCAATAGAAAATACCCTAAAGAATTCTGCCTGAGAAAATGGTCCCATTACATGGACCTTGTGAGGAGAAAAAGATTGGTGAAGTCAAGCGTAGGTCCCTTGCAGTCAGAATCGGGGGAATTTATAATGGGGAACAAAGAAATGGCAGACCAACTAAATACATATTTTGGTTCGGTCTTCACAAAGGAGGACACAAATAACCTCCAAGAGATGCCGGGGAACATAGGGTCTGATGAAAGGGTGGAACTGAAAGAAATCAGTATTTGTAGGGAAATGGTGTTAGGAAAATTGATGGGACTGAAGGCCGATAAATCCCCAGGGCCTGATAATCTACATCCCAGGGTACTTAAGGACGTGGCCCTAGAAATAGTAGATGCATTGCTGGTCATCTTCCAGAACTCGATAGACTCTGGAACGGTACCCATGGATTGGAGGGTAGCTAATGTTACCCCACTATTCAAAAAAGGTGGTAGAGAAAAGGCGGGGAATTATAGACCGGTAAGCTTGACATCGGTAGTGGGGAAAATGCTAGAGTCCATTATAAAAGATGTAATAGCAGAGCACTTGGAAAGCAGTGACTGGATCGGACAAAGTCAACATGGATTTACAAAAGGTAAATCATGCTTGACTAATCTACTGGAATTTTTTGAGGATGTAACTGGTAAAATAGATAAGGGAGAACCAGTGGATGTGGTGTATTTGGACTTTCAGAAGGCTTTCGATAAGGTCCCACATAAGAGATTAGCGTGCAAAATTAAGGCACATGGGATTGGGGGCAAGGTATTGACTTGGATAGAGAACTGGTTGGCGGACAGAAAGCAAAGAGTTGGAATAAACGGGTCGTTTTCCGAGTGGCAGGCAGTGACTAGTGGGGTACCGCAAGGATCGGTCCTAGGACCCCAGCTGTTCACAATATATATTAATGATCTTGACGAGGGAATTGGATGTAATATCTCCAAATTTGCAGACGACACAAAGCTGGGTGGGAGGGTATGCTGTGAGGAGTATGTCGTGAAACTCCAGTACGATTTGGACAGGTTGGGTGATTGGGCAGAAACATGGCAAATGCACTATAATGTGGATAAATGTGAGGCTATCCACTTTGGTGGCAAAAACAGGAAGGCAGATTATTATTTGAATGGCAATAGATTGGGAGAAGGGGAAGTGCAAAGAGACCTGGGTGTTCTTGTGCACCAGTCGCTGAAGGTAAGCATGCAGGTGCAGCAGGCGGTTAAGAAGGCAAATGGTGTGTTGGCCTTCATAGCAAGAGGGTTCGAGTACAAGAACAAGGATGTCTTGCTGCAGTTGTACAGGGCCTTGGTGAGACCACACCTTGAGTATTGTGTGCAGTTTTGGTCGCCTTACCTGAGGAAGGACGTTCTTGCCATGGAGGGAGTGCAGCGAAGATTCACCAGGCTGATACCCGGGATGGCAGGAATGACGTATGAGGAGAGATTGTCTCGATTGGGCTTATACTCACTGGAGTTTAGAAGATTGAGAGGGGATCTCATCGAAACCTATAAAATTCTGTCAGGCCTGGACAGATTAGATGCAGGAAGGATGTTTCTGATGGTCGGGGAGTCCAGAACCAGGGGTCATAGTCTAAGGATAAGGGGTAAGCCATTTAGGACTGAAATGATGAGGAATTTCTTCACCCAGAGAGTGGTGAACCTGTGGAATTCTCTGCCACAGAGGGCGGTGGAGGCCAGTTCATTAAGTATATTCAAGAAAGAGTTGGATATATTTCTTAAGGCTAAAGGGATCAAGGGATATGGGGAGAAGGCAGGGACAGGGTACTGAATTTGGATGATCAGCCATGATCTCATTGAATGGCGGAGCAGGCTCAAAGGGCCGAATGGCCTACTCCTGCTCCTATCTTCTATGTTTCTATGAACATAAGAACAGGATTAGGCCATTCAGCCCCTCAAACCTGTTCCGCTATTCAATGAGATCATGGCTGATCTGTATCTTAACTCCATCCACCTGCCTTGGCTCCATGTCCTCTAGTACCCATGTCTAGCAAAAATCCATCAATCTCAGATTTAAAATGATTAATTGAGCCCCAGCATCTACTGCTTTTTATGGGAGAGAGTTCCACACTTCTACCACCCTTTGCGTGAAGAAGTGTTTCCTAACTGAATGGCCTGGCTCTGATTTTAAGGTTATATCCCCTTGTCCTAGACTGCCCCACCTGTGGAAATAAGTTTCTCGCTCTCTACCCTATTAATTCCTTTCAAAATCCTAAAAACCTCAATCAAATCACCCCTTAACCTTCTATATTCGAGGGAATACAAGCCTAGTTTATGTAATGTCATTATAATCTAACCCTTGGAGCCCTGTATCTTATAAATTGAAGTATCGCACAGTACGTAGTGGTACTGCAGTGTTGTGGTTATGGTACCTGACTAGCAGGGCCCATGAGTTCAAATCCCACAATGGCAAGTTGTGGAACTGGTCATCCATCAGCTGGTACCAGAGAGAGGGGAAAAAAATGACCATGAAAGCGGCTGGTTCCCTAATATCCGTCAGGGAAAGGAACCTGCCACTCCTACCCTGTGCGGCCAATTTGTGGCTCCAGCTCCATGCAATGTGTTTGACCCTTAACGCTCTCTGAAGTGGGTACGGTAGCATAGTGGTTATGTTACTGGACTAGTAATCCAGAGGCCTGGAATAATGATCCGGAGATGTGAATTCAAATCCCACCATGGCAGCTGGGGAATTTAAATTCAATTAATTAAACAAATAATGAAATGCACTGCCTGAAAGGGTGGTGGAGGCATACTCAATCGTGGGTTTCAAAAGGGAGTTGGCTAAGTACCCGAGGGGAAAAATCTACGGGGAAAGGGCGGGGGTGTGGGACTAGCTGAAGTGCTCCTGCAGGGAGCCGGCGTGGGCTCAACGGGCCGAATGGCCTCCTTCTGTGCTGTAACTATTCCATGATTCTATGGTGACCATGTCGTAAAAACCCATCTGGTTCACTAATGTCCTTTAGGGAAGGAAATCTGCCGTCCTTACCCGGTCTGGCCTATTCGTGACTCCAGACCCACAGCAATGTGGTTAACTCTTAACTGCCCTCTGAAATGGCCGAGCAAGACACTGAGTTGTACCAAACCGCTACAAAAAACATTACTGCAGTGGTTCACCACCACCGTCTCAAGGGCACTGAGGAATGGGCAATAAACACTGGCCTTGCCAGCAACACCCACAAACAAATAAAAAAAGTGAGGTAGCAAGCCATTCATTTTGTAACAATCTGGGAGCATCGTCACCACATGGACTGAAGCCCTGCAGTGGTTCAAGAATGCAACGCTCTCAGAGCACGAGGAATGGGCAGTAAATGCGGCCTTGCCAGCACCCCTCACAACACTAGAACAAACTAGGGGAAGGATATTCTGCAACACGTATTATAAACAGAGGGTACATGTTGAAGCGATTAATGCCCGTGTTATTCCACAGGTGAGACTGACCACAATTGGTAACAATTTGCCTCAGAACTGCATGCTGAGTGATAGTAGGAGCCAGTCTGAGAGCGGGGGCCCGTCTGACCAGTCAATCAGTGTGTTGACATGCCTGTGGCCAAATTCTCCTGTCCCTATTTCACAGAATCATACAGCACAGAAGTAGGCCATTCGGCCCATTGTGCCTGTGCCGGCTCTTTGAACGAGCTGTTCAGTTAGTCCCATTCCCCTGTTCATTCCCCGTAGCCCTGTAAATTTTTCCTTTTCACTGAAGGTGTTCTACATAGAATTACATTACATAGTGTTATCCTTTTTAATGTGCTAACTCTTCTGTTTAAAATAGTGGACGCAGGGATTTCATATGTACTCATAAATGTATTTATTGCCAATAATTGTTCAGTGTGTGTTCAGCCTATAGGTGTCAACATCGAGTGCCCTCAGGTCAGATACCACAAGCTGCCTCACCCCCAACCTCAGCAAGGCGCCCCCTACTGCACCGGTGTGGCATTTCTGACGGCCATATCGACTCCCAGTAGATGAGTCAAGACATCCCCACAAGACTCACTCGAGTCAGACAATTGAAGTTTTTGCGATTTGGAACGGTTTGCATTGTTTTTTTCTTATTGGGATAAAATTCAGGATTTTTCCTTTTGTCCTTTTATATCCATAAATAAATCTGGGACATTAAAACACCAGAGTGATAAACAGGTTTTACTGGATATTTCTTTAATTGCGAACTGGGAAAGAGAGTAAGAACATCAACACGGCACAGAGCGGTCAGGAAGGAAAAGAATTATAGAACGGGGAGGGGGGCTAGACTCAAGAAAGTAAAGAAAGACTTGTATTTATATAGCGCCTTTCACGACCACCGGACATCCCAAAGCACTTTACAGCCAATGAAGTACTTTTTGAAGTGTAGTCACTGTTGTAATGTAGGAAACGCGGCAGCCAACTTGCGCACAGCAAGCTCCCACAAACAGCAATGTGATAATGACCAGATAATCTGGTTTAGTGATGTTGATTGAGGGATAAATATTGGCCCAGGACACTGGGGAGAACTCCACTGCTCTATTTCAAAATACAGGTACACTATCCCTTATCCGAAAGCCTTGGGACCAGCTGAGTTTCGGTTTTCGGAATTTCAGAAGGTATTATTATAAGACTGGGAAATTTGTATTTAATATAAATTGTAAAAGTTCAGGCTACCTCTTGCGACTGTTCCGTGTCTCATTCCCCTTCCTGCTTCTCTGGAAAGCCGGATATCGGCTGACTCCTACTAAGCTGGCCCGCAAATCAGGTTGGGGGTCGGGTGGGGGCGGAGAAAAGAATATCGGACGGGCCGCGGTTCAGGTCGGGGGGGTCAGGAGGGAGTCCGTGGGGGGGGGGGGGGGGTCGGGTCGGGGGGGGAGAAAAGAATATCGGACGGGCCGCGGTTCAGGTCGGGTCGGGAGAAAAGAATATCGGACGGGCCGTGGTTCGGGTCGGGTCGGGGGGAGAAAAGAATATCGGACGGGCCGCTGTATTGTTGGGTTCACTCTCCCGGTACCTCCTTCACACTGCCCGGCTCGGCCTGCAATCTCCTACCCAGGAGGGAACTCTGTGACCCTCTGCCCTGCTCAGCGTAAGTCGTGCGCCACTCTGGTCATGTCGTGCGCACGACTTACGCTGAACAAAAAATCTTTCGGTTTTTTAGAGGTTTTCGGAAGTTCGGATAAAGGATAGTCTACCTGTAGTAACGTGGGATCTTTTGCGTCCACCTGAGAGCAGACGGGGCCTCATCTCATCCAAAACACAGCACCTCTGACAGTGCAGCACTCCCTCAATACTGCACTGGAGGACAGGGAAAGTACCCGAAAAGCTCACCTGGTATATCAGTAACTGTAGCCGTTTCCAACCTCCTTCCTAATTAAACCTGTAATTATTACAGGCCAGCTCTGGGATTAGAGCTGGGGGGTGGGGGGAAGGATTTTACATTTCAAAAGCAAATATCGACAGCTGCTGGGAAGAATGCCATTACTGAAAAAGTCTACTTGTTCTTAAACCTTTTTTAATTTGAATTGAATTAGAAATAAGAGTTTCAGGAAGTAATGAGTGCTGAGTAAATGCCACGGAACAATTCAAATTTAATTCAGACCATAACTGCTCCACTACATGGCGGCTTTGTCATAAAGAAAGAAAAGATTTGCATTTATATAGCGCTTTCCTTGACCTCAAGGTGTCCTAAAGCATTTTACAGCCCAGTAAAAGTACTTTAAAATGTAGTCACGGTTATAATGTAGGAAACTCGGTAGCTAATGTGCACACAGCAAGCTCCCACAAACAGCAATGTGATAATTGTGATGAAATATATTCCATTCATCACTGCCTGTTTTCTGTGTCTTGTAACTGCCTGCTTTCTGTGTCTTTTCCCTTCCCCCAGTCCTCATGTATTATGTATTGGAATGTGCTGGAACTGGTTGTGTGCAGGGCTCCGCCCATACCTGGCTCCTTTGTAATCTAACTTCAGTCGGGTTCAGCCTCCTGAAGGTAGACATCTCTCTATTTTACGTGTTATGTTCTGAGTTAATAAAAGCCTTACTTTTGTTCTGCTAACTTCGAGTCTCGGAATAATTGAGGCACATCAATTTTATTAACTCAATTTTCAACACTATGGATCAACTCCTGAAACCCGAACGTTTGGATTTGGATCAACATGCTTCCTGAACATTGTGGACGAATACTCCCGTTTCCCATTCGCCTTCCCCTGCCCAGACATGACCAGCGCCACGGTCATTAAATGCCTCAACAGCCTGTTCTGCCTGTTCGGTATGCCGAGCTATATCCACACGGATAGGGGGGCGTCCTTCATGAGTGAAGAGCTACGCCAGTACATGCTGTCCAAGGGGATCGCCACGAGCCGTACCACCAGCTACAACCCCCGGGGTAACGGCCAGGTGGAGCGAGAGAACGGGACAGTGTGGAAAGCAGTCACTCTAGCTCTAAGGACCAAGGGCCTCCCTATCTCCCGCTGGCAGGAAGTCCTCTCGGATGTGCTCCATTCGATACGGTCGCTATTGTGTACGGCCACTAATGCCACGCCTCATGAACGAATGTTTGTCTTTCCTCGGAAATCCACCTCAGGCGTATCCATGCCGTCATGGCTCTCCACCCCAGGTCCGGTACTCGTGCGAAGGCATGTGAGGGGCCACAAGACGGACCCTCTCGTGGAGCCAGTACACCTACTCCACGCCAACCCCCAATACGCATATGTCCGGCACGCCGACGGAAGGGAGGACACCGTGTCCATAAAAGACGTCGCCCCAGCCAGCATCGACAACAACCACGGCAATAGCAGCGACGACGATCACAGCAACCCTTACCCACCCACTATTCTTTCATCACCCCCGGAAGAACATCGACCAACGGCACCCCCACCAACTACCCCTTCAACAACCCCGGCGGCACCCCCGGCAGAGACCCAGGAGGCTACCGGGGACACCCAGCCGACACCCGCGGCACCACAACAGCCACGTCGGTCGCAGAGGACTATCAAACCCCCGAACAGACTAAATCTATAGAAGGGGTGAATGTGATGAAATATATTCCATTCATCACTGCCTGTTTTCTGTGTCTTGTAACTGCCTGCTTTCTGTGTCTTTTCCCTTCCCCCAGTCCTCATGTATTATGTATTGGAATGTGCTGGAACTGGTTGTGTGCAGGGCTCCGCCCATACCTGGCTCCTTTGTAATCTAACTTCAGTCGGGTTCAGCCTCCTGAAGGTAGACATCTCTCTATTTTACGTGTTATGTTCTGAGTTAATAAAAGCCTTACTTTTGTTCTGCTAACTTCGAGTCTCGGAATAATTGAGGCACATCAATAATGACCAGATAATCTGCTTTAGTGATGTTAGTTCAGGGATAAACATTGGCCGGACTTGTCACCTTTCTTGAAGATGGTCACGATTACGGCATCTCTGAGATCCCCTGGCATGCTCTCCTCCTTCCAAATAAGAGAAATGAGTTCATGTATTCGCGCCAGTAATGCTTCTCCGCCATGCTTTAGCGCCTCGGCGGGGATTCCATCTGCTCCTGAGGCCTTGTTGTTCTTCAGTTGTCGGATGGCCTTTTCAACCTCATGCCGGGCTGGGGTTGTGCTGAGGTGGTGGCGGGTAGCATGCTGCGGGATGGAGTTGAGGACACTCGCGTCGAAGACAGAGTCTCGGTTAAGGAGATCTTCGAAGTGCTCTTTCCAGCGGGCACTGACTGCGCCTCTGTCCTTGATGAGTACCTCTCCATTCTTGGCCCGCACTGGGGTAGGACCTTGGATGCTTGGGCCTTGGATGCTTAGATGGTCTTGACTGCGTTAAAGAATCCACGCATGTCGTGGTTGTCGGCTAGCTGCTGGATCTCCCGTGCTTTCTCCACCCACCATCTGTTCCTTAGGTCGCAAGTTTTTTGTTGGACCTCGGCCTTCAGGCGTCTGTAGAGCTGCTTTCTTGTTCTCGAGTTGTGTTGCTGTTTCCAGATCAGGAATGCCTTGCGCTTGCGGCTTACTAGCTCCTGGATCTCCTGGTCATTCTCATCGAACCAGTCTTGGTGTTTCCTGGTCGAGTGACCGAGCGTACGGACCGGGGTCAAGCAATTCACGTACAGACCGGGGTCAAGCAAGGCTGTGTCATCGCACCAACACTCTTCCTTGCTGCAATGCTCCATCTCACCCTCAGTAAGCTCCCCGCTGGAGTGGAGCTAATCTACAGAACAAACGGGAAACTGTTCAGCCTCCGTCGCCTCCAGTCCAGATCCAAGGTCGTCTCATCCTCTGTCATCGAATTACAGTATACAGACGACGCTTGCATCTCCACACACTCGGTGGTCGAACTCCAAACCATCGTCAACACCTTCACCAAAGCGTACGAGAGCACGGGCCTTGCACTAAACATCCGTAAGACAAAGGTCCTCTACCAACCTGCCCCCGCCACACAGTACTGCCCCCCGATTATCAAAATCCACGACGAGGCCTTGGACAACGCGGACCACTTTCCTTACCTCGGGAGCCTACTGTCAACAAGGACAGACGTCGATGACAAAGTCCAACACCGCCTTCAGTGTGCCAGTGCAGCCTTCGGTCGCCTGAGGAAGAGAGTGTTTGAAGACCAGGACCTCAAACCCGGCACTAAGTTAATGGTCTACAGAGCAGTAGTGATTACCGCCCTCCTGTACGCTTCAGAGACATGGACCATGTACAGCAGGCGCCTCAAAGCACTGGCGAGGTACCACCAACGCTGCCTCCGCAAGATCCTGCAAATCCATTGGCAGGATAGGCGCACCAACGTCAGTGGTCTTGCTCAGGCCAACATCCCCAGCATCGAAGCTTTGACCACGCTTGATCAGCTCCGATGGATGGGCCGCATCGTCCGCATGCCCGATACGAGACACCCAAAACAAGCGCTCTACTCGGAGCTCCAACACGGCAAGAGAGCCCCAGGTGGGCAGAGGAAACGCTTCAAGGACACCCTCAAAGCCTCCTTGAAAAAGTGCAACATCCCCTCCAACACTTGGGAATCCCTGGCCCAAGACCGCTCAAAGTGGAGGAGAAGCATCCGGGAAGGTGCCAAACACCTCGAGTCTCTTCGCTGGGAGCAAGCGGAAGCCAAGTGCAAATAACGGAAGGAGCACATGTCAACCCAAGCACCCCACCCACCCGCCCCTTCAACCACTGTCTGCCCCACCTGTGACAGAGACTGTAGGTCCCGCATTGGATTCATCAGTCACCTGAGAACTAATTTTTAGTGTGGAAGCAAGTCATCATCGGTTCCGAGGGGCTGCCTGAGAGAGGAACATTGGCCAGGACATGCAGCCCAACGACCTCCGAACTACTTTTTCTGCAAGGTCACTCACTCCAGTGTTGCAGGAAAGAGCGCTTCTTTAATGCATCCACAGGACAATTGGGTTATAAAGGACTCAAGATATGAAGAACAAGTTCTTCACTTACAAAGCCAAAATCGTTTGGATTAATGTCCCAGGCAGAGACAAATACACTAGAAGCATTCAAAATATAGTTGGTGCTAGGCTGAGATAGCTAGGGTTCAAGAGGTATGGGCTTCAATGGGAGAGTTAGGGTACTAGAGGGATGGGCTTTGATGGGAGAGTTAGAATATTTGAGGGATGGGTTTTGACGATAGAGTTAGAGTTCTAGAGGGATGGGCTTTGATGGGCAAGTTAGAGTTTGAGAGAGATGGGCTTCAATGGGAGAGTGAGGGTGATAGATGGGTTTCGATGGGACAGTATGGGTGATAGATGGATGAGTTTCGATGGGACAGTTAGGGTGATAGATGGATGAGTTTCAATGGGACAGTTAGGGTGATAGATGGATGGGCTTTGATGGGAAAGTTAGGCTTTAATGGGAAAATTAGAGTACTAGAGGGACAATGTGTCGAATTACCTTTTCTTGTTCTTGACTTTTTTTTCCAAATTATATAGTTTGTTTAAACAGCTGTCAGCATCAGGGGAACAGGTGTGAGGAGCTACTGAGATGGAGAGGAAGCCACAAACACATCACTGAAACAACACTCCAACTGACCCATCTCTGGGTGAGTGGCTTTAACTCCACTGACATTAATTACTTCCCATCAAGCTCAACCAATCCAGCTGATGCTATCAACGCCTACGTAAA
The DNA here is from genome assembly GCF_052327205.1 of Somniosus microcephalus. Lineage (NCBI taxonomy): Eukaryota > Metazoa > Chordata > Chondrichthyes > Squaliformes > Somniosidae > Somniosus > Somniosus microcephalus. The sequence continues at coordinate 53,469,540 of NC_141008.1, forward strand.
ACACAAATTTATATTTTGGAAAACAGCAACAAAACAAAACCCACTGTTAAAGCGCAGGATAATTCTCTGGGTTTGAAGATAAAAGGAAAGATGTTGACTATAAGAAATTGCGGTTGAGGGAGCGCTCACAGCCTATCCCAGATCATCCATCCTGAAAAGTGAGTTACAGCCCCACCCTCCCCCAAACAGCATTCAAGTATCTCAAATGATTCCAGGTTTTTTTCCTCCAATATCCTATCTCCAAGTCCATGCCATGTGTTGACAAGAACTTCCTAGCATTAGTCCTGAATTTGCCCTTCACCAATCAGTGGCCCCTTCTTCTACCTTGAGGTAAAAAGAAATAAAGGACTTGCATTCATATAGCGCCTTGCACAACCTCAGGACATCCCAAAGCGCTTTGCACACAATGAAGTACTTTTTGAAGTACAATTACTGCTGTAATGTAGGGAAATGCGGCAGCCAATTTGCACACAGCAAGATTCCACAAACAGCAATGAGATAAATGACCAGTCTTGGTCGGTTTTAGTGATGTGGGTTGAGCGATGAATATTGGTACCGGGGACAACTCCCCAGCTCTTTTTCGAAATAGTGCCGCGGGATCTTTTATGTTTGCTGAGGGGGCAGACGGGCTCTATACATTCACCTGAGAGGGAAGATAGGATCTACGGTTTAACGTCTCATCCGAAAGACGGTGCCTCCAACAGTGCAGCACTCCCTCGATAGGCCACTGGGAGTGTCAGCCTAGAATTTTGGCTGGAGTGGGACTTGAACCCACGACCTTCCTGAGAGGCAAGAGTGCTATCACTGAGCCACGGATGACACTTACCTTTTCTAGCACTATGTGCTATCTTATATGAGGTCCCTTCAGTCACCTCCTTGCGAGGATGAAGCGGTCAAGCCTTACCCCTAACTCCATCCTCTCTGACACTGATGGAGAGACTTGCTCTATAAGTACAGATTGTACCTGCTAAGTGCTTTTGCTTCCCCCAGGGCAATATCGCTCATTATTTATTACTCTGGATCTCGTCTCTTGTGTATAATTATGCAGGTAATTTCCCATCAATATCCAATATTGCTGCTCACAACCTGCATCCTTGCACAGCAACTTAAATCTAGTAATTGCTCACTGACAGTACTAATTCGTGTGAAAATTGCACTCCTAAGCTTTGCATCAACATTGAACAACTATATACTCTAAATATATTACACAGCCATTTCCAAGTAACACACCTAACTTGGCCTTCCACATGCGGGCAAAAATGCCACCTGCTGCCCACTCCCAACTTACTCAGTGGGTAGTGTCCAAAGGCCTCGATTCTTGCCGATGTTACAGTCCCACCCGTGTCAGCTGCCCTCCAGCATCTCAGACGAGTGGCCACATGTGCAAGACTAGGCAGAAAGCGTCAGCAGAGTGCTCAACCGCCGGGACGGGGACGGGGGCTTGACAATGACCACATCCGATACCCACACACACGTGGAACAGAACCACAGCTTGGGCAGCAATCAGGCACAGAAAACATGGCTGATCTCTTCGCTCTCCAAGCCCAAGGGCATGGAGAACAATTGTAATGTCCCTCCCGCTGGCACAGCCAAGATCACAAACCGTGGCGGGAGCTCGAGACTTGTTTGTGTGGCTCAGTACCACTGTGACAGTGCATTCATTCCCTGAGTTTTAATTGCTACTGATTATAAAAGAAAATGTAGGAGCTCCATTTGGACCCAAACACCATGCAAAGAGTGAACTTGCATTTACATAGCATTTCACGACTTCAACGCTTTACAGCCAATGAAGTACTTTTTGAAGTGTAGTCACTGTTGTAATGTAGGAAACGCGGCAGCCAGTTTGCGCACAGCAAGCTCCCACAAACAGCAATGTGATAATGACCGGATAAATGGTTTTTGTGATGTTGTTGGTTGAGGGATAAATATTGTCCAGGAACGGAGACATCAAGAAACATTGGCAACTGATCTATTGCTTTGGTTGAGGGGTGAGTGAAGGGGTTCAGGGGAAGAGACAAGTGAGGTACGCTGACAAAAAATTCGGAGAAAAAAAAATATTTTAGAAAGGATGATAATTAAAGCTGAAGTGAAATCTGGGCCCGAGATTCCAGCCTCAGCGTGATATATAGAGTCTCGAGAGGGTCGATGGTACTAAATCTGTAGCCAGTGCTGCGCCGAGTATTTAGACGGGCTCTCCAATTAGGAGTGTGCTGTTCAGAATCGACGCACCGCATGCTCACCCCCAGCAGCTGCGCGGTGCCATACACCACACACAACAAAACGAGAGAAAAAAAACAAAGATTACATAGAATTTACAGCACAGAACCAGGCCATTCAGCCCAACTGGTCCATGCCGGTGTTTATGCTCCACACGAGCCTCCTCCCACCTTAATCAAACCGAGCAACATATCCTTCTAATCCTTTCTCCCTCATGTGTTTATCTAGCTTACCCTTAAATGCATCTGTGCTGTTCGCCTCAACCACTCCCTGTGGTAGTGAGTTCCACATTCTCACCACTCTCTGGGTAAAGAAGTTTCTCCCGAATTCCTTATTGGATTTATTCGTAACTATCTTATATTTATGACGCCTAATTTCGGTCTCCCACGCACCCTTACCAAATGAAAACATGTTTCAACAAGAAAGCCCCGGAAGTGAATTCTGACGCAATTCTTTAAGAAGATGATATGATTGTCAGAGCTGGGCAGAATCCCACGACCTCTTTCCTGTTTTGGGCCATTAGCCGAAATCCGACATCTGTTTTCTATGGAATCTTACTCTTTTATCTTGTTCTAACCGCAGAAAGATTGGAGCCGCTACCTTGGGGAGAGTGGAGAACAGAGAAGAAGCCTGCAATTTTCAGTCAGGCAATCATTTATTTATGAATATTTTTATTCCAGATTCATTTGTTTTAAAAGAGGCATTAGTCGATCGGGCTGTGTGCCTTAAAATTATTTCTTGCCAGGTCCATCCAGAGTGTTAGTTGTAACGATCCATGGCGTCAATTCCAATGCTTGCAAGCAGGGCTCTCACTTCCCAAACGGTGCAGTGTGAATGATAGGCCCAGGACACAGATATGTGCCACAGTGTAAAACGAAGCAATGGCAGCGGGTCCCACATACAGCAAATGAGCTGATCAGTTAATCTGCTTTGGGAAATGTTGTTGTGGGAGAGTTCTCTATTCCTCCTTGAATAGTACCATGGGATCGTTTACACAAACACACATACATACATACATACACACACTAGCGTGCACACGTTTCTTTTCCCTGCACGACAAGTAAATCTTTGCATGGCCTGTGTCTCGTTCTTTAACATGATGAGTATTTCAGTGAAATCCCCCAGCCATCTCCCAGCAAAAGACACATTTGTTGAAACAAGAGCAGGCACTGCTAACCGGTGCCCCAGATTTCTGGCGTTTTCAATGCTTGGCTCACGTGACTTTCTATCGCTTTCCACAGTTATTCAGCAGCAGCTTTTTCTTCTCTTTCCCCTCCCTTCCCGAAAGTACTCCCGCAATGGGATGCATTTCCACGGGCACCAGGCACCCTCTGCAGCTCCGCCAAGACTCCGATATTCACGCGAGACCCCGGACGTGGAAGACATCAAGGTCGAGCCCGTTATCCACGCACACCAGCACCTGCAGCAGTGGTCAGGGCCGGGATACCCCTCTCTAACCAAAGGGCACTGCGGCCAATTGAGGTTGTCCTATGAGGAGAGATTGAGTAGATTGGGCCTTTATTCTCTGGAGTTTAGAAGAATGAGAGGTGATCGTATTGAAACGTACAAAATTCTTAAGAGGGCTTGACGGGGGGGGTGCTGAGAGGTTGTTTCCCCTGGCTGGAGAGTCTAGAACATGGGGCCACAGTCTCAGGATAAGGGGTCGGCCATTTAGGACTGAGATGAGGAGGAATTTCTTCGCTCAGAGGGTGGTGAATCTTTGGAATTCTCTACCCCAGAGGGCTGTGGAGGCTCAGTCGTTGAGTATATTCAAGACCGAGATCGATAGATTTTTGGACTCATGGGGAATCAAGGGATATGGTGATCGGGCGGGAAAGTGGAGCTGAGGTCGAAGATCAGCCATGATCATATTGAATGGCGGAGCAGGCTCGAGGGGCTGTATGGCCTACTCCCCTTCCTAATTCTGATGTTCTTTGTTGTATTAATTATAGCACCCCAACCCCTGCCAAGATCTGCTAACTCAGTGCAGACCAAGCTTTAAGAAAGAACTTGCATTTATATAGCCCCTTTCACAATCTCAGGATGTTCCAAAGTACTTTACACCCAATGAAGTTCGTTTTGAAGGGTAGTCATTGTTGTAATGTAGGAAACGTGGCAGCCAATTTACACACAGCAAGCTCCCACAAACAGCAATGTGCCAAGTGACCCGATAATATGTTATCTTAGTGATGTTGGTTGAGGGATAAATATTGACCAGAACACCGGGGAGAACTCCCCTGCTCTTCTTCAAAATAGTGCCGATCTTTAACATCCACCTGAGAGAGCAGAAGGAGCCATGGTTTAACATCTCATCCAAAGGACGGCACCTCCAACAGTGCAGCGCTCCCTCAGTACTGCACTGAAGTGTCAGCCTAGATTTTTGTGCTCAGGTCTCTGGAGTGGGACTTGAACCCACAACCTTCTGACTCAGAGGAGAGAGTGCTACCCACTGAGCCATAGCTAACACTGCTAGTATTGAACCAACCACTATAGTAGCTTTTGAAAAGCATTCCAATACCCCCTCACTCCCTCCCCTCCCAAACCCCTTCAACCTCAAACTTCGAATGGAAATAGAAGGTGACTACAGTGCTTTTATTGTAATTCATTTTTCCAACACACCCTCAGGGCATGAACATCTCATCTTCAGTTTCATGCATATTATTGCAGGCCAATGGGCAGTACATAAACCATAGGAATTGCAAATCAAGAAATGGGCACAGCAAATGTCAAATTTTAAATAGTAAAAAGAAAGACAGACTTGAATTTATATCGAGCTTTTCACGACCTCAGGATGCCTAAGCGCTTTACAGCCAATGAAGTACTTTTTTTTTGAATGAAGTCACTGTTGCAACATAGGAAACGCGGCAGCTAATTTGCGCACAGCAAGCTCCCACAAACAGCAATGTGATAATGACCAGATAATCTGGGTTTTTTTTTAAAGTGATGTTGGTTGAGGGATAAATATTGGCCCCAGGACACCAGGGAGAGCCTAGAGCAGAGACGGTTAAGAGGAGTGTTCAAAATTATGAAGGGTTTTGATAGGGAGAAACTGTTTCCACTGGTAGGAGGGCCAGTAACCAGAGGACACAGAATTAAAATAATTGGCGAAAAAGCCAGAGGGGCGATGAGGAGAAATGTTTTTACGCAGCTAGTTGTTATGATCAGGAATGCGCTGTCTGAAAGGGCAGATTCAATAGTAACTTACAAAAGGGAATTGAATAAATACTTGAAAAGGAAAAAATTGCAGGGCTGTGGGGAAAGAGCATAGGAAGTGGGACGAATTGGATAGCTCTTTCAGAAAGCCGGAACAGGCACGATGGGCTAAATGGCCTCCTGTGCTGCATGATTCCATGAACCATCCCAGAGGCAGCCCAGCTCCTTCATAGTACAAGCAGGTCAACCGTCCAGCTAATAAACTAAAACAAATCGCTCTCTATTCAATAATTTCAGTGCTATTGATTGCGTGTTGGGATTGCAAAGCTCAGTCAAGTCACTGCTTCATATCTTTACAGAATCCGGCGCACCGCTACAGCTGGGCAACCGACGTCAGTTTTATATTCAGCCTTTTAAAATTTCAATCGATAACGTTGATTGCTGCAAATATAAAGCAGGTAGCCCCACAGATTACGGTTAACTATTCAACAGCAGGGTTGCTTTAGGCATCTCAAATGAGGAAAACAATGGTTGGAGTAAAAACTATTCTATTTTTGACACGATACTCAAATTCAAGAAAGATTTGCATTTATGCAACACCTTCTCATGTCTCTCCGCTGGGTCGCAAAGCACTTCACACACAATGGATTACTCTGAAGTGCAGTGACTGTTGTAATGTAGGAGAACATGGCAGCCATACTGCTCAAGGCACCGCCAACTAACAATTCCTACGGTTTATGTGCTGCCCATTGGCCTGCAATAATATGCATGAAACTGAAGATGAGATGTCCGTGCCCTGAGGGTGTGTTGGTTGTGGGAAGAATGCTGGCCAGCACGCCAGGTACCTCTTTAAAACCACAGCGTTAAATCGGCCATGGTGATCGGGAACAGCAGAAGGAGAACAAAATCATACCGCACAGAAGGAGGCCATTCGGCCCATCGTGCCTGTTCTCTGAAAGAGCTATCACATCGTCCCACTCTCCCTGCTCTTTCCCCATAGTCCCGCAAAGTTTTCCTTTTTAAATATATCAGTAACTCGTAGCAACACTGGCAGTGCTTGGAAGGACATCTGTCCACCTTTCAGGTAGGAACTGTTTGCCGGGGGAATCTAAATATAGAACACAAAATGGAAACTCCATAATGGAATGAACCCATTGACATCACCCTCACAGTGCGTAACGGAACTATAACACAACAATTCCTGGGCTAACTACAAGACAATTCACAGAGCACACATAATGTAAAGAAAGATAGATCTTGCATTTATACAGCTCTTTTCACAATCTCAGGATGTCCCAAAGCACTTTACAAGCAATTAAGTACTTTTTGAAGTGTAGTCACTGTTGTAATGTAGGAAACACGGGAGTCAATTTGCACACAGCAAGCTCCCACAAACAGCAATGTGATAATGACCAGATAATCTGTTTTTAGTGATGGTGATTGAGGGATAAATATTGGCCCCAGGACACCGGGGATAACTCCCCTGCTCTTCGAAATAGTGCCACGGGATCTTTTACGTCCACCTGAGAGAGTAGTTGAGGCCTCGATTTAACGTCTCATCTGAAAGACAGCACCTCTGACAGTGCAGCACTCCCTCAGTACTGCACTGGGAGTGTCAGCCTAGATTTTTGTGCTCAAGTCTCTGGAGTGGGACTCGGACCCACAACCTTCTGATTCGGAGGCGAGTACTACCCACTGAGCCACTGCCTGAACTCAAGATTCAGTGCTTGCGGAAGAGGAGGAGACAGAATGAAGATGTCTGCAGTCTGAGGCTTTAAGTTCCTACTTTGTAAAAGTACAGAATGTCCATATGATCAACCGACGACTCCTCTAAACAGCACTAATGGTGATAACTGTATTAGACCAAATTAAGCACATTAATGTGGACAAGCTTTGTAAGCCACAGAGATCCCACTTTCAGACAGTGATGGTAACTTGAATTAATTAAAATTAAAACAACTCAGCCTTTAAATTGCCTGTTGCTTAGGAGAATAGGATGAGCATCTTGCTGGTTACCGTAATATGATGAAATTAATTGTCAATTCATTACAGCTCTCATCTCATTTTATTCACTTGGATTTTTAAATAAAATTAATTTCGGTTATATACCTCATGCACTAATGGAAATCTCAGCATGATGGCAGCTCCACTCCCCAAGAACTCTTACATTACACCAGCAGCTCTGGGGGTGATTTTGCCAGCCCTGGGGAGGTGGGACTGCCGGGAAAATGGCAGAATTTGGGGGCGGGTGCCTAACCTGTCCCCAACGCCATCTTCCTAGGAGGCAGGTAGCTGTCCCGCGCAGGGTCCCGTCTCCTTGGAGGCAGGAAGGGATTAAAGCCTATTAAGAAAATAGGATTATCCCCTCTTTGCCCTCACAAGTGCGGACTTCCCGAAGGCTCCAAAACACGCCAGCTCATCAAGGCGAGTACTGGGTCTGCGGGGGTTGGGGGTGCAAAATTGTGGTGTGAAGGTAAGTGATGGGTGTAAGAGTGTAGAGGTGAGTATCTGAGGTAAGTGCAAAGCGTTAGTAAAAGTGTACTTACCTTTGTTTCTTCCTGCAGGCTTCAGTCGGTTTGTATGCGGAGAGTCTCGGACCCCCGTGTTTCAGATGAGAGATGTCCATTGCATTCTCAGATGCAACAACCATCTAATTTCTGTGAAAGAAAGAAGGTTGATGAGGTCTTGAATGCAAGACCTCATCAAACTACACAGAATGTCACTGTTTGACAGCTTCATAGAGCTGTCAAACAATGACAATTCATCTGTCAAAATTTTTTGACAGATGAAACATCATACGTTGACGTTCTCTGCAACCGGCTTTCCCTTAATTGGTGGGCTTAACAAGGTCAATCAAGGGAAAATAGCGTGGGTTGGCCAGAAGTTTTTGGAGGTGGGACTGAAACCCGACAAGTGGGAGTTTGGGGGGGGGGGGGGGTAGAGAAAGATAAATTAGAGGAGGGAGAAAAATCAATAGGGAGAGGGAGAAAGGGGCAAAGAGAAAGAGAATGGCGGGAAAGAGACAAAGAAAAAGGCAAGAAAGGGAAAAATAAAGATGGGATATAGAAAAAGGAAGGAGAGAGAGAGAAAGGCAGGCGAGAAAGGGGGCGGGAAGAGACTAGCAACCTCAGAGGGTGAGAGTTCAAATCCCACCATCGTAAATTGTAAATCTGGTCATGTGTGAACGAGCACCAAAAAATAACCACAAAAGCTGCCATATTATTTTAAAAACCCAACATTAACATTTTTACTAATGTAACATAACACAATTCAGAAATTACAACTCATCGCCACGTAACAATACAAAATGAAGAATATACCAGGCTCCCCCACATCAATGGGTCATCTCACTTGACAAACAAGATGTTTGCTAACTGTTCCTCCAGCATATCTAACTTTTGAGGCCTGACTAAAGATTTTCACAACTCTTTAAAAGCCAGACTGCCCTTTTCTGCCTTCCTGTTTCAAAAGCCTGTCCCAGCCTCTAACCTTTTATCTCTCTCCGTTCACAGAAAGACTGGGTGTGAAGTTTTTTTTATTACCCAGACAAGCTAAAGAATTGCTCACTTATTTAATTTATGGAGAAAAACTTACATTTGCCATATTAACCACATTTGCCATATTAACCACCTCTCGTCTAGATCCCTTTTGCTTAAACTTATGAGAATACACATTCCTTTAAAATAAAAAACCTTGACATCAAAAGTGACTCCTATTTTCACATCCTTTCTTTGGCGAAATGGTCAAAATTTGACAGACAGCTACAGAGCAACACAGGTCAAAATCCTGGAGCTCCCTCCCTAACAGTACTGCGGGAGTACCTTCACCACAGGGACTGCAGCGGTTCAAGAAGGCGGTTCACCACCACCTTCTCAAGGGCAACTAGGGATGGGCAATAAATGCTGGCCTTGCCAGCGACACCCACGTCCCAGGAACGAATAAAAAAAATTTTTTTTTTAAATAGGTGCTGTGGGCGCAAGTGTCAGGCCAGTCCCACCAAGGGAAGCGCAGCAGCAAGGGAACAAACAGAGAAAATAATATTTTTTTTTAAATAGCAATTTGGGAACCTGAAGGTGGCTCTGAGGAACCTCAGCCCCAGTTGATTGCTCCTTGCACCCATTAAAGGATTGATCAGTCCCAGTAAGATCTCTCCTCGTAGCAGCCAACAAAACACAAAGACGTCCATCCCATCATAAACAATGCTAGACACGCATCCCTTTCCATCACCGCCCCCCCCTCACCCCATCCCAAGCCACCGCTTGGGATTCATTTCCTCATTAATCTCAATGACATCGTTTATGTAAACAATCTAGTGTGTGTGTGCGCTCGCTCAGAAAGCCTCCGGTGGGAACCATATCAATCTTCAGATTCCCCCTAGGGTAGGGCACTGTAAAATCAACCACATTAATGTACGGAAAATATCGCAACCTCTGGTTTCTGTTGCACAAATGTTTTGGGGGAAAGAAAAAAAAGAGGAAGATGCCCTCAATGGACCATAAACTGATGATATATCCTGCACATCACATCACGCACAGACAGAAATATATACAGGACATTAGATGCCTTTGGAGTGCAGTGTGCATTGACTTATGGGAGGAGGCATTTTATTTTTAAATTGAGAATACTGTGTGAAAAGTCAATGCTCAGAAGGCGAGACACCACCAAAGTGTTTTTTAATTCATTCTCCGGATGTGGGTATCGCTGGTAAGGCCGATATTTATTGCCCATCCCCAGCTGCCCAAGGTAGTGGTGGACCACCTTCTTGAACCGCTGCAGTCCATGATGGTACCTCCGACAGTGCTGCACTGGGAACGTCAGCCTGGATTATGTGCTCAAGTCTCTGGAGCGGGACTTGAACCCACAACCTTCTGGCTCAAGAGGCGAGGCTGGTACCAACTGAGTCACGGCTGACACCTAAACAAATTCATCCGTTTGGCGTTTTCTGTCCATTCCTGTTCATCAGACATTCTTAAAAAGGACAAGTTTTGATCTTAGCTATGGGGAGTGTGGGGAGCAGCCAAGCAAAGAGCTGTCCGAAGTGACCATAATTGGGCATTAATTGACAAGTCAAAGAAAGTGGCCGACCCACTGAGCCACGGCTGACACTGGGTAACGCTGCAGAAGTACGGCAAATGCTTTCAACGAGCTGTAGAAGTCGGGGCAGGAATGCAGCTGAAAATTTAACAAACAGTGAAGTGTGCGATGCTCCCGGCCAGATTCCCAATGCTGTGCGTGCAGAACAAAAGTTGCATAAATCATAAAGTCTGGTTACAGAAACATTTCAGCAACTGCACATGTGTAGCCGGGTGCCATTTTCACGTGTACATCCTTTAATAGGGGTTAACATGATTTCATCTGCGGCTATGCAAATTGAACGGAGGCATTTTTTGTTTTCTCAGTTCTCGCCCTCCTCCCCCATCCCCACCTACCCTCGTTAGTAATGCACACAAGAGCATCACACTGCATTCTGAAGAGATTAAAGGTGTTTTTTACAACTCCCAGTCGCTTCCCCTCCTGCTGAAGGAGAATATCCTCGGTCGCTGGCTTTCTCCGTTTTGATTTTTAAGTTCTGGGGGCGGGTGGGAGAAGAGGTGGGAGGGAGGGGGAGGAGTGGGTGGAGAGGGGCAGCTATGCGGCGCTCCATTGTAGAATGCAAAACATCTCAGGCGCTGTACCTTTAGAAATTACTTGCATTTATATACCATCTTATGCATCTACATCGCATCTTATGACATGCTTGGGATGTCCCAAAGTGCTACAGAAACAACAATTTACTGGTGAAGTGTAATAACTGCTGTGCACAAAGGTGGCAGCTAACTGGTGCACAGCAAGATCCCACAAACAGAAGGGAAAGGGAGGAGGAGGCCAGCAGCCCACTTTCACTTCACTAGAATAGAGTCCCAACAGCACAATCATAGACACCCCCAAAGGTGGGTCAGCAACGCTGTCGGCCCCAAGCATGGGGGGCATTTACACACTGGAGGTGGACCCCAGCCCTCCCCCCACCCCCCACCCACATCCATCACCACCCCACACGCACACATCCAATGCCCCAGCAACGCCCCCATCCCCCACCCGGGTGCATCATGTGATATAAAAGGATTCTATTTCTGGTTTCAACTTTTTGTTAACCTGCTTTACCTGCAATGGTCTCAGCAGCTACAGTACTTGAGGTGGGGAAGGGGAGGTGGGCAGAGGCGGATAGAGAACTGGAGTTATCGTCTTCATAAAACATGGTTGAGGAACAGGACTTCTTCTGTGTAGAGTCCGACCAAGACAACAAAAAGTTAATAGTCTTTCCCACCAGAGGAGGAGGGAGAGAATCTCTTTCCTGTGTCCCTCTATGCTGTACAATGCAGGTGATGGGCGGGAAGATTGTTCAAAACCCTACTAACCTCCGACAGAACAAAGTTCCGATTTTGACGGGTTCCCCTCCTAAGTAGGGCTCTGTCAAAATTGCCTTCCCATATCAGTGGCCGAGCAGCCAACTTACCGAAAGGCTGCTTCAGCAGCTACAGTCCTCAAATATAGAGGGCCACCGATACCTACACAACGCAGCCTCCTTGGTCGAGCAGGCCACTCAATAAATTGGCCAGCCAAAACTTTGGCATCACCCCGAGCCAGTGCCATCTGGTGCTGACTGAACCATTGAGCCAATGCATATGTCACTTGCCCGGCTAATAAAAATAGATATCTGTATTTGTTTCATTAGCGAGACAATGTCAACAGTCTTTCGCAGCGAGAGTGTGTAATCACGACCGCACAGTGCCCGCACCAGCTGGCTGTTTGACACCGTGATTACTCGGTTATTTAATTTTCTGCTGATTAAAAAATTGTTCAGCCCTTCTAATCAACGACATGCAGAACAAACACGCACTTAAGCAGCAAGTGGCATGGCTGCAATTCAAGCGAGGGTTTCGGGACACCTCAGCTCGAGTGTGGGAAGTGTACGACTATCACGCCGACGCTGAGGAGGATTCGACCAACTCTTCACACCTCCTCTCCCGCTGACTTATACTGGGTACAGCTCCCTTGGCTCCACCTGCCCTCTTGTTCCCCCTCACCCCCAAGTGCCCTTTCTTTGTGTGGGAGGGAAAGAAAGAAAGACTTGCATTTCTATAGCGCCTTTCACGACCTCAGGATGTACCAAAGCGCGTTACAGCCAACGAGTGCTTTTTGAAATGCAGTCACTGTTGTAATGTTGGGAGGTTTCCTTTGTTACCTCTAGACTTGACTATTCCAACTCCTGGCTGGCCTCCCACATTCCACCCTACGTAAACTTGAGCTCATCCAAAACTCGGCTGCCCGTGTCCTAACTCGCACCAAGTCCCGTTCACCCGTCACCCCTGAGCTCGCTGACCCGTGTCCTAACTCGCACCAAGTCCCGTTCACCCGTCACCCCTGTGCTCGCTGACCCGTGTCCTAACTCGCACCAAGTCCCGTTCACCCGTCACCCCTGAGCTCGCTGACCCGTGTCCTAACTCGCACCAAGTCCCGTTCACCCGTCACCCGTCACCCCTGTGCTCACTGCCCCGTGTCCTAACTCGCACCAAGTCCCGTTCACCCGTCACCCCTGAGCTCGCTGACCCGTGTCCTAACTCGCACCAAGTCCCGTTCACCCATCACCCCTGTGCTCGCTGACCCGTGTCCTAACTCGCACCAAGTCCCGTTCACCCATCACCCCTGTGCTCGCTGACCCGTGTCCTAACTCGCACCAAGTCCCGTTCACCCATCACCCCTGTGCTCGCTGACCCGTGTCCTAACTCGCACCAAGTCCCGTTCACCCGTCACCCCTGTGCTCGCTGACCCGTGTCCTAACTCGCACCAAGTCCCGTTCACCCATCACCCCTGTGCTCGCTGACCCATGTCCTAACTCGCACCAAGTCCCGTTCACCCGTCACCCCTGTGCTCACTGACCTACATTGGTTCCCGGTTAAGCAGCGCCTCGATTTCAAAATTCTCATCCTTGTTTTCAAATCCCTCCATGGCCTCGCTCCTCCCTATCTCTGTAACCTCCTCCAGCCCCACAACCACCCACCACCCCCACCACCAGAGATATCTGTGCTCCTCTAATTCTGCCCTCTTGAGGATCCCTGATTATAATCGCTCAATCTTCTGTTGCCTAGGCCCGAAGCTCTGGAATTCCCTCCCTAAACCTGTCCGCCTCGCTACCTCTCTTTCCTCCTTTAAAACGCTCCTTAAAACCTACCTCTTTGACCAAGCTTTTGGTCACCTGCCCTAATTTATCCTTATGTGGCTTGGTGTCCAATTTTTGTCTTAAAATATTCCTCTGCAGCGCCTTGGAACGTTTTACTATGTTAAAGGCGCTATATAAATACAAGTTGTTGCTGTTTCGGTGTCAGCAGGGCATTTGACTCCGGAGGTCATCACAGGACTGATCTTCCCGTCGCTCCTACATCAAAACCAACACTTCCCATGCATGTGTCACTGGGCACTTTTTTTGTCAACTTACTAAAGTCACTTTCATGGGTAGAGGAGACCGACATCAACATTTTTCAGTTGAGGCAGAAGATCAGCCATGATCTTTTTGAAAGGTGGAGCAGGCCCGAGGGGCCGGATGGCCGACTGCGGCTCCTACATCTTATGTTCTTATCATGCCTCGCAAAAATGATCTTCCTCAAACTGGCTGCCTGGTCTTACAGCGCCACGCAATTGGCGGGAGGACGGTTCCGAGAAACCGCCATTTTGATGCTGAAGATTAAAGTGAGCTGTACAAACGGCAGTATCCATGGATACTGCTGCCTGGCACACACCAAGTCCCAAACAACAACATAGCAGCCGTCTCACTCCAAAAGTAATTCTGTCTGTGAAGTGCTTTGAGAAGTTTTTTTGATGTGCTAAGGTGCTATAGAAATACAAAAGTGTTTTTAATCACCAAAATAGAAAATGTAATCCAAGAGGGAGTCCTTAAGCACAGAAAATTGAGGGGGAGATCTGATCAAGGTGTTAAAAATCTCAAAAGGATTTGACAGGGTAGTTAGAGAGAAATTATTTCCTCTGATGGGGAAATCAAGAACGAGGGAACATAATGTTATAATTAGAGTCAGGCAATTTAGTAGGGAAATCAGAAAGCACTTTTTCACACAAAGGGTAGCAGAAAATCTTTCTCCCAAAAGGCTGTGGATGTTGGGTTGGGACAATTGGAGCTTTCAAGACTGAGATCAATAGATTTTTGTTAGGTAAGGGTATCAAGGGATACGGAGCAAAGGCGGCTAAATGGGTTTGAGGTACAGATCAGCCATGATCTTATTGAATGGCTCGAAGGGCCAAATGGCCTATTCCTGCTCCTAATTCTTATGTTATGTTCAGGACATCCCAAAGCGCTTCACAGCCAATGAAGTACTTTTTAAAGTGTAGCCACTGTTGTAATGTAGGAAAGCACGGCAGCCAATTTGTGCACAGCAAGCTCCCACAAACAGCAACGTGCTAATGACCAGGAAATCTGATTTTAGATTTTAGATAATCTGGCGATGTTAGTCGTGGGATAAGTATTGGCCAGGACACTGGGGACAATGCCCCAGCTCTTCTTCAAAACAGTCCCGTGGGATCTTTTACACCCACCTGAGGGGGCGGACGAGACCATGGTTTAACGTCTCATCCGAAAGACTTATTAAGAGATCACAAGCAGAAGAGGGATTTCCCTACCAAAAGACTTATTGCAAGCAGAGAGATCTTCCGGCCAGCCATAGCTTGCTTCCGCCCTACTGACAATTTGCAACAAATGTTCAGGCATGCTTGGTCTTGAAATGGAGAGGAGGCCTTCAAGCCACTTTCTCATTTGTACTCCAAAATAAACAAGTGCTAAACGTTTGCCGTGACTATTAGTACATATCATTTCTAATAAGCTGCCACGACCCTGCATCCCCGGTTTGGAGTGCACATCTCAGAGCTCTCCACTGCAACTCTCAAAGGATTAACTCTTTCACCAGCACAAGCCCATATTTAGCCTGGAAAAAAAGCCCTTGGACAGCATTAACCTACATTTCAGTTTGTGCCGCCGCTTATTTTCCCCCCTTTTAAACTGGAGTTCCAAGCAATTACCAGCCGTGGAAAGCCACCAACCTGATGATTGGTGATAAGTCCATGATTGGGCAACAGGCGGAGCAAGTGAAGAACATCAAGAGTGAAGCAAGAGGAGGCCGTTCAGCCCAACAAGCCCCCCAAACAGTCACACATTATGGACAATCAGGGAGTCTGCCCCATCCATTTCATCTCCTGAGGGAATGTTTTCTATAAATACACAATGATCTCCAAAGGTAATAAAGTAAGACCCTTAAAAGAAAGAACTTGCATTTATACAGCGCCTTTCATGACCTCAGGACATCCTAAAGCGCTTTACAGCCAATTAGGTACTTGTAGTCACTGTTCTAATGTAGGAAACGCGGCAGCCAATTTGCACACAGCAAGCTCCCACAAACAGCAATGAAATAAATCACCAGATAATCTGTTTTAGGTGTTGGTTGAAGGGCTGGCCAGGAGGAGAGCTCCCCAGGCTCTTCTTTGAATCGTACCATGAGATCGTTTACGACCACCTGAGAGGCCAGACGGAGCCTCGGTTTAACGTCTCATTTGAACACCGGCACCTCCGACAGTGTAGTGCTTCCTCAGTACTGGCGCTGGAAGTGTCAGCTCAAGTCTGTGGAGTGGGACTTGAGCCCACAACCGTCGGACTCGGACGAGCGTGCTGCCCACTGAGCCACGGCTGACCTAATGTCTTCTTTGGGTCATTAGTTGGCTGACTGCACTTCAAAAAAGTACTTCATTGGCATTAAAGCGCTTTGGGACATCGTGAGGTTGTGAAGGGTGCTGTATAAAGGCAAGTTCTCTCTTTTTCTTTAATTCCTTGTCCAAACGCAGATGGTGCCCTCGGACTCGTGAGTTACGAGCCCATCGTCGCTCGGTGGTCTATGTTTCAGCCCCCTCGTGCCATGTCGCAGGCACACGCCAGCGCCTACTTACAGAATTAAATCACGTTGCGGTGGGCTCGCAACTTGCGCTCTTAAACAGCAACGGAAATAGCAAGAGGGTCGCCCAGCAAAAGAGCTGGGAGCTGACAGATGGATAGAAAGGGACCTTTTTAAAAAGACTTTGCAACAGCAGAATACAAATGCAAGCCAGATTTGTAAATTGTTGGTGCTGAGCTGAATAAAACAAAGACCTACACAGGCAGATGATAATTAAATACGTCCCAAGGGGGAGAAGCTCTCCTGTATTGATATGAAATAACAAAATGAGATGCGCTGCATTATTTTAGCTTTATAATCAGGTGCTTTATAACCGAACACGGTTCTGACAGCAGCACCAATGGGAATGCCTTTTATAATATTTCCGCCTTGAAGAAAATTAAAAGCAGCATCGCAAGTTAAAAATGAAACAATCTCCGCAGTGCCACAGAGTGTTAAGTGTGCGTGCCACAGGATGACTAGCTGCAGGTACAATGTCATGATTCAACAAGCTGCGAGCTGTCAATCTCAGCCGCCGTGCCTGGAAGAAGGGGTTAAAGAGCAGAGACTCAGCACCGACTGATCAGGAAGGGAGAGGTGACGGGGGAGGGGGTGGGAGAGGTGGCGGGGGAGGGGGTGGGAGAGGTGGTGGGGAGGGGGTGGGAGAGGGGGAGGGGGTGGGAGAGGTGGCGGGGGAGGGGTGGGAGAGGTGACGGGGGAGGGGGTGGGAGAGGTGACGGGGGAGGGGGTGGGCGAGGTGACGGGCAGGGGGCGGGAGAGGTGGTGGGGAGGGGGCGGGAGAGGTGGTGGGGGAGGGGGTGGGAGAGGTGGTGGGGGAGGGGGTGGGAGAGGGGGTGGAGAGGTGGTGGGAGAGGTGACGGGGGAGGTGGTGGGGAGGGGGTGGGGGAGGTGGTGGGAGAGGTGGCGGGGGAGGGGGTGGGAGAGGTGGTGGGGGAGGTGGTGGGGGAGGGGGTGGAGAGGTGGTGGGGGAGGTGGTGGGGGAGGGGGTGGGAGAGGTGGTGGGGGGAGGGGGTGGAGAGGTGACGGGGGAGGGGTGGGAGAGGTGACGGGGGAGGGGTGGGAGAGGTGGTGGGGGAGGGGGTGGGAGAGTGGTGGGAGAGGTGGCGGGGGAGGGGGTGGGGGAGGGGTGGGAGAGGTGGCGGGGGAGGGGTGGGAGAGGTGACGGGGGAGGGGTGGGAGAGGTGACGAGGAGGGGGTGCGAGAGGTGATGGGGGAGGGGGTGGGAGAGGTGGTGGGGGAGGGGGTGGGAGAGGTGACGGGGAGGGGGTGGGAGAGGTGATGGCGGAGGGGGTGGGAGAGGTGATGGGGAGTGGGTGGGAGAGGTGGCGGGGAGGGGGTGGGAGAGGTGGTGGGGGAGGGGGCGGGGAGGGGGTGGAGAGGTGGTGGGGGAGGGGGTGGGAGAGGTGGTGGGGGAGGGGGTGGGAGAGGTGGTGGGGGAGGGGGTGGAGAGGTGGTGGGGAGGGGGCGGGAGGGGTGGGAGAGGTGGTGGGGGAGGGGGTGGGAGAGGTGGTGGGGGAGGGGGTGGGAGAGGTGGTGGGGGAGGGGGTGGGAGAGGTGACGGGGGAGGGGTGGGAGAGGTGGTGGGGGAGGGGGTGGAGAGGTGGTGGGGAGGGGGTGGGAGAGGTGACGGGGGAGGGGTGGGAGAGGGTGACGAGGGAGGGGTGGGAGAGGGGGAGGGGGTGGAGAGGTGGCGGGGGAGGGGGTGGAGAGGTGACGGGGGAGGGGTGGGAGAGGTGACGAGGGAGGGGTGGGAGAGGTGGTGGGGAGGGGGTGGAGAGGTGACGGGGGAGGGGTGGGAGAGGTGACGGGGAGGGGTGGGAGAGGTGGTGGGGGAGGGGGCAGGAGAGGTGACGGGGGAGGGGCTGGGAGAGGTGGTGGGGAGGGGGTGGGAGAGGTGGTGGGGGAGGGGGGTGGGAGAGGTGGTGGGGAGGGGGTGGGAGAGGTGACGGGGGAGGGGGTGGGAGAGGTGACGGGGGAGGGGTGGGAGAGGTGGTGGGGAGGGGGTGGGAGAGGTGGTGGGAGAGGTGGCGGGGAGGGGGTGGGAGAGGTGGTGGGGGAGGGGGTGGGAGAGGTGGCGGGGGAGGGGGTGGGAGAGGTGACGGGGGAGGGGGTGGGAGAGGTGACGGGGGAGGGGTGGGAGAGGTGGTGGGGGAGGGGGTGGGAGAGGTGGCGGGGGAGGGGGTGGGAGAGGTGACGGGGGAGGGGTGGGAGAGGTGACGAGGAGGGGGTGCGAGAGGTGATGGGGGAGGGGGTGGGAGAGGTGACGGGGAGGGGGGTGGAGAGGTGATGGGGGAGGGGGTGGGAGAGGTGGCGGGGGAGGGGGTGGGAGAGGTGGTGGGGGAGGGGGTGGGAGAGGTGGCGGGGGAGGGGGTGGGAGAGGTGACGGGGGAGGGGTGGGAGAGGTGACGAGGAGGGGGTGCGAGAGGTGATGGGGGAGGGGGTGGGAGAGGTGACGGGGAGGGGGTGGGAGAGGTGATGGGGGAGGGGGTGGGAGAGGTGGCGGGGGAGGGGGTGGGAGAGGTGGTGGGGGAGGGGGTGGGAGAGGTGGCGGGGGAGGGGGTGGGAGAGGTGGTGGGAGAGGTGACGGGGAGGGGGTGGGAGAGGTGGTGGGGGAGGGCTGGGAGAGGTGACGGGGGAGGGGGTGCGAGAGGTGATGGGGGAGGGGGTGGAGAGGTGACGGGGGAGGGGGGTGGGAGAGGTGATGGGGGAGGGGTGGGAGAGTGGCCGGGGGAGGGGGTGGGAGAGGTGACGGGGAGGGGGTGGGAGAGGTGGTGGGGGAGGGGGTGGGAGAGGTGACGGGGAGGGGTGGGAGAGGTGGTGGGGAGGGGGTGGAGAGGTGACGGGGAGGGGGTGGGAGAGGTGGTGGGGGAGGGCTGGGAGAGGTGGTGGGGGAGGGGGAGGGGGTGGGAGAGGTGGTGGGGGAGGGGGTGGGAGAGGTGACGGGGGAGGGGGTGGGAGAGGTGACGGGGGAGGGGGTGGGAGAGGTGACGGGGGAGGGGGCAGGAGAGGTGACGGGGAGGGGGTGGGAGAGGGGTGGGAGAGGTGACGGGGGAGGGGGCAGGAGAGTGATGGGGGAGGGGGTGGGAGATCCAATCAGCCTCTTTCTTCTGCACCTCCAACAGTGCTACTATGAGCATCCCGTGGGTGCAGGAGTGTAGTGGTTAAGGGTGTCAGCCCAGGCTCAGTGGGTAGCACTCTCGCCCGAGTTAAAAGGTCGTGGGCTCACGTCCCACTCCAGCGACTCGAGGACAAAATCTAGGCGGATGTTCTCAGTGCAGTACTGAGGGAGTGCTGCACTGTCGGAGGTGCCATCTTTCGGATGAGATGTTAAACCGAGAGTCTGACTACTTTCTCAGTGGGACGTAAAAGATCCCACAGCACAATTTGAAGACGAGCAGGGGTGTTCTCCTGGGACATCCTGAGGTCGTGAAAAGTGCGATATACAGGAAACTCTTTTTTATCCAGCACCGACGGGACCGGCGTGTTGCCGGTTTATCAAAATTTCCGGATGACGGAGAGGGTTATCTACGAGGCTATTTTTAACAAAGAAAAATTTAAAAATCAAGAAATGTGCAGTATACAGTAATTGGGTACTCACCTACAGAATGTTGTGTTAAATGGATGGTGGAAGATGCTTGATTAAGTACAGTACTGCCAGTTGAGGGTAATGCAATGCAATGACTACCAGCAGCGTGGGAGACACACAGTACCCCTGTAAAATGGCGGATCAGAAGAGACTACCGACAGCGCGGGAGAGTCAGACTCCTGTTACAGGGGTATTGAGGTGTTCGGACTTCCGACAGTGCCAAGAAGCCAAGTAGTGGCAGTTTGGAGAACTACCCCCACTGACTAACTCGGCCACCGCGGGAGACTTGGCAACATTGCCGGTTATTGAGCTGTTGTTTTCGGAGCGAGAATTTTGCCGGTTAATAGAGAATTCCGGATATTTAGGTGCCGTTTAAATGAGAGTTTCCTGTAAATGCAAGTTCTCTTTCTTTCTTTAAGGTCCTCAGTTGAAATCCCACCAAGGCAAGTCATGAAACTGAATTAAATAAATCGGGTATTAGCTCTACCTCACTGCCACCTCTCTCAACCTCTCCACTGTCTCTAAATTGTCTGACTGCATGTCCGACAACCAGTATTGGATGAGCAGAAATTTCCTCCAACTTAATATTGGGAAGACCGACACCACTGTCTTCGGTCCCCGCTACAAACGCCATTCTCTAGACACCAACTCCATCCCTCTCCCTGACAACTGTCTGAGGCTGAACCAGCGTGTTCGCAACCTTGGTGTCGTATTCGACCCCTAGTTGAGCTTCCGACCACATATCCGCGCCATCACTAAGACCGCCTATTTCCACCTCAGCTCATCTGCTGCTGAAACCCTCATCCATGGCTTTGTTACCTCTAGACTTGACTATTCCAATGCATGCCTGTCCTGCCTCTCATCTTTCACCCTCCTTAAACTTGAGCTCTTTCCAAAACTCTGCTGCCCGTGCCCTAACTCGCACCAAGCCCCGTTCACCCACCCCGCTGTGCTCGCTGACCTAAATTGGCTCCCAGTTGAGCAATGCCTCGATTTTAAAATTCTCATCCTAGTTTTCAAATCTCTCCATGGCCTCGCTGCTCCTCCTCCATCCCTACAACCCTCCGAGATCTCTGCGCTCCTCCAATTCTGGCCTCTTGCGCATCCCTGATTTTAATCGCTCCACCATTGGTGGCCGTGCCTTCAACTGCCAAGGCCCAAAGCTCTAGAATTCCCTCCTTAAACCTCTCCGCCTCTCTACCTCTCTCTCCTCCTTTAAAACACTCCTAATATCCTGCCTCTTTGACCAAGCTTTTGGTTATCTGCCCTAATATCTCATGTGGCTTGATGTCAAATTTTGTCTGATAACGCTGTGAAGTGCCTTGGGACGTTTTACTAGGTTAAAGGCGCTATATAAATGCAAGTTATTGTTGATGTAGTCCACACTTGACTCTAATTGCCCTCTGAAGTGGCCAAGCCTACCAGTCAGTTGTACAAACAATCACTACTTGGGCAACAAGAGACAGGCAATAAATGTGGCCTTGCCAGGCTCGCCCGCATCTCACAAACCAACAGAAACAGGAACATGTGGTAGCGAGGGGGGGAAAGAGAAAACAAATAACAAAATGTAAGAGAGCGAGAGCAGGACATTGGCACAATGCTGGGGCATAGAGGAAGCCAAGTGGCTGACCCCTAATACACTAAACTACAACTCATTCATCACAAAACAATGAATAAACCATTCAGCACCGCAGGCCGATTCACACCAGTGAACAAGTGGCAGCTGGTAAGAGGCCCATGGCTCTTCTAGTAAGGTTCATATGTCAGAGCATCAAGCTCTGGCTGTTTTGGGATGCAAGTGCCTGAAGCCCTCTTTCTAATCACAACAACAACAACAAGACTCCCAGTAAAGAGGCGTGGATGGCAAGACACCAAACCAACCTGTATTAATTTTTTTGTGCAAAGCCAATGGTACCAACTGTCGCCTTTAGGTTGAGAAGTTAAATGCACCATAACCGCGCTCTCATATTCTGTCCCAACAGCATACCGTTACCCCCTACCTCAGAATACCTTTAAAAACACTGGTTTGGCCTCAGCTGGAGTATTGTGGGCACTACACTTTAGGAAGGATGTCAAGGCCTTGGAGAGGGTACAGAAAAGATTTACTAGAACGGTTCAAGGGATAAGGGACTTCAGTTATGTGGAGAGACTGGAGAAGTTGGGGTTGTTCTCCTTAGAGCAGAGAAGGTTAAGAGGAGATTTGATCCGAGATGTTCAAAATTATGAATAGTTTTGATAGAATAAATAAGGAGAAACTGGTTACACTGGCAGGAGGGTCGGTAACCAGAGGTCAGATTGAAGGTGATTGGCAAAAGAACTGGAGGCAACATGAGAAAACATTTTTTTACGCAGCGAGTTGTTGTGATCTGGAATGCGTGGGTGAAAGGGTGGTGGAGGCAGATTCAATAGTAATTTTCAAAAAGGAATTGGATAAATACTTGAAAGGAAAATTTTTTCCAGGCTATGGGGAAAGAGCAGGGGAGTGGGACTAATTGGATCGCTCTACCAAAGAGCCGGCACAGGCACCATGGGCCAAATGGCCTCCTTTTGTGCTGTATCATTCTATGATTTTACTCCCATCACACTACTGCGACATTTTTTATTTCCCACACCAGCTGCCTTTATAGCCATGGGAGGTCAAATTGTGCCGATGATGGACAGCTCTGTGCTGTTGGCCTGTGCCCATTGACACTGCTGTCCGCCCAAGCTTATGTCGCTTTGGACTTGGCAAAGAGAACAAAGACTTCCATCTCCCCAGTCTCATCTGGATTCATTCAAACTGTGTGCCATAGGTGAAAGGTCAGGGGACAAACCAATTGCACCAACTAGCTCCCAACACACACCAGTCTCTATGGTAAAAGAGAAATGTCAAGTCAGAGCTGATTTGAAAATATCTTGGGCTGCACTCCCAAAAGGAGTTACTCCTTAAAGTACAGGAAACTTTGTGATATCCGGCACCGACGGGACCGAGCTGTTGCCGTCCCATCAAAACTGCCGGACAAACCAGCGCTAATGTTAAAACATACGGAAGCTTTTGAGCTCCGTATCTAGCAACAAACCCTGTTGCTTAGCTTCTAAACAGTCGGCCATAGCTTGCAAGCGTCTCTGTAGCTAAGCAACAGCTTTAGCTAGACCTTGCAGAGCCTGGCTAGTGAAAAAAAAGCAACGAAAAGAAAAAAAAACTTACTGAACCGACTCCTGAATTTTGCCGGTGGCTCGAGCATTCCAGACAGTTAACCGCCGGATATACCAAAGTTTCCTGTATGTGACTCTCTTGATTCCAATCTGACCATTTACATCATTCCAGACAATTTGTTGTCAATATTTCAGAGTATCCATCTCCATTTAATAGAAGAGCTGAACCTCAGTGCCACGTTTGTTCTTTTCTAAGATTGAGTCCGCTTGAAGGTCTCAGGCCCCTTGTGCAGAAGCTAGTACAATTCGAATAGATAAAAGACCAGTTAAGGCAGATATAGAATCATACAGCACAGGAGGCCGCCATTTGGCCCTCCGTGCCTGTGCCAGCAAGGTAGTGGTGAAAAGCAAGAGTTTGCATTTATATTGTGCCTTATTAAGTCATCAAGACACCTCAAAGTGCTTCACAGCTGGTGAATTACTTTTTGAAGTGCAGTTATTATTTTGCAGACAATTTGCGCACAGCAAGGTCCCACAAACAACAAATTAGGTGAATGACCAGTCAACAGTTTTCGGTGGTATTGGATGGGGCGGTTGAGGGGGCAAATGTTGACCCGGACACCAGAACTCCTCCACTCCTCTTCGAATTGCGCCACGGAGACCTTTTACATCCACCTTAACAGGTAGAAAGGGGCCTTTTTCTTTGCAATGGATCATGTGAAACAACAGCACCTCTTACACGCAGTGCTGCACTGACGTGCCAACTTGGGAGTATGTGCTCAAGTCCTGGAGTGGGGCTCGAGTTCATAAACCTTCTGCCCTCAGAAGCAAGAGTGATGTTAGCCAAGCTAAGCTAACAGGCGGTAGATAGGACATTGAAGGGAAGTGTGGCAAAGAGCCACACAGTGTTAAGATTGCAGGGCGACGTAGAGAAGATGTTTCCACATGCGGGCGAGACCAGAACTAGGGGCCATAGATATAAGATAGTTACTAATAAATCCAATCGGGAATTCAGGAGAAACCTCTTTATCCAGAGAGTGGTGAGAATGTGGAACTCGCGACCACAGGGAGTGGTTGAGGCAAATAGCATTTAAGGGGAAGCTTGATAGGCCCATGAGTGTGAAAGGAGTAGAAGGGTATCTTGATGGGGTTCGATGAAGAGGGATAGGAGGAGGCTCGTGTGGAGCATAAACACCGGCTCAGACCTGTTGGGGTGAATGGCCAGTTCCTGTGTAAAAAGAACATCTTTTTCTGCTATCTTTGTAGGATCTGCATCGGGATAGTTTGCTTTACTTCATGCTAATATTATGCAAGACTTTCCGCTGCTCATAAGCCTGTATGATTTGTATATATTAAGTGAATGTGAGTGCGCCTTGTTTTATGTTAGTTAGCTCGAAAATTGAAATTTGAAGAAAAAAATGTAAGGGAGGATGAATGAAAGCACACCAGCTGATCCCTCAACATAAATTAATATCTCCAAGCTCCAACGCATTTCGATCGGTCACTAGACTGCACCTCCATTTAACTCCACCCACCCCCTACTTTCACCAAGATTGCTGCCTTCACTTTGCGCAAAAATAGACTTGCATTTATATAAACCACCTTTCACAACTTCAGGATGCCCCAAAGCCAATAAAGTACTTTTGAGGTGTAGTCTCTGTTGTAATGTAGGAAAGCAAGGTCCCAGCAATGAGATAAGGACCAGATAATCTGTTTTAGGGATGTTGGTTTTGAACTGCAGTCACTGTTGTAATGTGAGAAACGCAGCAGCCAATATTGGCCAAGACACCGGGGAGAACTCCCCTGCTCTTCTTCGAAATAATGCCATGGGATCTTTTATGTCCACCTGAGAGAGCAGAGGGGGCCTCGGTTTAATGTCTTCTCCAAAAGATGGCACCTCCGACAGTGCAGTACTCCCTCAGTACTGCACTGGGAGTGTCAGCCTAGATTTTTTTGCTTCTGTCCCTGGAGTGGGATTTGAACTGCTACCCACTGAACCACAGCTGACACCTGGAGTTGGAGGATGAACAGATACATGAACCCACTTCCCCTCCTCCTCCCCCAGCGTAACCCTGCCCGCTTTTTCCCTGTATATTCTGTGTCTCGCACTCAAAATTTTTGCCAATTTCACGAGCAGCAATAGACTGAGCAAAACGATATGTGTAACACCCAACTCAGGCCCACAGCTGCTCCAGTTTGCATGGGATCAGAACTTAAGAAGGAGATGCCGATTAGGGGCCTGATCCTTAAATCATTAAGATTACATTTCTATTTAAAACAAAGGGAAAATCCACAGAAACAGAGACTATGATTATTATGGCAAAGAACCATTCCAGTTTTTGAAACTGTACTCTCCTCTTACACACTCTTATACTCAGTTATCCTAACTACAATTCCTTGCTATAATTTGACATCTCGTATTGACAGTAAAGCTTTCCCATGTTGTATAGAACCATGGTTAGACCACACTTGGAGTACTTTGCACAGTTCTGGTCTCCATATTATAAAGAGGATATAGAGGCACTGGAGAAGGTGCAAATTCTTTTTTTTACCAGAATGATACCAGAACTGAGAGGTTATAACTATCAGGAGAGATTGAACAGACTGGGACTCTCTTCTATAGAAAAGAGAAGGCTGAGGGGTGATCAGACAGAGGTTTTTAAGATTTTGAAAGGGTTCATAGAAACATAGAAGATAGGAGCAGGAGTAGGCCATTCGGCCCCTCGAGCCTGCTCCGCCATTCAATGAGATCATGGCTGATCATCCAAATTCAGTACCCTGTCCCCGCTTTCTTCCCATATCCCTTGATCCCTTTAGCCTTAAGAAATATATCCAATTCCTTCTTGAATATATTTAATGAATTGGCCTCTACTGCCTTGTGTGGTAGAGAATTCCACAGGTTCACCACTCTCTGGGTGAAGAAATTCCTCCTTATCTCAGTCCTAAATGGCTTACCCCTTATCCTTAGACTGTGACCCCTGGTTCTGGACTCCCCGACCATCGGGACCATCCTTCCTGCATCTAGTCTGTCTAGTCCTGTTAGAATTTTATAAGTTTCAATGAGATCCCCTCTCATTCTTCTAAACTCTAGCGAGTATAAGCCCAAACGACCCAATCTCTCCTCATACGTCATTCCTGCCATCCCAGGTATCAGCCTGGTGAATCTTCGCTGCACTCCCTCCATGGCAAGAACATCCTTCCTCAGATAAGGCGACCAAAACTGCACACAATACTCAAGGTGTGGTCTCGATAGGGTAGATGTAGAGAAGATGTTTCCACTTGTGGGGGAGGCCAAAACTAGGGGCCACAAATATAAGATAGTCACTAATAAATCCAATAGGGAATTCAGGAGAAACTTCTTTACCCAGAGAGTGGTGAGAATGTGGAACTCGCTATCACAGGGAGTGGTTGAGGCAAATAGCATAGGTGCATTTACGGGCAAGCTAGATAAGCACATGAGGGAGAAAGGAATGGAAGGATATGCTGATGGGATTAGACGAAGAGGGGGGAGGAGGCTCGTGTGGAGCATAAACGCCAGCAAGGACCAGTTGAGCCAAATGGCCTGCTTCTGTGCTGTACATTCGATTGTAACGTCAAGTACAAGATCCGCTCCCCCGCCCTCCCCACCAGCAACAACCCCCACTTTCCACAAAAGAAAAATCGGAAAGCTGCAACAATCTATTTTTGTTCCAGCGAGCGGAAAATAAGGAAAGCAATTTCTTTTCCAGGTGCCTGGTTCGGCTGTCGATAAAGTCAGAGACTACGGGTTGAGGAACAGAGGACCGCCTCATTGGCCCGTCCACCGCACAGCTACCAAGATCAGTCTCCGAGAGATCGAAACTTGAATCAGCTGGCAAGGGACCGTTTTAGAAAAACACAAACATTTCGTCAGCAAGCTCTTGTAGTCTGAGGATTGATAAATGATGAGCATAATCGTGGGGCGTGCAGCTTTAAATACGTGCCTGTGTTTTTCTGTTAACTATCAATCATTGCTCTTTTATCCGTATTTAATCTCACCGCAGGGTCCTCCTCTAAACCAGCCACTTAAGGATAAATTAGGTTAAATGTTTAGAGACTTTGGGAAACTCTTTTTTTTGGAATTGCTCCAGAGAAAGAAGGGAAAGGAAAAGAAAAAAATAAAGAATGAAAGAACCAAAGGAAGGAAGAAAGGGAAGGAAGAACTTACATTCATATAGCGCCTTTCACAACCTCAGGACATCATCCCAAGTGCTTTAGAGCCAGTGAAGTACCTTTGAAGTGTAGTCACTGTTGCAATGTAGGAAATGTGGCAGCCAATTTGTACACAGCAAGCTCCCACAAACAGCAATGTGAAAATCACCAGATAAATTGTTTTTAATAATGTTGGTTCAGGGATAAATGTTGCCCCAGGACACTGAGGAGAACTGCCCTGTTCTTCTTTGGAATAGCGCATGGGATCTTTTACGTCCGCCTGAGAGGGCAGACGGGGCCTCAGTTTAACGTCTCAACCAAAAGACGGATAGGGTATCATGGAGTGTGATAGGGTCACATACGTGTACAGCATGAAGTTAAGGAGCGCTTTTAACTCTGTCCACTCGGTGAAAATCAGGCGGGCGGGCATCATTATCAGCAGAGGGACTCACCGCCACCGAAATCGCAGGCTGTGATTTTAATTTGCTCCTGAGCAGACGAGGACATCCAGAGGGGTCCTTTTTTTTTTAATGTGCAGTTTGGGATCCGATGATGTCATCAGGGCCCTGACTGCTCTCTTAACTTTGGGCCCGAGCTGGGGAAGCGATTGTGACCTTCTTGCCTTGCCAACCGAGTGGGAAGAACAGTCTGGGTCAGAAAAGACCCAAAATGGTAAGTCTTTTTTTTAAAACTTTTCTTGTGGGGTCAGGAGGAGCAGGAGTGTACCTCCAGGCCCCAGAAGGAAAAGTCTGAGCCTCCCCCGTCCCAGGCGTTCCCCCACACCTGCCCCCTCCCCAACTCTACCATCACTTTATCCCAGTGCCAGGGACCATTCCCTTGGTCTCGGCCAGCTTCTGCCATTCTGCTCCCGCCCTCCAGAGAGTTCCCACTTCCCAATTTCGCTGGTGTTGAGCGGCAAACTGATCAGGAGTGTGGGGGGAGGGGGCATGCAGGTAAGGCCTGGGAGGTAAAATTTCCCAGGATAGTTTGCCACCCACCTCAGCCCCTGTCCCTCCTGAGTTAAAATTGGGGCTATAGACAATGGCAAGATAAAGTAAGATGAGCACAATCAGGTACAATAAGGTTAAGAATAGATTGATAAATTGGATAGGTTGAGATAAGGAGGGTTAGAACATAATAAGAACATATGAAATAGGAGCAGGAGTAGGCCAATCGGCCCCTCGAGCCTGCTCCGCCATTCAATAAGATCATGGCTGATCTGATCCTAACCGCCAATCTACTATCACAGAACCATCTGCTGAATCTAACAGAATTAGACACACGAAATAGGAGCAGGATCAGGCTACACGGCCCCTGGGCCCGCTCCGCTACCCACAGGGCCATATCCGATCTGAACCTAGACTCATGTCCAAATTCCTGCCCGCTCCCCGTAACCCTTAATTCCCTTTACTTCTAGGAAACTGTCTATTTCTGTTTTAAATTTATGTAATGATGTAGCTTCTACAGCTTTTTGGGGCAGCATATTCCATGGACCTACCACCCTCTGAGTGAAGTAGTTCCTCCTCATCTCAGTTTTGAAAGAGCAGCCCCTTATTCTAAGACTATGCCCCCTAGTTCTAGTTTCACCCATCATCGGGAACATCCTCCCCGCATCCACCCGATCCAACCCCTTCACAATCTTATATGTTTCAATAAGATCGCCTCTCATTCTTCTGAACTCCAATGAGTAGAGTCCCAATCTACTCAACCTCTCCTCATATGTCCATCCCCTCATCCCCGGGATTAACCGAGTGAACCTTCTTTGTACTGACTCGAGAGCAAGTATGTCTTTTCTTAAGTATGGACACCAAAACTGTATGCAGTATTCCAGGTGTGGTCTCACCAATACCTTGTACAATTGAAGCAATACCTCCCTATTTTTATATTCTATCCCCCTAGCAATGAAAGCCAACATTCCATTGGCCTTCTTAATCACTTGCTGCACCTGCATACTAACCTTTTGAGTTTCGTGCACCAGGACCCCCAGATCCCTTTGTACTTCAGTACTTTCCAGTTTCTTGCCATTAAGATAATAACTTGCTCTACGACTTTTCCTGCCAAAGTGCATAACCTCACACTTTCCAGTATTGTATTCCATCTGCCAAATCTCTGCCCACTTACTTAGCCTGTCTATGTCCCCTTGCAGGTTTTTTATGTCCTCCTCACTCACTACTTTCCCTCCCATCTTAGTATCATCTGCAAACTTTGATATGTTACACTCGGTCCCCTCCTCCAAATCGTTAATATAGATTGTAAAGAGTTGGGGACCCAGCACTGACCCCTGCGGAACACCACTAGTTACTGATTGCCAGTCTGAGAATGAACCATTTATCCCAACTCTCTGCCATCTGTTAGATAGCCAATCCTCTATCCATGCCAGAATATTACCCCCAATCCC
Organism: Somniosus microcephalus; assembly: GCF_052327205.1. NCBI lineage: Eukaryota > Metazoa > Chordata > Chondrichthyes > Squaliformes > Somniosidae > Somniosus > Somniosus microcephalus. Next base: position 53,499,184 of record NC_141008.1, read on the forward strand.
GTGATTTTTTATCTTAAGCAATAATCTTTTGTGTGGCACCTTGTCAAATGCCTTTTGGAAGTCTAAATACACTACGTCCACTGGTTCCCCTTTATCCACCCAATATGTTACTTCCTCAAAGAACTCCAGCAAATTTGTCAAACATGACTTCCCCTTCATAAAACCATGCTGACTTTGTCCTATTAAATTATGATTATCCAAATGTCCTGTTACAGTCTCCTTAATAATGGACTCCAAAAATTTACCTACCACAGATGTTAGGCTAACCAGTCTATAGTTTCCAGCCTTCTGTCTACTGCCCTTTTTAAATAAGGGTGTTACATTAGCAGTTTTCCAGTCTGCCAGGACCTTTGCTGAGTCCAGGGAGTTTTGGAAAATTATTACCAATGCATCCACAATCCCTACCGCCACTTCCCTCAAGACCCTAGGATGTAAGCCATCAGGTCCAGGTGATTTATCCGCCTCGAGTCCCATTATTTTACCGAGTACCACTTCCTTAGTGATTTTGATCGAGTTTAGCTCCTCCCCCCCATAGCCCCCTGTTTGTCCAGTGTTGGGATATTCTTAGTGTCCTCTACTATAAAGACTGATGTAAAATATTCATTCAGTGTTTTTGCCATCTCCATATTTCCCACCGTTAATTTCCCGGTCTCATCCTCTAAGGGACCAACATTTACTTTAGCCGCCCTTTTTCTTTTTATATAACTATAAAAACTCTTACTATCTGTTTTTATATTTTTTGCTAATTTACTTTCATAATCTATGTTCCCTTTCTTAATCAATCTTTTTGTTATTTTTTGCTGTCTTTTAAAGTTTTCCCAATCCTCTATCCTCCCACTAGATTTGGCTACCTTATATGCCCTTGTTTTTAGTCGAATACTATCCTTAATTTCTTTATCTAAGGAAGGACTCGAGCAAACTTTGAATTGCTGGTCTGATTTACTTACCAAAGTCATTTATATCCTTCATTTAATTAGCAGCATTATCCCTTCGACATAAAAATTTCGGCTTGCTCCATTGTATAGATTCTTGTTCGTTTAGCACAGGCTTGCAAAGTGTTCCGGAATTAGACTCCATGATATTTGGCACATCGGTTTTTCTTTTGTTAATTGTATATACGCATTAAACACTGTTAAACTTGACTGAGAATTTAATGGAGATTAGAAACTGGGCAACTGTTTTTTTTCCAGAATCCGATGCTCACACTGTGCTTGAGTGACGTGCCAGGACAAACCCATGCAGAATATCTGCGAGGAGAGAGCACCAACTGAATTTACCAAACAGAAACCAATCTTGGTTTGCCATTTATCTCACTCAATCTGAAGTCTCCTTACTAATTAAGTTTTTTTTAAATAGAATAGTTTCTCTCTCAACTATTTTACAGCAGATTCTGCACACAGAAATTGTGACGTAATAAAACTCACTACGCACTTGGTTCGAGTATAAAGCAAGGCTTTAATCAACTTGTTTCAGAACATTGAGGTCTAGTTGTACTTCACTAGTTCCTTGTCTTACAAAATGTCCCTGGAAAGCTGGGCCCACGCCCGAGTATTTATACTCCTTGGACGGCGCCACCAGCTGGCCGTCCAGTGTTATTTCACGAGTCGTTTCTTCATGCTGATGAGATTTATAACACATTGTCCTGTCCAACGTGCAAACTTTGTTTTTAAGTCAATAATCTGCCCTTTGTACAGGTGCATGACACAAGGGTTAATAACTGCACTACTTGCAGTAATTGGTTTGCTGAATTAAACGTATTGTCGAGTTATTCTGCTGCACTCGCTTTGGAATGTTCAATATTAAATTCAGATTACAATAAATATTAATTTACATTCAGATTGAGATATGAAATACTGAACATTCGGCAAAGACCGAACACAATTTTAAACATAAATACAACAACAGGTAAAGCCTGAAATAGGTTAATTATCCTTCGTAAGAAACAACTTAGCAAGTCTCTGAATGGCAAATTCTGCATCAAATCTACCAGGTTCGTGATAACTCATTAATTTCCTTTCCCAGGCCCCAGGATAGAAGAGGGAAGCCAGTCAAGGACACCAATGGCAGAGTAACTTCAGCTGGAGGCCCTTATAAATCAGCGAGTAATAGGAAATGAGAAATAGAAGCAGGAGTAGGCCATTCGGCCCTTCGAGCCTGCTCTGCCATTCAATAACATCATGGCTGATCAACCTCAATTCCACCTTCCCGCACTATCCCCATATCGCTTGATTCCCTTTGTATCCAAAAATCTATCAATCTCAGTCTTGAATATCTCTCTCTCTCTTAGGCAGTCCCTCGGAACCGAGGATGACTTGCTTCCACATTAAAAATGAGATCGCAGGTGACTGATGGGTCCAATGCGGGACCTACAGTCTCTGTCACAGGTGGGGCAGATGGTGGTTGAAGGGGCGGGTGGGTGGGGTGCTTGGGTTGATGTGCGCTCCTTGCACTTGGCTTCCGCTTGCTCAAGGCGAAGAGACTCGAGGTGTTCGGTGCCTTCCCGGATGCTTCTCCTTCACTTTGTGCGGTCTTGGGCCAGGGATTCCCAGGTGACGGTGGGGATGTTACACTTTTTCAAGGAGGCTTTGAGGGTGTCCTTGAAGCGTTTCCTCTGCCCACCTGGGGCTCTCTTGCCGTGCCGGAACTCCGAGTAGAGCGCTTGCTTTGGGAGTCTTGTATCGGGCATGCGGACAATGTGACCCGTCCATCGGAGCTGATTGAGCGTGGTCAGAGCTTCGATGCTGGGGATGTTGGCCTGAGCAAGAACACTGACGTCGGTGCGTCTATCCTGCCAATAGATTTGCAGTATCTTGCAGAGGCAGCATTGGTGGTACCTCTCCAGTGCTTTGAGGTGCCTGCTGTACATGGTCCATGTCTCTGAGGCATACAGCAGGGCAGGTATCACTGCTGCCCTGTAGACCATGAGCTTAGTGCCGGGTTTGAGGTCCTGGTCTTCAAACACTCTCTTCCTCGGGCGACCGAAGGCTGCACTGGTACACTGAAGGTGGTGTTGGACTTCGTCGTCGACGTCTGCCCTTGTTGACAGTAGGCTCCCCAGATATGGAAAGTGGTCCACGTTGTCCAAGGCCTTGTCATGGATTTTGATAATCGGGGGGCTGCACTGTGTGGTGGGGGCAGGTTGGTAGAGGACATCCGTAAGACAAAGGTCCTCTACCAACCTGCCCCCGCCACACAGTGCTGCTTGAATATACTCAACAACTGAGCATCCACAGCCCTCTGGGGCAGAGAATTCCAAAGATTCACAACCCTCTGAGTGAAGAAATTTCTCCACATCTCTGTCCTAAATGGCCAACCCCTTGTTCTAGACTCTCCAGCCAGGGGAAACATCCACCCAGCATCTACCCTGTCAAGCCCCTTAAGAATTTTTATGTTTCAATGAGATCACCTCTCATTCTTCTAAACGCTAGGGAATATAGGCCTAGTCTCCTCAATGGCCACTACAACACAGATAAAGTTGGGCAAGGTTACAGATCCTCTCTCAATTGAATGATCTAGTTCCTGACAGCCCTGAACTGATCTACTACAACCTCCATTTATATATAGAATTACATAGAATATACAACACAGAAACAGGCCATCCGGTCCAACTGGTCCACATGAGCCTCCTCCCACCCTACTCCATCAAACCCCATCAACATATCCTTCCATTCCTTTCTCCCTCGTGTACTTATCTAGCTTCCCTTTAAATGCATTTATGTTATTCGCCTCAACCACTCCCTGTGGTAGCGAGTTCCACAGTCTCACCACTCTCTGGGTAAAAACGTTTCTCCTGAATTCTTTATTGGATTTATTAGTGACCTATCATATATTTATGGCTGGAAACACTCAGCAGGCTAGGCAGCATCCGTGGAGAGAGAAACAGAGTTAACGGTTCAGGTCTGTGACCCTTCGTCAGAACTGGAAAAAATTAGAGATGTAACAGGTTTTAAGCAGGTGCAGAGGCAGGGAAATGGCGGGGGCGGGGAGGAAGGAACTAAAGGGACGGTCTGTGCTAGAATGGAAGGCGGGAGAGATTAAATATTGCAAATGGGGATAGCAGAATCATCAATAGCTGCCGCCTGAAAAAATGGGGACAGGGGTTATAGTCTGAAATTGTTTAACACAATGTTGAGTCCAGAAGGCTGTAAGGGGCCTAATCGAAAGATGAGGTGCTGTTCCTTGAGCTTACGTTGAGCTTCATTGGTGAGAGTGGGAGTGGAGCGGAGCATTAAAGTGACAAGTGACCAGAAGCTCGGGGTCGCCCTTACAGACTGAACGGAGGTGTTCTGCAAAGCGGTCACCCAATCTGCGTTTGGTCTCCCCAATGTAGAGGAGACCGCATCGTGAGCAGCGAATACAGTATATTAAATTGTTTCACCTGGAAGGGGTGTTTGGGGCCCTGGACAGTGGGAAGGGAGGAAGTAAAAGGGCAGGTGTTGCATCTCCTGCGCTTGCACGGGAAGGTGCCATGGGGAGGGGAGGGGAGGGGCTGTTGGGTGTGATTGAGGAGTGGACCAGGGTGTTGCGGAGGGAGCAGTCTGACGAAGGGTCACAGACCTGAAACGTTAAGTCTGTTTCTCTCTCCATGGATGCTGCCTGGCCTGCTGAGTGTTTCCAGCATTTTCTGTTGTTATTTCAGATTTCCAGCATCCGCAGTATTTTGCGATTATATATTTATGGCTCTTAGTTTTGGACTCTCCCACAAGTGGAAACATCTCGTCCCAACGTGCTTCACAGAAACCATATGGGGAAGGTACTGAACCAAGAAGGAGAGATTACAAAGGATTGGCTGAAGAAATGGGATTTAATGAGGTTTCTAAAGGGAGAGGGGGGGAACTGTACTGGTGAGAAATCTACTGTTGCGAGGTTCCGAAAAATATCCCTAGGAATACAACATGCTGCATGTGTTCCAGCTGGAATTTCACAACAACACCACTTTCATTTATATAGCGCCTTTAATGTAGCAAAACGTCCTAAGGCGCTTAACAAGAGCATTGTCAATAAAAAGTGTTGACACTAAGCCACAGATGACAACATCAGGGCAGATGACTATAAGCTTGGTCAAAGAGGTAGGTTTTAAGGAGCATCTTAAAGGAGAAGCGAGGTAGAGAGATTGAACAGTAGTCCAGTCCTTTTACTATCTGGAGGACATGCTGAACAGCTGTGCAAGTGGATTCTAGATTGGGAGCCCTGACTAGATCATCTAGATAGTGGTACAGATGGAGATGCTGCAAGCTGACTTTACCTTATACTGGCAACTGCCCTCTGGAGTTGAATCTGAGGAACTATGAATGGCGCTCCTGAATTGCAACTTGGAAGTACGGATCTCTCAGGTCTATGGAAACGATTACGTGACTCATATATCATACTGGAAGCGGCCTGATGTATTCCCCCTTCCCCCAAACGCCCTAAGCAACCTGCTTCGATCACTCCAAATTGCCACAACTGTGACTCACCCAAAGTGATGATAAATCTTGGGAAAATATTAGTCTGTAAGAGATTTTCAAGGGCTCTATTTTAAGATCAGGATCTCTGGATCTGACACATCATACATTTGACCATCTCCCATATTAAAGGCTTCCATATATTTGGGTTGGTTCCCAGAAACCTTCTGCTGGGACATCCTCCTGGTCTTTTATTCCACTTGGAAGTCCTGCTCCTCTACAGTGGAAGTCTCAACAGTGGCCACTGTCTGGGGTGGCATGGGTGCCCTCCCACAGGGGAAGCATTCCACTGATGGATTCAACCAGAGTGTGAAGAGATATGCCCAAAGAGATGATTTTGTCATGGGAGGTTTCTGTCCATTGGCTGGAGAAGATCAAAAATGGGAGACTAATGGGTCCAAATACTTATTGGACCAGGTCCTCACTTAACAAATCCAGTGGAAAGGGTGATTAAATACAGGAGGGAGCCAGTGGCGATGTCCACGCACATTGTAATAGTGAGGTGAGAGAGGAATGACGTCTTCCCTCAATCTATGACAGGAAAGAGTCTAGATTCCTGAAGATCCCAAGGGTATTTGGAGCCAAGGGGGACCATCATCTCAGTAGGGATTGGAAGATTTGGGGGGGGGGGCGGGAGGTATCATTCTCACATGCTATGGGGAGTCTCCCTGGGTGCAAATACTTAAACACTCACCAGAGTTTACACCTTGTTGGAGCCAGGTTGATACAGCTGGCATGTACCAGGCTCAGCACGATGATTCCACCTTTGTTTATTCTTGGTTACACAGGCCTTTGGTCCAGAGGGGGTATATATCCAGGGTAACAGATGGCTGAAAGTGACTTCCAATATAGCAACTCAATATTGTGCGACAGCAAGATTCAAATTTACATTGGATGCATACTCAAAAACGAATTGCCTCTAATTTGTTAATCTTACTCGCATAAGCAACATAATGGTTGGTTAGGGAAAATGAAAAAATGTCACACAATCAGGTAGTAGGGGGCACTCTTCTGATGATGGGCTGTTCTTCTGATGATGGGCTGTGGCGCATTGTTAGGGCAGCATTACTCTGCTTTACCTGACTTGGGAGTCCTCGAGACAGGTACTGGCTCCTTGAACAGGACCGATATCCCACACCTTGCTAAATATAAAATTCGGCGAAGAAAAATACTTTTAAAACTTTTTCATTCTACAGTTTTTTTTTCCTCCACTGGTGCTGTTTAACATTTGTTGTGCCATCCCATCACGGATTGTTTGCATTGCATGAAGTTTAATTTAGTGTGAAATCACAGAACAGTTAGGACCTTGTCAAGCTCTCAATAATACAACTGAACTAGCCCCCTGCGCGGTTCAAAGATGAGAACACGGTTTACCTTCAACTCAAGTTGTATTTTTCTGGCTGCTCCCAGCCCACATGTGGTTGCTGCAAATAGAGTTGAATCTGTGCTTTGTTTAGGGTTGCCAACCCTCCAGGATTGGCCTGGAGTCGCCAGGAATTGAAGATTAATCTCCAAGACACCGCTGCGAGCAATCCAGGAGAAAGGGCATTAAAAATAATTGCGTGTTTTTTTTTCATTTTCATCAAACGCCTCTGTTTATTAGTTATAAAAATATTGGAGATGGGAAAAAGAGGCTGTTGGGCTGACAGTCAAGAATCATCCATTTGGGGAATGAAGAGTCTTCACACTTTCCAATCACTGAGGGAAGGCAGTGCATCAGGAGGATGGCCGTGTTGGGCGACCAATGGCGGGAGCGTGGGGGCGGGGCGGTTGGAGACAGGAGGTCATGTGACACCACCTCCAGGAATGCATCCAACCAGAGTTGGCAACCCTGCTTTGTTCCTTACACCCATCAAACTAAAACAAACTGGAACTTACCAATTAATCCCACACCCCTGCTTTTTCCTCATAGCCCTGTGAATTTTTTTCCCTTCAAGTATTTATCCAATTCTCTTCTGAAGGTTACTATTGAATCTGCTTCCACCGCCCTTTCAGGCAGCGCGTTCCAGATGTTTTCCTCATGTCGCCTCTGATTCTTTTGGTAATCACCTCTAATGAGAACAATCCCAGCTTCTTCAGTCTCTCCACATAACTGAAGTCCCTGGTACCATTCTGGTAAATCTCCTCTGCACCCTTTCTGAGGCCTTGACATCCTTCCCAAAGTGTGGTGCCCAGAATTGAACACAATACTCCAGCTGAGGCCTAACCAGTGTTTTATAAAGTTTTAGCTTGCAGATACATATTGTCCAGCTTCACACTCGGGCAAGGTAGAGGAAAGGCAAAGGATACTTGTGGGAACAGGACCTCTTCAGGAGAGGTCTGGGTCAACAGAGGGGAGAAAAATAAGCCAGGTCAGTACATCCTGACCAGACAGCTACACAAGACATCAAGTCTCAAGTTGGAAAGGGGAAAGGATAAGGAAAAACAAAAAAACAGGGGAGGGAGCTTGCTTCTGCACCTTCAGGTGAGTCAACCAAGGCCAACCTCCACCTCTGAAGGCTGGACCTGGACCATCCCACCTACTTAGCAGCTGATTGGAGAGGCTCTCCCAAGGACAACAGTGAGGAGCTGAACCATACAAGCCAAGAAGGTCCGATCCTCAGTCTATGTTGAGTTAGATGATAAACAGAGGGATGGATTGGGAGAGAAAGAAGGATTCCAATCCCATATTACTATCCAGCGTGTACAGGTGTCCAGTGAAGACAGGATAGGGCTTAGCCGTATAGTAGAATAGCTTGCTGACATTCATCGGCATGGCAACAGAATGAAGAAAGGGCACTTGGCTGAAGAACTGGAGGACAACTGCCAGACATAGCAGGGAGCAGCAGGAGGGAGAGAAAACGGGGGGTGGGGGTGCGGTGGTCAGGGATAAGAACATAATAAGAACATAAGAAATAGGAGCAGGAGTAGGCCAATCGGCCCCTCGAGCCTGCTCCGCCATTCAATAAGATCATGGCTGATCTGATCCTAACCGCCAATCTACTATCACAGAACCATCTGCTGAATCTAACAGAATTAGACACACGACATAGGAGCAGGATCAGGCTACACGGCCCCTGGGCCCGCTCCGCTACCCACAGGGCCATGTCCGATCCGAACCTAGACTCATGTCCAAATTCCTGCCCGCTCCCCGTAACCCTTAATTCCCTTTACTTCTAGGAAACTGTCTATTTCTGTTTTAAATTTATGTAATGATGTAGCTTCTACAGTTTTTTGGGGCAGCATATTCCATGGACCTACCACCCTCTGAGTGAAGTAGTTCCTCCTCATCTCAGTTTTGAAAGAGCAGCCCCTTATTCTAAGACTATGCCCCCTAGTTCTAGTTTCACCCATCATCGGGAACATCCTCCCCGCATCCACCCGATCCAACCCCTTCACAATCTTATATGTTTCAATAAGATCGCCTCTCATTCTTCTGAACTCCAATGAGTAGAGTCCCAATCTACTCAACCTCTCCTCATATGTCCATCCCCTCATCCCCGGGATTAACTGAGTGAACCTTCTTTGTACTGACTCGAGAGCAAGTATGTCTTTTCTTAAGTATGGACACCAAAACTGTATGCAGTATTCCAGGTGTGGTCTCACCAATACCTTGTACAATTGAAGCAATACCTCCCTATTTTTATATTCTATCCCCCCATGGGGAGGTTGGGGGTGGGGTGAACGTAAGAGGTTTGGAGAAAAGCAAAACACGAGCGCAGAGGAGCAAATCTTCATCAATGAAAATCCACTGAAAACCACAAGGGGACTACATATTATAAACTCGGAGCTGATTAGATGGCCGACATACGCTTCGTTCCCCAGGTGAAATAGAAAGATGCACTCACAACATTATTCAATTACCCGCTGAGCAGAGAGAGAAAAAAAACCATGAATGCATCAAGGTAAACGTGACGCTCCGATCGGGAAATTATGCAGCAGCCCGTTGGTGCTCTGGGCTCCGACCAGCTCGGTGACTATCTGGATCCAAACCCCCCCACTGCGGTTCTCAAAGGGCAACGGCGATGCAAATTGGAAGGAGTTAGAGCAATATCAGAGTTCTTAGTAAGGTCACGCTTTGTCTGTCTTAATTGCTGTTTTGGAAAGGATGGAGTGCTGGGTAGTAGGCAGGGACTGCAAACTCACGAATGTTTGAGTAATTTACTTCCCATTTTGTGAAATTACTCATTAAAATTTGCATCCAGGGAATACTGGATTCTGAGTTTCGCTAATGAGCAAAGATATAAGGAACAGGGGCTGCATGAAATATGTATAAGTGCTGCTCTTAACCACTCTCTTTGGTGCACTGTGGGGATGGAAAGGCTGGCTGCAGCATCTATTCCAAGTTTCCCAGAGGAGGAATCCATGGGATGCTTCCTTCTCTTATATGTCTGCATGTCTGGGATTGGAAATATCCCTGAGACCGCACGGGTCCAGTCCGCTCTTCATTAGGATGAAGGTTTCGGTTCGGCTCGGCTCAGCGGGCAGCACTCTCGCCTCTGAGTCAGAAGGTCGTGGGTTCAAGTCCCACTCCAGAGACTCGAGCACAAAATCCAGGCTGACTCTCTCAATGCAGTGCTGAGGGAGTGCAGCACTGTTGGAGGTGTCGTCTTTCGCATGAGACGTTAAACCGAGGCCCCGTCTGCTCTCTCAGGTGGACGTAAAAGATTCCATGGCACAATTTTGAAGAACAGCAGGGGAGTTATCCCCAGTGTCCTGGCCAATATTTATCCCTCAATCAACATCACTAAAAAAATTATCTGGTTATCATCACATTGCTGTTTGTGGGAGCTTGCTGTGTGCAAAGTGGCTGCCGCGTTTCCTACATTACACTACACGTCAAAAGTACTTCATTGGCTGTAAAGCGCTTTGGGACATCCTGAGGTTATGAAAGGCGCTATATAAATGCAAGTCTTTCTTCTTTCCTCTCTCTCTCCCCACCCCTCGATCTGTTTCTGCACTCCACTCCAACCTCCGACATCCTCTCAACAACAGTGGAGGCTTGGTCTCCACCGGGAATCTTGCTCACTTTGTCTGCTTTCCCAGTTAATCATTAAACAATGAGAGCCCTATATGCCGTACTTACACAACCCATTACAGCCTCACTACAACAGCACAGGAGACAGATAGAAATAAAATTTAACTGCCCGGTGTTAAAAGACACACATGCACCTAATCTAAATCAGCTTTCCCAGATGCCGGTGTCCTTTTTTTTACATGGTGCACTGTTTCCCTTTAGCTTTTCCTCAAGTCTTCTAACATTTTATTGTACGTACCTCAAAAATAAAGGAGCATGAAATGTGGAGCCAATTAAACAAATACAGTACAACAATTGGTTAAATGTGTCGCCCAAATGTTTACTCAGCCCTTAATATCAATCAAACACTTAAATTCTGGCGGCAGAAGTTTGGAAACTGGGCAGAAAACAAAAGCAATCTAAAAGCCCTGTTGATTCCCTATTCTTTGCACCCCCTCCCCTCCCCATAAAGCCCTGGAATCTCTCATACGACTGGACCCATTGCTCGGACAACAGTAATAGGGCTACGATCAAACTGGATTTCAGCCATGCCTGCCGACATGTTTCTGTTGCCCAGTGAATTGTGGGGTCAACTGAGCAACATAAGTGCATCTTACCTCAGAGCAGACCGACGTACACACAAACACCCTCCCCCCAGCCCCCACAACACACTCATTTTCAACGGGACAACTGATATAAGCCACCCAAGTGACCTGATCGCCAAACTACAACTGTTTGTAGACATTTTTTCCCCCCAATTTAAATCAACTATGCAAACCTCACCCAACATACTAGGACATCTTTAATGGGAGGATAGAAATACAGGCCCCAACTTGTGGAATTTTCCACCCTGCTGTGGTTGGGTTTCCGCGTTACAAATCATTAGAAAAACTTGCATTTATATAGCGCCTTTCACAACCTTGGGTGTCCCGAAGCGCTTTACAGCCAATGAAGTACTTTTTTGAAGCGTAGTCACTGTTGTAATGTAGGAAGAATGCTTTTATAGGAACATAGGAACAGGAGTCGGCCATTTAGCCCCTCGAGCCTGTTCCGCCATTCAATGAGATCATGGGTGATCTGTGGCCTAACTCCATATACCCGCCTTTAGCCCATATCCCTTAATACCTTTGGTAACAAAAATCTATCAATCTCAGGTTTAAAATTAACAATTGATCGAGCATCAACTGCCGTTTGCGGAAGGGAGTTCCAAACTTCTACCACTCTGTGTGTAGAAGTGTTTCCTAACTTCACTCCTGAAAGGTCTGGCTCTAATTTTAGACTATGCCCCCTAATCCTCGACTCCCCAACCAGCGGAAATAGTTTCTCTCTATCTACCCTATCAGTTCCTCTTAATATCTCAAAAACTTCAATTCGATTTGAATTGAAATGTCCTTATTCATGACTACAAGACAGTAACTCCAACGAATTCAGTGCATATTTACCTCCCCTGCCTCACCTCCAACTCACTCCACCCGCCCCTTCCCCTCCCCATTAAATCCATGTTAAGTGAGCTTCTCCATGTTGGGAGGGGGTACTCAGCATCTCCTGCTCTGTCCAGGGGGACCAGCCCATGGATTACATCAGTGCAGCTCCCTGATCAACCTGGGAGGCAGAGCGAAAGGGGCATTTTGACCAACACTTGCACAACTGCAAAATGGAAGGCTAGACTATACAACAACAACTTGTATTTATATAGCACCTTTAACCTAGTAAAACGTCCCAAAGTGCTTCACAGGAGCATTATCAAACAAAATTTGACACACAGAATCATACAGGAGGCCGCCATTCGGGCCGTCGAGCCCGTGCCGGCTCTCTGCAAGAGCACTGCAGCTAGTCCCACTCCCCCGCCCTTTCCAAGTACCGAGCCACATAAGGAGATATTAGGACAGGTGACCAAAAACATGGTGGAAGAGGTAGGTTTTGAGGAGTGTCTCAAAGGAGGAGAGGTGGAGAGGCGGAGCGGTTTAGGGTGGGAATTTCAGAGCACAGGGCCGAGACAGCTGAAGGCACGGCCGCCAATGGTGGAGCAATTAAAATACAGGAGAGAAATGAGCTGTTCCAGCCTGTGAGGCTTCACTGGTGGCAACCGTAGGCCAAAGTTGGATAAGAGATGCTGGCCGTAACAAAAATACTAGTCAAGATTAGAAATGGAACTCTGCTCGTCCGTTTGGAAATTCAGCACAAATAGATCAAAAATGATCACTGTTTTTACAGATTTAATAGGAAATCTCACCATCAGTAACATTCGTAAAAAAAAATGATATAGATCCTGGACAGCTGCCGGTGATTTACAAGGTAATAATCCAGTTGAGAATATCGAACTGTTAGGAGTTTGAGTAGATTACATTCAGCATTTGAAGCCCAAGATGAAATGACTGTTTGTTTGTTGGCGCTGAAGTGTCTACCAGACACAGACCAGTGTCTTAACTGCAGATTATTCAGGAACTTTATCCTAGGGCTAATCAAATTAAACAAGGCCAAAATAATAATTAGGTATGCGGGTTAGGTAAGGAAGGTATGAATGGAAATTTGTCATGTTCTTCTATGTACCATTGCATCTTTGAAATGACTTGACTGACAGGTCTCTACGTTCTTTAGCCAATCCTTCCCTTTTACTCAACCTTGATGGTACCCTGCACTCAGAACCTTGGCCCTTTATCTAGGCTTCTCAAAAAATAATTGTAACTGACTGTGCCATTCTGCAGTAAGAAAGAAGAATTTGCATTTATATAGCGCCTTTAACGATCTCAGGACATCCCACAGCACTTCACAACCAATGAAGTGCTTTTTGTAGTGTAGTCACTGTTGTAACGTAGGGAAATGTGGCAGCCAATTTGTGCACAGCAAGCTCCCGCAAACAGTCATGAGGTAAATGACCAGATCTGTTTTAATTATGTTGGTTGATGGACACCAGGAGATCTCTCCCCTGCTCGTTTTCGAATAGTGCCGTGGGATCGTTTACATTCACTCGAGAGGGTTAATGTCTCATCGGAAAGACGGCATCTTTGACAGTGCGGCACTCCCTCACTACTGCACCGAAGTGTCAGCCTAGATTGTGTGCTCAAGTCTCTGGAGTGGGGTTTGAACCCATGACCTTTTGAGTCAGAGTGCTATTATGACAAAGGTGACAACAAACCAGCAATTTTACTCTCCATTTCCAACAAGCCAAAAACAAACAGATAACTCACAAAGCAAGAAAAGCCTAGAGGCATTGACTGTGATTCTTATACTCAATCAGAGATTAATCCTGGAGGCACCGAGTATAGTTGCTACACTCCATCCCGGACGGAGACCATGTGCTGGAGGCACTGGCTGGGGTTTGGACTCTGGGGAGCATGTCTTGTAGGTGGAGCTGCGGTTTCTAAGATTCCTATTACATGACCGTACATCCTAACATTCGGATTTGTTATTCTCTTTTTGTCAAAAGTCATCAATTTCCAGTTGAAACCCTTTCTAGGAATGGGATCATCCTGTTAATACTCTCCGAAAAACATCAATGGACAATTAATAATTCAGTTCCAGCTGGTAAAAAATCATTAAAGGCTTCAAATTGTGAATCAACTCCACTTTAGTGTAACCACGTGTTGAGGTACGCTGAGCACCAACACCTTTGCTCTGTCTTATCTGCCACTCTCTTTTGCTCGTTTAAAATAAGCTGATGCCTGTTTTTTTGGGCAGGGTTGCGGGAGCATTGCATGTCATCAATGAGTTGGCCGAGGTTGGAGGTAGCCTCTGGCGGTACAATCAGAGCGAGATGGAAACATTCCTCGGACTTTTATTAGTGACAGACTCCCTCTTTTTGCAGTCGCTGCTGGTGTGGGTGAATGACAGAAATTTGAATAATTGATCAATTTGCGCCCGCGGTGACGGGAAATGTGGAAATGTGCGAGTTGGCCACTTAGATCCTATTTCACTGACGGCTGCACATACCATCGCAGTTAACAAAAACAAAACCTGTAAGTTATTATTTGGGTCGTGATTTATTGGCTGGGCAGCTGAGAATGCACATACAGAAAATGTAATTGGAACATTTGAAGTGGCATTTAAAGACAATACGCCAGTGATATGGCTTTGCTGATGGCCAGTTGGAGGATACACCGTTTTATCATCAAGGTATGACAGGAACATGAAATAAATACGACACTCACAGGAAGCTCGTGCTAAACTCAAGACATTTTATATGTAAAATTGCTAATTTTGACAAATATTTCTCCCAGCACCACAGACTGTTCCTAACTGCGAGGACGGCCTGACAATCTAACACCACTCTCCTCCAACTTTGCTTTCCTCCTTGCACAGCAGCTCCCAGCCCTTGGCTCGCTATGTCTCCACGCCTGGGAGTATGGCCGAGACTGAAACCTGGTCAAATGGAGCATCGTGCAGGAAGCGGTGACTCTGGACCAATGGTATCCAAAGCTCTCCGACCCCTGGGGCTTTTCCTTGTGTCCTGTCTGGGTCTGTTGTAGATTAACTGATAAAGAGATCGGTCGCTATGGTTAGGCAACAACCTCACTACGGTTGTATCGCGCGAACACCAGGATGGTAGAAGGCAAACTAGATGGGCCTTGGGTCTTTTTTCATCTAGCAGTTCCTATGTTCCTTGGGATGCCACAAAGACTTTGGTGAAGTAGAACAGTGGCTGCAGGAATTTTTCCTACTCTGTCCACCTAAACAGGAAACAATCCGGAACCAAGGTACAATTTGAGACTGATAGAAAGAGAAATGTGAGCGCTAGGGTGAAGTACTGGTGGATGAGGTCCGTCACTGGGGGTGGTAACAGTGGGAATACTCTGAAGGGGTGAATGAGCAGTCAATGGAGAAGGAATCTTACAGAGATACATAAAGAGGATAAAAAAAGATACATCCTGAACACAACTTCAAACTAAACTGTTAACACTAGGGCAAAAGGTCACAGCTAAAAAAGAAAAGCAGAAGGCAAATTTAGGATTGATGTTTGGAAGTTCTTTTTAACACAAAAATTGGTCGATGTGTGGAATGGACTTCCAGATAAGAAAGTGGAAGAAAAACACTAGAATCATTTAACAGTTAGATGTTGTGACCAGAGGACTACTTCTGGATGGAGGAGCTAAGAGAAATAGGCTCGATATTAGGCGGTTCTTCCTTTCCCAGTGAGTAGTGAGCCTCTGGAATACATTGCTGGCTGGTGAGGTGGGTGCTGACTCTCTGTATATCTTCAACAGGGAGCTGTGATGGTCGAGCCATCGTGGTGTGGACAGGCTTGATGGACAAGCAGCATTTTCACTGCCAGTCATTTTCATATGTTCGTATGAATTGAATGGCCTTCCTCATGTGATATCTGAGACGGCAACTCCGACAGTGCAGCGCTCCCTCAGTACTGCCCCTCCAACAGTGCAGCACTCCCTCAGTACTGCCCCGACAGTGCACCGCTCCCTCAGTACTGCCCCTCCGACAGTGCACCGCTCCCTCAGTACTGCCCCGACAGTGCACCGCTCCTTCAGTACTGCCCCTCCAACAGTGCAGCACAACCTCAGTACTACCTCTCTGACTGTGCAGCGCTCCCTCAGTACTGCCCCTCCGACAGTGCAGCACAACCTCAGTACTGCCTGACTGTGCAGCGCTCCCTCAGTACTGCCCCTCCGACAGTGCAGCGCTACCTCAGTATTGCCCCTCCGACAGTGCAGCGCTCCTTCAGTATTGCCCCCTCTGACAGTGCAGCACTCCCTCAGTACTGCCCTCCGACAGTGCAGCGCTCCCTCAGTACTGCTCCGACAGTGCAGCGCTCCTTCAGTATTGCCCCGACAGTGCACCGCTCCCTCAGTACTGCCCTCCAACAGTGCACCGCTCCCTCAGTACTGCCCTCCAACAGTGCAGCACTCCCTCAGTACTGCATCGGAGTGTCAGCCTGGATTACGTGCTCAAATCTCTGGAGTGGGACTTGAACCTACAACCTTCTGACTCGGAGGTGAGAGTGCTACCCACTGAGCCCCAGCTGACAACTAACCACCAATTTCCAACTAGCCAAAAGAAAGCAGAAAAACTAAAAAAGAAAAGGATTATTTTTGATGCTTTCACGTAGCTGAATATTATTCAATTGTCGATTGATTCTGGTGTAACAACCCAATTTACAAAGTAGTGGATTGCTGCCAGTCCAACAAGCCAGTGACATTTATTTCCTATTCTACTCCAGTACTAAGGTTCCTGTTAACCTTTTGCTCTCAACAGGCGCTTGACATCAAACAGAATTTCTGCATCACTAAAACTGACCAGAAGTCTATTTATTCTTTAAATGCCATCTCTCGCTCACTTTACCCCTTTCAATATTTTACCGATACTACTATGGGCAGAGCCCTCGGAAAATTCTCTCTCGTTCTTCCCGAGTTCCAAATACCTCGTCCTACACCGACTTCCTCCTCCCTCCCTGGAAGATGTCAGCCGTGGCTCAGTGGGCAGCACTCTTGCCTCTGAGTCAGAAAGTTGTGGGTTCAAGTCCCACTCTAGAGACTTGAGCACAGAATCCAGGCTGACGCTCCAGTGTAGTGCTGAGGGGGTGCAGCACTGTTTGGAGGCGTCGTCTTTTGCATGAGACATTAAACCAAGTCTGCTCTCTCAGGTGGACGTAAAAGATCCCACGGCTCTATTTCAAAGAAAAGCTGGGGAGTTCTCCCCGGTGTCCTGGGCCAATATAAATCCATCAATCTTCTCTTCTTAGTCTTAGGCAGTCCCTCGGAACCGAGGATGACTTGCTTCCACATTAAAAATGAGCTCTCGGGTGACTGATGAGTCCAATGCGGGACCTACAGTCTCTGTCACAGGTGGGGCAGACGGTGGTTGAAGGGGCGGGTGGGTGGGGTGCTTGGGTTGACGTGCGCTCCTTGCGCTTGGCTTCCGCTTGCTCCCGGCGAAGAGACTCCAGGTGTTCGGCGCCTTCCCGGATGCTTCTCCTCCACTTTGTGCGGTCTTGGGCCAGGGGTTCCCAGGTGTCGGTGGGGATGTTACACTTTTTCAAGGAGGTTTTGGGGGTGTCCTTGAAGCGTTTCCTCTGCCCACCTAGGACACTCTTGCCGTGCCGGATCTCTGAGTAGAGCACTTGTTTTGGGAGTCTCGTATCAGGCATGCGGACAATGTGACCCGTCCATCGGAGCTGATCGAGCGTGGTCAAAGCTTCGATGCTGGGGATGTTGGCCTGAGCAAAAACACTGACGTTGGTGCGCCTATCCTACCAGTGGATTTGCAGAATCTTGCGGAGGCAGCGTTGGTGGTACCTCTCCAGTGCTTTGAGGTGCCTGCTGTACATGGTCCATCAACATAACAAAAACAGATTATCTGGTCATTATGTTATAACTGTTTGTGGGAGCTTGCTGTGTGCAAATTGGCTGCCACGTTTTCCCACATTACAACAGTGACTACACTTCAAAAGTACTTAATTGGCTGTAAAGCGCTTTGGGACGTTCTGAGGTTGTGAAAGGAGCAGTATAAATGCAAGTGTTTGTTTTTGCATCATATATCAGTATTGAAATCATCGCATCATCTCCTACAACTCATTCTTTCCCCAGAGCCTCAAAACTGTGGAGCTGCTGAGCTCCCTCAGTCTTCCTTCCATCCCACAATCATCAAGGCCTTTAAACTGCCAGCTCGTCACCACCACTTCCTGATTTACCTCATCCCTTTCACTCGCTTTAACCCTGATGGTGCCTTGCACCAAGCCCTCCATCTAGGTTTCTCAAATAGGAAATAATGAGTGTGCGTGCGTGTGCGTGCGTGTGCACATGTGTGCATGCGTGCGTGCGCGTGCGTGTGCGCGCGCCGATCTCCAGACATTTTTGCACAACAGCAAAATACAAGAGCGGATGCTGGAAATCTGAAATAAAAACAGAAAATGCTGGAAATGCATGATTTCAGAACTGATGAAAGGTCATCAACCTGAAACGTTAACTTTGTTTCTCTCTCCACAGATGCTGCCTGACCCGCTGTTTTTATTTCAGATTTACTCCATCCGTAGTATTTTGCTTTTGCGAAGGAATAGAAGGATATGATGATAGGGTGAGATGAAGTAGGGTGGGAGGAGGCGCGTGTGGACCAGCTGGGCGGAATGGCCTGTTTCTGTGCTGTAAATTCCATGTAATTATATGTAACACGTTATCTCTTGGCCAGAAATTATCCAGGTAACCAGATTAATCTAATGATATACAATGGGTAAAAGGGTGTTCTCTCTCTCCTCCTTTAAGTCGTTCCTTAAAACCTACCGCTTCAACCAAGCTTTTGGTCACCTGTCCCAATATCTTCTTATGTGGCTCGGTGTCAAATATTTGTCTGACTACGCTCCTGTGAAGCGCCTTGGGATGTTTTACTACACTAAAGGCGCTATATAAATGCAAGTTGCTGCTGTTGACAGCCCGTGCATCACGTGGTCCTCATACTAGACCTGTACACAACATCTGAATGAAATTTGTGCATGAGATGTGCTTCAGGGAAGAAAATTCAGGTCCCAATGACGGGGCGCGGTTCTTTTTTGAGGCAGAAAATCCACAGGACCTTGCTGAATAAATTGAAATGCTGCAGTGCCCGCCGTCTGACACTAGAGGGAGATCTGCTGTCAACCCTCACTCGTGCACTGGTCCCAAGGTTCACAGGACACCAGAGGTGCAAAATGACATTTTGGTGGGTTTGCTATTCTACAGGAGTGTTGCAGTGCCATTAGTACATTTGCATTCTGCTCTGCACAGTGTCCTCTGGCAACAACACAAAAAAAAATCACTTATTTAAAACTACTCCAAGAACTAAATTTGCAAAATAATAACTGTAATAACCTTATGCCATTTAAACAGACAACCACAGCATAATCTGATAAAAACATAAGGTTAGAATTCATAGTCATTTCTATATAATTAAAGTTAATTATAGATTACTAAGTGTTGACTCAGACACCTGCCCATCTCTGCATAAGTGAGACCGACTTCCAGCAGTGTAGACATCCTCAGCAAACTTCAGTTGATTAGGAGCGATTGAAGGGTCATTAGATCCAAATCGTGACAGAGACTGAGTTTAAGGACTGGCAAATAAAAGAAACTGAGAGCAGCACCAGAGCCACTAAAATGGCATCACATTAAGGGCAAGCGTACCAGCCACGAATGGAACTGGAGACCTCCTGACCCCCGGTCTGATAAGGCCTCGATTTTAAAATTCTCATCCTCGTTATCAAATCCCTCCACGGCCAAGCCCCTCCCCATCTCTGTAACCTCCTCCAGCCCCGCAACTCTCCGAGATCTCTGCGCTCCTGTGAAGCGCCTTGGGACATTTTACTACAGGAAACTCTCTCTTTACCGGCACCTAAATAACTGGAAATCTCTCTTAACCGGCAAAATTCAGGAGTAGGTTCAGGTAAGTTTTACTTCATATTAGTGGCCATGTAACCGGGGTTCCTGCACCTGTTGCCATGCAACAGGGACGCCTGGCTCTGTGACCGTGTACGGGGCTCTCGTACCTTAGTAACTATACCTCTCTGTAATCCGGACTTTTTGATCAACCAGCACCACGCCGGTCCCGTCGGTGCCGGATAAAAAAGAGTTTCCTGTACGTTAAAGGCGCTGTATAAATGCAAGTTGCTGTTGTTGACAGCCCGTGCATCACGTGGTCCTCATACTAGAGCTGTACACAACATCTGAATGAAATTTGTGCATGAGATGTGCTTCAGGGAAGAAAATTCAGGTCCCAATGACGGGGCGCGGTTCTTTTTTGAGGCAGAAAATCCACGGGACCTTGCTGAATAAATTGAAATGCTGCAGTGCCCGCCGTCTGACACTAGAGGAAGATCTGCTGACAATCCTCACTCGTGCACTGGTCCCAGGTTCACAGGACACCAGAGGTGCAAAATGACATTTTGGTGGGTTTGCTATTCTACAGGAGTGTTGCACTGCCATTAGTACATTTGCATTCTGCTCTACACAGTGTCCTCCGGCAACAACACAAAAAAAAAATCACTTATTTAAAACTACTCCAAGAACTAAATTTGCAAAATAACAACAATATTAACATTATGCCATTTAAACAGACAACCACAGCATAATCTGATAAAAACATATGGTTAGAATTCATAGTCATTTCTATATAATTCTGGCCTCTTACGCATCCCCGATTTTCATCGACCCTCCATTGGTGGCCATGCCTTCAGCTGCCTGGGCCCCAAGCTCTGGAATTCCCTCCCTAAACCTCTCCTCCTTTAAGACACTCTTTAAAACCTACCACTTTGACCAAGCTTTGGGTCACCTGTCCTTATGTGGCTTGGTGTCAAATTTTGTTTGATAATGCCCCTGAGTAGATTGGGCCTATACTCTCTGGAGTTTAGAAGAATGAGAGGTGATCTCATTGAAACATACAAGATTCTGAGGGGGATTGACAGGGTAGATGCCGAGGGGTTGTTTCCCCCTGGCTGGAGAGTCTAGAACTAGGGGGCATAGTCTCAGGATAAGGGGTCGGCCATTTAAGACCGAGATGAGGAGGAATTTTTTCATTCAGATGATTGTGAATCTTTGGAATTCTCTGCCCAGAGGGCTGTGGATGCTCAGTCATTGAGTATATTCAAGGCTGAGGTCGATAGAATTTTGGACTCTAAGGGAATCAAGGGATCAAGCTGGAAAGTGGAGTTGAGGTAGAAGATCAGCCAGACTGGGATGGCAGGAATGACGTATGAGGAGAGATTGGGTCGATTGGGCTTATACTCGCTCGAGTTTAAAAGAATGAGAGGGGATCTCATTGAAACTTATAAAATTCTAACAGGACTAGACAGACTAGATGCAGGAAGGATGTTCCCGATGGCGGGGGAGTCCAGAACCAGGGGTCACAGTCTAAGGATAAGGGGTAAGTCATTTAGGACTGAGATGAGGAGGAATTTCTTCACCCAGAGAGTGGTGAACCTGTGGAATTCTCTACCACACAAGGCGGTTGAGGCCAATTCATTAAATATATTCAAGAAGGAGTTAGATATATTTCTTAAGGCTAAAGGGATCAAGGGATATGGGGAGAAGGCAGGAACAGGGTACTGAATTTAGATGATCAGCCATGATCTTATTGAATGGCGGAGCAAGCTCGAGGGGCCGAATGGCCTACTCCTGCTCCTATCTTCTATGTTTCTATGATCGTATCAAATGGCGGAGCAGGCTCAAAGGGCTGTATGGTCTACTCCTACTCCTAGTGCTTATGTGAGGAGTGAGCCTTTGGCGCAGTGGCAGCATTCCCGCCTCTAGGCCAGCAGGTGCAGGGTTCGAACCTCACTCCAGAGTGTCCCGGCTTCGAATTCTGGGTTGACATCCGGCGGGGTACCCACATCCAGTGGGTGTGGGTGGCCCCCATCCCCCCCTCGCCTCATCAAATGGGTTGTGGCGCCCATAAAACACTCCCACCGTATAGGACTACCGGCTGGTATAAAGATGGTTATGATCATGGAAGGAGCATTAGGTCTCATCTAGAATATTGTGTTGCAATTCTGGCCCCCTAGCCTGATATTATTTAAAGGCCCTTAGTTACCACAATGGGCTTAGAGTGCTGGGGCTTTTTACTCTAGAAAAGAGGAGACTGTTGAACATGTTGGAAAGTTGAGTGTTAATAAACAAACTGAACTATAGTAACCATAACTGGGCGATAGACCAGCAGATTGTCTATGAAACACATGGAGAAATGAAACATGGAACATGAACAAAGGGTTCTCTTCCACTCCAGATGTCTGCTCATTAACTGGAATGCAAGGGCGTGCTGGCTAGAACAGATATCGCCCATGTGTGATTAATGTTGAACATTAATGTCGGCCACCAACTCGTGGGAAGGAGATAGAGGAGTAAATTTGCTGGCAAATTACAGAAAGATGCAAGAACTACAGAGTAGGGTTAATGTGGGAGCTTCAATTATCCTAATAGAGACTGGGATAGTAACAGTGTAAAGGGCAAAGAGGGGGAGGAATTCCTTAAGTGTGTGGAAGAGAACTTTCTTGATCAGTGTTTTCCCATCCCAATGAGGAAGGAAGCAGTGCTGGATCTAGTTCCGGGGAATGAAGTGGGGTAGTTGGAGCATGTTTCAGTGGGAAAGCATTTGGGGAACAGCGATCATAATATCACTGGGTTTAGAATAGTTATGGCAAAGAACAAGGGACAATCAAGCGTTAAAATACTTAACTGGAGGAGGCTAACTTCAGTGAGTTGAAAAGGAATCTGGCCCAGGCGGATTAGAATCAAAAATTGGTAGGCAAAACAAGAACTGAACAAAGGAGGGCTTTCAAAGAGGAGATGGTTGGGGTGCAGAATGGACACATTCTCACAAGGTGGAAAGGAAGGGCATCCAAAGCCAGAGCTCCCTGGACGACTAAAGATGTTAAAATAGAGTCATAGAGTTATACAGCACAGAAAGAGGCCCTTCAGCCCATCGTGTTCACGCCAGCCATCAAGCCCTGTCTATTCTAATCCCATTTTCCAGCACTTGGTCCTTAGCCTTGTATGCTATTACGTTTCAAGTGCTCATCTAAATGCTTCTTAATGTTGTAAGGGTTCCTGCCTCTACCACCCTTTCAGGCAGTGAGTTCCCAATTCCAACCACCCTCTGGGTGAAAAAGTTTTTCCTCAAATCCCCTCTAAACCTCCTGCCCCTTACCTTGAAACTATGCCCCCTGGTTATTGACCCCTCTACTAAAGGGGCAAGTTCCTTTCTATCTACTCTATCTATGCCCCTCATAATTTTGTACACCTCAATCAGGTCCCCCCTCAGCCTTCTCTGCTCTAAGGAAAACAACCCCAGCCTGTCCAGTATGGCCTGCTGAGTATTTCCAGCATTTTCTGTTGTTATCCCAGCCTGTCCAGTCTCTCTTCATAGCAGAAGCGCTCCAGCCCAGGTAACATCCTGGTGAATCTCCTCTACACCCTCTCCAATGCAATCACATTCTCCCTATAGTGTGGCGACCAGAACTGCACACCGTATTCCAGCTGTGGCCTAACTAGCGTTTTGTACAGCTCCATCATAACCTCCCTGCTCTTATATTCTATGCCTCGGCTAACGAAGGCAAGCATCCCATATGCCTTTTTAACCACCTTATCTACCTGTCCTGCTGCCTTCAGGGATCTATGTACATGCACACCAAGGTCCCTCTGATCCTCTGTCCTTCCTAGGGCCCTACCATTCATTGTGTATTCCCTTGTCTTGTTAGTCCTCCCAAAATGCATTACCTCACACTTTTCAGGGTTAAATTCCATTTGCCACTGTTCTGCCCATCTGACCAACCCATCTATATCGTCCTGTAGCCTGAGGCTTCCCTCCTCGCTATTTACCACTCCACCAATTTTCGTGTCATCTGCGAACTTACTGATCATACCTCCTAAATTCATATCTAAATCATTAACGTACACTACAAACAGCAAAGGACCCAGCACCGATTCCTGCGGTACACCACTGGACACAGGCTTCCAGTCACAAAAACAACCTTCGACCATCACCCTCTGCCTCCTGCCACTAAGCCAATTTTGGATCCAATGTGCCAAATTGCCCTGAATCCCATGGGCTCTTATCTTCTTGACCAGTCTCCCATGTGAGACTTTGTCAAAAGCCTTACTGAAGTCCATGTAGACTACATCAACTGCACTACCCTCATCCACACACCTAGTCACCCCCTCGAAAAATTCAATCAAATTGGTTAGACATGATCTCCCCCTGACAAAGCCATGCTGACTATCCTTGCCTCTCCAAGTGGAGACTAATTCTGTCCCTCAGAATTTTTTCCAATAATTTCCCTATCACTGGCCTGTAATTCCCTGGTTTATCCCTACTACCCTTCTTGAATAATGGTACTACGTTAGCTGTTCTCCAGTCCTCTGGCACCTCCCCTGTGGCCAGAGAGGTTCTGAAAATTTGTGTCAGAGCCCCTGCAATCTCCTCCCTTGCCTGGGGTACATCTCGTCAGGGCCTGGGAATTTATCCACTTTTAAGCCCGCTAAAACCGCTAGTACCTCCTCCCTCTCAATGCTAATTTGTTTAAGTACATCACAATCCCCCTGCCTGATTTCTATGCCTACATCGTCCTTCTCCATAGTGAACACAGATGCAAAATATTCATTTAAAACTTCACCTACATCTTCCGGCTCTACACACAGATTGCCACTTTGGTCCCTAATGGGCCTTGCTCTTTCCCTGGTTATCCTCTTGCCCTTAATATACTTATAAAACACCTTGGGATTTTCCTTTATTTTGCCCGCCAGTGTTTTTTCTGCTCCCTCTTCGCTCTCCTAATTTCTTTTTTAAGTATCCCCCTGCACTTTCTATACTCCTAGAGGGCTTCCACTGTTTTTAGTCCTTTGTATCTGCCAAAAGCCTCCCTTTTTTTCCTAATCCATTCTTGACACCCAGGGTTCCCTGGGTTTGTTTGTCCCACCCTTGACCTTTACGGGAACATGTTGGCGTTGTACTCTATTTCCTTTCTGAAAGACTCCCACTGCTCTGATGTGAATTTTCTTACAAGTAGCTGATCCCAGTCCACTTTGGCCAGATCCTGCCTTATCATATTAAAATCGGCCTTTCCCCCAATTTAGAACCTTTATTTCCGGTCCATCTTTGTCCTTTTCCATGACTACCTTAAATCTCACCGAATTATGGTCACTGTCACCAAAATGCTCTCCTACTGACACTTCTACCACTTGCCCGGCTACATTCCCTAGAATTAGGTCCAGTACCGCCCACTCTCTTGCAGGACTTTCTACATGCTGGCTCAAAAAGCTCTCCTGGATTCACTTTAAGAATTCCGCACCCTCTAAGCCTTTCACACTCTGACTACCCCAGTTAATATTGAGGAAGTTGAAATCCCCTACTATTACTACCCTATTATTTCTACACTTCTCTGAGATTTGCCTACATATCGGTTCCTCTATCTCCCCCTGACTGTTTGGGGGCCTATAGTACACTCCCAGCAAAGTGTTTGCCCCCTTTTTGTTTTTACGTTCTACCCATATGGCCTCATTAGAGGAACCTGCTAAGATATCCCTCCTTACAGCAGTAATTGACTCCTTGATTAATATTGCGACACCCCCTCCTCTTTTACACCCCCCTCTCTCTCGCCTGAAGATTCTATACCCCGGAATATTGAGCTGCCAGTCCAGCCCTTCCCTCAACCATGTCTCTGTGATAGCAACAATATCGTACTCCCATGTGCTCATCAACACCTTCAATTCATCTACCTTACTCGCAAGACTCCTTGCATTAAAATAAATGCTATCCAGCCTTGCCATACTCCCTTGTGCCGTTACATATTTGCTCTGCCTTCCAGGCTGACTTGCTTTTCCTCTATATTTGGCTGTGCATCACCCCCTACTGTAGCTCCACTCCGTATCCCACCCCCCTGCCAAGTTAGTTTAACCCCCCACCCCCCCAACAGTACTAGCAAACCTCCCCACAAGGATGTTGGTCCTGTTCCGGTTCAGGTGCAACCCGTCTGACTTGTACAGGTCCCACCTTCCTCAGAAGCAGACCCAGTGATCCAGGAAACTAAAGCCCTCCCTCCTGCACCAACTCTTTAGCCACGCATTCATCTGCTCTATCCTCCTATTCCTATACTCACGAGCACGTGGCACCGGGAGTAATCCAGAGATTACAACCTTTGAGGTCCTGCTTTTTAATCTACTACCTAGCTCCCTAAATTCTTGTTGCAGGGCCTCATCCCTCTTTCTACCCATATCATTGGTACCAATGTGAACCACGACCTCTGACTGTTCGCCCTCCCCCTTCAGAATGCCCTGCAGCCGTTCAGTGACAGAATGAGACAGAAAAAGGAGGCTTATGACATAAGAACATAAGAAATAGGAGCAGGAGTAGGCCAATCGGCCCCTCGAGCCTGCTCCACCATTCAATAAGATCATGGCTGATCTGATCCTAACCGCCAATCCACTATCACAGAACCATCTCCTGAATCTAACAGAATTAGACACACGAAATAGGAGCAGGATCAGGCTACACGGCCCCTGGGCCCGCTCCGCTACCCACAGGGCCGTGACCGATCTGAACCTAGACTCATGTCCAAATTCCTGCCCGCTCCCCGCAACCCTTAATTCCCTTTACTTCTAGGAAACTGTCTATTTCTGTTTTAAATTTATGTAATGATGTAGCTTCTACAGCTTTTTGAGGCAGCATATTCCATG
Organism: Somniosus microcephalus; assembly: GCF_052327205.1. Taxonomy (NCBI): domain Eukaryota; kingdom Metazoa; phylum Chordata; class Chondrichthyes; order Squaliformes; family Somniosidae; genus Somniosus; species Somniosus microcephalus. Next base: position 53,525,763 of record NC_141008.1, read on the forward strand.
GACCTACCACCCTCTGAGTGAAGTACTTCCTCCTCATCTCAGTTTTGAAAGAGCAGCCCCTTATTCTAAGACTATGCCCCCTAGTTCTAGTTTCACCCATCATCGGGAACATCCTCCCCGCATCCACCCGATCCAACCCCTTCCCAATCTTATATGTTTCAATAAGATCGCCTCTCATTCTTCTGAACTCCAATGAGCAGGGTCCCAATCTACTCAACCTCTCCTCATATGTCCATCCCCTCATCCCTGGGATTAACCGAGTGAACCTTCTTTGTACTGACTCGAGAGCAAGTATGTCTTTTCTTAAGTATGGACACCAAAACTGTACGCAGTATTCCAGGTGCGGTCTCACCAATACCTTGTACAACTGAAGCAATACCTCCCTATTTTTATATTCTATCCCCCTAGCAATGAAAGCCAACATTCCATTGGCCTTCTTAATCACTTACAAATGTAAGGTTCATAATACAGTCGAGAACCAGGCTGAATACAGAAAGTAGAGGAGAGCTAAGAAAGGGAATAAGAGGGGCAAAGAGAGAATATGAGAATAGATTAGCAGCCAATATAAAAGGGAACCCAAAAGGCTTTTACAAACACATAAATAGTAAACAGGTAGTCAAAGGGTTGATTAGGGACCAAAAAGGAGATCTTTTCATGGAGGCAGAGAGCATGGCTGAGGTACTAAATGAGGACTTTGCATCGGTCTTCACTAGAGAAGATAATGCTGTCAATGTAGCAATAAAGGAGGAGGCAGTAGCGATGTTGGATAGGGTTAAAATAGTTAAACAGGAGGTACTTAAAGGGTTAGCAGTCCTCAAAGAAGAACAGGATTAGATTTGATCCATGTGGGTTAGATAGATTAGGGAGGACCGGGGGAGTGGGTGAGGTGCGGCAGGAAAAGAACATGAATATAAGTTACGTGGTTACATAAACCGAGAGCTGGGTTCGGTGTCAGGAGGTATTTCATTTCGCAGAGAGTCGGCAATCAATGCAACAAGTTACTGGCTCGTGCAGTCAGTTCAGTGTTTAAAAAGAAGCTGGATGACTTCCTGAATGTGGCCAACATCACTGCTTATAGAGGGTACAGAATAAATTTACTAGAATGGTACCAGGGATGAGGGACTTGAGTTACATGGAAATACGAGAGAAGCTGGGGATGTTCTCCTTAGAGCAGAGAAGATCAAGGGGAGATTTAGTAGAGGCGTTCAAAATCATGAAGGGTTTTGATAGGGTAAGTAAGAAGAAATTGTTTCCACTGGCATGGCAGGGGAATCGGTAACCAGAGGACACAGCTTTAAGGTGATTGGCAAAAGAGCCAGAGGGAAGATGTGGAGACATTTTTTTATGCAGCGAGTTACAATCTGGGATACACTGCCTGAAAGGATGGTGGAAGCAGATTCAATAATAAGTTGCAAAAGGGAATTGGATAATTACTTGAAGGTGAGAAAGTTGCAGGGCTGTGAGGAAAGGGCAGGGGGAGTGGGACTGATTGGATAGCTCTTTCAAAGATCTGGTACAGGCACGATGGGCAGAATGGCCTCCTTCTGTGCTGTAAGAGTCTATGATGCTAAGGTAGATGGGGTACTGGGGGATGTGTCTCCTGCAACTTGTTTGATCACCTTCGGGTGTAGAAGAGTTTTTTTTCCCCTAAATTCGGCCAATGTTTTTTTCTCTCTTTCTTGTCTCTCCCAAGAGATTGTACGACTGATTGGTGAGGGGGGGATATCGAGGATGGGGGTCAGTGTGTGTACATTCCACCATGATGGTCTTGATGGACCAGCTGGTCTTTTGCCATCCTCCGTGTTTGAACATAGAAACATAGAAGATAGGAGCAGGAGTAGGCCATTCGGCCCTTCGAGCCTGCTCCGCCATTCAATGTGATCATGGCTGATCATCCAATTTCAGTACCCGGTCCCTGCTTTCTCCCCATACCCCTGGATCCCTTTAGCCTTAAGAAATATATCCAGCACCTTCTTGAATATATTTAATGAATTGGCTTCTACTGCCTTCTGTGGTAGAGAATTCCACAGGTTCACCACTCTCTGGGTGAAGAAATTCCTCCTCATTTCTGTCCTAAATGGCCTACCCCTTATCCTTAAGACTGTGACCCCTGGTTCTGGACTCCCCGACCATCGGGAACATCCTTCCTGCATCTAGTCTGTCCAGTCCTGTCAGAATTTTATAAGTTTCAATGAGATCCCCTCTCATTCTTCTAAACTCCAGCGAGTACAAGCTCAATCGTCCCAATCCATGAAGTTGAGCTCATCCAAAACCCTGCTGCCCATGTCCTAACTAAAACCAAGTCCCGTTCACCCATCACCCCTGTGCTCGCTGACCTACACTGGCTCCCAGTCCAGCAACGCATCAATTTTAAAATTCTCATCCTTGTTTTCAAATCCCTCTGTGGCCTCCTCGCCCCCTCCCTCCTCCAGCCCTACAACCCTCCGAGATCTCTGTGCTCTTCCAATTCTGGCCTCTTGCGCATCCCTGTTTTTCAACGCTCTACCATTGGCAACCGTGCCTTCAGCTGCGTAGGCCCTAAGCTCTGGAATTCCCTCCTTAAACCTCTCTACCTCTCTCTCCCTCTCCTCTGTTAAGACGTTCCTTAAAACCTATTTCTTTGACCAAGCATTTGGTCATCTGTCCTAATACTCCTTATGTGGCTTGGTGTCAACTTTTGTCTGATTGTGCTCCTGTGAAGCGCCCTGGGACGTTTTTAATATGTTAAAGGCGCTCTATAAATGCAAGTTGCAGTTGTTGTTTGTAGGAGCTAGCAGAGGGGCCATGGGCAAACTGTGTGCTGCAATTTCTATGAATCTATGAGCTTCCCGTTCCTATGACAACTGCCACATCTACTGGATTAATTTTTCTCTAATGTGCATTAGTAATGGATAAAATAAAGGTGCAGTTTCAGTGTTTTATACATCAAAGAGTTTTGAAGTGGAGGTTTTCAGGACCCTGTAGAAGCCAATACACATGGTGAGCTTCATCTCCATGGGATTCTCAATTCATACCACAGACTAATATTAAGTTTTTCTGATACATGTACCCCACTGGTTGCAATCAACTTCTTCAGAGGAGATTCACTAATAATGAAAAACAAAATAATTTCAGATAAAGTATTTCTCGCTGATAAAATTTAATTTTCTTTTGCTATTTCAAGAAGCTTGCTTTGAAGATGCATTTGGTGTCTGCATCACTGAATAGATTTGCCCTCCCTTCAAAATGGTTGATTTTTATCGAACTCTGCGGTTTGTTTGTTCCCATTTTCGAGCTGCTAATTGATGTTTTTTTTTCCTCTTCCAATGTCAATAAGGAAATTGAAGAAAATGTCAGGTGTGAGGTGGCAGGGGAATTAAGAGGAGAGACTCTCTCTCTCTCTTGATGGAATACAGAGTATGCAAAGCGGTTGCACGCTTGTGGAGTGTTGCACACTCGCGCTCTGTTCTCTTTGGAGCTGAACCTTCAGAATTCATCAGAAATATGAGCAGGTGTCGGCCACACAGCCACCCCGAGCCTGCTCCGCCATTCAATAAGATCATGGCTGATCTTCTATCTCAACTCCACTTTTCCGCCCGATCCCCATTTCCCTCGATTCCCTTAACTCAACACTTGATGGAACATCTTGGTTCAGTTGGCAGCACTCTCGCTTCAAAAAGCATCAGGCGATTGTGGTTCCAAGCTCCGTCACAGACTACAGCATGTCATTTGGGCTGACACTTCAGGGCAGCAGTGGGGCAGGACTACATTTTGGTGATAGGGTGAGATGAAGAGGGGTGGGAGGAGGCTCGTGTGGAGCAAAAACACCAGCATGAATCCACTAGGCCAAAGGGTCTCTGTTCCTGTGCTGTACATTCTCTGTAATTCTATGTAAATCAAGTCCCTCCCGTCACTTCCCCACCCACATGTGTGGTAGATGTAAATGATCCCATGGCTTTATTTGAAGAGTAAGGTGTTTTCCTGGTAGGCTGACCAACATGCCCCCCTCAACCAACATCAGTAAGAACAGATCAACTAATCATTCATTCATTTACTGTTTGTGGGACCTTGCTGTGCGCACATTTGCCCACAAGACCACACCTCCAAAGTAATTCATCAGCTGTAAAATGCTTCAGGACTTCCTGAGGACATGATAAAAGTGCTATATAAATATACGTTCTTGGTTTCTTAAGCGAAGTGGGGGGGCGACTTGTCTTCTAATTTTAGGGGTTCTGACGGCTACTCAATTGCAGCGAGTTTACAATTCGCCTAGCCCTCACTAGATCAATATCACCTTCCAGAAGATGGAAGAAACGTACACAAGACACATTTGAGATCACAGTATCCAGTACACAACGGGGTTGGGGGGGGGGGGGGGGGAAGGTCTTATTATTACGGCCCCCAGGTCACACTATGGTATGTCCAAACATTGGGCAGTAAAGGCGAAGTCCTGATCGTAGGGAACCCGAGGTCCACTCGCCAGATTGTCTGGTGACACTGAAACCGAATGAATATCTAGTGCCAACCCCGAATTTGTAGCAGGAGGGTTTGCGGAATATAGTGAAAGGGGGAGCTAGATAGGATGGATATGTCACAAAAGGGATAGAATTCTTGTTGTTGTTCTCATCCTTGTTTTCAAATCCCTCCATGGCCTCACCCCCTCCCTATCTCTGTAACCTCCTCCAGCCCTACAACCCTCTCCTCCAATTCTGGCCTCTTGCGCATCCTCAACTTCCTTCGCTCCGCCATTGGCGGCCGTGCCTTCATCTGATAGGCCCTAAAGCTCTGGAATTCCTTTCCTAAACCTCTCCGCCTCTCTATCTTTCTCTCTCCTCCTTTAAGATGTTCCTTAAAACCTACCTCTTTGACCAAGCTTTTGGTCACCTGCCCCAAAGTCTCCTTATGTGGTTCGGTGTCAAATTTTGTCTGATAACGCACCTGTGAAGTGCCCTGGGACATTTTAATACGTTAAAGGCGCTGTATAAATGCAAGTAGTTGTTGTCTAAGGGCCTTTATAGAATCATAGAATAGTACAGCACAGAAGGAAGCCATTTGGCCCATCTAGTCTGTGCCAGCTCTTTCGAAGAGGAATCCAGTCAGTCCCACTCCCCGGCTCTTTCCCCATATCCCTGCAATTTTTTTCTCCTTCAAGTATTTATCCAATTCCCTTTTGAAGGCTCCTATTGAATCTATCTCCGCCACCCTATCAAGCAGTGCATTCCAAATCCTAACCACTCGTTGCGTAATAAAGTTTTTCCTCATGTCACCTCTGGTTCTTTTGCCAATCACCTTCAATCTGTGCCGTCTGGTCATCAACCCTTCAGCCATTGGAAACAGTTTCTCTTTATTTACTCTACCTAAACCCTTCATGATTTTAAACACCTCGATCAAATCTCTTAGTCTTCTCTGTTCTAAGGCGAACAACTTGTTGCAAAAATTCTGATGACTCTTTGATTAGCTTTCCATGTTCCCCACAGTGTTGCAGCAGAGGACCTACAATTCCCCCATCGCTGCAGAGCGTGGCTCCAACGGACTGGCACAACACTGGCATCCTACCCCAAACCAATATCCCTTCATTCCTTGCTGAATTAGGAATCGATCCCAGCAGCTGCTGAATCCTTTTCCCAAATACACGTTGCCCCATTATCTACAAGCATGGGGGTCAGATTCGATGTGTATATCCATCAGACATCAAATCGTAGATAAGCCAATCTTGCTCCCGTTAAATTAGTAAAATCAAAACTGCTATGTTCAGTTCTCACCAGAGACTCCACACACCCTCATCTGATTCCACCCCCCTCCCACCCGCCCAATTCCCTGCTTGCCCAGTCAAGCTAAACCCCAATTCAGGATGACATTTCATCGCAGGAACAAGGAAGGGTGGCATTACCAGAGATGTTGTCCTTCAGGTAAGACGTTAAACAGAGGCACTGTCTGCCTGTTCAGGTGGATGTTAAAGATCTCATAGGACTATTTTAAAGGGAGTGCTCCAGGTGGTCAATATTCCTTACACTCAACAATTCATATCGTGTGTGGGAATTTTCTGTGCGTGCAAATTGATGTTTGCCTGTATAACATATTCCTAGATCAAATCAAATCAAATCAACTTTTATTGTCATTGTTAGTGCACAAGTGCAGTACAACGAAATGTAGGCTTGTGGCTCCCGAGAGTGTACATTTAGATGAAGACATTTAAACATTCAACATACATTTGGCTTGTAATACATTACATAAACATAACCATAATAAAGTGCATTGGCAGATGTGCAGGCTTTAGAGTTTATTTGTGGAGTTCAGTAGCCCTGGGAAAGAAGCTGTTCCTAAATCTGGTCGTACGGGTGCGAATGCATCTGTAGCGTCTCCCAGATGGCAGGAGGGCGAACAGACTGTGGCTGGGGTGGGTAGGGTCTTTGATGATGGACCGTGACCTCCGTAAACAGCGTTTCTGGTAGATGTTCTCTATGGTCGGTAGCCGGGTGCCGGTAATGCGTTGGGCAGTTTTGACTACCCGCTGCAGGGCTTTCCGGTTATAGTAGCTACAGCTGCCATACCATACTGTGATACAGTTCGTCAGGATGCTCTCTATTGTGCAGCGGTAAAAGTTAGAGAGGATCAGGGGTGACAGGTTACATCCCTTCAGCCTCCTTAGGAAATATAGGCGCTGCTGGGCCTTGAGCAGCTTTTGAGGGAGAAAGGTACAGAAGGATATGTTGATGGGGTTAAATGAAGAGGGGTGGTAGTGGGCTTGTGTGGAGCAGAAACACCAGCATGGACCTGTTGGGCCGAATGGCCTGTTTCTGTGCTGGAAACACTTTGTAATAGCGGTAGCACTTCAAAGTAAACGTGAAGCGCTTTCGTGACGTTTCTGACACTCTACTTCCGACTTTTCCTCGCTGCTCACGCGATGAGCACCTGCTTTGTCCCTGGTGCATACACAATAACCGTGGGGCTGGGATCGGGATGAGGATCGGGATCTTGTGTGGGGGCGAGGGCCTGGGGGGGGGGGGGGGGGGGAGATGGGGGGATTGAAACCACAGCCTAACTACAGTCAAAGCGCAACATAATGTTTTATTTTAATACACACGAAAAGTAAATTAACAGGGTGGTTAAATGATAGCTACACTTTAGTGACCCTATGTTCTGAGAGTCTGCCAAAGAAGCCAAGGTGCCTTCCTCCTCCAAAAAGGCAAACACTGAAGTTATTTTCTCTGTTCGGGAGACTGTAATGAAATAGCCTCGGTCTGAGCACAGATCGTTCGCTTCTGGTTAAAAAAAAATGTACCGTGACTGCCTTATTTCTGATGTCCTGCTTTTCGGGATTTTATGCTTGTATTACACTTCCCTGGGAGTGAATGAAAGCAAAATTTAGTTACTGCCAAAAAGACGGCTGCTTAGAATTAATGTGAACAGGGAAGAGCAGCTCGACAGCACAGACCCCGAGCAATGGCCTGCAGGCATTCGATTCTCCGTGCTTTGATTTCATTTGCACGTATTTTGTTAAATAAACCATTTCATTAAAATAAAACCTTCAAACCCCTCTCAATCCTCACAATCCTCCCCTTGTAAAGGTCACTCTCTCACCGTCCTTCTAGCTAGGTGCTATGCTAAATCTTTATACATCACTGGTTTGGCCCCAGCTGGAGTATTGTGTCCAATTCTGGGCACCACACTGTAGGAAGGACGTCAAGGCCTTGGAGAGGGTGCAGAGGAGGTTTACTGGAATGGCACCAGGGATGAGGGACTTCAGTTATATGGAGAGACTGGAGAAGCTGGAATTGTTCTCCTTAGAGCAGAGAAGGTTAAGGGAAGATTTAATAGAGGTGTTCAAAATTATATGGGGTATTGATAGAGTAAATAAGAAACGGTTTCCACTGACAGGTGGGTCGGTAACCAGAGGACACAAATTAAAAATAATTGGCAAAAAAAGCCAGGGAGGAGATGAGGAGAATTTGTTTTTAACTCTGAGTTGTTGTGATCTGGAATACATTGCCTGAAAGGGCAGTGGAAGCAGATTCAATAGTAACTTTCAAAAGGGAACTGGATATATACTTGAGAAGGAAAAATGTGCAGGGCAATGGGGAAAGAGCAGGGAAGTGGGACTAATTGGAGAGCTCTTTCACAGAGCCGGCACAGGCACAATGGGCTGAACGGCCTCCCCACCTGTGTTGTATGATTCCACTCTATGAAGGTGAAACGGTCCGAGATGCAGATTTCTTTGTGACTCTTGAGATGCGCGTTTCTTTCAGACACAGCGGACAGCAATCTTAGGGGGGGTGGGCGGGAGAGAAACTCAAAGTCTTTGTTCTACTCTATCCGCCCCCACAATGGTGCAGTTGCCAAATGCAATGGCCCAAGGTAGTATTAAACCACACCGACCATGAAGGATCCAGAGTTCACCCGCACTCTGCATTAAGTTAGATATTCTCCAGTGGGGGCCATCCTTCATCTAGGTGGTAGGGAGGGAAGGGGGTAGGGGGGTGCGGAGGGAAAGAAGGGTTCCTACTCCTAGTCACAATCCAGCTGAAGTGTGCACAAATGAGCAGAAATTTCCTCCAATTAAATATTGGGTAGACCGAAGCAATTGTCTTCGGTCCCCGCCACTAACTCAGTTCCCTAGCCACCGACTCTATCATCCTCCCTGACCACTGCCACGGCATCCTATTTGACCCTGAGCTGAGCTTTCAACCCCATAACCTCCCCATCACCAAGGCCACCTACTGCCACCTCTGTAACATCGCCTCGCCCCTCCCTCTCGCTAACCTCCTCCAGCCCTACAACCATCCAAGATCTCTGCCCTTCTCCAATTCGGGCCTCCCTGATTTCCATCGCCCCACCATTGGCGGCCGTGCCTTCAGCTGCCTGGGCCCTAAGCTCTGGAATACCCTCCCTAAACCGCTCCGCCTCTCTACCTCTCTCTCCTTTAAGATGCTCCTTAAAACCTGCCTCTTTGACCCAGCTTTTGGTCACCTGTCCTAAAATCTCTAAGTAGCTCGGTGTCAATTTTTGTCCAATTACGCTCCTGTGAAGCACCTTGGGACGTTTTACTACATTAATGGAGCTATATAAATGCAAATTGCTGTTGTTGTAACAGTGTGCGGGTGTGCGTGTGGAGGCAGAAGAGGTAGGTGGGTGTCAATAAATATCAGCCGCAAACTCGATATATATTTGGCAGAAAGAGAGCTTGAGGGGGGGAAGGAATGTGAGAGAGAGAACAGTGCAGTATTCTTCAAATATAGGAGGCAATGGTCTCTTCCCATCCCAGGGCTAGTACTATTGGGAGTAATGAATAGCGCTGTACAACAAGCACATTAAACTGCAATCTTACTCTGTGTGTTGGTTCTAATATAGCAAAATTAGCCCAGTGACCACAATGAGTCTGTACAGGATTTGACTGGAACAAGAAAGGTGACAGATTTATTTTTCTCCTCTCCCTCTCTTTAGGTGAGGTTAAGAGGGCAGCTCACTGTGACGTGCCACTAGCTAGTTCGAGCATTAACACAATTAGCTGTCATCAGTGGGAGGAAGGTTTGAGTGACTGGCAGCCCTGGCACTCGAACAATCAGGCCATCTGGTTGGGAGGCGGACCCCTTACTGTCTTGTACTCCCGGGCCAGCAGAACATTGTCACCGCAGAGGTGAGGGAACAGAAAACCCGATGCTTCTCTCAGAAACTAGGAGGAACAGTCAGCCGTCAGACAGTTAACAATGACGTACCCCGGCTGAAAGCATGCCAGGTGATGATAACACTGGTAGAATGTTTCTGCTATAATTAGGGAGCAGCTGTTCCTTGGTACTTGCACCAGATCCATGTGCAAAAACTCATCATAAATAACAAAACACTCCTGCCCGGCTTCTTTTCTCCGCTACCAACTATCTCCTTAAGCTCCGCTCCCCTGCCCCCTCACCTCCAATAGCAAACACAAGGAGCTCATGGGCTTCTCTGTCGCTGATTACAGGCCATCCATTCAGCTGCCTCTGTTCCTTTCCTTGTCCATCAAGCCCAATCTCCCTCCAGGCTCCCAACACCTAGGACCTGAGCCCACATCTTTCTCTAGTTTCTCTCCTGTCTCCCTGAGTGTCCTCTCCAAGCCCATCCTGTCCATGAGACCCACCTCATGTTCCATCACCCCCATTCCCACATATCTGCTGCCTAACCAGCTTCCCTTCCTGGCCCCCATGCCACCTCACATTGTAAATGGATCCTCCTCCTCAAAACCATCCCTTTCAAAACCACCATCATCGCCCACTCCTCAAAAAAACCTCATCTTTGACCCCTTTGTCGATACTGCCCCGTCTCCAACCTCCCTTTCCTCTCCAAAGTCCTTGAACATGTTGTCCCCACCCAAGTCCGTGCCTATCTTACCTGCAACACCATGTTTGAATCGCTCCAACTAGTACTTCATCCCTGCCACAGCACCAAAATGGCTGTAACTAAAGTCACAAATGACATCCTTTGTCACGGTGACAGTGGTAGACTATCCTTCCATATCCTGCTCAATCTCTCCACAGCCTTTAACAAAGTCGAGCACACCATCTTCACAAACGCCTTTCCTCCATTGTCCAGTCAGTGAAGATGGCCGGCGGGACTCCAGAGGTAACAGAGCATGGTCGGGAAGAGAAGCCATTGCTGGAGAAGCTGTGGCTATTATTGGATAGATAAGAGTGGAACCAAGTGAGGGCAGTCCCACTGAGTTGGGCAATTCAGTGCTGTAGTTTGCAGGGACAGTGTGGGTGCACGGTGCTTGTTTTTTTTGAGGGGGAGGGTGATGACAGGGGTACAGTTCTCTCAGTATTCTTTGTGGGCTTGACAAAGGGAAACCTAAGGGAGGAGGCACCGTTGTGTGGTTCAAATTTAATTCTACAGCCCGTAGTAACACTCAGCATTGGCACATAACTGAAGATCAACTTCTCGTCCCACCAATTTCTCAATGGCTCCAACTTAGGTTCCCAGGAGCCGAACCCATCAAGAACTCAAAACCAAACACAGATTCGGTTTCAATCCATATGAATGTTACCAAATTGAACTCTCAACATTTAAAGACAGACTTCCATTACATTGCGCCTTACCGCATCTCAAAATGTCCCAGAAAGTTTTAGTTACTTTTAAAGTGACTGCTGTTACGTAGACAAACGCACAATCCCACAAACGACAATCAGATGAATGGCCAGACAATCTGCCTTTTGGTGGCATTGGTTGAGGGAGAAGTGTTGGCCTGGACACTAGCAGAACTCCCTGTTCTTCTATGAATTGAGCCGTGGGATCTTTAATGACCACCTGAACCAATGGAACAGGCAGGTGGGCAATGTTTCACCCTCCGATAATTAAAAAGAATTTACAGAACAGAAACCGGCCACAAATATAAAAGCAAAATACGGCAGATGCTGGAAATCTGAAATAAAAACAGAACATGCTGGATATACTCAGCAGGTCAGGCAGCATCTGCAGAGAGAGAAACAGAGTTAACGTTTCAGGTTGATGACCCTTCGTCAGAGGAAAAAGTTGAGGTGTAACAGGTTGCTAAGCAAGTGTAGGGGCAGGGAAAGAGGGGAGTGGGAGGAAAGAACAAAAGGGAAGGTCTGTGATAGGGTGGAAGGCAGGAGAGATTAAGAGACAAAAGGGATGATGGTGCAAGGCAAAAGGAGATGGTAATGGGACAAGTTAAGAAACAAAAGATGACTCTAGATGAAGTGTAAATGCCACTGGCCATTTGGCCCAACGGATCTGTGCTGGTGTTTATACTCCACATGAGCCTCCTCCCACCCTTACTTCATCTACCCCTTTTCTGCATATCCTTCTATTCCTTTCTCCCTCATGTACTTGTTTAGCTTTCCCCTTAAAGCCATCTATGCTATCCGCCTCAATTCTGAGTAGTGCACTGAAGTGTCAGCCTAGGTTATGTGCCGTGGCTTGAACCCTCGGCCTTCTGCCGAGTTGGCACTTAACACCCACTCCCAAAATTCTAATCTTACAAAATATGGGATTTGTACATTCGATATGAAAGGTTACCTGTTTGGAATTCAGGAGCATTGACTGCTTAACCTATCTCAGAGAGTGCTGTCAGATCTACTACTTAATATGGGCTTCACGCTGCACTTGGGAGAGAATCAGAAGTTGCTGAAGCCCGCAGTGACTGAGGCACAGCAATATGTAAACTGGAAACAAGCGATTCCCAGCGTACCTACTAGACGGGGGGCCGAATCGGAAATTCTTCCTTCAACTCAGAGGGAGGCGAAGCGACGTCAATCACCTGGAAAACGACGGCCTTTGCACGTCGGAAGAGCAGTGTGAAGTAGAGATGTGTTTCAGCACTTGGAAGGTTAACGACATTCACGAGGACTAACTCAAATGTCAAGCTTACCGGATGTGGCGGCAACTGGGAAATGCTACAGCGGGGTGCACAGGGTTAATCGCATTCAGTCACCAAACTGACAAATACCAAACTTGTCACACTTGCTTGTTTCACAAGTCAGCTTTATTCATCAATTCAGCTGTAAGGATGCACTTCATTATCACTGGTTAACCAAGGATGTTAACACATCAAAGTTTTGTTTTTTGGGGGGCATGTGGGAGGATAAGAACTCCCTCCCTCTTTCCCCAAGTTGTTTTCTCCTCCTTGTCTCTCAATTGGCTCTCCTCCATTTTCATCCCTGGCCATAAAGAGCTGGCACAGGCACAAAGGGCTGAATGGCCTTGTTCTGTGCTGTAAGATTCTATCTGAGGCTTCTACCAATGTCGCAGGATTGAAAGTTTTGCATTTTATATAGTGCCTTTAACTACCTCAAGATGTGCCAAGGCGCTTTATAGCCAATGCAGTACTTTTCGAAGTGCAGTCACCATTGTAATGTAGAAAACGCGGCAGCAAAATTTTGCACACAGCAAGATCCCACATACAGCAATGGGCTAATGATCAGATAATCTAATTTTTTTTTGGTGTGGAGATGCCGGTGTTGGACTGGGGTGGACAAATGTAAGAAGTCACACACAAATAAAACTGTTGGACTATAACCTGGTGTTGTGTGACTTCTCTAATTTTTTTTTAGTGATGTTGGTTGAGGGATAAATGTTGGCCAAGACACCGGGGAGAACTCCCCTGCTCTTCTTCAAAATAGTGCCACGCGACCTTTGACGTCCACCCAAGAGGGCAGACGGCTTTCAGAAAGTGTGGGAGGCCACCCCTGGATGACTCTCTCCTTCTATGGTGGCTCCCGGCCTCTGCTGGCTGCTTCACTACAGCACTGAGAATGATAACAGTGAAGTGCTTGGGCATGAAGCCACATCCTACCCACTCTGTGGCACAGCACACAAGAGCCTCCAACACGCAGCCTACACATCAAAGCTGCTTACATGGAGACCTTGCTCCCTTCCCATCCTCACATCTCAATAGGTAAATGCACTGCTCAGCATGGTACTGAGCCACACAGACCAGGAAGGTCCCAAGTTCGATACTTAGCCAATCTGCAGTCTGGGTGATGGCAAGAGGGCTACAATTGTCAGCTTGGCTCAGTGGATAGCATTCTCATCTCTGAGTCAGAAGACTGTGGGTTTACATTCCACTCCAGGATTTGAATACAGAATCTAGGCTGACGCTCCCAGTGCTTTACTGTACTGAGGGAATGTTGCACCGTCTTTCAGATGAGATGTTAAACCGAGGCCCCGTCTGCTCTCTCAGGTGGATGTAAAAGATCCCATGGCACTATTTCAAAGAAGAGCTGGGGAGTTCTCCCCGGTGTTCTGGCCAATATTTATCCTTCAACCAACTTCACAGAAACAGATTATCTGGTCATTATCACATTGCTGTTTGCGGGAGCTTGCTGTGCGCAAATTGGCTGCCGCGTTTCCGACATTACAACAGTGACTACACTTTAAAAAGCACTTAATTGGCTGTAAATCACTTTGCGATGTCCTGAGGTCGTGAAAAGCGCTGGAAAAATGCAAATCCTTTCTTTTTTGTGTAAGAACTTGCATTTATCGAGCCCTTGGGACTTCTCAAGTGCTTTACAAACACTGGATTACTTATTCTTTGAAGTGGAGCCACTGTTATTTTGAGGGAAAAGATGGAAGCCAATTTGCACAGCAAGGTCCCACAAAGAGTTAATGATATGAATAGCCAGTTAACTTGTTTTTGGTGACGTTGGTTGAGGGTCGAATGGTAGCCAGCACACAGCAACCTACAACCTCCGACTTTGGTACTCTAATCTCCGAGTCAGAGGTTGTAGGCTGTCGTGTGCTGACCAACATTCATCCCTCAACCAACGTCACCAAAAACAAGTTAACTGACTATTCATATCATTGACCCTTTGTGGGATCTTGCTGTGTGCAAATTGGCTTCCATCTTTTCCCACAAAATAACAGTGGCTCCACTTCAAACAAAAGGTAATCCAGTGTTTGTAAAGCACTCGAGTACTACCCACTGAGCCACAGCTGACGCACTACATCTCTCAGCCTGATCCATACAATCAACGCACAAGGAGCTCGACATGTTTTTTTGTTAATGTTAAATGATGCTTAAATAACTTGAGAGATGGTTTTAATTTGTGCATAAACTTTTGAGACATACCCCATTTTGAAGAGGGTAGGGCTTCCCCCTTAACTTATTAGCCCATGCAGCTTCAATACAATCTGAAGAGTTGAACATTGGTTAGCTTGAAAGATTGACCAGGCAGGATGAAAGCATCCTTACCTCGCACAGTCTGACCGCACGCAGCAAGCACATTGGAAATGTGGAATGCTGCTCCTTGAACCCCTTAGGCTTTGCCGTTCTTTTAAAGAGCATTCAGGCAGGACCAAACCCTTTACTCTTTGTGGGATCTTGTGCGCAACTTGGCTTCCATCTTTTCCCACAAAATAACAGTGACTCCACTTCAAACAAAAAGTAATCCAATGTTTTATCATACTCATGCATTCCAGCAAAATTAGCCCTGAATTTTAAGTTCCACCATGCCACAGAACAGGAAAGCAAACTCTGACTGCACAAGTGCTGTCTCCCATGGTTAAGAACATAAGAATTAGGAGCAGGAGTCGGCCATACGGCCCCTCGAGCCTGCTCCGCCATTCAATAAGATCATGGCTGATCTTCGGTCTCAACTTCACTTTCCTGCCCGATCCCCATATCCCTTGATCTCCTCGAGTCCAAAAATCTATCGATCTCAACCTTGAGTATTTCCCAAGTTGCTCACTTACAAACCCCGGCACCTGACATCAGCACACCATCGACAGAGACATGGTGAAAGGTCAGCATTCGCTTCACAACCGCCGATGGTGCACACCGTGGGGAAGAGAGAAGAAGGAGTATGACCCCCCCCAGAAAGAAACAGTAAGGAACACACTGCAGGGCATTCACAGAACCTGGCTCTGTCACATGCCCATAGACAAAACAGAGCCTTTCACAACCTCAGGATGTCTCAAAGTGCTTTACAGCCAATGATTACTTTTGTCATTGTTACAATGTAGGAAACGCGGCTGCCAATTTGCGCACAGCATGGTCCCACAAACAGCAATGTGAGATAATGAACGGATCGGCTGTTTTTAACAAGATCCCAGCTATGCTGTACCTTAGAACTATCACTATTCTGTCCAAGATGCCTCGACTTTACTGGTACCTGATTTGGGATTTGCCCTGGTTTTACAACAGGACAGTTTGAACTTGGACATTTTTAAAGCAGACACTGAAAATGTCCACTCGTGCCTCGTAATGTGGAGGCATTATTTTTCTTTTGTTATGGACGGTTTTCGATGAAATTTCTCCAGCAGCAAAGCAATTATCAGAACTCAAATAGCAGCCTCACTCCCTGTCCTTGAGTCTGGACTCGGTAAAAGATGGCACCCCTAATTGGTACGCCTTCCCGTGCACATTACTTAGAGTGACATTCGCAGGGAGAGCGCGCATTCAACATTCTACTCACTCGTGCTCAAGAGTCTGACAACTAATTGCATTCAGTTCATCAATAACCTCAACAAAAAAAATGTTAAGCTGTCAAACTGAACAGGCAGGTGTAAAACCGATCCTTCAGTAATTAAGGGTTAACAGCGTGCTGTCAAAACACTGAGGAATGGTAGCTACGCCTTCCAACATCTCCGAGACCTGGCTCCAGGAACACTGTTGTTGGGGTTGGTGGACCAAAACAGTAAGAAACTACGTGGATCGGGTGGGTGGCTGTGATTTGGGGAAGGAGGGTGACGGCAAAAGAGGGAAGCAAGAGAATAAAAAAAGCCAAATACTACGGCTGCTGGAAATCTGAAATAAAAACAGAAAACGCTGGAAATACTCAGCAGGTCAGGCAGCATCTGTGGAGGGAGAAACAGAGTTAACGTTTCAGGTCGATGACCTTTCATCAGAACTGGGAGAAGTTAAAAGAATTAACAGTTTATAAGAAGCTAGGAAAAGCTATGGGGTGGGGGAGGGAGGCGGAGGAAAGAACAAAGGGAAAGGTCTCTGATAGGGAGGAGGGAAGGAGTGATTCAATGACTAAATGCTGACAAAAAGTTCTGATGAGGTGCCATCGACCTGAAACGTTAACTCTGTTTCTCTCCACAGATGCTGCCTGACCTGCTGAGTGTTTCCAGCATTTTCTGTTTTCATTATAACAGACTAAGTCGGGAGCAGCTCGTCAGACTACATCTACATCAACAGGTGTCGAGAAAAACAAAATTAAACATTCAAGAGTCAAGAACTTCAAAGACCAGATGGCAGGATCCGATTAGTTGAGAGTACAGAGGTGGCAGCACAATGACGGTGCATTTGGGGCTAGGTGTACAGAATTTCTCACGGGCATTCCCAGTGAAAATCCCACGTTTTTTTTTTATTCTCTCAAAATTGAAATAAGGTCCTTCACCTTTCGGTCGAACTCCCCACCACACCCCACACATGCAGCACCAAGAAGAACCGCTGATTTGAAGCTGAGTGGCTCTCTCTCCTATCACTTTGCATCAACAACAACAACTTGTATTTATATAGCACCTTTAACATATTGTAGTAAAATGTCCCAAGGCGCTTCACAGGAGCGTTATCAAACAAAATTTGACACCGAGCCACATGAGGAGATATTAGGAGAGGTGACCAAATGCTCGGTCAAAGAGGTAGGTTTTAAGGAGCGTCTTAAAGGAGGAGAGAGAGGGAGAGAGGTTTAGGGAGGGAATTCCGGAGCTTGGGGCCTAGGCAGCTGAAGGCATGGCCGCCAATGGTGGGGTGAAGGAAATCGTGGAAGCGCAAGAGGCTAGAATTGGAGGAGCGCAGAGATCTTGGAGGATTGTAGGGCTGAAGGAGGTTACAGAGATAGGGAAGAGCGAGGCCATGGAGGGATTTGAACATGAGGATGAGAATTTTTTAATTCAGGCATTGCCGGACCAGGAAGCAATGTAGGTCAGCGAGCACATCAGGGTGATGGGTGAACGGGACTTGGTGCGAGTTAGGACACAGGCAGCAGAGTTTTGGATCCCAGGTCTACTGATTATCAAATTTTAATTATAAATGACACAGTAAACTCAACCGCCCACATCTTTGGCAATTATACAAAAACAAGTAGCATGTTTGTAGTGAGGCAGGTTTCACACTATTTGAAAATTCAGCAGCTGCCACAGGGGATCTGGGGAACACACTTTCAAGAACTTAAGATTTAAGTTCAGCCAAGACCAATCTGTCTGCAGGCTGCAAGGGTCCGACACACAATGCTCTTGGGCTGTCTCAATTCACTCACTGCTGGGCACGGGCCACAGCACCCAACAACCCCGAATTGCCCAATAATCGCATTCAAAGAGGCCCCAGCACGCCTGGCGTGGGGAAAATAGTTACACTGGTGTAGGAGGGGTACTCTCCTAATATTCAAGTTGTCTCAACCTTAATCCCTTCCCCCCCTCCTTTGAAGTGAGCCCTAGCCACCTTGAATGAACCCAGCCCCCTCACGAAACATCCCTAACCCCAGTGTATAGAACTGTATAACTACATATACATCACATATTCCTGCAAGTGTTTTGAATCCTGGTTTTAGCATGAACCATGTCCTGAGAAAGATTGTAAACTTGTATTTAAAAAATGCCTGTCTGAATTAATTTCACACAGGACCCTTACAAGCTAGCAGCCGCAGGACTTTTATGATTGTGGGCTGGATTTGAGCCCAAGTTTTAAACTCTCCACCACCAAGTCCCTCCAGGGCTTATAGTGAGGGCTGGTTATAATGATGCCACTATTCCTGGCTAGAATGGAGATGATTGGGTAATTCCCTCATCAATGCACACAGTGCAGCTCATTGGCTAACACAGTGATGTCAATAGACACGCTTGGTCATGCCATTGGGAGGGTGGACTGAGGCTGATGATCACCACCGGTGCCCCTCCGTAACCAGCCTCTGCGGGGTGGGGGAATGGTTAGGGTGCATGAGAGTGGCCCAGAACTTTAACCTTACAAGTCTCCCTTTCTTCCAGTAGAGAAATTGCCTGGTCTCCATTCAGCATCTCTCAGGGAATCCTAGAAGCGACATAGAATCATTGAATGATACAGCACGAAAGGAGGCCATTCAGCCCATCGTGCTTGTGCCAGTTCTTTGAAAGAACTATCCAATTAATCCTACTCCCCCTGCTCTTTCCCGATAGCCCTGCAAATATTTCCCTTCAAGTATTCATCCAATTCCCTTTTCAAAGTTACTGTTGAATCTGTTTCCACCATCCTTTCAGGCACTGCTTTCCGGATCACAACAACTCGCTGCATAAAATAAAATGTCCTTAAGTTTCCATTCAGCCTCTCTCACGGAATCAATTGTGGGGGGGGGGGGGGCGATGTATACCCACACAGCCTTGTTACAGATCTTGCCTTCGATATCTTCATGGGTTCAGAGGAGACGGTCACTCCCCGAAGCGGATCCAGAGGCAGCCGCACAAGGCCCGATACTACTTATACAAGAGTGTAACCCAAGGGATGTAACAAGGCATCCCCCCTCCATCCGACATCCAAACTGGACATTGTGCCTTTCACATATGCACTCACGCACAACTCTTTGACCTTTTCAAACGTGGAACGCACAAACACTTGGCAAAACGAGGCCAGATATGAATCATTAAGCTGCTTTATTTCACATGCAGCGAGTGAACGTACACAGCATACGCTAGGATTGGGTTCATTTAATTCAATCAACTTGTCTGCAAGTAATACAAAATAATGAACATGCTACGCTTCCTCAGATGAGTAGGTTGTCTTACTTGATTTAAACAAAACAACTCCTAACTACACTCCTGCATGTTAAACGCCTGATCCTAGCCAAAGCTTTGCCATACAGCTTTCTGCTTGAAGATCTGACTACCTGTGTCTCTGTAGTTTTTTTAAAAATCTCCGTGTTCGCAGCCAGAAGAAAAGGCATGTCAGGCACCGGAACGTTAGGAACAGGAGAAGGCCATTGAGTCCCTCGAGCCTGTTCCGCCATTCAATCAGATCATGGCCGATCTGCACCTAAATCCCATTTAACCGCCTATGCTCCACATCCCTTGACACCCTTACCTAACAAAAATCTATCGATCTCAGTCTTGAAAATTTCAATAGACCCCCAGCGTCCACAGCCTTTTTGGGGGGAGAGAGTTCCACATTTTCCCCACCATTTGTGTGAAAAAGTTCTTCCTGATTTAGCTCCTAAATGGCCGAGCTCCCATTTTAAGATTGTGCCCCTTGCTCTGGATTTCCCCACCGGAGAAATAGTTTCTCTTTATCTGTCCCACCAAATACTTTGATCATTTTAAACACCTTGACTAGATCACTCTTCAACCTTCTAAACTCAAGGCAAAACAAGCCAGGTTTATGCAGCCTGTCCCCATAATTTAACCCCTTTTAAGCCCTGTCATAATCCTGGTGAATCTGCGCTGTACCAGATATATCTTCCAGCTTTCAAAATAAATAAATTGCATTCCCTTCCCTTCAGCTCACCTGCTCTTTCTTGGCCCTTACATTTCTGTTGGTATCAGAGCATCAATTAACAACACTGCATGTGCCCTGTTGTGTGAGGCTCTGCCGGAGGCTGACTACACATTGGCTACTGAGGCAACATCAGGCTGGAGGGGGTCCCGGGGTTGTCTGTATTGCTCCAAATAATCAATATTCTACTGCTAGGGGCAGTCTTGCCATGCCGAGATCACAGCTGCAAGCTAAATTATTCCACGGGGGGGGGGTTTGTCTTAGTAAGCAGTATGATTGATAATGAACAGGGCGCTCGGAAAGGAGAACGGCCCAGACATGTAGCAGTTTTCAGACCTTTGTTTCCACGAGGAATTATAGAGCAATACAGCACAGAAGGAGGCCATTCGGCCTGTCGTGCCTGTGCCGGCTCTTTGAAAGAGCGATCCAATTAGTCGCAATCCCCCTGCCCTTTCCCCATAGCCCAGCAAATTCGCCCCCTTCAAGTATTTATCTAATTCCCTTTTGAAAGTTGTAATTGAATCTGCTTCCACCGCCTTTTCAGACAGTGCATTCCCGATCACAACAACTCGATGAGGGGAAAAAAACCTCCCCGCCTCGCCTCGGATTCTTTTGCCAATGATCTTACTGGTTAGCGACCCTTCTGCCACTGGAAACAGTTTCTCCTTAATTTGCTCCCATCAAAACCCTTCATGATTTTGAACACCGCTATCAAATCTCCCCTTAAACTTAACAGCCCCAGCTTCTTTAGTCTCTTCATGTAACTGAAGTCCCTCATCCCTGGTACCATTCTAGTAAATCTCCTCTACACCCTCTCTAAGGAATGGGCAAGCAAGAGACTTCAACCGCACGGTGCTACTTTTTCAAGGAAAAAGTATCAGCATTGATGGACTCTGCACTGTGAAATTGCTTTTAATTGAGGTTTTTCTGCGGAGATGCTTCTTGTCTCGGTTTAAAGGTCGTCACGGTGGCTGCATCCAGTTTTCTATCCATCCCTTACAATGATGGCAAGAGGGTCGGGCTAGATAAATTCATTGTGCAGGCAGCCAGTGCTTTGTAGTGCAACAGGATTCAAAGTCAGATGCCTGCACAGCGAGCTCCTCAAGGGCATACATCATTAGCGATGGCACTGTGACAAACATGGGCTATTCTCACCCGTAGTTTATGTGTTTCCTTTCCGTATTACATTCCGTGGCTTAAAAATAGGTTCTTTTAAGACGGAGAGCACATTCAAAATGGCTTCTCATCCTTTGGCTTTGCGTGCAGTGTGTAAGGTGCCAGTCAAGTCAATACAGCTGATAACTGATAGACACCTGGAAAAACAGTAACTAAGCACACCAATGTGCTAGTAATAAATAACATGGATCACTGGGCTATTAATCAATGACATAATCGAATCAGGATAGACATGTGACACAACAACTTGCATTTATATAGCACCTTTAACGGAGTAAAACGTCCTGAAGCAAAACTTGACACCGAGCCACATAAAGAGATATTAGGCCAGACGAGGTAGGCTTTAAGGAGCGTCTTAAAGGAGGAGAGAGAAGCAGAGAGGTTTAGGGAGGGAATTCCAGAGCTTAGGGCCTAGGCAGCTGAAGGCACGGCCGCCAATGGTGGAGTGCTAAAAATCGGGGGTGCGCAAGAGGCCAGAACTGGAGGTGCACAGAGATCGCGGAAGATTGTAGGGCTGGAGGAGGCTACAGAGCTAGGAAGCGGGCGAGGCCGTGAGGGTTTTGAAAACAAGGACGCGAATTTTAAAATCGAGCTTTCCCAGACCGGGAGCCAATGTAGGTCAGCGAGCACAGGAAGCATGTCTGTGTGCATGTCTACTGTCGAGTAAGGTTCCTCAGTCTCATCCACTGACTTCGCAAAGCCAACACTGTACTTCAAATGTAAGAATCGGACGCGTCTGACGTACTGCTTAGTTACGGTTTTCACTGAGTCACAACAAACACAGAAGCAAATGTGCTGCTCCATGGGTGGGAGCACCTATGTAAGGACTGGGTGGCTACTCCACTTCCGAGAAGCATTTGCCCATCATTTTGAGAAAGATCTGCGAAGAAAGCCAAAGAAACTCGAGCAACATTTTTTTTTTCCTGTTCAACCCTTTCATGACTGTGTTATTTGGACTAACTTCAACAACTCTTTGTTACTGCTTGCTTCTGTAAGAGGCCATCTGTGAACAAACTTGTTTGTGACAATCTGTTACCAAACTTTTTTTTTAAATTAATTCTTGGGATGTGGGCGTCTTTGGCAATGTCGGCATTTAATGCCCATCCCTAGCTGCCCTCGAGAAGGTGATGGTGGGCCTTCTTGAACTGCTGCAGTCCGTGTGGTGAAGGTGCTCCCGCAGTGCTGTTAGGGAGGGAGTCCCAGGATTTTGACCCAGCGACAATGAAGGAACGGCCGATATATGTCCAAGTCAGGATGGCGTGCGACTTGGAGGCGGTGGTGTTCTCATGCGCCTGCTGCCCTTGTCCTTCTAGGTGGTAGAGGTTGTGGGTTTGGAGGGTGCTAATGAAGAAGCCTTGGCGAGTTGCTGCAGCGCATCTTGTAGTGTCTAGTGTGATTGATATTAGTTGTCTTCCGAAGTGAGTGGGTATGTGGTGGAAATTATACCTGTGAATCCAAGGGACAATAAACAGGTCTATTGTACTCCTAGGGCACACCGTCCTAGATTACTCTGGTTTTGCTTCAGTTCACAGCAGGCATGGCTTGCCTGTGGGAGCTGGCTCCAACATCCGGCATTAAGTAAAATGTATCTGGAGAAGCCTGAATCATAAAAGGTGCCAAGCAGAAAAGCAAAGGAGGGAGAAGAACTCAGAACAAATCACCCTTCGCTTTACCCTCCACCTAGCAGCAGCTAGGGAGTCAGTTGGAACAAAGGACCAGGAGTAGGCCATTCAGCCCCTCGAGCCTGTTCCACCACCGGCAGAAGCAGGACAACTTGTGTGGTGCAGAAAGCGAAAGGTTGGGGGTAAAGGAGGAAAGAATAGTTTCCATATTCTACTCCTCCAGTATCAGCAATGTGGCATTAGTAAAACGTTACGAGGGCAGGTGTGAGGGAGACTGAAAGGTATATGAATGTTACAGAGCTGGGATGATGAACGTACTCTACAGAACCCTGGTGACCTATGGAATATAACTGGCCAGGGTTTGATATAAAGGCTGACATGTTTCACTGATACCCTGCAGTTTTCAATCAAATCTTTTGGAGGCAGGGGGTCAGGGAGAAATTTTTGCAGCATTATCATTTTGCGATTTGGTCATTTGTAGTAATCGCGTCTCTCAGGAACTGAACTAAATTGCAGAATTCATCAGTGTACGGTACACAGGAAGAGGAAAAAAAGCAGCCACTGCTGGAAGTGCAAAAATACACACGGAAGATTCTGGAAGTGCGCAGAAGGTCCGTCAACAACAACAAAAAAGTTGTTTTTAAGTACAAACCTTTCAATGACCACCCCTCTCAGAGGTTGACTGACCTTCTATGCACTTCCAGCACTTTCTGTTTCATTACAGCGTAAATTGTACACAAGATCATTGGGGGGATTGAGCGCCAATGGACAAGTGACCTTTCTCCATTCCATACTTATCAATTCACCCATTGACAGGGTTATCAGTCCTGATAACTCTTCAAGGTTGGTAGTTCTGCTTATGAAGGGAATGTCTGGGCCCCACGCGGGCACATCCTCAGCGGCTGGAGAACAATAAACCAAAAACAGTCATCAATAACATTCTTCCAAGCGACAGCAGTTGCCGAACCATCGGTTACACATGAAAGTTTTCTGTGGAATATGTCCGGCAATTCAGATAAAGTGGCTGTGAGCATTGGGCTCCTGTATCCACTGCTCTGCAGTAATGGGTAACATTTTTGTTTTAATCCAACGAGAGCTGGACTCTTGATACGCAGGTTGGGGATTTGAAGTTGAACATGTGTAAAAAAAGTCAAAAGCAAAGTTTTGCTGCTTGCTGCTCCTCGGCAGCAAGTTTCCAATCTCAGTTGTACTGTCGAAGTAGATAAATTATGATGGGGAGGGAAGTCAGACAGGTCACCCCTCCCACACATCTCCCACCAGCTGGCTTAAGTGCAGGCGTAGTAGAGGCCTAAAAGTAGCCCAAAACTCAGCAAAAGAACGGCGCAAAACCATTTTTTAAATTCATTCTTGGGAGGTGGGTGTCGCTGGCAAGGCCGGCATTTATTACCCATCCCAAATTGCCCTCGAGAAGGTGGTGGTGAGCTGCCTTCTTGAACCGCTGCAGTCCGAGTGGTGAAGGTACTCCCGCAGTGCTGTTAAGGAGGGAGTTCCAGGATTTTGACCCAACGACGATGAAGGAACGGCCGATATATTTCCAAGTTGGGATTGTGTGTAACTTGGAGGGGAACTTGGAGGTGGTGGTGTTCCCAAGCGCCTGCTGCCCTTGTCCTTCTAGGTGGAAGAGGTCACGGGTTTGGGAGATGCTGTTGAAGCACCTGAAGAGCGGGGAGAAAATATATTTATACTTAATGTTACGTGTTGTGAAAATCTGTCTCTTCCGCTTCGTGGAAAAATAATTACTTTCCACTTTGGGTGGCTCAGTTGGTAGCACCCTCGCCTGAGTCATAAGGTTGTGGGTTCAAGTCCCACTCCAGAGACTTGAGCACAAAAATCTAGGCTGACACTCCCAGTGCAGTGCTGAGGGGTGCTATCAGAGGTGCCGTCCTCCGGATGAGACGTTAAACCGAGGCCCCGTCTGCCCTCTCAGGTGGACGTAAAAGATCCCATGGCATTATTTTGAAGAAGAGCAGGTGCGTTCTCCCCGGTGTCCTGGACAATGTTTGTCCCTCAATCAACATCACTAAAAACAGATTATCTGGCCATTATCACATTGCTGTTTATGGGAGCTTGCTGTGCGTAAATTGGCTGCCGCGTTCCCTACATTAGAACAGTGACTACACTTCAAAAAGTACTTCACTGGCTGTAATGCGCTTTGGGACATCCGGTGGTCGTGATTGTAAGTCTTTCTTTTTTTCTTTATAAGTCAACCTGCTAGTAATAGGCCTGCAGCAGGTAGGTTGCCCACCTTTTGGTTAACAAGAGTGTATATTGTTGGGGGGGCGGGGGGGGGGGAAGAAGAGAACCTCTGGAAAAACTAGACTTATTTTTCTTCACCATTACACAGATACTAGTGATGGGTGTCTGGCTCTTTAATTATTGAGGGGGGGGGAGCGGGGGGACAGATAATCCATCTTACAAAAATTCTAGCAGTGAGAAGTGTAGATGAGAAGGAAAAAATGGCAGGGCTATGGGGAAAGAGCGTGGGGGGGGCACGGAGAGTGGGACTAATTGGGCTGCTCTTCCAAGAGTCAGCACAGACATGATGGGCCAAATGGCCTCCTTCTGTGCTGTATCATCTTATGATGATTCTAATGCTCGTCTTACTCATATGAGTGGCTTTACGATCCTGACTTCATTGGTAACATCTGCTGACATGCTGCAATTTCCCTGGTTAACATAGGGAAGTGAGACTTCACCTGCACGTGTGAATGAGCGATTGTGATTTAATTGGCACATGAGACAGAGAGAGAGGAGAGGAGAAGGGGGAACTGATTATTTCGACAGTGTCTCCATATGGAGTGGGAGTGTGCTATATCTAGTCAAAGTAACACTGAAGGGGTGCGTTCACACATTTCTCACCATTTTCCTGTTTGTGGGGAGGAGGGCGAGGGTAGAGGAAGGGAGAAAGATTATCCAGCGTGGCAGTCATTTAATCATATTATGTCCCCTTGTCTCCTGTTAATTACTGTGAATACTTTTTTAATGCATCTTTATTGCTCTGGTGAAAGTGTACAGCACTCGCTAATTTAGGCCACTTTGGTTGCCATGGCATCATTTTCTGCTAATTATCATCAGTTAAATGATGTAATCGCAGGTTCTCAGTTGCTGTGTGAAGTCCCCTGCTCCCACCAATTACATCAGTTTCACTATTTAAAAAACAATGATGTCATGGACACACGGCATCGCATCGTAGCACTGATTCGCTAGAAGCCCCAGCAGCTGTGGCAATAGGACAAGGGAGCACAGGTTCAAAGGTCAGGACTGATCTCAAGAAGCTCACGACACAAAGAGAGTAATCA
Organism: Somniosus microcephalus; assembly: GCF_052327205.1. Classification (NCBI taxonomy): domain Eukaryota; kingdom Metazoa; phylum Chordata; class Chondrichthyes; order Squaliformes; family Somniosidae; genus Somniosus; species Somniosus microcephalus. Next base: position 53,551,751 of record NC_141008.1, read on the forward strand.
ATGAACTTTGGGTAGGATAGTGCAGGCAAAACCTATGGAATTATTTAGGAGAAGGCTGGAGGGGGAAGGGGTCTGGATGGATAAGCCAGGATAGGCTGAACAGCCTGTGGCAAAAAATGTAGAATTTTTAAATCAATTTTTAATCTCGGTAGCATTTCCTTTCATTCATGCACAATATATACAGCGTTTAAATAGCAACTGCGTTCAAAATGATGACCCGAGACTAACTTGATACAACAACTTGCCTTTACATAGCGCCTGTAGCGTAGTGAAAACGTCCCAAGGCGCTTCATGGGGACACTATCAGACAAAAGTTGACACCGAGTCACATAAAGAGCTATTTGGACAGGTGCGTGGTCACAGCAGTAGGTTTTAAGAAGCGACTTAAAGGAGAGAGAGACGGACATCGTGAAGGTTGTCTCTGAGGGTAGAGGCCAGAGGAAGGAAATCAAGCCACATTCAAACATCCACACACTGTGTGATTTGCTCAATTAATGTGTATGACTGGCGGTTACTTCTGAATTTAGCTGGCAGCTATTCAAATCCATAACTGCTGGGGTAAACATTTATGATCGTAGACACATCAAATCATTTCAGTCGTTTGGAATGTTTGGAACTGTCAAGGACATAGGTCAGGCCAGCTAGGTCCCGCAGTTAGAAGGCAAAACAAGATTGTGTATATAAACAACAACAACGTCTCAAGGCGTTTCACAGGAGCGTTATCAAACAAGATTTGACACGAAGCCACATAAGGAGATTGACGTAAGAAAACTACTAGGCACTTGGTCTAAGCGTTAAACAAAGCTTTAATCAACTGTTTTACAACATGGAGGTCTAGTTGTGTCCTTCACTAGTTCCTGTTAAGAATGTCCTGCGCAAGCTGGGCCCGTGCCCGAGTATTTATACTCTCCCTGGACAGCGCCACCCGCAGGCCGCTCAGTATTATTTCATAAGTCTTTCTTTCATGAATGACTGATTCATGTCAGAGGTATTAGGGCAGGTGACCAAATGCTTGGTCAAAGAGGTAGGTTTTAAGGAGCGTCTTAAAGGAGGAGAGTGAGGCGGAGAGACTTAGGGAAGAGCTTAGGGCCTCGGCAGCTGAAGGCACGGCCGCCAACGGTGGAGCAACTAAAATCGGGGATGCATAAGACAACCAGATTTGGAGGCTTGTAGGACTGGAGGAGGTTACAGAGGGACGAGGCCATGGCCATATAAAGGTCAATTGTCAAGTAATAATTTAACGTAGAAATTGTGAATATTTATTACTTTCTTTTTAAGCAGTGACTTGATCCATATGTGAAACATACGTCATTACGATGGATATTTACAAACTAAAAGAAACCAGAAGGCAAACAAATCGAATTGCTCAAAATATTTTTTGACATCCTGGGTTCTCCGCTAAGCTGAGGGCTTACGATTGGAAATAAGGTTGGCAACATAATAAAGACATGAAAAATTAAAACATTTCCAAGAAATTCTGTGCCAAAACACTGCTCCAATTTTTATGATTGGAAAAAAGCATGGCCATTCAGTTTGTGCCAGGACTTGCTCCTTGTGAGGTGTGCAATATATCTACTGTAAATACAAATGCTCGATATCACTTATTTATTCGCCTGCTCATCTACTGTTCAATACATTTTACATTAATATCGGAAACTAGGTCAACTGTGATGTTCTGGCACCTTTCAAAGATGTGAAAACTATCCTGTGGAGGCACAGGATACATGCAATGACCAAAGAAAACTTTAAAGCAAGGTTTTCTGTTTGTTATCCTGGACACACCACCAAATCACAGCAAGACAGCAGGAGCTGGTGGCAATGCTCTCGAGAGGCTGCGATGAGCTAAGAACTCACCAATGAGAGAGAGTAAGCTAAAACACTGAAGCCAAAATATCTAAAATAAGTTAGAAAGGACCCAAAATAATAACATAGGTTTCCTTATCCATACCTACCCTGTGACCCCAGGCTAAATAAGTGCTCTGACCAGAGGAATAAGTAACAAAGAAATTCAAAGTATTCGTATCAGAAAGAATGATTTTGCCACTGGGTGCTTTAGGTCACCTGTAAAGGAGCACTGTAACTATTCCGCCCCACAACACCCCCTCCCAGTTTCCATTCGAAGAGCAGGCAGTAAACGGCGCACCGTTTTCGATATGGTGTCTTTATCTGTAAGTGGCACATGCATCATTACATTGCACATTTACAAACTGAAAACAAAAGCGAGAAGGCAAACAAATCAAATTGCTCGAAAAAAATGTTTTAAATCCTTTTCAGCTGCCATGCTGGGTTCTCCCCTAAGCCGAGAGCTTACTATTGGATAAGGTTTGCAACATAATAAAGACGTGAGAAATTGAAACATTTACAAGAAAATCTGTGCCTGAACCGCTTGCACTTTTATGATTGATAGCAAGGGTGGCCATTCACAGTGTGTGCCAGGACTTGCTGTTTGTGAGTCCCACCACTTCCTTTATGCCTTTGTAAGCCTCACTGCCTCCTACACTCTTCCATATTGATGAAAAATTACTACAGATGAAAACCTCCAGGAAATCCATTATTAGAAGCATTCGGTCATTCAATTTATCATTTTTTAATCAAAAACAAGGTACGGCATGAACACTAACTTTATCTGAGATAACTTTGAGGGCTAGAAATTGATTATAGCCCAGGAATGGGCGGTAGCTTTAGAAAAGTTTGAGAATAACTCGGGCGGTAGATAGGGCTTTAAACTAAATACGAACATAAGCGTGCACCAGCAAATAGTTTCAGAGTAGGTAAAAATGGTATAAAGAAAAAATTTAATGCTCTTTATCGGAATGCACGCAGCATTCGTAACAAGATAGATGAGTTGACGGCGAAATAGAAATAAATGGGTATGCTCCGATAGCCATTACGGAGACGTGGTTGCAAGGTGACCAAGGCTGGGAACTGAATATTCAGGGATATTTGACATTTCGGAAGGATAGGCAGAAAGGAAAAGGAGGTGGGGTAGTTCTATTAATAAAGGATGAGATCAATGCAGTGGTGAGAAATGATATTGGCTCAGAAGATCAGGATGTAGAATCAGTTTGGGTGGAGATAAGAAATAGTAAGGGAAAGAAGTCACTGGTAGGAGTAGTCTATCCTCCTTCTTAGGCAGTCCCTCGGAAACGAGGATGACTTGCTTCCACATTAAAAATGAGTTTGCAGGTGACCTACAGTCTCTGTCACAGGTGGGGCAGACGGTGGTTGAAGGGACGGGTGGGTGGGGTGCTTGGGTTGACGTGCGTTCCTTGCGCTTGGCTTCCGCTTGCTCCCGGCGAAGAGACTCGAGGTGTTCGGCGCATTCCCGGATGCTTCTCCTCCACTTTGTGCAGTCTTGGGCCAGGGATTCCCAGGTGTCGATGGGGATGTTACACTTTTTCCAAGGAGGCTTTGAGGGTGTCCTTGAAGTGTTTCCTCTGCCCACCTGGGGCTCTCTTGCCGTGCCGGAGCTCCGAGTAGAGCGCTTGTTTTGGGAGTCTCGTATCAGGCATGCGGACAATGTGACCCGTCCATCGGAGCTGATCAAGCGTGGTCAAAGCTTCGATGCTGGGGATGTTGGCCTGAGCAAGAACACGAACGTTGGTGCGCCTATCCTGCCAATGGATTTGCAGGATCTTGTGGAGGCAACGTTGGTGGTAGTCTATAGGCCCCCTAACAGTAGCTACACTGTAGGACAGAGTATAAATCAAGAAATAATAGGGAAAGGTACTGCAATAATCATGGGCGATTTTAATCTTCATATCGATTGGACAAATCAAATTGGCAAGGGTAGCCTTGAGGACGAGTTCATAGAATGTATTCGGGATGGTTTCTTAGAACAATATGTTGAGGAACCAACCAGGGAGCAGGCTATTTTAGATCTGGTAATGTGTAATGAGACAGGATTAATTAATGATCTCGTAGTAAAGGATCCTCTACAGAAGAGTGATCATAACATGATAGAATTTCACATTCAGTTTGAGGGTGAGAAACTTGGGTCTGAAACTAGCGTCCTAAACTTAAATAAAGGCAATTACAAGGGTATGAAGACAGAGTTGGCTAAAGTAGACAGGGAAAATAGATTAAAGGGTAAGATGGTAGATAAGCAGTGGCAGACGTTTAAGGAGATATTTCATAATGCTCAGCAAAGGTTTATTCCAGTGAGAAAGAAAGACTCTACAAGAAGGATGAACCATCCGTGGCTAACTAAGGAAGTTAAGGATGGTATCAAATTGAAAGAAAAGGCATACAATGTTGCGAAGATTAGTGGTAGGCCAGAGGATTGGGAAATTTTTAGAAACCAGCAAAGGATGACTAAAAAAATAAAGAGGGAGAAGATAGATTATGAAAGTAAACTAGCAAAAAATATAAGAGCTTCTACCGGTTTATAGAAGGGAAAAGAGTAGCTAAAGTAAATGTTGGTTCCTTAGAGGATGGGACTGGTGTGAGACTGGAGGTCTCCAGCGTAGATCCTGGAGGACGAGGTGGCGCCAGTACAGCCCTCATTAATGTTGCCAAGTGTAGCAGTTTGAATCTTTGAACAATAAATGTAGCCACTTTGCACTTGCCTGAAGACTGCTGATAAAAAAGCTTGAAATTACTCATACAAACTCATCCACTGGGTGAAACTGACAAGTAACCACTGAAACTAACCTGCCCTGACAGCTGCGAGTGATTAATGCTGATACCTTTAAATAGCGTCGCTGGAGCCGGCTTCCTGCAGCTGTGCGCCTGCTCTCTCTGTCAGTGTCTGGTTGAGGTGCAAAAGTAAGTGGCGACAATGAATTTTCCAGATCAGGCGCCCAGTCAGTGTTGCACATTCACTGACGACACGTTGAAGTCCCTGGCGGTACCTCGTACCGGCGGCACAACTGGGTGGGGTTGGATTTGCCGTGTGGCGGTGGATTCGCCTCGCCCCGGCGCTACTGCATCAGCGCCCCGTTACCGCCCTCTGCAGGTGCTAACGGGAGGCGTTAACCTACCGAATTTTTCCCCCTGAAAGTAGAAACGGTGTATATAATACACTGACTGATCCGCCACAAATATAGTGGCATAAGAGAGACGGAAAGAGATGCAGCTGAGAAGAAAATAGGCAAGTGGGGAAGAAGCAGACTCTTTATCTTTTGTAATGTATATATCTCAAATGATTACAGCAGCTGCTATTCCTTTTGAATTCTCATAGAATGATACAGCACAGAAGGCAGCCATTCGAACCATTGTGACTGAGCCTGGACACAAATTCAACACCGTTTCATAGACACAGTGGCAAATTCTGAAAGGTGGACTGTACTATTATTCAAGTTGGGTGGGAGGTTCTGAATAAAAGGCCTGATATATGGAATATTTTGGTAATACTAAGTACTATTGCTGAGATTTTTTATTAAATGGAAAATGCAAATTAGATTAATCTGAACTTGAATTTATTTATTGGCAACCTACACCACACGTTCATCTAAAATTTCATATTTATAAAACGGTAAAGTCACACCTAAGCAGATAGGAAACAGATAAAAAATACCAATTGGAAGCAGGCAAATTGGATACAGAAACTACTTTAAAAAAAAGTATGAAAACAATTAACAATGAGCAGCCAGCAAAACATCAGTAAAGAAAATAGATAGGTGACTAATGTATACATATTCTGTCACCTGCTTTCTTCCCTAAGCTGAAGAATTATTGCTGGAAATAAGGTTTCTAACTTAATAATAAAGACACAAATTACAACATTTACAAGAGGATTAAATTTAAAATGGCTCCCCCGGAAAGTCTGCATATGGACACTGGACTGGGGTTAGCTGTGGCGCTCCACACAACTTCTATTTATATACAGTGCCTTAAACGTAGTAAAACGTCACAAGGCACTTCACAGGAGCGTTAGCAAACAACATTTGAGACCAAGCCACAAAAGGAGATATTAGGGCAGGCGACCAAAAGCTTGGTAAAAGAGGTAGGTTTTAAGGAGCGTCTTAAAGGAGGGGAGAGAGGCGGAGAGGTTCAGGGAGAGAATTCCAGAGCTTAGGGCCTGGGCAGCTGAAGGCACGACTGTTAATGGTGGAGCAATGAACATCTGGGATGTGCAAGAGGACAGAATTGGAGGAGCGCAGAGATCTCAGAGGCTTGGAGGAGGATACAGAGATTAGGAGGGGACATGGACCACAGTCCACTAGGATTGTCACTTTCCCAAGCGAATCAAGGAGGTTTGTTCTGCCCTTTCTAAAGCAATGTTGACAACTGTTTGCTAGATGCTTTCAAAGACACCATGACTCCCAAGTAGTTTGCCATAACCATTTTGCTCCCATACCCCCAGGCACTTCATTCGTGAGGTCTTGGTTTTATACGCTAGAGAACCCCTAATTGCCTCAATCACCAGACAAGGTCCCGCCTCCAGAGGGACTCAACCGCACAGGAAATAAACTGGTACCTTGACAAATCTATAATAATGGCTTATCCGTCAGTGTAAACGTCATTGTGCATCAATGGCACAAAGCTCTAAAACAGTCACTGCCAGCAGTGACAGATACTAATGGCGTGAAAACAGACTCCCAACTTGAATTATAGGGAAAAAAATGCAGCTAACCCTGGAGGGATTTCAAGCCAATAATCTAATCTCAGAGCGCGAAGGCTGTTGTAAACCACTCGAGCTTCACTTGCGCAGTTTAGAATGTCATCTGGACCCTCTCGACAATGTGTGCGTTAACTCCCTGTAATTCACTGAAGATTGAATTCCAGCAATCTTGTAGCGATTACATCACAAATTGAATCCTTCAGTCATCGCACATCAATTGAATGCAATGCCCTGTCGACACGCTCAACACCCGCCGGCTGAGAGTTGGGGAGGTGAAATTGCCTTTCAGCCAGCACTCGGTAGCAAGAAGCCAGGCTTAATTGTTATAAATGACACTGGTGTGGATATATATCTATTCTATATAAAAAAAATAATGGGCGGGCGAGAAAGATCACAATGAAAATAATCTCATCTGAGTGTTCACAGGACAATAAACCGCTTGAGCTTCCCTTTCAGTCTAGACAGGAGAAGGATTACTGGGCAAAGCACTTGACTTTCACTAAGTTCTGCTAAGAGAAGTGGGGGAGTTTTATTGCTATCGCCATGGCAACAGCGTATCCTGGTTTCCTGCCATTATGCCCCTGGGGGAGGAGCTGTGAGCACAACTTGTGAACAAAAGCAAGGAAATGAATGGGTTTTTTTCTTTTTCAAACCAGTTCAGATTTAATGCCCAACCCTGGTAATCACTTAACCACTCGGATTTAATTTATCTCCTCTTCTTTTAGAAACCTAGATGGTTGTCCTGTGTTATAAAGCCTTGGCCTTGTCACCTAGGGTTCCAATTTAACAAAGCAGAAAGGTTTCGGACAAAGACAAGAGAGAGACGGGACAGAAGATGGAATGAGTTGGATTTGATGCTGTAAGAACCTGTCTCGAGGTGAAGCAGAGAGTTCCGGCAGACTGGAGATACCCAATATCTCCTCAAAAGCAGACAGGAGAAGGGTGACCCTCTTTGAACAGAAAGATTGAGTAGAATGGGCCGATATTTTCTGCAGTTTAGAAGAATGAGAGGTGATCTCATTGAAAAGTAAATTTGTTTTAAGGGCTTGACAGGGTAGAGGGGCTGAGACAACAACCGAAAACGCTGGAAACACTCAGCGGGTCAGGCAGCATCGCGGAGAGAGAAACCGAGTTAATGCTTCAGGTCGATGACCCTTCGTCAGAACTGGAAAAAGTTGGAGAAGTAACAGATTTTTAAGCAAGTCTGGGGCAAGGAAAGGGAGGTGGGGAGGAAAGAACAAAGGGAAGGTCTGTGACAGGGTGGAAGGCAGGAGTGATTAAAAGACAAAAGGGATGATGGTGCAGGGCAAAGGAGATGGTAATAGGACAAGTTAAGAAACAAAAGACAAAAGATGACTCATCTAGAGGTGTAAATGTCAATGGCAGAATCATCAACAGCTGCCATGTGAGCGAGAAAAGAAAACATAGGGGCCAAGGTTATAGTCTGAAATTGTTGAACTCGATGTTGAGTCCAGAAAGCTGCAAAGTGCCTGATCGAAAGATGAGGTGCTGTTTCTGTGGTTGTTTCAGATTTCCAGCATTTGCAGTATTTTGCTGTTGTAGAGAGGCTAAGAGGCTGTTTACTGCTGGCTGGAGAGTCTAGAACTAGGGGTCACAGTCTCAGGATAAGGGGTTGGCCATTTAGGACTGAGATGAGAAGAAATTTCTTCACTCAGAGGGTTGTGAATCTTTGGAATTCTCTACACCAGAGTTCAGTATATTCAAGACTGAGATTGATAGAGGGAATCAAGAAATATGGCAATAGGGCAGGAAAGTGGAGTTGAGATAGAAGATCAGCCATGAACTTAATGAATGGCGGAAATAACAACAGAAAATGCTGGAAAAACTCAGCAGGTCAGGCAACATCCGTGGAGAAAAATTAGTCAACATTTCGGGTCGAAGCCCTTTTTCAAAACTGGAAAGGAAATAAAATAGATCGAAGGCAGGGCTGCGATAGAACAAAAGAAGTGAAGAGACATTAAGAGGTATTCAAAACCAGACGAGATGGTAATAGGACAAGTGGAGACAAAAGACGGCTCGGATTAGGTGTGAAGTGTACTGGCAGGATGAGAGACAGCTGCCATGTGGGAGAGAGAAAAAAAAGGAGGGGGTGGAAGGGAAGACCCAAAACAAAGGGGTGGAAAAAAAATATAAGTAAAAATGTAATGGGGCCGAGGTTATGATCTGAAATTGTTGAACTCGATATTGAGTCCGGAAGGCTGCAAAGTGCCTAATCGGAAGATGAGGTGCTGTTCCTCGAGTTTACGTTGAGCTTCCGTGGAACAATGCAAGAGGCCAAGGACGGTGAGGTCAGAGTGGGAATGGAGCGGTGAATTGAAATGACAGGCGACCGGAAGCTCGGGGTCTTATGAAAGTGCAGGAGATTGTGAAAGATAAAGGCCCAGAAATTCGGGTCTCCATGGGTGAGTACGCACGGGGTACTCACCCGTAAGCCCAATGGATGTGCCGGTTTCCTGCATGCACGGGAAACCGGCACTTCCGTTCCCCTGAACGAAGGGGTTAAGAGGTGGAACGCGTGCGCAGGGGAGGCTGCGCGTGCGCATCGAACTTAGGTGGGTTTTTTTTTTAATACAGGTTTTCCCAGGAGGGTAAGTCTGCAGAATTTACACATATAAAAAGCAGGCGTAAGGTCTGCTTTCTACAAGGTATTAATTAAAATTAAAACATTTTTTCCACAGGTTTAGTATTTTTAAATACTTTAAAGAAAGGTAAGTTTATTTTTAGCCCCGATAGAAAATAAAATTATTTTTTTCAAAAATTTATATTATTGTTTAAAATAGTTATTTCATGTAATTTATAGTTTATTTTAAAAATTTGATTTTTAAAAAAATTTATTTGAAGATTTAGTGATGTTTTGGGGCCCATAGTATTTCTAAGTTTTGACAGCTCTTCCTGTCAAACTTATGAATGAAGCATTCCCTGCTCCGATTGGCTCCCCATGGCCCACGTGATCCCAGGGGACGCATCGAACTAACTGTGCCCCGGGATACGCAAACACTGCGTGCCGGCAGCTGGAGCAGGCCCAGGATCGGAATTCCACGGGGGCCCACAGCACAACAGCCGGCGCGCAAGGTAAGTGCAGGTCGGGGGCTTACACCCGCGGGAAGCCTCCGACCCGAATTTCTGGGCCAAAGAGTCTTCAAGGAGCAACCTGGCATTATAACTGCCCCATATCTGCCCCAGCTCAACCTGAATTCAGCTGGGCAAGACCACAGGCAACTAATGTTGGAAATCCACTCAACAGAAACTTCAGAGATAATTATGCAGCTTTAAGCCAGAGAGTTGAGCACACAAATCCAGGCCGAACATCCCAGTGCAGGTCTGAGGGAGTGCTGCACCTTCAGAGGTGGTATCTTTCGGATGAGATATTAAACCGAGGCCCCATCTGCCCTCTCAGGTGGATGTAAAAGATCCCACAGCAGTATTTTGAAGGAGAGCAGGGGGATTCTCCCCGGTGTCCTGGGCCAATATTTATTCCTCAACCAACATCACTGAAACAGATTATCTGGTCATTATCACACTGCTGTTTGTAGGGGCTTGCTGTGTGCTAATTGGCTGCCGTGTTTCAACAGTGACTGCACTTCAGAAAGCTTCATTGGCTGCAGAGTGCTTTGGGACGTCCTGAGGGCGTGAAAGATGCTATATAAATGCAAATCTTTCTTTCTTTAACACATTAGTACTTCACAGTTTAGCTGCACTTCAGTGTTTTGAAATTCCTGGATATCGCAATGCAAAAACAAAGCACAAGCTAGTTATTCTGCCACCTCAGAAGAGTACATACTGTATTAAGCTATGGACACAATAAGGCAACAGGTGAGAGGTTAAAGAATCCAGAAATAAGGGCATTCCCCTGGAAAAAGGAGCAGGTGCTTTTTTTTTATTAATTTCTTTCCCCCCCCCCCCACGATCCCAACCCACTAGTCATCGGGTTCCAAGGCAGAAATGCAAAGCCTGCCCACACCAGAGACGTTTCCATGGCTACTGTCATTGCCTCTCGGCAAGCACCCAGCAGGGGCCACAATTTCAGTGGAGCAAGATGCAGATCAGCATTTCCTCCATGCCATCAGTTAGGAATATCTGCCTTTCAACATGGATGCTCCACTAAGCAGCCAAGCTAAGAAGTGACAAAACCTACTACTACTTGATGATGGAAACATCAACTCCCCCACTCAAACATCGACACGCCCTGATTGGAACTCAACCAGTCACATTTCCTGGGCTATTCATCTGGACTACAGATAGATACACTTTACAGGAATGATTACGAGCTACAATCACAAGGCTATTTATGCATTATGGTCATTAAATGAACACTCCATGACGAGGTCCGACAACAGTCTCGTCCTTGAGCACTCACCTGAACAGCATCCAATTAAAAATACATTGCAAGCAGCTCCTCTCCTGGTCGACTGCCCTCTCTGAAACAGGGGCCAAATCTCCACAGCGTTTTCAACAACAAGGAAAGCAATAACCAACAGGGGTCCTTGGCACTTAAAAGCCCAGCAACAAAATGCCCTGACTCGGTACCTGGATTTTGCAATTAGGTTCTTCAAATATTACTGTGCAATGGCATTAGCACACTCTCGTGAAATCCCTTTGTCTGCTATTTTAATCAAAGGCATTAACCAGTTTATTTTAAACAAGTTAAAATAACGGGTATACAAACGCTCTGAGTTTTTGAATGCCATTAATTGAAGAACATAGTTTCCGACCACTGATCTCACTCGCCAAAATGGCGGAAACGTGATACGTCTTCACTGACAACATTCACTTGTTTTTTTTCCACATATAGAGGGATTTTTTTTATAATTAAAAACACACACATTTTAAAAAAAATATGAAACTTATGAAGATCATAGAATCATAGGATCGTATAGCACAGGAGGCCATTCGGCCCATCGAGCCTGTGCCGGCTCTTTTCGAAAAGCAATCCAGTCAGTCCAACCCCCCCCCCCGCCCCACCACTCTTTCCCCATATCCCTGTAATTCTTTCTCCTTCAAGTACTTATCCAATTCGGTTTGAAGGCTACTATTGAATCTGTATCGCCCACCCTATCAGGCAGTGCATTCCAAATCCTAAGCACTCTGATGTCAGGAAACAACAAAAAAATCACATGCCGGCCCCAGGTTTCCATTCTCGTGTTCCACGGCTACACCTGCACCAATTATGTACCTTCAACAATACGCACTGCCTCTCAGAGATATGTCCCAACAGGGTACAATGCCTAAAAGGTTCTCACGATGAGGATCATCCTTGTAAAGCAACAAAGTCTGTTTCTGCTATATTTCTAATTAGCAGCTGTGTATAAGAATATTGCGCTAATTATGGTTCCTGCACCGATTTACCTTCAGGTCCTGGGGGAGTCGGTAAATTAGTGGATGCATCTTGTTTGTTGCTACTTTTGGTCTTCTCTTTACAACTAACTGTTTGTGCGTGTGCCTTGCTTCCACCGCCGTGAGGGACGGGAGTGCGTGTTCGAGGCTGGGGGTCAACTGAACATTTCAAAACTGAGATTGATAAGGTTTCTGTTCGGAAAGGGTATTGAGGGTTTTATGGAACCCAAGGCGGGTGGATGGAATTACGGTACAGATCAGTCACGATCTAACCGAATGGCGGCGCAGGCTTGAGGAGCCGAATGGCCTGCTCCTGTCCCTACGTGCCACCTTTAGCCTCGGAAGCAGTGCGGAGAAGGGGCCACGAGATCAACCGCTAGTGTTAGGGAATCGAGTTATGAGGTACGGCTAGATTAAACTCAGGCACTTCTGCCTTGAAAGGCAGCAAAGGAGGGGGAACCTACAGAGGCATTTAAGACGGTGGAAAATGTGAACGCTGACCACTATTTTAAGTTAAAGGATGATGTCCGTACGAGGAGGCAAACTGGTAAAAGGCAAGCAATGGACTGATTGATGCCTTCTTCACGCACAGAGTGATTTGAACTTAAGAACATAAGAAATAGGAGCAGGAGTAGGCCATACGGCCCCTCGAGCCTGCTCTGCCATTCAATAAGATCATGGCTGATCTTTTACCTCAACTCCACTTTCCCGCCCTATCCCCATATCCCTTGATTCCCTTAGTGTCCAAAAATCTATCAATCTCCGTCTTGAATATACTCAACGACAAAGCATCCAGAGCCCTCTGGGGTAATGAATTCCAAAGATTCACAACCCTCTGAGTGAAGAAATTTCTCCTCATTTCAGTCCGAAATGGCTGACCCCTTATTCTGAGACTATGGTCCCTGGTTCTAGACTCTTCAGCCAGGGGGAAACAACCTCTCAGCATCTACCCTGTCAAGCCCTCTAAGAATTTTATGCGTTTCAATGAGATCCGCTCTCATTCTTCTAAACTCCAGAGAGTATAGGCCCATTCTACTCAATCTCTCATCATAGGGCAACCCTCTCATCCCTGGAATGGCCCACGGGTGGGGCAGTGGAGACAATGATGGCTGGAATCATTAAAGAGGGAATTACTGGTGGATGGGGGGGCGGGGTAACTGTACATGTCTATGGCCACCCTGACCTGTACTTATCTTACATAGAATCAACAGCACAGACACAGGCCATTCGGCCCAACAGGTCCATGCTGATGTTTATACTCCACACGAGCCTCCTCCCACTCTGCCCCTATAGCCCTCACGTATACATTGTCTTCTTTTTTATAGTTTATTTTGATGAGTAAGAAAATTCTACATTTTCAAAGTTGCAATTGTCAAAAAAATTGCAAAATATTCTATACATTTCTCTAATTTTAATTTGTAATGTTCTCCATTAGATATTTACCCGTCTCTCCCTCCTGCCCTTCTAATGTCACATTGGGCCGTAATTTGCGGCCCCTACTGAGGTGCGTATGCACCAGTCAGGGCCGCGCAAGTTCCAGGTTTAGGCATGCGAAGACAATTGCAATGTCATTTACATCTTGTAATTTGACAGGTTACAAGAAGTTAAGCGATTTAAAAATTTTTTTTTTTATTGGTTTCCATTGTAAGTTATTTTATTTCCCTGCCCCTCCCAACGATCAGATCTTCCGACTCCGATATGATTCAGCTTAGATTACTGTACTAAAGCAGATGATCTGGTCATTATCATGTTGCTGTTTGTGGGGCCTTGCTTTGTGTGAATTGGCTGCCGTGTTTCCTACATTACGACAGTGACTACACTTCAAAAGTACTTCATTGACTAAAGCGCTTTGGGATGTCCCGAGGTCATGAAAGGCGCGATATAGTCTTTCTTACTTTTCTTTCTTTCAGAAGGTTGCCAGTTCAGGTGTGCACACAATCTAGGCTGACATTGAGGAAGAGCTGCATGGTCTTTTGGATAAGGGGTTAAACCGATCTGGCTGTTCCAACGTTTCAGGTGGAGTTAGGGATCCCACGGTGCTTTTTGAAGAGCAGCAGGGAATTCTCCTGATGTCCTGACCAACATTCCTTCCTTAAGTAACACCACCAAAAAAAACCAGATTCATTGGTCACTCAACTCATTTTTCTTTGTGGGACCTTGTTGGGCACAAAATGGCTGTTATGTTTGTCTACATAACAACAGTGACTGCACTCGAAAACCGATTGGTTGTGTTTTTGAGATGCTTATGAGAAATCCCATAAGTCATTTGGCACAAGTTTCAGGTTTGCCTGAGATACTCTCTCAAGTTAAGCAACACTGGTCACTCCTGCTAGGCCAGTAATAAAAAATGCATCAAACTATACCCATTAGAAGGCTCACAACGCTATCTGGTCAGGCTTTTATCGTTTAATCTGGCGGTTCGCTCTTAAACAGGGAATCCATCCACCCCCGATTCCCTTACCGGATCAGCCTAGATTGTGTGCTCAAGTCCTATTCCTCATGGACTGGAAATTAGCAGCTGACCTCTGACCCTCTCCCTATCCCAGGGATTGGTCAGTCGGCCTGCCAATTAAACCAGCTGCTGCGCCCCTGGATGTGGTCCCCTAGAAACTGGCTCCTGCTACTCTCAAAATGGATGGCACCATCAGTGGCACAATAACAGCACTATATAAATGCAAGTTCCATAGTATTACAAAGTATTTACAGTACAGAAACAGGCCATTCAGCCCAACAGATCTGTGTCAGTGTTTATGCTCCACACGAGTCTCCTCCCACCCTTCTTCATCTCACCCGATCAACATACCCTTCTATTGCTTTCTTCGTCATGTGCTTATCTAGCTTTCCTTTAAATGCATCTATGGTATTCGCCTCAACTGCTCCTTGTGGTAGCGAGCTCCACACTCTAACCACTCTCTGGATAAAGAAGTTTCTCCTGAGTTTCCTATTGGATTTATTAGTGACTAGCTTATATTTATGGTGGAAACACTTTCTCTATGTCAACCCTATCAGACCCTTTCATAAGGTCTATCAGGTCACCTCTCAGCCTTCTCTTTTCTAAAGAAAATAGCCCCAGCCTGTTCAATCTTTCCAGCATTTATTGCCCATCCCTAATTGTCTTCTTGAATACAACTGAGTGGCTTGCTAGGGCAGTTAAGAGTCAACCACTTTGCTGTGGATCACATATAGGCCAGACCGGGTAAGGATGGCAGATTTCCTTCCCTAAAGGACATCAGTGAACATTACGCCAGCTTTTACCAGGCGTAAGAATTTCACAGGCATTTGCTGGGCAGAAGTTGGGCAAACAGCCCAACTCTCCGCCCGCGAATGCCCTTTTCCCGGGGATGCGTTGGATCTGCCAGGAAAATTCTTGACACATCGCAAGTTCCGAGTTTTCACGCTGCAGTACTGCAGGCCTTCCTCCCCCTGTTAAGGGGGAGGTGCCTGCAACAGCGCGATCCCCGATCGCGAGTGCCGGTAAATGAGCCCGGCACCAAGGAGAAGTGCCGGGCTCTCGGGAAACAGCTGGCAATGCTGCGGGGGGGGGGGGTGGTTAGGAGGCCGGGGACAGAGGTGCTGGCAGGCAGCCGCCGAAAAAGCGGCCGCCCCGCACCTCCACCTTAACTTGCGCCGCTGCCGGCACAGTAAGGCCCCGTGAACCGGGCGCAGGTAGCGAGCGGCGCAACTGCGCCGTTCGCTACCAAATATCGCGAACGGGGCACGAATGGGGCGCTGCGCACACCGATGACGTCATCGGTGGCGGCACAGCGCAAATGCCTAATGCCACCATTAGCGCCCCTACTGAATATCGGCGGAGACGCAGCCAGTGGCGCTACAGCCACTGACTGCCTCTTTAGGCGCTAACAGGTGGCGCTACTCACCCAATTTCTCCCCCTAAGAATAAAACCGGACGGACCACCCGGCATCGACCTCAGCACCGACTACGGACACAACAACGACAACCCTGCAAAGTCCTCCTCACCAACATCTGGGGACTTGTGCCAAAATTGGGAGAGCTGTCCCACAGACTGGTCAAGCAACAGCCTGACATAGTCATACTCACAGAATCATACCTTTCAGCCAATGTCCCAAACTCCTCCATCACCATCCCTGGGTAGGTCCTGTCCCACCGGCAAGACAGGCCCACCAGGGGTGGCGGCACACATGTATACAGTCAGGAAGGAGTGGCCCTGGGAGTCCTCAACATTGACTCCGGATCCCATGAAGTCTCATGGCTTCAGGTCAAGCACGGGCAAGGAAACCTCCTGCTGATTGCCACCTACCTCCCTTCCTCAGCTGATGAATGAGTACTCCTCCATGTTGAACACCACTTGGAAGAAGCATTGACAGTAGCAAGGGCACAGAATGTACTCTGGGTGGGGGACTTCAATGTCTATCACCAAGAGTGGCTCAGTAGCACCACTACTGACCGAGCTGGCCGAACGACATAGCTGCCAGTCTAGGCCTGCGACAGGTGGTGAGAGAACCAACATGAGGGAAAAACCTACTTGACCTCGTCCTCACCAATCTACCTGTCGTAGATGCACCTGTCCATGACAGCATTGGTAGCAGTGACCACCGCACAGTCATTGTGGAGACAAAGTCCCGTCTTCACACTAAGGACACCCTCCATCGTGTTGTGTGGCACCACTGTGCTAAATGGGATAGATTCAGAGCAGATCTAGCAGCTCAAAATTGGCCATCCATGAGGCGCTGTGGGCCATTAACAGCAGCAGAATTTTATTCCACCAAAATCTGTAACCTCATGGCCTGGCATATCCCTCACTCTACCATTACCATCAAGCCAGGGGACCAACCCTGGTTCAATAAGGAGTGTAGAAGAGCATGCCAGGAGCAGCACCAGGCGTACCTAAAAATGTGGTGCCAACCTGGGGAAGCTGCAACACAAGACAAGCTACAGGAAACTTTTGTTTAACCGGCACCTAAATATCCGGAATTCTCAATGATGGTGAAGCCCAGCATGTGAGTGCAAAAGACAAAGCTGAAGCGTTTGCAACCATCTTCAGCCAGAAGTGCCGAGTGGATGATCCATATCAGCCTCCTCCTGAGCCCCCCCATCACCACAAAAGACAGTCTTCAGCCAATTCGATTCACTCCACGTGATATCAAGAAACGGCTGAGCGCACTGGATACAGCAAAGGCTGTGGGCCCCGGCAACATCCCGGCTATCGTGCTGAAGACTTGTGTTCCAGAATTAGCCGCACCTCTAGCCAAGCTGTTCCAGCACAGCTATAACACTGGCATCTATCCGACAATGTGGAAAACTGCCCAGGTATGTCCTGTCCACAAAAGGCAGAACAAATCCAATCCGGCCAATTACCGCCCCATCAGTCTACTCTCAATCATCAGCAAAGTGATGGAAGGTGTCGTCGACAGTGCTATCAAGCAGTACTTATTCACCAATAACCTGCTCACTGATGCCCAGTTTGGGTTCCGCCAGGACCACTCTGCTCCAGACCTCCCGGATGCTTCTCCTCCACTTTGTGCGGTCTTGGGCCAGGGATTCCCAGGTGTCGGTGGGGATGTTACACTTTTTCAAGGAGGTTTTTAGGGTGTCCTTGAAGCATTTCCTCTGCCCACCTGGGGCTCTCTTGCCGTGCCGGAGCTCCAAATAGAGCGCTTGTTTTGGGAGTCTCATATCGGGCATGCGGACAATGTGACCTGTCCATCAGAGTTGATTGAGCGTGGTCAGAGCTTCGATGCTGGGGATGTTGGCCTGAGCAAGAACACTGACGTTGGTGCGCCTATCCTGCCAATGGATTTGCAGGATCTTGCGGAGGCAGCGTTGGTGGTACCTCTCCAGTGCTTTGAGGTGCCTGCTGTACATGGTCCATGTCTCTGAGGCATACAGCAGGGCAGGTATCACTGCTGCCCTGTAGACCATGAGCTTAGTGCTGGGTTTGAGGTCCTGGTCTTCAAACACTCTCTTCCTCAGGCGACTGAAGGCTGCACTGGCACACTGAAGGCGGTGTTGGACTTCGTCGTCGACGTCTGCCCTTGTTGACAGTAGGCTCCCGGGTAAGGAAAGTGGTCCACGTTGTCCAAGGCCTTGTCGTGGATTTTGATAATCGGGGGGCAGCACTGTGAGGCGGGGGCAGGTTGGTAGAGGACCTTTGTCTTACAGATGTTTAGTGTAAGGCCCATGCTCTCGTATGCTTCGGTGAAGGTATTTACGATGGTTTGGAGTTCGACTTCCGAGTGAGCGCAGACGCAAGCATCGTCTGCATACTGTAATTCGACGACAAGAGAACAACTGAGGAACAACAAGGCCTCAGGAGCAGGTGGAATCCCCGCCGAGGCATTGCGGAGAAGCACTACTGGCGCGAATTCATGAACTAATTTCTCTTATCTGGAAGGAGGAGAGCATGCCAGGGGATCTCAGAGACGCCGTAATTGTGACTATCTTCAAGAAAGGTGACAAGTCCGATTGCGGCAATTACAGAGGAGTTTCCCTGCTATCTGCCACAGGGAAAGTCATCGCAAGAATCCTCCTCAATCGCCTTCTCCCAGTGGCCGAAGAGCTCCTCCCAGAGTCGCAATGCGGATTCCGCCCACTAAGGGGCACAATGGACATGATCTTCACCGCACGTCAATTACAAGAGAAATGCAGGGAACAGCACCAACCGCTGTACATGGCCTTCTTTGATCTCACAAAGGCCTTCGACACTGTCAACCGTGAGGGATCATGGAGTGTCCTCCTCAAATTCGGCTGCCCTCAAAAGTTTGTCGCTATCCTCCGCCTGCTTCATGACGACATGCAAGCCGTGATCCTGACCAGCGGTTCCACCACAGACCCAATTCACGTACGAACCGGGGTCAAGCAAGGCTGTGTCATCGCACGAACGCTCTTCTCAATCTTCCTTGCTGCAATGCTCCATCTCACCCTCAGTAAGCTCCCCACTGGAGTGGAGCTAATTTACAGAACAAACGGGAAACTGTTCAACCTCCGTCGCCTCCAGTCCAGATCCAAGGTCGTCCCATCCTCTGGCATGGTTTATCATCATCCTCGCCTCTAAATCTCTCCCACCCTTTCTCCGTAACCTCCTTCAGCCCTCTGATTCCAGTTTCTTATGCAAACCCCCCCCCCCCCCCCAGCTCTTCATCCTACCATTAGCTGCAGAGCGTTCAGTTGCCTGGATCTTACTTGATGGAATTCTCTCCCTGCTTCTTTAAAATCTTCCGTAAAGCCCACCTCTTGAACCGAGCTTTTAGTCAGTTCCAAGTCTCTCACCCCTAGCTCAGTGTATTTTCTGTATGCTTCTCTGTGAAGTGCCGATTGATTTTTAAAAAATATATTAAAGGCGCCACGTAAATGAAGATTATGGTCGTAAGTTACAAAACCACCACCCACTTGACTCCGTCTGAGGTAGCAGTCTGCATTGGCTACAAGGACAGGTTGGAGAAGCTGAATTTTCTTTCATTAGAGCAAAGGTGGTTGGGGGGCGATTTGATAGAGGTGTACAAGGTTATGACGGGTTTGGATAGGCTAGACGGGGAAAGGCTGTTCCCACTAGTTGATGGTACAAGGACTAGGGCACATAAATTTAAGGTATTCGGCAAGAGATACAGGGGGATGTGAAGAAAAACTTTTTTTACGCAGTGAGTGGTGAAGACCAGGAACTCGCTGCCGACGGAAGTGGTGGAAGCGGAGACACTCAATGTTTTCAAGGGGAGACTGGATAGGCACTTGAGGGAAATAAACTTGCAGGGCTACGGGGATAGAGCGGGGGAATGGGACTGACTGGATTGCTCTGCAGAGAGCCGGCACGGACTCGATGGGCCGAATGGCCTCCTTCTGTGTCGTTATAACTATTACATTACATTCTACATTACAGCCTTGGTCCAAACATGGACAAAAGAGCTGAATTCCAGAGCTGAGAGTGACTGCCCTTGACATCGAGGCAGCATTTGACCAAGTGTGACATCAAGGAGCCCTAGTAAAACTGAGGTCAATGGGAATCGGGGGAAAAACTCTCCATTGGCTGGAGTCATACCTAGCACAAAGGAAGATGGTTGTGGTGGTTGGAGGTCAATCATCACAGCCCCAGGACATCGCTACAGGAGTTGCTCAGGGCAGTGTCCTCGACCCAACCATCTTCAGTTGCTTCATCAATGGCCTTCCCTCCATAAGGTCAGAAGTGGGGATGTTCGCTGATGACTGCACAGTGTTCAGCGCCATTTGCAACTCCGCAAATAATGAAGCAGTCCATGCCCGCATGCAGCAAGACCTGGACGACATTCAGGCTTGGGCTGATAAGTGGCATGTAACATTCACGCCACACAAGTGCCAGGCAATGACTATCTCCAACAAGCGAGAGTCTAACCACCGCCCCTTGACATTCAATGGCATTACCATCACCGAATCCCCACCATCAATATCCTGGGGGGTCATCATTGACCAGAAATTTAACTGGACCAGCCACATAAATAATGTGGTAACAAGAGCAGGTAAGAGGCTGGGTATTCTGTGGTGAGTGTCTCACTTCCGGACTCCCCAAAGTCTTTCCACTATCTACAAGGAACAAGTCAGGAGTGTGATGGAAAACTCTCCACTTGCCTGGATGATTGCAGCTCCAACAATACTCAAGAAGCTCGACATCATCCAAGACAAAGCAGCCCGCTTGATTGGCACCCCATCCACCACCTTAAACATTCACTCCCTCCACCACCAGTGTACCGTGGCTACAGTGTGTACCATCTACAAGATGCACTGCAGCAACTCGCCAAGGCTTCTTCGGCAGCACCTCCCAAACCCGCGACCTCTACCACCTAGAAGTCACACACCATCCTGACTTGGGAGTATATCGCCATTCCTTCATCGTCGCTGGGTCAAAATCCTGGATCTCCCTCCCGAACAGGATTGTGGGAGTACCTTCACCACATGGACTGCAGCGGTTCAAGAAGCCGGCTCACCACCACCTTCTCAAGGGGAACTAGGGATGGGCAATAAATACTGGCCTTGCCAGCGATGCCCACATCCCATGAACAAATAAGAAAAATTGGAAAATTTCCACATCGAGGAGAAGGACACCTCAGCAGCAAGAAAAGCAACGCTAAATGGTAACTCACCGTCTACTATACATTACAGACAAGTGCCTTGTGAACTGAAGGTAGCAGCTCTGTCTCCCGGGTTCAGGTATGACAAATATAAACCACTCAAAGCTTCCCTCTCGCAGTTTATGACACTGAACATGTAGCCCATTATCTTCTATTTAATTCCTTCAGCTAATTAGGAACCAAATTGAGTCATTGACAAAGCTGTGAATTGTAACATCTTGACCCATGACTGCTCTGTGAATTTGATGGAAAAAATAACCACCGAACCAAACACATCATCCTTAACAACACACAAACCCAAGCAACCGATGTCCTACATTCTCCACAAGTGCTGGATCTATTCAGATCTCCCTTAATTACTTACAAGTCCAAACTGGCCCTATGGATTTGGTGCTCGAAGCTGCTAATTTAATGAGTTGCTGTCTTACCTTTCTATGATATCAGCAATCGCGCAGGCAAACATCTGGAGTCCTTCAGGCATTTGCAGGGCAACTATACCAGACATGGAAAAGAAAAGAAAGCATGGTTGTTTTCTCTTGTTTTTTTTGTTATTTGGGGTGTTAGTTGGTGATCAGGGTCTGAGCGAGACCCTGCTGAAATGATTGATTCTTCCGCCCCACATTCTCACTGTATTCAAACCATCTCTGACTCTAACTGGCTCCTTCCCAGGACCTCAGAACAATAAATGCTGGCCATGCCAGCGACGCCCACACCCTGAGAATGAATAAAAATAAACTCTTGCCTCCAAGGGCCCTCTCATAGACCCCCCACTCCCAGGTCCCATGGACCTGTTCAAAAAGGCTTGCCACATCCAACCCAGATAAGAAAAGTAAAAGTAGGGGAACATCTAGGCAATAGTGACCATAATATAATACGCTTTAAGATAATAATTGAGAAGGACATAGGTATGACAAAGACCAGGGTAACAGATTGGAGAATAGCACTTGGGAAAATAAAATTGACAACAGTATTGGCAAACAATGATGTAGAACAGCAATGGGAAACATTTAAAATGGTGTTCAACAGAGTCCAGGAAAAATATATTCCGTTAATAAACAAGAACAAACTAAACACTAATGAGACATCGTGGATGAATAAAGCCATATGGGAAAAATTGAGGGTAAGGAAAGAGGCATACATTAAGTACATGGACAGCAGGGGAGAGCATGATAAAGGAGAATATGAAGGAATTAGGCGAGAAGTCCAAAAAAAAATTAGGAAAGCAAAGAGGAACTATGAAATTAAATTATTGTGGTAAACCACTGTTAACCTGTACATGCCTGTGTGGTAAACCACTGTTAACCCTGTACAAGTCCAGGCATGTCTCAGCCCCTGGCTCCACCCCTAAGCCCAGGTATAAAGGTGATTCACCACCCTTCCCCCGGGAGCTCTTAGGATGGATTCACTAGCAGAGGCATGCTCTAGTTCTTAGTCAATAAAAGCCTACTTCATATAAGTCCATTTCGTAGTCTTTGGTATTGTTGATAGCGCATCAATTATCAAGGAACATATAAAAAATAGTAAAATATTTTACAGGCACATAAATAAAAAAAAAGGTCAGGATGGGAATACAGCCACTAAGAGATGGGGAGGATAATACCACAGGCAGCAATAGAGAGATGGCAGAGATATTAAATAATTACTTTGCTTCAGTACTTACCAGGGAGATAGAACAGGTGGCGAGGACATCGGATGATGAGATTAGTAATGAGATAATGGCAATTAAAATAAAACGAGGAGATATACTAAATAAACTAATGAAACTCAAGAGGATAAAACCCTTGGTCTGGATGGATTACACCCGCGCATTTTAAAAGAATCTAGGGAAGAAATAGCAGAGGCATTACTACATATATTTAATAATTCGTTAGAAAAAGGTGTAGTGCCAGAGGACTGGCAGATAGCTAACGTAATACCTATATTTAAGAAGGGAGATAGAACATGTCCAGGGAACCATAGGCCAGTCAGCTTAGGAAAAATAATGGAATCCCTACTAAAGGAGAAAATAGAAGAACATCTAGAAACAAAAAATATAATAATAGTCAGCATGGATTTCAAAAGGGAAAGTCTTGCATGACCAACCTCATTGAATTTTTTTGAAGAGGTAAGAGAGAGTAGACAAGGGTAATGCAGTAGATGTACTTTATCTAGATTTTCAAAAGGCCTTCGATAAGGTACCCCATAATAGACTAATGAACAAGGTCAGAAAATGCGGAGTCAGGGGACAAGTAGCAAAATACAGGAAACTTTCGATTAACCAGCCCCTAAATAACCGGAACGCTCTATCCACCGGCAAAATTCAGGGGTCGGTTCAGATAACTTTTATTACTTTTTTTACTCCATTTGTTGCTGTGCAAGGGTGTAGCTGAAGCTGTTGCTAAGCTACAGAGACGCTTGCAACTTATGCCGATTGTTTTGAAGCTGTTAGGGTTTGTTGCTTTATACGGAGCTCTGAGCTCCGTATCTTTTACTATAGCGTTCGGTTATCTGGAATTGTTGATGAACCGGCAACACGTCGGTCCCGTCCGTGCCGGATACCAGAAAGTTTCCTGTAGCTAGCTAGCTGGCTTCAAGACAGAAAGCAGAGAGTAGGTAAAGGGTAGCTATTCAGAGTGGCAGAAGGTGGGAAGTGGTGTTCCACAAGGATCAGTGCTGGGATCACTGTTGTTCACAATTTATATTAACGATTTAGACTTTGGAATCAACAACACAATTTCTAAATTTGCAGACGACATCAAATTGGGGGGCATAGCCAATACTGAGGAGGACTGCAACAAATTACAAGATGATATTAATAAACTTGCAGAATGGGCATATAATTGGCAAATTAAATTCAACACAGATAAATGTGAGGTATATTTTGGTAAGAAAAGTAGGGAGGTCACATATTACTTGGAAAATAAGAATCTAAATGGGGTAGAGGAGCAAAGGGATCTAGCAGTACAAAATACACAAATCACTAAAAGTATCAACACAGGTTAACAAGGCCATAAAAACAAAAACCAAGCACTAGGGTTTATTTCTAGAGGGATAGAATTGAAAAGTAAGGAAGTTATGCTAAACTTGTATCGAACCTTGGTTAGACCACACTTGGAGTACTGTGTGCAATTCTAGTCGCCATATTATAAAAAGGATATAGAGGCACTGGAGAGGATGCAGAGAAGATTTACAAGGATGATACTAGAAATGCGAGGGTATACGTATCAGGAAAGGATGAACAGGCTGGGGCTCTTTTCTCTTGAAAAGAGAAGGCTGAGGGGGTGACCTAATAGAGGTCTTTAAAATCATGAAAGATTTTGATAGAGTAGATACAGAGAGAGTGTTTCCACTTGTGGGTAAGAGCAAAACTAGAGGCCATCAATATAGTCACCAAGAAATCAAATAGGGAATTCAGAAGAAACTTCTTTACCCAGAGAGTGGCGAGACTGTAGAACGTGAAGCAAATAGTATAGATGCATTTAAGGGGCGGTTAGGTAAGCATATGAGGGAGATGGGAATAGAAGGATGTTCTTGCCATGGAAGGAGTGCAGCGAAGGTGCACCAGACTGATGCCTGGGATGGCAGGAATGACGTATGAGGAGAGATTGGGTCGATTGGGCTTATACTCGTTGGCGTTTAGAAGAATGAGAGGGTATCTCATTGAAACTTATAAAATTCTGACAGGACTGGACAGACTAGATGCAGGAAGGATGTTCCCGATGGTTGGGGAGTCCAGAACCAGGGATCACAGTCTAAGGATAAGGGGTAAGCCATTTAGGACAGAGATGAGGAGGAATTTCTTCACCCAGAGAGTGGTGAACCTGTGGAATTCTCTACCACAGAAGGCAGTAGAGGCCAATTCATTAAATATATTAAAGAAGGAGTTGGATATATTTCTTAAGGCTAAAGGGATCAAGGGATATGGGGAGAAAGCAGGGACAGGGTACTGAATTTGGATGATCAGCCATGATCTCATTGAATGGCCGACTCCTGCTCCTATCTTCTATGTTTCTATGTTATGCTGGTAGGGTTAGATGAGGAAATTGGGAGGAGGCTCGAGTGGAGATTAAACACCGGCATAGACTGGTTGGGCCGAATGGCCTGCTTCTGTGCTGTATATCCTATGTAAACCCATGCCACATTTGACCTGGGATAATGTTTTGCCATCATTGATTGCAAAGAGAAAGCATGTGTCCCTCACGTTGAAATTTCAACTCAGTGAGATGACACTTAAATTACAAGGAAGACAAAGATTCACAACCCTGCATGGAATATTTAGAGCAGTGACACAGATAACAGTGTTGTTGTTGTTTGTTGTCAATCACCAACTCGTTTTACTGTATAATAACTACAATTCCTCGCTCTTCCCACCTCCTACAATAATTTGCATTTTGTAGCGCCTTTAACATAGAACAACATCACAAGACGCTTCATCAGATATGGATGCCAAGTCAAAGAAGGAGATATTAGATGGGGTGGCCAAAATATTGATCAGAGGCAGGTTTAAAGGAGGCTCTTAAAGGCGCAGAGGGAGGCGTAGAGGCAGAAGGGGTTAAGGAAGGAATTCCAAAGACTGGATCCGAGATTGCAAATGCCGGAAGGTTATTTGATTATTGAGAGCCACGTTTGCAGCAGGCTGACTGGATAGCGATCAGGATGGGAACCGTGGCTAATTCTTTCTCCCGTCCCCACCCCCCTTGCAAGGCTAAAGCCATTCTTGCTAATTGTGGTGATCCAACAATATACAGTATATGGTTAAGTACCACACTGTAATGATTTCTAAATATGTTTGTTTTATAAGGAAAAATTTGCCTGGGGTTGATCAATGAACTGACCTTGAAATTAAGATCCACTCCAATTCTGTCTGTATTTTACAAATGGTGCAGAAGGGTTTAGGGAGGCGATTCCAGAGTGCGAAGACTAGGTGGCTGAAGGCACGGCTGCCAATGGTGGAGCAAAGCAAGGGGGTGGGGGGGGGGGAAATATACACAAGGCCAGAGTCAGACAAACGCAGAGTTCTGTGGGGGTTTGTAGGGTTGAAGGTGGCTACAGAGATAGGGGAGGGCGAGCGCCTGAGGGGATTTAAACACGAGAATGAGAATTTTAAATTAAAGGCATTGGGGTCCAGGAACCAGTTATATGCCAGATAACTGTCTGCATCCCTTGGACTTCCGCGTGCCCTACCAACAACAACTTGCATTTATACAGTGCCTTTAATGTAGTAAAACGTCCCAAGCTGCTTCACAGGACCACTGTGGTGGAGGGAGGGGCAGCAACCTCTGACACTGCAGCCACATTACAGCGCTGAGGATTATGTGCTCAAGTTCATAGTGTGGCTTGATACCACAAAAAAACCTTTACTCTCTCTCAGCAGCCCCCACCCCGCCTCCAACCTACCTCTTTGAGCAAGTTTTTGGTCACCTGTCCTAATATCTCCTTATGTGGCTCGATGTCAAATTTTGTCTGATAATCGCTCCTGTGAAGCGCCTTGGGACGTTTTACTATGTTAAAGGCGATATATAAATGCAAGTTAAATGCACCACACAGACTGCAGCGGTTCAAGAAGGCAGCTCACCACCACCTTTTCAAGGGCATTTCGGGATGGGCAATAAATGCTGGCCTTGCCAGCGATGCCCACATCCCATGAATGAATAAATAAAATGTAAAAATTCAGTGGAGCGCGCATTATTCTTGAAGCACAATTTGTTCAGTCAGTATCAGCATCAGGGGTCACGCTGTGGTCACACATCCCTTGTGGTAATAGATCGAAACCGTGGTATTAACTCCATTACTGGCATAAACCTATATACAAAGTTTGAACAAAATGTCCCTAGGGTAGAGCAAGCCTATATTTAGGCTTGTCACCGTTACTTCCTATCTCTGTGCAATCAGTGAAACTTCACAATCACACGCCTGGACTGGAATTTAATTCTTTTTTTTCCATAGGTGGCAATTGTGAGCCAACGGTCATAGCTGTGACTGGCAAGTGTTATATCCTGGCGGTGAGAAACTGGGAAAACTGTACGGCATACAGGGGACACATACAGAAAGCCGCAATGGAACATGGGAGCGCGTATATAAAGCACTGCAATCGAATAGTACACACAATACCCTGCAGATCTACATGGGAGCACAGGCAAATGGTGTGTATGGTACGCTGCAGTATAACATGGAAGGAAGTATGCAATGACTATACAATACCCTATGATATAACATGGGAGCAGGAGAGCTAGAGGGTATAATATGGGAGTACAGGTACAGAGGGTATAACATGGGGGTACAGATACAGAGAGATTCCCCTCCCAAGTTGCACATCATCCTGACTTGGAAATATATCGCCGTTCCTTCACCATCACTGGGTCAAAATCCTGAAACTACCTCCCTAACCACACTGTGGGAGTACCTTCACCACACGGACTGCAGCGGTTCAAGTCGGCAGCTCACCACCACCTTCTCAAGGGCAATTAGGGATGGGTAATAAATGCTGTCCTTGCCAGCAACACCCACATCCCATGAATGAATAAAAAAAACATGGTAGTACAGATACAGAGAGGGTATAATATGGGAATTAGGAGAGGCGATATGGATACGAAATTGGCTCAGTGACAGGAAGCAAAGGGTGGTGTTGGAGGGATGTTTTTCAGACTGGGAGGTGGTTTACAATCGTGTTCCCCAAGCGTCAGATTAGGTCAGTTTTTATAGACTCAGGTGTAGGGAGCAGTATTATAAAGTTTGCAGATGTTATGAAACTTGGCAAAGCAGTAGATAGTGATGATGATAGTTATAGACTTCAAAATGACAGACAGGATGGTGAAATGGGCAGAAGCATGGCAAATGGAGTTCAATGTGGAGAAGTGTGAAGTATTGCAATTTGGGAGGACTAATATGGAAAGACAGTATACTATAAATGGCACAATTTTGAAAAGATGAGGAGAGACTTTGGTGTCCATATACACAAATCCTTAAAGGTGGCAGGGCAAGTTGACAATGTGATTAAAAAAGCATATGGGTAACTTGGGTTTTCAATAGAGGAATAGAATAGAAAAGCAAAGAAATAATGTTCAAACTTTATAAATCACTGGTTAGGCCTCCGCTGGAGTATTGTGGGCAATTCTGGGCACCGCACTTCAGGAAAGATGGAAAGGCCTTTGAAAGGGTTCAGAGGAGGGTTACCAGGATGTTACCAGTGATGAGGGACTTCAGTTATGAGGAGAGGTTGGAGAAGTTAGGACTGTTCTCCTCGGAACAGAGAAGGTTAAAAGATGACCTAATAGAGGTTTTCAAGATGATGAGAGGTTTTGATAGAGTAGAGAGAGAAAAACTATTCCCTCTGGCGAGTGGGTCAATAACCAGAGGTCATAGATTTAAAATCATTGGCAATAGATCTAGAGGGGAGATGAGGCAGAAACTTTTCACTCAGAATTGTGGGGATCTGGAACGCTCTGCCTGAAAAGGTGGTGGAAGCTGATTCCATCAATAATTTTAACAGGGAGTTGGACGGGTTCTCGAGGATGAGGAACTCACAGGGTTACGGACAAGAAGCGAGGGTGTGGAACTGAGCACGACGGCTCTTTCAAAGAGCCGGCACAGGCACGACGGGCCGAATGTTTCTATGATTCTATGAACATGGGAGTAAAGATACAAAAAGAGTATAATATGGGAGTAGAGGTACAGAGAGAGTAACATGGGAGTACAGATAGATACGGAGAGGGTATAATATGGGAGTACAAGTGTGCAACACGCTGCAATGTAACACGCTACTGGCCTGTGTGCGTTGCTTTCTTGTCTTCACGAAAACCGTGATCTGAATGGCCTCCGTGCCCCCAGGCCATGCGAGGAGAAGGGTGATCAGCCAGGGTTTACTTTCACTGTCGCTGTCCAGTAATGGGCTCATTGACATTTATGGACATGCAAGTCCTCATCCTACAACCCTCCGCGATCTCTGTGCTCTTCCAAATCTGGCCTCCTGCGCATCCTCGATTTCCATCGCTCCACCATTGGCGGCCGTGCCTTCAGCTGCTAAATAACAACTTGCATTTATATAGCGCCTTTAACGTAGTAAAACGTCCCAAGGCGCTTCACAGGAGCGTTTTCAGACAAAATTTGACACCGAGCCACATAAGGAGATATTACAGGACAGGTGAACAAAAGCAAATAACTATATCAATTTTTCTTTAGTATGGTTGGTAGTTATTCTGGTGACTGCCTGCACCTCTAGATGCCTTTCCATAGCTGTTCTGGAGCATATCCGTAGTTATTGCAGTTATACCCAGAGTAATCATAACCTCCATATTCAAGAGGTAGGTTTTCAGGAGCGTCTTAAAGGGGGAGAGTGAGGCGGAGAGGTTTAGGGAAGAGCTTAGGGCCTCGGCAGCTGAAGGCACGGCCGCCAATGGTGGAGCGATGGAAATCAAGGATGCGCAGGAGGCCCGATTTGGAAGAGCGCAGAGATCGCGGAGGGTTGTAGGATGAGGACTTGCATGAGGTGCCAGCACCCTGAAACCGAACTCCAGCAGGTGTCAGCACCTTCAGATGAGGAGGAGAGAGAGAGAAAAAGAGCGAGAGCGTGGCATGGGAAGGAAAGCCTCAAAGGGAGGTATAGGTATGTGAAGTACCAGACTGAGGTCCCAAAACTCAGCAAGTCCGCTCTCGAGTTTCTTTTGATGGGGGCCAGTGACTTGTTAGCCACCCGCTGTGGCACGGGCATTCATTTACAGCCAACGGATTCACGCATTTATCCCATACACAGACGTTTCCCTTTAACCGCGGCCTGACAGGCAATCAGCCAGCTCTCTCCCTCCCTCAATCCACTGAGCTCTCATTTTCAATGCGAGAAAGCCGAGGTGGCAGCAGATGCACCTCCCACCCTCCTACTCCAGGTAGTGACATTCTCTCAATAAAAATATAAACAAAGCTCCCCCTGATGGGCAAGTGGGGAAATACACTCAATACAGACAGTTCAAAGACCTATGTTTAATCCCAGGTCTGTGCCGGGGTACCTGATCAGTCAGGACAGCAGTAACTGTGCTATGTAGGTGTCAGTAGTGGCTCAGTGGGCAGCACTCTTGCCTCTGAGTCAGAAGCTTGTGGGTTCATAGTCCCACTCCAGAGACTTGAGCACAAAAAGCTAGGTTGGCACTCTAGTGCAGGGGAGTTCCCCCTGGTGACCTGGCCAATATTTATCCCTCAGTCAACACCACAAAACACATTATCTCATTGCTGTTTGTGGGAGCTTGCTGTGCGCAAACTGGCTGATGCATTTCCCTACATTACATCAGTGACTACACTTCAGAAGTGCTTCATTGGCTGTGACGCGCTTTGGGACATCCTGAGGTTGTGAAAGGCGCTATATCAATGCAAGTCTTTCTTTTCTTTTTAAACAGTCACCACAATTTATACCGCCCATGGTTAGTGTGGAAGACCGTTTACACTGGCCAACTAGCAGTAGTCGTTTGGCATTCCCGTAGATTTCAATTACAAAGGCACTGCTTGTAACGATTTAAAAGCTCCGGTTATTTCGGGCAAAGTCAGGTCTTCAAGCAGCTTTGATCAGCTTTTCGCACCTCGTGAAGGTGTGATTACCATAATTATTTAATCTCCTGTATTAACCGATTTAAAAGCTCTGCTTATTTCAGGAAAACTCTGGTCTTCCAGCAGCTGTTCAATCTGCTCTGCAAACCTCATTAAGATGCGATCGCTTTAGCTACTTACACTTGAGTCTGTTACCCATCACCCCTGTGCTCCATGACCCACACTGGCTTCCGGTCCAGCAGAGCCTCGATTTTAAAATTCCCATCTTTGTTTTCAAATCCCTCCATGGCCTCGCACCCTCCCTATCTCTGTAACCTCCCCCAGCTCTCCAACCCTCTGAGATCTCTGCGCTCCTCCCATTCTTACCTCTTTTTTAAATATTCGCTTTTATGGGATCAGGGCGTCGCTGGCAATGCCAGCATTTATTGCCCATCCCTAGTTGCCCTTGAGAAGGTGGCGGTGAGCCGCCTTCTTGAACCGCTGCAGTCCATGTGGTGATAGTACTCCCACAGTGCTGTTAGGTAGTGAGTTCCAGGATTTTGACCCAGCGACGATGAAGGATCAGCAATATACTTCTAAGTCAGGATGGTGTGTGACTTGGAGGTGGTGGTGTTCTCATGCGCCTGCTGCCCTTGTCCTTCTAGGTGGAAGAGGTCGCGGGTTTAGGAGGTGCTGCCGAAGAAGCCTTGGCGAGTTGCTGCAGTGCATCTTGTAGATGGTACACACTGCAGCCACGGTATGCCGGTGGTGGAGGAAGTGAATGTTTAAGGTGGTGGATGGGGTGCCAATCAAGCGGGCTGCTTTGTCCTGGATGGTGTCGAGCTTCTTGAGTGTTGGAGCTGCACTCATCCAGGCAAGTGGAGAGTATTCCATCACAATCCTGACTTGTGCCTTGTAGATGGCGGAAAGGCTTTGGGGAGTCAAGAGGTGAGACACTCGCCACAGAATACCTTGCGCTTCGTCGATTTCCTTCGCTCCACCATTGGCGGCCGTGCCTTGAGCTACCTAGGCCCTAAGCTCTGGAATTCCCTCTTTGAACCTCTCCTTGGTCAATGGCAGGCGTGTCATTATTGAAGCAGAGAGGAGGAAGCTTTACTCTTATCTGCTCACGCTGAACCTGGCCTGGGAGTGCTCAAGAATGACAAAAAGTTGAGAATTGTTCTATTCCCCATGGGCGACCCCTCACCTCAATAAACCAATATTCGCATTATATTTTTCTTAAAAGTAAAGCAACTTTAAACAAAATAAAAACAGAAAATGCTGGAAACACTCAGCAGGTCAGGCAGCATCTGTGGAGAGAGAAACAGAGTTAAGGTTTCAGGTCGATGACCTTTTCTCTGGGTTGTGAGTCTTTGGAATTCTCTACCCGAGCGTGCTGTGGATGCTCAGTCGTCGAGTATATTGAAGACTGAGATCGATAGATTTTTGGGCACTAAGGGAATCAAGGGATATGGGGATAGGACAGGAAAGTAGAGTTGATGTAGAAGATCAGTCATGATCTCATTGAATAGGGGCCATATGACCTACTCCTGCTCCTATTTCTTATGATCTAGAACTATGTGCTCGCCTGGAGGGTGAACGCCGACACGGGCTGGTTGGTCCCCAAGAGGGAAGACGGAGCCTCGGTTTAATGTCTCATCTGAAAGACGGCGCCTCCGACAATGCAGCACTCCCTCTACTGCCACTGGGAGTGTCAGCCTAGATTTGCTGTTCATGTCTCTGAAGCAAGGACCTGAATCCATGATCTTCTGACTCAGAGGCGAGAGTGCTGCCTGACCTGCTGAGTGTTTCCAGCATTTGCTGTTTTTATTTCAGATTTCCAGCAATTATTCAAATGGAATAACTCGCCCTGCTGTGGCAGATTGAGGCGCACAATCCGGGTTTCTCTCCTCCCACTCCAAAACTCTGAATCACCCACAATATCAACAGAGCAACAAAGGGGTTAAAAAAAACACAGAACATAATTTGTTCACTCAGGAAAAAAATACAGTTAAACCGAGATGAAGAATAAAGAGGCTTAATGGAATGCCAAAACATTGTGATTATCGATCTTTTGTAAAAAAAAATGTGATTATCTCCCTCCCTCCCCCCAGTCTAATCAAATAGAGAAACAAAAACACTACAACATCATCCCTGGAGCTTAGCGCTGTGCAGAAAGCACTTCAGCAAACACAACCCACCTGTGAACTTCACACAATCAGATGGCTCTTGACAAACCCATTAAATTCCTTCAGCAGCTGACACATAAGATAAGATGCAGATGGCAATCCGATTGTACAGTGTTGTATTAGGAAGGCCCAAAGAGACATACCGTGCCTGAATACCAAAATCCCCCAACCCCCGCAACACCAAAAACGTAATTAATTTGCTTCTATATTGAGGTGACAGCCGTGCCTCAGTGGGTAGCACTCTCACCCCTGTGTCAGAAGATTGGGCGTTCAAGTCTTTGCTGCAGAGACAGGAGCACAAAATCTAGGCTGACACTCGCAGTGCAGTACTGAGGGAGTGCTGCATTGTCGGAGGAACCGTCTTTCAGATGAGTCGTTAAACTGAGGCTCCCTCTTCCCTCTCTGGGACCAACCAGTCCGTGTCAGCGTTCACCCTCCAAGCGAGCAAATAGTTCTAGTACGTAAGTAATAGGAGCAGGAGTAGGCCATACGGCCCCTCGAGCCTGCTCCGCCATTCAATAAGATCATGGCTGATCATCGACCTCAACTCCACTTTCCTGCCCGATCCCCCCATCCCTTGATTCCCTTAGAGTCCAAAATTCTATCGGTCTCAGCCTTGAATATACTCAACGACTCAGCATCCACAGCCCTCTGGGGTAGAGAATACCAAAGATTCACAACCCTCTGAGTGAAGAAATTCCTCATCTCAATCTTAAATTGCCGACCCCTTATCCTGAGACTCTGACTTCTAGTTCTAGACTATCCAGCCAAGGGGAAGCAGCCTCTCATTATCTACCCTCTCAAATTTTGTACGTTTCAATGAGATCACCCCTCATTCTTCTAAACCCCAGAGAATAAAGGCCCATTCTACTCAATCTCTCCTCGAAGGACAGCCCTCTCATCCCAGGAATCAATCTAATCACAATTACCCACTCGGGTCCCATATCCCATCAATCCCTTTTTCCTCATTCAACTATCCAATTTAATCTTTGAACAGTGACATCGTTTCTGCCTCAATCACTAACCCTGGAAGTGATCTCCACAACTCATTGTGTAAAGAAATTTCTTCTGCCCACTGTTCTATGTCTCTTACATTTAATCTAGTATCTATGGCCCCTTGCTCTTGACCCCTCAACTACTAGAAACAGTCTGCTTCTACCTACCCCGTCCCATTCTTTCATAACTTTAAACACTTCTCATTTGCATTGTTCCAATAGCAAAAAACCCAATCTTGTCTAAGTATTTTCCTTGTATTTGTAGTAAGGACCATTGCTGGGATGGAGCATGGGGTGCTCAACTCCGCACTTGGCCTGTGCTACAGCAGTGCTCCATACTGGTATTGGGTAATGAAAGGAGAAAAGCATTGCCGTTCAGCCGTGGCTCAGTGGGTAGCACTTTCACCTCTGAGTCAGAAGGTTGTGGGTTCAAATGCCACTTCAGGGGACTCGAGCACTTGGCTAACACTCCAGTGCAGTACTGTCTTGTCGGAGGTGCCGTGTTTCTAACGCGACCGTGTCTGCCCACGGAAGGACGTAAAAGATCCCACAGCACTATTCGAAGAAAAGCAGGAGTGTCCTGGCCAATATTTATCCCTCAACCAACTTCACTAAATCAGAGTATCTGGTCATTTGTGGGACCTTGCTGTGCGCAAATAGTCTGCTGCGTTTCCCTACCTTACTACAGTGACTACACTTCAAAAGTTGGCTGTAAAGCGCTTTGGGATGTCCTGAGGTTGTGACAGGTGCTATAGAAATGCAAGTTGTTGTTGTTTGCCAACACTAACAACCCATGACTTGATAAGAACAAAAAGTAAATAAAGAGCACCGTACACAGCCCGTCAATTTCATGTCTACTATTAGCTTGCCATTGAAAAGCACGTGAGAGAGACAATATCATGGGATATGTGGAACATTCTTTGTTCCAGTCCTACTCGGGTCCCCTCCCTCACCTCTTTTTCCAGTACATTGATGACTGTATCGGTGCCGTTTCCTGCTCTTGACTGGAACTAGAAAATTTCATTCACTTTGCTTCCAATTTCCACCCTTCCCTCACCTTCACATGGTCCATCTCCGACTCTTCCCTCCCCTTCCTCGACTTCTCTGTCTCCATTTCTAGGGATAGACTATCGACAATCATCCACTATAAGCCCACTGACTCCCACAGCTATCTGGACCACACTTTCTCCCACTCCGCTTCCTGTAAGGACTCTCTTCCATTCTCCCAGTTTCTCCATCTCATCTACTCAGACGATGCCACCTTCCAAACTAGTGCTTCCGATATGTCTTCCTTTTTCCTCAACTGAGGATTCTCCTCGACCGTGTCCGTTCCATTTCCAGCACTTCTGCTCTCACCCCTTCCCCTCACTCCCAGAACCACAATAGGGTCCCCTTGTCCTCACCTTTCACCCCACCAGCCTCCACATTCAATGGATCATCCGCTGCCATTTCCGCCACCTCCAGCGTGATCCCACCGCCAAACACATCTTCCCCATCCCTTTCAGCATTCCGAAGGGCCCGCTCCCTCCGCAATACCCTGGTCTACTCCTCAATCACCCCCAACACCCCCTCCCCTTCCCAAGGCACCTTCCTGTGCAAGCGCAGGAGATGCAACACATGCCTTTTACCTCCTCCCTTCCCACTGTCCAGGGCCCCAAACACCTCTTCCAGGTGAAACAGCGATTTACTTGTACTTCTTGCAATTTAGTATACTGTATTCGCTGCTCACAATGCGGTCTACTCTACACTGGGGAGACCAAATGCAGACTGGGTGACCGCTTTGCAGAATACCTCTGTTCAGTCCGTAAGCATGACCCCGAGCTTCCGGTCGCCTGTCATTTTAATTCTCCGCTCCACTCCTACTCAGACCTCTCCGTCCTCGGCCTCGTACACTGTTCCAATGGAGCTCAACGTAAGCTCGAGGAACAGCACCTCATCTTTCGATTAGGCACTTTACAGCCTTCTGGACTCAACATCGAGTTCAACAATTTCAGATAATAATCCCTGCCCCCATTTTTCATGCAGTATGATTTTGCCATTCCCATTTGCAACATTTTCACAGCATATTCTTTCTATTCCTTCCTCCCCCCCACCACCCCCGTCTCTGCACCTGCTTAAAATCTGTTACATCTCCAGCTTTTTCCAGTTCTGATGAAGGGTCCCAGACCTGAAACGTTAACACTGTTTCCCTCTCCATGGATGCTGCCTGGCCTGCTGAGTATTTCCAGCATTTTCTGTTGTTATATCTTTTAGACTCATCTTTTGTTTCTTTACTTGTCCCATTACCATCTCCTTTTGCCTTGCACCATCATCCCTTTAGTCTTCTAACCTCTCCTGCCTTCCGCCCTGTTCTTTCCTCCCCTCCCTCCTTCCGCTGCCTCTATACTTGCTAAAAAATCTGTCACATCTCTAACTTTTTCCAGTTCTGACGACAGGTCATTGACCTGAAACGTTAACTCTGTTTCTCTCTCTCCACAGATGCTGCCTGACCTGCTGAGTATTTCCAGCATTTTCTCTTTTTATATGAGAGAGACAATTGACTGGACAGCTCACGTTCCCATTCTACCATTGAGTGGCACAGCACGGAGGAGAGGCAAGAGCCTGCCCCACAGCACCCGGCCCTGTAGTTTTCTTTCTTGCCAATTTTCTCCCCTTGGGGGTGTTGACGCCTCACTGGGTTCCAGTTCCAGAGGAACCACGACACTAATGTTCCCGCTAAGCTGCGCGGCGGTCTGGAGGCCCCGCGCAGGCTGCTCACCAGCTTTTATATGGAAGAAACCTCGCATGTGTGAAAATTTGAATGGGCTGCACAGCCAGTTAAAGGGACAGCGCACGGAAAAAAAAAATTAGAGGGAACATTGCATGACAACCTCAGGTGCCTCGCCCGAGTGCCAATTGCTCACCTGCAAGCCTTGCCGAAGAGTATCGGCAGATCATTAGACGGCGGGAGCCCAATCCAGACGTCATCCGTACATCCGCACTTCCACAGGGAGTCACCCGACCGAGAGCAGGGTCGGGAACCCTGATTAGTTTTAACCCTTCCTCTAACCCAGGAGCACAGGCCGGGTATAGGGCCCCTATCACCACTCTGGATGAGATCACGCAACGCAGCACAGGCTGGGAATCGAACTTGCGCCTGTGTAACTTTTATCACAGTTCACATGTTTACATAGGACCGCACATCCCTTCACACTTCCTGTGTTTACAGGCAGCACCGTTTGGGGGAGGGCAGGGGGAAACACCAATACCTCTCTTAGCTTCTGCTTGTTTTATTCTCCAGACAGTCTTGTATATCTCAAAGTTGTAGTTACTGGGCAGCGCTTGTACAGCCTCCTGTAGCTCTTTGTCATTTAGGATTTCTTCGGGAATCTGATTAGCTACCCGACGATGGGGACCTAATCCAAAAGAGAGGAAAAAAAAGTTAATGCTGTGTTTATCAACCTTTCCTCATCAGCCCTCCTGAATCAGTTCCAAATGTTTAGTGAACAGCTTTGTTATATGTTAATGAAAGCTCTATCGTACAGTCAGTACATTTAACCCTTGCACTGCTGCATAAACATTCGCACAACAAATTCCAAAACAGATGCCATTAGGATTTACTGCGTATCCTTATTTAGCATACATCATGGGTGCTTCTCTTTCTTTTGTTTTTACACTCATTCACATCTTCCACTGCCCACACCACCCCCCCCCCCCCCCCCCGCCCGACGCAGAGAGCAGGCAAGCCACCTACTCCGAGACCCCTGCATTTTTATACGATCTTTATAAATCAGCCTTGTATCACAGCACAGCTTCTCTCCCCTGCTCCCCGACAGTGTAGCAGGGAGCACTGCTATATCACTCCGTCTGTCCCCCACGCCGCACAGGAAAATGCTGCTCCAATGCAGCACACCTGGTAATCGGTGATACTTCATTGCAAGATGACCTGATGCCAAAAAAAATACTGCATGGCAGAATGAAATACACATGGGTCCCTGACCATCCAGTCGAGGTGCTTCAGCGCAGGTAACGTCACATGTTGGCCACAGGATAAAGAACATAAGAACATAAGAATTAGGAGCAGGAGTCGGCCATTCGGCCCCTTGAGCCTGCTCCGCCATTCAGTAAGATCATGGCTGATCTTCGACCTCAACTCCACTTACCCGCCCGATCCCCATATCCCTCGACTCCCTTAGTGTCCAGCCACTTATCCACTGGACGCTCTCCACATGCAAGCCCAATCGGCGGTGCCAGGCAGCGAATCAAGCCTGAGGCCTTCCTGCCCTGCTTGGCCCGCTTCCACTCGCAACGGCGCACTCACCAACTGAGCCAAACTGCTCGGCTAACTTAACTATCTTCAACGAAAGAAAGTACTTGCATTTCTACAGCGTCTTTCATGACCACCGGATGTCCCAAAGCGCTTTACAGCCAGTGAAGTATTTTTTGAAGTATGGTCACTGTTGTAATGTAGGAAACGCGGCAGCCAATTTGCGCACAGCAAGCTCCCACAAACAGCAATGTGATAATGACCAGATAATCTGTTTTAGTGATGTTGATTCAAGTCAACCCCTTCTTCCCTCCACCAATGCCAGCAGCCCTGCTGTGCCCCCACTCACAGATTGTTCAGCACTTTGTATCGATCATGAAGATGACACCGTCACCAACACTCGGTGCCCAGCGAGCTCCACTCCACATGGACAAACCATGCGCCATTGTGACGGAGAGACATGCATTTATATAGCACTCTATTATTTCCCTCAGAAATCTCCTACAGCGCTTCACTTAGGTGTCAGTCATGGCTCAGTGGGTAGCACTCTCGCCCGAGCCAAAAGGTTGTAGGTTCAAGCCTCACACACAAAAACCTCGGCTGACACTCCCAGTGCAGTACTGAGGGAGTGCTGCACTGTCGGAGGTGCCGCCTTGCGGATGAGACGCTAAACCGAGTCAGGTGGATGTAAAAGACCCTATGATACTATTTCTAAGAGGAGCAGGGGGAGTTCTCCCCGGTGTCCTGGCCAATGTTTATCCCTCAGCCAACATCACCAAAAAAACAGATTATCTAGTCATTGATTGAATTATGATTTGTGGAGCTTGCTGTGCGCAAATCCTACATTACAACAGTGACTACACTTCAGAAAGTACTTCATTGGCTGTAAAGCACTTTGGGACATCCTGAGGTCCTGAAAGGCGGAAGTATTTATGATTTTCTTTCTTTCACATATGATGACTATTTGGAAGTGTGGTTAGTTATGTAGGCAAAGGTGGCAGTCAATTTGCACACAGCAAGGTCCAACAAACAGAAAGTGGATGAATGATCAGGTAATTGTTTTTGATGGTGCTGGTTGTGTTGGAGGGGAAGGGGGGAGTGGGGGGGGGGGAGTGGGAGTGGGGGGAGTGGGGGGGGAGAGGGGGGAGTGGGGGGGGAGTGGGGAGTGGGGGGGAGGGGGGAGTAGGGGGGAGGGAGTGGGGGGGGAGGGGGGAGTGGGGGGGAGGGGCGGGGGAGTGGGGAGGGAGGGGCGGGGGAGTGGGGGGGGAGGGGCGGGGGAGTGGGGGGGGAGGGGCGGGGGAGAAGGGGGGAGGGGGAGCGGGAGGGGGGAGTGGGGGGCGGAGTGGGGAGTGGGGGGGAAGGGGGGAGTGGGGAGTGGGGGGGAGTGGGGAGTGGGGGGTGGGGGGGGAGTGGGGAGTGGGGGGTGGGGGGGGAGTGGGGAGTGGGGGGTGGGGGGGGAGTGGGGGGTGGGGGGGGAGTGGGGGGTGGGGGGGGAGTGGGGGGTGGGGGGGGAGGGGGGAGTGGCGGGGAGGGAGTGGCGGGGGGGAGTGGGGAGTGGGGAGTGGGGAGTGGCGGGGGGAGAAGTGGGTGTGGGCCAGGACACCGGCAGAACTTGCTGCTCTTCTCTGACTAGTGCCACGGGATCTTCACCATCCACCCGAATCACTGAAACAGGCAGACGGGGCATCAGTTCGAAGTCGGACTCAGAGGTAACTGCGCTACCAGCTGAGCCAAGCCGAGCTCCAACTACAAAGCAATGTGAACTACTCGCGCTCCTGTGAAAACAGACTGCCGCATCTCCCTTGGTGCAGTAATAAAGTGCGATAAGACACATGGGCCTAGGTTTACTGATCCTAACAAGAAAGGTAACCCATTCAGACAATGGGGAAACCCAGGCCCCGCAGTCTGCTCCTGATAATTCCGCTGTTTTATTGCCCTAAAACTTAAATATGAATTATCCAATAATTTGAATTAAGCAACGCAAGTAGCTAAAAAAAGATTTGAAATATCAGGTCATTTGAATTAAAAGCAACTGCAAGTTCACTCCTGTGTGTGTGTGCAGCCTCAGTACACAGTGCTTTCATTTCCTTTTGAGAGTACAGTTTTTGCACCTCTTGCACACAACAGACTTTCAACCATCCGATTTTTATCCCTTCCTCGCTGTGCACATTCACCGATACAAATCCTGTCACTGTTTATCCCAACACATCAATTTAACACCTTAGCTGTCAAGAGACACTAAGATTCTGCAGAACCTCCATTATAAAGTATTATAAATAAAACAGTGTGCTTTTAAAATCATTTGTTTTTCAAAGTTTTTTTTGAAAGTTAGAGAAAGCGCAGTTTTTTTGGTGGCTCTGGATCATCCAGGAAAAAATGTCCGAGATTTTTAAAGGTATTGGGAAAGGCAGGGAAATGGGACTAAGTGGACAGCTCTTTCAGAGAGCCAGCACAGGTGAGGTGGGTCAAATTCTATGAGGGTGCTGTACTCATCACTGCAGGCACAATGAAAATTACCATATTTTAAAATATTTTTCTCAATTGTTTAACTACAGCAGTGACATAAAAAGAAAAGACGGACTTGCATTTCTATAGCACCTTTCACCATCTCAGGACGTCCCAAAGCTCTTTACAGCCAATTAAGTACTTTTGAAGTGTACTCACTGTTGTAATGTAGGAAACTCGGCAGCCAATTTGTGCACAGCAAGCTCCCACAAACAGCAATGTGATAATGACCAGATAATCTGTTTTAGATAAATATCTCCCCTGCTATTCTTTGAAATAGTGTCGTGGGATCTTTTACCTTAGCGAGCAGACGGGGCCTCGGTTTAACATCTCATCCGAAAGACGGCACCTCCGACAGCGCAGCACTCCCTCAGTACTGCCCCTCCGACAGTGCGGCACTCCCTCAGTACAGCCCCTCCGACAGTGCGGCACTCCCTCAGTACTGTCCCTCCGACAGTGCGGCACTCCCTCAGTACTGCCCCTCCGACAGTGCGGCACTCCCTCAGTACTGCCCCTCCGACAGTGCGGCACTCCCTCAGTACTGCCCCTCCGACAGTGCGGCACTCCCTCAGTACTGCCCCTCCGACAGTGCGGCACTCCCTCAGTACTGCCCCTCCGACAGTGCGGCACTCCCTCAGTACTGCCCCTCCGACAGTGCGGCACTCCCTCAGTACTGCCCCTCCGACAGTGCGGCACTCCCTCAGTACTGCCCCTCCGACAGTGCGGCACTCCCTCAGTACTGCCCCTCCGACAGTGCGGCACTCCCTCAGTACTGCCCCTCCGACAGTGCGGCACTCCCTCAGTACTGCCCCTCCGACAGTGCGGCACTCCCTCAGTACTGCCCCTCCGACAGTGCGGCACTCCCTCAGTACTGCCCCTCCGACAGTGCGGCACTCCCTCAGTACTGCCCCTCCGACAGTGCGGCACTCCCTCAGTACTGCCCCTCCGACAGTGCGGCACTCCCTCAGTACTGCCCCTCCGACAGTGCGGCACTCCCTCAGTACTGCCCCTCCGACAGTGCGGCACTCCCTCAGTACTGCCCCTCCGACAGTGCGGCACTCCCTCAGTACTGCCCCTCCGACAGTGCGGCACTCCCTCAGTACTGCCCCTCCGACAGTGCGGCACTCCCTCAGTACTGCCCCTCCGACAGTGCGGCACTCCCTCAGTACTGCCCCTCCGACAGTGCGGCACTCCCTCAGTACTGCCCCTCCGACAGTGCGGCACTCCCTCAGTACTGCCCCTCCGACAGTGCGGCACTCCCTCAGTACTGCCCCTCCGACAGTGCGGCACTCCCTCAGTACTGCCCCTCCGACAGTGCGGCACTCCCTCAGTACTGCCCCTCCGACAGTGCGGCACTCCCTCAGTACTGCCCCTTCGACAGTGCGGCACTCCCTCAGTACTGCCCCTTCGACAGTGCAGCACTCCCTCAGTACTGCACTGGAGTGTCAGCCGAGATTTTGTGCTCAAGTCTCTGGAGTGGCACTTGAACCCATGACCTTCTGACTCAGAGGCGAGAGTGCTACTAACTGAGCCAAGCTGACACTGACATATAAAAACAAAACCTCCCCTAAAGGACTTCACAGCCAATGAATTATTGTCATTTATTATGTAGCCAATTTTCACACAGCAAGATCCCACAAACAGCAAATGTGATAAAAGGCCCTTTCTTCCCCCCACCCGTTGAGCGAGAAAACTGAGAGAACTCCTCTCTGCTTCTTCAGATATTGCCATGGGATCTTTTACCCTCATCTGAACAGGCAGACAGGGCCTCGGTTTAATATCTCATCCACCTCTGGCAATGTAGCATTCCCTCAGTGCTGGGAGATGATGTGCTCGAGTCCTGGAGTAGGACTCGAACCAACAGCCTTCTGATTCAGAAGTCAGTGTATCAACAATTGAGCCAAGCTGACAGTTTGGAAGGGTGGGGGCAGCGGAGATGGTTTAATAAGGTCATAAAAAAGCAAATCTGGGGTTGATTTCTAGAGGGACAGAACTGAAAAGCAGCGATGTTACGTTAAACTTGTATAGAACCTTGATTAGACCACACTTGGAGCACTGTGCACAGTTCTGGTCTCCGTATTATATAAAATAGATATAGAGGCATTGGACAAGGTGCAAAAAAGAATCACAAGGATGATACCAGAACTGAGAGGACATACTTATCAGGAAAGGCTGAACAGACTGGGGCTCTTTTCTCTAGAAAAGAGAAGACTGAGAGGGGACCTGATAGAGGTCTTTAAAGTAATTAAAGCGTTTGATAGGGTAGACGTAGAGAAGATGTTTTCACTTGTGGGGGAGACCAGGACTAGGGCCATAAATATAAGATAGTCACCAATAAAGAATTCTGGAGAAACTTCTTACTGAGAGAGTGGTGTGAATGTGCAACTTGCTACAAGGAGTACATAAGGGAGAAGGGAATAGAAGGCTGTGCTGATAGTGCGAGATGAAGTAAGGTGCGAGGAGGCTCGTGCGGAGCATAAACATCAGCATGGAGCAGTTGGGCCGAATGGCCTGTTGCTGTGCTACACACTCGATGTAGATCATACAGCAAATATAATGTGGGAAAGTAGATCTGGTAAAGCACTGAGTGCTTTGGATTCTGGTTTACAATCTGACCTGGTGATGTTTGGCTCAGCTGGAAACACCGACAACAGTCAGATAATTCAGAGTAATCCCGTCAAGCACTTTGGGAACTTTGAGAGATGTAATAAAGCGCTAGGTAAATGCAAGTTCTTTCTTTTAATGTGAAGGTGTCTTATTCAGTACTGAGGGAGTGCTGCACTGCCGGCGATGCCGTCTTTCGGATGAGACGTTA
Source organism: Somniosus microcephalus (assembly GCF_052327205.1). NCBI lineage: Eukaryota > Metazoa > Chordata > Chondrichthyes > Squaliformes > Somniosidae > Somniosus > Somniosus microcephalus. The sequence goes on from NC_141008.1 coordinate 53,594,985, forward strand.
AACCAAGGACCCTGTCTGCCTTTTCAGGTGGACGTAAGGCACTATTCAAAGAGGAGCAGGGCAGTTCTCCCCGGTGTCCTGGCCAACATTTATCCCTCAACATCACAAACAGATTACAACAACATCTTGTATTTATATAGCGTCTTTAACATCGTAAAACGTCCCAAGGTTCTTCACAGGAGTGTTATCAAACAAAATTTGACACTGAGCCACATAAGGAGATATTAGGATAGGTGACCAAAAGCTTGGTCAAAGGGCAGGGTCTTAAAGGAGGAGAGAGGAGCGGAGAGGTTCAGAGACGGAGTTCCAGAGCTTAGAGCCTTGGCAGCTGAAGGCACGGCTGCCAATGATGAAGTGATTAAAATCAGGAATGCACAAGAGGCCAGAATTGGAGGAGCGCAGATATCGCAGAGCTGGAAGAGATTACAGAGAAAGGGAAGGGGCGAGGTGATGGAGAGATTTGAAAACAAGGATGAGAATTTTAAAAGAGGCATTGCTTAACCGGAAGCACAGTGGTGATGGGTGAACGGGACTTGGTGCGAGTTAAGATACGGGCAGCAGAGTTTTGGATGAGTTCATGGAGGGTGGAAGATAGGAGGCCAGCCAGCAGCACGTTGGAGTAGTCAAGTCTAGAGGTAACAAAGTCATGGGTGAGGGTTTCAGCAGCAGATGAACTGAAGCAGGGATGAAGATGGGTGCTGTTACGAAGGTGGAAGTAGGTAGTCTTGGTGAAGGAGCAGATGTGGTCGGAAGCTCATCTCGGGATCAAGTGCGACACCAAGGTTGCAAACAGTCTGGTGCAGCCTCAGTTGCCATGGAAAGGGATAGAGTCGGTGGCTAGGGAACAGAAATTATCAGGTCATTACCTCATTGCTGTTTGTGGGAGATTGCTGTGTACAAATTGGCTGCTGCTTTTCCTACATTACAACAATGACTACACTTCAAAAGATACTTAATTGGCTGTATCCTGAGGTCGTGAAGGGCACTATATAAATGCAAGTCTTTCTTTTATATTCTAAATGACCAGACCTCCAGGAGTTTAAATGACCCCAAAAATCTCCCTGGTACAGGCGGCTCAGCCTTTCTCCCACTCGGTATATCGAGCCAGGGTTGTAACAATTCACAAAGTATGCCCTGTCCGTGTCAGCCGTGGCTCAGTGGGTTGCACTCTCGCCTCCAAGTCAGAAGGTTGTGGATTGAAGTCCCAATCTAGAGATTTGAGCACAAAAAGCTAGGCTGACACTCCAGTGCAGTGCTGAGGGAGTGCTGCACTGTCGGAGGTGCCGTCTTTGGGACGAGGTGTTAAACCGAGGCCCTGTCCGCCCTCTCAGATGGACGTAAAAGATCCCTTGGGCACTATTTCAAAGAGCAGGGGAGCAGTGTCCTAGGGCAGTATTTATCCCTCAAATCAACATCAGATTATCTGGTCATTATCACATTGCTGTTTGTGGGAGCTTGCTGTGCACGCATTGGCTGCCGTGTTTCCCACAACACTACAACAGTGACCGTCAAAGTGGCTATCAAGTGGTCCAGGCAGCGGGTGGTCGAGGGGGGTCGTTCGGCCCGACTGCCTGCCTCTCTCTCTCTCTCTTCCGTGGCCACGGCCAAGTTCGCGCCCGGGTGGCCATGGAGACGGAGCACGCAGTGTCCGCCGGTACGCTCGAGGCCTTCCGCGACCGGTGGGCACCTGAGGGACTGGAGTGCATAATCACCACCCCCAGCAACCAAATTTTAATTTAATTTATTAAAGTTTCCTTTAATGTTTTAAGTTAAGTGACAGTTTATTTGTTTGCACCAAGTGAGCTACAACAGTGGCTGCACTTCAAAAAGTACTTCATGGGCTGTAAAGCGCGTTGGGACGTCCTGAGGTGGTGAAAGGTGCGAATCTGCCGGAGGACCCAGTGACCCGGCCGGGCCCGGGCCTCGCTGCCCGGCCTCCTCCACACGCACCTGCCGCTCTGGCTCTGCTTCTGTTCTTGGTGCCGGCGGGAACCGATAGCTCCAGGCCCGGAGAGGGAGCCCCCGGGCTCGGGCCCCCGCCATGAGCCGCCACTCCAGCCCGGGATCGCGCCGCTCGTTCCTCCGCCATCAGCCAGAGAGAGAGACCGCCGCACTCGCACCGCAGCGCCTGGATACAGGCCCAGCAACCGCGGCCGGCAAGGGGGAGGGACTGAGGGGAGAGGGGGAGGGACTGAGAGGGGGAGGGACTGAGGGGAGAAGGCTGAAGGGAGGGAGGGACTGAGGGGAGAGGGGGAGAGGACAAGGGAGTGAGGGGAGAGGGAGTGACTGAAGGGAGGGAGGGACTGAGGGGAAGGGACTGAGGGGAGAGGGGGAGGGACTGAGAGGGGGAGGGACTGAGGGGAGGAGGGAGGGACTGAGGGGAAGGGGGAGGAACTGAGGGACTGAGGGGAAAGGGGGAGGGACTGAGGGGAGGGGAGAGAGGGAGGGACTGAGGGGAGGGGAGAGGGGGCGGGACTGAGGGGAGGGGAGAGGGGGCGGGACTGAGGGGAGGGGAGAGGGGCGGGACTGAGGAGGGGGAGGGACTGAGGGGAGAAGGACGGAGGGACTGAGAGGGGAGGGACTGAGGGGAGAGGGGGAGGGACTGAGAGGGGGAGGGACTGAGGGGAGGAGGGAGGGACTGAGGGGAAGGGGGAGGAACTGAGGGAGGGAGGGACTGAGGGGAAAGGGGGAGGGACTGAGGGGAGGGGAGAGAGGGAGGGACTGAGGGGAGGGGAGAGGGGGCGGGACTGAGGAGGGGGAGGGACTGAGGGGAGAAGGACGGAGGGACTGAAGGGAGGGAGGGACTGAGAGGGGAGGGACTGAGGGGAGAGGGGGAGGGACTGAGGGGAGAGGGGGAGGGACTGAGGGGAAAGGGGGAGGGAGTGAGGGGAAGGGGAGGGAGTGAGGAGAGGGGGAGGGACTGAGGGGAGAGAGGGGGAGGGGAGGGACTGAGGGGAGGAGGTAGGGACTGGGGAGAGTGAGGGACTCGGGAGGGGTTTGAGGGATTGAGGGAAGGGGGAGGACTAAGGGAAGGGGAGGGAGGGACTGAGGGAAGGGGATTGAGGGACAGGGAGGGGATTGAGGGACTGAGGGGAGGGGACTGAGGAGATGGACGGAGGGGAGAGGAGAGACTGAGGGGAGGGGAGATGCTGAGGTGGGTGGGCAGATACTGAGGGGAGGGGGAGCAGACACACAGGGATTGTAGGCTCACTGGCAGCTATATAGTGTTCTGCAAACCTCAGAGAAGATAAAGATGATATTGTAGGAATTGTCTATTCCTAACTAATAACGGAGGTCGAACTCAGGAGAACAATCAAACAAGTCTTTAATGTAGGTTTAGATGAATTCCAGAAAACAACAAAGATCGATGCAGGAGAGCCATGGAGCAGGTCTTTCCCCAATGGGGATGCCACGAGGACTGACTAGGCAGTCCGGTCATTTGCGTCGTGACGTCATCGCGTTTACGTCGTGACGTCATCGTGTTTGCCAGCGTTTTCCCGTGCTTGGGTGGTCACATGATCTGCAGCGTGACGTCATCGCGTTTGCCCGCGCTCTTGGGCAGTCACGTGGTTGGCGACGTGACGCCATCGTGTTTACCCGCGCTCTTGGGCAGTCACGTGGTTGACGACGTGACGTCATCGCGTTTACCCGCGTTTGGGCAGTCACGTGGTTTGCGACGTGACGTCATCGCGTTTGCCCACGCTCTTAAAGGGGCAACGCCCCGTACATGCAAACTCTATATAAACATCGTTAAAGAGAATTATGTACAGTAAGTAAGGGACACTCGCTGGTACCGCTACATGCGCCCCCCCAGAATTCGCTTTAACGGACAAAGTCAAATGGTGAGATGGTCTGACGAGCCTGTCCGAATGACTCCTGTAGTATCGAGGCGGAGGCTACTGGGCGGCTGGCGGTCTGGCGGGCAGTAGCACTTGGTCTGCCGTAATGACGATGGGTGGCTGGTGGTCTCGGCGGTTGTGCTGTCTCGACGTGGCAGGCGAGGTCTAAAGGTGTTGGTTTTAAGCAGATCCGTATATGCGTCAGGGCGAATAAAACATATTCAGCCTTGTGAAGGACCGCGGAAACGTGTGACCTCTGCGGCCCGTGGCGCGAAGTGGGCACCGGTGCGAAACATCTGGCCGGTTGGCGGTCTGGCGGGTGGTCGCACCTGGTGTGCCGTAACGACGATGTGTGGCCAAAAGGCGGTGCTGTCTGGCGCGCGGTCAAGGTCCATGGCTCTGTCGATGATCTGCGGGGAACGCCGAAATGGGCGATCCTGGAGGTGTTGAACGTGGGTCTTGTCAGATCGGGAAACTCGCCGAGCAGGCGAGCACACTCTTCAGAAGTCGGGAACGCACAGGAGACGGTGCGCGACGTAGTGTTACAGCGGTAACACCAAAGAGAGTGACCAGTTGCTGCGTTGATCTGTGATCAGGGGTGGACAGCAATTGTCCCGCGTGGCCGTTCGCGGCCGCTGGATGCCCGTAGACCCGTACCTCAGTGGTTGCAGTGTCGGTTGTTGTTTCGTTCTTGGGGGAAACTGCCGGGAGGGCAGCAACGCTTCGATTTCGCGCCGAACTGCGCGCGGCAGAAAACACAATCCAGCAGGCTGACGAGCTGGGGCGGCGTCTGCGGGGGATGGTTCCTCGAGGTTTGCAAGGGATGAATCCCCGTGGTTTGTGAGGGGTGAGTCCCCGTGGTTTGCGAGGGGTGAATCCTCGTGTGTTGCGAGGCGTGAGTCCTCGTAGGCTGCGAGGGGTGAGTCCTCGTAGGTTGCGAGGGGTGAGTCCTTGTAGTTTGCGAGGGGTGAGCCCTCGTGGGTTGCGAGGGGTGAGCCCTCGTGGGTTGCGAGGGGTGAGCCCTCATGGCATCTCCGCGGGGGCGCGCTCCGATCTTGTGGGCCCGAAAACCTGCAGTACCCGCGCTTTGAGGGATTCATACTTGCTGTTCCGTTGGGGGTTGTTGAGAAGGCGGACGATCCGAGAGGCGGTAGAGCGGTCGAGTACGGAGACCGTATACAGGTACATGGTCTGCGCTGCATCGATGTTGCACAGGGCGAACGGGGCTTCTACCAGAATAAAGCACGAGGGCAGTTGTTGCTCCCAGAACTGCGGTAGCTTCAGCGAAACGGCTTTTGCTTCCATGGCGTGCTTCTTTTGTGAAAAAACGTTCACAAAAATCAGGGTCCGGCTGCACTGCTTTTGTGAAAAACGCTCACGAAAAAAGGGGTCACCAATGTAGGAATTGTCGTATTCCTAACTAATAACGGAGGTCGAACTCAGGAGAACAATCAAACAGGTCTTTAATGTAGGTTTAGATGAATTCCAGAAAACAACAAAGATCGATGCAGGAGAGCCATGGAGCAGGTCTATCCCCAACGGGGATGCCACGAGGACTGACTAGGCAGTCCGGTCGTTTGCGTCGTGACATCATCGCGTTTACGCCGTGACGTCATCGCGTTTTCCCGCGCTTGGGTGGTCACGATATCTGCGGCGTGACGTCATCGCGTTTGCCCGTGCTCTTGGGCAGTCACGTGGATGGCGACGTGACGTCATCGCGTTTACCCGCGTTTGGGCAGTCACGTGGTTTGCGACGTGACGTCATCGCGTTTGCCCGCGCTCTTAAAGGGGCAACGCCCCATACATGCAAACTCTATATAAACATCGTTAAAGAGAATTATGTACAGTAAGTAAGGGACACTTGGTGGTACCGCTACAATATAATCTGCTGCAAAAAAAATTATAGAAAATCTCCAAGTTTGGAATATCACTGGGATTAACATTAGAGTGGGATCGTGGCTTGCATTTCCCTCATTAGTGGCTTTTCTGCCTAAAGTGGACTACAGCCGTTCTTTGACCTACCGGTGTTATACTCCTGAGAACCAGCCCCATTTTCCTTAGCACACCTTCATTATCTATTCATGGTGGGCTGCAGGCACTATTAGCATATAGAATCACACAGCACAGAAGGAGGTCATTCGGCCCAGCGGACCTGTGTCGGCTCTTTGAAAGAGCAATCCAATTAGTCCCCACTCCCCTGTTCTTTTAGCCATAGCCCTGTAAATTTTCCCTTTTCAAGTTTATATCCAAATTCCCTGCTATTGAAGTTACATCTGTAGGCCGCCCACTTCAGAAGGGGGAGGACATTACAGACAGGGTTTTGGGAACCAATTGGGTCTTCCTTGGCCTTCTCTGCCTTGAGAAGGAGGAGGATCTTGAGGACCACCACTGAGATGCTGGATGAAAGATGCTGGATGTACCCTCCAGCCCCTACTCACTGTTGCTCACACCACTCTGTCAGTAGATCCACCTGGGCTACTTCGCCATCGCCCTGAGCATTCGCTGCCTAAGCAACAACAGAGTCATGCCAGCAGCCACAGGACATCTTTGGTTGACTAAGGCCTGAGCAACCTTAAAACAAAGAACCAAAGGCGACTTGAGGGGAAAAAAATTACGCAACGAGTGCTTAGGATTTGGAATGCACTGCCTGATAGGGCGGTGGAAACAGATTCAATAGTAGCCGTCAAAAGGGAATTGGATAAATACTCGAAGGAGGAAAAATTGCAGAGATATGGGGAAAGAGCGGGGGAGTGGGACTGACTGGATTGCTCTTCGAAAGAGCCGGCGCAGACTCGATGGGCCAAATGGCCTCCTTCTCTGCTGTATGATTCTATGATATAAAATAATGGTAAAAAGTACTAAAGGAAAGGTTCTTTTAAAACTTTACAAAGAAAAATTACAAAAACTTAAAAATAATTAAAAAATAAAACAATTTTAAATAATGCTGCAAAAAAAACATACTCACCTGGTCTCTCAATTGCCAGCAGGTATGGAGCAGTTTACGTAGTATTGCCAATGCTTCAGGATTGGCCTGGAGTCTCCAGGAATTAAAGATTAATCGCCAGTGACCCAGGAGAAAAATCATAGGGACATTACAATAATTGTGTGGATTTCTTTCAGACTAATTTGAACACTTTCGTTCATAAATCTTTTGGCGATTGTAGGGGTGGGGGGGAGGCTGTTTGATTGGACGGGGTGTTTGGCGGCAGGAGGTCATGTGACAAAACCTCCAGGAATACGTCCGACCAGAGTTGGCAACCCTGACCTTACGCCGACCACAAGTAGGCCCCAACACCTCTTCCTCTGAGGTGTGTGTTCACTATAGCCGAAAGTCACTGGGCTGCATTAAACCTTAGTAGAGGGGTCAATAACCAGGGGGCATAGTTTCAAGGTAAGGGGCAGGAGGTTTAGAGGGGATTTGAGGAAAAACCTTTTCACCCAGAGGGTGGTTGGAATTGGGAACTCACTGCCTGAAAGGGTGGTAGAGGCAGGAACCCTCACAACATTCAAGAAGCATTTAGACGAGCACTTGAAACGCCATAGCATACAAGGCTACGGACCAAGTGCTGGAAAATGGGATTAGAATAGACAGGGGCTTGATGGCCTGCGCGATCAGGATGGGCCGAAGGGCCTCTTTCTGTGCTGTATAACTCTATGATTCTAAACCCTGCCCACCTGCCACTATTTACATGTAGCAGGTCAAGGATGCAGAGGGCGAAGATGTCCGCCCACCAACATGGCCAGAGGAAAAGGGAATCGAGGGATATGGGGATAGTTCAGGAAAGTGGAGATGAGGTAGAAGATCAGCCATGATCTTATTGAATGGCGGAGCAGGCTCGAGGGGCCAAATGGCCTACTCCTACTCCTATTTCTTATGTTCTTAAAACGTGGCCCGTAAGTTTTTATGGTGGAAAGCTGCCCACTGAGCTTTTCCACCTAACTCTCCTCCATTGGCCGCTCTGGGCAAGCTTGAAAGTGAGGCAGCTCAAAGGAGGAAAATCCAGCCCCTGATGCTTGCTTTACAGTTTCATCATTTGGGCGTTTGATCTCTGTTAATAGTCTTTCCAACCTAAATACTGAACGCCTCGTGCATCACAATGCACAGAAATGGGGAAAAGCAAGGCTGCTTATTTCTTGGGGAGACCAAACGCAGATTGGGTGACCACTTTGCAGAACGCCTCCGTTCAGTCCGTAAGGGGGACCCCGAGCTCCCGGTGGCCTGTCACTTTAATTCACCGCTCCATTCCCGCTTAGACCTCACCGTCTTCGGCCTCTTGCATTGTTCCACGGAAGCTCAGCGTAAGCTCGAGGAACAGTACCTCATCTTCCGATTAGGCACTTTACAGCCCTCTGGACTCAACATAGAGTTCAACAATTTCAGATCATAGCCTCGGCCCCTATCACATATATATATTTTCTTCTTTTTTTTATCCACACTTTTTGTTTTTTCTTCCCCCCCCTTCAGCTGTCCTTCATTCTGCCAGTGCAATTCACACCCCATCTAGAGCCATCCTTTATTCCTTAACCTGTCCCATTTCCACCTCCTCTCGCCTTGAATATCTCTTAATGTCTCTCAATGTCTTACTCTCTCCTGCTTTCTATCCTATCACTGACCTTCCCTTTTGTTCTTTCATCCCCTCCCCCTTTTCCCAGCCCCCAAACTTGCTTTCCATTTTTTTCCAGTTCTGACGAAAGGTCTTCGACCTGAAACGTTGATTCTGTTTCTCTCTCCACCGATGCTGCCTGGCCTGCTGAGTTTTTCCAGCATTTCCTGTTGTTATTTCTGCTTATTTCTTTGCCCATTTTACATAAGAACCTAAGAATTAGGAGCAGGAGTGGGCCATACGGTCCAAAATTCTATTGATCTTTATAAAGCGCTGGTTAGGCCACAACTAGAGTATTGCGTCTAGTTCTGGTCATCACACTTTAGGAAGGATGTGAAGGCCCTTGAGAGGGTGCAGAGGGGATTTACCAGAATGGTTCTGGGAATGGGGGATCTTAGCTACAAGGACAGGTTGGAGAAGCTGGATTTGTTTTTATTAGAGCAAAGGAGGTTGAGGGGTGATTTGATAGAGGTGTACAAGATTTTGACAGGTTTGGATAGGCTAGACGGGAAAGGCTGTTCCCACTAGTTGATGGTACAAGGACTAGGGGACACAGATTTAAGGTTTTGGGCAAGAGATACAGTGGGGATGTGAGGGAAAACCTTTTTACGCAGCAAGCGGTGATGACCTGGAATTCGCTGCCGACGGAAGTGGTGGAAGCGGAGACAATAGGCTCGATTTTCAGTGTGCCGTGGAGTCGAGATTGGAGGCGTGCGGGGAGTTAAATCCCGAAATCGGGGGTCCCGACCCCATCCCGCCCCCAACCCGCCTCCATGCCAGTTTCAAAGGAGGTGGGTACCCGCCCCGCACTGGGACCCGCCTCCCCGAGGCAGGAAGGGATTAGTGCCACTTAACTGTCTGTTAACAGGTAGTTAACAGGCAGTTTTTAGCCTAATCCCTATTTTTAATCTTGAACTGTGGGATTCTTGACGGCTCCAAACCACGCCAAGTTGGAGGAGTCGGGTCGTCGGGTTGAAGGGCTTGGAGGGGTCGAGATGTCGGTGTTCAGGTGAGTGATGTGTGCATGAGTGCAAAGGTGAGTGTGTTTGGTGTGTCTAAAGTGATTAAAGAAGTGTAAATTACCTTTTCTTATCTTTACAGCCTTCCTTCCTTTAGGTTCGGGGAGTCCCTCATCTCACCGGCACAGAAAGCAGAATGGCCGCGAACTGTCAAAAGTGACAGCCTGCAGCTTTCTGTGCAGGAGAGATTTCTAACTGAGTCTGTGGAGAAGGACTCATGTTAGAAGTAAGGCTGTCAGTGTTTGACAGCTTCAAACAGCTGTGAAACGCTGATATTTCATCTATCAAAACGTCTTGACAGATGAAATTTCAGTCTGTGACGTCACCTGCTGCCGGGTGGCCCTTAATTGGCCTGCTGAGCCCGCCCAGCGGGCTCAACAAGGTCAATCAAGTTAAAATCGTGTGGATTGGCCGCATCTCGATGGAGACGAGACTACAACCCCGAAAGTTGTAGTCCCGCCTCCAACCCGGCTCCTGAATGAAAATCCAGCCCAATGTTTTCAAGGGGAGACTGGATAGGCACTTGAGGGAAATAAACTTGCAGGGCAACGGGGATAGAGCGGGGGAATGGGACCGACTGGATTGCTCTACAGAGAGCCGGCACGGACTGGATGGGCCAAATGGCCTCCTTCTGTGCCGTTATGACTCTATGTCTATCTCAGCCTTGAATATACTCAACGACTCAGCATCCACAGCCATTTGGGGTAGACAATTCGAAACATGTTGAGCATTCCCAAGCAAACCGCTCAAAAAACGGGCTGTCCCAATTCAAGATGAGAAAGGTGACTTTGCTGAATACCACAACTGTGAATTTCAACATCACGGTCACACCAGGGTCATGTCACTCTCACACACACACACACACAATCAGTGGTTTTTAGCACCTCTGTGTAATATATGTACATTCACGTAAAAAAAATCCAGATCACAATTTGTTCACTCAGAAAAAATCCAGTTAAACCAAGAGGAAGAATAAAGAGACTAATGGAATGCCAAAACATCGTGATTATTGATCTTTTTGTAAAAAAAAATGTGATTATCTCCCTCCCTACCCACCCTCCCCAATCTAATAAAGTAGAGAAACAAAAACAGACTACAACATCCCTAGAGCTTGGTGCTGTGCAGAAAGCGCTTCAGCAAACACAACCCACCTATGAACTTCTCGCCATCAGAAAGCTCTTGACAAACCCATTAAATTCCTCAGGCAGTTGACACACAGGATAAGATGCAGATGGCAGTCCGATCGTACAGTGTGTATTAGGAAAAACTGAAGAGACATACCGTGCCTGAATACCAAAATCTCTCCCCATTTACCCACCCCCAAACCGTGGCTCAGTGGGTAGCACCCTCAGCTTGGAGCCAAAAGGTCCTGGGTTCTCTTTAGTGCATCCCTGGCATTTTCTGTCCGTGTTAGCCGTGGCTCAGTGGGCAGCACCCCTCTCTTAGTCAGAAGGTTGTGGGTTCAAGTCCCACTCCAGGGACTTCAGCACAAAATCTAGGCTGACACTCCTAGTGCAGTACTGAGGGAGCGCTGCATTGTCGGAGAGGCAGTACTGAGGGAGTGCTGCACTGTTGGAGGGGCAGTACTGAAGGAGCGCTGCACTGTCGGAGGGGCAGTACTGAGGGAGTGCTGCACTGTCGAAGGGGCAGTACTGAGGGAGTGCTGCACTGTCGGAGGGGCAGTACTGAGGGAGTGCTGCACTGTCGGAGGGGCAGGGCAGTACTGAGGGAGTGCTGCACTGTTCGGAGGGGCAGTACTGAGGGAGCGCTGCAATGTCGGAGGGGCAGTACTGAGGGAGTGATGCACTGTTTGGAGGGGCAGTACTGAAGGAGCGCTGCACTGTCTGAGGGGCAGTACTGAGGGAGTGCTGCACTGTTCGGAGGGGCAGTACTGAGGGAGCGCTGCACTATCGGAGGGGCAGTACTGAGGGAGTGCTGCACTGTTCGGAGGGGCAGTACTGAGGGAGCGCTGCACTGTCGGAGGGGCAGTACTGAGGGAGTGCTGCACTGTTTGGAGGGGCAGTACTGAGGGAGCGCTGCACTGTCGGAGGGGCAGTACTGAGGGAGTGCTGCACTGTTTGGAGGGGCAGTACTGAGGGAGTGCTGCACTGTCAGAGGGGCAGTAGTGAGGGAGTGCTGCACTGTTGGAGGGGCAGTACTGAAGGAGCGCTGCACTGTTCGGAGGGGCAGTACTGAGGGAGTGCTGCACTGTCAGAGGGGCAGTACTGAGGGAGTGCTGCACTGTCGGAGGGGCAGTACTGAGGGAGTGCTGCACTGTCGCAGGGGCAGTACTGAGGGAGTGCTGCACTGTCGGAGGGACAGTACTGAGGGAGTGCTGCACTGTTCGGAGGGGCAGTACTGAGGGAGCGCTGCAATGTCGGAGGGGCAGTACTGAGGGAGTACTGCACTGTTTGGAGGTGCCGTCTTTCGGATGAGATGTTTTCTCAGGTGGATGTAAAAGATCCAATGGCACTATTTGAAGAAGAGCAGGGGAGTTATCCCCAGTGTCCTGGGCCAATATTTATCCCTCAACCAACATCACTAAAGCAGTTTATCTAGTTATTATTACATTGCTGTTTGTGGGACCATGCTGTGCGCATTTCCTTACAACAGAGACTACACTTCAAAAGTACTTCATTGGCTGTAAAGCACTTTGGGACGTCCTGAGGTCATGAAAGGCGCTATATAAATGCAAGTACTTCTTTTTCTGTTCGTATTCCCTTTTTGAAATTGAGTGACATTTCAGGCATTCAAAATTCAGGAAATCCCAGTAACTCTTTTTCCTGCTATATGAAGGAGCTTTTCTGCTCAAAAAAAAGGGTTGCTAGTTGGAAAATCCCATGGGAAGAGCAGTTTCGAAATGCCAGAGAAGCAATGAGGCTGTTTGAAAATCTCAGAATAAACATATTGATATTCCTGATAGACAGAAAGGAACCTTATCGAACACCTTCTGAAAATCCATATACACTACATCCAATGCTTTCCCTTTATCTATCCAATCAGTTGCCTATTCAAAACATTATTACATTTGTCAAAAACCACTCGCCTTTAACAAAGTATTGCCAGCTATCTATGATTAACCCATGCATTTTGTAGTAACCTGGGAGGTTATGAGTAACCTGATCCACCAGGTGGTGCTGTGGCAATTGGTCTCCTGTGTTAAGTCTGGTCTGTACTGGTTGTACTCTTTGTTTTTGCTGCCTCATTGCAGAAGCTTTTATGTGCAAGTGTTGATTAAACCATGTTACGGAGTTAACCTGTGTCCGTCTCCATCTATGGCCACCTCAAGATACCACATATGGCGATGAGAATAAAGGATGGAAAAGTTTTGGTGGATCAGTCATAGTTAGGGAGTATTTGGAAGAGCTGCTCGGGTTGGTTAGCAAACTAGTCTGAAAAGCACAAGGCTAGGCCGCGGGAGTCGAAACGGAGTTTGATTTTTTGGCTGAAGTGACCGGACTCCAAGGATGGCAGGAACGGTAGGCTCCGTGGCACCTTTTGACAGCAAGTCGCAGTCTTGGGAAGAGTATTGTGAAATACTGAGCCATTTCTTCATGGCAAACGAGGTGGACAGTGCTGAAAAGAAAAGGGCCATTTTACTGAGTTGTGTGGGAGCGTAAACCCATACACGGATGAGGAATCTGCTGAGCCCGGAGCGGCCAGGAGAAAAATCTTTTGATGAGTTGGTGAGTCTACTAAAGAATCATTTCAATCCGAAACCTAGTGAAATAGTACAGAGATGAAAATTCAATTCGAGGATTAGGAGGTCGGAAGAAAGCATTACTGAGTATGTGGAGGAGCTTCGGAAGCTCGCACAGGACTGTAATTTTGGAAATGCACTCACAGTCATGTTAAGGGACAGACTAGTATGCGGAGTTAACGATGACAGTATACAGCAAAGGTTGCTGTCAGAAGAAAGATTAACGTTTGAGACGGCAATTAAAAAAGCACAAGCCATGGAGGCGGCTAACAAAGACATTAAGGACTTAAACAGTATGAGCAAGGAGAAATGGAGTAAACCAGTGGGAGGAGCTGTTTTCAAGATGGAAGCTGGCGCAAAAAGTCCACCAGTCGGGGTTGGGGATTGCTACCGATGTGGCGGGACGAGCCATTATGCAAAGGACTGCAGGTTTGCAAAGGCAAAGTGCCACAATTGTGGAAAAATAGGGCACTTAAAGAAAGTCTGTAAAAGGGCAGTGAGTGAGAGAAGCAGTGCTAAAGGGGCAAAGCATGCTAAAGGGGGGAGGGAGAAGTACACAAAGCGGGCAAATTACATACAAGAGGAGGAAGAGTCTAGTGAGGAGGTTTTCACTATATACAGTATAGACACTTCAAGGCCCAACGTACCCCCTCTCACTCAGTATTTGATAGTGAACGGAGGTCAAGTAAAGTTTGAGATTGACACCGGATGTAGTGTAACCATAATGTCCTGCGACGCATCACCCTATGGAGTGGGGGCAGTGTTGGCCCACCGCATGCCAGATGGAGCGGAAAGGCCCATCGGGTTTGTTTCACGCACGCTCACAGCTGCGGAAAAGAACTATTCACAGCTTGATAAAGAGGGGTTAGCCATTATATTTGGAGTAAAGAAATTCCATAAGTACATATATGGGGGGAAGTTTGTAATCAGTACTGACCACAAGCCTCTTATTAGCTTACTGAATGAGATGAAAGTGGTGCCTCAAATGGCATCACAGAGAATAATGAGATGGGCAGTAATACTAAGAGCCTATGAATATGTGATCACATACAGAGCCGGCAAGGAAAACGGGAACGCTGATGCTCTCAGCCGCCTGCCCCCCTCAAAATCTCCTCGCAGTACTTCCCCTGAGGAGTACGTCCTGATGCTGGATCAGGAGATCAGTCCCCTGATGACTTCAGCGCAAATCCAGGGCTGGACAGCCAAGGACCCCGTTCTGTCAAGGGTCCGTGAGTATGTGTTGAAAGGCTGGCCAGATCACCGTGAGGGACCAGAGTTCGCGCCGTACAGACAGAGACAGCACGAGCTCAGTGTCCAAGATGGATGTGTGCTATGGGGAGCACGCATCATAGTCCCAGAGCGGGGACGCTCTACTTTGATGGAACAGTTGCATCAATCGCACCCAGGAATGACTAGAATGAAAGGACTGGCTAGGAGCTACCTGTGGTGGCCTAACTTGGATGCTGAAATTCAGTCAAAGGTAAAGTCATGCACTATATGTCAGGAACAGAGGAAAGCACCTGCCGGGGCACCACTCCATCCCCGGGAGTGGCCCAGCAAACCCTGGAGGAGAATTCACATAGACTATGCGGGACCTTTTATGGGCAAAATGTTTTTGGTGCTGGTAGACGCTCACTCAAAGTGGATCGACGTTTATCCAGTGAGCTCTGCAATGACTGATGCCACACTGGATTGTCTCAGGAACAGCTTCAGCACGCATGGTATTCCAGAAATGATTGTATCCGACAATGCACAGTGTTTTGTTAGTGAAGGGAGCAAAGAATTCATGGTAAGGAATGGAATCACACATGTCACCTCGGCTCCATATCACCCAGCCTCAAATGGGTTAGCCGAGCGAGCCGTGCAGACTTTTAAGGAGCTCATGAGGAAGAGCTCAGGTGACACCCTGGAGACCAAGCTCAATAGAGCCTTGTTTAGTTATCGTATAACACCCCAAGCTACCACGGGGCTTTCTCCGGCTGAGTTGATGATGGGGAGAAAGTTGCGGTGCACGTTAGACCTGATACACCCAGATCTCAAAAGCAAGGTTGAGACAAAACAAACAAACCAAAAAGCGTACCATGACAAACATACTAAAGCTCGCCATTTCGCCATAGGGGACTCTGTGTACACCCGGAACTTCGGCTATGGGCCTAAATGGATACCAGGACTAATCCAGGACATTACAGGACCTGTGTCGTACTCCGTGTTACTAGGGGATGGTCGAGGGGTTCGTCGGCATGTGGATCAGCTTTTCAGCTGGCAGCAGGGGGAACTGCCTCAGATGGAACAAAGGGCAGTAGAGGAGGCTGTTCCAGGACCCAGCACGGCTTATAAGGTGCCAGTGGACACTGGTACTGCCAGGCCACAGCGGGACAGAGTAAAACCAACATCAGAGACTACTCCAATCTCAAGTGCGAGTGAATCTGAGAATCCACCACAAGTGGAATTAAAACGTTCACAAAGGATTCGCAAGCAACCAGAAAGACTTATACAAACCTGTTAAATTAGTCAGGGGTTGACCATGGTTAGAGCATACTGGTTAATTAAAACGTAGTACCTAGTAAGGGTTATTGTTTAAGAATTGCATACGGCAATCTTAAGGGGGGAGGAGTGTAGTAACCTGGGAGGTTATGAGTAACCTGATCCACCAGGTGGTGCTGTGGCAATTGGTCTCCTGAGTTAAGTCTGGTCTGTACTGGTTGTACTCTTTGTTTTTGCTGCCTCATGGCAGAAGCTTTTATGTGCAAGTGTTGATTAAACCATGTTACGGAGTTAACCTGTGTCCGTCTCCATCTATGGCCACCTCAAGATACCACACATTTCTTAATTTTTCCTGGAATTTTGGATCCTAAGAGTTTGCGCACAACTGACGTTAGACTAACAGTTTACTAGAATCACTAAAACAGATAATCTGGTCATTATCATATTGCGGTTTATGGGACCTTGCTGCGTGCAAATTGGCTGCCACATTTCCTACATTAAAACAGTGACTACACATCATTGTCTGTAAAGTGCTTTGGGACGTCCTGAGGTCATGAAAGGTGCTATATAAATGCAAATCTTTCCAGAATGGTGCCAGGAATGATGAGCTTCAGTTATGTGGCGAGACTGGAGAAGCTGGGACTGTTCTCCTTAAAGCAGGGAAAGGTTAAGGGGAGATTTAATAGAGGCGTTCAAAATTATGAGGGGTTTTGATAGAGTAGATAGGGAGAAACTGTTTCCACTGGCAGGAGGGTCGGTAACCAGAGGACACCGATTTAAGATCATTGGCAAAAAAGCCAGGGCGGAGTTGAGGAGCATTTTTCTTTTAACTCAGCGAGTTGTTGTGATCTGGAATGTGCTGCCTGAAAGGGCAGTGGAAGCAGATTCAGTTGTCACTTTCAAAAGGGAATTGGATAAATACTTAAAAAGGATGAATTTGCAGGGATGTGGGGAAAGAGCAAGGGCGAGGGACTAATTAGTTAGCTGTTTCAGAGAGCCGGCACAAGCACGATGGGCCGAATTGCCTCCTTCTGCGCTGCATCATTCTAATATTACACTGTTTATTATTCTTCTCTCGAGTAAAGGTGGTACTTTGGCTGCTCTCCAATTTTGTGGCGCAATTTGCATATTTAAGGCCGGTTGAAATATTTTGGCTGCTTTTATCTCCACTTTGATTTCTTTCAACAGCCTTGAGATCTGCTCCTTTTTTGTGAACCAATTTCGTTTTTTTTTACAGTTTATCTCTAACAATTGTTCTCTATCCTCCTCCGGTACACCTACAGTCTCATTTCCACCATTATTTGTAAAAACGAATTCCAAGTATTTATTTATTAACTATGCCATACCTTCATCCTCCACAGTTAGACTCACTCCTTCATCCCAGAGTGGTGCGACCATCTCTTTAACTCTCCTTTCACTCTTCAATAGGCTTATTTGATGGGTACGGTATTGTCGTGGTTATGTTACCGGACTAGTAATCCAGAGAATATGAGTTTGGCAGTTTGAGAATTTGAATTCAGTTAAAAAGAAATCTAGAAATAAAAAGCTGGTGTCGGTAAAAGTGACGTGACCATGAGTGCTGGAAAAACCCAACTGGTTCACTATTGTTCTTTAGAGAAGCAAATCTGCCGTCCTTCCCCGGTCTGGCCTGTAAGTGACCCCAGTCCCAACTGCCTACTAGCCTATCAAGCCACTCTGTTGTATCAAGCCCCTATCAGCAATTTTTTTTTAAATTTGTTTTTATAGGATGTGGGTATCGCTGGCAGGGCCAGCATTTCCCATCCCTAGTTGCCCTTGAGAAGGTGGTGGTGAGTCGCCTTCTTGAACCACTGCAGTCCGTGTAGTGAAGGTGCTCCCACAGTGCTGTTAGGGAGGGAGTTCCAGGATTTTGACCCAGCGACAATGAAGGATCGGCAATATACTTCCAAGTCAGGACGGTGTGTGACTTGGAGGTGGTGGTGTTCCCGTGTGTCTGCTGCCCTTGTCCTTCTAGGTGGAAGAGGCAGCGGGTTTGGGAGGTGCTGCCGAAGAAGCCTTGGCAAGTTGCTGCAGTGCATCTTGTAGATGGTACACACTGCAGCCACGGTACGCCGGTGGTGGAGGGAGTGAATGTTTAAGGTGTTGGATGGAGAAGTTTGGGGCATTGGCTGAAAGGTATGATGCTGTGAGTATAACTATGTCAAGCTGTTGCTTGACCAGTCTGTGGGACAGCTCTCCCAAATTTGGCACAAGTCCCCAGATGTCGGTGAGGAGGACTTTGCAGGGTCGATTGGGCTGGGTGTGCCATTGCCGTGTCCATAGCCGGTGCCAAGTGGCCCGTCCGGTTTCATATTTATTATTTTGTTTTGTAGCAGTTTGTTACGACTGAGTGGCTTGCTAGGCAATTAAGAGTCAACCACATTGCTGTGGGTTTGGAGTCACATATAGGCCAGACCAGGTAAGGACGGCAGATTTCCTTCCCTAAAGGACATTAGTGAACCAGATGGGTTTTTGCGACAATCCGATAGTTTCATGGTTACCATTACTGATACTAGTAATTATTCCAGATTTATTTAATTAACTGAATTTAAATTCTCCAGCTGCCGTGGTGGGATTTGAACTCACGTCTCTGGATCATTAGTCCAGGCCTCATGGATGACTAACCCAGTGATAGTACCACTATGCTCCCGTTCCTGATTCACGAAGCAGGCCAATCACCACCTTCTCAGGGCAGCTAGGGATGGACAATAAATGCCAGCTTTGCCAGCGATGCCCACATCCTGAGATATGAATAAAAAAAAAAATAAAACCTGCTAGTATTTTTTCATATTCCCATTTGGCCCTTGTCACCTACACTTTCTACATATTCCTCAGCATTTTCTTTAGTATTACGAGCCATTGCTCTGCACACTGCAAGCTCAGGCTCCACGGCCTGCCTGTGAGTCACTGGAGATCCACTGCGATGTATAAATAAGGCAAAATGCAGTGACACTGAAATTAACCCTAACCCTAACGTTATCCTACTTAGTGCATGAAAGGCAATCCCAGAGCTTTACATGCACCGGGCACAGTGAAACACAGCGGGAAGTCAGTCACTTAAACATAAAAAGACTTGCATTTGTATAGCGCCTTTCACAACCACCGGACATCTTTACCGCCAATGAAGTACTTTTGAAGTGTAGTCACTGTAGTAACGCAGCAGCCAATTTGTGCACAGCAAGCTCCCACAAACAGCAACGTGGTAATGACCAGTTAAATCTGTTTTGGTGATGTTGGTTGAGGGATAAATATTGGCCCAGGACACTGGGGAGAACTTTCATTCTGCCAGCGCATTTCACACTTCATCTAGCACCATCCTTTGTCTCTTTACTTGTCCTATTACTATCTCGTCTCGCCTTGAATATCTCTTAATGTCTCTTCACCTCCCAGACCTTTCCTTTTATTCTTTCATCCCCTCCCCCATTTCCCAGCCCCCAAACTTGCTTCTTAATCTGTTTCATTTCCTGCTTTTTTCTCAGTCCTGACGAAGGGTCTGCGACCTGAAACATTGACTCTATTTCTCTCTCCACGGATGTTGCCTGGCCTACTGAGTGTTTCCAGCGTTTTCTGTTGTTATACCGGGGAGAACTCCCCTGCTCTTTTTCGAAATAGCGCCACGGGAACTTTAACGTCCACCTGAGCAGGCAGACGGGGCCTCGGTTTAACGTCTCATCTGAAAGACGGCACCTCCGACAGTGCAGCACTCCCTCAGCACTGCCCTGGAGTTTTGTGTGCCTGGTGCAACAGTAAGTGTGACCGACTCAGATTCCCTCTCCCTTAACCTCCGTCTCTGCTGCTTCTGTCGGCATCACGTGGCTCTGATCATATATTACCCCTGTGCTGCAGCGACTGCCAAACTCTGAGCACAAAAATCATCACAAAATCATTAAAAATTCATAAATTGTGGCAAAAGTTATGAGACTTTACAGTTGCCAAGTAACAGATTCCCTGCCCCTTTCCCCAACAACAACATCCTTCTTCATTTTGAAGTGTTTCTCCCGGGATTCTTTGGACTTACAGCTGCTTCTTTTTTAATGCACTCTTCATTTTTTTTTCCCCAAATTATTTCTACAGTTTTGCAACAGGGTGACGAGAAGTGAGATGTGGAAGAGAGAAGGATAAAGAGAGCGAGAGCAACAGACAGACAGCAAAGTACAAGGAGCGAGGAGATTACACAGTAAATTGTGCAGATGGGAGCAGGAAATTACAAAGGGACATAGACATAGAGTTCAATGTAGAGGAGTGCGAGGTCACCCACTTTGAATTGGAGAAAGACAAATCAGAATATTTTCTTAATGGCGAGAGACTCAGAGCTGTGGAAGAGCAAAAGGAGTTATGTGGCCAGGTACACAAATCACTAAAAGCTAGTGCATAGATACAAAAAAGTAATCATAAAGGCTAATGGAATGTTGGCCTTTATCTCATATGGGTTGGAATAGAGAAGTGAGGAAGTGATGCTTCAGTCGTACAGTGCCGTAGTCAGAGCCCATCTGGAGCACTGCATTCAGTTTTGTGCACCGCACTGCACTTCAGGAAAGATATATTCACAGAGGACGGGGGTACAGCGCAGATTTACCAGAATTATACCGAGGATTAGAGGGTGAAATTATGAGGACAGGTTGCAAAAACTTGGTTTTGCATTCCCTTAGGGGTGAGCTAATCGAGGTCTTTAAAATGATAAAGTGATGCGATAAGGTAGATACAGAGAAATTATTTCCTCTGCTGGGGGAATCCAGAACAAGGGGCTGCAATCTTAAAATTATAGCTAGGCCATTTGGGAGTGAAATAAGGAAGCACTTTTTCCCACAAAGAGTAGTGGAAAATTTCTCCCTCAAAAGGATATAGATGCTGGGTCAATTGAAATTTTCAAGACTGAGATCGATAGATTATCAAGGAATATGGTGTGTAACGGCGGGTAAAAAGAGCTGAGGTACAGTTCAACCATTATCTAATAGAATGGCAGAATAGGCTCGAGGGCAGAATGGCCTACTCCTGTTCCTATAAAGCAAGATGAGAGGTCTCCTGTGACATTGCTCATGGGTAGTCAGTCTTAGGCTTCAAATATGGTTGTGGTGATTAGCTGCTAACATGGTCTGTCCCTTTAAGGTAACTGCTCTAAATAGGCAAGCTGTAGCCACTTAGGGCTGGATTTTCTCAGCCCCGAGGAGGCGGGTATGGAGGCGGGACTGCCGGGAAAATGGCAGAATTTGGGGGCGGTTGCCCAACCCGCTCCCAACCCGCCTCCGTGCCCTCTTGCCAGGAGGCGGGAAGCCATCCTGCCCCAGGTCCCACCTCCTTGGAGGCGAGAAGGGATTAAAGCCTATTAACTGCCTGTTAAAAGGTAGTTAACAGGCAGAAAATAGGATTATCCCCATTTTTCGTTCCAAAGTGCGGGCTTCCCGACCTGGGGGAACCCCGACAGGGTGTAGGAACCGAGTAGGAGGTCTGTGGGGGTCTGAGGGGTCTGAAAGTGCGATGTAGAGGTGAGTGATAGGTGCAAGTTTGTAGTGGTAAGTATGTGAGGTGAGTGTAAAGTGTTAGAAAATGTTAACTTACCTTTGTTTCTACCTACAGCCTTCAGCCGCTGTGGAGCCGGAGTCCCGACATCTCCATTGTAGAGATCACAGACTGGCTGTTGCATCCTCCGATCCAACAGTCATCTGATTTCTGCAAAATAGAAAGGTTTGATGAGTCCTGAACATAAGGCCTCATCAAACTACACAGAATGTCACTGTTTGACAGCTTCACAGAGCTGTCAAACAATGACATTTCTTCTTTCAAAAATTCTTGACAGATGACACGTCATACGTTGATGTGCTCTGTTACTGACTTCCCCCTAATTGGCCTGCTGAGCCTGCTGGGCGGGTTTAACAAGGTCAATCAGGGGAAGATCCCACTGGTTGGCCAGAGGCTGATGGAGGCAGGACTGAAACCAGGCAAGCAGCAGTCCCGCCTCTAACACGTCTCCATTCATAAAATCCAGCCCTAAGTATCTGCTGAGGTTAATCAAAGGATAATAGTAACTGCTTATAAATAACTAGCTCCATATCAATAAATGTCTTTCTTCCTCATTCTTCAAAGATCGTTTTGCATCGATAACAAAGTCTGAGGTCTGGTATGTGACATTTGGAGTGCGACCAATGTTCCCGCTAATCTGCACGGGCGCGCAGTCATCTGCGAGGTCCCACGCAGGCCGCTCACCGGCTTTTCCATTGTAGATACCGCGCATGCGCAAAAATTTGAATGGGCCTCCACAGGTGGATATCCTGCCTCCTGGAATTACACGTGAAGAATAGCCAAACGAACAAGATGTCAGAAGACTGCAGGGTTAGCACCTTCAGGAGAGAACAGGGACAAAAATTTGTTGAAAGATGCACAAATTCATATGAGAGAGAAGATATACTAAGTACAGAAGTAGGCTTGGACCAAGGGAAGGCCACTCCTTCCACAATCCATCTACAGTCTCCTCTATCAGGGACTGATGTAAAAAGACTACTGAGCACTTGGTTTGAGTATAAAACAAGGCTTTAATCAACTGTTTCAAAACCATGAGTTCTAGTTACATCACTAGTTCCTGGTTACAGAAACATCCTGAGCAAGTTGGGCCCACACCCGAGTATTTATACTCCTTGGACGGCGCCACCAGCTGGCCGCCCAGTGTTACTTCATGAGTCATGATAAGATTCATGACAGGGACTGTACCCATGATCTAGGCTGACGTGTCACTGCAGTACTGCGGGAGTGCTGATGTTATACATAACAAATTGACAGGCAGGAAAAGACCAGCTGGTCCATCAAGCCTGCCCCACACACCATGATGGCCGGAGCATCACGACTAGACACTCCTTCCCTCCCCCATCCCCACCGCCAGTTAATCTCCTGGGAGAGGCTAAAAAACAGAGAAAACTCCCAGGGACAAATAATGGAAATAATACTCTGGAAAAATTCCTCTCCAACCCACTCAGGTGATCAAAATCAGTCCAGGAGATCGCATGGACCAAGTGATATCTGTAAGTCCAGTCAAGAACCAGTCCGGCTCCCTCCTCAAGGCAATACAAAGAGTCAGCACCCACCACACCAGCTGCCAATGTATTCCAGAGGCTACGCTGGACAAGGCATAAGAACATAAGAATTAGGAGCAGGAGTAGGCCATACGGCCCCTCGAGCCTGCTCCGCCATTCAATGGCTGATCTGCGACCTCAACTCCACTTTCCCGCCTGCTCTCCATATCCCTTGATTCCCCTAGAGTCCAAAAATTTATGGTGCTATAAACCGGAGCCAATATTAAGAACAAATTACTTAAGGAAATGTCAAATGTAATGCTGAAACTAATGTATTTTCTAACCAACAAAATGGCATCAATTAAAAATAGAAAATATTAGGTACTGCTTGAAAATAAATCCTTCCAGATCTGCTAAATTACAACTTACTTTATTAAGACGTTAAACCAAGGGCCCATCTGTCAGTTCTAAAGGTTCAGGTGGATGCTAAAGATCCCATGGCACTATGTGAAGATCAGGAGGTTCTCCCAGTGCCTCCATTGTCCATCAATCAACATCACCAAAACCAGATTGATTGGTCATTTATCTTCTTGTTGTTTGTGGGATCTTGCTGTGCATTTGCCTACAAAACAACAGTAACTGTACTATATAAATGTTCATTCTTTCTCTGGGGGTAATTTTCGCTTTAAGGCGGGCAGTAAACTGGCGCTTGGCGATCAGCCGCTCTTTATATGCCTGTCCGTTATATGCCCCGCTCGTTAATGCTCTGCCCATTATATGCCCCGCTCGTTATGTGCCCCGCCCGTTATATGCCCCAACTTTATATGGCCCACCCATTATATGACCCACCCATTATATGCCCCGCCCGTTATATGCCCCCCTCGTAATATGCCCCAACTTTATATGGCCCACCTGTTATATGACCCACCTGTTATATGCCCCGCTTGTTATATGCCCCGCTCGTTATATGGCCCACCCATTCTACGTCACGGCTGTTATTACTTTCCATTGATTACCACTGCGCCAAAACTGAAAATTGGCCTCTCTCACAGTTGACGTCCAATAACCTGGCTACCTCTAAACAACAACAACTTGCATTTATAAAGTGCCTTTAACGTGGTAAAACATCCCAAGGCGGTTCACACAGGAGAGATGGACACGAAGCCAAAGAAGGAGACATTGGGACAGGTGACCAAAAGCTTGGTCAAAGAGGTGGGTTTTAAGGAGTGTCTTAAAGGAGGAGAGAGAGGTAGCGAGGCGGAGAGGTTTAGGGAGGGAGTTCCAGAGCTTCGGGCCTGGACGGCTGAAGGCTTAACCAGTTTTGTCTCTCTGCGGAGAGAGCAACAAAGACCAGCGAGAACCAAAGGGAAAGTTGAGAAGAATATGGACTTTAAATGTTATTGTAATAAGTTATGAGCCAGTGATGATTAAATAGTTGGGAGTAGTGGGTGGAGGAAATTACAGAGCCAAATGGTGTAGGAGTTAGCTGATTTAAAGAAAATACTTTTATTTATATAGAGCCTTTGATGCCCCTAGGTGGTTTACAGTTGATGAATTACTTTTGAAATGTATTCACTGTTATATAAGCAAACATGGCAGCCAGCTTAAACACAGCAAGATCCCAGAATAACAAATGGATTAATGACATATGGTGGTAATTTTATCAATGGGGACGTGATGGAGGCGGGAAAGCTGCTTGTTGGGTTTTAGTCCCGCCTCCATCGACGTCTGGCCAACCCATGCTACTTTCCCTTGATTGACCTTGTTAAGCCCCGCCCAGCGGGCTTAGCCGGCCAATTAAGGGAAAGCTTGTGACAGATGACGTCAGCGTGTGATGTTTCATCTGTCAAGATGAATTGGCATCGTTTGACAGCTCTGTGACACTGTCAAACACTGACAATCTGTCTTCTAAGTTGAGACCTAGGACACAGGCTCACTTAGAAAACCTTCCTGAGCAGAAAGCAGAAGGCTGCTCCATTTAAGAATGCAGCGGCCATTCTGCTTTCTCTGCCGGTGAGATGAGGCAGCTCCACAGCCTAAAGGGATGAAGCCTGGAGGAAGAAGCAAAGGTAAGTAATCTTATTAAAACACTTTAGACTCACCTCACACACTTACCTCTCCACACTTGCACTCATCACTCACTTCCACACCGGTCATTTCGGCCCCTCCGACCCCCGCAGACCGACGGCCTGCCTCACTGACCCTGGCGAGGTTCGGAGCCGTCGGGAAGCCCACACTTGAGGGCTCAAAATAGGGATTAGCCAAAAAACTGCCTGTTAACTACATGTTAACAGGCAGTTAATTGGCACTAATCCCCTTCCCGCCTCGAGGAGACATGACCCGGCGCGGGTCGGGTACCCGCCTCCTGGAAAGATGGCACGGAGTTGGGTTGGGGGCGGGATGGGTACCCGCTCCCTGATTCTGCCATTTTCCCAGCAGTCCTGCCTCCAAACCCGCCTCCCCAGGGCTGGGAAATTTGCCCCCCCAGGTAATCTATTTTTGTTGCTGGAAGAACATTGGCCAGGACAACTTGATGTAGGAAAACTATTAGGCACTTGGTCTAAGCGTTAAACAAAGCTTTAATCAACTGTTTTACAACATGGAGGTCTAGTTGTGTCCTTCACTAGTTCCTGTTAAGAATGTCCTGCGCAAGCTGGGCCCGTGCCCGAGTATTTATACTCTCCCTGGACAGCGCCACCCGCAGGCTGCTCAGTATTATTTCATAAGTCTTTCTTTCATGAATGACTGATTCATGTCACAACTCACCTGCTATTCTTCAAATGGTGCCACGGGATCTTTTACCTGAGCAGACAGGACCTCCCGGTTTGATGACACAATCGGAAGGCAGCACCCCGCTTAGTACTGCACTGATGTGCCAGACTAGATTACATGCTCGAGTACAACAACAACAACAACGTGTATTTATATAGCATCTTTAGCATAGTAAAATGTCCCAAGGCACTTCACAGGAGCATTATCAAACAAAATTTAATACTGAGCCACATAAAGAGATATTAGAGCAGATGACCAAAAGCTTGGTCAAAGAGGTAGGTTTTAAGAGCGTCTTAAAGGAGGAGAGAGAGGTGGAGAGGCAGGGGGGTTTAGGCAGGGAATTCCAGAGCTTAGGGCCTAGGCAGCCGAAGGTACGGCCACCAACGGTGGAGTGATTAAAGTCAGGGATGCGCAGGAGGCCATAATTGGAGAAGTGCAGAGATCTCAGAGGGTTGTAGGGCTGGAGGAGTTTCTTCTTCTTCTTAGGCAGTCCCTCGGAACCAAGGATGACTTGCTTCCACACTAAAAGTGAGTTCTCAGGTGACTGATGAGCCCAATGCGGGACCTACAGTCTCGGTTACAGGTGGGGCAGACGGTGGTTGAAGGGGTGGGTGGGGTTGTCCATGAGGGTCCTGACGTTCCAGGTCCCGAACTTCATTTTAAAGGGTGGAAGATGCCTGTGCGTGAATTCTTTTAACGTGGGGTGGCCGTTGCACACCAGCTACCACACGGGCTTGACAGAGCAAGGTCTTGGTCCAATGGCAAGGGGATCCAAGACGATTGGAGACCAGGCTCTGCTACAACGGCCTAGCACTCACACACACACACCCAGTAGCAGTATGTTTGTGGAGGAGTTTACAGAGATAGGGAGGGTGCAAGGCCATGGAGGGATTCGAAAACAAGGATGGGAAT
Organism: Somniosus microcephalus; assembly: GCF_052327205.1. NCBI lineage: Eukaryota > Metazoa > Chordata > Chondrichthyes > Squaliformes > Somniosidae > Somniosus > Somniosus microcephalus. Next base: position 53,621,334 of record NC_141008.1, read on the forward strand.
TTAAAATCGAGGTGTTGCCGGATTGGGAGCCAATGTAGGTCAGCGAGCACAGGGGTGATGAGTGAAGGGGACTTGGCGCAATCATTTGGGGGCCTGAACAGAGAAGGTTCTAACTCAGAGGGAAGACTGCTACCAACTGAGCCAAGCTGGCACTATTAAAATTAGAGGCACTCCTAATATTGATGAAATAATGTAAGTTTTAAATGAATATTGATGAGACGGTTGGTAGGTGTGAAGTTACTGGGCTACAGTAACATACACAGGTTAATGACTGCACGTTTTTTAGTGTTATTTCAGCTGCCTTGAACTGTTGCACTGAGTAAGTTCCCCCAATCCAGTGACCTGGGTCAAGTCACCGTCACTCACTGATTAAGCAGAAGTATTAAAAAAAATGGACAGAAACAGATGAAATAAAAGGATGTTATAATGAATCAGGATTCTTTAAAACTATTTGATTTATGAAAAAAGCTTCTGATGAAGAGGCTTCCTCGTCAAATTGAAAGGATTAAAAATGAAAATCACAACATCTACAGAAACATGAAACGAGTATTTTTAGAACATGGCTCCTTGTTTTAAACATAAATATTAGATTGGTTTGGATAAAGAAAGCCTGTCAGCCATTTGATCTCAACCATTCAGAATATCAACACTTTCCCAATCCAGTTTCCCAATGCAACCAACTGAACAGGCAGACAGGACCTTGGCTTAATCTCTCATCTGAAGGGCAGGACCTTTGTTTGACCACATACCAGAGCCAATGCATAGGGCATGCTGAACACCAAAAGCGTCAGGCTGTAGACAGAGCTAAGTGGTCCCACAACCAATGGATCAGAGCGAAGCTCTGTAGCCTTACTAGATCCAGTCGAGAACGGTGGTGGACAGTCAGGCAACTAACAGGGGGAAAAGGCTCCATGAGTATCCCCATCCTCAACCATTGTGGAGCCTAGCACGTGAGTGCAAGAGGCAAGGCTTGAAGATTTTACAGCATCTTCGGCCAAAAGGGCTGAGTGGATGATCCTAGTAAGCCTCCTGAGATCCTCACCATCGTAGAAGCCAATTTGGTTCACTCCCCATGAGATTAAAAAGTGGCTGACTGCACTGGAAGTGACAGAAAGAAAAAGACTATGGGCCCTGACAACATGCCATCAGTGCTGAAACCATGTGCACCAGAGCAATCCGCCCCCCTACGGAAACTGTTCCAGTGCAGCTATAACACTGTCGTCTCCTTGATAATATGGAAGTTTGCCGAGTTATATCCTATCTACAAAAAACAGAATAAATCTAACCCAGCCAATTACCACCCTATCAGCTTCCTCCCAAATATCAGTAAAATTATAGAAGGAGTCAACAATAGTGGCATCAAGTGACACCAACTCACCAATAACCTGTTCACTGACACTATGGGCGTGATCTTGCCAGCCCTGGGGAGGCGGGTATGGAGGCGGGACTGCCGGGAAAATGGCAGAATTTGGGGGCGGGTGCCCAACCTGCCCCCAACCCACCTCCATGCCATCTTGCCAGGAGGCGGGTAGCCGTCCCGCGTCGGGTCCCGTCTCCTTGGAGGCGGGAAGGGATTAAAGCCTATTAACTGCCTGTTAACAGGCAGAAAATAGGATTATCCCCTTTTTGCTCTCACAAGTGCGGGCTTCCCGAAGGCTCCGAAACCCGCCAGGTCACCGAGGTGAGCAGTGGGACTGCGGGGGTCGGAGGGGTGCAAAAGTGTGCTGTGAAAATAAGTGATGGGTGCAAGTGTGGAGAGGTGAGTATCTGAGGTAAGTGGAAAGTGTTAGAAAAAGTGTACTTACCTTTGTTTCTTCCTGCAGGCTTCAATCGGTGGGTATGCGGAGAGTCTTGCACTTGCGCGGTAGAGATGACAGATGGCTATTGCATTCTCCAATGCAACAACCATCTAATTTCTGCAAAAGAAAGATGTTTGATGTGGTCTTGAATTCAAGACCTTATCAAACTACAGAGAATGTCACTGTTTGACAGCTTCACAGAGCTGTCAAACGATGACAATTCATCTGTCAAAAAATTTTTGACAGATGAAATGTCATACGTTGACGTTCTCTGCAACCAGCTTTCCCTTAATTGGCCTGCTGAGCCCACTGGGTGGGCTTAACGAGGTCAATCGAGGGAAAATAGCGTGGGTTGGCCAGAAGTTGTTGGAGGCGGGACTGAAACCCGACAAGTGGGAGTCCCGCCTCTAAAAGCTCCCCATTGACAAAATCACCCCTTAAGTGCAGGTTCCACCTGAAACACTTGGCTCCAGACTCCATTACAGCCTTGGTCCAGTATTGGATGAAAGAGCTGAATGTTAGAGGAGAGGTGAGAGTAACTGCCATCAACATCAAAACAGCATTCAACCAAATATAGCACCAAGGGGCCCTACCAAAACTGAGGTCATTGGGAAAACCCTAATTGGCTGGTGACATTCCTGACACAAAGGAGATGGCTGTGGTTATTGGAGGTCCAAGACATCGGTGCAGGAATTCCTCAGCTCAGTCATCTTCAGCTGCTTCCCCAATGAACTTCCTTCCATCATATGGTCAGGATTGGGGGTGTTCTTTGATGATTCCACAGTATTCAGCTCCATTCACAACTCCTCCATTAATGAAGTAGCCCATGTCAGCCTATAGCAGGACTTGGATAACATCCAGGCTTGGGCTGACAAATGACAGGCAACATTTGCACCACATAAGTACCAGGTAATGACAATTGTCTTCATTGTCATTGGGTCAATGTCCTGGAATTCCCAACTAACACCATTGTGGGAGGACCATCACCACATGGACAGTCGCAGTTCAAGGAGAAGGTCCACCACCACCTTCTCGGGGCAACTAGGAATGGGTAATAAATGTGGCTTTGTCAGCATCGCGCACAGTTCAGGAACAAATAAAAAAGTGTATAGATGGCCGAGGAGAATGGGCTTTGTGCTGTGATAACCCCCATATTTGAATAGCTGTATGCTGCCCATCAGCACTGCACTGCAGCATTAGCTCAGCTCATGTACTCGAACTCATGAATTTAGCTTTACAGGTGTGTTATCAGACAAAATTTAACACCGAGCCACATAACGAGATATTAGGACAGGTGTCCAAAAGCTTGGTCAGAGAGGTAGGTTTTAAGGAACGACTTAAAGGAGGAAAGAGAGAGATGGAGGGGCGGAGAGGTTTAGGGAGGGAATTCGAGAGCTTAGGGCCTCAGGCAGCTGAAGGCACGGCCACCAATGGGGGAGCGATTTAAATCGAGGATGCAAAAGAGGCCAGAATTGGAGAAACACAGAGATCTTGGAGGGTTCTAGGGCTGGAGGAGCTTACAGAGATAGGGATGGGCGAGGCCATGGAGGGATTTGAACTCAAGAATGGGAATTTTAAAATCGAGGTGTTGCCGGACCGAGAGTCAATGTAGGTCAGCGAGCACAGGGGTGATGGGTGAACGGGACTTGGTGCGAGTTAGGACACGGGCAGCCGAGTTTTGGATGAGCTCACGTTTACGGAGGTTGGAAGGCGGGGGATCAGCCAGGAGAACATTGCAACAGTCCTCCCTTAAGCAACAGAACAAAAGGACATCTGTCTTGTCATTGTTTCAGTTTGCTATTTGTGAGACCCGGGGGGTTATTTTGATGAAAGCGTGAAAACAGGTGCTGAATGGGTGCTGTGCTAAGACACGCCTGTTTTAAAAGGCTGGTTTTAGCACGCAGTTTTGGTCCTAATTGTTGATTATCATAATTTGAACTTGCCTGGAGGTGCTAAAATAGACACCTGCAGGGTGATTAGACACAGTTTTCACGGGGCAGTGTATGTGGGCTCCACGCATCCACTTCCACTGAAGGTACGGAGTGCACTGGCTGGCACACAGCGGCAGGTTTCAGGGACCGAGGGAGAGGGCGCACAGGTTCTCGGACGCAGCACTGGGGGTCCTGGTGGAGGAGGTCCAGAGGAGGAGGGATGTCCTGTACCAGCAGGGGGGAAGGAAGCCTCCTCGCCCTCCTGGCCCTCTCTCCTGCAGCAGCTGGTACTGCTCTGCCTGGCCTCATGTCCTCCTCCCATTCCTTGTCCAGACCAAGGGGTCCCCCGAGCCTGATGGCCATGACCAAGCACTCCCTTTCTCCCGGTGACTCCTATAAGGTAGAATAGCACAGCACTTGGTGAAGTCCTCAGAGAATTTTTGGAATAAATGTTGATAGTGTTGGTGAAGTCTTGACAAAGGGGGTGATTTTGCCAATGGGGATGTGATGGAGGCGAGATTGCTGCTTGTCGGGTTTTAGTCCTGCCTCCATCGACGTCCGGCCAACCCACGCTATTTTCCCTTGATTGACCTTGTTAAGCCCGCCTAGCGGGCTTAGCAGGCCAATTAAGGGAAAGCCGGTTACAGAGAACATCAGCGTATGATGTTTCATCTGTCAAGATTTTTTGACAGATGAATTGTCATCGTTTGACAGCTCTGTGAAGCTGTCAAACATTATCAATCTGTCTTCCAAGTTGAGTCCTTTACTCAAGACTCAATTAGAAAGCTTTCCTGCCGGTGAGATGAGGTAGCTCCGCAGCCTAAAGGAATGAAGCCTGGAGGAAGAAGCAAAGGTAAGTAATCTTATTAAAAAACACTCTACACTTACCTCACACACTTACCTCTCCACACTTACACTCATCACTCACCTGCACACTGGACATTTCGGCCTCTCTGACCCCTGCAGACCCATGGCTCGCCTCACTGACCCTGGCGAGGTTCAGAGCCATCGGGAAGCTCACACTTTAGGTGGCAAAATAGGGATTAGCCAAAAAACTACCTGTTAACTACCTGTCAACAGGCAGTTAATTGGCACTATTCCCCTTCCCGCCTCGAGGAGACGGTACCCAGTGCGGGTCGGGTACCCGCCTCCTGGGAAGATGGCACGGAGGTGATTTGGGGGGCGGGATGGATACCCGCTCCCAGATTCTGCCATTTTCCAGACAGTCCCGCCTCCATACCCGCCTCCCCAGGGCTGGGAAAATCTCCCCCAAAGTGTCCCAGAAAGTCTCCTGATGTGTTTCAAAAGACCTCTTCAAACCTCTAGCAGCACGTGAACAGTAAAAGGTGATATTGTGGGAGACTGCAGTCTCCCGCGTAAAGAAATAGGCAACACAGCGAGCTACAAGAAATAGGTCTTTACTCCAACTCTCACAATACAGTACTGAATTCGTAAAGCCTGCGAACCTGTGATGACTCACAGATTGGGCACCTGCTGGAACCTGATTGGTTTTCCTTCTCTCAGCAGCAGGCAAGTCTAAACATGCCTTATTCCTCTCAGCTTGCAACTGTCTTGCGGGGGGAGGGGAATACAGCAGTTAAAAGGGGATTATACAGGTTTATCTACATACACACAGTGTTTCCCCAATGTGGTAACGCCACATACGCCCCCCCAGAATCCTCGTTAACTGTAAAAGTCAGTCTCTGCGGAGGTTTGACCAAACGGCCGTAGCGGCGTGGCAGCCACTGGCATTTTTCAGCCGACAGCTGCGCAAGAACGAGCAGGCCTACAGCACATTCGACAGAGAGCTCCTGGCCCTGTTCCTGGCAATCCGGCACTTCCGTTTCCTCCTGGAAGGCCGGCCGTTCACTGCATTCGTGGACCACAAGCCGCTCACTTTCGCCATGGCCAAAGTAACCGAACCTTGGTCCGCGCGCCAACAGCGCCAACTCAACTTCATCTCGGAGTTCACCACGGACATCCGCCACGTCGCCGGCAAGGACAATTTAGTGGCCGACTGCCTCTCAAGACCCTCGCTCCACGCAGTGCACCTGGGCGTCGACTACGCCAGCATGGCGAGAGATCAGGCTGCCAACGCGGAGATCCAGGCCCTGAGGACGTCAACCACCAGCCTCACTCTGGCCGACATCCACTTCCACGCAGCCGGCACAACCCTCCTGTGCGACGTCTCAGTCCCCTCGACTAGGCCGGTCATCCCATCCGCCTGGCGCAAGCGAGTTTTCGACATCATCCACGGCCTCTCACATCCAGGGATGCGTGCGTCTCAGAAACTCATGTCCTCCAAGTTCGTCTGGCCTGGACTCCACAAGGATGTGAGAGACTGGACCAACACATGCGTGGCGTGTCAGCGCGCTAAGGTCCAGCAGCACACCAAGGTGCCATTGGAGTGTTTCCCGGTGCCCGAGAGGCGTTTCGACCACGTCCACGTCGATCTGGTAGGCCCCTTGCCGCCGTCGCACGGTTTCACACACCTGCTCACGATCGTCGACCGCACCACCAGATGGCCCGAGGCGGTTCCCCTCGCCTCCACCACCACGACCAACGTCGCACGAGCATTCGTCTCGACATGGGTGGCCCGGTTCGGCGTGCCGACCGACATATCCTCGGACAGAGGCCCCCAGTTCACCTCCCACTTGTGGAATGCCATCACCGCCGGCCTCGGCACCAAGTTGCACAGGACAACAGCCTACCACCTGCAGGCCAACGGGCTCTGCGAGCGCTTTCATCGTTCCTTGAAAGCCTCCCTCCGCGCCAGCCTGGCCGACACCAGCTGGATCGACAAACTACCCTGGGTCCTCCTGGGATTGCACACCGCGCCCAAAGAGGACCTCCGCGCCTCCGCGGCCGAGATGGTCTACGGCCAACCGCTCAGAGTACCAGGCGACTTCCTCCCCCTGACAACGGAGCCGTGGTCGGCCACCAGACAGCTTTCCCTGCACCAGGACGCGGCCCAGCAATTCTGTCCAGTGCCCACTTCGCAACACGGCCTGCAGCCGTCCTACGTGCCTCGGGACTTACGACATGCGGAGTTCGTCTTCATGCACCGAGACGCGCACAGAGGCCCGCTGCAGGCACCATACACCGGCCCCTTCTCAGTATTGGAGACGGGGGACAAAGCTTTTCTTATCGACGTCAGCGGGAAGCCGGACCTTATTTCGGTAGACCGCCTCAAACCGGTGCACCTGGACCTCAGCTTCCCGTTTCGTCCAGCTCTTCCCCCACGGCGGGGCAGACCTCCCGCGTTGGCGGCGGCCCCACAAGAGGACCAAGACACGCCAGAACCTTACTTCCCGGCCGCCGCCCCACCTTCACCGGCAGCCCGTCCAGCCAGCCCACTGGCAGACCAGCCGCCAGACCAGCCGACGAACCAACCGGCCGACCTCCCAGACAGCCCTCCTCACATGCCAGATGGCTACTACAGCCGCTACGGCCGTTTGGTCAAACCTCCGCAGAGACTGACTTTTACAGTTACCGAGGATTCTGGGGGGGCGTATGTGGCGTTACCACATTGGGGAAACACTGTGTGTATGTAGATAAACCTGTATAATCCCCTTTTAACTGCTGTATTCCCCTCCCCCCGCAAAACAGTTGCAAGCTGAGAGGAATAAGGCATGTTCAGACTTGCCTGCTGCTGAGAGAAGGAAAACCAATCAGGTTCCAGCAGGTGACCAATCCGTGAGTCATCACAGGTTCGCGGGCTTTACGACTTCAGTACTGTATTGTGAGAGTTGGAGTAAAGACCTATTTCTTGTAGCTCGCTGTGTTGCCTATTTCTTTACGCGGGAGACTGTAGTCTCCCACATTGGTAACCCCGAATGTCGGCGGCCGAAGCCCCCGACTCACGTAGCCCTACAGAGGCCAGCAACGACCCGACGGCAACCAGCAGCAGCCCGGTGTCGGCCGGCGCCGCGTCCTTGAAGCTCCCCACCTTCTGGGAACACCAAGCACCAGCTTGGTTCGCGCACACGGAGGCCCAATTCACCCTTCGCAGGGTTCAAGATGATGAAGAAAGGTACCTCCACGTAGTCTCAGCACTAGCAAGCTCCACCGCCGCCGAAGTTCTCGACCTGCTGGGGAACCCACCACAGACCGGCAACTACTCAACCATTAAGGGCCGCTTGCTGCAGGCTTACGGCCTGTCCGGGGAGGAGAGGGCCCGTAGGCTTCTTTCACTACCAGGCCTCGGCGACTCTACCCCGACCCAGTTGATGAGCCGGATGCTTGCACTCCTGGGCTCTGAACCACAGTGCTTCTTGTTTCGGGCCCTTTTCCTCAGCCTGCTTCCGCAGCAGGTACAGACTGCCCTCGCGGGGTCCCCGATCACGGACTGCATACAACTGGCAGCCGCGGCGGACAAAGTCTTCGCCGTCGCCCAACTCGGCTGTGCAGCCGCGAGGCTCCCCGACAGCACCGAGCGCGCGCCGCCACGCCAGGCCGCAGAACTATGCTACTACCACGCGCGTTTCGGCCACAAGGCCCAACGCTGCAGAGCACCCTGCTCTTTCGATCAAACCAAGATGGCCACCCGGCCCAACGCGCCAGCCCCGCGCCGCCATCTAGACCCGCTCGACCGCACCCCTGCCACCACGATGGCCATCGGCACTGCAGGTAAACTGCTGTACATAACCGACTCCCTTTCAGGGCGCAGATTCCTTTGCGACACCGGAGCCCAATGCAGCATAATTCCTGCCTCCCAGCTCGACATCCAGGCAGGCTGCAATGGCCCACCCCTCGTGGTGGCAAATGGCGCAGCCATCGCTACTTTTGGAAAGCGACGGGCTGAGGTTTGTTTCAACGGCCAGCGATTTACGTGGGATTTCGTGACGACCTCGGTGGCACATCCCTTGCTGGGCGCCGATTTTCTTTGCGCCCATGGACTCCTGGTCGACGTCCGCGACAGGCGCCTGATCAACGCAGCAACTTTCACTTCACTGGCCTGCCAGCAGAGCAACAGCCCGGCCCTCGTCGGGTCCTGCTCTGCCTCGGCGGATGACGACTACGCCCGCCTACTCACAGATTTCCCGAGGCTCACACAACCGACCTTCTCAGCCGCGGCAGCCAAGCATGGTGTCGAGCACCACATCGCCACTACGGGACCACCAGTGTTTGCCCGAGCCAGACGCCTGGACCCAGCTAAGATGGCGGTGGCCAAGGAAGAATTCGCCACGATGGAGAAACTGGGCATCATCCGCCGCTCGAACAGCCCCTGGTCGTCCCCCCTCTACATTGTGCCCAAGCCGGGCGGTGGCTGGCGCCCCTGTGGCGACTACAGACAGCTCAACGACGCCACCATGCCCGATAGATACCCCATTCCGCACATCCAAGACTTCTCGGCACACCTAGCAGGAAAGTCCGTCTTTTCCAAGGTCGACCTGATTCGCGGCTACCATCAGGTCCCCGTCCACCATGCAGACGTCCAGAAGACGGCGGTCATCACCCCCTTCGGACTGTTCGAGTTCCTGCGCATGCCCTTCGGGCTCAAGAACGCTGCACAGGCTTTCCAACGGCTCATGGATTCTGTCCTACGGGACCTGAGCTTCCTGTTCGTCTATCTGGACGATATCCTCGTGGCCAGCACCAGCAAGGCCGAGCACATCGCGCATTTGCGCTCTCTTTTCCAGCGCCTCAGCCAACACGGGCTAATCGTCAACCCGGCCAAATGCCAGTTCGGAGCAGCCCAAATTGACTTTCTCGGCCACAGAATCTCGCCAAGGGGAGCCATTCCCCTACCTTCCAAGGTGCAGGCGGTGGCGGACTTTCCCCAGCCCACCTCGGTCAAGGCGCTGCAGGAATTTTTGGGGATGGTCAATTTCTATCACCGTTTCGTGCCCAAGGCCAGGGGCAAAACAGGCAAAGAGCAACTCACCTGGTCCAGCGAGATGGCGACAGCCTTCCACCAGACCAAAAGCGCCTTGGCCAACGCCACACTACTGGCCCACCCCATCCCGGGCGCCAAGACCGCCCTCACCACAGATGCCTCGGATTACGCCGTCGGCGCTGTCCAGCAGCAGTGGGTCGAAGGCGCGTGGCAGCCACTGGCATTTTTCAGCCGACAGCTGCGCAAGAACGAGCAGGCCTACAGCACGTTCGACAGAGAGCTCCTGGCCCTGTTCCTGGCAATCCGGCACTTCCGTTTCCTCCTGGAAAGCCGGCCGTTCACCGCATTCGTGGACCACAAGCCGCTCACTTTCGCCATGGCCAAAGTAACCGAACCCTGGTCTGCGCGCCAACAGCGCCAACTCAACTTCATCTCGGAGTTCACCACGGACATCCGCCACGTCGCCGGCAAGGACAATTTGGTGGCCGACTGCCTCTCAAGACCCTCGCTCCACGCAGTGCACCTGGGCGTCGACTACGCCAGCATGGCGAGAGACCAGGCCGCCGACGCGGAGATCCAGGCCCTCAGGACGTCAACCACCAGCCTCACTCTGGCCGACATCCACTTCCACGCAGCCGGCACAACCCTCCTGAGCGCTAGCAGGCAATTTAAGTGGCAATCAGCCCCTTAACGACCCTCCAGGCGGCCGTTCCCAGTGCAAGCTTATACTCCTTTATCAAGATGGCGTCTTGCGTTAAACTGGTGTTTCAGGTCAAGACCCACATCTTGGCCACCTCAGAGGCTCTTTAGTGCCTGGAGGAGCCGTCGAAAATCACCCACTCAGAGTCGAAAGTGGAAATTATGACTCACAAAGCCAGTCTTATTTCCTCTCCCTCCCAAGTTCTTTCAGTCTGCCTCCCCAAGGCCATTATCGTCCATTTGAAGCCAATCACTATCCAACAAGCTGCTGCTGAAACGATGATTTTTGAGGCCGTTACATACAGAGCTTTCAATCGAGAGAACTCTTTTCTCATGGGATAATAGACATTTGATGCAGGGAAAAAAAAATTGGCAGTGAGTTATGGAACAGATGATACCAAGCACTGCGTGAAGTGCATAAGGTTTGAAAGGCATTGATATGTGAAAGACGTTCAAGGGTGTTTCCAAGTAGCCTTAACAGAAAGGACTGCCTTTTGTAATTTCACCACCCGCCGCTCCCCCGCCCCCACTCTCACTCTAATTTTACTTCCACTTTCTTTTCTTACCTTCTTCTCCAGAGTGACCATCCTGGGAGTTGGACTCTGCGTCAGTCATAGCCCTCCTGTTCCGGGTCCTCAAGCGGCCATTCTTGGATGGTGAGTGACAGCAGCATGCCCAACCTGCTCTCGCCTGGCATCAGTACACACGTACTTTCAGCAGGAGTCAGCTGGGACCCTGGCACCGAGGCCAAGGGGGGTTTCCCAGCTCCCTCGCTCCCAAATCGCAGCCTGAGGGCAGAAGTTAAACCTGAAACTATGACTCGGCCCTCACACCGCACTGTGCCTTGAACATAGGAACAGGAGGAGGCCATTTAGCCCCTCGAGCCTGTTCCGCCATTCAGTGAGATCATGGCTGATCTGCGGCCTAACTCCATATACCCGCTTTTGGCCCATATCCCTTAATACCTTGGGTTAACAAAAATCTATCAATCTCAGATTTAAAATTAACAATTGATCGAGCATCAATTGCCATTTGCGGAAGAGAGTTCCAAACATCTACCACCCTTTGTGTGGAGAAGTGTTTCCTGATTTCACTCCTGAAAGGTCTGGCTCCAATTTTTAGACTATGCCCCCTAGTCCTAGACTCCCCAACCAGCGGAAATAGTTTCTCTCTATCTAATATCTGGAAAACTTCAATTAAATCACCCCTTAACCTTCTAAATTCCAGGGAATACAACCCTAGTTTGTGTTGTCTCTCCTCGTAATTTAACCCCTGGAGTCCAGGTATCATTCTGGTAAACCTACGCTGCACTCCATCCAAGGACAATCTATCCTTCCTTGACCCACTGAGTCACTGTGTAGTGGAGGGGGTTGTTGTCTGTTTATTAAAAAAAATATAGGGGGTGAAATGAATGGAAAAGAAAATCAGGCAGGGTGTAAAATGGATTGCCGATTCACTATCACCCGTTTTACGCTCACGCTGAACACCAATTTCACCCTCATAGCCTCTTGCTCAATGCTAAACTGCAGATAGCTTCGTGCTCTGGGACGATATGTGTTAGAACAGGTTTGAGGCTCCCCAAATATGTTGGCCTAGAAATTTGTTGATGCTGCGCTCGTTCTACAGCCTAAGCATCCACTATGGAGTGCGGTGTGCGTGCCCACATTCCGCACCGGAAGTGCACCACCCACCATATTGGTAACGGCTGGAGTGTTGGCATCCAGAACCCAGGCCTGAAATAGGTTCTAGGCTTCTTTGTGTATGGAAATAGTAGGGGGGGGGGCCCTCAGCCTGTTTCAGGACCCCCTTCTCGAAGTTGGGTTGCCCAGATCTTTACAGGGACCGCTGGAGGCCGAACGTGAAGCCAGGAGGAGCCAGGAGCAGGAGTGCTGACCCCCCCCCCCCTCTCTCCCAGTACCTACCCCGAGGGCCGCTGCCAGCGACGCAGTGGCTTGAAATTTAAATCCGCCTCACCAGCGAGCTGCCTGGGGGTCGAGCAGCAGGCCTCTGCAGCTCACCAGTCTCATTTAAATTAAGGCCTCGGCCCAATATCCAGTGTGCTTCGGGCCTACCTACTCTGGCGCGGGATCGTTCCCTGCACCCAGTTTGCACTGGCAGGCCGGGAGCGATCCAATTTCTTCCCCATTGTACGCAAGACCTTTACTGTTGGCACAGGGAGAAGATTGTCAGCAGGCTTTGTCATACCGACTTCCTTCGCTCCACCTTTGGTGGCCGTGCCTTCAGTTGTCTGAGGTCCTAGGCTCTGGAATTCCCTCCCTTAACCGCTCCGTCCCTCTACCTCTCTCTCTTTCCTCCTTTAAGACGCTCCTTAAAACCTACCTCTTTGATCAAGCTTTTGGTCACCTGCCCCTAATATCTCTTTATGTGGCTCGGTGTCAAACTTTGTCTGATTACGCTCCTGCGTAGAGCCTTGGGACGTTGAACTATGTTAAAGGCGCTCTATAAATGCAAGTTGTTGTTGTTGGCACAGGGAGGAGATTGTCAGCGCAGTGGGGTCGATTTGAATCCAGAGGTGAAAAGACAAAGTCTAACCCACTGCACTACCAAATTTAAAAATCATCTCATTGCTAAACACTGATTTTAAGACTTTGTAAAAAAAAAAATACCCTGTGACATGGAGCAGAGAAGCTCTTACTTAATTTCATTCATTCAGATCAAACTGGTTTATTTTGGGATTGCTATCTGACAGATCTTGTGTGAAAGTTTTGTAATATCACAAGTGATAACAAGACCAGGGCCTTAGTCTGGCTCCCTCGACACTGAAGATACGATTTGACAAGAGTGGAATGGAGTTTCTTTTTGCTGTAATGGAATCTTTCACTGCAGGCAGGAGTTCTGCGGAGTAGCTTGGCACCTTCTGGATGGATATGTCTGCGGCAATAGAGTATCTTCTGATAATTGTATTCCACAGCAGCTACCGGAGAGCTCCATTGACTCTCCTTCCTACTTTGTTTAGTTATCAAGTCTCTGTCAAAGGTGATTTGGGGATTAGTGCATCGTCACCTTAGAATATAACATCAAGCTATCTGCCACAGTTTGGGCTATTTCCAAATGTATTTTTCATCATTAAAATGCCTCAACGGCATTTTGTGCCAGGGATCTCAGCACTTACCAATGGAAAACTTGCGCCTCTTTCTCTCCGCCCAACTGAGTTCTGGTAGCCCAGGCTAGCAATTAACCGCAGTCACAGTAAACAGCTTACTAGAGTATGTGTAGAATGCCCACTACAGTTCCTGTCCAATCAGGAAGATAGAAAATTCACAACACCACTTTGGACAACTATTGAACAAATTATTCACTATTAAAATGATTCAGGGAATCAGAAATATGGGCAAAATGTTATACAGCACAACTGGTACTTTACAATACATCCATTTTAGAGTCCATTGTTCTTGCAGCTTCTCCTGACAGGTCCCAATCTCTGGTGATAATACTTAAGAACTTGCTGACAGAGTTCAATACACTCCAATGCACAGAACTCCAGAGGACTAGAAGATTTTTGGCTTTGAAAGAAGTTACAAACTAACTTGTTTCTCTCTTCACAGATGCTGCCTGACCTGCTGAGTTTCTCCAGCATTTTCTGTTTTTATTACAAACGAATTCTTTGAAGGGGCTAAACGGGTTAGATTATGAGAACAGGTTTCACAGACTAGGCTTGTATTCCCGCGAGTTAAGAAGATTAAGGGCTGATCTCATCGAGGTGTTTAAGATGATTGAAGGAGTTGATAGGGTAGATAGAGAAACTATTTCCTCTGGTGGGGGGGGGGGAGTCCAGAACAAGGTGGCATTACCTTAAAATTAGAGCCAGGTCGTTCAGGGGAGATGTCAGGAAGCACTTCTTCACACAAAGGGTAGTGGAAATCTGGAACTCTCTCCCCCAAAAAGCTGTTGAGGCTGGGGGTCAACTGAAAATTTCAGAACTGAGATTGATAGATTTTTGTTGGGTAAGGGTATTAAGTGATATGGAGCAAAGGCAGGCAAATGGAGTTCAGGTAGAGATCAACAACGATCTAATTGAAGTAGCAAGGTGGAAGGGTGTGGAGAGGGAGTGCCAGGGAGTAGGGCTGAGATGCCTTTAGGTCTCATCACCAATAGTGGAGCAGAGGTTAGAGTAAGAGGGCCAAAGGTCAGAGGTTGGGATGTAGAGCTTGTCGAGGTTGCAGACTTAGGGTGGGGCGAGTTGTAAGCGAGCACAAGGATTGTGAATTCGATGTATTGAGGGATAGGGAGCCAATGCAGCTCATTGAGGAGGTGGGTGCTGAGGAGAGTGAGACTCGGAGCTCTACAGGATGTAGGTGGCAGAGTCTTGGATGAGTTGGTATTTCTGTAGGGTTGGAATGCAGGAGATAATTGGGAAATCAAGTCTGGAGGAACTGAATTCAGTGACCCTCTGCTACGAAGAGCAGGCGTGCAGATATTCAATGGGGATGGAATCGGGCTGAAATTGCCCACCAACATAAGATCACAAAATGGAATATGACTGAAGGTGGTGGTGGTGAGCTGCCTCCTTGAACCGCTGCAGTCCGTGTGGTGAAGGTGCTCCCACAGTGCTGTTAGGGAGGGCGTTCCAGGACTTTGACCCAGCAACGATGAAGGAACGGCCGATATATTTCCAAGTCAGGATGGTATGTGACTTGGAGGGGAACTTAGAGGTGGTGGTGTTCCCATGTGCCTGCTGCCCTTGTCCTTCTAGGTGGTAGAGGTCGCGTGTTTGAGAGGCGCTGTCGAAGAAATCTTCTCACTTGTTCTCTACTGATCTGGCCATATAAGTCAAGGTTCTAATTGCTTTTAGCATTGCTGTGCTGCAGTGACTGGACATATTAAGTGCTGATTTTACTAACACCCTCAGATCTCTTTCAACTTCACTGTGAGCTATTTTTCACTGTTAAGGCTCACACAGAAAGAATGGCCACTTTCGGGTGAGACTCTGGATGGAGGCCAAAATCCATGGAACCATAACCTGGCATTCAGCAAAACAATAAAGAGGAGATGTTGTCAGGAGAAATGATTATATACTCATTACTTTGTTGCAAAAAACACATCGAGATTCCCCTGGGAAGTTTTCTGCACTCATTATATCTTCACAGGAGACCTGTGGAAGGAATATTTAGTTTTTCTGGATTTGATCTTGATGTAACTGAAAATAGTTTAATAATGAATTAACGCAGGCATGGTGCCTTTTCGTCACAGCTTTACTCATGTGTAAATATGTCCTACTCACTTCTCCCCCTCACTGTGTGGAAATCAAGACATTGCATTGTCTCCTACTCCAGTTCATTCTTTCCCAGGACCCTGAAACTATTCTCCTGCCTCCCCCCACATCCCCCCATCCCCATCCATCCCACCTTCCCCCCCACACCCACCAACCCCCACAACCCCCATCCCTCTGTGCCCCCACCCTCCCATCCCCTCCATCTGTCCCATCCACCGACCCTCCCCCACATCCCCAACCCCCCACATCTACCATCCCCCCACTACCCCATCCAACCCACCCCCACCCCATCCACCCCCCTACTACCCCATCCCCCCCACTATCCCCATCCACCGCACCCCCTCCCATCCCCTCCATCTCTCCCATCCACCAACCCTCCCCCACATCCCCAACCCCCCACATCTACCATCCCCCCACTACCCCATCCAACCCACCCCCACCCCATCCACCCCCCTACTACCCCATCCAACCCACCCCCACCCCATCCACCCCCTACTACCCCACCCCCCCACTACCCCATCCACCCCACCACCACCCCATCCCCCCCACTACCCCATCCAACCCACCCCCACCCCATCCACCCCCCTACTACCCCATCCAACCCACTACCCCATCCAACCCACCCCCACCCCATCCATCCCCCTACTACCCCAGCCCCCACTACCCCATCCACCCCACCCCCACCCCATCCCCCCCACTACCCCATCAAACCCACCCCCACCCCATCCACCCCCCTACTACCCCACCCCCCCCACTATCCCCATCCACCGCACCCCCTCCCATCCCCTCCATCTCTCCCATCCACCGACCCTCCCCCACATCCCCAACCCCCCACACCTACCATCCCCCCACTACCCCATCCAACCCACCCCCACCCCATCCACCCCCCTACTACCCCATCCAACCCACCCCCCCATCCAACCCACCCTCACCCCATCCACCCCCCTACTACCCCATCCCCCCCACTACGCCATCCACCCCACCCCATCCCCCCCACTACCCCATCCAGCCCACCCCCACCCCATCCACCCCCCTACTACCCCATCCCCCCCACTATCCCCATCCACCGCACCCCCTCCCATCCCCTCCATCTCTCCCATCCACCGACCCTCCCCCAACACCCCCAACCCCCCATCCCTCAGCACTCCCACCCCCAACCCTCACATCCACTATCCCCCCCACTAGCCCCATCCAACCTACCCCCCACCCCATCCACCCCCCCACCCTATCCACCCCCCTACTACCCCATCCCCCCCACCCTATCCACCCCCCTACTACCCCATCCATCCCAGTTGGGTGAGGTGCCGGTGAATTGGCCAGCACCCATGGAGTCAGCACCTTCAGGTGAGGAGGAGGAAAGAAAGAAAAGAAAGACTTGCATTTCTATAGCGCCTTTCATGACCACCGAACATCTCAAAGTGCTTTACAGCCAATGAAGTACTTTTTGAAGTGCAGTCACTGTTGCAATGTGGGAAACGCGGCAGCCAATTTGCACACAGCAGGCTCCCACAAACAGCAATGTGATAATGACCAGATAATCTGTTTTAGTGATGTTGGTTGAGGGATAAAGATTGACCAGGACACTGGGGAGAACTCCCCAGCTCTTCTTCGAAATAGTGGCCATGGGATCTTTTACGTCCACCTGACAGAGCAGACGGGGCTTTGGTTTAACGTCTCATCCGAAAGACGGCACCTCCGACAGTGCAGCACTCCCTCAGAGACGGTGTGGGAAGGAGGTGCTGTAGGGCTGCAGGAGGTTAAAGAGCTAGGGAGGGGCAAGACCAGGGAGGGGCAAGACCATAGAGGGACAAGCAGAAAGTTCACCGAAAAAGGCCTTATAAATATCCCAACTTGTGAAGGCACTGTGCATCCTCCGAACAGATCGGACCAGGAGAGCACCGGGGCCGAGGATAAAAGGAGGAGCGAGGCGAGGCCCGACCAGATCGGACCAGGAGAGCACCGGGGCCGAGGATAAAAGGAGGAGCGAGGCGAGGCCCGACCAGATCAGACCAGGAGAGCACCGGGGCCGAGGATAAAAGGAGGAGCGAGGCGAGGCCCGACCAGATCGGACCAGGAGAGCACCAGGGCCGGGTATAAAAGGAGGAGCGAGGCGAGGCCCGACCAGATCGGACCAGGAGAGCACCGAGGCCGAGGATAAAAGGAGGAGCGAGGCGAGGCCCGACCAGATCGGACCAGGAGAGCACCGGGGCCGGGTATAAAAGGAGGAGCGAGGCGAGGCCCGACCAGATCGGACCAGGAGAGCACCGGGGCCGGGTATAAAAGGAGGAGCGAGGCGAGGCCCGACCAGATCGGACCAGGAGAGCACCGAGGCCGGGTATAAAAGGAGGAGCGAGGCGAGGCCCGACCAGACCGGACCAGGAGAGCACCGAGGCCGGGTATAAAAGGAGGAGCGAGGCGCGGCCCAACCAACTCAGCAGCGGGGAGAGAGGTAAAAAGTAATCGGAGTGTGACGTCACCACGGAGCAGGTAAGTGATTGGTTGGTGAGTATTTCTCTATTTTTTAAACTTTAACTCTGTGGTTTATAGTTGCTAAGGTCTTTCTGGTGTAGCGGGGACTGTTGGTAAACCATACAAGCGCCCTAGATTATATCTTTAACTGGTGGTATTGAATTAATTTAAATTAATTAAAGGGGTAAGTCATGCCAGGAGAGCCCAGCCCCGTGTTATGCTCCTCTTGCACTATGTGGGAATTCAGGGATGCTGCCAGTGTCCCTGACGACCACGTGTGCCAGAAATGCATCCAGCTGCAGCTACTAGCAGACCGCATGGAGGCGCTGGAGCTGCGGATGGATGGGCTTTGGAGCATTCACGATGCTGAGAGGGTCGTGGATTACACGTTTGATGAGTTGGTCACGCTGCAGGGTAGGGCTGCACAGGCAGAAGGGAAATGGGTGACCATCAGGCAGAGCAGTAGAGGCAGGCAGGTAGTGCAGGGGACCCCTGTGGCCATCCCCCTTTCAAACAGGCATACCAATTTGGATACTGTTGAGGGGGATGACTTACCAGAGGAAGGCAGCAGCAGCCAACTTCCTGGCACCAGGGGTGCTTCTGCTGCCAACCATAGAGCACATATACTAATGATTTGGAGGAGGGGACCGAGTGTAACATATCAAAGTTTGCAGATGATACTAAGATGGGAGGGAAAGTAGTGAGTGAGGAGGACATAAAAAACCTGCAAGGGGACATAGACAGGCTAAGTAAGTGGGCAGAGATTTGGCAGATGGAATACAATACTGGAAAGTGTGAGGTTATGCACTTTGGCAGGAAAAATCGTAGAGCAAGTTCTTAATGGCAAGAAACTGGAAAGTACTGAAGTACAAAGGGATCTGGGGGTCCTGGTGCACGAAATTCAAAAGGTTAGTATGCAGGTGCAGCAAGTGATTAAGAAGGCCAATGGAATGTTGGCTTTCATTGCTAGGGGGATAGAATATAAAAATAGGGAGGTATTGCTTCAGTTGTACAAGGTATTGGTGAGACCGCACCTGGAATACTGCGTACAGTTTTGGTGTCCATACTTAAGAAAGGACATACTTGCTCTCGAGTCAGTACAAAGAAGGTTCACTCGGTTAATCCCGGGGATGAGGGGATGGACATATGAGGAGAGGTTGAGTAGATTGGGACTCTACTCATTGGAGTTCAGAAGAATGAGAGGCGATCTTATTGAAACATATAAGATTGTGAAGGGGTTGGATCGGGTGGATGCGGGGAAGATGTTCCCGATGATGGGTGAAACTAGAACTAGGGGGCATAGTCTTAGAATAAGGGGCTGCTCTTTCAAAACTGAGATGAGGAGGAACTACTTCACTCAGAGGGTGGTAGGTCCATGGAATATGCTGCCCCAAAAAGCTGTAGAAGCTACATCATTACATAAATTTAAAACAGAAATAGACAGTTTCCTAGAAGTAAAGGGAATTAAAGGTTACGGGGAGCGGGCAGGAATTTGGACATGAGTCTAGGTTTGGATCGGTCATGGCCCTGTGGGTAGCGGAGCGGGCCCAGGGGCCGTGTAGCCTGATCCTGCTCCTATTTCGTGTGTCTAATTCTGTTAGATTCAGAAGATGGTTCTGTGATAGTGGATTGGCGGTTAGGATCAGATCAGCCATGATCTTATTGAATGGCGGAGCAGGCTCGAGGGGCCGATTGGCCTACTCCTGCTCCTATTTCTTATGTTCTTATGTTCTTATACCAGAAACGCTGTTTACAGAGGTCACGGTCCATCATCAAAGACCCTACCCACCCCAGCCGCAGTCTGTTCGCCCTCCTGCCATCTGGGAGACGCTACAGGTGCATTCGCACCCGTACGACCAGATTTAGGAACAGCTTCTTTCCCAGGGCTGTCATCCTACTGAACTCCACAAATAAACTCTAAAGCCTGCACATCTGCCAATGCACTTTATTATGATTATGTTTATGTTAATGTATTACAAGCCAAATGCATGTTGAATGTTTAAATGTCTTAATCTAAATGTACACTCTCGGGAGCCGCAAGCCTACATTTCGTTGTACTGCACTTGTGCACTAACAATGACAATAAAAGTTGATTTGATTTGATTTGATTTTGATTTGAAGGGAGGAAAAAGAGTGGGAGAGCAATAGTGGTAGGGAATTCTATCGTAAGGGGAACAGATAGGCGTTTCTGTGGCCGTAGACGTGACTCCAGGATGGTTTGTTGCCTCCCTGGTGCCAGGGTCAAGGATGTCACTGAACGGCTGCAGGGCATTCTGAAGGGGGAGCGTGAACAGGCAGAGGTCGTGGTTCACATTGGGACCAATGACATAGGTAGGAAGAGGGATGAGGTCCTGCAGCAAGAATTTAGGGAGCTAGGTAGCAGATTAAAGAGTAGGACCTCAAAGGTTGTAATCTCTGGATTACTCCCGGTGCCACGTGCTAGTGAGTATAGGAATAGGAGGATAGAGCAGATGAATGCGTGGCTAAAGAGTTGGTGCAGGAGGGAGGGCTTTAGTTTCCTGGATCACTGGGCCTGCTTCTGGGGAAGGTGAGACTTGTACAAGTCAGATGGGTTGCACCTGAACCAGAGCGGGACAAATATCCTTGCGGGGAAGTTTGCTAGCACTGTTCGGGGGGTTTAAACTAAAATGGCAGGGGATTGGGAACCTGAGCAAGGAGACAGAGGAAAGGAAAACAGGGATAAAAGCAAAAGATAGGAAGCAGAAAAACAAAAGTGGCAGTCAGAGAAATCAACGGTTTAAATCAAACATGGCCACAGTAAATAATAATTCTAATAGGCCTAAGAGCGTTAAAAAAACAAGCTTGAAGGCTTTGTGTCTTAATGCGAGGAGCATTTGTAATAAGGTGGATGAATTGGCTGCGCAAATAGAGGTAAACGAATATGATTTGGTTGGGATTACGGAAATGTGGCTCAAGGATGGCCAAGACTGGGAACTCAACATCCAGGGGTATTCGATATTCAGGAAAGATAGGCAAAAAGGAAAGGGAGGTGGGGTAGCATTACTGGTTAAAGAAGGGATTAATACAATTGTAATGAAGGACATTAGCTCTGATGATGTGGAATCTGTATGGGTAGAATTGAGAAATACTAAGGGGAAAAAAACATTAGTGGGAGTGGTATATAGACCTCCAAACAGTAAGGCGGAGGTTGGGGTGGCATTAAAAGAGAAATTAAAGAAGCGTGCAATAAGGGCACAGCAGTCATCATGGGTGACTTTAATCTACATATAGATCGGGCCAACCAAATTAGTAACAATACTGTGGAGGAGGAATTCCTGGAGTGTTTACGGGATGGTTTCCTGGACCAATATGTTGAGGAAGCAACCAGAGATCAGGCCATCTTAGACTGGGTATTATGTAACAAGAAAGGATTAATTAGCAATCTTGTTGTACGAGGCCCCTTGGGTCGGAGCGATCATAATATGATCAAATTCTTCATTAAGATGGAGAATGAAGTAGTTGACTCAGAGACAAGGGTCCTCAATTTAAATAAAGGAAACTACGATGGTCTGAGCGAGTTGGGTAGGATTGATTGGGGAATGGCACTCAAAGGGTTGACGGTGGATAGGCAATGGCAAACATTCAAAGACCGAATGGATGAGCTACAGAATTTGTTCATCCCAGTTTAGCATAAAAATAAAACAAAAAAGGTGACTCAACCGTGGCTAACAAGGGAAATTAAGGATAGCATAAGATCCAAGGAGAGGACATATAAATTGGCTAGAAAAAGCAATAATCCTGAGGATTGGGAGCAGTTTAGGAGTCAACAAAGGAGGACAAAGGGATTAATTAAGAAAGGGAAAATAGAATATGAGAGTAAGCTTTCAGGGAACATAAAAACTGACTGTAAAAGCTTTTATAGATATGTGAAGAGAAAAAGATTGGCGAAGTCAAGCGTAGGTCCCTTACAGTCAGAATCAGGGGAATTTATAATGGGAAACAAGGAAATGGCAGACCAACTAAATACATACTTTGGTTCTGTCTTCACAAAGGAGGACACAAATAACCTCCCAGAGATGCCGGGGAACATAGAGTCTGATGAAAGGGAGGAACTGAAAGAAATCAGTATTTGTAGGGAAATGGTGTTAGGAAAATTGATGGGACTGAAGGCCGATAAATCCCCAGGGCCTGATGGTCTACATCCCAGGGTACTTAAGGAAGTAGCCCTAGAGATAGTAGATGCATTGCTGGTCATCTTCCAGAACTCGATAGACTCTGGAACGGTACCCATGGATTGGAGGGTAGCTAATGTTACCCCACTATTCAAAAAAGGTGGTAGAGAAAAAGCGGGGAATTATAGACCGGTAAGCCTGACATTGGTAGTGGGGAAAATGCTAGAGTCCATTATAAAAGATGTAATAGCAGAGCACTTGGAAAGCAGTGACAGGATCGGACAAAGTCAACATGGCTTTACAAAAGGTAAATCATGCTTGACTAATCTACTGGAATTTTTTGAGGATGTAACTGGTAAAATAGATAAGGGAGAACCAGTGGATGTGGTGTATTTGGACTTTCAGAAGGCTTTCGATAAGGTCCCACATAAGAAATTAGCATGCAAAATTAAGGCACATGGGATTGGGGGCAAGGTATTGACTTGGATAGAGAACTGGTTGGCGGACAGAAAGCAAAGAGTTGGAATAAACGGGTCGTTTTCCGAGTGGCAGGCAGTGACTAGTGGGGTACCGCAAGGATCGGTCCTAGGACCCCAGCTGTTCACAATATATATTAATGATCTGGACGAGGGAATTGGATGTAATATCTCCAAATTTGCAGACGACACAAAGCTGGGTGGGAGGGTAAGCTGTGAGGAGGATGTCGTGAAACTCCAGTATGATTTGGACAGGTTGGGTGATTGGGCAGAAACATGGCAAATGCACTATAATGTGGATAAATGTGAGGTTATCCACTTTGGTGGCAAAAACAGGAAGGCAGATTATTATTTGAATGGCAATAGATTGGGAGAAGGGGAAGTGCAAAGAGACCTGGGTGTTATTGTGCACCAGTCGCTGAAGATAAGCATGTAGGTGCAGCAGGCGGTTAAGAAGGCAAATGGTATGCTGGCCTTCGTAGCAAGAGTGTTCGAGTACAGGAACAAGGATGTATTGCTGCAGTTGTACAGGGCCTTGGTGAGACCGCACCTTGAGTATTGTGTGCAGTTTTGGTCACCTTACCGGAGGAAGGACGTTCTTGCCATGGAGGGAGTGCAGCAAAGATTCACCAGGCTGATACCTGGGATGGCAGGAATGACGTATGAGGAGAGATTGTGTCGATTGGGCTTATACTCACTGGAGTTTAGAAGATTGAGAGGGGATCTCATCGAAACCTATAAAATTCTGTCAGGTCTGGACAGACTAGATGCAGGAAGGATGTTTCTGATGGCCGGGGAGTCCAGAACCAGGGGTCATAGTCTAAGGATAAGGGGTAAGCCATTTAGGACTGAAATGAGGAGGAATTACTTCACCCAGAAAGTGGTGAACCTGTGGAATTCTCTGCCACAGAGGGCGGTGGAGGCCAGTTCATTAAATATATTCAAGAAAGAGTTGGATATATTTCTTGAGGCTAAAGGGATCAAGGGATATGGGGAGAAGGCAGGGACAGGGTACTGAAATTGGATGATCAGCCATGATCTCATTGAATGGCGGAGCAGGCTCGAGGGGCCGAATGGCCTACTCCTGCTCCTATCTTCTATGTAACTGTGTGACCTCCTTTGTGTTGAGGTTAATCACGGGCCAAGACCAACCTTGACATATACTTTATTTAATTACTCAGACTACATATATATATATTTTTTTTAACCATCCACGAATTAATTTGAAGTGAATGCTCAAAACGTGAACATTCGAGACACACCACCGCTTAATGAGGCCTCGGCCTCCCCCTAGGTTCACCGGAACCAGGACCACACAGGAGTACAGAGCACCAGGAAGCCTGCCTTTCTTTTACCTTTTCACCTAATTAACGTTACCTAATTCTTACCCTAATTAATTTTTAATGTGTGGTAAAAAAAACAGAATAGATAATGAAGACCTGTGGGATATCATTTAGATTGCAACTCCTGCCGATGACCATTACATGGGGGGCCATCGGGCCAGTCCATTCATGGCAAGTATTTTCTATTTATCGTGTTATGCAGCCTATTCCTCAGTTAGAGCTGATTTCCATACTGTTTACTATAAATATATATATATTGGCCACCTTTTGGAAATTAATGCTGAGCTCAACTGGAAGCAATTCTACTGGCTATTAATGTTCAAAAATGTCTACTGGGCACAATTAAATATCAAAAAAGAAACATTAAGAAAACGAGTGATACAAAAAGCAAGAGTTTGCATTACAGGAAACTTTTTTTTTATCCGGCACGGACGGGACCAACGTAATGCCGGTTCATCAAAAATTCCGGATAACCGACACTATAGTAAAAGATATGGAGCTGAGAGCTCCGTATAAAGCAACAAACCCTGTTGCTTAGCAACAAGTTCAGAACAATGGCCACAAGTTCCAAACATCTCTGTAGCTTAGCAACAGTTGCAGCCACACCCTTGCACAGCAACAGATGGAGGAAGGCAAGTAATAAAAGTTACCCAAACCTACTCCTGAATTTTGCCGGTTAACCGAGATTTCCGGTTATTTAGGTGCCGGTAAATCGAAAGTTTCCTGTATTAGAGCATCTTTCATGACCTCAGGATGTCCCTAAGCACATTACGGCCAAACTACCTTTTGAAGTGTGGTCACTGTTTTAATGTAGGAAGCACGGCAGCCAATTTGCGCACAGCAAGCTCCCACAAACAGCAAAGTTGTTTTTTTACTGATGTTGGTTGAGGTTGATAAATATTGGCCCCAGGACCGCCAGGAAGAGCTCCCCCCCCACCCAGCTCTTCTTCCAAATAGTGGCCGTGGGACCTTTTACGTCCACCTGAGAGGGCAGACGGGGTCCCTCGGTTTAACGTCTCATCCGAAAGACGGCACCTTCCCTCAGCACTGGCACTGGGAGCGTCAGCCGAGATTGTGTGCTCAAGTCTCTGGAGGGAAAAGGAAAGCTCGTCAATCATTAAAATGACAGGATCTACAGGACCGGAGAAGCAGGCGGCAGGATCACAGAGAAAGCTGAACGGTAAACTCTGTATCAGAAACTGCTTCCTCGCACCGAGTTGTGAATGTGGGGAACAAGAGCACCATCGAGTGTCACAAATGCAGTCCGAGTTAAAGCATTGAGGCCGATTCCTGATACAGCAGGGAGTCGGTGAAAAATGATCCTTAAAACAGGAGCTGGATGACAGAGGTCTGATTGCTCTGACTCTCGTTTCCTCATTTCTTATGAGAAAGAAAGTAAATGAGGAGCAGGAAGAAAATGTCAGAGGCTGGTAGAGTGAAGACTAACGGCCCTCATTCTTCACAGGGCTGGTATCTGATCACAGCCAAGCCCTCGGCAGATGCTTTAGGCCAGTGGACTCCCACAGGAAAGAGTGGAAAAATCAGGGGACCAATTCATCATAATTCATTGGCCCAATTTTAACTGCGGGCCAGTTCCTTTGCGGGCGAGTTAGAAACTGATTCGCTGCTCCACCAATGTGGCCTGAGGTATTTTAACTCCCGGCCCCCATTTAAATCCTGCCGACTGACTTCCCACCCAAGTTGGCGGGAAGCAGCAGGAAAGTTGCGCGGCCCCCCGAGACCCGGTCAGTGGTAGGACGGGCTGTTGGTGCCGTCCGCGATGCTCTCACGATCAGGCAGGGGTGGCCTAAACTTTTTGTGTGGAGCACGGACGAACGTTCCTGCTCTCCCTGGCCCCAAAAGGAAAGTAAAACAAACAAAAAAAATAATAATTACACTTTTGAGCCTCTTCTGACCCCAATCCTCTTCCCGGCTAGGTTGGTCTGGGGGGAAACTCGCTGCGACTTCCCGCTCAGGCCGGCGTGTTAAAATTGCAGGCGGGACGGGCATTGTTGGAGGCCCCTGGGGGTGGGGGCTTGGGAAGGTCACCAACTTGAGAAAGGGGCAATGGGAGAGAATCTCGAAAACCGCAACTACAAGCGAGATAAGAAGTTTGCTAGCACAACGATGAAGAAAGATAGACACGGAATGTGGCTGGTAATAAAATAATGGACAGCCCGCCTGTCAGGCACGTGCATCAATAGAGAGCCTGGAGCCGCACAGACCCTCGGAGCTAAGAGCTTTAGAGGAACAGAGATTGCTCGCCATCGCTGTTTGAAGAGAATTAGCAACAACTATCCGGAGAGATGAAAAGTCCACAAGAAATGTAGGAAACCTGAAGGAAAGTTGATTTAGCAGAAAGTACAGCAGCTACTCAATGGAGTGAATAGCTTAAACCCACTCACCTCCTCCATGAGGCTGCTTCATGGTACTGACATGCACACAGCTGCTGGTCTGGGAGGGGTAGCAGAGCCATGGAAAGGGGACAGTGAATGATACCAGGAACAAGAGCTTATAAAGGAAAGCTCAAAAAATAGGACGCAGAAAATACAACAAAGGGTTTCACACTTTTGTTTTTCAGTCTTGGAAGGTTGGCGTTGCTGGCATTTATTGCCCATCTCTAGTTGCCCTTGAGAAGGTGGTGGTGGGCCTTCTCTCTTGAACTGCTGCAGTTCGTGTGGTGAAGGTGCCCCGCACAGTGCTGTCAGGTAGCTATGAAGGGTTTCAGAGGCATGATTGTTTGCACTGGTTGGCGAATTGGTAAAGGGAGGGGAGGGTGCAAAAGGGCATTAACACCAGAGAATGAAGGGAAAATCTAGGAGAAAGGTTTTCACACAGAAAGTTACTAGAACATGGAATGCTGTACCACAAGTGGACAGTGAGATAGAGATTATAACGTCATTTAAAAGGGTATTGGATAAGTATTTGAGAAGGAAAAATATGAAAGGATACAGGGGAATGGGATTAGAGTTAGGCAGCTTCAGCTGAGGAGCTAGCACTGGCATAGGCAGTATTGTCACAGTTGTAATGCTGGAAATGCGGCAGCCAAATTGCACACAGCAAGGTCCCACAAACAGCAATGAGATGAACGACCAGATAATCCGTTCTTAGTGATGTTGGTTGAGGGATAAATATTGGCTAAAAAACCCCTGCTTTTCTTCGAAATAATGCCATGGGATCTTTTTCATCCACCTGATAGGGCTTTTGTTTGATGACCCATCTGAAAGACAACACCTCCAGACAGTGCAGCACTCCCTCAGCACTCCCCTGGAGTGCCAGCTAAGATTTTGTGCTCAAGCCTCATGGAGTGGGACTTGAACCCATGACCTTCTGACTCAAAGGCAAGAGTGCTACCCACTGAACCAAGACTGACACCTAATGGACAGAAGGCTCTCTCAGAAGGAATTTCATTATGCCTGTAGAAGATTGGGGGTTTTGATGCAATTGAAAGCCCTGGCGCTGGGTGCAGTTACTCTTGTGATGGAGTGACCCAACCCTTCCAGATCTCCAAGGATATTTTACAAGCAAACAGCAAAACCCTGAAGTCAAGGGGGATGCACCCAAAAGTGCCTGCCTCCTGGTTCCAAAATATGAAGGCACCATAGGTACACTACCTAAATAATGCCACAACCTGGCATATTAACTGGTTTTATCTTTCTTTCTTCCATTTGTTTCATCCCCTGGTTGGAGAGTCTGGAACTAGTGGTCACAGTCTCAGAATAAAGAGTCAGCCATTTAGGACTGAGATGAGGAGAAATTTCTTCACTCCAAGGGTTGTGAATCTTTGGCATTCTCTACCCCAGAGGGCTGTGGATGCACAGTCGTTGATGTAGTGTATGTACCCGTCTACCTTTAAGGAAACTATTGTATGTAACCGTTCACCTTTAAGAGAACTACTTTAGGTGTGGCATTACTTGTTTGGCTTCTGTATACTGTAATACCGACAGTGACCACACCAGTATATAAGTGTTGTGGCAGGATTGCTGGGGCAGATTCGCCCTGACCTTCGAATAGTAAAGACCTGTTGTTTGTTATTCCTGAAGTCTGTGTCGTTATTAACTGTACAACCCACAGACTTTACAGTGGCGACGAGTCCGATCGTACCCTGCAGCAAGACTACCAAAGCAACTAAAGAGCGTCGAAGAGAGGCAACCGCCCTCGTCGTTATGCTGGGAGAAAACACGAGGCTGCAGCAATAGAAAGGAAGAAGACTTAGCAACAAAAGCTTCCATCAGCAACAGGCACTGACTACCCTTCTACCACGGTGCGGAGTGAGCCGATCAGCAGGAAACAAGGCGGCCGCGGAGACTGTGAGTAGGGGAAAGTGTAACGAAATCCGGAGGATAAGGGCTGTGCACTCGACCACGGTCGAGGGGGAGCAGAGCTGGTCAGGAAGGCGGGTCCAACGGTGTCGTGAGATAGCCGGACCGCGATCGGCGGGAAAAGCCGGGCAGCGACCGAAGCCACGAAGCGCTGAGACCGGGAGCAGGCGCGGGAAGAGAGAAAGTCAGCCGCAGCCGGGGAGGGAAGCACCGGACTGCGTGAGGGCTGGGAGGCGAACGGGAGCCGGGCGTGTGAGAGAGGCAGAGCCGACCAAAGGAGGCTGCGCGAGAGCCAGTCCAGCGGCTGAACTGTTCTCCACCAACGGGGTACCCAGCGCCGGTAGAGCCGAACGTGGGGGAGAGAGAGACAGAGCCGAGCAAGGGGAGAGAGACTGCACGAGAGCCAGTCCAGCGGCTGAACTGTTCTCCGTGAACGGGGTACCCAGCGCCGGTAGAGCCGTGCGAGCGGGAGAGAAAGACAGAGCCGAGTAAGGGGAGCTGTGCGGAAGCCAGCCCAGCGGCTGAACCTGTCCGCTGTGGGGAAAGCGTACCCCTCCCACCAGGGAAGAAACGCGGGAAGCCGCCATTAGGCGGAGAAGACGACAGACGCGGGAGACCGCCATTGAAGGGGCGGGGAGAGAAGGAAAGAGCGGGAAACCGCCATTTTCGCGGGAAAAACCGCCATCTTAGAAATAAATAAATAATAAATAAGAATTTAAAGAAATACTTGTGCTGCTCCCAAGGAAAGGAAGATGCCTAAGCGAGGGAATATTAACGATTTTAATTCTGAGATAGAAGACTGGGCCACGTACGTGGAACGCATCGAGATCTATTGTGAAGCCAACAAAATAGAGGAAGACGACAAAGCGATAACATTGCTAAACTCGATGGGCACAAAGACATACGGGCTCTTGAAGCATCTACTAGCACCAGCTAAACCGGCGGATCAGACTTTCGAAGGGATTGTGGCTGTTCTGAAGGACCACTTGAACCCCACACCGTTGATGTTGGCTGAACGATTCAAATTCTATGCAAGAACGCAACGGAAAGACGAAAGCAACGCGGAATATTTGGTCGAACTGCGTAGGCTAGCGAAATGCTGCCAGTTCGGAGGGAATCTGACAGAGGCACTGCGAGACAAGTTCGTATGTGGATTGTCCAAAGAAGGGACGCAAAAGCGACTACTGGAAGAGAACGACCTCACACTAGACAGGGCTGTTCTTATAGCTGCATCGCACGAAGCCGCAGTGAAAGGAACGGCGGAAATGCAGCTAAAGGCGGCGGCACTCGGGGTGGACCAAATTACCTCAAGTACAACAAAATGCTATCGTTGTGGGAAGACAACACACGACCAGAATCAATGCTGGTTTAAGAACCAAGAATGTAGGAAATGTGGCAAACTGGGTCACATCGCTAAGGTATGCCGGTCAGGGAAGAAGACCAACAGCCAAAGGAAGCCACCACAAGAAAAGTACAACAAGGTACACAAGGTGGCTGAGAAGAGTTCAGATGAACAGAATTCAGACTCAGACCCAAACAGCCAGGAGCTGGGTAGTCTGAGAATTCACAATGTGAGTAAGGAAGCTGACCTACAAACTATCTGGGTCATACTAAAAATAGCTGGAGTCCAAGTAAGAATGGAGTTGGACACTGGATCAGCTCTATCAGTCATAAATCGAAGGGACTACCACCGGCTATTCTCTCACATACCCTTAAGAAATACCAAGTTCGTATTGCAGACATACACGGGGCGTAAGGTATACCCCATGGGGAAGATAAGAGTCAAGGTGAGAGATAGGGGTAAAGAACACCCAAGAATGAACTTGTACGTATTATCTGAGGGAGGACCACCACTTCTAGGACGAGAGTGGATCAAGAAAATAGACATGGAATGGCACTATCTAAAAGCCATAATGAGTGAGGACTCGGTGCAAGCTATCAGCTCAGATTCTGAAACGGATGACGATAAGACCAACTCAAATATGGAAGACAAAGCTAAAATGAACTTGCCGACTATGGTGGAGAAAACGAAGACATGCATAAAGGCTTATGCTACCGAGAAGAATAAAGCTTCAGAGCAGAACTCCAGTTTGACAGAGAATTCTGAGCCTGTTCAAGTTAAGGACTTATCCACGACGGAAGAACACCGAACTCGGACTCAAACTTATTTCAAAGTACGACAACAATTAGAACAGTTGAGTTACCGTCTCGTACAAGAGATGAAAACAATGGAAAAGTTCTGGGACACCGAATGGGAGAACCTGGAATGACAGCAGAGGCAGCTAGCTCAAGCAAAGAGCGACCATAGAGCCATTGTGACCAATTACCGATCACATCTCCCTTATGATGTTCAGGAGTTAGAATATTTGCATGATCTAGAGATACAGCATAAAGGCAAACCACGCTACACTGAGGATTTTGTTCTGCAATTGGAGACGGAGCTAGTGCAAGCAAGGTTAAGAGAAGCTGAATCGTAGTGTGCACTTAAAGATATGCAGAAAAAAATCTTGGACATGGAAAAGAGAAACGCTTCTTTACCTGATGTGAATAATGTGGCCATGTTGCAAGAGGAGCTTATAGGGGCGAAACTGAAAGAAGCTAAGCAAAGGATGTTGGAACTTGAAACACAGAACCAAATCAGCAGTAACCAGCTATGTCGAGCAGAGAAGGAGTGCTATGGTCTACATGAGAAGGTGCAATATCTCTCAGCCCAGAATAAGGGACTACTCACTCAGTTAAATGAAAGTAATCGGAAAATGGCTGAGATAGACTGCAAGAATAAAGAAGATTTGATGGCAGTGAGACTTCGAGAGGCAGATAGCATAGCAGCCTTGGCTGAACTCCAACAGGAAATTGCGAAAGAAGCAAATGAAGAGGAATCTTCAGGAAGCCAGGATGTTATTCCAGTTCTTCTCTACGACTCCTTACAAGCAGAGTGTGAGAAGTTGAAAGAACAGTATGAACAGGCCCAGGCTACAATTCTGGAGGGGGTTAACTCGGCAACCTCCGAAAAGCTAGTTTCAGTAGAAGCATATGAACAACTAAAGGTTGAACATGAGCAAGAAGTCCAAAGGCTGCAGGAAATTCTTGATGAGCTCAAGGCCAAGACAGACTCATCGGTAGAAGTTCCATCCATAGATGAGAAATTAGAGGTGAAAGACATGGCAGAACATGAAAGACAAGATGTCCAAGAACTCATAAAAATATTGAAGGAAACCCAAGACAAATATGAGGCGGCAATGTCCGAGGTTCAACAACTTGAAGAACAGATTCAACTGGGAATCCTTTCAGTGGAAGAAAAGGAAACTGTAAGAAACACAGAGACTGTAAGAATGGTCCCTGAACATGAGCTAGAGAGCATCAGGGCGCAACTTTTCCGAGCGCTGAAAGCCAAAGTACAAGAGGAACAGAAAGTGGAAGCATTGGAGGAAAAGGTGGATGAAATGGAGAAGACTCTGATCCACAGTGTTCCCGTGGAAGAGTTAACGGTCAGCCAACTCCTTCATATGCTGAGGGAAAAGACTCTGCAATGGGAACAATCTGAACATGAGCTTCAATCTTCAACGGGAAGGAGTTCGGAGCTCGCAAAAGTTTGGGAAATAGCTGAGGTTGCAAAACAGACTTTACTGGGATGCCAAAAGTACGCTGAATCGCGTCTATGTGAACAACAGAATGTTGAAACAGCTGCTCCAGTAGAAGGATTGAATAGCCCGATCAATCAATCCCCGAGGGAAGGGGAAGTATTGAAATCACAAATGAGGTCATTAGTGAAGGATTTGCAGGAAACCCAGGAAGAGCGGGATGAAGATGAATGCATGAAGAAGTCTTTTCAAGAAAGATGTCTAGGGAAGGAACCACAGTCAGCTAACGTCCAGATGGGTAAGGAGGAAGTAGAAGGCCCTCTCGCTGGCCTAACTCAGGACGAACCCGAATATTACCATGACCTGTTGAGTGACACTGAATATTACGAGGATCTGGTCTGCCCAAGTTGTGAGGAAAACTCCCAAAGTGCTGAAATCAGGATGAAACACTTAAGGTCTAAGGAACATAGAGAGCTACAGCTGGCAGCCGAGAAAGGAGCCCCGAGAGTCTCAAAAAGGCAGAAAAGAAAAAGAAGAGGCAGAAGACAATAACTATCTAAAATATTATCACTTCTACCAGCTCAGGAGGGGACCTACGAAAGGAGCTAAATTAGTTGAAAAGTGGGAAATTATCAAGACAGCCAGTTGGTTATAAAAGTCGGCACTGCCGGTTCAACAGGACGAAAGTTCAAGCTGTTACGTCAAGGAAAAGGCTATGGAGGAGTCACACTATCCATGTGAACCGGCTACACCAAAGAGATGTTGTTCGGACCAAGTCAAGATCGGAGACTGAATCTGTGAACTGTTCCCGCAGAGACTGACTTTGTGGACTGTTTCCCACCGAGATTATATCTGTAAAGTGTTTTATATGAAGTTGAAGATATGTATGTTAATGGGACTCTGTAAGTAATAAGCTAAAAAGGGAGGATTGTAGTGTATGTACCCGTCTACCTTTAAGGAAACTATTGTATGTAACCGTTCACCTTTAAGAGAACTACTTTAGGTGTGGCACTACTTGTTTGGCTTCTGTATACTGTAATACCGACAGTGACCACACCAGTATATAAGTGTTGTGGCAGGATTGCTGGGGCAGATTCGCCCTGACCTTCGAATAGTAAAGACCTGTTGTTTGTTATTCCTGAAGTCTGTGTCGTTATTAACTGTACAACCCACAGACTTTACAGTTGAGTATATTCAAGATAGAGATTGATAGATTTTTGGATACTAAAGGAATTAAGGGATATGGGGATCGGGCAGGGAAGTGGAGTTGATGTAGAAGATCAGCCATGATCTTATTGAATATCGGAGCAGGCTCGAAGGGCCATATGGCCTACTCCTTATGTTCTTATGTTCAAATCACGCCTGCTCCTATTTTATTTTTAATTTTTTTTTATTCGTTCATGGGATGTGGGCGTCGCTGGCAAGGCCAGTATTTATTGCCCATCCCTAATTGCCCTTGAGAAGGTGGTGGTGAGCTGCCTTCTTGAACCGCTGCAGTCCGTGTGGTGAAGGTACTCCCACAGTGCTGTTAGGGAGGGAGTTCCAGGACTTTGACCCAGCGACGATGAAGGAATGGCCGATATATTTCCAAGTCAGGATGGTGTGTGACTTGGAGAGGAACTTGGAGGTGGTGGTGTTGCCATGTGCTTGCTGCCCTTGTCCTTCTAGGTGGTAGAGGTCGCGGGTTTAGGAGGTGCTGCCGAAGACGCCTTGGTGAGTTGCTGCAGTGCATCTTGTAGATGGTACACACTGCAGCCATGGTACACCAATGGTGGAGGGAGTGAATGTTTAAGGTGGTGGATGGGGTGCCAATCAAGCGGGCTGTTTTGTCCTGGATGGTGGCAAGCTTCTTGAGTGTTGTTGGAGCTGCACTCATCCAGGCAAGTGGAGAGTATTCCATCACACTCCTGACTTAAGCCTTGAAGATGATGGAAAGGCTTTGGGGAGTCAGGAGGTGAGACACTTACCACAGAATACGCAGCCTCTGACCTGCTCTTGTTGCCACAGTATTTATATGGCTGGTCCAGTTAAGTTTCTGGTCAATGGTGACTCCCCAGGATATTCTTATATTCTTACGTTCTCCCCTCCTCCTCCTCCCCCGTTGGAGTCGGCTCTATCCTCGGCCATAGTTCCATGAGGGCCAGATATCCTCCAGTACCCCACCTCCCCCCTCGAATGATCATCACTCATATATGTTTAGCACATGAGTGCCATCAGGGATATTCAAAGGAAGGGGAGCATCACGGCAGCAATTT
The DNA here is from genome assembly GCF_052327205.1 of Somniosus microcephalus. NCBI lineage: Eukaryota > Metazoa > Chordata > Chondrichthyes > Squaliformes > Somniosidae > Somniosus > Somniosus microcephalus. The sequence goes on from NC_141008.1 coordinate 53,655,414, forward strand.
CTGGATCTAGTACCAAGGCTTCTTCCCAATTGATTAATGCTTCCTAATATTCTTCCACACTAGTCGATCTCCCATGGCCTTCCACACAGAGGGGTCGATTTTCCTGAAGCTGTCGGGAAGAAGGCGGGACTAAAACTTTCGGGTTTTAGTCCCGCCTACATCGACGTCCGGCATATCCGCGCGATTTTCCCTTGATTGACCTTGTTGAGTCCGCCCAGCGGGCTCAGCAGGCCAATTAAGGGCCACTCGGCAACAGGTGACGTCACAGACTGAAGTTTCATCTGTCAAGAGTTCTTGACAGATGAAATATCAGTGTTTCACAGCTGTTTGAAGCTGCCAAACACTGACAGTCTGGGTTCTAACATGAGTCCTTCTACGCAGACTCAGTTAGAACTCTCAGCAGCACTCAAAGCTGAAGGCTGTCATTTTTCACAGATCGCAGCCATTCAGCTTTAAGTGCGGGCTGAGTGATGCGCTCCCGACGCCTACAGGAAGAAAGGCTGTTAAGGTAAGTACAGGTGTGGTAAACCACTGTTAACCTGTACATGCCTGTGTGGTAAACCACTGTTAACCCTGTACAAGTCCAGGCATGTCTCAGCCCCTGGCTCCACCCCTAAGCCTGGGTATAAAGGTGACTCACCACCCTTCCCCCGGGAGCTCTTAGGATGGATTCACTAGCAGAGGCATGCTCTAGTTCTTAGTCAATAAAAGCCTACTTCATTTAAGTCCATCTCGTAGTCTTTGGTATTGTTGATAGCGCATCAACAGGTAAGTAAAAGTTCTTTACACACTTTAGACACACCAAACACACTTACCTTTGCACTCATGCACCCATCACTCACCTGAACACTGATATCGCGACCCCTCCAACTCCTTCAACCCGACGGCCCACCTGCTCTAACCTGGCATGGTTTGGAGCCGTCGGGAATCCCACACGACACCCCTCAAAATAGGGATTAGGCTAAAAACTGCCTGTTAACTACCTGTTAACAGGCAGTTAATTGGCACTAATCCCTTCCCACCTGGGGTCGGCGGGTCCCAGTGCAGGGCGGGTACCCGCCACCTCTGAAACTTGCGTGGAGCGTGGTTTTGGGCGGGATGGTGTCAGGACCCCCAAATTCGGGATTTCCCCCCCCCACACGCCTGAAACCCCACCCGACGGCTCCAGGAAAATCGACCCCAAAGTGTCAAGACCAAGTATAGCATTCAGGTGAAGCAGGGTTAGAGGGTGTGCGGGGGTAATTGGATCACGGCACGCAGATGTAAATCAGTCGGCATTTTAAAAACATACATTCTGACCTTACTTTTATATAATACTTTGATTTGCTATCATTTTTATAGTTCAGTAGCAAAATGTACAGCAATTTGGGAAGTAGAGTTGGTTGGAGCATAAGAGTTTCTCTGCTGTATAGCCTGAGGAACTGTAAGGTGCAAAACTGAGACGCAACAGCACCGCCACTGATGGGAAGGTGTAACTGCAGCATGACAAGTTTACATAGGCCGTTCTATTACAGACTAGCTGGGGGGGCCCGGCGTTGCCAGGGCAGTTTACAGGGCGGCGCGGTTCACGGCCGCCCGCTGCCGCTCCCCTGCACTGTGTCTCGGGCCGAACGGTTGTGAGGCCCGACCTGAGTGACCCCAACTCACCTCCCGCTCTGGCGGGCTGACGCAGCTGCCCCGCTCGCTGTTGAGGAAAAGCAGGGGAAAAAATGGCGGCTACGTTTCGGGAGGCTGCAGGATTAGGTCCCGCCCGTGACACACCGATTGGTCAACCATCAGGTCACTGAACTGTAGGATTGGTCAACCATCACGTCAGTCAACGCTAATGAGCGGTAGGATTGGTCAACCATTAATGAGCGGATTTTTGAACGTTTTTTGTATACTGTCTGAACAATTTTTGTCTGACGAAAAAGTAAATATGCCTATGACACTCCCCTGATCATCAGCTTTCTTTTGATATAACATATGTGTAGGTACGCTCTATAACTTTTGAGTGTATAGCGGACAGACAGACAAACCAACTGCTTTATATATATATAATAAATAAATAAATAAAGATAGATGTGGACATAAGGTTTTATAATGAAGGTTTTTATTTTATATATATATGTAGATGCTTTGTGTAAAATACTATGGGTCACAACAGAAACATGATAGAACATTGCTCCCGAGGTGCAGTCAAGATTACAATGTGCAAGTTACGTGCGGGTGCATCAGATGTGAGGGGCGGGACGGAGGGGTGAGAGGGAGGGAGAGGTGGCATTCGTTATTAAGGCACTGTGGAAATCTCCAGATTTAGACCACACTCTTTTCTCATGTAGCTCCAGACAACAGTCATGAGTTAATTGTAGATTAGACATTTCTGGGACTCAAAAGACAGATTGACAAGTGAAATCCCGCTTGGCTGTGATGTATGGCACACAGTTTGATGTACAGCACATTCTCTGACCATGTAGATCTCTCTCAGCAAATTCAAAGATAGATGATGTTACATAAACGGATCCAAGGGCACTTTTATTTGGATAGTTTGAGTCCGTGGCTGATGCTAAAAGACCTGGGCTATTTCAGAAGAAGCAAAGACGGTGGGGGGTCGCGGTGAAAAGCTTCAAAGAGACAGGTCTGCAAGATGGCAAGAAAATGCGACACCGGGCTAGGTGATGCAGTGGAGTTCTGATTGTCTGTGCCTCCGAGTGTTCAGGAACAGATTCATGCTCCTGAGTCCCCACAGCGTCACGTTCCAATCTCAGTCACACCGTCGGGCAAAAGGAGGTGCAGATAGGGAGGGCAAATAATCCCTGGTCTTCTTGAAAAGAAAGGACTTGCATTTGTATAGCGCCTTTTCACGACCTCGTGAAAAGTATTTTTGAAGTGTAGTCACTGTTGTAATGTAGGGAAACATGGCAGCCAATTTGCGCACAGCAAAATGAATGACAAGATCATCTGTTTTTGGTGATGTTGGTTGAAGTGTATATACATTGGCCTGGACACCTGAGAGAACTCCCCTGCTCTTCTTCAAAAAGTGCCATGGGATCTTTTACATCCACCTGGGAGGGCGGACAGGGCCTCGGTTTTAACATCACATCGGAAAGACGGCACCTCCGACAGTGCAGCACTCCCTCAGTACTGCGCTGGAGTGTCAGCCTATGATGCTTCGAGTCTCTGGAGTGTGGACTTGAACCCACAAACCTTCTAGACTCAGAGGCGAGAGTGTGACCCACTGAGCCACGGCTGACCTGTCTTGTTGAACTCTTGGCTGATAGGTGGGCAGAGCAGGAATTTCAGAGGCTGGCGGCTGCCCTGCTCACTAAACCAAGGGACGGCGGGTGACTGACAGCGGAGGCCTGAATGAAAGGAACTGATTACAGGGAAATGCCTTGTAAAAATAATAAAACCCGTGGTGCTCCAATTCACACTTCTGAACTTTTAGCAGAAAACACGAGGGAGGTCACAATGACAAGATGAATAGTTTGACTCTCAGGGTGGACTCATAAACACCCTGGCCTCAAGAGTTATGGCAAACTAATAAAACGCTTTGACACACTGTATCTCGGAAGCTGGCCTGGACCTTTTGGAAATTGAATAGAGAGCTGCAGTGATCTCCAGATTATGGGAAAGATTGAAAGCGGGCAAGTGAGGCAGCCTCGGTGATTCTGAGCTCACAAATAAAGTCTCAGGCCTAGAAAGCGGACGATGTTGAGGCCATTTTACAGGAACGGCAAAAAAAAACAGGCGCCAAAGCGTCCAATATGGTGCACCCGCACGCATTCTAAGCCGGAAGTGCGGCGCCTGCCATATTGGCGCAGGCGTCAAAAAGAGGCGTCCAAGGCCCATGCCTGAAACGGGTGTTAGGCCCTTTGGGGGGAAAGATTGGGTGGCGCCCATTTTGGGGCGTTAACGTCGCCGGGGTGCTAATTTTAGCGCTCCGAAAAAGTTAGCGCCCCCCCCACTCTAAATTCAGTAGTAGTGCCCCAAGCAGGAGGTGGGGCGCTACTGGAAAGCGCTCCCCCCTTCCTGCTTGGGGCGCTACCACTGAATTTCGCGGCGCTACGTGCCGCCGCACCATGTCATTGCAGGCCTCCACCCCTGATTAAAGGGGAGGGGCCTAGCGCTGCGCGCACCGGGGGCACTAACAAGAGGCACAAACCAACCTAATTTTTCCTGAGGCCTAACACCCGTTCGATGCCTCCATTACTAAATTAGTTTGTCCTGAACGCAGGCAGCACCTGGCTGGGTGGGTTCAGGAAAGCCAGGTCTACATAGAATCACGGAACCATAGAATGATACAGCACAGACGGAGGCTGACATGAATCAGTCATTCATGAAAGAAAGACTTATGAAATAATACTGAGCGGCCTGCGGGTGGCGCTGTCCAGGGAGAGTATAAATACACGGGCATGGGCCCAGCTTGCGCAGGACATTCTTAACAGGAACTAGTGAAGGACACAACTAGACCTCCATGTTGTAAAACAGTTGATTAAAGCTTTGTTTAACGCTTAGACCAAGTGCCTACTAGTTTTCTTACATCAGAGGCCATTTGGCCCATCATGCCTGTGCCAGCTCTTTGGTAGAGCTATCCAATTAATCCCACTCCCCCATCCGGCCTAACTCGCGGGTCCTTAAAGGGACTGCTGCAGGCTCACCCACCCCATTCACGACCTCACCCCTCCCGATCTCAACCTCACTGCACTCGTGATCGGGGTCATGAATTCATCTCCCCTCCCCTCTCGATTGCGACCTTGCCTCGCCTCCTGATCGTGGCCTCATCCCCTCCCATTTCAATTGTTCCCCCCCCCCCTTCCTCCCAATCTCCTCCCTCTCAGGGACCTCCTGCAAATTAAAAAACTACCTGGGACCCCCTGCAAATATTAACACACTCCTGGGACCCCTGAAAAATGTTAACACACTCATAGGACCCTCTGCATGTTTTAACACACTCCTGGGTCCCTGTAAAAATATTGACACCCAGCCTGGGCAGCTCAAGAGAAGTGTTAACATCGCAAAAAAAGAAAAAGTTTAATTAAACGAATGTAGCAAACTTCCGAAATCAGCTGCAGAATATCTGGAGAGAAGTGTGATGACCCGAAAGGAATCCAATAATCCCCTGGCAGTCCAGCTAGAATCCAGTCCTCCCAGCTTGAAAACCTATGCGCGAAATGATTGGCCCACAACAACCAGACTGATGCACGCAAAGTTTTTAATGTCTATTAAGCACGTTAAAAAGCAGAAAGTGATTAATAATATATCCACCTGAACCAGCTGCTGTGACAGAACGAGACAACAAGCACTGACTTAGACATAATAAATATTTTATTTTAAAAAAAACACATGTTCAGCAGTTTTTTATTCCCAGAACTGAAACGCTGTCTCTTTTAATTTTAGTAAAGAAAGAACTTGCCTTTCTCTAGCGCCTTTCACAACCTTGGGATGTCCCAAAGCACTTTACAGCCAATGAAGTACCTTTTTTGAAGTGTAGTCACTGTTGTAATGTAGGGAAACGCGGCAGCCAATCTGCGCACAGCAAGATCCCACAAACAGCAATGTGATAATGACCAGATAATCTGGTGTTTTTTTAAATGATGTTGGTTGAGGGATAAATATTGGTCAGGACACCGGGGAGAACTCCCCTGCTCTTCTTCACAATAGGTATTTGTGATTCAAAAGTGGTACTTGGTCATCAGTTAGATGGCTGACCCTAGAATCAGATTAAGCATCCAGTGACAGCTGGAGGGAATTATGGATCAACTTATTATGAGATGATATTATGATTTTACTTCTGCCTGTGATTTCCGTAAAATTAAATGTCGCCCACCTAATGATTTTGTTTTTGTTGAATTTAGGAGTTTAAAAGAGCATGTCAGCTTAAACTGCCGATTGGAGCCTAAAAATAAAGCTTCTGTAAGTGAAAATGGTCTCAGTAGATTTAGCCATAACTTCTATCTGTCAGGTGTGTGTGAGGCAGTGAGCAACTCGCGGGCTGATTAAACGCTGAGCCCGCTGGCTTGGGGCCACAGCGGAGGATGAAATGCTCCATCAAAAGTACCAGGAACGTCAACTGGGACAATCTGCTGCTACGCTGTCAGTCCCTGTCGGTGTCGCAGAATTGACCCTCGAAATGCAGGACGAACGAACGACAGTGACGTTAGATAGAGGAAAGAAAGAAAGACTTGCATTTGTCTGGCGCCTGGTCCTGCTTGCTCAACAGCGACACCTGTTGGGTGAGTGTAAAGAAAAACAAATTTGCATTTCTATAGCGCCTTTCACAAAACCTCAGGAAGTCTCAAAGCGCTTTATAGCTAATGAAGTACTTTTTTTTTTAAGTGTAGTCACTGTTGTAATGTAGGAAACGCAGTAGCCAATTTGCGCACAGCAAGCTCCCACAAACAGCAATGTGATAATGACCAGATAATCTTTTTTAGTGGTGTTGGTTGAGGGATAAAGGCCCTAGGACACCGGGGAGAACTCCCCCTGCTCTTCTTCGAAATAGTGGCCGCAGAATTTTTTACATCCACCTGAGAGAGCAGATGGTGGCCCGGGTTTAACATCTCATCCGAATGACTGTACCTCCGGCAGTGCAGCACTCCCTCAGTACCTGCACTGGGAGCATCAGCCTAGATTTTGTGCTCGAAGTCTCTGGAGTGGGACTATGAACCCACAACCATTCATGACTGAGAAGAGAGGGGTGCTGCCCACTGAGCCACGGCTAACAGGGACAGAAAATGCCAGGGATGCACTAAAGAGTGGTCAAAGGAACACTTTCACTGTAGCACACTGATACTAAAATCCCTTACATTAACCCACATCTACTTTATGCTATTGCACTCTTCGATTTATGCTCCCTGTCAACAAGCTGAGACTGACAAAACTCAACTCGCTTTATGGCTACCCAACTTCCAGTGTAGAGCAGACTTTTATTGTAATTAATGAGTGTATATATGTATCACACACATTACATAATGCATTGCCTTGAATAATACATTGTATAATAGCGAGAGATGAACCGCTAATGCCTATTAAATTATTTTTTTTCCAAATAAACCCGCTTAGTAATCCTTTGCTGAAGTGTCAAAGCTCTCTGCTTGCATAAGACTGCACTTTTCTTTCTGTTTCTAGTTTGTTAAAATAATGAGCTCCTGGGGAAAAAAAAAGTAGAATAAAAGTCGAGTTGACTAATACCCTGAGCAGTGTCTGCTGCGTTTACCGCATAGATGAGGAAGATTCCAATCTCTGGTCCGTACTATGAACTGAATTTAGTTCGGGGGTGGGGGGGGTGGTGGTACGTGTTATTATCGGCCACAGTGTCTGTTCCCCGGCTAGGGAGAGGAGATAATTGCTCAGGATTTCAATAACAACTTGAATTTATACAACGCCTTTAACATATTAAAACGTCCCAACGAGCTTCACAGCGTTATCAAACAAAACTTGACACCGAGCCACATGAGAGGAGATTATTAGGACAGGTGACCAAAAGCTTGATCAAAGAGGTAGGTTTTAAGGAGCGTTTTAAAGGAGGAGGAGAAGAGAGGGAGAGAGGCGGAGAAGTTTAGGGAGGGAATTCCAGAGCTTAGGGCCTCAGGCAGCTGAAGGCGCGGCCGCCAATGGTGGAGTGAAGAAAATCGGGCTGTGCAAGAGGCCAGAACTGGAGGAGCGCCGAGATCTTGGAGGGTTGTAGGGCTGAAGGCGGCTACAGAGATAGGGAGCAGGCGAGGCCATGGAGGGATTCGAAAATATGTTTACCCTCCTAATCCCCGCCCATTGGTGCACGCTGGGCAAGTGTATGTTAATGGTCGGCAGGTGAGACAGTCGGAGTCCGACTGTCCCTGAGGGAATGTGTTCTGCCCCACCCTCATCCCCCAGGCACTGACTTCCTTTACCTCAATCGCTTAAAAGAACACTTATGAAAAAAAGTAACTGAGGAAGGCATTGCAGAAACAGGTCAGTGGAGCGTGTGAACAGGTGGAATACCCCCAGTGCTTGTGTGAAAGGTGAGTCCCACCTGCTTCCAACTCAGTTGTGTCAATACTCACTCTGTAAAAAATAACATAGGGGGGAATTTTCCCAGCCCTGGGGAGGCGGATATGGAGGCAGGACAGCTGGGAAAATGGCAGAAACTGGTAGCGCTGACAAATCATCTGTCAAAAAATTTTCGACAGATGAAGCGTCATACGCTGATGTCATCTGTCATCGACTTTCCCTTAATTGGCCGGTAAGGGCGGGCTTAACAATGCCAATCAAGGGAAAATAGCGTGGGTTGGTCAGGCATCGCTGGGGGTGGGACTGAAACCCGGAAACCAGAAGTCCCGCCTCCAGCACGTCTCCATTGATAAAATCCAGCCCATAGTCTCTTTTTGGGGAAGAGAGTTCCAGATCTCCACTACCCTTTATGTGACATCCTCACATCACCCCTGAACGGCTTAGCTCCAATTTTAAGGTTATGTCCCTTTGTTCTGGACTCTCCCACCAGAGGAAATAGTTTATCTCTATCTACCCTATCAAATTGCTTCGAACGCACTGATTGGGGCATGTTTGCCCATAATGACATCGAGGAATACGCATCCACAGTGCTATTCTACATCAACAGCTGCGTCGAGGTCGTCACGACCCACAAAAATATCAGGTCATACCCCAACCAGAAACCCTGGATGAACGGAGAGGTCCGCTCACTGTTGAAAGCACGCGACGCAGCATTTAAATCTGGCGACGCGGCGGCTTACAGTGCAGCTAGGACCAACCTAAAAAAGGGTATCAGGACTGCCAAAAGGAAACAGACACTGCGGATAGAGGATCACTTCCGCAACAACTCGGACCCCCGGCGCATGTGGCAAGGCATCCAATCCATCACTGACTACAAGGGCAAAAACACCAGTCCCCCGGTCAGCGACGCCTCCCTTCCGGAGGAGCTTAACAACTTCTACGCTCGCTTCGACAGGGACAACAAGGAGCCGGCTACCAAAGCCTTGCCACCCCCGGAAGATCAAGTGCTCACTCTGTCGACCTCCGACGTAAGGGGCGCTCTACGCAGAGTGAACACACGAAAGGCTGCTGGACCGGATAGCATCCCTGGACGGGCACTCAAGGAATGTGCTGATCAGCTGGCTGATGTCTTCACCGCCATCTTCAATCTGTCATTGGCCCAGGCAGTAGTCCCTACATGCTTCAAGACTGCCACCATCATTCCTGTGCCTAAACAAGCGGCTGTGACGTGTCTGAACGACTATCGACCTGTCGCACTCACACCCATCATAATGAAGTGTTTCGAGAGACTGGTCTTAGCCCACATCAAAGCCAGTGTTCCTGCCTCCCTTGACCAACACCGGTTTGCCTATCGTGCAAACAGATCAACGGAGGATGCAATCACAACTGCTCTACACTCGGCGCTGAATCACCTAGATGGTAAGGAGACCTACATCAGAATGTTGTTTATAGACTACAGCTCAGCATTCAACACTATCGTCCCCAACAAGCTGGCCACCAAACTCCAAACTCTTGGCCTGAACACTTCCCTCTGCAACTGGACCCTGGACTTCCTAACAAACAGACCCCAGTCTGTCAAATTAGGTAACCCCCCCCCCCCCGACCCTGAACACGGGGGCCCCACAAGGATGTGTGCTGAGCCCCCTCCTCTACTCCCTCTTCACCCACGACTGTGTGGCTGTTAATGGTTCCAACACCATCATCAAGTTTGCAGATGACACCACGGTAGTAGGCCAGATCACCAACAACGATGAGTCAGCCTACAGGGAGGAGGTCCAGCATCTCGTGAAGTGGTGCGCCGACAACAACCTGGCCCTTAACACCAAGAAAACAAAGGAAATAATCGTGGACTTCAGGAAGTCCAAAGGCGGAAGTCACACCCCCATCCACATCAATGGGGCGGAGGTGGAAAGGGTGGCCAGCTTTAAGTTCCTCGGAGTCCACATCACGGAAGACCTCTCCTGGTCCCTCAACACCTCCTCTCTGGTGAAGAAGGCCCAGCAGCACCTATATTTCTTGAGGAGGCTGAAGGGATGTAATCTGTCACTCCTGATCCTCTCTAACTTCTACCGCTGCACTATAGAGAGCATCCTGACAAGCTGTATCACGGTATGGTATGGCAGCTGTAACTCCCATGACTGGAAAGCCCTGCAGCGGGTAGTCAAAACTGCCCAACGCATTACCGGCACCTGGCTACCGACCATAGAGCATATATATCAGAAACGCTGCCTACGGAGGGCACGGTCCATCATCAAAGACCCTACCCACCCCAGCCACAGTCTGTTCGCCCTCCTACCATCTGGAAGATGCTACAGATGCATTCGCACCCGTACGACCAGATTTAGGAACAGCTTCTTTCCCAGGGCTGTCATCCTACTGAACTCCACAAATAAACACTAAAGCCTGCACATCTGCCAATGCACTTTATTATGGTCATATTTATGCTAATATACTGCAAGCCAAATGTATAAATGTATGTTGAATGTTTAAGTGTCCTAATCCAAATTGTACACTCTCGGGAGCCGCAAGCCTACATTTCGTTGTACTGCACTTGTGCACTAACAATGACAATAAAAGTTGATTTGATTTGATTTGAAATCCTTCAATCATCTTTAACACCTCAATTAGATCACCCCTTAATCTTCTATACTCAAAGGGAATGCAAGCCTAGTCTATGCGACCTATCCTCGTTATTAACCCTTTTAGCCCCGGGGAGGGACGCTTTGAGAGGCAGCCATATTATGCCATTCTCGAGGCACCCACTGGTGACGGCAGCGCACTACATGCGATCCTGCATTGCAGTGCGGAGCAGTTAGCTGAATATTAGTTTCATTGTGCAGTGAACCAGCCTGCAAAATAGTTCTGCACCAGCCATCTCATGAGTAGCACGCTCTGTGCACTAAGCGGAGCTGCTCGACAAAAAGAAGCGCCGTCTCAGTCAGGGGAAAGAGCAGGGGGAGTGGGACTAATTGGACAGCCCTTTCAAAGAGTTAGCATAGGCGGGATGGGCTGAGTGGCCTCCTACTGTGCTGTATCATTCTATGATTCTAACTCTTGGCAGATTATTGGAGTGGCGAAAAAAGGGAAGGCTTGCCCAGTGGAATAAAATATATTAAAAAATTTATTTTCACTGGAATTTTACTGAACTGTACATCTGAGACAAACATAGAAACATAGAAACATAGAAGATAGGAGCAGGAGTAGGCCATTCGGCCCCTCGAGCCTGCTCCGCCATTCAATGCGATCATGGCTGATCATCCAAGTTCAGTACCCGGTACCTGCTTTCTCCCCATACCCCTTGATCCCTTTAGCCTTAAGAAATATATCCAACTCCTTCTTGAATATATTTAATGAATTGGCCTCTACTGCCTCCTGTGGTAGAGAATTCCACAGGTTCACCACTCTCTGGGTGAAGAAATTCCTCCTCATTTCTGTCCTAAAAGGTAGCTTATGGAGAATCAACTGGGAGTCTAAAATTAAGTTGGGTTGTGACAGGTAGATCCAGAGAGCATTGGAATGTAGGTCTGCTCCCATGATTGTCCGATCTCTGCTGTGCCACCATCCAGGCGCTCAGCAGAGGCTTGACATCTTCCGCACGAGATGGGAGGAAATGCTGACAGCCAGAAGCCACCTCCCCCAATATCTGGACCCCTCTCCTGCACCTCCTAGTTACAGTCTAGGAAGCAAGGCTCCTGCTTCGACCGTCGGTCGGGAGATGTAGCACGAGAACAAAAAGGAGAGAAAATAAAACGCCTTCAAGATGGAAGTAGGGAATAAATTTTTTTTAAAAATAGTTTAACCTTTGTTGCATGCAATGGGATGAGTCTACCCATAAATAAAAGATGTATTCACAGTTTTTTAAAATTCCCACAGGCATGTCATTCTAATGAGTACTCTTGCACTAAAATAAAAATGTTGGGGTCACGCAACTGAAAATTCAGATGGAATAAAATAATCTCTACATTAGTATGTGTGCAATGTCTCTAAGTGTCCTTTAATAATTGGTACTTTATGATAAATGAATGCTGTACCTAAATAATATGAACAAAACCATTAGGCTGGTTAAGTCTTTTTGCACAAATACGACTAAACTAGATGAATGGCGCTAAATTAAGTTGTCAACTTGAGAAAGGGGCATTTATTTAATTTTGTGGTTTTTTAAAAACAAAATCAGGATATTTTACCATCTTTTTTTCTGTTTATATTAGAATCTGATTGGGTGCCCGCTCCAAGACACCTGTTAATGCCACTTGGAACAGATCGGGAGACAGGAGCCAAATGCAGCTCTGGGATCAACTCTTGCTCCTTCTTGATTGCATTTATACAGCGCCTTTTATCGACCTCACAACCTCCCAAAGCACTTTACAGCCAATTAAGTACCTTTTAAAATAAAAACAGAAAATGCTGGAAATACTGTACACCACAATGCGGTTGACGTGGTGTACATGGACTTCCAAAAGGCGTTTGATAAAGTGCCGCACAATAGGCTTGCCAGCAAAGTTGAAGCCCATGAAATAAAAGGGACAGTGGCAGCATGGATACAGAATTGGCTAAGTGACAGGAAACAGAGGGCAGTGGTGAACGGTTGTTTTTCGGACTGGAGGAAGGTATAGAGTGGTGTTTCCCAGGGGTCGGTAGTAGGACCATTGCTTTTCTTGATATATGTTAATAACTTGGACTTGGGAGTACAGGGCATGATTTCAAAATTTGCAGATGACACAAAACTTGGAAGTACAGGAAACTTTGGTTTATCCGGAGGTTATATGTCCGGAATACTCGATCTAACGGCAAAAATCAGGAGCCGTTTTCTATAAGTTTTTTTAGTTCTCGTTGCTTTTTTTTTTTCCCAGTCAGGCACTGCAAGGTCTGTAGCTATAGCAACAGCTTCAGCTAGAGACGCTTGCAGCTGCAGCCGACTGTTTTGAAGCTGTTGCTAAGCAACAGGGTTTGTTGATTCACACGGAGCTTTTCAGTTCCGTATCTCTCAACATTAACGCTGGTATGTCCGGCACTTTTGATGGTACAGGTAGACTATCCTTTATCCGAACTTCCGAAAACCGAAAACCTCTAAAAACCGAAAGTTTTTTCGTTCAGCGTAAGTCGTGCGCACGACGCCGACCCCCGCCCCCGACCCCCCGCCGACCCCCCGCCAACCCCCCCGCCGACGCCGACCCCCGCCGCCGACGCCGACCCCCGCCGACCCCTACCCCTGACCCCCCGCCGACCGCCCCGCCGACGCCAACCCCCGCCCCAACTCCCCCCCCGACCCCCCGCCGACCCCCCCACCGACGCCGACCCCCACCCCCGACCCCCCCGCCGACGCCGACCCCCCGGCCAACCCCCACCCCCGACAAATTTCCCAGTCTTATAAAGTACCTTCTGAAATCCGAAATTTTCCGAAAACCGAAACACGGCTGGTCCCGAGGTTTTCGGATAAAGGATAGTCTACCTGTACGGCACCAGCTCTGTCCCGTCAGTGCCGGATATCAGAAAGTTTCCTGTATAGTGAACGCTGAGGAGGATAGCGATAGACTTCAAGAGAACATAGACAGGCTGGTGGAATGGGCGGACACGTGGCAGATGAAATTTAATGCAGAAATTTCAGAGTGATACATTATGGTAGGAAGGACGAGGAGAGGCAATATAAACTAAAGGGTACAATTCTAAAGGGGGTGCATGAACAGAGAGACCTGGGGGTACGTGTGTACAAATCGTTGAAGGTGGCAGGGCAGGTTGAGAAAGCGTTGGGATACTGGGCTTCATAAATAGAGGCAGAGAGTACAAAAGCAAGGAAGTTATGATGAACCTTTCTAAAACACTGGTTCGGCCTCAACTGGAGTATTGTGTCCAATTCTGGGTGCCGCATTTTAGGAAGGATGTGAAGGCCTTAGAGAGGGTGCAGAAAGATTTACAAGAATGATTCCAGGGTTACGTGGATAGAATGGAAAAGCTGCAGTTGTTCTCCTTAGAGCAGAGAAGATTGAGAGGAGATTTGATAGAGGTGCCTGTTTGAACAAAAGTGTTAGCTGATAGCCCTCTCACCTCTGAGTCATTGAGGCTGTGGGTTCTAGTTCCACTCCAGCACTTGAGCATCTAAACTAGGCTGAAATTCAGGACTGAAGGAATGCTGCATTGTTGGAGGTGCCGTCCTTCTGATGAGATATTAATACAGGGATGTTAAAGATGTTGAGTGGAAGTTGAGGCAAAGATCAGCCATGATGTGATTGACTGGCGGAACAGGCTTGAGGGGCTGAATGGCCTACTCCCGTTCCTACAGACGCAATGGCCTCTTTCTGTGCTGTAATTCCTATGATTATATGAATGGATTCTACATGTTGCTGAACTGGTCTAATTTATGGGTTTTATTTCCATAGACGCTGGAATTCCCTGGTAATCACTGCCATCTGTCACTCAATAAACGGGCACTGCTTACAGCACAATTGTCAATGATCCAGTATTTGGAGTGCGCGGAATCTGTAACTGTACTGCCTGCTGTAGAACTGAGCTATCCAGGTTCAATTCCCCACTCTGTGCTGAGTGAGCTGATCTCAGCTAGGGTAGGAGCAAGGGGTCTACAATTGGTCTTAGCCACAGTTGGATAAGATGCTGACACTCAACGCTGAGCACCATGCGGGACTTCGGTTACGTGGAGAGACTAGAGATGCTGGGGTTGTTCTCCTTCGGCAGAGAAGGTTAAGGGAAGATTTAATGGAGGTGTTCACAATGTTGAAGCGTTTTGATAGAGTAAACAAGGCGAAACTGTTTCCAGTGGCAGGAGGGTCGGTAACCAGAGGACACAGATTTAAGGTAATTGGCAAAAGAACCAGAGGCAACAATAGGTAACGTTTTTTCACACAGCGAGTTGTTGTGATCTGGAATGCGCTGCCTGAAAGGGTGGTGGAAGCAGATTCAATAGTAAATTTCAAAAGGGAATTGGATAAATACTTGAAAGGGAAAAATTTGCATGGGTTTGGGGAAAGGGCAGGCGAATGGGACTAATTGGATAGCCCTTTCACAGGCATGATGGGCTGAATAGCTTCCTTCTGTGCTGTATCATTCTATGCTTGTGCCTCAAAGGTTGTCCACTTTGGGTAAGATACCAGAGGGCAGCTTGGAGCCTATAGAAATGTACCTACCAGGTGTCCTCAGGAAAGGAGAGAAGATTGGAGGGTTCTGTTTAAATAGACCGTGTTATTTCCTGGTTATTACTCGCTAAATGTCCCCGGGTCAAGTCAGAATCTTTGATCATCCATCAGCAAGAAAGGGAAGGACCAAGAATGGAGTACAGGCACCCTTAGGTTGATTGGCCATGATAAAAATTGGCCCTTAGTGTTAGGGGGGATTAAATACATGGGGTTACGGGGATAGGGCTTGGGTGGGATGGCTGTCGGTGTAGGGACCGGGTGCTAGGGTTTGGATGATCAGCCATGATCTCGTTGAATGGCGGAGCAGGCTCGAAGGGCCGAATGGCCTACTCCTGCTCCTAGTTTCTATGTTTCTATGTTATGCATTTCACAGTAATTAATCATAAAAATGATTTTAAAATATCATGAAATGATTTTAAGGCCGCATTCTCATCAAATGTGGGTCAGACAGAGCCTAAACCTTGCTCAGATCGCCTGTGACCAGCTAAAGGCCTTGATGAGATTATTGCCTTGTAATCACTCCCATGTGTTTATTATTCTCTATCTACTTAACCCTCAGATCTGAGGATTAAACTTTCATTTTTCTTTTTAATTATCTCATACATTCTTGTGCCCAAACTGCTAATGCAAGTTAACTTTCTATTTTCTCTTTCTATTCTCATCCTCGATTTCAAATCCCTCCATGGCCTCGCCCCTTCCTATCTCTGTAATCTCCTATGGCCCCACAACCGCACCCTCCCACCCCCTGAGATATCTGCGCTCCTCTAATTCTGCCCTCTTGAGCATCCCTGATTATAATCGCTCAACCATTGGTGGCCGTGCCTTCTGTTGCCTAGGCCCTAAGCTCTGGAATTCCCTGCCTAAACCTCTCTGCCTCTCTTTCCTCCTTTAAGTCGCTCCTTAAAACCTACCTCCTTGACCAAGCTTTTGGTCACCTGCCCTAATTTATCCTTATGTGGATCGGTGTCAAATTTTTTGTCTTAAAATACTCCTGTGCAGCGCCTTGGGACGTTTTACTATGTTAAAGGCGCTATATAAATGCAAGTTGTTGTTGTTCTGTTCTAATTGTTTTTATTACAAATGGTAACCCAGTACATACTTAATCATCAATTGTAGACCCCTTCTGCCTATGAACTCCCAGACTGAAGATAGGGTTGCGGTCATTAATGCAACAACAACTGCCCCTACCTTCCCCCTGCCCCCCTCCCCCCCCCCCACCCAGCAAATCTGAAATTAAAAGAGGCCTGCCAGCTTCCGCAAAGGAGGTGGGCAGATCGATGGGTGCGGTGTTAACCTGTTCCCTCTTTAGATACTGGTGGACCGCCATACATCTCCAGCACCTCCCCCTGAGCAAGTTCCACCTTCATCGCTGGTGGTTTGGATGGCCCGCCTGACGTAAGAAAACTACTAGGCACTTGGTCTAAGCGTTAAACAAAGCTTTAATCAACCGTTTTACAACATGGAGGTCTAGTTGTGTCCTTCACTAGTTCCTGTTAAGAATGTCCTGCGCAAGCTGGGCCCGTGCCCGAGTATTTATACTCTCCCTGGACAGCGCCACCCGCAGGCCACTCAGTATTATTTCATAAGTCTTTCTTTCATGAATGACTGATTCATGTCATCGCCCGTGATAAAACTCACCCCATTTTCACCTCCGTCCAAAATCCAATGGAAATGAAAATCGAGCGGGTTCAATAATGGCCGCACGAGTTTACCAGCCAAGCGTTGGAGGTGAAGATGGATTTTGCATGGGGTATGTTTGAAAAAAAAAAGAAAGGCTTGCATCTATATCGAGCCTTTCACCACCTCAGGACCTCCCAGAGTGCTTTACAGCCACTGAAATACTTTCTTTAGAAGTGTAGTCGCTGTTGTAATGTAGGAAACGTGGCAGCCAATTTGCCCACAGCAAGCTCCCACAAACAGCAATGAGATAAATGACCAGATCATCTGCTTTTAGTGATGCTAGTCGAGGGATAAATATAGCAGCCATGAAATCCCTGCTCTTCTTCGAAATAGTGCCATGGGGTCTTTTACATCTACCTGAGAGCAGCAGACGGAGTTTCATTTTAACATCTCATCTGAAAGACGGCACCTCTGACGGTGCAGCACTCCCTCAGCACTGCACTGGGAGTGTCAGCCTAGATTTTTGTGCTGAAGTCTCTGGAGTGGGACTTGAACCTACAACCTTCTCTCTTGAGAGACAAGAGTGCTGCCCACTGAGCCACGGCTGACACCAAGGTTCCCCCTAACCTGCGCGGACACACCTAAAATAAAAATTAGAGGGAACATTGGCTGACACTTTGACTGCACAATCCCATCTTCAACGTTCTTCCAGACAAAATGTTCCGGAGTAAATTTCTTCCCAACATCTCCCACCTTCTGGAAACAAAGGCCAACAGTCTGTGTGACATACAGTCACCAGCAGTAACAGCACGGCGGGAACATATACTTGACGTTAGTGTTGCTCTTATGAGCGTATTCTTCAGATTTGCAAGAAGACTGAAAGACAGCAAGGATCAATGGACAGTTCAATCCTCTTAATTGGCATCTCCTGTTGGATATTAACCTGCTTAATGTGTTTTTAATTAGCATTCTAGTTTTTATAACTGTTCCATTTTGAAGATGAATCTTAAGGTGGATGGGTAGCAATGAGTAGTACAGGGCCAGCTCACGGGGCCATGGGAGATGGTGGGGATTAGATGCAGATTTTTGTCCTGCTTCTCTCAGTTTGAGGTCTGGAACCATGACAGGCGAACATTGCACCATCTCCCTGCAGACAGAATGGAACATTGAGGGGATGTGGTGGGGGCTGGGTTGGGGGGGACCGGGGGTGGTGAACCAATGTTGCAACCAGGGATGTGGTGGGGGCGGGGTGGGGGGGACCGGGGGTGGTGAACCAATGTTGCAACCGGGGATGTGGTGAGGGCTGGGTTGGGGGGGGACCGGGGGTGGTGAACCAATGTTGCAACCAGGGATGTGGTGGGGGCGGGGTGGGGGGGACCGGGGGTGGTGAACCAATGTTGCAACCGGGGATGTGGTGGGGGCGGGGTGGGGGGGACCGGGGGTGGTGAACCAATGTTGCAACCGGGGATGTGGTGGGGGCGGGGTGGGGGGGACCGGGGGTGGTGAACCAATGTTGCAACCGGGGCTCCCCATATCAGCTCCTGGCAGCCAGCTACATAGGGCGATGGTATTGACAGCAGCCTTGGAGACGGGTGTGTGCTCACCCTCTCAGCTGCAGTAGTGGCTTCGCCAGAATGATACCGGGGCTAAAAGGGTTAAATTACGCGGACAGGTTGTACAGACTAGGCTTGTATTCCCGCGAGTATAAAAGATTGAGGGGTGATCTCATCGAGGTGTTTAAGATGATGAAAAGAGTTGAGTTGATAGGGGTGGATAGAGAGAAAATATTTCCTCTGGTGGGGGGAGTCCAGAACAAGGGGGGCATAACCTTAAAATTAGAGCCAGGCCGTTCAGGGGTGATGTCAGGAAGCACTTCTTCACACAAAGGGAGGTGGAAATCTGGAAAAGCTGTTGAGGCTGTGGGGAGGGGGGAGGTCAATTGAAAAATGCAAAACTGAGATTGATAGATTTTTGTTAGACAGGGTATTAAGGGATACGGAACCAAGGCGGGTAGATGAAGTTAAGATACAGATCAGCCGCGATCTCATTGAATGGCAGAACAAGCTCGAGGGGCTGAATGGCCTCTTCCTGTTCCTATGTTCCAGAGGGGCAAAGAAGAGGTCTCACCTGACCATGTTGTTCCCTGGCCAAGAGACGTGTAAGATTTCTGACACCAAAGGGGGAATTTAATCCCCAAAAACGGGTGAGTTTGGGTCGGGTGGGATGTTAAAATTTTAAAAATCTGAAACCAGCCCACTTCCTTTTTAACGGAGGTGTGACAGGGTGGGCAACCAACCCGCTCCTAGGAGGCGGGTTACTCATTTAAATATTATAATGAGACAGTGCGCCTCATATTTTATCTGTGTTTCAGGTGTAACCCAGTAACTAAAGGGAGGCGAGGACTGCTCCATGGAAGAGGTATGCGCTTTTCCGGCATTGCTTGTGGGCCAGGAGGAGCAGGAGTGCTTCCCCTCGGCTCTTCAAGCCGACCTGCTTCCCACCCCGTGATCGGAACCGCCCTCCCCCCGTGATCAGACACGCCCCCGCAATTGGACACCATCCCCTGCGATTTGACACCTCCCCAGCGATTGGACACCATCCCCCCGCGATCGGACACCCCCCCCGCGATCGGACACCCCCCCCCGCGATCAAACCCCCCCCCGCGATCGGACACCCGCCCCCACGATCAGACCCCCCCCAAGATTGGACACCACCCCCTGCGATTGGACCCCTCCCCGTGATCAGACACCCCGCCCCCGATCGGACACCCCACCCCCCCGCGATCGGACACCCCCTCCCGCGTTTGGACACCTCCCCGCGATCAGACACCACCCCCTGCAATTGGACACCCCCCCCCCGAGATCAGAACCCCCCCGACCCCCTGCGATCAGACACCATCCCCTGCGATTGGGCACCCCGCCCCCTGCAATCAGAACCCCCCCGACCCCCTGCGATCGGACACCCCCCCTGCGATTGGAACCCCCCCCCCGACCTGATCCCCCCCCAATCCCCGTGATTGGGACCTTCGCCCCGCGATCATATCCCCCTCGCAATCTCCGACCCCCCCAACACCCCATCTCTGCTCCCGATCCCTCTCCGACCCCCAACGATCAGCCCCTGACCCTCCAAGCCACGCTGTACCCAGCCCCACCCCTGCAATCTCTACCTCAGCAGCACGGACCTACCTGCTCCTGGGCTGGGGCCTCTTCTACAAAGTTGCTCTCCTGACGGATGCCAAGCCTATCAATCAGGCTGGCTTCCGGGCGGGGATCCTGTTGAAAAATAAACACACATGCCATGGAGTTAAAATTCCACATCGTTCAGGAAAACCTGGACTTCCGGGTTTCCTTACCAGAACTTCTCCCCCCCCCCCCCCCCCCCACTTGGAAATCCCACCCCAGTAAATATCGGGGCCCAAGTTTCTGCCAACAGCACTCCTGAGTCAGTCACTTGGAAGTGCACTGAGATGACTCAATCTTCGACTTTCGCTTTTTTCCATCTGGGGATAAAGCAAGTTCCCGATCTCGACCAGGCTGTTGGGGTTTGGGACTCACAATGATGAGTGAACCTGTGCCTTGGGCACCTCATAGTAGTCAATTGCTTCATTGGACTCTCCCTCAATAGCATGTCTGAGATCATCGTGTGGGGAATACAACTGCGAGCGTTCGGTGGCACTCACCATTAGAGAGCCAATGCACTGCGTCACCACATCCCTCTGACGTTCTTTTATTGGAGAATGAAGGGACCCAGAGAACCTCACAAGGCAGTAGACTGGACAGCAAGATGGTGTAGTGTGTTGGCACAAAATTGGGATGGCCATTAACCACAGCCTGCAGCCACCCTCCTCCTATAAGCAGAGTCCAGGGAGCAGGCCTCCAGAATGTCCTCATCATTAACCATCCCTAGAGACTGCACCATGACATGGTGGGTCGGCTTGCGTGCTCCTACGACCCTGAGAGCTATGCTGGCGGGAGTATAGCTCCTGGTAGGACCAGCCAAGCCAGACAGGTCAAAAGGTAGGGGCCAGACTAAAGGCCAGCCCACCGGTCCACCAGAGCGGGCGTTGTGAGTCAGGCTAACGGACCGTCCACGTAAAAACGCCTTACGTTACAGAAACAACCCAAAGATAAGACGAGTCTGTTACAGACTGGCCAATATGAATATTCATTGTGGAGAACCATACGCTGCTGCATGTAAGACAAGGCGATATTCCGATTGGAGTCTGTAAGGGTAACCGGAAGAACTTCTTCTCCCCGAGACGGACCCTCTGATATAAAGGGTCGACGTCCGCCTTATTCCCAATCAATCACTCGGAGTCCGGAGGTTCGTTCAGTAAAGCAACTTTATTTTACAAGTCGACAGGGGAGTCATCCATCCTGGGACGAATGCTCTCCGATCGCTAAGATCCCCTGCCTTATATACAGTTTTTTGTTCTAAGTCGTGGCTTACATCATACAGTTGATTTCAGGTGTAAATTCTTGCGACCCGTGTGCACATTTTGACCATTTACATAGTCCTGTGACCCCCATACGTTATCTTTACCACATTCCTCAATTAGTAACTAACGGTTTGTGCACTTTATTCAATTAGCAACTGATTGTTTGACCATTTGACCACATTACATCGTACTTCCCTATGGGACTTGTACATAACAACTCCTTATATGGTTGGATGTCTGCTCGGTTCCTCAATTCCCTTATTTTAGCCCTTATAACTCTTTCAGAGTCAAGTCTCTTGTGCTGGACAGATACCAGTGAAAGAAATGGGATGCCTCATGTGCCTCTCACTAACTACCTACCTCATCATTAAAATCTCTTCTAACTCCATGGCAATTGAATGGTCCCAAATAGCTCTAAAGAGGCTTCTGTGCCCAAAGCATTAAGCCGAGCTTCACCCCTTTTCAGACACCGACAGCCTTTGCTGTGCATTTCCTGTTTTTATTTCAGATTCTCACTGTGTTTTCTCGCTCTCTTAATCCTATGCTGCAGTCACTTTTTCTGATAAGGGAATCAGAATCAAGTACCCAATAGAACAGCATTTGCTTTGATCGACCATTTGATAGAAATTTCTTAAACCCTGAGGGTTCAATACTGCTTAACTGTCCCAATTGACAAGAATAAAGCTCAGTTTGATTCTCGCAGGTTGTCAGCCACTTTCCAGCTGCACCTTCTTACTACAGTCGATCATTGACTATTATGACTCTCACTCCATCATCTTAAAGAATCT
Organism: Somniosus microcephalus; assembly: GCF_052327205.1. Lineage (NCBI taxonomy): Eukaryota > Metazoa > Chordata > Chondrichthyes > Squaliformes > Somniosidae > Somniosus > Somniosus microcephalus. The sequence continues at coordinate 53,677,376 of NC_141008.1, forward strand.
GTAATAAGAGCAGCTAGGAGATTGGTGGAACTTCAGGTGAAACTGAGATATAACCAGGGCATTAAAAAGGCCCAAGTTTTTAGAATTGGTTTCTCTCAAAAGCTAAAATAGTGAAAATATAAGACAGATCAACATAAAGGAGCAAAGATGGGAAAAGACTAGATGGATCATTAATCTTGCCCCATCTAGACATGGTACAGCCATGTACACCATTGACTACCCTCACCCTGTCTGCCATGCGATCGCCTGGGAGAGGTTAAAAAAAAACCCGAGTGCAATGTAAGCTTAGGAAATGTGTCTCCAAATCTCGAAGACAATCAAGTAAAGCTCCAGTAGACTGCAGTAACCTATACATCCTTCCAACCCCAGAAAGCTCACAACTTTCCCTCTACAACTGGAAATGGATCTGGCTAAGGGGTCGGACAGTGCCAACTTGGTTCCACTGGTTTGAGCCCCGGTCCAAGACTTGAGTACGCGATCGAGGCTAACACTCCACGGCAGTACTGAGGTCTTGACTTGCTTGTTCAGATGGATGCTGGAGAGCCAGGGCAGTATTTTTGAAGAGCAGAAAGTTGTCCCAGTCTCCTGGATAACATTACTTCCTCAACCAAAACCAGTTAGAACATATTGATTAATCATGTTCTTCTTCTTAGGCAGTCCCTCGGGACCGAGGATGACTTGCTTCCACATTAAAAATGAGTTCTCAGGTGACTGATGAGTCCAATGCGGGAGCTACAGTCTCTGTCACAGGTGGGGCAGACGGTGGTTGAAGGGGGTGGGTGGGTGGGGTGCTTGGGTTCTGCTTGGCTTCTGCTTGCTCCCGGCGAAGAGACTCGAGGTGTTCGGCGTGTGTCCCATTGGTGCCTGTGGGATCTTGCTGTCCACAAGTTGCAGTTGCCCAATTAACAGCAGCCACTGCTCTTCAAAGTAATTCATTAAGTGAAGCACTTTGAGATGCTTTTGAGAGATGTTATGTCAACCCCAGTCTTTTTCTACACGCAGTTATGTCTCCTGTCTCCACACAATGAGCTTTTCTCAGTCTGGCCATCAATGGGGTGGGGATTAAGAGATCGAGTCAACCTGGGCGGCATCTGTGCACCCCCTGCTGGCCGATTACGGAGTGGCAACGGGAGCAGGGGTTGCTTTCCTGTGCTCTCAGCTGGAGAAAGATGTGACGCAGCTTAAAAAGTTGTCAAAAAATAACATGGGGCTCCACTAATGGCTCAGATGAGAAGTGCACCGTGTGCTGTGGCACTGTGGGAGTACCTTCACCACACGGACTGCAGCGGTTCAAGAAGGCAGCTCCCCACCACCTTCTCAAGGGCAACTAGGGATGGGCAATAAATGCTGGGCCTTGCCAGCGACGCCCACATCCCATAAGCGAATAAAAAAAAATCTAAAGCCATACAGCCAAGGAAAGCCCCAATGTTCAATCCCTGACCATAGGCTCATAGGGCACAGAAGGAGGCCATTTGGCCCATCGTGCCTGTGCCGGCTCTTTGAAAGAGCTTCCAATTAGTCCCACTCCCCTGCCCTTTCCCCAGAGCCCTGCAAAATTTTTCCTTTTCAAGTATTTATCCAGTTCCCTTTTGAAAGTTACTATTGAATCTGCTTCCACCGCCCTTTCAGGCAGTGTATTTGTGCTACTAAAATGCTTCACAATTGAGTACTCAATTGATCTACGCTGAAGTAGTTGTTCTCATCCATAATGACAGCGTGAACATACAATTAGCCTCAGTGCCTCCACTCTGCGAACATAAGAACATAAGAATTAGGAGCAGGAGTCGGCCATATGGCCCCTCGAGACTGCTCTGCCATTCAATAAGATCATGGCTGATCTTCTACTCAACTCCACTTTCCTGCCCGATCCCCATATCCCTTAATTCCTCTGGAGTCCAAAAATCTATTTATCTCAGCATTGAATATACTCAAATTCAAATTCAAATTCAAATTCAAATTCAAATGCTTTATTGGCATGAAAGTTTACAGAGAACCATATTGCCAAAGCTTACATAGCAAAAAGGTACATTTTCAAACATTCTGTAGGTGTCAATCGATTTGACATTTGTTGGGTACATACAATATTACTTTTAAACAATATTAATTTTAAACAGTCTTTGTACTTCAATGACTGAGCATCCACAGCCCTCTGGGGTAGAGAATTCCAAAGATTCACAACCCTCTGAGTGAAGAAACTCCTCCTCATCTCAGTCTTAAAAGGCCGGCTCCTTATCCTGAGACTTTCCTCCTTAGTTCTAGACTCTCCAGCCAGGGGAAACAGCCTCTCAGCATCTACCCAGTCAATCTCCCTCAGAATCTTATACGTTTCAATGAGATCACCTCTCATTCTTCTAAACTCCAGAGAGTATCGGCCCATTCTACTCAATCTCTCCTCATAGGACAACCCTCTCATCCCAGGGATCAATCTAGTGAATCTTCGTTGCACCGCCTCTAAGGCAAGTATATCCTTCCTTAAATAAGGAGACCAAAACTGTGCGCAGTACTCCAGGTGTGGTCTCACGAGAGTCCTGTACAATTGTAGTAAGACTTCCTTACTCTTATACTCCAACCCTGTAGCAATAAAAGCCAACGTGCCATTTGCCTTCCTTATTGCTTGCGTACCTGCATGCTAACTCTCTCTGTTTCTTGTACTAGGACACCCAAATCTCTCTGAACACCAACATTTAATCGTTTCTCACCATTTAAAAAATATTCTGTTTTTCTGAGGAAGGGCTACATCTGATTGCTACCCACTGACACATAGAATCATAGAATGAATGATACAACATCACAGAAAGAGGCCATTCGGCCCATCCTTCCTGTGCCAGCTCTTTGAAAGAGCTATCCTATTAGACCCAATCCTTTCCCTCCACCCCCGTTTTTTCCCCATAGCCCTCCACATGTTTCCCCTTCAAGTATTTATCCAATTCCCTTTTGAAAGTTACTATTGAATCTATTTCCACTTCCCTTTCAGGCAGTGCGTTCCTGCTGTAAAGTATGTGAGTGCAGACATTGGTCGACATTGGTGGCATAGTGGTTAGCACTGTTGCCTCACAGCGCCAGGGACCCGGGTTCAAATCCGGCCTCGGGCGACTGTCTGTGTGGAGTTTGCACATTCTCCCTGTGTCTGCGTGGGTTTCCTCCGGGTGCTCCGGTTTCCTCCCACAGTCCAAAGATGTGCGGGTTAGGTTGATTTGGCTATGATAAATTGACCCTTAGTGTTAGGGGATTAAATACGTGGGGTTACGGGGATAGGGTGGGATATGTGTCGGTGCAGGCTCGATGGGCCGAAATGGCCTCTATCTGCACTGTGGGGATTCTGTGTGATTCTGTGAACAGGATTGGCTTGGCTGTGATGCTTCTCATAGAGGAATAGCCTGCTGACACAAATTGTAGGGGGTTTTGATTTCATAATGTCGGTCCTAGTTGACAAATTCTCCCCAAGACCTGGCCCCACCCTATCTCTGCGAACTTCGCTATTCCAACACACACTCATTGCTCTCTCCTCCTCCACTCCACTCCACCATCAATGGCAGAGCCTTCAGCCATCGTATTCCCGCATTCTGGAATTCCCTTCCTAAACCCTTCCTCCTGACTGCATTTCTCCCTCCATCAAAAGCCTCCTCAAAACCGGCCTCTTTTTCAAAGATTTGCTCTAGTTTTTCTCCCAACTCCTGCTTTGGCGTCAATCCTCCCTCCCCTCTCTGCCACCCCTCCCCCCCCCCCCCGCCACCTTAACATGAATTGGGAGATATTGTTATGTTAAAGGCACTACGCGAGTGTAAGTTGTTATAATTCCTCACACAAGAGCATGGGAGGGCCACAGCACAGAAACAGGCTAATCAGCCCACAGTCTGTGCCATTGACTTTCTCCATGAGTCACCTATAGTCTGATCTCCCTCTCTTTGCTCCCCCGTGCCCTTTAATCTAGAAACAATTTAGTTCCCTTTTAAATGCAGTCTTGAGATGTTCCAGTTTAAAGATCGCATGAAGCATGGCCACTTTTTGCAAGGTAATGGAGAATTATTGATGGGCATGCAATCACACCTCAGCACGAGTCACTGCTTTCAGCAGGAGAAGGGAGGAACTTAAAAAAAGAATTCATACAAATATGAGAAGGAGTTGCACCAATCTTGGGTTGCAAACATATTATTATTAAAGTAAAACATTTTGCTTGCACAATTTGCATTGACAAAGTCCTTTATCAATCACTCTTTTAAAGTTTTTTCAGCAGTAGGAATTTATGGAGTTGCTTCTCTTTAAGGTCAAATTTTTACTGCAATAAAGAAAAGGCAAAAATTCTATCTCTATTGAATTCCCATTTGCTCGAGATAGGGATTTGCTATTAATCTTAATCAAACGATTCACCCAATCTGAAGAAAGTGCTTTCTCCCAGTTTATTTCCCTCTCTTTCAAATGGCCTTCGGTTGTTCTGCAATACCTTGGAATAACACTACTATCAAATATTAACTTGAATTTCATTCTCCACCATAATGAAAAGAAGCTGATCTCTGAAGCTGGATGCACCTCCCGCTATTCCTTCAGGGACAGACACATACGCTTAAAATGACTGGTGTAATCGCGATTCAATTAGATATAATGAAATCTCTCAAGATGCCATGCTACAATTTTTATTACAATCAATATAGTTTTTTTTTCAGGCTTCGGATTCCCCCCCCCCTCCATTTTCTTCCCTCATCTTAGTTCCACCCGCACTGCATGTTGTTCCTAAGCAAAGGGGGACACGAAGAGTGAAACAAACATGATAAGGAGCTAGGGGTGGAGCAAGGATGTCAGCAGTAATTCCTGGATTTGGAGCAGGGGCAGAGGGGAACACAACTCGTGCCTTGACCCTGCTTGACCTGCAGCCATAAGATTTCAGGGGGTCTAGAGTCAATGTTGAGGAATCCCAGAGCTATGCCCAGATGACTATATCCCACTATGCCCTCATCACTGATGGGTCTTTCCTCCCAGTCCTGGGAACTCCTGTAAATACTGATACACTCCTGTGGACCACCTGTAAATACTGATACACTCCCAAGGACCACCTGTAAATACTGATACACTCCCGAGGACCACCTGTAAATACTGTTACACTCCCAAGGACCACCTGTAAATACGGATACACTCCCGAGGACCACCTGTAAATACTGATACACTCCCGAGGACCACCTGTAAATACTGATACACTCCCGAGGACCACCTGTAAATACTGATACACTCCCGAGGACCACCTGTAAATACTGATACACTCCCGAGGACCACCTGTAAATATAGATATACTCCTGAGGACCACCTGTAAATATAGATACACTCCCGAGGACCACCTGTAAATACTGATACACTCCCGAGGACCACCTGTAAATACTGATACACTCCCGAGGACCACCTGTAAATACTGATACACTCCCGAGGACCACCTGTAAATATAGATACACTCCCGAGGACCACCTGTAAATATAGATACACTCCCGAGGACCACCTGTAAATATAGATATACTCCTGAGGACCACCTGTAAATATAGATACACTCCCGAGGACCACCTGTAAATATAGATATACTCCTGAGGACCACCTGTAAATATAGATACACTCCCGAGGACCACCTGTAAATATAGATATACTCCTGAGGACCACCTGTAAATATAGGTACACTCCCGAGGACCACCTGTAAATATAGATATACTCCCGAGGACCACCTGTAAATATAGATATACTCCCGGGGACCACCTGTAAATATAGATACACTCCCGAGGACCACCTGTAAATATAGATACACTCCCGTGGACCACCTGTAAATATAGATATACTCCTGAGGACCACCTGTAAATATAGATATACTCCCGAGGACCACCTGTAAATATAGGTGATGCGCTATCAATTACTCAAAAGACTGAGGTTAAGCGAGTAACTAACAGGCTTTTATTAACAAGAGAATGAAGGTGTGCCTCGAGTGGTCGACCAGTCCAGAATACAGAGGGACTGTGGAGCAGTCACCTTTATACCTGGACTCGTGGGAGGAGTCAGCCGAGGCATGTACAGACATGTACACAGTGGAATACAAACAGTGGTTTACCACATTCACCCCTTGTTTAAAAATGAGTCCGGCGGGGTGAAGTGTATTAAAAGTTTGTGTATTGGAGTCTCTCCAGAGGTCTTGTCTGCCGCTGTGATCGACGTGGCGACGGCAGGGGTAGTGAAGCTTCCGGCGTCGAGTCCCGCGTAGGCTGGGGCACTGGCGTGTAGTCCTCGTGGGTGTCGAGCAGGTCGCGGGGCCCAGGCGTGCCGTCTGCTGGGGTTGGTATTGGATCGTGGGGGGGGGTGGTAGTGGGTAGTGGGTTACTGCGGCCCCCGAGGGTGCGAGGTCTCATATGGGTACGCAATGTAAGCGTACTGGGGGTTGGCGTGGAGGAGGTCGACCCTCTCGACCAGGGGGTCCGTTTTATGGGTCCTCACGTGTCTTCTCAGTAGGACTGGCCCTGGGGACGTCAGCCATGGCGGTAGCGATGTCCCCGATGTGGACTTCCTTGGGAAGACAAACATTTTCTCATGAGGGGTGGCGTTAGTGACAGTGCAGAGCAGTGACCAAATAGAGTGGAGCGCATCGGGGAGCACATCCTGCCAGCGGGAGGTCGGAAGGCCCCTAGACTTTAAGGCTAGCAGGGCGGCCTTCCAAACTGTCGCATTCTCTCTTTCCACCTGTCCGTTCCCCCGGGGGTTGTAACTGGTGGTCCTGCTTGTGGCAATACCCCTAGCGAGCAGGTACTGGCGGAGTTCGTCGCTCATAAACGATGAGCCCCGGTCGCTATGGATATAGCTGGGGAAACCGAACAGGGTGAAGAGGTCGTTCAGACATTTAATGACCGTGGCACTGGTCATGTCCGGGCAGGGGATGGCGAACGGGAAATGGGAGTACTCATCAATAATGTTGAGGAAGTACACATTGCGGTCGGAGGAGGGGAGAGGCCCTTTAAAATCAACGCTCAGGCGCTCGAAGGGGCGAGTGGCTTTTATCAGGTGAGCCCTGTCTGGTCTATAAAAGTGCGGTTTGCACTCAGCGCAGACTTGGCAGTTCCTGGTCATGGTCCTGACCTCCTCAATGGAGTAAGGTAGGTTGCGGGCCTTGATGAAGTGGAAGAACCTGGTGACCCCCGGGTGGCAGAGGTCATTGTGGAGAGCCCGCAGTCTATCGATCTGCGCGCTGGCGCAGGTGCCACGCGATAGAGCATCCGGGGGTTCATTGAGCTTCCTGGGCCGGTACAAGATCTCATAATTGTAGGTGGAAAGTTCGATTCTCCACCTCAAGATCTTGTCGTTTTTGATTTTGCCCCTCTGCTTGTTGTTAAACATAAAAGCAACTGAACGCTGGTCAGTGAGCAGGGTAAATCGTTTTCCGGCCAGGTAGTGCCTCCAATGACGCACAGCCTCCACAATAGCCTGGGCCTCCTTCTCAACAGCAGAGTGTCTGGTCTCCGGGCCCTGGAGGGTTCGTGAAAAGAAGGCCACGGGTCTCCCCGCCTGATTAAGGGTAGCGGCCAGGGCAAAGTCGGACGCGTCGCTTTCCACCTGGAAGGGGATGGATTCGTCCACTGCGTGCATGGTGGCTTTGGCAATGTCTTCCTTGATACGGTGGAAGGCTAAGCGGGCCTCTGCCGTCAAGGGAAAAGAGGTGGACTTGATCAGCGGACGGGCCTTGTCCGCATAGTAGGGGACCCACTGGGCGTAATAGGAGAAAAACCCTAGGCACCTCTTCAGGGCCTTGAGGCAGTGGGGCAGTGGGAGTTCCATAAGGGGACGCATCCGGTCGGGGTCGGGACCGATGACTCCGTGTTCCACAACACAGCCAAGGATGGCGAGGCGGGTTGTGCGGAATATGCACTTCTCCTTGTTATACGTCAGGTTCAGGAGTTGGGCGGTGCAGAGGAATTTTTCGAGGTTTGCATCATGGTCCTGCAAGTCATGGCTGCAGATGGTCACATTGTCCAGATATGGGAAAATGGCCTGCAACGCATTTTGATCGACCATCCGGTCCATCTCCCTTTGGAAGACAGAGACCCCGTTGGTGACGCCAAAGGGAACCCTAAGGAAGTGATAGAGGCGGCCGTTTGCCTCAAAGGCAGTATACTGGCGGTCCTCAGGGCGGATAGGGAGCTGGTGGTACGCTGATTTCAGGTCAATGGTCGAGAAGACGCGGTACTGCGCGATCTGGTTGACCATATCAGCTATGCGGGGGAGTGGGTAAGCGTCCAGCAGGGTGTAGCGATTTATTGTCTGGCTGTAGTCGATGACCAGGCGTTGCTTCTCGCCGGTCTTAACGACCACAACCTGGGCTCGCCAGGGGCTGGTGCTGCCCTCAATAATCCCCTCCTTCAGGAGCCGCTCCACTTCGGTTTTAATGAAAACCCTGTCCCCAGCACTGTATCGCCTGCTCTTTGTGGCGATGGGCTTACAGTCGGGGGTGAGGTTAGCAAACAGTGGGGGGGGGGTGACTCTGAGTGTGGAGAGGTTGCACCTGGTGCGCGGCGGGCAATTTGGAAGCTGCTGGCTGCGGACTGTGAGTGGGGGGAGGGGTCCACCGTACGCCATCGTAACACTTTTAAGGTGGCACTGAAAATCTAACCCCAGTAGAACGGCAGCGCAGAGGTGGGGCAGGACCAGAAGTTTAAAATTATCGTACACAGTCCCGTCTCCTAAGAGTGTCACCACGCAGTAGCCGCCAATGTCCGCCGACTGACTGGTCGACCAGTCGAGGCACACCTTCATTCTCTTGTTAATAAAATTGATGCGCTATCAATTACTCAAAAGACTGAGGTTAAGCGAGTAACTAGCAGGCTTTTATTAACAATAGAATGAAGGTGTGCCTCGAGTGGTCGACCAGTCCAGAATACAGAGGGACTGTGGAGCAGTCACCTTTATACCTGGACTCGTGGAAGGAGTCAGCCGAGGCATGTACAGACATGTACACAGTGGAATACAAACAGTGGTTTACCACAATAGGTACACTCCCGAGGACCACCTGTAAATATAGATACACTCCTGTGGACCACCTGTAAATATAGATACACTCCCGAGGACCACCTGTAAATATAGATATACTCCCGAGTACCACCTGTAAATATAGATACACTCCCGTGGACCACCTGTAAATATAGATACACTCCCGAGGACCACCTGTAAATATAGGTACACTCCCGAGGACCACCTGTAAATATAGATACACTCCCGAGGACCACCTGTAAATATAGATACACTCCCGAGGACCACCTGTAAATATAGGTATACTCCTGAGGACCACCTGTAAATATAGATACACTCCCGAGGACCACCTGTAAATATAGATATACTCCCGAGGACCACCTGTAAATATAGGTACACTCCCGAGGACCACCTGCAAATATAGATACACTCCCGAGGACCACCTGTAAATACAGATACACTCCCGAGGACCACCTGTAAATATAGATACACTCCCGAGGACCACCTGTAAATATAGATACACTCCCGAGGACCACCTGTAAATATAGATACACTCCCGAGGACCACCTGTAAATATAGATATACTCCCAAGGACCACCTGTAAATATAGATACACTCCCGAGGACCACCTATAAATATAGATACACTCCCGTGGACCACCTGTAAATACAGATACATTCTGGGGGGCTCCTGTAAACGCTGATATACTCCTGGGAACCCCAGTAAATATTGATATTGTCCTGGCGACATCTGTGAATATTGATCCACTGCAGGAGAACTCTTGTCCTAAATTGAGGACAATCCAATAATTGCAGATTTTTTTTATTCGTGTGCCGCAATAGATTTTTTGCGCTAGTATGTCAACAAGCACAGAAGGATACAGATTACTCCTCTTAATTCAAAGTCACTTTATTCAAATCATCGGAATTTTTTATAGCACTAAATTCCCACTTTTCTGGGTTATTTTAGCTGTTTAATTCACACTATTGGGTAATTCTGGGTTTTTGTCACGCTAAGATACGATGAGTTACCAGGAGTAGATGGTACCAGAAATCTAACAATGGGCAAATCAGGAATTTGTTTGAATAGTTCCGTGAGACCCGAGAGGGCAGACGGGGTCTCGGTTTAACATCTCATCCAAAAGACGGCACCTCCGACAGTGCAGCACTCCCTCAGTGCTGCACTGAAATGTCAGCCTAGATTATGCGCTTAAGGCTTTAGACTTGGGCTTGAACCCACAACCTTCTGACTCAGAGGCAAGGGTGCTACCCGCTGAGCCAAGATAAGCTCTTCCTAGTCATGGTGCAGCCATGCAAATAATGAGTTCGGCACAGATGACGTTATCACTCCTAAATTCCAACATTTACGCCCGTGACCTGCCAATCGAACATACCACTACAAAGCCGGGATAACTTGGATCAGCGGTTCAGGAAGTTGTATGCTGGGACTTTGAAGTGCATTCCTGTGTTTCATTGTGCTTTTGGATAGAGGCTCATAAAATCATAGAATGATGCAGCACAGAAAGAGGCCATTCAGCCCATCGTGCCTGTGCCGGCTCTTTGGTAGAGCGATCCAATTAGTCCCACTCCCCCTGCTCTTTCCCCACAACCCTGCAAATTTTTCCCCTTCAAGTATTTATCCAATTCCCTTTTGAAAGTTACTATTGAATCTGCTTCCACCGCCCAGTGCGTTCCGGATCATAACAACTCGCTGCGTAAAAAAAAAAAAATCTCTTCATCTCCCCCTCTGAATTGGTCTTTTTGGGATTTTTTTTGTTCTTTATTTTGGAGGCTTCTAGCTTCATTTGGAAGTCACCCTTGAGTCTGTTTCTTGTTTGGGAAATTTCCCTAAAATATCGGGGAGGACTGTAATATCGGGGATGTTTTCTTCGTAGGTGTTCCCATCTTGATCATTTATTTGTTGGAGGAGGAACAGCAGGTTACCCAGGAAGTCAGGCTCATAAGGCCACCCACCATAGGAGATCCAGACCCTTCCCCCGATACCCAGCCACCGTGGTGTAGAGTCCCAGAGGATCTTATTGGAATGTCTCTCTGGAGTTAGATGTAAAGAGGCTGTGGCTCACTCCAGAAGCCCCGGAAAAAGCTTTGCTCCATCTGAGATTGACAAATGTCCTCCAGGAACAGGACAGTGGTTACTGTGGCTCAGAGTGTCACTGCGACATTTAATTTCTTGGCCACTGGCTCATTCCAAGAGGCAATAGGCAACTTCAGGTAGGTCAGACAGTTTGCTGTCCATTCTTGCATAAGGCAAGTCATTAATGCCCTGTTTGCCAGGGCTGCCCAGGTCATTACATGTGACACAGGAGAACACTAATTGAGTGAGCGGGCCATTAATTTTAATCAGATCGCAGAGTCACCATGAGTGCTTGGAGCTATAGGTTGTGCTGATGTGGCCATACGTGCCCCTACTGTCAGCCCACATTACATCAACAAAAGGGGATGTTCACCCCCTTATTATCCAATTAGTGTGTGATTACAGGTATAGGTTTCTGCGTGTCATTGTCCATCTCCTCTCCTGCCCCAGCTCATCTGCTGCTGAAACGCTCATCCATGCCTTTGTTACCTCCAGACTTGACTATTCCAATGCTCTATGGCCGGCCTCCCACCTTGCACCCTCCGTAAACTTCAGCTCACCCAAAACTCTGCTGCCCATATCCTAACTCGCACCAAGTCCCGTTCACCCGTCACCACTGTGCTCGCTGACCTACATTGGCTCCCAATCTGGCAACACCTCAATTTTAAAATTTGCATCCTTGTTTTCAATTCTCTCCAGGGCCTCGCCCCCTCCCTATCTCTGTAACCTCCTCCAGCCCCACAACCCTCCGAGATCTCCACGCTCCTCCAATTCTGGCCTCTTGCACATCTCCGATTTTAACCGCTCCACCTTTGGCGGCCGCACCTTCAGCTGCCTGGGCCCTGAGCTCTGGAACTTCCTCCCTAAACCTCTCCGCCTCTCTCCCCTCCTTTAAGGTGCTCCTTAAAACTAACCTCTTTGACAAAGCTTTTGGTCACCTGTCCCAATATCACCTTATGTGGCTCGGTGTCAAAGTTTGTTTTATGATACTCCTGTAAAGTGCTTTGGGACAATTTAATACTACGTTAAATTCACTGCATTGTTGTTGTTGTTGTATGCAGACAGCTGCCATGAATCATTCATCCTTTGGCAGACAACTGTCTGTGCATTCTTTCAGAATCAAGGGCAATGTTTTGGCTGGCTTCTTGGAGTCAAGAGGTATCCCATACTACCGCGGCTGCGAACAGCATTGCAGGTGGCCACCAGTGAACCAAGAGGAATGCTATGAGACTCACATACAAACGGAACTTCGAATTGAACAGGTCACTGGCACGCTGAAAGGGAAGATTTAGCTGCCTAGCTCGGTTTGGGGGCTCCTTCCAACGTGCTCCCAATGTTGTGGTGACCTGAAAAAAAGAAAAGAAAGACGTGCATTTCTATAGCGCCTTTCACGGCCTCAGGATGTCCCAAAGCACTTTACAGCCAATGAAGTACTTTTTGAAGTGTAGTCACTGTTGTAATGTAGAAAACACGGCAGCCAATTCGCGCACAGCAAGCTCCCACAAACAGCAATGTGATAATGACCAGATAATCTGTTTCAGTGATGTTGATTGAGGGATAAGTATTGGCCCAGGACACCGGGGATAACCCCCTTGCTGTTCTTTGAAATATTGACATAGGATCATTTACGTCCACCTGAGAGAGCAGATGGGGCCTCGGTTTTACATCTCATCCGAAAGACGGCACCTCCGACAGTGCAGCACTCCCTCAGTACTGCCGTGCCCTTCACAGCTTTGCTCTTCAGAATAGGGCCTGGAAATTGAGATCCCTGAAGAGGAGACGGAGTTAGAGCTGAACCCCCCTGAGACAGGGACTTGGACATAAGGAGGGCACAACAGGGTCACAGACGGCTGCTGGGGGAGAACTACAAGACAAACGTAGCACAGAGACTTTCAGTAACGTATGATTAGATTATTCCACATTACAACAGTGACTACACTCCAAAAGTACTTCATTGGCTGTAAAGCGCTTTGAGACGTCCGGTGGTCGTGAAAGGCGCTATATAAATGCAAGCCTTTCTTTTCTGTTATAGCTGTAGAATGCCTGTAACAACTAGGATGATCCACATAATTTACATGCATAACCCTTCAGAACACTCCATTCATTATTAAAAGAAAAAGTCCTATGGGGGCCCCCAAGTTGACAAAAATATTTTCAGTTTCCATTGCAACTTTATGTATTCACCCGAAAAACAGAAACATCACCTGCACCTTCGAAAATAAGAAACTGAATGGGGTAGAAGAGCAAAGGGATCTCAGGGTACAGGTGAACAAATCATTAAAAGCAGCATCGCAAGTCAGCAAAGCAATTAAAAATGCTAACAAAGCACTGGGATTTATTTATAGAATTCAAAAGTAGTGAAGTTATGTTAAACTTGCAGAGGACCCTGGTCAGGCCACACTTGGAGTGCTGTACACAGTTCTAGTCTCCATGCTATAAAAAGGACAAAGAAGCACTGGAGAAAGTGCAAAAAAGATTTACCAGGATGGCACCAGAACTGAGAGGTTACAGCTATCGGGAAAGATTGAACAGGTTGGGGCTTTTTTTCTTTAGAAAAAAGACTTAGAGGCGACCTGATAGAGGTCTTTAAAATTACAAATGAGTTGGGCAGGATAGATGTGGAGAGAATGTCTCCGCTTGTGGGAGAATCCAAAACTAGGGGCCATACAATAAGGGCCAACTAATAAATCCAATAGGGAAATGATGAGAAATGACATTACTCAGAGAGTGGTTAGAATGTGGAACTGGCTACCACAGGAAGTGGTTGAGGCGAATAGCTTAGGGGTACCGCAAGGATCGGTCCTAGGACCCCAGCTATTCACAATATATATTAATGATCTGGACGAGGGAATTGGATGTAATATCTCCAAATTTGCAGACGACACAAAGCTGGGTCGGAGGGTATGCTGTGAGGAGGATGTCGTGAAACTCCAGTACGATTTGGACAGGTTGGGTGATTGGGCAGAAACATGGCAAATGCACTATAATGTGGATAAATGTGAGGTTATCCACTTTGGTGGCAAAAACAGGAAGGCAGATTATTATTTGAATGGCAATAGATTGGGAGAAGGGGAAGTGCAAAGAGATCTGGGTGTTCTTGTGCACCAGTCGCTGAAGGTAAGCATGCAGGTGCAGCAGGCGGTTAAGAAGGCAAATGGTATGTTGGCCTTCGTAGCAAGAGGGTTCGAGTACAGGAACAAGGATGTCTTGCTGCAGTTGCACAGGGCCCTGGTGAGACCGCACCTTGAGTATTGTGTGCAGTTTTGGTCGCCTTATCTGAGGAAGGATGTTCTTGCCATGGAAGGAGTGCAGCGAAGATTCACCAGGCTGATACCTGGGATGGCAAGAATGATGTATGAGGAGAGATTGTGTCGATTGGGCTTATACTCACTGGAGTTTAGAAGATTGAGAGGGGATCTCATCGAAACCTATAAAATTCTGTCAGGCCTGGACAGACTAGATGCAGGAAGGATGTTTCCGATGGCTGGGGAGTCCAGAACCAGGGGTCATAGTCTAAGGATAAGTGGTAAGCCATTTAGGACTGAAATGAGGAGGAATTTCTTCACCCAGAAAGTGGTGAACCTGTGGAATTCTCTGCCACAGAGGGCAGTGGAGGCCAGTTCATTAAATATATTCAAGAAGGAGTTGGATATATTTCTTGAGGCTGGAGGGATCAAGGGATATGGGGAGAAGGCAGGGACAGGGTACTGAATTTGGATGATCAGCCATGATCTCATTGAATGGCGGAGCAGGCTCGAAGGGCCGAATGGCTTACTACTTCTCCTATCTTCTATGTTTCTATGTTTCAAAAGGGAACTAGAGGAGTACATGAGAGAAAAGAGAATAGAAAGATGTGCTGAAAAGGTTGGGCTGAGGTAGATGGAGTGGGAGGAGACTTGTGTGGCATGTAAACACCGGCACAGACTAGTTGGGCCAAATGGCCCGTTTCTGTGCTGCATATTCTATGTCATTCTAAAGGTTGTGACTGCTGCCAACAATATAAAGTAATTGTGCGCGTGTAGTTCCAGTGGTCTTTTGGTCGTTCTTGTTGGACTTCCCACAGACTGGTGAGAGAGAGGGGGGCGGGGGGGGGCGGAAGGGGTCGCTGCTGCCGAACTGAGGAGAAGAAAATAAAAATTAAAAGTTGAATTGGTGTCTCTATGGGCTTGTGAAAGTTAGGAAAGTTAACATTTACGCGCAGAATGTTTCTGCGCAGCTTTCAATTCGTTGGCAGCAGTTACAGCTGTACTCTCTAAAAACATCTTAGCTTTATTTCTGACAACAATCATACAAGGGTTCTGGAAGTTTAATAACTGAGAACTCAATTAGAATCATCACTGTACATTTTGTTTCTTCCTCATTGCTAGGCTAACACTTCTTCTCAGTGAATCTGAGGGTGCAGGCTTGGAGATGTGGACGGTTGCTGTATATGACTAAAAGCCTCTTGGGATGGAGGTGGCCTTCATCTCAGGACCAGATAAGTCCTGGGAGGGACTGCTGATAGATTGCTTTTCTAGCCTTGGAATTTTCTTAGCCTGCTGACTTCCTTCCAACTATGAGGAGACAGAGCAGTGAACCTCTGTCTTGCGGGAAGGCAGAAATATTGGAATATTGGATCTCCTGCTATCCCATTAGGGGGTGAGGTGAAAATATTGGTTGTCATTGATATGCAGGAGAACAGATCTTGTGGAAGTGCTTGTGTCTTTTAATCCCTGGGAGAGAGCATCTCAGAAATCCTGCTAACTCTCTGTATGTGTGTCCTGGACATCTCGGATTCCAGTGGATATTGGTCTCTCCATTCTGTCACCCAAGGTGCTGAGTCGCCTCCAGGCCTCTGTGATCCGTGTCATACAAACTAGGCTTGTATTCCCTGGAATATAGAAGGTTAAGGGGCGATTTGTTTGAGGTTTTTAGCATTTTGAAAGGAATTGATAGGGTGGATAGAGAGAGACTTTTTCTGCTGGTGGGGGGAGTCTGGGACAAGGGGACATAACCTTAAAATCAGAGCCAGGCCATTCAGGAGAGAAGTTAGGAAACACTTCTTCATGCAAAGGGTGGTAGAATTGGGAAATCTCCCCCACAAAAAGCAGTAGATGCTAGATCAATTAATAATTTTAAATCAGAGATTGATAGATTTTTGCTAGTCTAGGGTATAAAAGGATATGGAGCCAAGGTAGGTGGATGGAGTTAAGATACAGATCAACCGTGATCTCATTGAATGGCAGCGGAACAGGCTCGAGGGGCTGAATGGCCTCCTCCTGTTCCTATATTCCTATGTCATGCCAACAGAGACTTGTGCAGCTTCCAGTCCTTCCAAGCTCTTCTGCATTGCTGAGGAGCCCTCTCTGACACTACCACAAAGGAGGGCATTGGACGCTGACGCCAGCCCTGCCATCTGCTACACATTTTCGGAGAGGCTTTGCAGCGTCTTCATATGAGTTTGATGCTCTGGCAGCATCCTTCCTTTCACAGCAGGACTGCTGAGATCATCATCCACGCACTCTTGAAGCCAGGGGCTGATATTTCCTCAGCCTCTGTTCAGGAACATCCTTCTCCACTTCCACTACCTCCTCCTCTGGCTACCTTGTGTATCGTTCATCATCCAGTGTCCACGCCTCATCTGGACTATCTCTATCTGAGATGGGTTGGAGGGGAATTTCCCAAGTGGTTTTCTCCCAAATTGGCCTGGGTTTTTACCTGGTTTTGCGCCTCTCCCAGAAGATCACATGGTTTCAGGTGGGGTGGAGTGTATATATTGTGATACACAAGGCATCGCCATTGTATGGGACAGGCTGGATGGACCAGAGGGTCTTTACCTGTCCGTCATTGTTCGTATGTTCGTATCCAACCCTTCCGACTGACTCTACCTGCAAGCGAGAGGTTGGATGATGGTGTGGGCCAATTTCTGCTGGTTGACCAATTCTGTTTAGGGCCCTGCCATTGGCTCCCTTTCTCTCGTCTGCCTGCATCCAGCTCTTGTGGAAAGAAAAGAGGAGAAATTCAATGGCCTAGAAATTGCTGGGCGCACAGGAGAGGCAGGGGGTGGGTAGGGGTGGTGGAAAGGTGGGGCAAGGAACAATCCCTGCGCCTGAATGGTGAGGCCCAAGGTGCCTTCGATATTGAACCTCGGGCTTCATTTCCATCGAACCGGTGAACTGCGGTGAGTAACAGGCCGCTCACCAGTGAAGCATTATTGAAGATTGGGCTGGAGGGTGAACCAATCCCACAGTGGGGTCCTCGGCGTGGTCCTGCTCCTCCCGGCTCCACATTCAGCCAAGTGTTTTTTTTACAAACTTACCTTGTTGGTTGCGACCGGCAGTGGTCCCTTTAAGGACGGACCACCTGATGTAATAAAATTCACTACACACTTGGTTTGAGTATAAAGCAAGGCTTTAATCAAATTGTTTCAAAACATGGAGGTCTAGTTATCTTTCACTAGTTCCTGTTTACAAAATGTCCTGGGCAAGCTGGGCCCACGCCCGAGTATTTATACTCCTTGGACGGCGCCACCAGCTGGCCATCCAGTGTTATTTCATGAGTCTTCTTCATGGATCATAAGATTCATAACACCACCTGTTAGGCTGCATGTAGACTTGGTTTTCTTGAGTGAAGATGCTGCTGGCTGCCTCGGGGCAAACTAATCGTGCAGCGAGGGCCTCAAAACAAGCCTTAGGCCCCTTATTTGCATATGCAAAGGGTATAATGCCTGTTTCAGGCGTGGGCCCTGGATGCTGATTATTTGGCCTTTACCAATATGGTGGGTGACACAGCTCGGGTTTGTAATTAGCGTGCGCCTCCTACCCGCCATATTGGAGGCTTAGGAGGCGGTGCAGCCAAATTTCTAAGCCTAAGAAAGCTCCTTTTACTATCAAATACAAGTTGAAGTTAATGATCCAAACCACAGTGAGGTGCTACGTGGAGACTGTTGCACTGTGATCCAGAGGAGCAAAAAAATATCACCACAAAAAGATAGTAAACGATCCCACGGGCTTATTTCAAAGCTGTAACCTCATCTCCAACATCAGACATCCAGATGAGAATAACTCACATAATTGGTATCCCTCAATTAGATCTCCCTGGTGCCCTGGCCAATATTTATCCCTCAACCAACATCACTAAAAAAACAGCTTATCTGGTTATTATTATCACATTGCTGTTTGTGGGAGCTTGCTGTGCACAAATTGGCTGCCACGTTTCCTACGTTAACGCAGTGACTATGCTTCAAAGGTACTTCATTGGCTGTAAAGCGCCTTGGGACGTCCTGAGGCCATGAAAGGTGCTATAGAAATGCAAGTCTTTCTTTCTTTTACCTCCTTATAATGTCTCCCATGCAATGTTACATCAAGTTACATGTCCAAGGGTTAAAACTGTGCCATGAGAAAAATAGTAATCAGTTACCATAATTGTATACAATTCATCTGGCCACTATTTTAATGAAGATGGATCATGCCTTCAATAGAATAGTGAACAGAAGCATTTCATATCAATGCTTTTATACCATAATTACAAAAATGTCACAATGCAATTTCAACCCTCAAGTCTTGAGTGGATGGATGAGGTTCCAAGTGAAAATCCCAGAGCAAGGATTCAAACTGGCTAGCCTGTCATCCCTTTGCAGTCTCCTCCAGCCCTCTATCCCTCCTCGTACCCTGTGCTCTTCCAATGCTAGCCTCCCTCTCTCTGCTCTGCATCAGTGACAGAACCTTCAACTATCTTGCCCCCCACACACTCTGGAACCCCACCCGAAACCCCTTCCTATTACCATCTTCAAAATCCTCCTTAATGACATCCTCTGTGACTGTGACCATGGTGTACTATCCCTCCTCACCCTTCGCAACCTTTCTGCAGCCTTTGACACGGTTAACTACACCACCCTCCTCCAATGCCTCTCCTCCACTGTCCAGCTGAGTAGGACTCCCCTCGCCTGGTTCCGTTCTTACCTAGCCAGTCATAGCCAGAGAATCTCCTACAATGGCTTTTCTTCCTGCCTCTGCACTGTTACCTTTGTTATCCCCCTATAATCTATCCTTAACTCCCTCCTATTTTTCATCTACATGCTACCTCTTGGCGACATCATCTGAAGACATGACATCAGGTTCCACGTGTACGCTGATGACACCCAGCTGTACCTCACCACCACATCTCTCAACCCCTCTACTGCTTTTGTGTTGTCAGACTGCTTGTCCAACATCCAGTCCTGGATGAGCCACATTTCCTCCAATTAAACATTGGGAAGACCGAAGCCATTGTCTTTGGCCTCCCCCACAAACTCCGTTCCCTAGCCACCGAGTCCATCGCCCTTCCCTGGCCATGGTCTCAGGCTGAACCAGACTGTTCACAACCTCTGTGTCCTATTTGACCCTGAGCTGAGCTTCCGACCACATAATCCTCTCCATCACAAAGATCGCCTCCATCAACCTCTATAACATCGCCCATCTCCGACCCTGCTTCAGCCAATCTGCTGCTGATACCCTCATCCATGCTTTTGTTACCTCCAGACTTAAATATTCCAATGCTCTCCGGGCCAGCTTCCCATCTTTCACCTTCTATAAACATAAGCTCATCCAAAACTCTGTTGCTCGTATCCTAACCCGCACTAAGTCCCGTTCACCCATCACCCCAATGCTCGCTGACCTACACTGGCTCCCGGTCCACCAATGCCTTGATTTTAAAATTCTCATCCATGTGTTCAAATCACTCCATGGCCTCACTCCTCCCTATTTCTGTAACTTCCTCCAGCTCTACAACCCTCTGAGAACACTGCGTTCCTCCAGCTCTGGCCTCTTGCGCATCCCCCACGTTCTTCGTGTCACCATTGACAGCCATGCCTTCAACTGTCTAGGCCCTAAGCTCTGGAATTCAACAACAACAACAACTTGTATTTATATAGCGCCTTTAACGTAGTAAAACATCCCAAGGCGCTGCACAGGAGTGTTTTAAGACAAAAATATTTGACACCGATCCACATAAGGATAAATTAGGGCAGGTGACCAAAAGCTTGGTCAAAGAGGTAGGTTTTAAGGAGCGTCTTAAAGGAGGAGAGAGAGGTAGTGAGGCGGAGAGGTTTAGGGAGGGAATTCCAGAGCTTAGGGCCTAGGCAACAGAAGGCACGGCCACCAAAGGCTGAGCGATTATAATCAGGGATGCTCAAGAGGGCAGAATTAGAGGAGTGCAGATATCTCGGGGGGTTGTGGGGCTGAAGGAGATTACAGAGATAGGGAGGGGCGAGGCCATGGAGGGATTTGAAAACAAGGATGAGAATTTTGAAATCGAGGCACTGCTTAACCGGGAGCCAATGTAGGTCAGAGAGCACAGGGGAGATGGGCGAACGGGACTTGGTGACTACCTAAACATTTCTGCCTCTCTCTTCTCCTTCAAGACTCTCCTTAAAACCTATCTCTTTGGCGCTGTGTAAATTTTACTTGATGACGTTCTTTACTATGTTAAAGGCACTATAGAAATGCTAGTAGCTGTTGAACCTTGCTGTAGATGCAGGGAGGATGTTTCCCCTGGCTGGGGAGTCTAGAACCAGGGGTCAGAGTCTCAGGATAAGGG
This sequence comes from Somniosus microcephalus, assembly GCF_052327205.1. Lineage (NCBI taxonomy): Eukaryota > Metazoa > Chordata > Chondrichthyes > Squaliformes > Somniosidae > Somniosus > Somniosus microcephalus. Next base: position 53,698,001 of record NC_141008.1, read on the forward strand.
GTCAGCCATTTAGGACTGAGATGAGGAGAAATATCTTCACTCGGAGGGTGGTGAATCTTTGGAATTCTCTACCCCAGAGGGCTATGGAGGCTCAGTCGTTGAGTATATTCAAGACAGAGATTGATGTATTTTTGAATATTAAGGGAACCGAGGGATATGGGGATAGTGCAGGAAAGTGGAGATGAGGTAGAAGATCAGCCATGGTCTTATTGAATGGCGGAGCAGGCTCGAAGGGCCGAATGGCCGACTCCTGCTCCTATTTCTTATGTTCTTATGTTCTTCAGTAGTCCCTGTGGCCATATTTCAGTCCTATTCCTGCTGGAGTCTAACTGCCCCCCACCCCCCAATTGTGAAGTGCCTTGGGATGCTTGCTACAAAAGCCATGTGTAAATTCAAGTTGTTGTACAACACGGCTTGTGGCAAACCATTGATAGCCGACCACTAGATGTCCCTAGCTATTGTATTACAGTAGCTGTCCTCGTATATTTACAAAGCCTGACTAGCTAAACGCATCAATATTCAGTTTTATTCCCGAATCCATTTAATCTGTTACTGGTCCCGGAGCAGTTAGAGTCTCTGCTTTTGGAACCAGGAGAGATGCGAGCTCGCAACCCAGCCCGTCATCGATCCAATCACTGTGCCCAGGTAACAGTAATTCTATATTTAAAACCATGACTGTTAACCTGGCGAGCTATGAACATACTAATATGGAACGCAGTGGGGGCTGGATACAGGACTGTGGCAATCAGTTAGTCCATTTCAGATAACTTTCTCAACTTTTCTTTTTTTTTAAATTAAAAAAGGAAATTGCCTCTGACTGTCCCCTACATTCGCAATTCTTGAATCACACACACACACACACACACGCACATAATGTACCTCTCCCACAGTCACATGCCTGTGCGCAGGGTTCTGAGCGAATTGGCGGATATTTTGGAACTCTCTCCAGCCAGAAGCGACTTCTTCCCATAAACTGTAGATGGTGCAGATCGCGCGGAATATTAAAAGTGCTTGAGGTAGGGGAGCGGGACGGGATCTCTTTCTCTATTTCTCTCTTTCTCTCTCTTCTGTGCTCCCCTCCTGTCTTCTTTATTTTCTCTGTGCAGTGTTGGAGCAGTTTTTCTAATTTTTTTAATAGATATATCTAAACGATTATTGACTGTATTGGTGAGGAGTGGGGTGGAGGGCGCGGGTCTGGCCTGGGCTGCTGTTGTGGGGCGGGGGGGGGGGGGGGTTGTGAAATTCAACGGGTGGGGAGTGAGGTGTGTGTGTGTCTTTTTATATAAAAAGAGAACGAGTCCATCCCTCCTTATAAGGAAAAGCTTGCTATTTCTCCTTGTACCAGGCGCTGGATGCGCGTCAGCTGACCGCCCCCCCCCCCCCCTCCCTCTCCAGTCTGAATTAAACATTTCAACACTGAACCTTGGGTTCACAGTCCGGGGGAAGGCGTGTTACCAACCGCTTTTAATTATATATATATATATAAATATTTTTAATCTTTTTTTGTTGCAAAGAAGAGAAGAAATTGGGCTGGTTTTGCTGTACCAACACCCCCCCCCTCTCTCTCTGCCACTACCCCTCCTCCGAATCTAACAACCCCCGGGTCGGAGCCACCTTCTGTAAGCCGGGCTCGGTGCGTCTCCTGTCGGCTGCAGCTCTCTCTCTCTCTCCCTCTCCCCCTATCCCTCCCTCTCCCTCTCTCTCTCTCTTTCATTTAATGCTCTCAGGATGCGAAAGAGCTGGTTCAGGATATCTGTGCAACAACCCCAGGACTCGCTTCCCTCTCCCGGATCGTTGGTAATTCGAGGTGATTTATTCCATTAAAAAAAAACACCCGACAACTTTTATCTGGCTGGACAGGGGCGAAAATGAGCAGAAAAGGTAAGTCACATAATTTTTTTTCTCCCCCCCCCCCCCACCCCTCACCTCCCTCTCATTTGGTCGAAATTTTAATTTTAATTCTAGTGCAATTAAAAAAACCAGAAGCGGTGTATTTTTTTATTGCTCTTGCTAACACTGATTTTGCAAAAAAATATTCTTCCTATATCGACATAGGATTCAATGCATAAAATATTCATATATATAATACGTAACATTTATTAAATATAGCAAGCATCGCCGCAGTGCGAGTTTTTAAGATTGCGCGGAATGCTCTCTTTATATTTTGGATCTGGTTTTGTGAGAGATTGCGGACTTTTAATATAAGTTTTCGGGCTGTTTGAAGTGCCGTTTGGAAGCTGTTAATTGAAAGCGTCTAAAACGGAATCTTATTTCGGCAAGATAGACGCGGTGCTATTGTTTTTTAAAATATATATATTATTATTTGGCCGCCCTCTCGCCTTGTCCATCTACCTTTATCTCTCCTGGTTGGATTTCAAGGATCAAATCGGTAATGGTACTGATTTTTTAAAAGAGAAATAACATCGGCACCGTCTCTTATTCTCTCTTACTCCCTCCGCCTTAATAGATGGAGAGGTTTCAGCACCTCCACGGAGATCAGCTTTAGCCAGCAGATAACATGATCCTGAAGCTATTTTAAAAATATTTATGCATCGTTATTTGACAGTTGGTTTACTTTTATACCGAGAAAAGGGGGGTTGAAAGACACCACTCGATTCCTAACTCCCAAGTTTTTTCCCCCCTCTCTGAATCAAGGTGTCGCCGATCTACCAGGAAGTATCCCAGTGCGTGTGTGTGTGTTTAAAATGATGCCCCGAATGTTGTAGCTTTGTTGATGTTTGTCTCCCGCCTGAGACTCTCCCGGGCTGTGTGATCTGCTATTCTCTGCTATCGAGCGCCTTCAGTGGCCGCAGTGCTGACAAGGAGAGGATTATGTGGATGAAAGAAAGTTGGTCAGTGCGGGTGCCATCCTGGATGTCAACAGCCCACCCTGGTCCCCCTCCCCTCCTCTCCTCTCCTCTCTCACCCAAAACAAGAAACTGCCGGCCGCCAAACCCTAAGGAGGCTGCGAACCCACTGATCTCGGCCAGTCTGCAGACAGCAATAATAAATAATAAATAATAAATAAATTCACCAATAACCCAAATAAAGGCTGCCGTGTTTAACCCTTTAGAACCCAACAACCCCTCCCTCACAGCGTGAACTGGGGGGAGGGGGGTTACCAAAAAAAAACCCTCAAGGGAATCGCCTCGGTTTATGTCAATTAAGCTAAACTGAACCAATGTTGACAACAAAATAAATGCCAAGATAAGTTTGATATCAAGTAAATATCAGTGTGCGGCTGTCGCAGTTCCTCCAATGTGTGTCAGCCCAATATGGAATAGAAAGGTTGGGGGGGGGGGTAATTCAGTGATCCGGTTTTAATTACACTTTTGGATAACGATTGATATATATATATATTTTAAAAATTCCAAATTCTAGTTAAAACGTAACGTTACATTTAAGAGCAGAATTTAACACCTCCCCACACACACACAAAGAAAAAGGGTTCCTTCGATGAGAATAATCGGTTGTGGAAATGCTTTGAGTATCGATTTGTGATCGCCGATGCCTCCCTTTATTCAGAGATCTCGGGTTAAAAACGAAAGGCTGGTCATGGACTGGGGACTCCGTCAGAGACAAGAAGCTCACGCAACAAAAACAAAAATCCCAGCCCCGGAGTCTCGGTACTGACCAAACCAGGTGCCTGGTCAGCACCAGAAGTGTTTAATATTGGTCACTCAGACAGAAACCTGAAGGATCTCTCTCCCTCTCTCTCTAAAGGGTCTGACAGGGCTCCCACCTCATTATTACGACCCCAAATACGGCTCCGTGTCTTGCGGTTCACCATGTGGAGATTTAAACTTCCCTGGTGATTACAATTGCTGTTTCTACACACACCTTGGCCAAGATTGTAAGAATGAGAGCTTTAAAAAAATACTGTAATTTATAATAATGGGATTTAAAAAATATATAAGGCGGCTGTAGCCTTAAACCTTCCATAGTGTCAAGCCCGAAAGAACACATTGCTCTTGTCAAAAGTAAATCTTGATAGTGACAGCAGCATAAATATTGGTATGTATAAATCCAATACTGCAGACAGACCTTTAAGATCATAAGATAGATACGGGAGAGGCCCATCATTGCTCATCTATCAGGACAAACCCTACAGCCCCCTAACAGCATCCGACTCTGAATTTTTAAAAGAACGGTAGATTATCACGAATTGAATCTAAACAGTGCAAGGTGCAGACGGCGCGAATTGACAATGAGTAGAAACGATGCGAAGTTTAAATGCTCAAGTGTTTAAGAAAATCAGCTGCCGTATCCTCATACAAACTGCGATTTGGTAAAGAAGTGCCCGTTAATTTAACATATAATGTGGTGTAAAGCGGACACGGTAGAAGAGCTGGCTGTCTGTGTGACTCAAGAGTGGTGTCTGAGCCAATGGAGTTCTGATGATATAAACTGCAAGAGCGAAGTTCAACCATTTTTCAGAAAATTGAGCTTAAATCACCGGCCTGTATCTCATTACCGTCCTGTTTGTCCCTGGTATGTAGAATACATATCAGGCTGCGTTCATGTTTATTAAAGGGTGTTTCAGTTGGCTCCAGGCTTTTGTTTTGATGTCGCTAGTGTTCCCTTTGGGGAGTGAAAATCTTGAATGAGATGGGCGATGGGTATTACACACAGAATGGAGGTGGAAAGTGTTATGGGACTGCCGCTACAGCAATACTGAGAATTAACTGGAAGCAAAAGACAGGGCAATCTGGTTCATTATGTATTGGGTGGTATAGTAAACGTGGAGTGCAATGGACGGTGTAGACAATAGTGGAGTGTGTTAGATGGTGTGGGCAATAGTGGACTGTGTTGGATGGTGTGGGCAATAGTGGGGTGTGTTAGATGGTGTGGGCAATAGTGGGGTGTGTTAGATGGTGTGGGCAATAGTGGAGTGTGCTAGATGGTGTGGGTAATAGTGGAGCGTGTTGGATGGTGTGGGCAATAGTGGAGTGTGTTGGATGGTGTGGGCAATAGTGGAGTGTGTTGGATGGTGTGGGCAATAGTGGAGTGTGTTGGATGGTGTGGGCAATAGTGGAGTGTGTTGGATGGTGTGGGCAATAGTGGGGTGTGTTAGATGGTGTGGGCAACAGTGGAGTGTGTTGGATGGTGTGGGCAATAGTGAAGTGTGTTGGATGGTGTGGGCAATAGTGGAGTGTGTTGGATGGTGTGGGCAATAGTGGGGTGTGTTGGATGGTGTGGGCAATAGTAGAGTGTGTTGGATGGTGTGGGCAATAGTGGAGTGTGTTGGATGGTGTGGGCAATAGTGGCGCGTGTTGGATGGTGTGGGCAATAGTGGAGTGTGTTGGATGGTGTGGGCAATAGTGGAGTGTGTTGGATGGTGTGGGCAATAGTGGAGTGTGTTGGATGGTGTGGGCAATAGTGGAGTGTGTTGGATGGTGTGGGCAATAGTGGGGTGTGTTAGATGGTGTGGGCAACAGTGGAGTGTGTTGGATGGTGTGGGCAATAGTGAAGTGTGTTGGATGGTGTGGGCAATAGTGGAGTGTGTTGGATGGTGTGGGCAATAGTGGGGTGTGTTGGATGGTGTGGGCAATAGTAGAGTGTGTTGGATGGTGTGGGCAATAGTGGAGTGTGTTGGATGGTGTGGGCAATAGTGGCGCGTGTTGGATGGTGTGGGCAATAGTGGAGTGTGTTGGATGGTGTGGGCAATAGTGGAGTGTGTTGGATGGTGTGGGCAATAGTGGAGTGTGTTGGATGGTGTGGGCAATAGTGGCGTGTGTTGGATGGTGTGGGCAATAGTGGAGTGTGTTGGATGGTGTGGGCAATAGTGGAGTGTGTTGGATGGTGTGGGCAATAGTGGAGTGTGTTGGATGGTGTGGGCAATAGTGAAGTGTGTTGGATGGTGTGGGCAATAGTGGGGTGTGTTGGATGGTGTGGGCAATAGTGGAGTGTGTTGGATGGTGTGGGCAATAGTGGAGTGTGTTGGATGGTGTGGGCAATAGTGGCGTGTGTTGGATGGTGTGGGCAATAGTGGAGTGTGTTGGATGGTGTGGGCAATAGTGGAGTGTGTTGGATGGTGTGGGCAATAGTGGAGTGTGTTGGATGGTGTGGGCAATAGTGGAGTGTGTTGGATGGTGTGGGCAATAGTGGAGTGTGTTGGATGGTGTGGGCAATAGTGGAGTGTGTTGGATGGTGTGGGCAATAGTGGAGTGTGTTGGATGGTGTGGGCAATAGTGGAGTGTGTTAGATGGTGTGGGCAATAGTGGAGTGTGTTGGATGATGTGGGCAATAGTGGAGTGTGTTGGATGATGTGGGCAATAGTGGAGCGTGTTGGATGTTGTGGGCAATAGTGGAGTGTGTTGGATGGTGTGGGCAATAGTGGAGTGTGTTGGATGGTGTGGGCAATAGTGGAGCATGTTGGATGGTGTGGGCAATAGTGGGGTGTGTTGGATGGTGTGGGCAATAGTGGAGTGTGTTGGATGGTGTGGGCAATAGTGGGGTGTGTTGGATGGTGTGGGCAATAGTGGAGTGTGTTGGATGGTGTGGGCAATAGTGGAGTGTGTTGGATGGTGTGGGCAATAGTGGAGTGTGTTGGATGGTGTGGGCAATAGTGGAGTGTGCTAGATGGTGTGGGCAATAGTGGAGTGTGTTGGATGGTGTGGGCAATAGTGGAGTGTGTTGGATGGTGTGGGCAATAGTGGAGTGTGTTGGATGGTGTGGGCAATAGTGGAGTGTGTTGGATGATGTGGGCAATAGTGGGGTGTGTTGGATGGTGTGGGCAATAGTGGAGTGTGTTGGATGGTGTGTGCAATAGTGGAGTGTGTTGGATGGTGTGGGCAATAGTGGAGTGTGTTGGATGGTGTGGGCAATAGTGGAGTGTGTTGGATGGTGTGGGCAATAGTGGAGTGTGTTGGATGGTGTGGGCAATAGTGGAGTGTGTTGGATGGTGTGGGCAATAGTGGAGTGTGTTGGATGGTGTGGGCAATAGTGGAGTGTGTTGGATGGTGTGGGCAATAGTGGGGTGTGTTGGATGGTGTGGGCAATAGTGGAGTGTGTTAGATGGTGTGGGTAATAGTGGAGTGTGTTGGATGGTGTGGGCAATAGTGGAGTGTGTTGGATGGTGTGGGCAATAGTGGAGTGTGTTGGATGGTGTGGGCAATAGTGGAGTGTGTTGGATGGTGTGGGCAATAGTGGAGTGTGTTGGATGGTGTGGGCAATAGTGGAGTGTGTTGGATGGTGTGGGCAATAGTGGCGCGTGTTGGATGGTGTGGGCAATAGTGGAGTGTGTTGGATGGTGTGGGCAATAGTGGGGTGTGTTGGATGGTGTGGGCAATAGTGGAGTGTGTTGGATGGTGTGGGCAATAGTGAAGTGTGTTGGATGGTGTGGGCAATAGTGGGGTGTGTTGGATGGTGTGGGCAATAGTGAAGTGTGTTGGATGGTGTGGGCAATAGTGGGGTGTGTTGGATGGTGTGGGCAATAGTGAAGTGTGTTGGATGGTGTGGGCAATAGTGGGGTGTGATGGATGGTGTGGGCAATAGTGGGGTGTGTTGGATGGTGTGGGCAATAGTGAAGTGTGTTGGATGGTGTGGGCAATAGTGGGGTGTGTTGGATGGTGTGGGCAATAGTGGGGTGTGCTGGATGGTGGAGTGTATTGGAGAAGTAGCACTAGTGGTGCATTCAGAAGTATAGATCTTAGATGTAAAATGCATTAGGTAAAGTGCCATCATTCTGATGTGTATAAACTATTAGATGCTGTATAATGTAATAGATTATGTACAGTGCATTAAGTGGTGTTTGATGTTGGTGTGCATGGTGTAATGGAGCCCAGTCTCCGCCGATGAGCTACACGTGGCCCCTTCTCGCATTTCAGTCAGACCCCTTCCTGTGCATGATTCTTATTCCTTGGGTTGTCCTGTTTGGATTTCGTGGGCCCGGAGGTTTTGGAAAAGGACTGCTCCCAGCGCTGCCTCCTCGTCGGTGGATACATCCTAAATCCCAACAGCCAGTACTTGAGATATACACAAATTAGTGGGACGTTAAATCGCCGAGGCTCCACCCTACACACTTACGCTTCCTACAATGACCCTGGTGTATTTTAGATGGCTACCGTTTTTAAATGGTGTATATTTCTTAAAACTGGTATTGCTGCAGTTTCAGTTATGTGATGGTATCTGCCGCCAGATCATTGTCACTGCCAGTCCTGAGCTTATGGGTTAAGGGGGGAAAAAACGATTGTTTTCTTTATATTATAAGGAACAAAAGAATTTCTATCGATGGGTTTTAGCCAGTCGCTCAGTGTTGAGGTTCTGCTCGTGCTTATAAACCGCTCTATATTTACTGTTTACAGTTTATAACACCTGGCATTGACTGCTGTTGTCATTGCCAAACGTCTAGTGTCCTGTGTAGCTGCACATTCGGCCACTTTGAGTGTTTCTGTAAGCCTGTCGCCCCCAGGTTGTACATGCGGTCGACAGGCCCTCGCAACAGATCACCGGGACGTTGGCGAGTTAGTGCAGTTAATGTAGAATGAGTCCTTTCACTGGAGTACTGGAGACTATAGTGATCTCCGATTGTGCAAGTGTGGTTGGTGGGTGGGTGGTGAGTAGGTGCATGAGGTGTGTGTGTGTGTGTGGGGGGGGGGGGGGGCGCGGTAGGTGCTTGGTGTGTGGGATGGCTAGGAGGCATACTCTTTCTAGAGAGAACCAGAGACGGGTGATCTGACCGATTAATCTGCTCTGAGGAGAGAAAACAATCGGAAGGGAATGGTAAAAATGAGACTCAAGCAGAATACAAAGGGACGTCAATGGGCACACATTTTATATAATGATATTCATTGTATCGGAGAAAGAAAGCAAACAACACTTGGTGTTACTTCCTCACTGACTTGCAAAGATGTGTCTTTTGAGAAGAGTGCCATCTAATCATTTCGTTTACACAATGCAATTGTTACGAGCCTGCGGAACCGAGCTCCTCGCATAATGGGTTGGTGTCTCTGCCCATTGTTGTAAGAGTTTCGGCGAGGAAAGGGTTACAATGGATGAGTACGAGCAGTCTCATCTACACGGGTACATTGTGTGGTACATGTCGTCCGGTGCACAGGCACATTCTACAGCTGAAACCCTCCCTCCCCGCCCTCTTTCACCTTCCTCACTCGCCGCTTCCCCCAAATCACAGAATTGTCAATTTCAGAAAAACTGACCAGCGGCGGGAGCGGGTCCACCCAACAGCCGGGAATTAAGGGGAGGAGAGAGGAGGGACGGGAGAGGGGAGAGGAGGGAGGGGAGGGAGAGGAGAGGAGGGAGGGGAAAAGAGGAGAGAGGAGGGAGGGGAGAAGTGAAGAGGGAGTGGAGGGGAGGGGAGAGGAGAGATGGGGAATGGAGGGGAGAGGCGAGGAGGGAGGGGAGAGGAGGGAGGGGAGGGGAAGGAGTGAGAGGAGAGGAGGGAGGAGAGAGGGGGAGGGAGGAGAGGAGAGGGGGAGGGATGGGGAGGGGAGAGAAGGGAGGAGAGGGGAGGAGGGAGGGGTGAGGGGAGAAGGAAAGGTGGGGAGAGGAAGGAGCGGAGGGAGGGGAGGAGAGGAGGGGAGTGGGGAGGGAGATGAGGAGAGGGGAGAGGAGAGGAGGGAGGAGCGGAGAAGAGGGGGAGGGGAGAGGGGGAGAGAGAGGGGAGGGGGCAGAGGGAGGAGAGGAGGGAGGGGAGAGGAGGAGAGGAGAAGAGAGGAAGGAGGGGAGGGAAGAGGAGGGAGGAGAAGGGAGAGGAGGGGAGGGGAGTGGAGGGGAGGGGAAAGGAGGGAGGGGAGGGAGGGGAGAGGAGGGAGGGGAGGGAGGGGAGAGGATGAGAAAGAACGGGTCACCGGACAAAAACAACCAGCTCGGAGGCAGGAAACAATATTCGGGAGTTATTTATCCATCCGGACGAGCGCAAATGGGTCACAATTGGAACGAGTTTAAAGGCGTTTTAATACCTCCCAATTTTCAGGCACTATGTTCGTGTGTGAAACTAGGGCAGAGGGTCCCAAGGGAAGTTAGAAAATGCCCTCTCCCCTCCCCAACAGCTCCCGTCTCTCCTTTTTTTAAATATGGATGTCTGAAAATACTCCACACCCCATTCAGTGAGTAGATTTTATTTAAACTTTGAGAGAGAAAACAACCATGTTGAATTTCACTGTGAGACAGACAGCTGGCGGACCTGGGGTGTGTATTTTCTAGGGGAGGAGAGGAGCGGTTCTGCTGTGTTCACCTATCAAACCCCATAACCGACACTATTAATAAAACGATGTAACTATCGTGGGGCTGTTGCTAAGCCGGCGCAGGTTGTGATTTCTGATCTGAATGGGTGACAGCAGGAGCGATCGAGATAGAATGATGCATTAGTTCTAACAAGGTCACTTTAGAATGAAGAGAAAGGAGGGATGTTGAAATGAGCGAGGGACCCCTGTCTCCATCACTTGCATCGGTAAAAAAAAACCAGGCAGTTCTAATTATTTTCACGAAGGAAACATCAGGGCATCTAACCAGATCTGTGCTCTTTAATATGTAAAAAAAAATCTTTCAGCATAATTGACTTTTCACCAGGATCCACTGCCAGGGTTCAAACATCTGATTCCCAGGAATAAGTCAAGAGTTGTAACAAGAGAGTGGCTGCAAAGGCTATCAGGCTGGTTTTGTTTCAAATGATTTAGAAATCATTCCTAGAATGACCTTATTGTCTCTCCCCCTCCCCCTGTTTTGGTCTTTATTCACAAAAAAAGACTAATAATATTGCTTTTAATTCAAAGACACTTAATTCAAACTAACTGATAATTTGACAGCTTTTTCGCCCTAAATTCCCATTTTTGCTGCTTAATTCACATTATTGGATAATTTTATTTGTTTTTAGTGCAGAATATGACTTTCAATTATTGGCAGTAGACTGTAAAAGGTTTTTCTTTATCCCCTAAGGGATGGGATAAGAGGGGAGGGGTCCCTTGTTGGGGTGGGGGGGGGGGGGGAATCTCTCTTTCATGGTCCGGCTCCTGGCTAGTTGTTTAGGGGGCTCAGTAACTTAAATTGCACAGAAACAAGAAATCTACATAAAGACCTAAAGAATAGAATGATTCACATCACAGAGGGCCGCAGGAGCGATCTCCTCCACACTGGCAGCACCAGTTGTCATTATTTGTACAGCGCTGTTACATACCTTTCTTCATGACCTGTTTCCTAAGTGTGTTGTCTCATTGTCACCAAACCTGCCTGGGAAATGACTGGGGTGTAAGAGGAATGAAAGAGTCACTCAGGCAGAGGGGATTGCAGATGGAATCAGTGTCCTGATTAGATTTTTTGGGGGGAGTTTGGGGGAAGGCTGTATGTAGGTCAGACAAACAGAATACAGTCTCTGAAGCATACTTGCGGATTAGCTCGGAATCTTTAAAACTGAAGCTCTTGCTATATGGTAAAACTCCGCTGTGCGGTTTTTTTTGCAATTGGATTTTTTCCCTCCCAAACACATCGCTTGCAGCAATCACAGCAGTTTGCAGAGAGGGGCTCAGGCCACCTACTGACTCTGCAGAGATGGATTCTACCTCTTCAATGTCCAATCCTGCATCATCAGAAGATAGTATTTTCTCTCTTGCTGTACGCGATTAACATCAAAGTCGGCAATTACAGCAGGAAAAGAGGTACTAAACGTTGGCGCTCACAAGATAGACACAGAGGAGGAAGGGCATTTAGCTCAATTTAACTCACCCACCCTGAAAAACCCAACAGCTCCTCACCCCACCCCACGTCCCCCCATCACACGATACAACGGCTTCTTAAATGATTCCAAGGGTTTTACCTCCACTACCCTACCATTCCATGTGTCCCTTAATCTTTGAGTGGAGACCAACTTCCTGATATCACTAATAAATCTGCCTTTTGTTAGTTTGGACCCGTGTTCGCTTGTCCCGTTGTCACGGTTTAGTTTGAAGTGATGTTCTGGAATGGCCCTTCTCCACACCATTTATTATTGTCTCTACCTCGACGATATAAACAGTTAATATCTGGGATAAAGGGTACGCCATTTACTAACCCCCCCACACACACCAATTCCTTCTAATTGACACGCTGATTTGCTTTTTAATTAACTGCGTCCATGTAATCCCACACTGCTGTGTTTTATTTTACCATCTGCCTGACTGTCTATCTTTATTTGCATTTTGGTTTAAAAACACATTCGTCATTATTAGTGAGAAAGGTCGACCATCTTTGTAATTTTAAGTCCTGCGGTGTCTGTGAAACTTGCCCCCTACCACCACCACCACCCTCCCAAGCGACCATGCTCATTTTGGAGATCTGGGACGATCACTAAATAAACCTGCACATTCCAGGCAGGTACATCAGGATGCTGTTGGTTTCTCGAACCATTCTAAAACGAGCCATCCATAATCCCAGTCACTAACCGGTCTAGAGCTGCGCAGTTAACCTGCCTCGAGAACAGCGCCAGATTTATAATACTCACCGAACTCCGGACCTGCTCCAGATTCCCGCCGAGAACCAGCTTCAGAGAGCAGCTCATCCCACAGTGGGACTGTTCCAGATTTTGGAAGCTGGCCAGCTTCTGTGACAGTTCCAGATTTTTGCAATTGAACAGCCACTGGAACCATTCTAGATTATGTGAACTAACCCACCTCTGTAACCGTTCCAGATTGTTGCAGTGAACCCGTCTGTAGAATTGTTCCAGGTTTTTACAATCTCTGACTGCCCATTTTAAAGATGTGCGTTAAAAATTATAAACACCCTCGGGAATTTTTAAAGTTTTTTTTCCAAATCACTTGATTTTGTCAATTCTCCCCCCTTTTTTTTCCTGCAATGTTTTCCCTCTCTTGGCCAACTCGCAAGCTGCCACCAAGTAGCCCGGAGGCACTAGGGACCACCCAGAGGGGGCTCTCCAACTCCCAGCTTTGCTCCCCAGTGCAGGGGGATAACACAGCCTCCAGTTGGCAACTCCGCACGCATTGCAGCGCAAACCGAGTACGCATAAGATGAGGGGTATCAGGGCAATTCTGGGGATTTGGTCCATCGGGGGCGGGGAAATGGAGACAGAAACCCTTCCCAAAAAAATTGTGGGGGGGGGGCGCGGGGGTGGTGCTAGTGGTTGCAGTTATGGACAGCAGACTCCCACCTGCTTTGTGACACTGGGTGTTAATATATAATTTATATAAATAGTTAATATAATTTGAATTTATCAAATCAATCATCCAGCTGAAAGTTGGGAGATTGATGCTAAAAAGGGTGCAAGAAACTCGATGAGAAAAGAATAAATCTCAGTAACTTTCAAATAGTTCAATACCTGAACCAGCAACTCAACAGATTTCGACTTGGAGTTAGTGGATTGCTCGCACACCCTCAACCACAGAATTTGCATATGGGGTCCAATGTGTAGACCATTGGTCCATCCAGCCCACCCTTCCAAACCGCCCCGAAATTGAGCTCTTTCTCAAAATTTTAACGCTTTCAAAAAGCCAGCATAGGCACGATGGGCCGAATGGCCCCTTCTGTGCTGTAAGGTTCGATTCTATGACAGTTTCCTTTCCGTTCTTCTGCAACCAGTAGCCCTGGTGATTGTAGCTTTTCCCTTGGTAAATCCAACTGTTCACGCTCCCTGAGCCTCCCGTTCATTCCTCAAGTCAGGATTCCCCATCCCTTGATCCTCAGTTGTCAGAAACCTTCACCACGCAGGCAGGAGGTGGCGTAAATCTGCAAATCAGGGCAGTTGTAGGTCTGATTGCAATTTTCGGGTACCAACAGGCGGAATGTGTGCTTCACACACTCCACCTGCTTGTCCCAGCTGTTGAGCAGTGAACTTTCCTTCTTTGGCGAAAATTGAAGGCCCCACAGTGTCTTGCCAGCACCAGGACATGTGCCGTGCCAGAAAGCCTGCCAGGACTGCATTATTCCTTCATGTTTGTCTTGAAACATACAAAATTCTTACAGGGCTCGACAGGGTAGATGCAGGGAGGATGTTTCCCCTGGCTGGGGAGTCTAGAACCAGGGGTCACAGTCTCAGAATAAGGGGTCGGCCACTTAGGACTGAGATGAGGAGAAATTTCTTCACTCAGAGGGTGGTGAATCTTTGGAAATCTCTGCTCCAGAGGGCTGTGGAGGCTCAGTCAGTGAGTATATTCAAGATAGAGATCGATAGATTTTTGAATATTAAGGGAATCAAGGGATATGGGGATAGTGCAGGAAAGTGGAGTTGAGGTAGAAGATCAGCCATGATCTTATTGAATGGCGGAGCTGCCTCGAAGGGCCAAATGGCCGACTCCTGCTCCTATTTCTTATGTTCTTATGTTTAAAGTGAACCAAACCTCCATGCTTCTACACATTCCATGACCCTCCTGCATAATCTGCCCAATATGAGTTCGACCTGTCCAGTTTTGAGTGGTCGGGCTGGAAACCAGCCATCCATAGTCTCTCTGTTTTTAAAAAGAAGTCAGTTTTATCCCACTTACTTACGCCTCTTGTTATGTGGAGGCATTAATTATTAATTGTTGTGACTGTTGAAGCTTCCAATGAATTTTCCAAATTCAAATCCAAAATTGCAGCTGACCCCTTGGTTCTGGATTTGGCAAGAGCTGGTAAACCTACTAGGAACAGGAGGAGGCCAGTCAGCCCCTCAAAGTTCAAAGCCATTCAATTAGATCATGGCTGATCGGTATCTTAACTCCATCTACCCACCTAGTTTCTGTATCCCTTAATATCCTTGCCCAGCAAAAATCTAGTGATCTCAGTTTTGACATTTTCAATTGAAACCCACCCCGCACCGCCCCCCCCCCCTCCCCCAGCCTCAGCAGCTTTTTGGGGGAGAGAGTTCCAGATTTCCACTACCCTTTGTGTGAAGAAGTGCTTCCTGACATCACTCCTGAACGGCCTGGCTCTAATTTTAAGGTTATGCCCTCTTATTCTGGACTCCCTGCACCAGAGGAAATAATTTCTCTCTATCTACCCAATCAATTCCTTTAATCATCTTAAACACCTCAGCCAGCCATTTGTTGCTGATGTCAGGAATTCCACCTCCCTTACTTCTCATTTACTGAGCAGCTCAATGGGGCTGGGGTCCCAGTCTTGCAATGAGGTACTGAGCCAAGGTCTGCAGGGACCAGCAGATATGTTTTCATTTGATCATTATAGGAGCCAAAAAGACCGAGAATATTGTTATCACGAAAACTGAATGACCGCGAGACAAAGGTACGGAGGTCGTCTGAAAGTCTCTCATTCTTTGCTAAGGTAGATTTTTTAAAGGCATCATTGCTGGGCTTGGTTATTGTGATAACAGAGAAAACAACTAAAGCATGAAATATCAGTTGACCTGGAGATTGTGCGAGGGCCATCCTTCAAGGGGCTGGTGGTAGTTAAGATTTGTTTTTCATATAAATCCAACAGAAGAGAGCAAAGCTCATTATTTACATAAAAGAAATGGCTTCATATTTCATTTTAAAATGAAATTCGCACTAGAGAAAAAAATGTTCCAAATCTCGACCGGTAATTGTTAACTATGTCAATAAATAAGGAATATTATCTGATTGAATCTTTGCTATTGTACCAGTCAGAAGTGCCAGTACATACTAGGAGCAGTATTAATATATAGCAGGAGCAATATGGGTACATGTCAGCAATAGTGTAGGTACATATCTAGAGCATTAGGGGTACATAACAGATTTATTGATAGAAACCGGGAGAAGTATGGACACACACTATGTGATGTATGGACACACACTATGAGATGTATAGACACACACTATGAGATGTATAGACACACACTATGAGATGTATAGACACACACTATGAGATGTATGGACACACACTATAGAGATGTATGGACACACACTATGAGATGTATGGACACACACTATGAGATGTATAGACACACAATTTGAGATGTATGGACACACACTATAGAGATGTATGGACACACACTATGAGATGTATGGACACACACTATGAGATGTATAGACACACACTATGAGATGTATGGACACACACTATGAGATGTATGGACACACACTATGAGATGTATGGACACACACTATGAGATGTATAGACACACACTATGAGATGTATAGACACACACTATGAGATGTATAGACACACACAGGAGATGTATGGACACACACTATGAGATGTATAGACACACACTATGAGATGTATGGACACACACTATGAGATGTATAGACACACACTATGAGATGTATGGACACACACTATGAGATGTATAGACACACACAGGAGATGTATGGACACACACTATGAGATGTATAGACACACTATGAGATGTATAGACACACGCTATGAGATGTATAGACACACACTATGAGATGTATAGACACACACTATGAGATGTATAGACACACACAGGAGATGTATGGACACACACTATGAGGTGTATAAACACACACTATGAGATGTATGGACACACACTATGAGATGTATAGATACACACTAGGAGATCTATAAATACACACTATGAGATGTATGGACACAGTATGCGATGTATGGACACACACAATCAGATGTTTAAAATCTCGACTGGTAAATGTTATCCAAATGTTACACATTAGTAGATCTATGTGTGTGTCTATATATCTCATAGTGTGTGTCCATACATCTCATAGTGTGTGTCCATACATCTCATAGTTTGTGCCCATATATCTCATAGTATGTGTCCATACATCTCATAGTGTGTGTCCATACATCTCATAGTGTGTGTCTATATGGTCACATACTATGAGGTGTATAGACACACACTATGAGATGTATAGACACACACTATGAGATGTATAAGCACACACTATGAGATGAATAGACACATACTATGAGATGTATAGACGCACAGTATGAAATGTCTAGACACACAATATGAGATGTATAGACACATACTATGAGATGTATAGACGCACACTATGAGATGTATAGACACACACTATGAGATGTATAGACATAAGAACATAAGAAGTAAGAGCAGGAGTAGGCCATGAGGCCCCTTGAGCCTGCTCCGCCATTCAATAAGATCGTTGCTGAACAACGACCTCAACTCCACTTTTCCGCCCGATCTCCACATCCCTTGATTCCGCTAGAGTCCAAAAATGTATCTATCTCAGCCTTGAATATACTCAAAGACTCAGCATTCACAGCCCTCTGGAGCAGAAAATTCCCAAGATTCACAACCCGCTGAGTGAAGAAATTCTTCCTCATCATAGTCTTAAATGGCCTACCCCTTATCCTGAGACTGTGCCCCCTAGCTCTAGACACTCCAGCCAGGGGAAACAACCTCTCAGCATCTTCCCTGTCAATCCCCTTCAGAATCTTGTATGTTTCAATGAGATCACCTCTCATTCTTCTAAACTCCAGAGAGTATCGGCCCATTCTACACAATCTCTCATCATAGGACAGCCCTCTCATCCCAGGAATCAATCTAGTGAACCTTTGTTGCACTGCCTCCAAGGCAAGTATATCCTTCCTTAGATAAGGAGACCAAAACTGTGCACAGTACTCCAGGTGTGGTCCCACCAAGGCCCTGTACAATTGTAGCAAGACTTCCTTATTCTTATACTCCAACCCCCTTGCAATAAAGGCCAACATGCCACTTGCCTTCCTTATTGCTTGCTGTACCTGCATGCTAGCTTTCTGTGTTTCTTGCACGAGGACACCCAAATCTCTCTGAACACCAACATTTGAAAGTTTCTCACCATTTAAAAAATATTCTGTTTTTCTATTCTTCCTACCAAAGTGAATAACCTCACATTTCCCTACATTATACTCCATCTGCCACCTTGCTGCCCACTCACTTAGTCTATCTATATCCCTTTGCAGACTCTGTGCTCTCCTCACAGCTTACTGTCCCACCTAGCTTTGTATCATCAGCAAACTTGGATACATTACACTCAGTCCCTTCATCTAGGTCATTAATATAGATTGTAAATAGCTGAGGCCCCAACACTGATCCTTGTGGCACCCCACTAGTCACAGCCTGCCAACCTGAAAAAGATCCGTTAATCCCTACTCTCTGTTTTCTGTCCGTTAACCAATCCTCTATCCATGCTACTAAATTACCCCCAATCCCATGAGCCCTAATCTTGTGTAATAATCTTTTATGTGGCACCTTATCGAATGCCTTTTGGAAATCCAAATATACTACATCCACTGGTTCCCCTTTATCTACCCTGCTAGTTACATCCTCAAAAAACTCTAATAAATTTGTCAAATACGATTTCCCTTTCATAAGACTACAGGAAACTTTCGATTTACCGGCACCTAAATAACTGGAAATCTCGGTTAACCGGCAAAATTCAGGAGTAGGTTTTACTTCATATTGTATTTGCCTTCTTCCATCTGTTGCTGTGCAAGGGTGTGGCTGCAGCTGTTGCTAAGCTACAGAGATACTTGGAACTTGTGGCCATTGTTCTACAGTTGTTGCTAAGCAACAGGGTTTGTTGCTTTATACGGAGCTGTCAGCTCTCCCTATCTTTTACTATAGCGTTCGGTTATCCAGAATTTTTGATGAACTGGCACCACGTCGGTCCCGTCCGTGCCGGATAAAAAAAGTTTCAATGTATGTTGAATCTGCCTAATCATGTTATGATTTTCTAAGTGACTTGATACCATTTCCTTAACAATGGATTCCAGCATTTTTCTGATGACTGATGTCAGGCTAACTGGCCTGTAGTTCCTTGCTTTCTCTCTCCCTCCTTTTTTGAATAACAGTGTTACATTTGCAACCTTCCAATCTGCTGGGACCATTCCAGAATCTAGGGAATTTTGGAAGATCAATACCAATGCATCCACTATCTCTTCAGCCACCTCTTTTAGAACCCTAGGATGTAGGCCGTCAGGTCCAGGGGATTTGTTGGCTTTCTGTCCCATTAGTTTCTCTAGTACTTTTTCTCTACTTATATTAATTACGTTAAGTTCCTCATCCTGATTAGACCCTTGGTTCCCCACCATTCTTGGCATGCTTTTTGTGTCTTCTACTGTGAAGACAGATACAAGATATTTGTTTAACGTTTCTGCCATTTCCTTATTCCCCATAATAATTTCTCCTGTCTCAGCCTCTAAGGAACCAAAATTTACTTTAGCTACTCTTTTCCTTTTTACATACTTGTAGAAACTCTTACAATCTGGTTTTATATTTCTTGCTAGCTTTCTCTCATATTCGATTTTTTCCCTTTTTATTAATCTTTTGGTCAACCTTTGCTGCTTTCTGAAACTCTCCTAATCCCCAGGCTTACTATTATTCTTTGCAATATTATAGGCTTCTTCTTTCAATCTAATGCAATCCTTAACTTCTTTAGTTAGCCACGGTTGGATCACTTTTCCCTTGGAGTTTTTGTTTCTCAATGGAATGTATTTTTGTTGAGAATTATGAAATATTTCTTTAAATACTAACCACTGCTTATCTACCGCCATACCCTTTAATCTATTTTTCCAATGTACCTTAGCCAACTTGCCCCTCATACCAATGTAATTGGCTTTATTTAATTTTAAGACTCTAGTTTCGGACTTAGGCAAGTCACTCTCAAAATAATGTAAAATTCTATCATATTATGATCACTGCCCCAGAGGATCCTTTACTATGAGATTGCTAATGAACCCTGTCTCATTACACAATACAAGATCTAAAATAGATTGTTCCCTGGATGGTTCCATGATATATTGTTTAGGAAACTGTCTTGAATGCATTCCATGAACTCGTCCTCCAGACTACCTTTGCCAATTTGATTTGTCCAGTCTATATGAAGATTAAAGTCCCTTAAGATTACTGCATTACCTTTGTTGCAAGCTCCAACTATTTTTTGATTAATATTCTGTCCAACAGTATAGCTACTGTTAGGGGGCTTATATACTACTCCCACCAGTGTCTTCTGCCCCTTGTTATTCCTTATCTCCACCCATACTGATTCTACTTCCTGATCTTCTGAGCCGAGATCCTTTCTCGCTACTGTCCTTATGTAATCCTTTATTATCAGGGCTACTCCCCCTCCTTTTCCATTCTGCCTGTCTTTTCGAAATGTCAAGTACCTTGGAACATTTAGTTCCCAACCTTGGCCACCTTACAACCATGTCTCTGTAATGGCTATTAGATCAAACCCATTTATCTCTATTTGTGCCACTACGACACACTCTATGAAGTGTATGGACACACACTATGAGATGTATAGACACACACTATGAGATGTATAGACACACACTATGAGATGTATGGACACACTCTATGAGATGTATAGACACACACTATGAGATGTATAGACACACACTATGAGATGTGTGGACACACACGATGAGATGTATAGACACACACTATGAGATGTATAGACACACACTATGAGATGTATAGACACACACTATGAGATGTATAGACACACACTATGAGATGTATAGACACACACTATGAGATGTATGGACACACTCTATGAGATGTATAGACACACACTATGAGATGTATAGACACACACTATGAGATGTGTGGACACACACGATGAGATGTATAGACACACACTATGAGATGTATGGACACACTCTATGAGATGTATAGACACACACTATGAGATGTATAGACACACACGATGAGATGTATAGACACACACGATGAGATGTATGGACACACTCTATGAGATGTATAGACACACACTATGAGATGTATAGACACACACTATGAGATGTATAGACACACACGATGAGATGTATGGACACACACGATGAGATGTATGGACACACACTATGAGATGTATGGACACACTCTATGAGATGTATAGACACACTCTATGAGATGTATAGACACACACTATGAGATGTATGGGCACACACTATGAGATGTATAGACACACTCTATGAGATGTATAGACACACTCTATGAGATGTACAGACACACTCTATGTGATGTATGGACACACACTATGAGATGTATAGACACACACTATGAGATGTACAGACACACACTATGAGATGTATGGGCACACACTATGAGATGTATAGACACACACTATGAGATGTATAGACACACTCTATGAGATGTATAGACACACACTATGAGATGTATGGGCACACACTATGAGATGTATAGACACACACTATGAGATGTATGGACACACTCTATGAGATGTATAGACACACACTATGAGATGTATAGACACACACGATGAGATGTATAGACACACACTATGAGATGTATAGACACACACTATGAGATGTATAGACACACACGATGAGATGTATGGACACACACGATGAGATGTATGGACACACACTATGAGATGTATGGACACACTCTATGAGATGTATAGACACACTCTATGAGATGTATAGACACACACTATGAGATGTATGGGCACACACTATGAGATGTATAGACACACTCTATGAGATGTATAGACACACTCTATGAGATGTACAGACACACTCTATGTGATGTATGGACACACACTATGAGATGTATAGACACACACTATGAGATGTACAGACACACACTATGAGATGTATGGGCACACACTATGAGATGTATAGACACACACTATGAGATGTATAGACACACTCTATGAGATGTATAGACACACACTATGAGATGTATGGGCACACACTATGAGATGTATAGACACACACTATGAGATGTATAGACACACTCTATGAGATGTATAGACACACACTATGAGATGTATGGGCACACACTATGAGATGTATAGACACACTCTATGAGATGTATAGACACACACTATGAGATGTATGGACACACTCTATGAGATGTATGGACACACACTATGAGATGTATAGACACACACTATGAGATGTATGGACACACACTATGAGATGTATGGACACACACTATGAGATGTATAGACACACACTATGAGATGTATAGACACACACTATGAGATGTATGGGCACACACTATGAGATGTATAGACACACTCTATGAGATGTATAGACACACTCTATGAGATGTATGGACACACTCTATGAGATGTATAGACACACACTATGAGATGTATGGACACACTCTATGAGATGTATAGACACACACTATGAGATGTATGGACACACTCTATGAGATGTATAGACACACACGATGAGATGTACAGACACACTCTATGAAGTGTATGGACACACTCTATGAGATGTATGGACACACTCTATGAGATGTATAGACACACACTATGAGATGTATGGACACACACTATGAGATGTATGGACACACTCTATGAGATGTATAGACACACACTATGAGATGTATGGACACACACTATGAGATGTATAGACACACTCTATGAGATGTATAGACACACACTATGAGATGTATGGACACACACTATGAGATGTATGGACACACACTATGAGATGTATAGACACACACGATGAGATGTATGGACACACACTATGAGATGTATAGACACACTCTATGAGATGTATAGACACACACTATGAGATGTATGGACACACACTATGAGATGTATGGACACACACTATGAGATGTATAGACACACACGATGAGATGTACAGACACACTCTATGTGATGTATGGACACACACTATGAGATGTATAGACACACACTATGAGATGTATAGACACACACGATGAGATGTATAGACACACTCTATGTGATGTATGGACACACACTATGAGATGTATAGACACACACTATGAGATGTATGGACACACACTATGAGATGTATAGACACACACTATGAGATGTATGGACACACACTATGAGATGTATAGACACACACTATGAGGTGTATGGACACACACTATGAGATGTATGGACACACACTATGAGATGTATAGACACACACTATGAGATGTATGGACACACACTATGAGATGTATAGACACACACTATGAGATGTATGGACACACACAGGAGATGTATGGACACACACTATGAGATGTGTGGACACACACTATGAGATGTATGGACACACACTATGAGATGTATGGACACACACTATGAGATGTATAGACACACACTATGAGATGTATAGACACACACTATGAGATGTATGGACACACACTATGAGATGTATAGACACACACTATGAGATGTATGGACACACACTATGAGATGTATAGACACACACTATGAGATGTATGGACACACACTATGAGATGTATGGACACACACTATGAGATGTATAGACACACACTATGAGATGTATGGGCACACACTATGAGATGTATGGACACACACTATGAGATGTATGGACACACACTATGAGATGTATAGACACACACTATGAGATGTATGGACACACAGTATGAGATGTATAGACACACACTATGAGATGTATGGACACACACTATGAGATGTATGGACACACACTATGAGATGTATGGACACACACTATGAGATGTATGGACACACACTATGAGATGTATGGACACACACTATGAGATGTATAGACACACACTATGAGATGTATAGACACACACTATGAGATGTATGGACACACAGTATGAGATGTATAGACACACACTATGAGATGTATAGACACACACTATGAGATGTATAGACACACACTATGAGATGTATGGACACACACTATGAGATGTATAGACACACACTATGAGATGTATGGACACACACTATGAGATGTATGGACACACACTATGAGATGTATGGACACACACTATGAGATGTATAGACACACACTATGAGATGTATAGACACACACTATGAGATGTATGGACACACAGTATGAGATGTATAGACACACACTATGAGATGTATAGACACACACTATGAGGTGTATGGACACACACTAGGAGAGGTATGGACACACAGTATGAGATGTATAGACACACACTATGAGATGTATAGACACACACTATGAGATGTATAGACACACAGTATGAGATGTATAGACACACACTATGAGATGTATGGACACACACTATGAGATGTATAGGCACACACTATGAGATGTATAGACACACACTATGATGTGTATAGACACACACTATGAGATGTATAGACACACACTATGATGTGTATAGACACACAGTATGAGATGTATGGACACACAGTATGAGATGTATAGACACACACTATGAGATGTATGGACACACACTCTGAGATGTATAGACACACACTATGATGTGTATAGACACACAGTATGAGATGTATGGACACACACTATGAGATGTATAGACACACACTATGAGATGTATAGACACACACTATGATGTGTATAGACACACACTATGAGATGTATAGACACACACTATGAGATGTATAGACACACACTATGAGATGTATAGACACACACTATGATGTGTCTAGACACACACTATGAGATGTATAGACACACACTATGATGTGTATAGACACACAGTATGAGATGTTTGGACACACAGTATGAGATGTATGGACACACACTATGAGACGTATAGACACACACTATGATGTGTATAGACACACACTATGAGATGTATAGACACACACTATGAGACGTATGGACACACACTATGAGATGTATGGACACACACTATGAGATGTATGGACACACACTATGAGATGTATGAGCTATGGTCACAGACCCAGAGTTGGAAGTCCCACAGGTGCTTTCTGGAAGGATGCATATTGAATCATACAGCTCAGAAGGAGGCCATTCGGCTCATCGTGCCTATTCCAGCTCTCTGAAAGAGCTGTCCAATTAATTCCACTCCCCCACTCTTTCCCCCATAGCCCTGCAATTTTTTTCTTTTCAAGTATTTATCCAATTCCCTTTTGAAAGTTACTGTTGAATCCGCTTCCACTGCCCTTTCAGGCAGCGCATTCCAGATCATAAGAACTCACTGAGTAAAGAAATGTTTCCTCATCTCCCCTCTGGCTTTTTTGCCAATTATCTTAAATCTGTGTCCTCTGTTTATCGACCCTCCTGCCAGTGGAAACAGTTTCTCCCTATCTACTCTATCAAAACCCCATATAATATATTAGAATTGTCAATTTTTGCACCGTGCTGATGAAGGAGGTAGTGTGTGGGGGTGCGTTGGGGGTGCTGATCATGGCTTGAGTTCTGATGTTTGCTTTGCTGCTGATTAAAATTCATTGAAAACCTTAAGTACTTAATGCTGCCACGTTATACGACGGGGAAGTAAGCAGAAAAAAGGACTCAGAGTCCCTGAGCTAGTGAGAGAGAATAAAATATCAGCCCAGGTTCCTGCCCTGATCAGAATCCATTGCCTCACGTTAGAACGTGTGCATGTGAATGTTAGGCGAAGACTGACTCAGGTTTGCTCGTGATGTCCGCCCATAGTTGAATCGAGAAAGGGTGGGTGGTACCTGAACTGATACACTGAATGGAAAATCTGGGATGGTGAATAATGGCTGGTTGATCCAATATTGCCTGCTTTACACCATTTTTTTTACAGCGTTTTATATTCATATAATGTTTTAGTTACCTCCAGTCTAGACTTGGCTATTCCAATGCTCTCCTGACCAGCCTTCCATCTTCAATCCTCCATAAACTTGAGCTCATCCAAAACTCTGCTGCCCGTGTCCTCACTCGCACCAAGTCTCGTTCACCCATCCCCCCTGTGCGCACTGATCTACATTGGCTCCCGATCCGGCAATGCCTCCATTATAAAATTCACATTCTCATGTTCAAATCCCTCCATGGCCTCGCAACCGCCCCCCCCCCCCCCGCTCCCCCCTATCTCTGTAACCTTCTTCAACTCTACAACCCTCCAAGATCTCATCGCTCCTCCAATTCTGGCCTCTTGTCCATGCCCCACTCCCTTCACCCCAACATTGGTGGCCGTGCCTTCAGCCGTCTAGGCCTTTAGCTCTAGAATTGCCTCCTCAAACCTCTCCACCTCTCGCTCATCCTCCTTAAAACTTACCATTTGACCGAGCTTTTAATCACCCCTCCTAATGTCTCCTTCTTTGGCTCGGTGTCAATTATCGTCTGATTATGCTTTTGTGAAGCAGCTTGGGACGTTTTCCTATGTTAAGGGCGCTATATAAATGCAACTTGTTGTTTACCTATCACCCTGACAAAAAAAATATAACTACACTGGCTTTCCTTAACCATAAAACGTGGCTGTTCATCCACGCACTGAATTTTCTTCCCTCCTTTTGTGAAAATATTGACACCCTCTGGGGTATAATCAATGGGCCCCCGTGAGTCCTCCCTGTACCTGGCTCAGGTGGCCATTCTTCACGTGTCAGGCGCGATGGGAAGAGTTGAGCTATTCCAGCATGAGAGGGGGTTCACCAATGCACTTCTGATGCTTCTTGCCTTCGTCCAACACCCACGCATGTACACGTTACCGTGGCAGTCGCTGGACGGTGATCATAGAATCATAGAATAATACAGCACAGAAGGATGCCATTCGGCCCATCAAGTCTGCGCCAGCTCTTTCGAAGAGCGATCCAGTCAGTCCCACTCCCCACTCTTTCCCCATATCCCTGCAATTTTTTCTCCTTCAAGTATTTATCCAATTTCCTTTTGAAAGCTACTATTGAATCTGTTTCCGCCACCCTATCAGGCAGTGCATTACAACAGTGACTACACTTCAAAATGTACTTCATTGGCTGTAAAGCGCTTTGGGGCGTCCGGCAGTCGTGAAAGGCGCTATAGAAATGCAAGTCTTTCTTTTTTTCTCTTGTTTCCCAGATCCTAGCCACTCGTTGTGTAAAAAGGTTTTTCCTCCTGTCGCCTCTGGTTCTTTTGCCAATCACCTGAAATCTGTGCCCTCTGGTTATCGACCCTTCAGCCATTGGAAACAGTTTCTCTTTATTTACTCTGTCTAAACCCTTCATGATTTTAAACACCTCGATCAAATCTCCTCTTAGCCTTCTCTGCTAACAACCCCAGCTCCTCCAGTCTGTCCACGTAGCTGTAACCCGTCATTCCTGGAACCATTCTAGTAAATCTCCTCTGCACCCTCTCCAAAGCCTTCACGTCCTTCCTAAAGTGTGGTGCCCAGAATTGGACACAATACTCCAGATCTAGTTTCCTCTGGTTACCGACCCTTCTGCCGGTGGAAAGTTAGGAACACCAACCCGGAACGGCCTCTTTCCCTTCTCTCTGTCTCCCTCTCTGGCTTAGGAGCTTCGAGACCAATTACAGCGGCCCCCGTACAACCTGCCTTGTGATCAGTTCAGTCAGCAGCAGACCAAAGAGCAAATGAACCAGTGGCCTCGCTGATCCACATGGCTCAGTACAACACCGCATGGTACAGTGAACCCACTGAGCAGAACTGCCGCCAGGGATACTTTCTTCTATTTTGAAAGACAGCTTTAAAAAAAAAATACAACAAATTAGTATAATTCCTTCTGAAGCTGGTTGTGTTTCTCAAATCATCTTGTGTTTGCACAGAGATCGCACAGCGACTGACTCTGGATGTTTGAAACTAGCAGAACAAAGGAGGGGATCTACGGATAGAAAGAGGCTTTCAACCAAACCACAGTCTGGGGATTTTGTTTTGCTGTGCAGTATTATTTTTCCGACACGTTCCTACTGAGTTCCTTTCTCCAGTTGTAAACAGGCATGAGCCTGCTTAATATAATCAGGTCTGTGGCTCCGTCAATGCGGCAGATGGAGGAATTTGATAAGAACCCGTTAAGTGTTCCGTAGGATAACGCGGCAGGATTTACACAGGCAAGGTGCAAACATAGTGTAGTCTGACAATTAGTGAGTCGCCTGGTGAGAGTTCTCACACAAAGCAACACTGACTTAACACTGGGAAAAAAAACACTTGCAACACCTCAGCACCTGTTCTGTTATTGGTGAGGTCTGGAGTTTAGAAGAATGAGAGGTGATCTCATTGAAACATACAAAATTCTGAGAGATTGTTTCCCCTGGCTGGAGGGTCTAGAACTAGGGGGCATAGTCTCAGGGTAAGGGGTCGGCCATTTAGGACTGAGATGAGGAGAAATTTTCTCACTCGGAGGGCGGTGAATCTTTGGAATTCTCTACCCCAGAGGGCTGTGGAGGCTCAGTCGTTGAGTATATTCAAGACAGAGATCGATATATTTTTTGGATACTAAGGGAATCAAGGGATATGTAGATAGGACGGGAAAGTGGAGTTGAGGCAGAAGATCAGCAGTGATCGTAATGAATGGCGGAGCAGGCTCGAGGGGAGGTAAGGCCGACTCCTGCTCCTATTTCTTAACATTCTTATGTCTGAATTTAGGAAATTAGGAACATAGGAACAGGAGGAGGCCATTCAGCCCCTCGAGCCTGTTCCGCCATTCAATGAGATCACGGCTGATCCTGTATCTTAACTCCATCTACCCGCCTTGGTTCCTTAATCCTTAATACACTTACCTCACTAAAATCTAGCAATCTCAGTTTAGAAATTTTCAATTGACCCCCAGCCTCAACAGCTTCTGGGGGAGAGAGTTCCAGATTTCCACTGCCCTTTGTGTGAAGAAGTGCTTCCTGACATCACCCCTGAACGGCCTGGCTCTAATTTTAAAGTTATGCCCCCTTGTTCTGGACGCCCCCCACCAGAAGAAACTGTATCTCCCTATCTACCCTATCAACTCATTTAATCAGCTTAAACACCTCGATTAGATCAAAATTACAGCAAAATGTTTTTAAAGAAATGGGGGGAAAATTTGGTTGCTTTGCACCTCCCGTTAGCGCCCTAAGGGGGCGCTAACAGGGCGCAAAGCAACTCGCGCCCGGACGCAGCACCGCCAACGCTGCCCACGAAATTCAGCGGGAGGTTAGTGGCGGCGCTAACCGTTAGTGCCCTGTGGTGCGGTGCCGCCGGCGATGACGTCATCGCCGTGCGCAGCGCCCCGCTCGCACCCCGGCCATGATTTTTGGTAGAGCCACTTGACTTACCGCCGGACATTATGTCCGATGGGGTCAGGGGGGCCTACCTGCGGCCGGGGCGGCGCTATTTAAAGGCGAGGTGCCGGGTGGCCATTTTTGTTGGTGGCCGCCTGCCAGCAGCTGCCTCCACTGCCGTCCCCGGCCTTCTGACCCGTCCCCGCCACCCGCGGAGTGCCGGCTGCGCTCCGTGAGCCTGGCACTTCTCTTGCGTGCCGGGCTCTTTTGCCGCTAAAAGTTGCGCCCCGGCAAAGTTAGCGCCCCAAAGGGGGCGCAACTCAATTTTTCGCCCATAATGTCATGGGAAGTGCGGCCCAGTCAGTAAATAACACTGTCTGGCAGGGGACTGAGCCATTTAAGATTCTCAGCTCTGAGCACTGGCCCGTGCTGAGTCAACTGATCTGAGGCTGGGCAACAGTTGAGATGCTCCAGTTGATCTGGGATTGTGGGCTTAGGAGTGGGGGGGGGTGGTGGAAGAGGGAGGGAGAGAAAGAAAAAGAAAGAAAGACTTGCATTTATGTATCGCCTTTCCCGGCCTCAGGATGTCCCAAAGCGCTTTAGAGCAATGAAGTACTTTTGAAGTGTAGTCACTGTTATAATGTGGGAAACGCGGCAGCCAATTTGCGCACAGCAAGCTCCCACAAACAGCAATGTGATAATGACCAGATAATCTGTTTTTTTTATAGTGGTGTTGGCTGAGGGATAAATATTAAACCAGGACACTGGGGAGAATTCCCCTGCTTTTCTTTGGAATTGTGCCATGGGATCTTTTACGTTCACCCGAGAGGGCAGACAAGTCCTCGGTTTAACGTCTCATCAGAAAGACGGCACCTCCGACAGTGCAGCGCTCCCTCAGCACTGCACTGGGAGTGTCAGCCTAGATTTGTGTGCTCAAGTCTGTGAAGCAGGACTTGATCTCACAACTTTTGAACACAAGAGGTGAGAGTGCTGCCCACTGAACCACGCTGACACCAAAGGGCATGAAAATCAACCCAGGGTTCCCACTCTTGATTGCTATCTGGTGATTGCTGCCGGAGAATGCAGGAGTGCGGACATCAGGTGTGGACAGGATCACGATCAGGATCAACTGCTCTGCTCCTAACAGTCAAAGTTGAATCACACTTGGAATAATGTGAACAATTCTGATCGCCATATTATAAAAATGATATAGGGGCACTGGAGAGGGTGCAGAGAAGATTTACAAGGATGATACCAAAACGCGAGGTAATACCCATCAGGAAAGGATGAACAGGCTGGGTCTCTTTTCTCTTGAAAAGAGAAGGCTGAGGGGTGACCTAATAGAGGGCTTTAAAATTATGAAAGGTTTTGATAGAGTGGATACAGAGAGAATGTTTCCACTTGTGGGGAAGAGCAAAACTAGAGGCCATCAATATAAGATAGTGACCAAGAAATCCAATAGGGAATTGAGAAGAAACTTCTTTACCCAGAGAGTGGTGAGAATGTGGAACTCGCTATCACAGGGAGTGGTTGAAGCGAATAGTATAGATACATTTAAGGGGAGGCTAGATAAACATATGAGGGAGAAGGGAATAGAGGGTTACGCTGATAGACTTAGATGAGGAAAGATGGGAGGAGGCTCGTGTGGAGCATAAATGTTGGCATGGACTGGTTGGGCCGAATGGCCTGTTTCTGTGCTGAATATCCTATGTAATCCTATGTAAGGTTCACACAACATGAATGGTCACACGGACGAAGTGACAGAGGAGTTGGCAGTGCCAGTGGAACCACACCCCAAATAGATCAACAACTTCGGCAGAAAAGGGTTGAAGATGTGAATAAGCAAGACAGGTTAAATTAACTGAACCTGCGTTTTTGTGTTACAAATTCTTGTAACATAATTCAATATGTTGCCTTCAAAGAGGATTGAAGACGTCACGTGTTGTACAGTAAACAGGCTCGTATTGGAAATGTCACCGTGACCAAACTAACAAACACTGCACCATACTCTCAGCAAAGGAAATGATGTACATTCAATTAAGGGAAAAATCCATAACTTTATAGATTTAAATAATAAATAACACAAAGCAAATCAAAATTAATTACAAAATCCATTCAATCCGGCCATCCCGGCCAGAGAGGGCAATGAATAATATCTATCTGCAGGTGAATGACACACAGGACACTGGAGTTTAGGGTGTGTTTCAAGTCAGAAGAAAAACGCTGGGAATTGGAAATTAAAAACAGGCCCATCAGCATCTGAAAGGAGGGACAAGTTAATGCTTTAGATATGAATCCTTCATCTGTTCCCACCCAAAGCAACCTAACAGGGTCAACCTGGCTCAGTTGCCTCTGAGCCAGAAAGTTCTGGGTTCAAACCCCACTCTATACTCATTATCCAGGCTGCCACTCCAGTGCAGCCCCCGCAGGAGTGCTGCATTGTTGGAGGTGTCATCCTTTGAGTGCAATGTTCAATGGTTCGCTAGCAATGATTTCATGGTATACTATCTCAAGAGCAGGGAAGACTCCTGGTGCATGGACAACACTTGGCTCTCAAACAACTGGTTATTCAATTCTTTGCTGTTTGCAGGATCTTGAGTGTGTGCAACATAATTTCCTTTGCATAGCGCCTTATCGTGTCTCAAAGCACTTCACGTCATTCTGAAAAGCAATGAACTACGTTAAAGGCGCTATATAAATGCAAGTTGTTGTTGTGATCCAGCACCCCCTTGGTGGAGGCGCCCCAGTAAGAACTGGAGCAGACTCTGATGTCCTGTGTGTCATTCACCTGCAGATAATTGTTATTCATTGCCCTCTCTGGCCAGAACGTTTCCATTGAATGGATTTTGTAATTAATTTTGATTTGCTTTGTGTATTTTATTATTTAAATCCGTAAAGTTATGGATTTTTCCCTTAATTGAATGTACATCATTTCCTTTGTTGAGAGTATGGTGCAGTGTTTTGTTAGTTTAGTCACGGTGACATTTCCTACATACCAGTCATTACTCTTCAAAATGGTGTGAAGTCTTGAGGCGTGATAAGACGCTAGAGTCAGCCTTTCTAGCACCATCTGTTTTTATTTCAAGGGTTTGAGGTGACATCATAGACTACAACAGGCAAGCCCATGGGACTTCCTTGCAACATGGCGCAGTTATTTATTTTGTTCTTCTCCCCATTTTAGCCCCTTCCCATCCTTTCCTCTCCTGAAGGGGGTCACCTTCCTTCCTTGAACATGTTTCTACAGTCAGTGCTGGTCCTCAGGTGCCTCGCCCAGGTGGCCAGGCTTCATGGGTGAGCTTTGATGCGATGTGATATCAGGAGCCGATCTGACTGAGGCGGATATCAGCAGCTGAGCCTGCTCCCAACCTTACTGGGACACCTCCACCAAGGGGGTGCTGGATAACAACAACAACTTGCATTTATATCGCACCTTTAACGTAGTAAAATATCCCAAGGCGCTTCGCAAAATTATCAGACAAAATTTGATACCGAGCCACATAAGGAGATATTAGGGCAGGTGACCAAAAGCTTGGTCAAAGAGGTAGGTTTTAAAGAGCGCCTTAAAGGAGGAGAGAGAGGTAGAGAGCCGGAGAGGTTTAGGGAGGAAATTCATGAGCTTAGGGCCCAGGCAGCTGAAGGCATGGCCGCCAATGGTGGAGCGATGAAAATCAGGGATATGCAAGAGGCCAGAATTGGAAGAGCGCAGAGATCTCGGAGGGTTGTAGGGTTGGAGGAGGTTACAGAGATAGGGAGGGGCGAGGCCATGGAGGGATTTGAAAACAAGGGTGAGAATTTTGAAATCGAGGCTTTGACGGACTGGGAACCAATGTAGGTCAGCGAGCACAGGGGTGATGGGTGAAAGAAAGTGCTGAAGCAGTAATAGCCTTGACTGATTTTACCCTTCCCTACCCATGAGCGCTGGAGCCATTGATACCAGCCCGAGCTGAGACCACTAAGTCAGCACAGATCTGCAATTGAACCTGGGGCTTTCCTGCTCTGTATGCCTCAGAGTTGGGGACTTTACTCAGAACCATCAGGGATCCTGGCTTGTGCTACTTAAAATCGGGAATCTTGTGGGCAGCAGTTGGGGCAATATAATTGTCCTCAAGTGTCGCTGGGTTAAGCAGGAGAAATCAGTCAAGAGGTTCTTACTCTTCACTGCTACCTGGCAATCAATGTAGGCAAATGTGAGGTCATCCGCTTTGGACCTAAAAAAGATAGAACAGGGGACTTTCTAAATGGTAAAAAGTTAGAAACAGAGGCCATAGATCATTAAAATGTCGTGGACAGGTACAGAAAATAACCAGAAAGGATAATGGAATGCTGGCCTTTACAGCTAGAGGACTAGAATACAAAGGGGTAGATGTTATGCTGCAGCTGTACAAAACCCTGGTTAGACCACACCTGGAGCACTGTGAGCAGTTCTGGGCACCGCACCTTAGGAAGGATATATTGGCCTTGGAGGAAATGCAGTGTAGATTCACCAGAATGACACCCGGACTCCCAGGGTTAAATTATGAAGAGAGATTACACAAACTAGGGTTGTATTCCCTGGAATTTAGAAGGTTAAGGGGTGATTTGATTGAAATTTTCAAGATATTAAGGGGAACAGATAGGGTAGAGAGAGAGAAACTATTTCCACTGGTTTGGGAGTCTAGGACTAGGGGGCATAGCCTAAAAATTAGAGCCAGACCTTCAGGTGTGAAGTTAGGAAACACTTATACTCACAAAGGGTTGTAGAAGTTTAAAACTCCTTTGCGCAAATGGCAATTGGTACTGGGTCAATTGTTAATTTTATCTGAGATTGATAGATTTTTGTATTAAGGGATATGGGGCTAAGGCGGGTATATGGAGTCAGGTCACAGACCAGCCATAATCTCATTGAATAGCGGAACAGGCTCGAGAGGCTGAATGGCCTCCTCATGTTGCTATGTTCCTATGTAATCTATGCTGGAAGTGTGTGTGTGTGGAGAGGGTTTTTAAAAAAATTCTCAGGATGGGTGATGTTGGTCAGGCTATATTTATTGCCCATCCCCAGTTGGGTTGAGAAGGTGGTAGTGGGCCTTCTTTTAGCAATTGTTTTTACAACTATAAGTGGCTTTCTAGGTCATCCCATTTTCTCTTTCTTTCTTAGGCAGTCCCTCGGAACCGAGGATGACTTGCTTCCACATTAAAAATGAGTTCTCAGGTGACTGATGAGTCCAATGCGGGACCTACGGTCTCTGTCACAGGTGGGGCAGACGGTGGTTGAAGGGGCAGGTGGGTGGGGTGCTTGGGTTGACGTGCGCTCCTTGCGCTTGGCTTCCGCTTGCTCCCAGCGAAGAGACTCAAGGTGTCATCCCATAGGTCATTAAGAATCAACCACATAGTGTGGGACTGGAGTCACGTGTAGGCCAGAATGGGTAGGAATGACAGGTTCCCCTCCCTGAACAACATTAAAATGGTTCACAACAATGACCAGGTAGTTCTCATGGTCAGCTTTCCTGGTGCTAATTCATGGATTTATTGAATTTATTTTCACTGCTTGCTATGGTGGGATTTGAACGCAGGACCTCAGCTTCATAACCACGACACTACGTGGCCCAGCAGTGATGCATATGCAGTGGAATAGCCTGTTGCCATTCACTGCCGAGGCTTGCGTATGAATAAATGGCCACTCGGGCACAAGAAAAGAAAAAACTTGCATTTCTATAGCGCCTTTCACAACCTCAGGACGTTCCATAGCGCTTTACAGCCAATGAAGTACTTTTTTTGAAGTGTAGTCACTGTTGTAATGTAGGGAAACGTGGCAGCCAATTTGCGCACAGCAAGCTCCCACAAACAGCAGTGTGATAATGAGCAAATAATCTGTTCTTTAGTGATGTTGGTTGAGGGATAAATATTGGCCAGGACACCGGGGATAACTTTCCTGCTCGTCTTCGAAATTGTGCCATGGGATCTTTTAAGTCCACCTGAGAGAGCAGACGGGGCCTCGGTTTAACGTCTCATCTGAAAGACGGTATACTGGGAGGTTTCCGTGGAACTGTAACCCAGAAAATAGGATTTATTTTTAGTAACGGAAGGAGACAACTAGAGAGGGGGTGAGAATATCTTACCATTTGTAGCATGTCTGGATATAACCGGTAGTGCACGCACTTCGATTTTGAAAATGTGCCACACCGTTTGACCAGCAGTGCTATCGGGATTTATCACAGTCCAAGTTAGAAGGAAATAACATAACCCTTATCTGCTGTAAGGCATTAGTCTGGGCTTGGGTTCAAAAGGCGAATAGAAAGTAGTCAAAATTTGCTCCCGCAGTTCATGCTTGCTCACAAATTGGCTGCCGCGTTTCCTACATTACAGCATTGCCTACACTTCAAAGAGTACTTCATTGGCTGTGAAGCGCTTTGGGGCATCCTGATGTCATGAAAGGCACTATATAAATGCAAGTCTTTCTTTCTGTCTGGTTTTACAAATATATAGATACTGATTATATCTATATTAAAACATTTTACATCTGTGTGTACTTCCTGTTAACCAGTTTCCATTCTAAATTCCTATGCTCACACTTACAATGGCAAATTTCTATGTAAACTTTGTCCAATTGTAATTCCACCCTCCTCACAATAGAGGTCCTGCAGTGCCGCTACTGGCTGCAGGGTGTAATTACAGCTGCAGCACTCCTCCAGGACACCACCCAAAGGACCTTTCTTCAGGTGAGAGCCTGCACAGGCTATTCAACCACGGGGGGTATCACAACAGAGAGCCACCCGACGGCCACGTCCGCATACTTTCCAATGGGAGTCACTGCAAAAGAAGTCACCGACCAGAAATCAAGAGCAGAAATGTTGCGTTTGCAAAGATAATCCAGAGACCGTAAGCAGAGTTCAGTTCATGTTGCTTTTTAATGCTGCTCCACACACACGCTTCCAGGCAAAAGCAATCGAATACCTATACACAATACAATGATAACAGCACTATCAAACTCCATGTGCTCAGGCCAAGGCAATCGAGTACCTATCACCAATGTCAGACATAGCAAAAAACACTGGCCAATTTTCTATCTTTGTAGTCTAGTTGTAGCACTCCTACTTCTGTCAATGGCTAAGGCCACAAGCCAGGGATTAAAGTTGGGCCCTTCCTGCTCTGTATAGCTTAGTTTCATGCCTGCCAACTGAGCTAACTTTCTCCACTCCGTGCTCCTGCTCCTTCAGGCAGCTGCCTCCCACATTCCATTCTGCATCAGTGGCCCGAACTGCTCACATTGGCCTCCTCTGGTGAATTGCTTGCAGTGCCCAACACCCTCATACTCTCTGGCCTCCAAAAGCTGCTTCTCCTGCTCCCCACGCCTGCCGTGTACCTTCCTACCCAGCAGCATGAACGTGGCAAGAAATAAACCCTTATTCCTTAAGGGAATGTATATTTGTTGCGAATTAGGAATTGTTTCTTTAAATGTTTGCCATTGCTTATCTACCGTCCTATCTTTTAATGTAGTTTCCCAATCTACCTTAGCCAACTCGCCCCTCAAACCTACATAGTTTGCTTTGTTCAGATTTAAGACCCTGGTTTCAGGCTTAAATAAATCACTCTCAAACTCAATGTAAAATTCTATCATATTATGATCACTCTTCCCCAGAGGCTCCTTTACTACAAGGTTATTAATTAACTCAGTCTCATTGCACAATACTAGATCTAAAATAGCCTGTTTCCTAATTGGTTCCGTGACATACTGATCTAGAAAACCATTTTGAATGCATTCCATGAACTCGTCCTCTGCGCTATTACTGCAAATTTGGTTTGCCCAGTCAATATGAAAATTAAAGTCCCCACCATGATTACTGTATTATCCTTATTTAAACGGAGTAAATTGGACAGCAACTTCTGGCGTCCGCACATGCGCAGTTAAATGCGGAAATCCGGAAGTTGCTGTATCAGAGATACCCTGCTCCTCCACAGAGTGCGCTGTAACAGTCCTCGCTGATAGGCTTGGCATTTAAATCAATGCAATGGTGTGAAGCTGGAGCCCTTGCCAGCAACGCCCCTATCCTGTGAGTGAATTTAAAAAAAAGTTTGGGATATCCTGCAAAAGTGGTAAGGTGTGTTCCCTGTGCCATCCTTTGAACTCGTTGATCATTACTACATCCCTGTGACCAGTTCCCCGCCATATTTCTGTGCGCGATGGATTCCTGCGAGTCAGTTGATGTAGTGACTGAATAGTTAATCCTGACATCACAGTAGCTGCTGGATATTCAATCCGTGTAATTTCAACTCTGCGTTTAACGGTCATTAGCACTGTTTTGGTTTTATCCAGATCATATTATATATTACAACAAGAATAACGGATGATAAGGAAGGAGTAAAAGGCTGTAATTTAATCGAGGGGTTCAGATTTCTTCCATAAACCTGTCATCCAAGGACTCAGATTAAATTACAGCCTTATTACTTGCTCTGGATCATCAATAATCCTATATATACACACATTCACACACTCACATTCACACTCTCACACACTCACGCATTCACAGTCACACACTTGCACTCACTCACACTCACTCACACGCACACATACTTGCACACACTCACACACACTCACACTCACACACACACACATTCACACACACACACACTCACTCGCACACTCATCGACTCTTGCTGAGTGCAGTGCATGGGTCTTGACAACCCCCTGGTTCCTTAAGTTGGTTAGTTTTTGCACGTGTGAACCTAGACAGCAAGTGGCGTCTGCTTATTATATGAAAGACTGGGTGGGCTGGGGTGGGGTGGGTGGGTGGGATGGGTGGTTGCGGTGGGGTGGGTGGGGCGGGTGGTTGTGGTTAGGGAGGACAGCACAGCTGAACCTGACCCGACCCTCACATGACATCCACACATGCACTTTCAACAGGAGTCATTGGCTCGCGATCAGGAATGGGAACCTTGGCTGATCTTTCTCCCCTTCCGAGCCCAGGAGCCTCGAGAACAATTATAACGCTTGTTACCCTTGTGCCAGTTAACTCGGACCAGCAATTGAACTTGAGACCTCCTGGACTGAATATCTCAGTCACTCTCATTGGGGGGGCCTTTTTAACAAAAAAAATTAAAAGAACTCAAGTCTGTTTTGATTAAAGTCTTAAAACCTCTTACAGATTTGACAATACGGGTCCCGGCATCTTTCCCAAAAGTCTTTGCCAAAAAGTTTCCCCTCTCATTCGATTCAGTCTCCAAACCTGCGCCTCTGTTCTAGAGCTATCTCGGCCCCTGGGAGCTTTCTCCGATGTGTGTTGTTCTCTAGTTTATCCACCCCCTGGCAGAGTGCCTGAGCGCCACTCGCTGCAGCCAGGGCCTCATCGCAACCTGGGGGAACCAGAGTTGCAGACCCCACGGTCCACATGGGGTGTTAGCCATGGCCCAGTGGACAGCACCCTCGCCTCTGAGTCCACTCCAGAGACTTGAGCACAAAAATCTAGGCTGACACTCCCAGTGCAGTGCTGAGGGAGTGCTGCACTGTCGGAGGTGCCATCTTTCGGATGAGATGTTAAACCGAGGCCCCGTCTGCTCTCTCAGGTAGACACAAAAGATCCCATGGCACTATTTCGAAGATGAGCAGGGGAGTTCTCCCCGGTGTCCTGGGCCAATATTCATCCCTCAATCAAGATCACTAAAACAGATTGTCTGGTCATTATCACATTGCTGTTTGTGGGAGCTTGCTGTGCGCAAATTGGCTGCAGCTTTTCTTACATTACAACAGTGACCACACTTCAAAAAGTACTTCATTGGCTGTAAAGTGCTTTGGGACGTCCTGAGGTTGTGAAAGGTGCTATAGAAATGCAAGTATTTTCTTTTTCCCAATGAGCTGTTGCTGGGCGTTGACATCGATGGCTCCGTGGACTGGTAATGAATTGCTGATGTATCTGTGAGAGTCTAACTGTTGGAGGGAAGAAAATGACTCTTAAAGTCTTGGAAAAGATACAGTCGTATTAAGGGTACCAGAACACGACGTGATTGCCAGTAAATTGGGCTGCGTACTGCAACATGCTGCACATTTACCGCTCTTAGACATGGACTCCTAACAAGTCTTTAACGAACCATTGTTAAGAATTACTCATACAGTTAATAGGATGAGGTGTACCTCCATGTTACTTAAATTCCCGTGGGCCGCTGCAGATGTAAACAGAGAGCGTGGGCTTCACTGTGACTGAAATGAAAATTCTCTGCTAATTAACCAACTGTACGGACCTGTTGCAAAAACTTCTTCTGCACAGCTTCTTCACTGCTGCACTGTGGCCCCGCTGGTGAAGAAACACCCACGTACACACAGCCCACTTCGTGTTGGCCTTGCACTATTTGTAAATCCCTGGCCAACTCGCTTTCTAGTGAGGCATTCGGCTGAGATGCAGGAACACTGCCGAACCGAGCCAAGGGAGGTCAGTGGGGAGCGAGCCCTTTCCCAGTGTGCTGCACACTCCCAGGTCAGCTATTGTACAAGTTGCCTAATTAAAAAAAAGAAAGACCTTGCATTTCTATAGCGCCTTTCACGACCTCAGGAAAGTCCCAAAGCGCTTTACAGCCAATGAAGTACTTTTTGAAGTGGAGTCGCTGTTGTGATGTGAGAAATGCTGCAGCCAATTTGCGCACAGCAAGCTCCCACAACCAGCACTGTGATAATGACCATTGTTTTATTAGTGATGTTGGTTGAGGGCGGGGCGGGGGGGGGGTAAGTGGAGGCGGGGTGGGGGGTGGTGGGGGAGTGGGTGAACCAGCAGACAAAAGGCGGTGCCCACGCCAAGTCAATCGTTTCTTTAGAACCGGGAGGTTATAACTATCAGGAAAGTTTGTACTCGCTGGGGCTCTTTTCTCTAGAAAAGAGAAGGCATAGGGGTAACCTAATAGACATGCTTAAAATTAGGAAGGGGTTCGATAGGGTGGACGTAGAGAAGATGTTTCCACTTGTGGGGGAGACCAACGCTAGGAGCCATAAATATAAGATAGTCACTAATAAAACCCATAGGAAATTTTGGAGAAACTTCTTTACCCAGAGAGTGGTGAGAATGAGGGACTCGCTACCACAGGGAGTGATTGAGGTGAAGAGCACAGATACATTTAAGGGGAAGCTAGATAAGCACATGAGGGAGAAAGGAATGGAAGGATATGCTGATAGGGTGAGATGATGTAGGGGGGGGAGGAGGCTCGTGTGGAGCACAAACACCGGCACGGACCAGTTGGGCTGAATGGCCTGTTTCTGCACTGACGGGGGTGTCGTCTTTCGGATGAGACGTTAAACCGAGGCCCCGTCTGCCTGTTCAAGTGGTTCAGGTGGATGTTAAAAGGTTCCACGGCCACAGCTGAAAGAAGAGCGGGGAGGCGTCACAACCAACATTACTCACCCAAAAAAATTAAAACCCAATTGCTGACGGTGGAATTTGTGCTGTGTGCAAAATGGCCGCTGCCTTTGCCTGCTGTTCAGAGATTAAGATTGAGAATTAGTAAAGGAAACCATTTTAAGCAAAATAATCTCTTATGATAGGTTCCATTTTATATTGTGCAGTTAAATCTTAGAATTAAAAACTGCAAAAGCAACTAACGGTACAATATCTGTACAAGAGGCCAGGCTGACACATGCTTACATTTAGATTCGCTTCATCACTCTAAACTGGAGACTCAATATCGTTGTTTTGGTGGCGTGACCCCTTTTGTCTCACGCTGACCCTAAAACACCAATGTCTTTCTGTACAACTCGAGACCATAAGGTGTCAGAGTAGAGATCGGGAGCGGATAAGGGGGTTATGGAATGCAGATGCCTCGATGATTAGTGCAGCTCGAAGCGGTATAAATGGTGTAAAATCATAGCCGTGGGTCGGGAGATAAAGAAGGAAGGCAGCGGAAGGGTTGAGCTGCATCTGCTGTGGCAAAGCATTCCTTGTAACCTCGGGTGCTGGTCATGAGTGTGTGTAGTGTTTAATCATTAATAAATCTTCAAGCTTTTGACTGCATGATGAATCCATCCTTAGCTTATAGGCACAGGACTGCAGCGTCTTGTCTGCATTATTACAAGACGTACATTCCCAACACTACGAGGCAACTGTCACTGTAATTTGCTGCATGCAAAGTGATCCGAGATGTTTGGGAGATGCGATTAGACCCCGTACAGTCTGCTCCGATTTATCCCTCAACCAACATCACTAAAACAGATGATCTGATCATTATAAGAACATAAGAACATAAGAAGTAGGAGCAGGAGTAGGCCATACGGCCCCTCGGGCCTGCTCCGCCATTCAATAGGATCATGGCTGATCCGAACATAGACTCACGTCCACATCCCTGCCCTCTCCCCGTAACCCCTAATTCCCTTATCTGCTAGGAAACTGCCTATCTCCGTTTTAAATTTATTTAATGTTGCAGCTTCCACAGCTCTCTGAGGTAGCAAATTCCATAGATTTACCACCCTCTGAGTGAAGAAGTTTCTCCTCATCTCAGTTTTGAAAGGGCAGCCCCTTATTCTAAGATTATGCCCCCTAGTTCTAGTCTCACCCATCAGTGGAAACATCCTCACCGCATCCACCCGATCAAGCCCCCTCACAATCTTATATGTTTCGATAAGATCGCCTCTCATTCTTCTGAATTCCAATGAGTAGAGGCCCAACCTACTCAACCTTTCCTCATAAGTCAACCCCCTCATCTCTGGAATCAACCGAGTGAACCTTCTCTGAACTGCCTCGAGAGCAAGTATGTCTTTTCTTAAATATGGAAACCAAAACTGTACGCAGTATTCCAGGTGTGGCCTCACCAGTACCCTATATAACTGAAGCAAGACTTCCCTGCTTTTATACTCCATCCCCCTTGCAATAAAAGCCAAGATTCCATTGGCCTTCCTGATCACCTGCTGTACCTGCATACTAACCTTCTGTGTTTCATGCACCAGGACCCCCAGATCCCTTTGTATTGTAGCACTTTGCAGTTTCTCTCCATTTAGATAATAACTTGCTCTTTGATTTTTTTCTGCCAAAGTGCATAACCTCATACTTTCCAACATTATATTCCATCTGCCAAATTTCTGCCCACTCACTTAGCCTGTCTATGTCCTTTTGCAGGTTTTTTATGTCCTCCTCACTCACTGCTTTCCCTCCCATCTTTGTATCGTCGGCAAACTTGGATATGTTACACTTGGTCCCTCCCTCCAAATCGTTAATATAGATT
Organism: Somniosus microcephalus; assembly: GCF_052327205.1. Classification (NCBI taxonomy): domain Eukaryota; kingdom Metazoa; phylum Chordata; class Chondrichthyes; order Squaliformes; family Somniosidae; genus Somniosus; species Somniosus microcephalus. The sequence goes on from NC_141008.1 coordinate 53,739,875, forward strand.
GTAAAGAGTTGGGGTCCCAGCACTGACCCCTGCGGAACACCACTAGTTACTGATTGCCAACCCGAGAATGAACCATTTATCCCAACTCTCTGTTTTCTGTTAGATAGCCAATCTTCCACCCATGCCAGTATATTGCCCCCAATCCCGTGATTTTTTATCTTGTGCAATAATCTTTTGTGTGGCACCTTGTCAAATGCCTTTTGGAAGTCCAAATACACCACATCCACTGGCTCCCCTTTATCCACCCTGTTTGTTACATCCTCAAAGAATTCGAGCAAATTTGTCAAACATGACTTCCCCTTCATAAAACCATGCTGACTCTGTCCAATTAAATTATGCTTATCCAAATGTCCTGTTACTGCTTCCTTAATAATGGACTCCAACATTTTACCAACCACAGAGGTTAGGCTAACTGGTCTATAGTTTCCAGCCTTTTGTCTACCTCCCTTTTTAAATAAGGGTGTTACATTAGCAGTTTTCCAATCTGCTGGGACCTTTCCTGAATCCAGGGAGTTTTGGAAAATTACCACAAATGCATCCGCAATCCCTACTGCTACTTCTCTCAAGACCCTAGGATGTAAGCCATCAGGTCCAGGGGATTTATCCGCCTTTAGTCCCATTATCTTACCGAGTACCACCTCCTTAGTGATTTTAATCGTGTTTAGCTCCTCCCCCCCTATAGCCCCCTGTTTGTCCAGTGTTGGGATATTTTTAGTGTCCTCTACTGTAAAGACTGATACAAAATATTTGTTCAGCGTTTTTGCCATCTCCATGTTCCCCACCACTAATTTCCCGGTCTCGTCCTCTAAGGGACCAACATTCACTTTAGCCACCCTTTTTCTTTTTATATAACTGTAGAAACTCTTGCTATCTGTTTTTATATTTTTTGCTAGTTTACTTTCATAATCTATCTTCCCTTTCTTAATTAATCTTTTAGTTATTCTTTGCTAGCTTTTAAATGCTTCCCAATCGTCTATCCTCCCACTAGATTTGGCTACTTTATATGCCCTTGTTTTCAGTCGGATACTATCCTTTATTACTTTACTTAGCCACGGATGGCTGTCTTTTCTTTGACGCCCCCTTTTCCTCAGTGGAATATATTTTTCTTGAAAGTTGTGAAATATCTCCTTGAATGTACACCACTGCTCATGTACCGTCTTACACCTTAATCTATTTTCCCAGTCCACTTTAGTCAACTCTGCTCTCATACCTTCATAGTCTCCTTTATTTAAGCTTAGTACGCTGGTTTGAGATCCAACTCTCTCACCCTCCAACTGAATTTGGAATTCAACCATGTTATGGTCACTCATTCCAAGGGGATCCTTTACTAGGACATTTTTTATTAATCCTGTCTCATTACACAGGACCAGATCTAAGATTGCCTGCCCCCTGGTTGGTTCAGTAACATACTGCTCAAGGAACCCGTCCCTAATGCACTCTATGAACTCTTCCTCAAGGCTGCCCTGCCCAATTTGATTTATCACATTGTGGGAGCTTGCTGTGTGCAAAGTGGCTGCCGCGTTTCCCACATTACAACAGTGACTACACTTCAAAAAAAGTACTTCATTGGCCGTAAAGCGCTTTGAGACACCCCGAGGTGGTGAAAGGCGCAAAACTTCCTTTCTTTTCTTTTTTTCTCTTAATTCAAAGTTAGATAGTCAGTAATAAATCCAATAGCGAATTCAGGAGCAAGCCAGAGAGTGGTGAGAATGTGGAACTCGCTGCCACAGGGAGCGGTTGAGGCGAATAGCATAGATACATTTAAGGGGACGCTAGACAAGCACATGAGGGAGAAAGGAATGGAAGGATATGCTGATAGGGTGGGATGAAGTGGGGGGGGGAGGAGGCTCGTGTGGAGCACAAACACCAGCACGGTCCAGTTGGGCCGAATGGCCTGTTTCTACACTGTCGGGAGTGTCGTCTTTTGGATGAGACGTGAAACCGAGGCCCCATCTGCCTGTTCAAGTGGTTCAGGTGGATGTTAAAAGGTCCCACGGCCACAGCTGAAAGAAGAGCAGGGAGGTGTCACGACCAACATTACTCACCCAAAAAAATTAAAACCCAATTGCTGATGGTGGAATTTGTGTTGTGTGCAAAATGGCCGCCACCTTTGCCTGCTGTTCCGAGATCTAAAGGCAAGTTTGTTCATCTTTTCCTTTGTTTTTCCCCTCTTAATTCAAACTTCCTGCATTTAAGTTATCTGACGGTTGAATTTTTAATTAGGGCTAAGCTTCCACTTTGCTGTGTGATTTATATCGTGTGCTATTGAATAATTTTTAAAAAAATTAAAGGGCGTAAAGGACTTTGAATTATCAGGAGTGTAAATGCAAGTGTGGAAAGATAGAGCCAGTCTTTCAGCATGTGGATGGAAAAAAGACAGGTTACAGCATTTTGTGTGTGTCTGCGCGATCAATTCTGATGAAGGGTACGGGCTGAAAAGTCATAACCTGTCATTTTTCTTTTCAGAATCTGACTGACCTGTTATGTATTCCAAGTGGTTTCTATTTTTATTTCAGAGCTCTAGCAATTCTCTTTTTATCTTATTTATATATATATATATGTATGTATATTTTTTCCCAGTTAAAAACGCTTAATCGATTTTAAACGGTACATACTGTTTATATATTCTTGCAGCATTTCAGGTTTAAAATATGTAAGAGGATATATAAAAAAAGCCAAGAATGTCTCTTTAATAATTCAAAACAATATTGTTTGCTTCACAAGGTGCATGGAGCTGAAAGGTAGCAGCCTCCTGCGTGCTGACAGTCAGCAATATCTTTGCCGTTACTCCCAGTCTGCCTTTCACAAGGCTCTTGTATACAATCCCTCTGGCTTTTCGTCCGCCCCCCGCCAATCATCCTCTGCAACCCTGGGATGTGTGCAACAACAACTTGCATTTATACAGTGCCTTTAAGGTAGTAAAACGTCCCCAGGCGCTTCACAGGAGCGATTATCAAACTAAAATTTGACACCGAGCCACATAAGGAGATATTAGGACAGGTGACCAAAAGCTTGGTCAAAGAGGTAGGTTTTAAAGGGAAGAAAGACTTGCATTTCTATAGCGCCTTTCACGACCACCGGATGTCTCAAAGCACTTTACAGCCAATGAAATACTTTTTTGGAAGTGTAGTCACTGTTGTAATGTGGGAAACGTGGCAGCCAATTTGCGCACAGCAAGCTCCCACTAACAGCAATGTGATAATGACCAGATAATCTGTTTTTTAGTGATGTTGATTGGGGGATAAATATTGGCCAGGACACCGGGGATAACTCCCCTGCTCTTCTTCGAAATAGTGGCTTGGGATCTTTTACGTCCACCTGAGAGAGCAGAGGGGGCCTCGGTTTAAAGACTCATCCAAAAGGCGGCACCTCCGACAGTGCAGCATTCCCTCAGCACTGCACTGGGAGTGTTGGCCTAGCTTTATATGCTCAAGTCTCTGGAGTGGGACTTGAACCCACGACCTTCTGACCCAGAGGCGAGAGTGCTACCCACTGAGCCACAGCTGACAGAATTCAGGAATTCATCCTGGAGATTAAAACCGATTTTTATTTTAGGATATCGCCCCATTGTCTTTCCCTTGGGCAGCGTAATCAAGGCCAGGAACACGGCTGAACGGGATGGAGCAAGGCAAGGGGACAAATCAAACCTGCCTCTGGTCACTCTGAGGCTCCCTAATGCTACAGTGTGGCCACTCCATTGTCTCGTCTCACTCCTCCCTCTTCCTCACTCCCAAGACTATCTTCACCCGAGCTGTAGTGCTCCATTTTTCTTTAAATTTGATTCTTCGAGCATTTAAATAAACAACTTCTCATCCTTCCTGGTTCACCCCCCACCCCAGCCACCCCACCTCACCTCCACCAGGTGCTCTGCATCTCCAGTTCTCCAGATAGGAGTCCAGCTGTGTGACAGCTACTCTGGTAGCCAGCATATGCACGAGCAGTGCCGTTCGAGTCAGCCTTTGTTATCCTCTCCTCTTTTCCCCCCGCACCCTCTCTCATCAGGCTGACGTGCTCGAATTAACGACACAGCACAAACACACAGGTGTGACCCCCCTTCTATCCCCACACACGATGCCACAACCCGTTGCTTTGCCAATGCACATATTTTTAAGCGATTCCTCAGAGACGTAAAGTAATTTGAGAATAATTCATGCTCCAACTTCAGCTTGTCCAGCTATCTAAACCTGCCCGCAGCCTCCTGCAATCACATGGGCCGTGTGTACGGCTCCCAACTAAACACGTTTTTAAAAAAACACAACAAAAAGGCTTTGCAGGCGCGCAATGGCTGGTTTACCAGACTCCGATTATGAAGAGTACAGCTTGGTGCTGAGATTGCACAAATCTAGCCCGCAATCACCCTTGGAAAAAGAATTCTGTATTTTACAATAGAATTCCCTCCACGATGGTTCTGTGACTCAATGCATCATCAGTTGTTCTACTGAACCATACAAGACCCAGAAGGTCCCTGATTTGATCCCCACTTTGTGCTGCATTAGCTGCTTTTAGCCGGGTGTCAGTAAGGGGGGCGCTACAACTGCCTTGGCTGCACTGGACTAGGGAGGGAAAACAACCAATCAGGGTTCCCGCTCCCGACTGCGGTCCAATCACTATGAGCTGGAAAGTGGGCGTGTCAGCGTGCGGTGAAGGCAGGATTGGGTTTGACTTTGCCAGCTCCTCCCGTGTCAGCTGTGGCTCAGTTGCTAGCACTCTCGCCTCTGAGTCAGAAGGTCATGGGTTCACAGTCCCATTCCAGGGACTTGAGCACATAAAGTCTAGGCTGACACTCCAGTGCAGTGCTGAGGGAGTGCTGCACTGTCGGAGGTGCCGTCTTTCGGATGAGACGTTAAACCGAGGCCCCGTCTGTCCTCTCAGGTGAACGTAAAAGTTCCCACGGCCACTATTTCGAAGAAGAGCAGGGGGAGTTATCCCCCCCGGTGTCCTGGGCCAATAATAACCCCTCGATCAACATAACAAAAACAAACTGATTATCTGGTCATTATCACATTGCTGTTTGTGGGAGCTTGCTGTGCGCAAATTGGCTGCTGCATTTCCCACATTACAACAGTGACAGTAATTCATTAGCTGTAAAGCGTTTTGAGACGTCCAGTGGTCATGAAAGGCGCTGTATAAATGTAAGTCTTTCATGGTTGAATAAGAAAAGACTTGCGTTTAGATGATGCCTTTCACCTCAGGACGTCCCAAAGCACTTTAGTCAAATGAAGTACTTTTTGAAGTGTAGTCACTGTTGTAATCAAGTAAACACAGCAGCCAATTTACGCACAGCAAGCGCCCACAAACAGCAATGTGATAATGACCAGATAACCTGTTTTAATGATGTTGGTTGAGGAATAAATATTTGGCAGAAAGCTCCCCAAGCTCTTCTTCGAAATAGCGCCACGGGATCTTTTACATCCACCCGAGCGAGCAGACAGAGCTTCAGTTTAACATCTCAGCTGAAAGACAGAACTTCCAACAGTGCAGCGCTCCCTCAGCACTGCACTGAAATGTCAGCCTGGATTATGTAGACAAGTCCCTGAAGCGGGACTCGAACCCACAACCTTCTGACTCAGAAGTGGGAGCGCAGACCACTGAGCCACGGCTGACACTTAAGCCACTGACGCACACTGTCTCGGTTCAATTATGTAAGGCAGCTTTACAGCCTTCCGGACTCAATATCAAATTCAACAATTTCAGATCATAACCTCGGCCCCTATTACATTTTTATATATTTTTTATCCACACCTTTTGGTTTGTGCCTTTTCCTTTTTTTCTCTCCCACATGGCAGCTGTCTCTCACTCTGCCAGCGCGTTTCACACTTCATCTAGAGCCGTCTTTTGTCTCTTTACCTGTCCTATTACCATTTCGTCTCGTCTTGAATACCTCTTAATGTCTCTTCACTTCCCTTTTGTTCTTTCATCCCCTCCCCCATTTCCCAGCCCCCCAAACTGGCCTTTTAATCTGTTTCATTTCCTGCGTTTTTTCTCAGTCCTGACGAAGGGTTTCGACCTGAAACGTTAACTCTGTTTCTCTCTCCACGGATGTTGCCGGGCCTGCTGAGTTTTTCCAGCATTTTCTGTTGTTGTTTTGGATTTCCAGCATCCGCAGTATTTTGCTATCATGTAAGGAAGGCAGCTTAACCCGGATAAAATGTACGTGATGTAGGAAAACCTTGCTAATGGCCGACCCTTACTAGCTGTCGCAGGCCAGCCTGGAGAGGGTCCATTCCCCCGATGAAGGGTAACAGCCAAAGTGAAACAGTGGCAAGGGAAATAATAAGAAATACTTTCGTCGCCATTTAAATTTAACCTTGCTGCAATATGATCAGGAACATATCGGGTTGACTCACCTCCCTGTCAAAGTATGGCTGACCTTGGAAACTGAGAAGAAAACAATAGATAAAACCTGCTGGCTCCTGATGCGCAAGAATACCCTTTTTGTTCATAGCAAGCATAGGAAAAGGCTAAGGTTGAAAAGTGTAGGAATGGAAGACGATGCAAATTAAGAAGTAATAGTGAGATGACACGGAGGTTGGGCTTTAGATTCTGAAGGCCGGGGGTGGGGAGGATCCTCAATAGTTTTTGAAGTTCTAGGAAAGAGTTGGAGTAGGAGATGGTGAGAGAGCAAGAGAGAAAGAGATTGACAAACAGGGAAGGTTGCAATGGGGAGAGAGAGGGAGAGGTTGGAGGCTAGAGGTGAGAAGGATCAGGTATTAAGATGTCCAGGTTTTGCTGCATCTGCTTCACGAGTGTGTGATAAATGCTAGAGGCATGCCAGATATAACATATTTCCATTTTGATTCACCACACCATTATACTGCAATAATATAAATTATTTTTCAGGTGCTTTTTTCTGACTAGTTCTTAAAGCAACGTCACTTCATATGATCGGACTGTATATGAAGGATATCGTGACTCAACATGTGTGTTTTCTCTTTTTGCAGGGTGTAACCTCGAGCTGTTCCTGGTGTTGCTCGGATTGGAGCTCCATATTTCAGTCTCTTGCCCCAGACACTGTGTTTGTTATCCTTCTCCTATGACTGTCACCTGCCAATCGCATGGATTCACCTCCATCCCAGAAGGAATTCCTGCCGACAGCGAGAGAATATTCCTCCAAAATAACAGGATAACTCTTCTACTGAGGAACACATTCAGCCCGTCCACAGTCACCCTTTGGTTGTACTCCAACAACATCACTTTCATTGACCCAGAGGCCTTCCGTGGATTCAGTCTCCTCGAGGAGCTTGACCTTGGGGACAATCGATATCTGAGGTTCCTGGACGCAGAGACCTTCAACGGTTTGGAGAAGCTTCATGCTTTGCATCTCTATCGCTGTGGATTGACCTTTCTGCCCAATGGAATCTTTGAAGGCCTTCACAACTTACAGTATCTCTACCTACAGGAGAACCACATAGAGTATCTCCAGGATGATCTGTTCCTGGAGCTGGTCAACCTTACTCAGCTCTTCCTGCATGGGAATAAGTTATTGAGTTTGTCCCAAAACACCTTCAGAGGGCTGATCAACCTTGATCGCCTCTTGCTGCACCAGAATCGGCTTCATTGGGTTAACAAACGAGCTTTCCATGATCTTCGGAGGCTAGCCATTTTATATTTGTTCAATAACAGCCTGAGTTCGCTTCCTGGGGAATGTCTGGCAGAGCTTGGGTCACTTCAGTACCTCAGGCTCAATGGAAATCCTTGGGAATGTACCTGTAAAGCTCGATCCTTGTGGGAATGGCTCCAAAGGTTCAGAGGATCAAGCTCCAGCGTCATTTGCGAATCCCCCCGGGATCTACAGGGGATCGATCTGAAGGTTCTCTCTGCCCGGCTCTTCAAGAACTGCACAGGGTCAGAGTCGCTCAACCAGATCCGAACGAGCCCCAAGCAGCAGCACCCCCATCAAGCGGGCAAGGACGAGCTGGAGCCCGGGCACTCCTCGCGGGGCACGGCTCCGGGACCGGAACGCATCCCGCCCGGCAAGAACGGCACAAGCCAGCGAGACGACGGGCGGGCGGGCAAGGAGCACGAGCACCTCGACGGGGTGTGGGACAACGATTACCTGCCCGACACCGGCCAGAAACCGCAGACCATCCGCCCGTTCCCCACCCGGCGCCGGCCGCGGATTAAGTGCACCCGCCGCACGCGGTTGGAGCCCCCACCCGGGATCCAACAGCCCGCCGGAGGGGGGGGCAGCCCCAGCCCGTGGGCCGGATCGCTCACCCTCCTGGCGGCTCTAGTCCTCGTCGTCCATTGAGCCCGCCACCCCCAGTAATGAGAAGGGCAAAAACATTCTAACACTGCCGTCAATCCAGTAGGGACCAAAAAAAAAGAAAAAAAAACAACAAAAATTACAATTTTTTAAATTACAAGCGATTTAAAATTACTGTTACTATGTGCATAGGCAGACCACGGATTTGTTGGATGGCATTCTGTTTTGGACCATTGGAATATAATTGGAAATCGTTGGAATAACACACCCAATGGAAATGAATCGGCAAGACGGGACGACACGCCTAAGGGTTCCCTCACTACCTACTAGGCAGCAAGAAAAATGCATCGAAGAGAGTACTCGGAAATACTATGATTAAAAAAAAAAAATTTAAACTCCCAGCGTCGATTTGACATTCCTGTTGCTAACTGTCGCCCTGGGAACAACCCTAAAACTCTTGACCACACCATTGTTTCCCATGGAGGGATTCCGCTATCTTGCACGGATGAGCGATGGTAACCAAAGCAGTGGTGGTTCCAGAAGTTTTCTGCGTACACACGGGCAAATTCCTCAAACCCTAACAAAACCAAAGCTGGCATCGCCCACCTTCTAATAAGGTCTCATAAGATCCCAGCTGAATAATATGCATTGTATAATCGCAAAGGATGAACATGGTCTAAAACCCAGAGCTTGATTCATCCAAGTACCAAAAACTGGAGGCCAGATAATTGTATGAAAAGATTCGTGATGGAAATTTTTTTTTTTCAAGTGTCTACCTATCATTTGGACAATGTGCAGCCCTTATATTATTGACGTATATTAATTTCTGGAAGTATATGTTTACAGATTATATTGCTACCCTATTACAGCTTACGCTAAGATGTTTTTTTTTTCTCTCCGTCTCGAGGAGATGGTGGATGGTTTGTACACGAGCCACAAATCCAGATAGGATGGACGCAGGAGTCTGTGCTGTTCTGGTTTAACTCGCTGGCTTCCACTTTGTCTCTCCCTAGGTTCGGAGTCAACATTGAATGGAAATAAGACGCTACCCTTTGGTGTTCAGGATGTGGCTCCATTTGACGAGGAAACGAAATCCTCTCCATTTATTTTATGTTTTTCTGTACTAAATAGGAAATTTGTTGTACCTGAATTTACAGAATTGCTTTAAATATACATATATATATATAAAAAAACAGAAACATTTTTTGGAAGAAATCAAGGTAACAAGTGCAGTATCCCTTTTTGTCGAAACAGTTGAAAATGTAAATCTGCATTGCTTCTTTCAACACAGTGATGTTCCCACAAGTCTAAAGTACTTCCTTTTGGGTGGAGTGAGAAGGACTAAGCTTCAGTACTGAGGCAGTGCTTGCAGTGTGTATGGAGGGGGCATAAAGAGGACAAGATTTCTCTTCCCTGAAGCCAAGTCTAAATAATTACCCTTCATGTCAAATCCTAAACCTCAGCTGTATTAAAACAACATTGACTGGACTCACCTGTTCAATCTCATCCCTTTTCATTTCTAAAATCCCTCCATTCTAAATGGGCCATTTAATATTGCAGAACACACAGCGAGAGCTTGCGAACAGCACTAGATTGAAGATAATACTTACAGAAGCGTGGGTGGTGGGGAGCTGGTTGGCACAGTGGGATAGACATTGCTTCTTTTCACCTCTGGGAATCGAGGATCAAGTCCAGCCCAGGTTGCTGGGGATGAAAGCTCTCTCTCTCTCTCTCTCTCTCTCTCTCTATAGAAGCTTCAGGGTTCAATGTGAAATGGGGTTGGGCAGGCTCCACCTAGCTCAGCCCACTGGACATCTACCCCTAATTTGGTACAAACTGGTATCCTCACCAGGCAGACCATAATGACAGCCGGTGTGGGAAGTTGGGAAAAGCTCAGTGGTTCTTACAAGGCTGGGGATGATGCATCATTGGGGAGAACAGAGGGAGTGTTACTCTTAAATCTCAACATGCTATGCCCATGTAGCAGTACTTGACATTGTCATGGGGAGCGGGCAATTGCTCTGGTCACCCTGTGCATTGACATGCTCACATAGAATGACATAGACTGTACAGCACAGAAAGAGGCCATTCAGCCCATCTGGTCCATGCCGGTGTTTATGCTCCCCACGAGCCTCGTCCCACCACCTCCCCTCTTCATCTCACCCCATCAGCATAACCTCCTATTCCTTTCTCCCTCATGTGCTTATCTATGTTCTAAACATGTTCTTTCTCGATGCACTTAAAGACGTTGTTACACGTAGCGATCCTCCCCCTTCGGTAACAAAAGCGGTAATAAAAGGTTCCATTTTCCAGCACCAACGGTTCTGATAAATAAACATCTTCACCTTATAACAAAAATGACACAAGAAAAAGCAAGAGGTGACACCCGATTGCAGTAATGTTTTGATGTTTATTCTCTGATTTGATGGAATTGAAAGGTTTTAAACACTTTGATGAGGAGCCCCTTCCCCCAAATAAAGAGGGCTGAGGACTGTTACTACCCATGGAGCACATCCTCCCCCGTAACACTCTTCCAGTGAAAAGGTTCCACTTACCATATAATGAACAAACAATTTGTACAGCACTCGCCAAATAAAATGGTAGCGCCAACAACAGCCGTACCTAATTTTATTTACTGCTTATGCGGTTGGTTTTCTCTTATATATAAATAAAAGACCATAAAACGTTATTGGGCAGAGTAAATCATAGGAACTGGAGTAGGCCATTCAGCCTACTGGGCCTGCATTCAAGAGACTGTTCTCTGACATCCAGAAAGCTTTCCGAATATGTGAGATTATTTAATTTTCCCGGCACAAATTATTTCACGGCAGTTAACTTTTAGAGCAGAAAGGTTTTATTTGGAACGATTACATTTTAGTAGCTTGGATGGGCTGTTGATTGCTCAACCCGATAGCCTGGTAGGTAAGGGCATTCCCCCCTCCGATATAGTATGAAGCTATACAGACCAGGTTAAACCCTTGATCTTAGCTGGGGCGCACTCTACAGATAGCCTCAGCACACCTAGGGTTAGGGAGGGGATAGATCTGAGCCAGGGCTCCTTCTCCTGAGTGCCATCCATTAAGCTCTGCTGGAAAGCGAGTGTGTGTGTGTGTGTGTGTGTGTGTGGGGGGGGGGAGTGTGTGTGGGGGGGGAGTGTGTGTGGGGGGGGGAGTGTGTGTGTGGGGGGGGAGTGTGTGTGTGTGGGGGGGGAGTGTGTGTGGGGGGGGGAGTGTGTGTGTGGGTGGGGAGTGTGTGTGTGGGGGGGGGAGTGTGTGTGGGGGGGGAGTGTGTGTGGGGGGGGGAGTGTGTGTGGGGGGGGGAGTGTGTGTGTGGGTGGGGAGTGTGTGTGTGGGGGGGGGAGTGTGTGTGTGGGAGGGGAGTGTGTGTGTGGGGGGGGAGTGTGTGTGTGGGGGGGAGTGTGTGTGTGGGGGGGGAGTGTGTGTGTGGGGGGGGAGTGTGTGTGTGGGGGGGGAGTGTGTGTGTGGGGGGGGAGTGTGTGTGTGGGGGGGGGAGTGTGTGTGTGTGTGGGGGGGAGTGTGTGTGTGGGGGGGGGAGTGTGTGTGTGGGGGGGAGTGTGTGTGTGTGGGGGGGAGTGTGTGTGTGGGGGGGGAGTGTGTGTGTGTGGGGGGGAGTGTGTGTGTGTGTGGGGGGGGAGTGTGTGTGGGGGGGGAGTGTGTGTGTGGGGGGGAGTGTGTGTGTGTGGGGGGGGAGTGTGTGTGTGGGGGGGGAGTGTGTGGGTGGGGGGGGAGTGTGTGTGTGGGGGGGGGAGTGTGTGTGTGGGGGGGGAGTGTGTGTGTGTGGGGGGGAGTGTGTGTGTGGGGGGGAGTGTGTGTGTGGGGGGGAGTGTGTGGGTGGGGGGGGGAGTGTGTGTGTGGGGGGGAGTGTGTGGGTGGGAGTGTGTGGGTGGGGGGGGGAGTGTGTGTGTGTGGGGGGGAGTGTGTGTGTGGGGGGGGAGTGTGTGTGTGGGGGGGGAGTGTGTGTGTGTGGGGGGGAGTGTGTGTGTGGGGGGAGTGTGTGTGTGGGGGGGAGTGTGTGTGTGTGGGGGGGGAGTGTGTGTGTGTGGGGGGGAGTGTGTGTGTGGGGGGAGTGTGTGTGTCTGTGGGGGGGGGAGTGTGTGTGTGTGGGGGGGGAGTGTGTGTGTGGGGGGGGGAGTGTGTGGGTGGGGGGGGGGAGTGTGTGTGTGGGGGGGAGTGTGTGTGTGTGGGGGGGGAGTGTGTGTGTGTGGGGGGGAGTGTGTGTGTGGGGGGGGGAGTGTGTGTGTGGGGGGGGAGTGTGTGTGTGTGGGGGGGAGTGTGTGTGTGGGGGGGGAGTGTGTGTGTGGGGGGGGAGTGTGTGTGTGTGGGGGGGGAGTGTGTGGGTGGGGGGGGAGTGTGTGTGTGGGGGGGGAGTGTGTGGGGGGGAGTGTGTGGGTGGGGGGGGAGTGTGTGTGTGGGGGGGAGTGTGTGTGTGGGGGGGGAGTGTGTGGGGGGGAGTGTGTGTGGGGGGGGAGTGTGTGTGTGGGGGGGGAGTGTGTGTGTGGGGGGGGAGTGTGTGTGTGGGGGGGGAGTGTGTGTGTGGGGGGGAGTGTGTGTGTGGGGGGGAGTGTGTGGGTGGGGGGGAGTGTGTGGGTGGGGGGGGTAGTGTGTGTGGGGGGGAGTGTGTGTGTGGGGGGGGAGTGTGTGGGTGGGGGGGGAGTGTGTGGGTGGGGGGGGGAGTGTGTGGGTGGGGGGGGTAGTGTGTGTGGGGGGGGAGTGTGTGTGTGGGGGGGGAGTGTGTGTGTGGGGGGGGAGTGTGTGGGTGGGGGGGGAGTGTGTGTGTGGGGGGGGAGTGTGTGTGTGGGGGGGGAGTGTGTGGGTGGGGGGGGAGTGTGTGTGTGGGGGGGGGAGTGTGTGTGTGGGGGGGGGAGTGTGTGGGTGGGGGGGGTAGTGTGTGTGGGGGGGGAGTGTGTGGGTGGGGGGGGAGTGTGTGTGTGGGGGGGGAGTGTGTGTGTGGGGGGGGAGTGTGTGTGTGGGGGGGGGAGTGTGTGTGTGGGGGGGAGTGTGTGTGTGGGGGGGGAGTGTGTGTGTGGGGGGGGAGTGTGTGTGTGGGGGGGGAGTGTGTGTGTGTGGGGGGGAGTGTGGGGGGTGGGAGACATTGTTATGACAGGAGCAGGCTTGGGTGTGATGCCCTATGTGGTTGAATTACCTGCCTACACTCATGAAGAAAGGCCAATTGGGAAAAACGTAAAGGATACCCACAGAATTGTGGCCCTGGATGAGTCCAACCTTCAAGGGAGGTTCAAGAAAATTCAAGGGAGGGAGGAGAGCGAGAGAGAGAGTGAGTGGCTCGTTCTTTCAGCCTACAATGTATTTTGTGCTTGATTCATTAAAGAAATAAAAGGGATACTGCAACTTTAATCGTTTTGTCAGTGGTCTTTGCTGCAGAGTTAAGCAGTGACCACATACAACAGGTAGGCCTCCAAGCCAAGCAACTCCCAAGCAGTCTGGAAGTGCACTGGTAGCGCCCCCTGGAGGTTGCAGGGAAAAGAAAACCTAAAAAGTGGAGATGGGGAAATGGTCAAATCAAGATTGAAGCTTTATAACAAGAGAATCATCAAAACACTGTTAAAACAGCTAATTGTAGCTTCTTATTGGAAACAAGGCAAAAAAAAAATCACACTCAACAAAAAAATCTATTCTTTCATTTCTGCAAGACATCCTACTAAATTTCCACATGATTTTAAGGCACGTTTCCTATGAGCAGCTATTGGTTCAAATCTTGCCGGCTATGACTGAGAGAGTAGAGAGATACAGCTTAACAAAAAAAAAGCATTCTCCAAGAAGTACAAAAGACTCTCTCAAGTTAGCACACATTACACATTTCCATTATAGAATCCTGCTGGACCCTGGAGTTTTAACAAAGTATCTCTCCGCCATACCCCCACCCCTCTCTCTCTCTCCCAAGGGTGCTGACTCGCATGGCACAGTTCTGACAGGCACTTGCTGTTTTTCCAGTACTTCATCCAAGTAGCCAACCTTCATGTCCAAGTGAGTGGTCAGCGGGTCTCCTGACCGCAGGGGAGAGGGGAAAGGAATGGGGCCTCTTCAATCGGGTCCAATCCTATCCTCATCTGACATACAGCATTGGGTCACTGGACATTAATCAGGAGCAGCGAACACCCCCCACCTTCCCCTCCACCCCCCCCCCCGACCCCAGTCGCTTTCCACCCTCCCTTGCCCAGGTGCGCTAAGGCCTATCGCAGTATCCCACAGAACCTGAAAGGGTGTCGGCATTTTCCTTCTTCCTGCTCATCCCCAAAACGTCCTCCACCATCTTGGCATTGGGACAGTGCGAGCCACGGACCTAGATGCAACTACCACCACCACCCAGCTCAAATGGCCGGGGGGGGGGGGGGGGAACGGCTTGACCCTGGCAGAGCGAGTTGGACCAGTGCATTTATTTTTTTATTTAGCCTGCCAGGGTCCAGTTAAGACTGGGCATAAACTCATCCAATGGGGAGGTAGGGGAGTTTAGATGACAGGCAGTCCTCTGCCAGCCTGGACCTGCCACTGTCCGGTTTGGAGTCTAGCATGTTTACATTGCTGGGGGACCTCATCGTGCTGTTACATTTAACTGTCTCTGTGTCTTCAATGGCACTGTTACACTCCCTGTGAGTACTGAATAAAACATGTACCATAACAGATTTGACCAGTATATTGTGCTAGTGGTCTATCATTTGCCAATGTTTCATTCTTTAGTAATTTGCCATCACATGTTCATGTTTACTCCTGTTCGTTTTCTAGAGAGATTCAGCTGAAACCTGTCCTTTGAGCTTGGGGTTAAGGGTTAGAAAGAAATGGAGAAACTTGCATTCATACCGCGCGCTTTATCACATCGCAATGCCCTTGGGACATTCACTTTGAGGTCCATTGTTGTTGTGCCAGCAAAGGCAGCAGCCATCTTGCACACAGCAAGATCCCACAAAGAGCAATGCGACGAATGATCAGTGAATGTGTGTTTTTTTTATTGATGGTACGCTGGGTGAGGGGAGGAATGTTGACGAGGATGCTCCTTGCTCTTCTGCGAATAGCGCCGTGGCATCTTTAGCGCCCACTGTAACACCCAGACAGAGAGGGCCTCAGCTCACTATCTCATCTGAAGGTTGGCCCCTCCAGGCCCGCAGTCTCAAATTTAGCCCAGACAGAGGGACTCGAGATCGTTCTGATGGGGGACAAGGAAGAAGCAGGGCACTGGAATACGTCCTTTCCCTCTCTGGACGTTGGTTCAAATAAAGGCGAGACAGAAGACATGAGGGTCTCCTTTGTGCAGTGCATCGTAATGCTGTCCTTTCACCTCTGGGACTTGGGTCCACCTCCACCTCTTGTGAATGTAATAAGGGTTCCTTCTCTACTGTTCTCTGTTAATGATCCTCAGTAAAATTAATTCAATGCCATATATATATATATTTATGGGCAAAAGGAAAAGATGTGCTGCAATTTTTGCATCAGTTGACACTAGTTCCACGCTCATTCTCAATGCTTGTCATACAGGTATAAGTTTGAGCAACGAACATCTTAATTTGGTGGTAGAGAGCTCGATTTTCACTCTCTGCCTGGCGTTAGTGGGGCTGTAATGGTCTCAGAATGGGGTCGGAGGCCTCACCACCCCCATAACACCGGCGATGCGGCCAGCTCCATTTCAAAAGGGTCCTACCATCTGGTGCCTAAAGTGCACGCCTGTTTCAGGTGATACATCCCTTTTATTATGGGAATCAGGGGCCTACGATGTAAATTAGACCCCGACTGCCATTTTAAATTGGTACTGGTTAGAGCCTGCGCCAGGCACACTCCGGCATGTTCCGTGGGCGATGGAACCGAAAGGCTCAGCTGAAGTTCAGTGCCGAATTAGTTTTGCTAATCTCGCTACAATTACTGAGAACATGTGTCCGAGTCTTAGGAAGATAGGAACAGGAGTACATAGGATCTACGGCACAGAAACAGGCCATTCGGCCCAACCAGTCCATACCGGCGTTTATGCTCCACTCGAGCCTCCTCCCGTCTTTCCTCATCTAAATCTGTCAGCGTAACCCTCTATTCCCTTCTCCCTCATATGCTTGTCCAGCCTCCCCTTAAATGCATCTATACTATTCGCTTCAACCACTCCCTGTGGTAGCGAGTTCCACATTCTCACCACTCTTTCGGTAAAGAAGTTTATTCTGAATTCCCTATTGGATTTCTTGGTGACTCTTATATTGATGGCCTCTAGTTTTGCTCTTCCCCACAAGTGGAAACATTCTCTCTGTATCCACTTTATCAAAACCTTTCATAATTTTAAAGACCTCTATTAGGTCACCCCTCAGCCTTCTTTATTCAAGAGAAAAGAGACCCAGCCTGTTCATCCTTTCCTGATATGTATACCCTCGCATTTCTGGTATCATCCTTGTAAATCTTCTCTGCACCCTCTCCAGTGCCTCTATATCCTTTTTATAATATGGCGACCAGAACTGTACGCAATACTCTAAGTTTGGTCTAACCAAGGTTCGATACAGGTTTAACATAACTTCCCTACTTTTCTATTCTATCCCTCTAGAAATAAACCCTAGTGCTTGGTTTCCTTTTTTACGGCCTTGCTAACCTGTGTCGCAACTTTTAGTGATTTGTGTATTTGTATCTGAGATCCCTTTGCTCCTCTACCCCACCTAGACTCGCACTCGCCAAGTAAAATTCTTCCTACCAAAATGTAACACCTCACATTTATCTGTGTTGACCTTCATTTGCCAATTATTTGCCCATTCTGCAAGTTTATTGATGTCCTCCTGTAATTTGTTGCAGTCCTCCTCAGTATTGACTATCCCCCCTAATTTGGTGTCATCCACAAATTTAGAAATTGTGTTTTTGATTCCAAAGTCTATATCATTAATATAAATTGTGGACAACAGTTGTCCCAGCACTGATCCTTGTGGAACACCACTACCCACCTTCTGCCGCTGCCTTTTGCCCCATCTCTGCTTTCTGTCTTGAAGCCAGCCAGCTATCCATTCTGCTACTTGTCCCCTGGCTCCGCATTCTCTGACCTTGTTCATCAGTCTATTATGGGGTACCTTATCGAAGACCTTTTGAAAATCTAGATAAATTACATCTACTGCATCACCATTGTCTACTCCCTCTATTACCTCTTCAAATAATTCAATGAGGTTGGTCAAGCAAGAATTTCCCTTTTGAAATCCATGCTGACTATTTATTACTGTGTTTTTGGTTTCTAGATGTTCTTCTATTTTCTCCTTTAGTAGGGATTCCATTATTTTTCCTACCACCGATGTTAAGCTGACTGGTCTATAATTCCCTGAACATGTTCTATCCCCCTTCTTAAATCTAGCAGGTTCAAGGGGCTAAATGGAAGAGGCCATTCAGCCCCTCGGACCTGTTCCGCCATTCAATGAGATCATGGCTGATCTGTGACCTAACTCCATTTACCTGCCTTTGGCCCATATCCCATAATACCTTTGGTTAACAAAAATCTATCAATCTCAGGTTTAAAATTAACAATTAATCTAGCATTAATTGGTGTTTGCGGAAGAGAGTTCCAAACTTCTACCACCCTTTGGGTGTAGAAGTGTTTCCTAATTTCACTCCCGAAAGGTCTGGCTCTAATTTTTAGACTATGCCCCCTAGTCCTAGACGCCCCAACCAGCGGAAATAGTTTCTCTCCATCTACCCTATCCGTTCCCCTTAATGGTGTCATCTAAACCATTGCAGCTGACAGTTATAACTCTGCTCTACATGGCACTGTACCAGAAAGGTCTTAATCAGGGCATAAGATCTAACAAAGAGTATATAGCTCCTGATTTAGAAATTCTAAATGCAAGGTTAATCTACGCTGCCTTGGAGGGAGTGCAGCATTGATTTACCAGAATGATACCTGGACTCCATGGGTTAAATTACAAGGAGAGACAACACAAACTAAGGTTGTATTCCCTGAAATTTAGAAGATTAAGGGGTGATTTGATCAAAGTTTTCACGATGTTAAGGGGAAACTGATAGGGTAGATAGGGAGAAACTTTTTCCGCTGGTTGGGGAGTCGAGGACAAGGGGATATAGCCTAAAACTTAGAGCCAGACCTTTCAGGAGTGAAATTAGGAAACACTTTTACACACAAAGGGAGGTAGAAGTTTGGAACTCTCTTCTGCAAATGGCAGTTGAGGCTAGATCAATTGTTAATTTTAAATCTGAGATTGATAGATTTTTGTTAACCAAAGGTATTAAGGGATATGGGGCAAAAGCGGGTATATGGAGTTAGATCACAGATCAGCCATGATCTCATTGAATGGCGGAACAGGCTTGAGGGGCTAAATGGCCTCCTGTTCCTAATCTCCTCATCCATCCTACAAAGTGCAAAAGTGTCAAATTATTTACAGCAATCCTGTAAAGCTGTGCCGAGCCTACAGGAAAGGGAATGAGTGCGGGACATGGACTATGGGAGAGAGGGCAAGTTTTTTTTTACTAATTCCTGGGATGTGGGCATCTCTGGCAAGGCCAGCATTTATTGCCCATCCCTAGTTGCCCTCGAGAAGGTGGTGGTGAGCCGCCTTCATGAGTCGCTGCAGTCCGTGTGCTGAAGGTGCTCCCACAGTGCTGTTAGGGAGGGAGTTCCAGGATTTTGACCCAGCGATGATGAGGATCGGGGATATATTTCCAAGTCAGGATGGTGTGTGACTTGGAGGGGAACTTGGAGGTGCTGGAGTTCCAACGCGCCTGCTGCCCTTGTTCTTCTAGGTGGTAGAGGTCGCGGGTTTGGGAAATGCTGTTGAGGTATAGTACATGGACTATGGGAAGGGGGGAAAGAGTGTAGGACAGAGCCTATGGGGTGTGGGTGGCTGTAGGACAGGGTTGGAGTAAATGCCAATGCTCTTTGCTTAGAGTGACTTTTTTCCCTGGAAGAATGCAGCACGGAACTATTTTTCCATTTCTCAAAACCCAATCAACACAAACAGGCAGCAAGCAGATCCCAAGTCTCTGCCAGTGCTGTTCCTGCTCCTCTGGTAACCCACAAAAATAATCTGAGCCATCGTCACCCCAGGACCACCCCCCCCCCACAACTTACCCTGAGGCCTCAATCCGGTGAGCTGCATCGGGACAGCTGCTCACTAACCCGCTGCTCTCCTGCTGAATTTAAATGGGATCATAGAATAGTACAACACAGAAGAAGGCCATTCGGCCCATCGAGTCAGCGCCGGCTCTTCCAAAGAGGTCGAGGCTTCAAAATCACGGGGGTCAATCGGCACACTCCGCTGATCGGTGCCCCAAATCGATCCCAGAGAGTCCAGTTTTCCGGGTTTGGGAGAGAGGTGCATTGTTAGGAATGGGACATTGTCCCTGCACTGTATTTGGTCTGCACCTTGCTGGATGATGCCGAAGGAATACTTCACATATCCTTGGGAAGTGGATGAATGAAATGCTGCATTCCATTACTTACTGTGACAAATTGTCCAGCCTTTTCACTTCTGCCACCTGGGTTTGGATCCAGTGTGGACTGATGAGGTGAAGAAAGAAAGCTAAAGAAAGAAAGACTTGCATTTATGTAGCGCCTTTCACAACCTTGTCTGCACTGGACTAGGGAGGGGAAACGACCAATCAGGGTTTCCGCACCCAACTGCGGTCCAATCACTGTGAGCTGGAAAGTGGGCATGTCGTTGTGGGGTGAAGGTAGGATTGGGTTTGACTTTGATAGCTCCTCCATGGTTGAATAAGAAAGACTTGCATTTATACAGTGCCTTTCTCAACCTCAGGACGTCCCAAAGCACTTTACAGCCAATGAAGTACTTTTGAAGTGTAGTCACTGTTGTAACATAGCAGCCAATTTGTGCACAGCAAGCTCCCACAAACAGCAATGTGATAATGACCAGATAACCTGTTTTAGTGATGATGGTTGAGGGATAAATATTGGCCCAGAACAATGGGGAGAACTCCCCTGCTGTTCTTCGAAATCCCATCACAGGATCGTTCGCATTCACCTGAGAGGATAGACAGGACCTTGGCTTAACGTCTCTTCCGAAAGACGACACCTCCAACAGTATGATAGCAAAATACTGCGGATGCTGGAAATCCAAAATAACAACAGAAAATGCTGGAAAAACTCAGCAGGCCAGGCAACATCCGTGGAGAGAGAAATAGAGTCAACGTTTCAGGTCGAAACCCTTCGTCAGGACTGAAGAAACACAGGAAATGAAACAGATTAAAAGGCCAGTTTGGGGGCTGGGAAATGGGGATGAAAGAACAAGAGAGAAGTGAAGAGACATTAAGAGGTATTCAAAACCAGACGAGATGGTGATCGGACTAGTGGAGACAAAAGACGGCTCTAGATTAGGTGTGAAATGCGCTGGCAGAATGACCTCCAACAGTACATCACCCCCTCAGCGCTGTATTGGGAGTGTCAGCCTAGATTTTGTGCTTAAGTTTCATGGAGTGAGAGTTAAACCCACAACCTTCTAACAGAGGCGAGAGTGTTCCCCAACTGAGCCACCGACTGATACCTGCCCTGATGTGAAGGTCTCCCCTGCTGTGGTTAGGATCCGATGTGGAAGTGAGTTTGGGCAGGCTTAAGCCAGCCATCATTGGACAACAAAACTGTCCCTAACGTGGCAATGTCACTCAGTGAGGCCGCTGGATGGTTAAGTGTGGGAGTTGGGAAAAATGTTGCGCTGGCCGAGTACGTGGTCATCAGTTGAGATCGGAGAGAAGGAATGTTGTTGGCGCAGAATGGGGGGAGGGGGGAGGAAATACTTTGCATCCAACTCGTGCTATAGTTGACCTGGGATTACTTGGAAGTGTGAAATACTGAAACAGCAATCTGTTCCGTTTTAGGAGAATTAACATCCCTCAATCTTGATGAGCACAAAAATTAACACATTTTTATTCAGAATAGAGAAAACCAGCCAGTTTCTGAAGGCTGACTTAGAGTGAAACTTGTGGCTGCATTAGTGGTGTTGCTGCCAGATGCTGAACAGTAATGTTATCCCGCAAACATCTGCTGTTGTTTCGTGCTGTTTCTTCCAAACTCACTCTGTCTAATCAGATCAATCAACCCATTAATTCACGTCAATAAGTGTGGGATGTTGTGGGCTCCAGCATAAGGCTTCATTAAAAAAGATTATGCCGTGAAATGGAAGTATGGAGCTCTCAAAAGACTTTCCCTGACGATTGTTAATGAATATTCACGTGCGAGCAGAAATAGCCTTGGATGCCTTCATTTTTTCCGTGAACTTTTACGCTTATCAAGTCGAGGAGCGTTAGCGTTGGGACTATGGAACAGTTTGTCATTTTCTGGCTTCTAGCGTCAGCACCAAGCCAAGATCGGGTATAACACGTGTCTGATGCAGATAAAGCTCCTTCTACAATGCCCCAATAATGTATTTCAACCCCAACCTCGAAGAGTGCCCCTACTGCACCAGTGTGACTTTGTTCAATTCCCATTTCGGCCATCTTTGAGTGAGCCCACCAACTCAGGAGTTGAATATAGGGCGCTGCTCACCAGCTACTGCCTTAGCATTGCCTCGACCCATTTTACATAGAACCCTTACTTACATCACAGTGGTGACATGCCAGTCCAATCCCCAAGCCTCACCTTCATTTTTCTATGTTGTTTGAACAGCCATTTTATTTTGTTCTTTTTGCAGATGGACTTAACTTGAAGCTTAACTTTAAAAAAAGAAAATTAAATAACATTTCTTAAGTAGCAGAAAAGTGTTAGGGTCTTTCATTCACAAATCATACAGCGCAGAAGGAGGCTATTCGGCCCGTCGTGCCTGTGCCGGCCCTGTGGCAGAGCTATCCAACAAGTCCCACTCCCTCGCTCTTTCCTCATAGCCCAGCAATTTATTTCCTTTCCAGTATTTAGCCAATTCCTTTTTGAAAGTTACTATTGAATCTGTTTCCACCGCCCTTTCAGGCAGTGCATTCCAGATCACAACCACTCGCTGCGTTAAAACAATGTTTCCTCCTGTCGCCTCTGGTTCTTTTGCCAATCACCTTAAATCTGTGTCCTCTGGTTACCGACCCTTCTGCCAGTTTCTCCTTATTTACTCTATCAAATCCATTCATGATTTTGAACACCTCTAACCTCTTAACCTTCTCTGCTCTAAGGAGAACAACCCCAGCTTCTCCAGTCTCTCCACATAACTGAAGTCCCCCATCCCTGGAACCATTCTAGTAAATCTCTTCTGCACCCTCTCTAAGGACTGGACAACCTTCCCAGAATTGAACACAATACTGCAGCTGAGGCCTAACCGGGGTTTTACGAAGCCTGAGTTTTAATTGTGGCCTCAACTGCTTGTCGTCATTTGGCAAATTTCACAAGTTTATTAGCCGGGCCCAGTAGTAACAGTTAATTTCATCTTGGGCGGGGGGGGGGGGGGAATTGGGGAAAGAGGACCAATAGGGATGCTCTCCCTCGCTAACATAGAAACATAGAAACATAGAAGATAGGAGCAGGAGTAGGCCATTCGGCCCTTCGAGCCTGCTCCGCCATTCAATGTGATCATGGCTGATCATCCAAAAGAGCTTGCTTTGAACCAGTTAATTTATAGAGGGCCCTAATGGCAGCAGTGCAACTCAGACCTACCCTCGCATAGTCCCAACACTTCCACAGCGTTCCTCAGATGGCGGAAGGCGTCTCAAAGCACAATTCTGAGGAAGAGGGGCAGTGGAAGGAAGGCGAGGGACAATGAAGAAGGTTAGGGTGGTGGACCAAAGGCACAGCAAGGTAAGGTTTTGAGCAAATTTTCACGTCTCACAAAGAAAACATCAGAACTCGAGCCAAGGTCACCCTTTGCCCCATTCAGGTTTGAGAGCAGCAACAAGTTCCAGCACTGAGATAGGAGGATGTCCTGGTGCCCAACTCGACTGGGAGAATTACACAGTATTTAAAAAGTGAATGGGGGTAATTCTGACTTTGTGCGCTAGTGTAAAACTATGGGCGATAGCGGATAGGCCACCTGCTATACATCTCTCCAGATTGAAGCCAATGTAAGTGATCGGGAGAGAGGTATAACGAAGTATAGCGGCCCCTTTTACACCCAAATTCAAGTTGATCTCCCCCAATCTGCCCTGTGACCAATAGGGTTGGGATTTAACAACAAGAAGCAAAATACAAACAGGGGGCTCTAGGGGGGGAGGAACTAAATACGATTAAAATCACTAAGGAAGTGGTACTTGGTAAAATAATGGGACTTAAGGCGGATAAATCCCCTGGACCTGATGGCTTGCATCCTAGGGTCTTGAGGGAAGTGGCGGTAGGGATTGTGGATGCATTGGTAATAATTTTCCAAAACTCCCTGGACTCAGCAAAGGTCCCGGCAGATTGGAAAACTGCTAATGTAACACCCTTATTTAAAAAGGGTAGTAGGCAGAAGGCTGGAAACTATAGACCTGTTAGCCTAACATCTGTGGTTGGTAAAATGTTAGAGTCCATTATTAAGGAGACAGTAACGGGACATTTGGATAAACATAATTTAATAGGACAAACTCAGCATGGTTTCATGAAGGGGAAGTCATGTTTGACAAATTTACTTGAGTTTTTTGAGGAAGTAACATACAGGGTGGATAAAGGGGAACCAGTGGACGTAGTGTATTTAGACTTCCAAAAGGCATTTGACAAGGTGCCACACAAAAGATTATTGCTCAAGATAAAAAATCATGGGATTGGGGGTAATATTCTGGCATGGGTGAAGGATTGGCTCTCTAACAGAAAGCAGAGAGTTGGGATAAATGGTTCGTTCTCAGATTGGCAACCAGTAACTAGTGGTGTTCCGCAGGGGTCAGTGCTGGGTCCCCAACTCTTTACAATCTATATTAATGATTTGGAGGAGGGGACCGAGTATAACATATCAAAGTTTGCAGATGATACAAAGATGGGACGGAAAGTAGTGAGTGAGGAGGACATAAAAAACCTGCAAAGGGACATAGACAGGCTAAGTAAGTGGGCAGAGATTTGGCAGATGGAATACAATACTGGAAAGTGTGAGGTTATGCACTTTGGCAGGAAAAATCATAGAGCAAGTTATTATCTTAATGGCAAGAAACTGGAAAGTACTGTAGTACAAAGGGATCTGGGGGTCCTGGTGCACGAAACTCAAAAAGTTAGTATGCAGGTGCAGCAAGTGATCAAGATTCCAATGGAATGTTGGCTTTTATTGCTAGGGGGATGGAATATAAAAACAGGGAGGTATTGCTGCAGTTGTACAAGGTATTGGTGAGACCGCACCTGGAATACTGCATACAGTTTTGATGTCCATACTTAAGAAAAGACATACTTGCTCTCGAGTCAGTACAAAGAAGGTTCACTCGGTTAATCCCGGGGATGAGGGGGTGGTCATATGAGGAGAGGTTGAGTAGATTGGGACTCTACTTATTGGAGTTCAGAAGAATGAGAGGCGATCTTATTGAAACATATAAGATTGTGAAGGGGCTTGATCGGGTGGATGCGGTGAGGATGTTCCCAATGAAGGGTGAAACTAGAACTAGGGGGCATAATCTTAAAATAAGGGGCTGCTCTTTCAAAACTGAGATGAGGAGAAACTTCTTCACTCAGAGGGTGGTAGGTTTGTGGAATTTGCTGCCCCAGAAAGCTGTGGAAGCTACATCATTAAATAAATTTAAAACAGAAATAGATAGTTTCCTAGAAGTAAAGGGAATTAAGGGTTACGGGGAGCGGGCAGGAAATTGGACATGAGTCTAGGTTCGGAATGGTCATGGCCCTGTGGGTAGTGGAGTGGGCCCAGGGGCCGTGTAGCCTGGTTCTTCTCCTACTGTGTTCTAATTCTGTGTTAGATTTCAGGAGATGGTTTTATTCCTGTTCCTGGCTGGGGTGGAGATCGCCTTTACAGAAGGTAAGTACTGTAGAAAATATAGGGGCAGAGTGATCTCCTGGAAGAATTTCGATCACCTAGATGGGTCGGAGAGGAATTTCCCAGATTTTTTTCTCCCAAATTGGCCATTGGGTCTTTTATCTGGTTTTTCGCCTCTCCCGGGAGATCACATGAGTTCGGGTGGATGCAGAGTGATAGTAGATTTGAGGTTAGGATCAGATCAGCCATGATCTTATTGAATGGTGGAGCAGGCTCGAGGGGCCGATTGGCCTACTCCTGCTCCTATTTCTTATGTTGCTGCAGGGTGCTGCCGAGCTGAAATAAAAACAGAAAACACCTGCTCCTGCTCAGCAGGTCAGTCAGCACCGGTGGAGAGAGGAAGGTAGGGTTAACATTTCAGGTCAGTGACCTTTCATCAGGGTTCAGCCCTGAAACGATAAGCCTACACTTTCCCTTGGAGGGAATGCAGCATAGGTTTACCAGAATGATACCCGGACTCCAGGGGCTAAGTTACGAGGAGAGATTACACAAATTAGGGTTGTAGTCCCTAGAATTTAGATGGTTAAGGGGTGATTTGATCGAAGTTTTCAAGATATCAAGGAGGACAGATAGAGTAGATAGAGAGAAACTATTTCCGCTGATTGGGGAGTCTAGGACTAAGTCTAAAAATTAGAGCCAGATCTTCCAGGAGTGAAATCAGGAAACATTCCTACACACAAAGGGTGGTAGAAGTTTGGAACTCCATTCCGCAAACGGCAATTGATGCTAGATCAATTGTTAATTTTAAACCTGAGATTGATAGATTTTTGTTAACCAAAAGTTATTCAGGGACATGGGGCAAAGGCGGGTATGTTGGAGTTAGGTCGCAGATCAGCCGCGATCTCACTGAATGGCGGAACAGGCCTCGAGGGGCTGAATGGCCTCCTCCTGTCCCTATGTTCCTCTCGCCACAGATGCTGCCTGGCGCATGGGAGTGTTTCCAGCATTTTCTGTTTTTTTAACTTGAGATTTAATAAAGGTGTTGCCGATGTCGCAGAGTACAATGCGGCACCCAGAGTCACATATCACACACTCCTACCTCAGACTTGCAGATTGTCACGCATGTTAATCCTGACGCTCATGAATCTGCTGCAGTAGCGTCAGGGCTCAGTCTGGCATTAAGGAGGCCGCCATGGCAACTTAAGCAGGTTATTCAACCAAACAAAGAATCGTAAACCGATTTTATGCACTGAGCTCTGTAGAATTTAAATCATCTTTCATTCTTCAACCATTGGTATTATTTCTGAGATGATTACTCACCACCTGAAATTTGTTCTGGAAATAACTGGAAGCCACAACATGACCTCCCACTTCTCAGAAGATCCTCTGCTCTTGAAAGCCCCTTCAGCTAGGGCACTAAAAACATGCCTGCAGTATAAACTACTTCTCAAATAACAAGACGATGAATTGCATAGAATTACATACTACCTAGAAGGTGGAGCACAGAAACAGACCATTCGGCCCAACTGATCCGTGCCGGTGTTTATGATCCACACGAGCCTCCAGCCACTCCCTCTTCATCTAATGCCATCAGCATATCATAGAAACATAGAAAAATAGGAGCGGGAGTAGGCCATTCGGCCCTTCGAGCCTGCTCCGCCATTTAATATGATCATGGCTGATCCTCTATCTCAATACCATATTCCCGCTCTCTCCCCATACCCTTGATGCCTTTTGTGTCTAGAACTCTATCTAACTCCTTCTTAAATATATTCAGTGATTTGGCCTCCACAGCCTTCTGTGGTAGAGAATTCCACAGGTTCACCATCCTCTGAGTGAAGAAATTTCTCCTCATCTCAGTCCTAAATGTCCTACCCCGTATCCTGAGACTGTGACCCCTCGTTCTAGAACCCCCAGTCAGGGGAAACATCCTTCCTGCATCCAGTCTGTCCAGCCCTGTCAGAATTTTATACGTTTCAATGAGATCCCCTCTCATTCTTCTAAACTCTAGTGAATACAGGCCTGGAAGGAGTATCCTTCTATTCCTTTCTCCCTCATGTGCTTATCCAGCTTCTCTTTAAAGGCATCTATACTATTCGCCTCAACCACTCCCTGTGGTAGCGAGCTCCACATTCTCACCACTCTCTGGGTAAAGAAGTTTCTCCTGAATTCCTGAATTCTAAAACAGCTTATGGGCAAAAAAATGACACTGGACCCACGTGACTAAAGAAGGAACAGACGCACAAAACTAGCCAGCTCTTCATTTCAGTAAAACATGATCGGTAAGTCCATTGTCAGCAAATGAAATGCAAGATTCATTCTTGGCTTGTTACAATATGCCCCTTTAGACTGATGACTTTTCCGATATGAATGAACATAAAGAACACATGAAATTAATATTTATGAAACATCAATGTCTTTAAGCAAAAGGAAATAGCAAATTAAATATTCTAATATATTTAGCAGTGAAGAGTTCTGAGGTATGTCTCAAGGGCATTTGACTAGGAGTCGATAGAATATTCTAACCTCGTATAAATCACACCTGGAATACTGTATGCAGTTTTGGAACTCCCACCTTCAAAAGGACATTGATATATTGGAGAGAGAAGGAAGGAAGGAAGGGAAGAAGGAAGGGAGGAAAGAAGGAAAAAAGGAAAGAAAATCCTTCAGCACTGGCACTGGAATGTCAGCCTAGATTTTGTGCTCAAGTCTCTGGAGTGGGACTTGAACCCACGACTGTCAAACACTGAGCCACAACTGTCAGGACTGCCTCAAGGATGCCCTTGGACTCAAGCTCGAAGGCCAAAGTGACTGCACTCGGTGCAAACTCAAACTGGCTTGAGACGTCCTCCTGGAGGGAGCCTCCACTCACACGGCTCTGTGGCGTTCAGTCACCTCCTGCATTGTCCTGCTAATTCTGTGTTAATGTGGGCCCAGAACTGCTTTGTTCAGCTGCAGTTGTGAGGAGGGGCTCACGGAGCTGAATTTATTCTCACCGGAGAAAAAACAAAACGATTGAGGTGGGGAGGCAGGGGAGCGGGGTGGTGGCAGAGGGGCGGAGTCACAATCCAGGGATAGAATTCCCACACAGGTCCTTGCGATCTCCCGCCATGACTTTGGTGGAAGCCCTGCAGGAAACGCCATTTCTCCACCTTCACCTCATCAGGTTTGCACTGCTATTCCGCTGAAGTTACAGCGGGAGAGCGGGAGAACCCTCTTGGAAATTTCAGGCGATGGTTTTTAGAACGCCGGGAAGCACAGATGGTGTAGATGGAGGTGGGTCATTAGATGCAGACTGCAAGCTCAGAATTAGTGGGCACAGGTCCAAAACGAACAAGTCTCAAACAAGACTAGAATTAACGGGCACAGCGCCATAACCCAGGGCTTAACGGGCTAAATTACGAGCACAGGTTACCTAGACTAGGCTTGTATTCCCTTGAGTATAGAAGATTAAGGGGTGATCTAATTGAGGGGTTTAAGAACATAAGAAATATGAGTAGGAAATTCGGCCCCGCGAGCCTGCCCCGCCATTCAATAAAATCATGGCTGATCTGATCTTGGCCTCAACACCACTTTCCCGCCTGCTCCCCATAACCCTTGACCTCCCCTGTAGCTTAAATGTATGTCTATCTCCGCCTTGAATATACTCAATGACTCCACAACTGTTTAAGATGATTAAAGGATTTGATAGGGTGGATAGAGAGAAACTATTTCCTCTGGTGGGAGGAGTCCAGAACAAGGGAGCATAACCTTAAAATTAGAGCCAGGCCGTTCAGGGGTGATGTCAGGAAGCACTTCTTCACACAAAGGGTAGTGGAAATCTGGAACTCCACCCCCCAAAAAGCTGTTGAGGCTGGGGGGTGGGGGGGGGGTCAATTGAAAATTTCTAAACTGAGATCGATAGATTTTAGTGAGGTAAGTCAGATTCAGATTCCGATTCAGATTTAGATTTATTTGCCATATGTAACAAGTACAATGGAATGCTTGTTCCCCGTCGGGACGCATCAGCTATACATACAGCGCCGCATTCAGAGTCAATACAATGGCTTCCCGTGACAGTGGGAGCACGATGTCCCTCAGCCGCTCCGTCCTCCTCTTCACCGCGGCCTCCTCCTCACTGTTGCCGGCTCCACGTGTGGTGGCCTGCTTCTCCCGCTCTGGCCGCCATGCCCGGCTCCCATCCGGACTGCGAGTTACCCGAAATGGAGCTGCCGGCAAAGCGGGTAGATGGAGTTAAGATACAGATCAGTCATGATCTAATTGAATGGCAGAACAGGCCCGAGGGGCTAAATGGCCTCCTCCTGTTCCTATGTTTCCTACGTTCCTAGATGTGAAGTAGAAACCAGCAAAATATAGTTGAATATCCAATGGGAAGCGGAGATTTACCTCAATGATATCGGAGCTGAAAGGGTTAAATTATGAGGACAGGTAGTATTCACTTGGGTTTAGAAGGTTGAGGGGTGATCTAGTCGAGGTGTTCAAAATGATAAAAGGATTTGATAGGGTCGATTCAGAGAAACTATTCCCTCTGGTGGGGGGGAATCCAGAACAAAGGGGGCACAATGTTAACATTACAGCCAGGCCATTCAGGGGTGATGTCAGGAAGCACTTTTTCACCCAAAGGGTAGTGGAAATCCGGAGCACTCTCCCCCCAAAAGGATGTGGATGCTGGGGGTCTATTGAAACTTTCAAGGTTGCAATCGACAGATTTTTATTAGCTAAGGGTATCCAGGGATACGGAGCAAAGGTGGGTCAATGGAGTTGAGGTGCAGATCAGCCATGATCTCATTGAATGGCGGAACAGGCTTGAGGGGGCTGAATGGCCTCCTCCTGTTCCTATGAGAGACCGGAACTGATGGGGATAAGTACAGAGTGAGATGATCAAATACTCCGCAGGACATGATGGTTCTTTGTTGGAGCTGAAGGTGGGATTTAAGGGGTGGGGGGGATAGGAATGTTGTCTGTGGAGAGCAAGAGACCGGGGTTGAATAGTTTGGATGTGAGGATGAAACATATAAAATTCTAACAGGACTAGACAGACTAGATGCAGGAAGGATGTTCCCAATGGCGGGGGAGTCCAGAACCAGGGGCCACAGTCTAAGGATAAGGGGTAAGCCATTTAGAACTGAGATGAGGAGGAATTTCTTCACCCAGAGAGTGGTGAACCTGTGGAATTCTCTACCACAGAAGACAATTGAGGCCAATTCATTAAATATATTTAAGAAGGAGTTAGATATATTTCTTAAGGCTAAAGGGATCAAGGGATATGGGGAGAAAGCCGGGACCGGGTACTGAATTTGGATGATCAGCCATGGTCACATCGAATGGCGGAGCAGGCTCGAGGGGCTGAATGGCCTACTCCTGCTCCTATCGTCTATGTTTCTATGTAGGATGGGTGTAGATATTCAGGAGCTTTTCCATACTACTCCTGAGGAACAGAGAGTGTTTATGTCCTCCCTTTAGAAGAGTCAGCAATCTCGGGGAGGACCAGAGGCTGTTGTTTGCAATGTCACCACGTGAAGTTAATGAAAAGATTCACACACTGAATTATTTTTTTTGTGTGATGTCTGCTTTGTCTGGATGGTTTTTGGAGGAGCCGCTGGTTGGGAAAGGTCTGCTCCACATGGGTTTAAGGTGAGCACCTGGTTTAACACTTGAGCCACACAGACCACCAGCTCCAAGATCCTCGGTCGATGCTGGGCCAGCTGGTTTGGTGCTGCCTTTGGCTTCTACAGCCCTCATTCAGGGAGGGCAAAGGGCAGCCAGGCTTCCTCTTCCTGGCTGTTAATCAATCAGCGGGTGTGAGGGCCCGTCTGGCTTCAACAAGTTGTAAACACCACCACCACCCCACCCCACGGTCGGATTGCCGGTGGGCACTCACACTGCCCCAGGCTCTCCACCTAACAAGGGCCACTTGGGGGCAAGAGACTGGTAGCGAAGGTACACCATCAAGAGTCAGTGTCCGCAAGAAGGGAAATCCGGGAGAGAGAGAAAAAATACATAAATCATCACGGTCAAGGGTTCAAAGTAACTGTCAGTACATTAGAAATTGATCTGCGTGGACTAGGAACCGGTGTGAGCAACGCTAACAGCAGTCTGACGATACAAGGCAAGCTGAAAACCAAAATGTTGTTTCCAGGGACTGTATAGTGTTGGCCTTGTCCAGAGCAGCAGAACCAGAGGACACAGCCAGCACTTGAAGGGCGCTGGGGAGTAAATTCAAAACGAACCCGCGGAAGCAGTATTTCAGTCAGCGAGTGGTCAATCTATGGCAGGGGTTCTCAACCTTTCTGCTTCTGTGTTATAAAAATTCCAGGGACCCTCCCCCTGCAACACAGCACAAGTATTTTTAATGTGTAAAAAAATGAGTTATACAATTAAACATATTTTTATTTATTACTATTTTTTGTTTTACTTACTTAACGTGAAAAGTGTTGCTGGTGCTGAAGTTGAGACTGTCTCCGAGGTTGATAGAGTTCCGCTTAAGTTAGTAGACTGTTGCCGAGGTTGGTAGAGTTATACTGAAATTAATGAACTGTCACTGAGGTTAGTGAAGTGTCACTAAATGTTGGTAAAGTGTCACTGGAGCTGATAGAGCTGATGTGACCCTGACGCCGTCTGCTTGAGAACACTCCGTTGACCAAGAGCCTCTGAGACTAAGCAGCGGCTTCCAGTTCCTCGCGTCCAATGCGGCGGGCCGGGGACGAAGGGGATGCTTGCTTTGGATACTTGCTGGGGAGGTCAGTGGGCCGTTCAAAACATGGCCTACAGGCCAGGAGCTCTCAACCGTGGGTCCGCCGACCCCTGATCTATGGAGCACACTCCCTCGGGAGACTGCGGAAGGAATTAGTATTGACTCACTCAAATGCTAATTAGATAGATTCCTTTCGGAAAATAATAGAAACATAGAAGATAGGAGCAGGAGTAGGCCATTCGGCCCCTCGAGCCTGCTCCGCCATTTAATGAGATCATGGCTGATCATCCAAACTCAGTACCCTGTCCCTGCCTTCTCCCCATATCCCTTGATCCCTTTAGCCTTAAGAAATATATCTAACTCCTTCTTGAATATATTTAATAAGTTGGCCTCAACTGCCTTCTGTGGTAGAGAATTCCACAGGTTCACCACTCTCTGGGTGAAGAAATTCCTCCTCATCTCAGTCCTAAATGGCTTACCCATTATCCTTAGACTATGACCCCTGGTTCTGGACTCCCCCCATCGGGAACATCCTTCCTGCATCTAGTCTGTCTAGTCCTGTTAGAATTTTATAAGTTTCAATGAGATCCCCTCTCATTCTTCTAAACTCTAGTGAATATAAGCCTAATCGACCCAACCTCTCTTCATACGTCATTCCTGCCATCCCAGGTATCAGTCTGGTGAATCTTCGCTGCACTCCCTCCATGGCAAGAACATCCTTCCTCAGATAAGGCGACCAAAACTGCACACAATACTCAAGGTGTGGTCTCACCAAGGCCCTGTACAACTGCAGCAAGACATCCTTGTGCCTGCACTCGAATCCTCTCGCTAAGAAGGCCAACATACCATTTGCCGCCTTAACCGCCTGCTGCACCTGCATGCTTACCTTCAGTGACTGGTGCACAAGGACACCCAGGTCTCGTTGCACTTCCCCTTTTCCCAATCTATTGCCATTCAGATAATAATCTGCCTTCCTTTTTTTGCCACACAAAGTGTATTTTGCGATACAGTCAATGAGCAATTTGAGACATGACGTATGGCAAGTGAAGCAATGCTCGGGAGGAACAGGTGACTTTGGACCTCTGGCTTCCCAAAGCTCTCCACCACTGGGAGTTTTCCTCGCCTCATGTCTGGGTCTGTTGTAGACTCATTGATAGAGATTGATCGCTGTGATTAGTCAACAACTCCATTATCATTGTATCGTGCGACTAACAGGATGGGAGAAGGTGAACTCGATGGACCTGGGTCTTATTTTTTGTTCAGTGATTCCTATGTTCCTACACCCTTGTTAATCCCAGCACGCAGATCCAATTTCAAACACTCACCAACATACACAGTGCAAACACAATGGGCTGGGAAATGCTTTCGTTGCCACACCGCCTTATCTTTGTGCGTTTTTAATTTGAAAAATATATAATTTCACACCAGGACTCTGTGTAGATGTGGAAGCTTGCAGATGTGTTCTCCTGTTATCGGTTGCGTTTTTCAAACGGTGGTGCTTTGTCAAGAAGAAATCATTCTCCCAGCTCCAGCCAACTTTCTATCAGTCATGAAACTAATAGAATATCACCAGTGAACACTTTGAAGTTTATCAATAACCCACGGGAGCCAATTGTGAATCAAGAATAAAACTAAAATCCATTATATGTTTGACATTTTACACGAGAGAGCTGCTACCCCTTTATGTTGGCTCTCAGCTGCATATCAAAGCTAACGCCCCACACAGCAATCCTTGAAGAGATCAGAACTTTGAAATATTCAAAAATAATAATTAAACTCAATTTTGTCCCGCTCTCCCTGCCAACCAGCTCTCTGGGTAACTTCACTGCATAGTGCAGTATTGAGATGCACAGATTGGAAAAGAACCAGCTTGAACCCCCCAGTCTGTGTTGAGTTAGCTGGTCTCTGCTGGGAAATAATGGGGGTCTTCAACTGGCCTCAGCGTTCTCTGTGAAAATAATCAGCCATAGGGCTCCTGTTCCTGCTCAACAAGTGAGTCCTGTTGGAAAATGCAGTTGTGTGGCTATTGGGTGAGAGCAGGACTAGGCTGGGCAGGAATGGGCTGGGTTGGGGCTGAGCTGGGCTGGGCTTGGCAGGGCTGCGTTGGGCAGGGCTGGGCTTGGGATGGGATGAGCATGGCTAGGCTGGGCAGGGCTGGGCTGGGCAAGGCTGAGCTGGGCTGTGCTGGGCTAGGCTAGGCTGAGCTGGGCTGGGCTGAGCTGGGCTGGGCTGAGCTGAGCTGAGCTGGGCAGGGCTGGGCTGGGCTGAGCTGGGCAGGGCTGGGCTGAGCTGAGCTGGGCAGTGCTGAGCTGAGCTGGGCTGGGCTGAGCTGAGCTGAGCTGGGCAGGGCTGGGCTGGGCTGAGCTGGGCAGGGCTGGGCTGAGCTGAGCTGGGCAGTGCTGAGCTGAGCTGGGCTGGGCTGAGCTGAGCTGAGCTGGGCTGAGCTGGGCTGTGCTGGGCTAGGCTGGGCTGTGCTGGGCTAGGCTGGGCTGAGATGGGCAGGGCTGGGCTGAGCTGAGCTGGGCTGAGCTGAGCTGGGCAGGGCTGGGCTGAGCTGAGCTGGGCTGTGCTGGGCTGAGCAGGGCTGGGCTGGGCAGGGCTGGGCTGAGCTGAGCTGGGCTGTGCTGGGCTGAGCAGGGCTGGGCTGAGCTGAGCTGGGCAGGGCTGGGCTGAGCTGAGCTGGGCTGTGCTGGGCTGAGCAGGGCTGGGCTGAGCTGAGCTGGGCAGGGCTAGGCTGGGCAGGGCTAGGCTGAGCTGGGCTGTGCTGGGCTAGGCTGGACAGGGCTGGGCTGAGCTGGGCAGGGCTGGGCTGAGCTGAGCTGGGCAGGGCTGGGCTAGGCTGAGCTGAGCTGGGCTGAGCTGGGATGTCAGTTTTGACAAGCAGCCTAGAGCCAAGTTGCCAACATAAAGGGGTAGCAGCTCGCTTATGCAAAATGTCAAACAAATAATAGATTTTAGTTTTATTCTTGATCCACAATTGGCTCCCGTGGGTTAGTGATAAACTTCAAAGTGTTCAGTGTTGTTATTCCATTAGTTTCATGACTGATGGATATTTGGCTGGGGTTGGGGGAATGGTTTCCTCTTGACAAAGCGCCACCGTTTGAAAAACGGAACCAATAACAGGGGAAAACATCTGCGAGGTTCCACATCTACGCAGAGTCCTGGTGTCAAATTCAATTTATAATTAAAGACACACAAAGATATGGCACGCTGATTTCTGTCGCAACTGAAGTACATTCCCAGTCCGTGCGTTTACACTGAGTGTGTTGGTGAATGTTTGAAACTGATCTGCGTGCTGAGATTAACAAGGCTGTCCGGATTGTGTTGAATTGGGAACAGTTTCCAGCAATCCTTGCATGGTGAAACTGCTGTAAGCGGCTGCTCACACTGGTTCCTAGTCCGTGCTGACAGCTACTTTGAGCCCTCGACCACGATGTAGGTTTTTTTCCCCCAGATTTCCTTTCTTGCAGACACTGGGGATGAAATTCGATGTGGGGACGAGGGCGCAAAACATGCGGAATCGCATCTGCCGACCCTTATAGGACGTGGCCGATAGTCAGTTGGGAATGGAAGTGAATATTGGGCGCGGCGTATAACAGGCGACTGATGTAATTCCATCTGTTCTGGGTTTCTGGCCCATGTCCATGTCCCCAGTGACCCTGGTACCGTGCCCCAAGTGGCCATTGCCACGTGGCGAGCCTTGGACAGTGTGAGTGCCCGCGGGCAATTCAACCATGGGGGCGTCGCTGAGTCCGATCTTGTTGAAGCCTGACGGGCCGCACGCACCGATTGATTAACAGCCAGGAACAGGAAGCCTGGCTGACCTTTGCCCTCCCTGACCTAAGGGCTGTTGAGGCCAAGTGCAACGCCACCCAGCTGGCGCAGCATAGAGCGAGGATCTAGGGCCTGCTGGTTTGCATGGCTTAGTGCTAAACCAGGCATGCTCGCTGACCTACATTGGCTCCCGGTTAAATAACGCCTCGATTTTAAAATTCTCATCCTTGTTTTCAAATCCCTGGATGGCCTCGCCCCTTCCTATCTTGGTAACCTCCTCCAGCCCCACAACCCTCCGAGATCTCTGCACTCCTCCAATTCTGGCCTCTTGCTCAACTCTGATTTTAATCACTCCACCATTGGCTGTTGTGCCTTCAGCTGCCAAGGCCCTAAGCTCTGGAATCACCTCCCTAAGCCTCTCGGCCTCTCTTTCCTCTTTTAAAACGCTCCTTAAAACCTACCTCTTTGACCAAGCTTTTGTTCACCTCTCCTCTAATATCTCCTTATGTGGCTCGGTGTCAAATTTTGTCTGATAACGCTCCTGTGCAATGCCTTGGGATGTTTTACTACGTTAAAGGCGCTATATAAATACAAGTTGTTGTTGTTGACCTTAATCCATGAGGAAGCAGACCTTTCCCAACCAGCGGCTCCACCGACACCATCCAGGCACGTCAGAAAAAAAAACTAATTGAGGAAATTTTACCTTAAATTTGCATTACAACCAACTGACCCTGGGCTCCACTAGATTGCTGACTCCTACGTCAGTAGGATTCGCTGGACTAAAACAGCAAGTGGAGAAGACAGCGTCACTGGATCTGCAGATGGTAATAGAAAGAAAGAACTTGCATTTCTATAGCGCTTTTCGCAACCTCAGAACATCCCATAGCGCTTTACAGCCAATGAGGTACTTTTTGAAGTGCAGTCACTGTTGTAATGTAGGAAACGCGGCAGCCAATTTGCGCACAGCAAGCTCCCACAAACAGCAATGTGATAATGACCGGATAATCTGTTTTAGTGATGTCGATTGAGGGATGAATATTGGCCCCAGGACACCGGGGAGAACTCCCCCTGCTCTTCTTCGAAATAGTGGCCGTGGATCTTTTACGTCCACCTGAGAGACAGACAGGGTTTAATGGCTCATCTGAAAGGCAGCGCCCCCTCTGTACTGCACTGGGAGTGTCAGCCTCGATTTCTTGTGCTCAAGTCTCTGGAGTGGGACATGAACCCATGACCTCAGGAGGCATGAGTGCTACCTACTGAGCCACAACTGCCACCCGCCCCATTGTCCCAAGGATCATCTCGTGGCTGGTTGCGCCACTGCCCAGTTTCAATCCTCCCGGGGTGAGTTCCCAATCCTGCCTTGCGATGGGGAAGAGTGCTTATCAATAGGGAGTCACCCCAGGCCGCTCTTCCTGGGCTTTGCTGAGTTATCTGAGCTTAGGAACATAGGAAGAGGAGGAGGCCATTCAGCCCCTCCAGCCTGTTCCGCCATTCAATTAGATCACGGCTGATCTGAATCTTAACTCCATCTACTTGCCTTGGTTCGTATTCCTTAATACCCTTGACTAACAAAAATCTGTCAGTCTCAGTTTTGACAATTCCAATTGACCCCCAGCCTCAACAGCTTTCTGGGGGAGAGAGTTTCAGATTTCCACTACCCTTTGTGTGAAGAAGTGTTTCCTGACATCACCCCTGAATGGCCTAGATTTCATTTTAAGGTTATGCCCCCTTGTTCTGGAACCACCCCCCCCCCCCCCACCACCAGTGGAAATAGTTTTTCTCTATCTACCCTATCAAATCCTTTAATCATCTTCAATATCTGTCCATTTAATTTTAACAGATGGAATTGACAGTTCTTCCATGTCCGATAATGACCGGGAAAAGATGGTGAATATTCAAGCATGGGTGTACAAGCCTGACATTAAACACCACTTTCCATGTAATGAGGTGCAAGAGACGGGGGCCATATGTTTCCAAGGTGTGTAATGATCGATGTACCGGTTCAGGTGTATTTTAGGTGCTTTCAAATGGCATATAGTTGCAACAAAATCCTACTTAAGAGGTTTGAAATGTCTACATTCCTGAAAGGTTTGTTGCCTTTTCACCTCAGCCTTAATTTAGGTATTCCCGATATAGCATGAAAAAATCTGTTGGAACTCTTGATTATTAAGTTGCTCAATATGAAGTCTGGGGCACCGTCTTTAAAAAGGGCGTTGAAAAAAAAATCACGTCATTGGTCAAGTTATTTGGCAAACTGTCTGTCATTCATATTCAATGTTAGTATCAGTTACATTGCAGACCCTGGTCCCAGGAAAAATCTGGAGGATATCATTAACTTAGATATGCAGAATCGAGTCAATAAGACAGAAAGAAAAACTTGCATTTTTGTAGCGTCTTTCATGGCCACCGGATGTCTCAAAGCACTTTACAGCCAATGAAGTACTTTTTTGAAGTGTAGTCACTGTTGTAATGTGGGAAACGCAGCAGCCAATTTGCACACAGTAAGATCCCACAAACAGCAATGTGATAATGACCAGATAATCTGTTTTTTTGTTCTGTTGGTTGAGGGATAAATATTGTCCAGGACACCGGGGATAACTCCCCTGCTCTTCTTCGAAATAGTGCCATGGGATCTTTTACATCCACCTGACAGAGCAGACGGGGCCTCGGTTTAACGTCTGCTCTGAAAGACAGCACCTCTGACAGTACAGCACTGCCTCAACACTGCACTGGAGTGTCAACCTAGCTTTATGTGCTTAAGTCCCTGGAGTGGGACGTGAACCCACAACCTTCTGACTCGGAGGTGAGTGTGCTACCGACTGAGCCACAGCTGACTTCACAGTGAGCTTGTATGGTGAATTAATGGTGACCATGTAAATACTGGATTGTCGTAAAAATCCATCTGGTTCACTAATGTCCTTCAGGGAAGGAAATCTGCCGTCCTTACCTGGTCTGGGCTATATGTGACTCCAGACCCATAGCAATGAGATTGACTCTTAACTGCCCTCTGAAATGGCCCAGCAAGCCACTCAGTTTAAACTGCTACGACACACCACACGGACTGCAATGATTAAAGAAGGCGGCTCACCACCATCTTCTCAAGGGCAATTAGGCATGGGCAGCAGCACCCACATCCCATGAATAAATAAATAAAAATTTAGTTCGAGGAGCCTTGTGTCGAGCATAAACACCAGCATAGACCTTTTGGGCGGAATGGCCTGTTTCTGAGCTGTAAAATTCTAGGTAGTCTCAACTAAATCACCCCTTAATCTTCTATATTCAAAGCAATATAAGCCTAGTCTATCTTAGCTAGGGCGGTGGTAAGAAAGTGTAATTGGCTCCAGAGGGACAAATCAACAAGTGTCATCACTCCGAGCCCTCCTAGAAAGCGCAAGTGTGTGGACATCAACTGAGAACACAACTGGACTCGGCCGTCACGCTGCTTCAGGTGCCGCTAACATTCATTATTTATGCGCCCGTGTGAAGTATGACGACTTGGGTGGATATCTGGGCCAGAACCTTACCCCAGCAAGGAGTCAGTGCCATCACGAGGGAGGGAGGTAGGGAGAGAAAATTGGAAGGAGAGTTTGAAAAAGGAATTTGGAATGAAACAAAAGAAAAATCACCATATTTCTGGTTAATCGGGGATACCGAGAATGCAAAACATTCAGCAAGGTGACAAATGACCAGATTTTATTGATGTTGGTTGAAGGAAAGTCCCTTAGCTCTTCTTTAAAATAATTCGAAAAGTGGTCTTTTACAATACTGAGAACGCAAAACATTTTTAACACATCATTCTTCATTTTCCTGTGGCAAGTGTTGGAAGAGACAGTACCTGTCCCACACACTGTGTGTAGGTTCAACAAGGAAACCCAACATTTGAATTTGGGCAAGGTTTTGTGATTGTTTGACACAGATGTACTGACAGTTCCACTGTCTACTGGATGTGCAGGACATTCATGAGCTGCTACGTTAGAAGCGATATCCTATGTCATCCTTGCCTCGGTGGTAGCACTCTCACCTCTGAATCATGGGTACAAGCCTCACTCCAGAGACTTGAATGTATAATCTAGGCTGTCACTTTAGTGCAGTACTGAGGGAGTGCTGCACTGTCAGAGATGCCGTCTTTCAGATGAGACATTAAACTGAAGCCCTACATAGAAACATAGAAGATAGGAGCAGGAGTAGGCCATTCGGCCCTTCGAGCCTGCTCCGCCATTCAATGAGATCATGGCTGATCATCCAAATTCAGTACCCGGTCCCTGCCTTCTCCCCATATCCCTTGATCCCTTTAGCCTTAAGAAATATATCCAACTCTTTCTTGAATATACTTAATGAACTGGCCTCCACTGCCCTCTGTGGCAGAGAATTCCACAGGTTCACCACTCTCTGGGTGAAGAAATTCCTCCTCATTTCAGTCCTAAATGGCTTACCCCTTATCCTTAGACTATGACCCCTGGTTCTGGACTCCCCGGCCATCAGAAACATCCTTCCTGCATCTAGTCTGTCCAGGCCTGACAGAATTTTATAGGTTTCGATGAGATCCCCTCTCAATCTTCTAAACTCCAGTGAGTATAAGCCCAATCGACACAATCTTTCCTCATACGTCATTCCTGCCATCCCAGGTATCAGTCTGGTGAATCTTCGCTGCACTCCTTCCATGGCAAGAACGTCCTTCCTCAGGTAAGGCGACCAAAACTGCACACAATACTCAAGGTGTGGTCTCACCAAGGCCCTGTACAACTGCAGCAAGACATCCTTGTCCTTGTACTCGAACCCTCTTGCTACGAAGGCCAACATACCATTTGCCTTCTTAACCGCCTGCTGCACCTGCATGCTTACCTTCAGCGACTGGTGTACAAGAACACCCAGGTCTCTTTGCACTTCCCCTTCTCCCAATCTATTACCATTCAAATAATAATCTGCCTTCCTGTTTTTGCCACCAAAGTGGATAACCTCACATTTATCCACATTATAGTGCATTTGCCATGTTTCTGCCCAATCACCCAACCTGTCCAAATCGTGCTGGAGTTTCACGACATCCTCCTCACAGCATACCCTCCCACCCAGCTTTGTGTCGTCTGCAAATTTGGAGATATTACATCCAATTCCCTCGTCCAGATCATTAATATATATTGTGAACAGCTGGGGTCCTAGGACCGATCCTTGCGGTACCCCACTAGTCACTGCCTGCCACTCGGAAAACGACCCGTTTATTCCAACTCTTTGCTTTCTGTCCGCCAACCAGTTCTCTATCCAAGTCAATACCTTGCCCCCAATCCCATGTGCCTTAATTTTGCACGCTAATCTCTTATGCGGGACCTTATCGAAAGCCTTCTGAAAGTCCAAATACACCACATCCACTGGTTCTCCCTTATCTATTTTACCAGTTACATCCTCAAAAAGTTCCAGTAGATTAGTCAAGCATGATTTACCTTTTGTAAATCCATGTTGACTTTGTCCGATCCAGTCACTGCTTTCCAAGTGCTCTGCTATTACATCTTTTATAATGGACTCTAGCATTTTCCCCACTACCGATGTCAAGCTTACCGGTCTATAATTCCCCGCCTTTTCTATACCACCTTTTTTGAATAGTGGGATAACATTAGCTACCCGCCAATCCATGGGTACCGTTCCAGAGTCTATCGAGTTCTGGAAGATGACCAGCAATGCATCTACTATTTCTGGGGCCACTTCCTTAAGTACCCT
Source organism: Somniosus microcephalus (assembly GCF_052327205.1). Taxonomy (NCBI): domain Eukaryota; kingdom Metazoa; phylum Chordata; class Chondrichthyes; order Squaliformes; family Somniosidae; genus Somniosus; species Somniosus microcephalus. The sequence goes on from NC_141008.1 coordinate 53,781,056, forward strand.
GGGATGTAGATTATCAGGCCCTGGGGATTTATCGGCCTTCAGTCCCATCAATTTTCCTAACACCATTTCCCTACAAATACTGATTTCTTTCAGTTCCACCCTTTCATCAGACCCTATGTTCCCCGGCATCTCTGGGAGGTTATTTGTGTCCTCCTTTGTGAAGACAGAATCAAAATATGTATTTAGTTGGTCTGCCATTTCTTTGTTCCCCATTATAAATTCCCCCGATTCTGACTGCAAGGGACCTACGCTTGACTTCACCAATCTTTTTCTCTTCACATATCTATAAAAGCTTTTACAGTCAGTTTTTATGTTCTCTGCCAGCTTACTCTCATATTCTATTTTCCCTTTCTTAATTAATCCCTTTGTCCTCCTTTGTTGAATCCTAAACTGCTCCCAATCCTCAGGATTATTGCTTTTTCTGGCCAATTTATATGCCCTCTCCTTGGACCTTATGCTATCCCTAATTTCCCTTGTTAGCCACGGTTGGGTCACCTTTTTTGTTTTATTTTTATGCCAAACTGGGATGAACAAATTCTGTAGTTCATCCATTCGGTCTTTGAATGTTTGCCATTGCCTATCCACCGTCAACCCTTTGAGTGCCATTCCCCAATCAATCCTACCCAACTCGCTCCTCAGACCATCATAGTTTCCTTTATTTAAATTGAGGACCCTAGTCTCCGAGTCAACTACTTCATTCTCCATCTTAATGAAGAATTCAATCATATTATGATCACTCCGACCCAAGGGGCCTCTTACAACAAGATTGCTAATTAATCCTTTCTCGTTACATAATACCCAGTCTAAGATGGCCTGATCTCTGGTTGGTTCCTCGACATATTGGTCCAGGAAACCATCCCGTAAACACTCCAGGAATTCCTCCTCCACAGTATTGTTACTCATTTGGTTGGCCCAATCTATATGTAGATTAAAGTCACCCATGATGACTGCTGTGCCCTTATTGCACGCTTCTTTAATTTCTCTTTTAATGCCATCCCCAACCTGCCCCCTATGGGGAACGTAAAAGATCCCATGGCACTATTTGAAGAAGAGCAGGTGTAAGATATCCTATTTTTATATACATATATACGTAGGATTAGGATTTGGTTTAATCTCATATGATTAAGGTTTTCATTTTCTTTTCATTTATAAATAGTTTGTAGACTAGCTAGAAATAATAAAATGGTAAATTTGCTCATTCCCAGAATGCTTCAGGGGATGGATGACATTTAGTAGGAAAAAGCTTTGCCAGCAAGGAGAGGTTTTTAGTTAGCAAGGAATCATGAATAAGGATGATACCAGAAATGCGAGGGTACACCTATCAGGAAAGGATGAACAGGCTGGGTCTCTTTGCTTGAATAGAGAAGGCTGAGGGGTGACCTAATAGAGGTCTTTAAAATAATGAAAGGTTTTGATAGAGTGGATAGAGAGAATGTTTCCACTTGTGGGGAAGAGCATAACTAGAGGCCATCAATATAAGATAGTCACTAAGAAATTCAATAGGGAATTCAGAAGTAACTTCTTTACCCAGAGTGGTGAGAATATGGAACTCGCTACCACAGTGAGTGGTTGAGGTGAATAGTATAGATGCATTTAAGGGGAGGCTGGACAAGCATATGAGGGAGAAGGGAATAGAGGGTTATGCTGATAGAGTTAGATGAGGAAAGACAGGAGGAGGCTCGAGTGGAGCATAAACGTTGGTATGGACTGGTTGGGCTGAATGGCCTGTTTCTGTGCCCTATATCCTGTGTAATCCTATGTAATAAGGGGTCAAAGGTCTACCAGTTAAGAGGATAGCCTATATCACAAACAAACAAGACAGTGATCAAAAGATTAGTTAGGAAAACTGTCATAATGAATAATAAAGGTTACAAGGAATCATCAATGTTCCCTTTTTTTTGTGCACGGTACCTTTAAATTTGCTATATTTAAATTTAAATGCACGCGGTATCTTAGGGGGGGCAGCTTGTGAGCGGCCTGCCCGGTACCTTCTTGATTACTGCATGGGCCGCGCCTGCGCACAGCTTACCGGAAACATTGGATGGGTGTACTGACTAGAGCCCTATAAAGATCTTAAGCTTTCCTTCACAATTCGTAGAGAGAGACAAGAACAAAAGAATCGACAGTGGGTTACGTCTCTACCCAGAGTGAAAGTGGGTAACATCATCTATTCCTCGGTATGACTGTTGCCTAAGACATTGAATGTGCCAAGACTCGGTCGAACTCAATAAAGATTGTTCGCAAACCAAGGAATTGGTGTCAAGTCTAAGAAACTTTCACAGGGGAATTGTCCCCGGTGTTTATCCCTCAACCAACATCACTAAAAACAGATGATCTGCTCATTAGCACATTGCTGTTTGTGGGAGCTTTCTGTGCGTAAATTTACTGCCGCGTTTCCAACATTACAACAGTGACTACACTTCAAAAAGTACTTCATTGTCTGTAAAGTGCTTTGGGACGTCTTTCTTTGTTTCTTTCCCACTCGCCGGGGCTGTGTCGAATGTGACCTCAAACCAACCCTCCTGACTCAGAAGCCGGAACGCTGTCACTGAGCCAGTGGACAGGCTGTCCAGGCTGAGTCCCCCCGCCCCCGCCCGCTGGATGTCAACCCAGTATTTAGAGCTAAGATGGGTTCAATTTGCAAAAAAAAAACATACTGTAAATAATGTGCAGAAATTTCAGGTTTCAGAAAGGCTGACTGGTCACACTCTGTGCCACAGCTGTTATCTGAATCCTTGCAGTAAAGAAACCAATTTAAATATTTTAATCTCTTGCTGGTGTCACTCAAACATGAATGAGGAAAGGCACTGGGACATCAGGTCTAGTGCCGAGGTTAAGGGAGAAGCAGCTTTAATTCTTTAGAAAAGAACTTTACTATAAAGAACTTTAATGGGAGTTTTTAAGATTATGAAAGGAATTGACAAAGTTTCCCAAGCAAATTGTTCACCATGGTAAAGGGCTCAAATCAAGTGGAACGCTTTCACCCAAAGTATGAGGTAAATAAGCAAGATCCTGCAAATCCATTGGCAGGATAGGCGCCCCAACATCAGTGTTCTCACTCAGACCAACATCCCAAGCATTGAGGCTCTGACCACACTCGATCAGGTCCGATAGACGGGCCACATCGTCCGCATGACGATATGAGACTCCCAAAACAAGCGCTCTACTCGGAGCTCCGACACAGCAAGAGAGCCCCAGGTGGGCAGAGGAAATGCTTCAAGGACACCCTCAAAGCCTCCTTGAAAAAGTGTAATATCCCCACCGACACCTGGGAATCCCTGGCCCAAGACCGCACAATGTGGAGGAGAAGCATCCGGGAAGGCGCCGAACACCTCGAGTCTCTTCGCCGGGAGCAAGCGGAAGCCAAGTGCAAACAGCAGAAGGAGCGCACGTCAACCCAAGCACCCCATCCACCTGCCCCTTCAACCACTGTCTGCCCCACCTGTGATAGAGACTGTAGGCCCCGCATTGGACTCATAAGTCACCTGAGAACTCATTTTTAGTGTGGAAGCAAGTCATCCTCGGTTCCTAGGGACTGCCTAAGAAAAGAAGAAGAAGAAGAGGTAAATAAGCAGAGAAGGTTGCTGAATATGAGAAAGTTTGCAGTGACTAGTAGGAGTTTGACCCATCAAGGCCTGCTCCATCAAGAATATGTTTATTCTATCTTGGACTTCACAACCATCTGTTAATTTCTGTGAGGGTTTCTCCTAATCTCCGGTGGAATCTCCAGAGAAACGCGGTAAATGATTGAAAATGGCCCTGTTCGCTGTTTCTCCACAGGTTCTGCTGGTCTCCCATCATCAGCATCTCTTCCGAAAGACGGCACCTCCAACAGTGCAGTACTCCCTCAGTAACTGCACTAGAGTGTCAGCACTCCTTCAGTGTCAGCCTAGATTTGGTGCTCAACTCTCTGGAGTGGGACTTAAACACACAGGCCTAGAAATTGGGTTTTGGCGCAGCGACGGCTTTAGCGCCGGAAGTTAGTGCCGGAGCTAAGTCGCGCTGGGCGGGCCAAAAATTCACTACTTCTGCGCCCAAACGGCTGCCGGCGCTGCTGAAAGCTGTTTGCGCCTGAAAACTGGCGCTACACGCTGAATTGCGGCGCTATTCCGGCGCTGCGGCGCCCGCTGCGGTGCGGCAGGTTCGGGAAGTGCAGGCCTCCTCCTTCCCTTAAGGAGGAGCTGCCTGCACCCGGCCGCGGCCCGCGAAAATCATTGTAAAAATGAGCCCGGCACCTCGGACAAGTGCCGGGCTTGCATCTGTCCCGGGGGGGGGGGGGGGGGGGGGGGAGAAGTCCGGGGAGGGAGCTGCGGCCAGGCGGCCGGCGGGAAAGCGGCCGGCCGCCGCGGGGCCTTTAATGCGCCGGCGCAAAGTCCAGTAAGGCACCTCTGCCAGAACGTTGCTTGCGGCTGCCACGGGCGAGGCGGCCGCAAGTCAATTTCGGAGTTCGGGCGGGTTACCATGGCAACCGGGACGCTGCGCACACCGATGACGTCATCGGTGCCGGCGCAGCGCTAACGGCCTAACGCCGATTTAGGGACCCACTCAATTTCCAAACTGGCCATAACTCCGGCGCTAGGCCCTCTAGCGCCTCAAAAGCGGCGCTAAGCCTACCGAATTTCTAGGCCACAATCTTCTGAATCAGAGGTGACAGTGTTACCCACTGAGCTGACGAGGCCACGTCTGCCCTCTCAGGTGGACGTAAACTATCTTTGGAATTCTCTACCTCAGAGGGCTGTGGAGGCTCAGTCATTGAGTATATTCAAGACAGAGATTGATAGATTTTTGAATATTAAGGGAATCAAGGGATATGGGGATAGTGCAGGAACGTGGAGTTGAGGTAGAAGATCAGCCATGATCTCATTGAATGGCGGAGCAGGCTTGAAGGGCCCAATGGCCTACTCCTGCTCCTATTTCTTATGTTCTTATGTTCTTATCCCATGGCACTATTTCGAAGAAGAGCAGGGGAGTTCTCCCCGGTGTCCTGACCAATATTGATCCCTCAACCAACATCACAAAAACAGATTATCTGGTCATTTCACATTGCTGTTTGTGGGAGCTTGCTGTGCGCAAATTGGCTACTGTGTTCCTTACATTACAACAGCGACTACACTTCAAAAATAGTTTCAACTTGGGTGTGTGACTCTCAGCTTCCTTCCCTTTCCCACCACCAACCCCGTGCACCTAAATTAGCATCATGAACGAGTCACTTGTCTCCTCTATTCACCTTAGCGTTTTCAAGTCTGGTAAATAGAAGTAAAAAAATGCATGAAATTTACAAAGCAGGAAGTAAGCAGGAAGGACCTTGCAGACTCAACATAACTTGTTATTTCCAGTTAAAACAAGCCCTCTCCCTCTCCCCGAGTGTTATGTAATGGTAATTTAAGGGTATTTTTAAAGATTTCCTCTGGCTAGCAAATGTCTTTGAAAAGTACATGTTCTGGAATTAGCCATTAGAGGAAATGGGCTTAAGAAGTCGCTAGCACATACTGACCAGAGGAGTTTATCTTTCCTCAAAGATCATCCTATGCCACAGGCTATTGCTCGTTCAGAGGGCAGGCAAACTAGGGACCATAAATACAAAATAGTTACTAATAATTCCAATAGGGAAATAAGGAGAAATTTCTTTATTCAGAGAGTGGTTAGAATGTGGAACTTGCTAACACAGGAAGTGGTTGAGGCAAATAGCTGAGATGCTTTCAGAAGGAAACTAGATGAGTACATGAGAGAAAAGGGAATAGAAAGATATGCTGAAAGGCTGAGGTGAGCCAGATGGAATGGGAGGGGACTCGTGTGGCGTATAAACACCGGCACAGACTAGTTGGGCCGAATAGCCTGTTTCTGTGCTCTACACTCTATGTAATTCCATATAAAATGAACTGAGCCCCAGGCCTCAGGCAATGCTGTTGCTCGACAGGGCGTTGGGGAGCGCAGAGATGTTGCTTAGGCCGACTCTCCAATTTATCCTCCGAGGGGGGGCAGTGCCTGTCTTCCACTCTCACGGCAGCCCGGGTGAGATTAGAGAGGGGCACCAGACCACCTCCAACCGCACTGTAGCACAGCATCTTGGAACGGCATGTTAAAGATTTAAGGCAGGTAGGTGGAATTAAGTTGCAGATCAGCCATGATCTAATTGAATGGCGGGACAGGCCCGAGGGGCTGAGTGGCCTCCTCCTGGTCCTATGTTCTTAAAGAAGGTACTCAGGAGTCCAACTTGGCATACCTTGTACAAAAGCAAAATACTGCGCCTGCTGGAAATCTGAAATAGAAACAGAAAACGCTGGAAACACTCAGCAGGTCAGGCAGCATCTGTGGAGAGAGAAACAGAGTTAACGTTTCGGGTCGATGGCCTCTCGTCAGACTTGGCATACCTTGTATCCGGTGTAACGACCTGCATTTCCACCTTTCCACCGGTGTCTTTAGAAAATGTTGTTTAAAGAGGTGAACTGAAAATGCGATTCAAGTCTGTTAATGGCTTTTCGTGCTGCAATCAATCAGTGCAAGTTAGATCCTTGGAAATGTGTAGCTGGTTTGCCGAATGACTGTTTGCAAAACTAGGTGGAAATTATGCTGGGGGGATCAGGGTCTCTGTATAAAGGGAGTGAATGGGAAAGGTGCTTTCAAATGCAAAGCTCGGAACGGAATTATGAGTGGATTAGGTGTGTTATTACCAGTGCTAAATACATCCCTGACTTCTCAACAGCTGTTGCAGCTGTGTGTAATTCTTTGGAAATCTGGTGTCTAATCAGGCGAACTGATGCACTAATCCATGTCAGTAATCATGAGTGTTTGTGGATGTCACTTGGTGGATTAATTAAAATGGTGGATTGCATTTTTAAAGGGTATGAGCTGATCTTTACTGCTCTTTTATTATACCACCCCTGCTTAAAGCCGAAGAAGTAATTAATCACATGCACACGCAGGCTAAAACTAAACATGAACAAAAACCAAGGCTTTGCCCTCCATTGGTGTCACTAGTTTTACATGTTGGTTTTACATTCTTTGTTGTGTTTTTTTTTGCGAGGCGGGGTGGGGTGAGGTGGTAGTTAGTGAGGAATCAATTTTTGTGCTCATTGGAGTGGGGGAGCCAGCATTAAAAAAAATCCAGATTAGACATCCCACAATTTCCATATAGAATTAAGGTCCCTCTACTCGTCCCCCCAAAAATGTGCCGTTACTCCTTAAAAAGGATATAGAGGCCCTGGAGAAGGTGCAGAAAATGATTTAGACGGATTATACCAGAACCGAGAGGCTATAACTATCAGGAGAGACTGAACAGGCTGGGGGCTCTTCTCTCTAGAAAAGAGAAGGCTGAGGGGTGACCTGATAGAGCTCGTTAAAATTATGAAGGGGCTCGATAGGGTAGACGTAGAGAAGATATTTCCACTTGTGGGGGGGAGACCGGAACGATGATCCAGAAATATAAGATAGTCACTAAAAAATCCAATTGGGAATTCAGGAGAAATTTCTTTACCCAGAGAGTGGTGAGAATGTGGAACTCGCTACCACAGGGAGTGGTTGAGGTGAATAGTATAGATGCATTTAAGGGGAAACTAGATAAACACGTGCGGGAGAAAGGAATAGAAGGTTTTACGTTCTTTGTTAGGGTGAGATGAAGAGGGGTGGGAGGAGGCTCGCGTGGAGCATAAACACCAGTTGGGCCGAATGGCTTCTTTCTGTGCTCTATATTCTATGTACATTTTATGTCATTCTATGTACCTCTAAGCTCATCAGAGTACTTCCTACTACACCACTGTGGCATTAGACATTTCCAACAGCGAGCAGCATTGTGGCCTCTCTGAGTAAGGCTACAGATTTAGTGTTTTAGACTTGCATACACTATGGAATCAGTCCAAGCTGGCCAGACAGGTTGCTGTTGTTGTTACAGCATATCACATGACTGACTCAAGGTTAAAAATATTGCACAACCTACTGATACTGAAAGATCTCACAGTTATATTGGCAACACAATTTACCTACCACTTTTGAAAATTTGCTTAAGATGCACGGAAATTTGTGTTCCCCTCCACCCCCCTCAACCTCTTATTCTCAGTTACAGTTCCCACCACTTAAATCACCCGCGTTTAAATCAGGCAACTAACGCTAACCATTTGCCATTATTACCATTATAGTCAATTACAAAGTCTTAGTTTACAGTGTGTTAAGCATGTCACCAATTATGGGCCAGAATATCTTATTGACACCACTGTGCCAGCCGATGAGTTGCAGGCAGGGCGGGACTTACGGCAGAACTCATAATAGGCAGTCTATTTGACAGCAAACAATCTATTTACTCAGCAAACCTCGGGCTAGAAATTCATTACAGCCCAGGAATGGGCGGTAAAATTAGAAAAGCTGGAGAATTAGCGCCAGGCACTAATGTTTTAGACTGCACGCAAAATTAAGTCTCACTGCTCAAAGAAATGATTGGGGCGCTAATTCAAATCTTAAAGCCCAAGCTCATTGGCATTACACTCAAAGGGTGAACCAATATCTGGTGCAGTCTAATCGCTAGTCATCATTGCCACAGGCTTTTTCCAGTTCTTAAAAGGGAGGTTCATTGATGCTGCAGAATGTCATTCTCAGCATTGTCGGCTGTGCAACTGCCTCAGCAAGCAGCAGGTCAAGGAGAAGGAGCCGGACGACTCAAACAACTGTACTGATGGCAGATCCACGCCACAGGGAGAGAGCCCGCAGATTCTGCGATCAAGCATTGGAGGCGTTGGTGTTCGCTGTGGAGAGATGGAGGGCGGTGCTCGACCCAGCAAGTGGCAGGAGGCCCTCGCCGCAAGTCTTCCGCACATCTCAGGCAGCACTGTGGTCCCCAGGACCCACACACAGTGCAGGAAGAAATTTAACGACCTCACTCGGGTGGTCAGGGTGAGTCAATGCTTCAGCAAATGCTACATACTACAATCTGAACCACAGTCTGCACACACTGCCCAAAGCACCGCATACCCAGCACTCACCCACCAACAAGCTCTACCTACCAACACTCACACCCACATCTCACACCTTGCACACAATGACAGCTATTCAACTATGGCAGGTACATTACCCAAACACATTGCTCCACACTCACACACACACTTCCCATTCTCTTGCAGACCAAGGTGCCTCACAACAGGAGGGAGCAGGAGCACACAGGCGGGGGACAAGCCGACACCCAACCACTGTCTGCACTTGAGGAAAGACTGCTGCAGATTATTGGGTGCCAGGTGGTGGGTGCTGTGGCCACCGGCAACGTTGACCCCCTTGGGGACAACAACAGTATGTTCATCCCTACCCCCTGACATGAATCAGTCATTCATGAAAGAAAGACTTATGAAATAATACTGAGTGGCCTGCGGGTGGCGCTGTCCAGGGAGAGTATAAATACTCGGGCACGGGCCCAGCTTGCGCAGGACATTCTTAACAGGAACTAGTGAAGGACACAACTAGACCTCCATGTTGTAAAACAGTTGATTAAAGCTTTGTTTAACGCTTAGACCAAGTGCCTATTAGTTTTCTTACATCACCCCCTTCTTCTCATATCCCACTTCCCTCTCACCCCACAAGCGTTTCATATTTTCCAGCTAATCATGCTGTATGCATGCATTTCTCCCTTCCTGCCCCCCTCCCCTCACCTTAACCCAACTCTTGTGCCTTTATGCTTTCAGATAATGAGCAAGTACCTGGGCAGCCTGTCCCTGAGGGCACCGTTGAGAGCGAGGTGAGAGAAGAGGAGGAGGAAGAGCACACTGCATCACTGCATGTCTCACCCGCAGGCAGCAGCTCAGATACTGGCACTACATGTTCTTTAGAGGCTAGTATAGTAGCGGGATCTGCACAGGGTGAGGCATCGGGGATGAGTGGGCTGCAGCAAGGCCAGGGGGAAAGGGTCGCTCGGAGGCCAGCTCCCTGGAGGGCGAGTTTACACGTGAGTTCTGCTGCACAGGATTCAGATGAGGACCTCGATGGGGAGGCGTTTAGAAGAAGGGTGATGGGCATGCACGTGGAGATGGTAGGTGCAATGGTAATGGTGCCCAAGAGCCTCTCGGCAATGATAAGGAGCATGGAGGAGTCCGCCTCTAACATTGCACAAGGCTCTGCGCACACCATGGAGCCCATCATTTCCAGTCTGCAAAGGATGGTAGACTCCCAGAGAGACTGTGGCGCCCCAGATCTGATGCTGCGTGTGCTGATCGATCTGGTAGCTTCCATTGCAGCACAGGTGGAAGTGACGCAACATCTTAGTGCTGTAATGCAGTCTATACTTGGTGGCATCCAATCTCAGACTGCTCTCATGCAGTCTTATCTTGATGCCACGCAAGCTCTGACTGCTGCCATCGTGGCTGTGTTGACCACCGTCGACCAGGGCTTTCACGGTGCCGCAGCAGGCCAGCAATCTTTGCTCCAACAGATTACTAGGGATGCTGCCCTGGGGGAGTGGCAGGATGACAGCATTCCTGCTCTACAGCCGGGCCTTCCAGGCCCAGTGCTGGTCAAGGGCGCCCTGCAAGGCCATCTGAAGTCTCCCGCACGGACACTCAACAGCCTTCCACCAGCCCTGCTGCAGCCACTGGGCCAACACTTCGTAGGAGCACTAGAGTAGGCAAAGGCACAGTAACGAGAGGCACTAAGGGATTGCACAAGACTGAATTAAAATGTTGCACAATGTCAAACTGACAAGAAAGCACTGAAACTCCACTAACCTGACAGCTGCAACTCGTTACTCATGATCCCTTAAAATAACATCCCTGGAGCCAGCTTCTGCCGGCCTGATGCCTGCTCTCCCTGTCGCAGTCTGGTCGAGACGCAAAGGTAGGTGGCAAAAATCAATTTTGCAGATCTGGAACCCAGTGAGTGTTGCACGCTCACTGACGTCACGATCTTCCTGGCGTTGAAGTCCTCGGCAGTACCTCATACTGGTGGTGTAATGGGGGGGGGGTCTGGATTTACCGTGCGTTGCTGGATTTGCCTCACCCCGGCGCTACTGCATCAGCACCCCATTAGTGCCAGCTGCTGCTGCACATTGCTACATTGGAACATTTAGGGAACAGTGATCATATTTTTAGATTAGCTATGGAAAAGGACAGGGAGCAATCTAGAGCAAAAATACTTAATTGGAGGAAAGCAAATTTCAGTGGGTTGAAAACAGAACTGGCCCAGGTAAATTGTAATCAAAGATAGGCAGGCAAAACTGTAATCGAACATTGGGTTGCCTTTAAAGAGGAGCTGGTTCAGGTACAGTCGAGGTACATTCCCACGAGGGGGAAAGGTAGGGCAACTAAAGCCAGAGCTCCCTGGATGATGAAAGAAATAGAGAGTAAGATGAAGCAGGAAAAGGGCGCATATGACAGATGTCAGGTTGAGAATACAAGTGAGAATCAGGCTGAATATAGAAAGTTCAGAGGGGAAGTGAAAAAGAAAATAAGAGGGGCAAAGAGAGAGTATGAGAATAGATTGGCAGCCAACATAAAAGGGAATTCAAAAATCTTCCATAGGCATATCTATATATATAAAGTGGTACTTCTGTCATTCTGTCTGTCTATCTGTCTGTCATTTCCTGTGCGTCTTACGGGTATGCACTCGAAAGTTACAGGGCGTACCTACGCGCGCGTTACCTCCAAAGAAAGCTTACGCTTCAGAGACGGTTTTAAGCGTATTTACTTTTCGGTCGGACGAAAATTGTTCGCGCCTTATGCAAAAAACCTTCAAAATTAAACTCATTATCTGCTACATTGATTGACTGACATCAAGGTTCCACCAATCCTGTTCCGTCATGATTGACCAATCCTACAGTACGGTTCCCTTGATGGTTGGCCAATCGGTGTGTGTGTGGGCGGGACTATTCGTTTTCATCTCGGGGAGCTGCCAGCCATTGTTTGACTACCAGCTTCCAGCTCAAATGACTTCACCTTCCAGCTAAAACGACTTTCAAAGTTAGTTTCTCTTTTAAAAATAACATAAGATTTACCAAAAACGTTTTATAAGTACTTTCACTTTCATTTTTCAACCTTTTAAAAGGTAGACATACAGGGACACAGACAGGGCCCTAAGCCTCCCACTCGATTTATAATGTTGCCCAGCACCAGATTCACTAAGGGACACAGACAGGGCCCCAAAGCCATAAGTAGTTTCACTTTCATTTTTCAACCTTTTAAAAGGTAGACATACAGGGACACACACAGGGCCCTAAAGCCTGCCACTCGATTTAAAATGTTGCCCAGCACCAGATTCACAAAGGGACACAGACAGGGCCCCAAAGCCTGGCACTCGATTTAAACCGCCTGCCCCAAAACAGCCCCGGCAACGCCGGGCGCCCCAAAACAGCCCCGGCAACGCCGGGCTCCCCAGCTAGTAAATAATAAACGGGTAGTAAGAGGAGGGGTGGGGCCGATTCGGGACCAAAAAGGAGACCTATGCATGGAGACAGAGGGCATGACTGAGGTACTAAATGAGTACTTTGCATCTGTCTTCACCAAAGAAGAAGATGCTGCCAAAGTCATAGTGAAAGAGGAGGTAGTGGAGATACTGGATCAGATAAAAATTGATAAAGAGGCTGTCTAAACTTAAAGTTGATAAGTCACCAGGACCGTAAGGGAGGTTAAGGAGGAAATCGCGGAGGTACTCGCCATAATCTTCCAATCCTCCTTAGACATGAGGGTGGTGCCAGAGGACTGGAGAATTGCAAATGTTACACCCTTGTTCAAAAAAGGGTGTAAGGATAAATCTGGCAACTACAGGCCAGTCAGTTTAACCTCGGTAGTGGGGAAGCTTTTGGAAATGATAATCAGGGACAAAGTTAACAGTCACTTGGACAAGTGTGGATTAATTAAGAAAAGCCAGCATGGATTTGTTAAAGGCAAATCGTGTTTAACTAACTTGATCGAGTTTTTTGATGAGGTAACAGAGAGAGGGTTGATGAGGGCAATGCAGTTGACGTAGGGTATATGGACTTCCAAAAGGTGTTTGATAAAGTGCCACATAATAGGCTTGCCAGCAAAGTTAAAGCCCATGGAATAAAAGGGACAGTGGCAGCATGGATACAAAATTGGCTAAGTGCCAGGAAACAGAGAGTAGTGGTAAATGATTGTTTTTCAGACTGGAGGAAGGTAAACAGTGGTGTTTCCCAGGGGTTGGTTCTAGGACCACTGCTCGGTCGGGCTCTAGCCCTCCGTTCTCCGGGAAAGGTCTGCGCACTACCTGTTGCCAGCCCGTTTCGCTGGACCACCTCGACTGGAAAGCCAAGCCTGGCTCTCGACAGCCTCCCCCGCAATTCTCGAGTCTCTGCTGGATGACTGGGCGGTGGCCCGTGGTTGACGCCCGAGTCTCTGGCCTTGACCTCCAATCCACTGATCTCCAGGAATGAATCCCCGGGAGGTGATGCAGAGTTGCAGGTAGGTTCGAACTTGCCTCGTCGTCAATGTTGTGTCCGTGTATAATAAGATACAGACCGCAGCAGAAACGGTACAACAGGTGTTTACTCAACGTGGCTCACAGTTGAACTGACTGTACAGATTACTACTCAGTGCTATATACAGGTGTGGTCACTGCCGGTACTACAGTATACATGAGCTGTAAAAAGTAGTTCCCCCCCTTAAAGGTATATACATTACAATACTTCCAAGTTTTGTGTCATCTGCAAATTTTGAAATTGTACACCCAAGTCCAAGTCATTAATATAAGAACATAGGAACATAAGAAATAGGAGCCGGAGTCGGCCATTTGGCCCCTTGAGCCTGCTCCGCCATTCAATAAGATCATCGCTGATCTTCTACCTCAACTCCACTTACCTGCACTATCCCCATATCCCTTGATTCCCTTAATATCCAAAAATCTATCAATCTCTGTCTTGAATATACTCAACGACTGAGCCTCCATAGCCTTCCGTGGTAGAGAATTCCAAAGATTCACCATCCTCTGAGTGAAGAAATTTCTCCTCATCTCAGTCCTAAATGGCCGACCCCTTATTCTGAGACTGTGACCCCTGGTTCTGGACTCCCCAGCCAGGGGAAACATCCTCCCTGCATCTACCTTGTCAAGCCCTGTAAGAATTTTGTATGTTTCAATGAGATCGCCTCTCATTCTTCTAAATATAGAATATAGGCCTAGTCTACCCCAACGAAGCCAATGGAAAAGAGTTTTGAAGACATAGTAACGATACTACAGGAACATTTAAACCCCACACCGCTGCTGATAGCAGAAAGATTCAAGTTTCACAAATGGAACCAGCATAAGGATGAAAGCAATGCTGATTATTTAACAGAACTGCGCAAACTATCGAAACACTGCCAGTTGGGACAAGTTTGTGTGTGGGCTTCAAAGTGAAGGAACCCAGAAACGGCTTTTATCTGAAAAGGACCTTACGCTGGAAAAGGCTTTCAGCATTGCGGTATCATATGAAGCAGCAGCACGGGGCGCTGCAGAGATACAACAGAGACCGCAAGAATATGGCACAAACGAAATGTCATTTGGAACAGAGAAGTGCTATCGCTGCAGCAGAACAACACACGACCAGAATGATTGCTGGTTCAAAGACAACGTGTGCAGACAGTGTGGAAAAGTAGGACACATAGCACAAGTCTGCAGGTCGGGAAAGAAAACCAGCAATAAGAAACCTACCAAAGGAAAGTACAAGAAGGTACATAAGATGACGGAGAATAGTTCAGACGAACAAAAGAGTGACAACGACTCCGAAAGCAGGGAACTGAGTTGTCTGAAACTACATAATGTGATCACAACAGAGGATCACCGAACCATTTGGGTCACTCTCAAGATAGCAGGAGTCCAGGTAAAGATGGAATTGGGCACAGGATCAGCCCTAACAGTCATAAACCGACGGGACTACGAGCGGCTATTCTCACACATACCCTTGAGAGACACAAAAATTATTTTGAAGATGTACACGGGGCAAAAAGTCTACCCCAAAGGAAAAATAAGGGTGACCGTTATATATAACGGTAAGGAAACACCAAAACTAGACCTGTATGTATTGCAAGATGGAGGACCACCATTACTGGGACGTGAATGGATCCGGAAAATACAACTGGATTGGCATTCCATACAGGCACTGACTGTGGCTGACAAAAAGGATGACGACGTCACACCTGGGCGACTGTCAAAGATCCTAACTGACGTGAAAGAAGTGTTCCAGCAAGGACTCGGAACACTAAAAGGCATGACAGTGACGATTAAAATTGAAGAAAACGCAAGCCCAAAATTTTTTAAGGCCAGACCAATACCTTATGCGATCCGCCCAGCCGTCAAAGCAGAGCTGGAGAGTCTGAAACGTTCAGGTGTACTGTCCAAGGTAGACTGGAGCGAGTGGGCTACACCCATCGTCCCTGTGATGAAAAAGTCGTTGAGCAGCACGCCTGGGGAACCAAGGAAGGTTTGCATCCGTGGGGACTTTAAGGTAACAGTGAACCCGGTCCTTCACACCGTATAATATCCACTTCCGCGGATTGAAGATATTTTCGCCTCGCTATCTGGAGGGAAACGCTTCACTAAGATTGATCTGGCCCAGGCGTATCTGCAAATGGAGGTAGAAGAAGCATCAAAAAAATACCTCACAATCAACACCCATAAAGGTCTCTACCAATACAACCGGCTGGTATTCGGGGTAGCATCAGCTCCGGCTATTTGGCAGAGGGCAATGGAACAAGTCCTGCAAGGGATCCCAGGGACCCAGTGTTATTTGGACGACATCCTGGTCATGGGCGAAAATGACAGTGATCACCTTGCCAACCTGGAGCAGGTGCTCACTAGATTGCAGGAATATGGGCTCCGAGCTAACCGCCCCAAATGCGAGTTTTTTAGAAAACAGATCTCGTATTTTGGCCACGTTATCGATAAAGAGGGGTTACATAAGTCCCCAGAGAAGATTGAGGCAGTAGTCAAGGCTCCAGCACCGGAAAATGTGTCACAACTGAGGTCGTTCCTTGGGCTGGTAAACTACTACCATAAGTTCTTGCCAAATTTGTCTACAATACTACACCCACTGAACACCCTACTGCAAACTGGGGTGCCATGGAAGTGGAGTGACGAATGTAGATGAGCTTTCCAGAAGAGCAAAACACTAATCACATTGAAAGAGGTATTGGCCCATTACAACCCGGCATTACCAATTCGGTTGGCATGTGATGCGTCACCCTACGGCATTGGAGCGGTGCTGTCGCACAAATTCTCGGACGGCTCAGAGAGGCCAATAGCCTTTGCGTCACGATCACTAACCTCAGCCGAGCGTAACTACGCCCAGATTGACAGGGAGGCCCTCAGCCTAGTGTGGGGAGTGAAAATGTTCAATCACTATCTGCACGGGCAGAAATTCACCTTGCTGACTGATCACCAGCCTCTTGTCTCCATTTTTAATCTGAAGAAGGGCGTTCCGGTGATGACTGCGCAACGACTACAAAGATGGTCACTTTTTCTAGGGGCGCACCACTATGAGATTGAATATAAGGGCACGAAACAGCATGGAAATGCTGATGGGCTATCACGCCTGCCACTGCCTACTGCGGAGGAAGCACCAGCAGTGGATCCTGTCGAAATATTCCATTCGACTATAGTTGAATACCTACCGGTAACTAACGCTTGTATCGAAAAGGAAACCCGAAATGACCCGACACTGTCTCGGGTATATGATTTGACGGTGAAGGGATGGCCAGCACATGGCGACTCACTGTTGCCAGCATTCTCGACAAGGAGAGAACAGCTGTCAGTGTGCTGGGGGACCTTGATGTGTGGATCCCGAGTGGTAATTCCACCCAAGTTAAGGGATAGAGTGCTCAATGAGCTTCATGAGGGTCATCTGGGAGGGGTAAAAATGAAAAGCCTAGCCAGGGCTTATGTGTGGTGGCCGGGAATCAATAAACAAATCGAGGACCTGACCAAGAGCTGCTCAGGATGCCAGAAAGTCCAAAATGCACCACCATAGGCCCCTCTACACCCACGGGAGTGGCCCTCATCTCCATGGCAACGGGTGCATATTGATTTTGCTGGTCCATTCATGGACTCAATGTTTTTAATAGCCGTGGATGCACACTCGAAATGGCCTGAGGTCATCAAAATGTCCTCCACCACCACGGAGAAAACTATTACAGTCCTATGGACCATTTTTGCCAGGAATGGCTTGCCAGAACAGATTTGCTCCGACAACGGACCACAGTTTGTGTCAGAAGAGTTCCGGAGGTTCTTGAAAAAGAATGGGGTAAGGCATTACACATCCACCCCGTATCATCCAGCCACAAATGGATTGGCTGAGAGGTTCGTACAAACCTTTAAGAAGGCAATAAAGGCTATGTACAATGATAACATTCCGCTGCAGCACAAGGTGGACAATTTCCTGTTTGCCTACCGGAATGCGACACATGCAGTCACCAACCAGGCCCCAGCCATGATGTTCTTTAACCGAAGGTTAAGATCTGGCCTGGATTTGCTCAGACCAAACGTACGAAGAGATGTTGAGAGTAAGCAATTCCAGCACATCCATGAGAAGCCAACAAGGAGCTTCAAAATAGGGCAACCAGTCTTGGCCCGCGACTACCGAACAGAAAAATGGCAGCCAGGAACGATATGCACACGGCAGGGCCCACTAATGTACACAGTGGACGTTGGGGAGAGCATCGTGAGACGCCATGCTGACCAGATCCTAGAGTCACAGGAACAAGTCAACCCCATGCCTCGCCCATACGTACCTGGTGATGAACCCGACGTACAGGTCGCATCTACCCCAGAAACAGTAGCATCGGAAGCTGATGAACCAACCGACAACAGGGGGCCAGAATCGTCTCCGCACCAAGAGCAAGACACTCGGGAAAGGCGCTATCCAGAAAGGATCAGGAGGCCTCCCCAAAGACTGAATATATAAATAGACTATTTTCAGCTAATGTTGCATGTTAAAAGTGTTCATTGTAATTAGTTTGATATTTAATTGTTAAATGAGTGTTATGGTACTGTTAATCTAAAAGGGGAGGAATTGTAATGTATATACCATTAAGGGGGGGAACTACTTTTTACAGCTCATGTATACTGTAGTACCGGCAGTGACCACACCTGTATATAGCACTGAGTAGTAATCTGTACAGATCAGTTCCACTGTGAGCCACGTTGAGTAAACACCTGTTGTACCGTTTCTGCTGCAGTCTGTATCTTATTATACACGGACGCAACAAGTATAGTGAACAGTGAGGAGGATAGTGATAGACTTCAAGAGGACATAGACATGCGGGTGAAATGGCAGGTGAAATTTAACGCAGAAAAGTGCGAAGTGATACATTTTGGTGGGAAGAACGAGAAGAGGCAATATAAACTAAAGGGTACAATCCTAAAGGGGGTGCAGGAACAGAGAGACCTGGGGGTATGTGTGCACAAATCGTTGAAGGTGGCAGGGCAGGTTGAGAAAGTGGTTCAAAAACCATACAGGATACTGGGATTCATAAATAAAGGCATAGAGTACAAAATCAAGGAAGTTATGATGAACCTTTATAAAACACTAGTTCGGCCTCAACTGGAGTATTGTGTCCAATTCTGGGCACTGCGCTTTAGGAAGGATGTGAAGGCCTTAGAGAAGGTGCAGAAAACAGTTACAAGAATGATTCCAGAGATGAGGGACTTCAGTTACACGGAGAGACTGGAGAAGCTGGGCTTGTTCTCCTTAGAGCAGAGAAGGTTGAGAGGAGATTTGATAGAGGTGTTCAAAATCATGAGGGGTCTGCTAAAGAGTTGGTGCAGGAGGGAGGGCTTTAGTTTCCTGGATCACTGGGCCTGCTTCTGGGAAAGGTGGGACTTGTACAAGTCGGACGGGTTGCACCTGAAGCAGAGCGGGACAAATATCCTTGCGGGGAGGTTTGCTAGCACTGTTCGGGGGGGTTTAAACTAAAATGGCAGGGGGTTGGGAACCTGAGCAGGGAGACAGAGGAAAGGGAAACAGGGATAAAAGCAAAAGATAGGAAGGAGAAAAACAAAAGTGGCAGTCAGAGAAATCAACGGTTTAAATCAAACGTGGCCACAGTAAATAATAATTCTAATAGGTCTAAGTGCGTTAAAAAAACAAGCCTGAAGGCTTTGTGTCTTAGTGCGAGGAGCATTTGTAATAAGGTGGACGAATTGGCTGCGCAAATAGAGGTAAACGAATATGATTTGGTTGGGATTACGGAAACGTGGCTCAAGGATGGCCAAGACTGGGAACTCAACATCCAGGGGTATTCGATATTCAGGAAAGATAGGCAAAAAGGAAAGGGAGGTGGGGTAGCATTACTGGTTAAAGAAGGGATTAATACAATTGTAATGAAGGATATTAGCTCTGATGATGTGGAATCTGTATGGGTAGAATTGAGAAATACTAAGGGGAAAAAAACATTAGTGGGAGTGGTATATAGACCTCCCAACAGTAAGGCGGAGGTTGGGGATGGCATTAAAAGGGAAATTAAAGAAGCGTGCAATAAGGGCACAGCAGTCATCATGGGTGACTTTAATCTACATATAGATTGGGCCAACCAAATTAGTAACAATACTGTGGAGGAAGAATTCCTGGAGTGTTTACGGGATGGTTTCCTGGACCAATATGTCGAGGAACCAACCAGAGATCAGGCCATCTTAGACTGGGTATTATGTAACGACAAAGAATTAATTAGCTATCTTGTTGTACGAGGCCCCTTGGGTCTGAGCGATCATAATATGATCGAATTCTTCATTAAGATGGAGAATGAAGTAGCTGACTCAGAGACTAGGGTCCTCAATTTAAATAAAGGAAACTATGATGGTCTGAGGAGTGAGTTGGGTAGGATTGATTGGGGAATGGCACTCAAAGGGTTGACGGTGGATAGGCAATGGCAAACATTCAAAGACCGAATGGATGAGCTACAGAATTTGTTCATCCCAGTTTGGCATAAAAATAAAACAAAAAAGGTGAGTCAACCGTGGCTAACAAGGGAAATTAGGGATAGCATAAGATCCAAGGAGAGGACATATAAATTGGCCAGAAAAAGCAATAATCCTGAGGATTGGGAGCAGT
This sequence comes from Somniosus microcephalus, assembly GCF_052327205.1. NCBI lineage: Eukaryota > Metazoa > Chordata > Chondrichthyes > Squaliformes > Somniosidae > Somniosus > Somniosus microcephalus. The sequence goes on from NC_141008.1 coordinate 53,801,055, forward strand.
TTAGGATTCAACAAAGGAGGACAAAGGGATTAATTAAGAAAGGGAAAATAGAATATGAGAGTAAGCTGGCAGGGAACATAAAAACTGACTGTAAAAGCTTTTATAGATATGTGAAGAGAAAAAGATTGGTGAAGTCAAGCATAGGTCCCTTACAGTCAGAATCAGGGGAATTTATAATGGGAAACAAAGAAATGGCAGACCAGCTAAATTCATACTTTAGTTCTGTCTTCACAAAGGAGGACACAAATAACCTCCCAGAGCTGCCGGGGAACATAGGGCCTGATGAAAGGGTGGAACTGAAAGAAATCAGTATTTGTAGGGAAATGGTGTTAGGAAAATTGATGGGACTAAAGGCCGATAAATCCCCAGGGCCTGATAATCTACATCCCAGGGTACTTAAGGAAGTGGCCCCAGAAATAGTAGATGCATTGCTGGTCATCTTCCAGAACTCGATAGACTCTGGAACAGTACCCATGGATTGGAGGGTAGCTAATGTTACCCCACTATTCAAAAAAGGTGGTCGAGAAAAAGCGGGGAATTATAGACCGGTAAGCCTGACATTGGTAGTGGGGAAAATGCTAGAATCTATTGTAAAAGATGTAATAGCAGAGCACTTGGTAAGCAGTGACAGGATCGGACAAAGTCAACATGGATTTACAAAAGGTAAATCATGCTTGACTAATCTACTGGAATTTTTTGAGGATGTAACTGGTAAAATAGATAAGGGAGAACCAGTGGATGTGGTGTATTTGGACTTTCAGAAGGCTTTCGATAAGGTCCCACATAAGAGATTAGCGTGCAAAATTAAGACACATGGGATTGGGGGCAAGGTATTGACTTGGATAGAGAACTGGTTGGCGGACAGAAAGCAAAGAGTTGGAATAAACGGGTCTTTTTCCGAGTGGCAGGCAGTGACTAGTGGGGTACCGCAAGGATCGGTCCTAGGACCCCAGCTGTTCACAATATATATTAATGATCTGGACGAGGGAATTGGATGTAATATCTCCAAATTTGCAGATGACACAAAGCTGGGTGGGAGGGTAAGCTGTGAGGAGGATGTCGTGAAACTCCAGTACGATTTGGACAGATTGGGTGATTGGGCAGAAACATGGCAAATGCACTATAATGTGGATAAATGTGAGGTTATCCACTTTGGTGGCAAAAACAGGAAGGCAGATTATTATTTGAATGGCAATAGATTGGGAGAAGGGGAAGTGCAGAGAGACCTGGGTGTTCTTGTGCACCAGTCGCTGAAGGTAAGCATGCAGGTGCAGCAGGTGGTTAAGAAGGCAAATGGTATGTTGGCCTTCGTAGCAAGAGGGTTCGAGTACAGGAACAAGGATGTCTTGCTACAGTTGTACAGGGCCTTGGTGAGACCGCACCTTGAGTACTGTGTGCAGTTTTGGTCACCTTACCTGAGGAAGGACGTACTTGCCATGGAAGGAGTGCAGCGAAGATTCACCAGGCTGATACCTGGGATGGCAGGAATGACGTATGAGGAGAGATTGTGTCGATTGGGCTTATACTCACTGGAGGTGAAACTTATAAAATTCTGTCAGGCCTGGACAGACTAGATGCAGGAAGGATGTTTATGATGGCTGGGGAGTCCAGAACCAGGGGTCATAGTCTAAGGATAAGGGGTAAGCCATTTAGGACTGAAATGAGGAGGAATTTCTTCACCCAGAGAGTGGTGAACCTGTGGAATTCTCTGCCACAGAGGGCGGTGGAGGCCAGTTCATTAAATATATTCAAAAAAGTGTTGGAAATATTTCTTAAGGCTAAAGGGATCAAGGGATATGGGGAGAAGGCAGGGACAGGGTACTGAATTTGGATGATCAGCCATGATCTCATTGAATGGCGGAGCAGGCTCGAAGGGCCGAATGGCCTACTCCTGCTCCTATCTTCTATGTTTCTATGGACAGAGTAGAAAGAGAGAAACCGTTCCCATTGGCAGAAGGGTTGAGAACCAGAGGACGCGGATTCAAGGTGATTGGCAGAAGAACCAAAGGCGACATGAGGGAAAAACTTTTTTACGTAGCGAGTGGTTAGGATCTGGAATGCACTGCCTGAAAGGGTGGTGGAGGCAGATTCAATCACGGCTTTCAAAAAGTACCTGAAGGAAAAAAAATTGCAGGGCTAGGGGGAAAGGGCGGGGGAGTGGGACTAGCTGAAGTGTTCTTGCAGAGAGCCAGCACGGGCTCGATGGGCCGAATGGCCTCCTTCTGTGCTGTAACCATTCTATGATTCTATGATATGCAGTCATTTTGGGCAGAAACAGGTGTTCAGCGAACAATTCGCACCTCATTAAGGTGCAATTACCTTAATCGCCTCTAAGTGGTGTCGGCGAAGACTGAAGGTGTTTGACAAATGGGTGAACAGGGGCAGCTTTCATGCCCCAGTTAGACTGGTTTTAATTAGTCACTAGTGGAGGATTTCACATGCTGCAATGATATCCAAAAGCCACGTTCACTTTCAGTGCTTCCCGACTCAAATAATTCTATGTTGAGTTTATTTATTGGCAGCGGTTTGCTATTAAAGCTACTCCTTTAGTTCCCCTCATTTACTCGCACAGAAAGCAACATGTCAAGTTTTGCATGCAATAATGAATATTGTGTCAGACGTCTTAGCTTAATGTTCAGCTTTATTAGGCAGCATGAGAAGCAAATGTGAGGAAATGATTCATCTGTAGCACTGTACAGGGTTATAAACAAACAACACAGATTCATATAAACCGCCCACCATGTACAGCGTGCAAATCGTGTTAGGGCCAGCATGCCCAGTATAAGCAGTGGGGACTTTACATTTTATCTTGTGGTTTACATTGCATGCTGGATTTACGGTACATGCTTAAGAAAGAAGAAAGACATGCGTTTCTTCAGCGTCTTTCACGACCTCAGGACGTCCCAAAGCACTTTATGGCCAATGAAGTACTTTATGAAGTGTAGTCACTGTTGTAATGTGAGAAACAGGGCAGCAAATGTGCGCACAGCAAGCTCCCACAAACATCAATGTGATGATGACCAGATAATCTGTTTTAGTGATGTTGGTTGAGAGATAAATATTGGCCGGGACACCGGGGATAACTCCCCTGCTCTTCTTCGAAATAGTGCCTTGGGATCTTTTACGTCCAGTTGAGAGAGCAGACGGGGCCTCGGTTTAATGTCTCATCCAAAAGACGGCAACTCCGACAGGGCAGCACTCCCTCAGCACTGCACGGGAGTGTCAGCCTAGATTTTTGTGCTAAAGTCTCTGGAGTGGGACTTTGAACACACAACCTTCTGACTCAGAAGCGAGAGCGCTGCCCACTGAGCCACGGCTGACACTTAAGATCTGGGTGTTATAGATTACAGTGAAACCTACAACTCCCATGATGCATGCTTCTTACACATGCACCAATGGCCCAAGCTCTGGGATTGAAAGGGAAACTCGGGCCCCAGACCCTCAGAAAGCAGGTTCGGCCTGTGTAGGCGAAATGTCTTACTGGCATTCCGAAAGTTAAATGACTTACTTTATGGGAACATTTAAGATAGAAAGTAGCTTGCATTTATATAGCGCCTTAAACATACTCAGAACACCCCAAATCCAATGAATTACTTTTGAAGTGCAATCACTGTTAGGTTTGCTTGATTGTTTGTTGTTCCTGCCACTGGACTCAATACGCACCCTCTCCACAAACGGCACACTGTGGCTGCAGTATGTACGGTCTACAGGATGCTACCAGGGTTACTTCAACAGGACCTCCCTCCCCTACAACCTCCAGCACTAAGAAGGACAAGAGCAGCAAAGCTGTGGTAACACCATCACCTCCAGGTTCCGCCCCGAGTCACACACGGACGTATATCGGCGTTTCTTCAACGTCGCTGACTCAGGATCCTGGAATTCCCTAACTAACATCGAACATTGATGACCATCAAGACAAAGATTACAGCGGCTCAAGGAGAAGATCTACCATCACCTCAGAGCACCTAGGGATAAAAGACAGAAAGAAAGACTTGTATTTCTATATGGCCTTTCACAACCTCAGGACGTCCCAAAGCGCTTTACAGCCAATGAAGTACTTTCTGAAGTGTAGTCACTGTTGTAATGTAGGGAACGTGGCAGCAGATTTGCGCACAGAAAGCTCCCACAAACAGCAATGTGATAATAACCAGAGAATCTGTTTTAGATGTTGATTGAGGGATAAATATTGGCCCGCAGACACCTGGGAGAACTCCCCTACTCTTCTTCAAAATAGTGCCATGGGGTCTTTTGCGTCCACCTGAGAGAGCAGACGGGGCCTTGGGTTTAACGTCTCATCCGAAAGACGACACCTCCGACAGTGCAGCGCCCCCTCAGCACAGCACTGGAGTGTCAGCCTAGCTTTATGTGCTCAAGTCTCTGGAGCGGGACTGGATGGGCAATAAATGTGGCCTCGCCAGCATCCCGAGATCAAAGAGAAAGAAATTGTAGGCAAATGTGGCCGTGAATTTTCACACAACAAAATCCCACAAACAGCTCATGAGGTAAATAATCAGTTAATCAGTTTAAGGGGGTGTTCATTGAGGGAGAAGTCTAGTGGGGTTTTTTCAAAATTATGTAACTTTGTATGTATTTGTTATATTATAAATATTATTATCGTTAGAGTTATCTTAGATGGATGTAAAAGATCCCTATTTCATAAAAGAGCAGGGAAGTTCTCCCCGGTGTCCTAGCCAGTATTTATCCCTCAACCATCATCACTAAAGCAGATTATCTGGTCATTATCACATTGCTGTTTGTGGGAGCTTGCTGTGCGCAAATTGGCTGCCGCGTTTCCCTGCATTACAACAGTAACTCCGCTTCAAAAAAGTACTTAATTGGCTGTAAAGCGCTTTGGGACGTCCTGAGGTTGTGAAAGGCGCTATAGAAATGCAAATTCCTTCCTTCGTTCTTATATGCTAACCCGAGCGAGAAAGGAAAATGGCGGCCTAAAGAAGTTTGGAAAAGATTATGGCTCAGAAATTCGGGTCCCCACGGGTGAGTACGCACTGTGTACTCACGCCTAGGCCCAATGAAAGTGCCGGTTTCGTGCATGCACTGCGCATGCGCGGGAAACCGGAACTTCCGTTCCCTTAAAGGAAGGGGTTCACAGGTCGAACGCGTGCGCCGGAGAGGCAGCGCGTTCACCTGGAACTTCCGTTTTTTTCCAGGTTTTTCCGGGAGGGTAAGTCTCCAGGAGCTACACTTTTAAAAAGCAGTCGCAAGGCCTGCTTTTAACAAGGTAAGTGGTGAATTAAGTAAAATTAAAACATTTTTTCCACAGGTTTATTATTTTTAAATACTTTAAAGAAAGGTAAGTTTATTTTTAGCCCCATTAGAAACTGTAATTAATTTTTTCAAAAATTTAAATTATTGTTTAAAATAGTTATTTTATGTAATTTATAGTTATTTAAAAAATGTGATTAAAAAATATATATTTGAAGTTTTAGTGATGTTTTGGGGCTGAATTGTATTCATAGATTAGACAGGTCTTCCTGTCAAATCTATGAATACAGATTCCCTGCTACCATTGGCTCTCCATGGCCCACGTGATCCCAGGGGACGCTTCGAACTAACTGCGCCCCTGGGATACGCAAGCACTGCACGCCAGCGGTTGGAGGAGGCCCAGGATCGGAATCCCACGCGGGCCCACAGCTCAACGGCCGGCGCGCTAGGTAAGTGCAGGTCGGGGGCTTGCACCCGCGGGAAGCCTCCGACCCGAATTTCTGGGCCTATGAGCGTAATCTGGTTGGTTTGACGGTAGTTCGTTCCTCGTGCTTGAATGGTAGTGGCAGCAATTGAGCAAGTCAGAATGCTTCATTCAGCAGATCTTATCCTGGTTATTATTTAAAACAATCACTAAAGTGTGACAGATGGATTTAGCGTGTGGCAAATTTAAAGTGATACCTGTAACCAATCTTTAAAGTGTGGCGTGTATTTTACGTGAGATGATCTCGCCTGCGGCAGTGCTGATCCAGTGACAGTCACCTCATGAATTTGAAGGTCTGTCGGTTTAGGAATGCAATGGCCGCAGGGCTGAAATGCTAAATTGCTCATTCTGTACAGGTTATTGGTTCTTCACTGTCACTTAGTGTTGGGGCATCCAAGACAGGGGCCTGCACGATCCTTTTACCAAGCCTGTGGATCCTATCTTCTTAACATGCTGTGTACAACGCCAACGGCTAACATTGTCAGCTGGGGCTCAGTTGCTAGCACTCTTGCCTCTGAGTCAGAAGGTTGTGGGTTCACAGTCCCACCCCAGGGACTTGAGCACAAAAATCTAGGCTGACACTCCAGTGCAGTGCTGAGGGAGGGCTGCACTGTCGGAAGTTCCGTCTGTCGGATGAGACGTTAAACCGAGACCCTTGTCTGCTCTCTCAGGTGGACGTAAAAGATCCCGTGACACTATTTCGAAGAACAGCAGGGGAGGTCTCCCTGGTGTCCTGGGCCAATATTTATTCCTCAATCAACATCGCTAATACTTTATTGGCTGTAAAGCGTTTGGGATGTCTGGTGGTCATGAAAGGTGCTACATTTTACAAGCCTTTCCTTTCGCTTTGTACCATCATCCCTTTTGTCATTTAATCTCTCCTGCCTTCCACCCTATCACAGACCTTCCCTTTTGTTCTTTCCTCCCATCCCCACTTTCCCTGCCCCTGCACTTGCTTAAAACCTGTTACATCTCTAATTTTTTCCAGTCCTGAAATCTAGAAAAAGGAAGGCAAAGAGTTAAATACATTAAAAAAAATATCTATTTAAAGGTCATTTGCATCATTAAAACCGTAAGTTTATTTCATAAACCCAGGCATAGATTTCTCAGACAATGGATACATTTATATTTTGTATAAAATATACAAACCAGAACCCAGCCTGACCATCTTGACTGAAGCCTGGATGCGAGTGATTTTTTTCGCCTGTTTTTGTGTTGCCCTTCCCAATTTTCTCCCCACCTCTCCTCTCCTGAAGGTGCTGGCTCCTGCCGGGACACTGCTCCATAAGCACCTTGTCCAGGTGGCCATCTTTCGTGTGCAAGTCTAATCTCTGAATGTCAGCACGCTATTCAACAAGGGGTGGCATCACTTCGGAGCCTGCTGCTGATGTCCTCCAATGCGCAAACACTCGCACGTTCCAGCAGGGAGTCCCCGGATGACAACGAGGCACAATCCCCTCCCCGATCCCTGCACGATGCTATAGGATGGTGAAATGCAGGCTTTCGCATGGGGGTTCCCCACGGAGTGAATTATCGACAACAATTTGCATTTATATAGTGCCTTTAATGTAGTAAAACGTCCCAAACTACTTTGGTGTTCCCAGTTTAAATTTGAATTGAAGTTCCCCACTAAATTGAGCACGAAAAATCCAGGCTGACACTCCCGGTGCTGAGGGAGTGCTGCACTGTCGGAGGTGCCGTCTGTCGGATGAGACGTTAAACCGAGGCCCTTGTCTGCTCTCTAAGGTGGATGTAAAAGATCCCACGGCCACTATTTGGAAGAAGAGCAGGGGAGTTATCCCTGGTGTCCTGGCCAATATTAATCCCTCAATCAACATCGCTAAAAAACAGATGATCTGGTCATTATCTCATTGCTGTTTGTGGGAGCTTGCTGTGCGCAAATTGGCTGCCGCCTTTCCTACAAGTGACTACACTTCAAAAAGTATTTCATTAGCTGTAAAGCGCTTTGGGATGTCCAGTGGTCATGAAAGGCACTATAGAAATGCAAGTCTTTCTTTTTTATTGTTTTCATATACCCGTTTTATCTCTTCATAATGTAACTTGTCTTCCTCCTCTTAACCTGGTGCTCTGTAACATACCCCTCCTGTTAACTTTGTCCTTTTCACATTTAAAGGTGTTCAAGCTGGGTCATTCATCGAGTAACTTTATAATCTCCCAGATGCCTCTAACATATAGGTTTCCACCAACTCCTTTCTATCTTTCCTGAACACTACGGGCTTGAATTTCCCAGGGCCGTGGAGGTGGAAATGGAGGCATGTGGGGGGCAGAATCAGGGGCACGAACCCTTCCTGCCCCCAACCCGCCTCCATGCCCGTTTCCCAGGAGGCGGGTACCCGACCTGTGCTGGGACCCGCCTCCCCGAGGCGGGAAGGGGATTAGTGCCAATTAACTGCCTGTTAACAGGTAGTTAACAGGCAGTTTTTGGCCTAATCCCTATTTTTAGCCCTGAAGTGTGGGCTTCCCGACGGCTCCAAACCACGCCAAGTTAGCGAGTCGGACCGTTGGGTTGAAGGGCTTGGAGGGTTCGAGAAATCCGGTGTTCAGGTGAGTGATGGGTGCATGAGTGCAGAGGTAAGTGTGTTTGGTGTGCGTAAAGTGTTTAAATAAGTTTTACTTACCTTTACTTACTAATGCAGGCTTCCTTCCTTCAGGTCTCGGGAGTTCCTCATCTCACCGGCACAGAAAGCAGAATGGCCGCGAGCTGTCAAAAGTTGCAGCATTCTGCTTTCTGTTCTGGAGAGATTTCTAACAGAGTCTGTGGAGAAGGACTCAAGTTAGAAGTCAGATTGTCAGTGTTTGACAGCCTCACAGAGCTGTCAAATGCTGATATTTCATCTGTCAAAAGGCCTTGACAGATGAAATGTCAATCCCTGACGTCACCTGTAACCGGGTGTCCCTTAATTGGCCTGCTGAGCCCGCTGGGCGGGCTCAACAAGGTCAATCAAGGGAAAATCGCATGGGTTGGCCACAAATCGATAGAGGCGGGACTACAACCCAAAAAGTGGGAGTCCCGCCTCCATTACGTCCCCATTGACAAAATCCAGCCCTACATCTCTGCGTGCTGTACTCACTGCATTATCAAAATTTGACACTGAGCCGCATAAAGAGATATTAGGATAGGTGACCAAAAGCTTGGTCAAAGAGGCCGGTTTTAAGGAGCGTCTTAAAGGAGGAAAGAGAGCGGTAGAGAGGTGGAGAGGTTTAGGGAGGGAATTCCAGAGCTTAGGGCCCAGGCAGCTGAAGGCACGGCCGCCAATGGTGGAGCGATTAAAATCGGGGATGTGCAAGAGGCCAGAATTGGAGAGACGCAGGAATCTCGGAGGGTTGTAGGGCTGGAGGGGGTTACAGAGATTGGGAGTGGGGGGCGGTGCGAGGCCGTGGAGGGATTTGAAGACGATGAGAATTTTAAAATCGAGGCGTTGCCAGATCAGTAGCCAATGTAGGTCAGCCATACTACCAGTTGAAGAGTTGTTATTCTCTGCCAGAGACAATGGGAGTGACGTTCAGACATCACCCAGGACTGTATCTACATCCTCTCTTATCTTCAGAGTGAGTAGCCTGGATTAGGATATTGTACATTAATCAGGAAGACTTGGAAAAGTCAGTGGGGGTTAAAAACATCAAACAGTCACCCTATTAAATACTCATGATGTTCCTGTATGATGGACCTAATAATGAGCCAGTGTGCCTTATTCTGAGTGTTGCTCCTACCATCTCTGTGGGAAAACATTAAGCCTTCATCAGGTCAAGATCGAGAATTCAGTGCAGTGGAGGGGAATAAAGGGCCAGGATTCCTACCCAGTGGCTCTTGCAGACATCATGAGGAGGGTGGATTAGCTGTGATGTATCCCATGATAAATTAGCCAGCCAACACCCACCATCTAGACACACATAAATAATGCCCTCTGAAGGTGAAGTATTGTAGTACTGCTGTTGCATGGGCACTGTGCCTCAGTACCTTCAGGGCTGGAGGAGGGGCACAGTGCCTCAGTACCTTCAGGGCTGGAGGAGCGGGACTGTGCCTCAGTACCTTCAGGGCTGGAGGAGGGGCACTGTGCCTCAGTACCTTAAGGGCTGGAGGAGGGGCACTGTGCCTCAGTACCTTCAGGGCTGGAGGAGGGGCAGTTAAAAAAATCAGGAGAAAAAAGGAACAACAACAACTTGCACTTATATAGCGCCTTTAATGTAGTAAAATGTCCCAGGGCATTTCACAGGAGCAATCATCAAACAATATTTGACACCGAGCCACATTAGGAGATGTTAGGGCAAGTGACCAAAAGCTTGGTCGAAGAGGTAGGTTTTAAGGATGAACTTAAAGGAGGAGAGAGAGGTAGCGAGGTGGAGAGGTTAAGAGAGAGAATTCCAGAGCTGTGGAGCCCAGGCAGCTGAAGGCACGGCCGCCAACGGTGGAGCGATGGAAATCGGGGGATGCGCAAGCGGCCGGAATTGGAGGAGCGCAAAGATCTCAGAGGGTTGTGGGGCTGTCAAGGGGTTAATAACTTGAGATTTCAGAAAAGCGTATCTCAAAATTCAAATTACGGAGTGTTTTCCTGTTTACAGCTTTGGCTCTGAGGAACTCTCTCAGGATTTAGTTATGCACTATAAGCTCTGTCTTGTTCCCAATTTCACAGTCACAATTGCTGAAGAGGTCTCTCCTCTCCAACAACTGTTCCATTTTCCTTTTAATTGTTCTATCCCTTACTGGAAGTAATTGTTACTATTTGTGTGCAAGAAGATACCCAGCGAGTTTGCTGTTTGCAAATATAGATTTAAAAAATATATATATTTGACACAATTTACTTTGGCAGTCAACACAGCTTCTTATAAAGAAATCCAACTGTGCTTGCAGTGTGAAGTCCTGATAAGAGACGGCTGCATTTTCATCAAAAAGGGTTAGTAATCTCAGTGGCACGGGACTTGATGTACAAACATGCTGTACTGTGGAATCACAGGCTAGCGTCCTTTGCCTGCAATTCCCCATACGGTGAGTTTCATTTGCCCTGAGCGTAGGGAAGTAGTCAGGAAAATAAAATCCAGGTATCCTGCGCTATCCCGTTTTTTACACTCCAGCTGCCTGTTACAGAATAGAAACATCGAAGATAGGAGCAGGAGTAGGCCATTTGGCCCCTCGAGCCTGTTCCGCCATTTAATGAGATCATGGCTGATCATCCAAATTCAGTACCCTGTCCCTGCTTTCTCCCCATATCCCTTGATCCCTTTAGCCTTAATGCTAGCAGATATCCGATTAGGATATCAGTTTGGTCTCCGAAATCGTTACATAAGAACATAAGAATCAGGAGCAGGAGTCGGCCACACGTCCCCTTCGAGCCTGCTCCGCCATTCAATAAGATCACGGCTGATTTTCGACCTCAACTCCACTTTCCTGCCCGATCCCCATATCCCTCGATTCCCCTAGAGTCCAAAAATCTATCTGTCTCAGCCTTGAATATAGTCAATGATTCAGCCTCCACAGCCCTCTGGAGTAGAGAATTCCAAAGATTCACCACCCTCTGAGTGAAGAAATTCCTCCTCATCTCAGTCTTAAATGGCCGACCCCTTATCCTGAGACTGTGACCCCTGGTTCTAGACTCTCCAGCCAGGGGAAACAACCTCTCAGCATCTACCCTGTCAATCCCCCTCAGAATTTTATTTGGGACAATTAACTTACTTCTTCAAGTTATTTTCTGCCTGTTGCTTACACTCATCTTTCTAGTCTCAACCCTGTATCTCAACCTGCAGGCTCCACTCTTCTGGACTATGAACGCCCCAGACTTTTTGGCCTTGCACTCTAGAATTTTCTCCCTAAGCCCTTCCCACCTTTGCTTTGTATCTCTGTAAAACTTACCTGTTCCGTTACCCCTTTGGTTATTTCCTTAATCCTCTCAATTCCTGCTTGGCATCCGATTTAGGAGGTTTTGCCACGGTAAAGGTTACATTACATCAGTGCAAGTTGTCTCACTCGACTGTGACTCAACTGCAACAACAGAGGAGATGCAAAAGCCAAATGCTGCGGATGCTGGAAATCTGAAATAAAAACAGAAAATGCTGGAAATACTCAGCCGGTCAGGCAGCATCTGTGGAGAGAGAAACAGAGTTAACATTTCAGGTCGATGACCTTTCATCAGAACTGGAAAAAGTTAGAGATGTAACGGGTTTTAAGCAAGTACAGAGGCAGGGAAAGGGGGGAAGGGGAGGAAAGAACAAAAGGGAAGGTCTGTGATGGGTGGAAGGCAGGAGAGATTAAATGACAAAAGGGATGATGGTGCGAGGCAAAAAGAGATGGTAATAGGACAAGTTAAGAAACAAAAGATGGGTCTAGAATAGATGTAAATGGGATTGGCAGAATCATCAACAGCTGGCATGTGAACAAATAGGGCAGAGGTTATGGTCTGAAATTGTTGAAATTGACGTTGAGTCCAGAAGGCTGTAACTTTAATTCTCCGCTCCACTCCCACTCTGACCTCTCCGTCCTCGGCCTCTTACACTGTTCCAACGAAGCTCAATGTAAGCTCGAGGAACAGCACCTCATCTTTCGATTAGGCACTTTGCAGCCTTCTGGACTCAACATCGGGTTCAACAATTTCAGACCATAACCTCTGCCCTCTGACCATAACCAATTTCCCTGTCCCTGCACTTGCTTAAAACCTGTTAAATCTCTAACTTTTTCCAGTTCTGACTAAAGGTCATTGAACTGAAACGTTAACCCTGTTTCTCTCTCCACAGATGCTGCCTGACCGGCTGAGGATTTCCAGCATTTTCTGTTTTTATTAAAGGTGATGCAGCCTGCTCTAGGACCTCTGCCCAGGCTGCTCTGGATTTACTACAGCAAAGTGCATGAAAATGGTCTGGTGACAATTCACCTCCTAGTTTTTCCTGTCCCCTTGTTGTAGAGAATCACCTGGTCACCTCCATAGGAGATTGGAGTTGCAAGCTCATGTCCTACCATTCCAAAGCACTATGCATTGATGTGCCAATGAACTGCAATATCCAACCAACAACAACAGCTTTTATTAATATAGAAACATAGAAACATAGAAGACAGGAGCAGGAGTAGGCCATTCGGCCCTTCGAGCCTGCTCCGCCATTCAACGAGATCATGGCTGATCATCCAAACCCTAGCACCCGGTCCCTACACCGACAGCCATCCCACCCAAGCCCTATCCCCGTAACCCCACGCATTTAATCCCCCCTAACACTAAGGGTCAATTTTTATCATGGCCAATCAACCTAACCCGCACATCTTTGGACTGTGGGAGGAAACCGGAGCACCTGGAGAAAACCCACACAAACACGGGGAGAATGTGCAAACTCCACACAGACAGTCACCCGAGGCCGGATTTGAACCCGGGTCCCTGGCGCTGTGAGTACCTTTTAACGTAGTAAAACGTCCCAGGGCGCTTCACAGGAGCGATTATCAAACAAAATTTGACACCAAGCCACATAAGGAGATATTAGGACAGATGACCAAAAGCTTGGTCAAAGAGGTAGGTTTTAATAAGTGACTTAAAGGAGGTGGAGAGGTTTAGGGCGGGAGCTCCAGAGCTTAGGGCCTAGGCAGCTGAAAGCACGGCCGCCGATGGTGGAACGAATAAAATCGGGGATGCTCAAGAGGCCAGAATTGGAGTAGCGCAGAGATCTTGGAGGGTTTTAGGGCTGGAGGAGGTTGCAGAGATAGGCAGAGGCGAGGCCATGGAGGGATTTGAAAGCAAGGATGAGAATTTTAAAATTGAGGGTTGAAAACCCAACTTAAAAGAGATGGGAAGTAGGCCGAGAAGCATTGGGGATCATTTTTACTTTTGCTGATGGTATAAAATGGGCGATATTGAATTGGCCACTCATTATACACTCCGCACGATTTTCCTTTCCACTGAAGTCATTAGGCAAGGAAAGCACTCAAGTCTTTTAATGCTATCTTTCAACATCAATTCACAGCAGCCAGAGCCTAATGTCACAGTAACAGATTTCTGACAAATCTAAGGGCCGATAATGGGATCAAGTCTACAAGATACTGGTTGGAGGTAGCGACTGAAAACAGTGCTTTAAAAAAAATTTGAAATCTAAGACCGAGAAGTGAATTCTCCTTCGACATAGTTGTGGCTCAGTTGGTATCCCTCTTGCCTGAGTCATGAAGGTTGTGGGTTCAAGTCCCCACTCCAGAGACTTGAGCACAAAAATCTAGGCTAACACTCCCAATGCAGTGCTGTGGGAGTGCTGCACTGTTGGAGGTGCTGTCTTTTGGATGAGACGTTCAACGAGGCCCCGTCTGCTCTCTCAGGTGGACGTAAAAGATCCCATGGCCGCTATTTCGAAGAAGAGCAGAGGAGTTCTCCCCGGTGTCCTAGGGCCAATATTTATCCCTCAATCAACATCTAAAGCAGATGATCTGGTCATTATCACATTGCTGGTTGTGGGAGCTTGCTGTGCGCAAATCTACTGCCACATTTCCCACATTACAACAGTGACTCCACTTCAAAAGTACTTAATTGGCTGTAAAGCACCTTGGGACGTCCTGAGGTTGTGCAAGGTGCTGTATCTTTCTTTTGACATTATCACCCCTTACTAGAAGCTAAAGGCTTATTGTAGTGTCCGCGTATCAATAACACACGGACTGCAGGAGAACAATAATAACAGGTATTTACTGAATAGAGGGTATGCTGAAACTGAACAATTCCTCCCCTTTTAGATAAACAGTACATAACATTCATTTAACAATTAAATAATAACTAATTACAATTACAATTTTCTCTGTACTATATACATCAACTGAAGTAATCATTTATAAATTCAGTCTTTGAGGAGGCTTCCTGATCCTGACTGGATAGCGCCTTTCTCGAGTATCCTGTTCTTGCGGCGGAGTCGATTCTGGCTCATTGTCATTGGTTGGTTCGTCAGCTTCCAATACCACTGATTCTGAGGTAGACGCAATCTGTACTTCGGGTTCATTACCAGGTGCGCATGCTCGTGGTATGGGTTTGGCTTGTTCCTGTGACTCTAGAATCTGGTCAGCATGGCGTCTCACGATGCTCTCTCCAACGTCCACTGTGTACATTAGTGGTCCCTGCTGTGTGCATATCGTTCCTGGCTGCCATTTGTCTGTTCGGTAGACGCGGGCCAAGACTGGTTGCCCTATCTTGAAGCTCCTGGTTGGCTTCTCATTGATGTGCTGGAATTGCTTATCCTCAACATCTCGTCTTATGTTTGGTTTGAGCAAATCCAGGCAACATCTTAGCCTTCGGTTGAAGAACATTATGGCTGGAGCTTGGTTGGTGACTGCATGTGTCGCATTCCGGTAAGCAAACAAGAAATTATCCACCTTGTGTTGTAGTGGTATGTCGTCGTTATACATCGCCTTTATTGCCTTTTTGAAGGTCTGAACAAACCTCTCAGCCAATCCATTTGTGGCTGGATGATATGGGGCAGGTGTGTAATGTTTTACCCCATTATTCCTCAGAAACCTCCAGAAATCCTCGGACACAAACTGTGGTCCATTGTCGGAGCAAATCTGTTTTGGCAAGCCATTCCTGGCGAAGATGGTCCGTAGGACTGCAATAGTTTTCTCCGTGGTGGTGGAGGACATTTTGATGACCTCTGGCCATTTTGAATGTGCATCCACGGCGATTAAAAACATTGAGTCCATAAATGGACCAGCAAAATCAATGTGTACCCGTTGCCATGGAGATGAGGGCCACTCCCATGGGTGTAGCGGGGCCTGTGGTGGAGTGTTTTGGACCTTCTGGCATCCTGTGCATCTCTTGGTCATATCCTCGATTTCTTTATCGATTCCCGGCCACCACACAAATGCCCTGGCTAGGCTCTTCATTTTTACCCCTCCCAGATGACCCTCATGAAGCTCATTGAGCACTCTATCTCTCAACTTGGGTGGAATTACCACTCGGGATCCACATATCAAGGTCCCCCGGCACACTGACAGCTGTTCTCTCCTTGGCGAGAATGCTGGCAACAGTGAGTCACCATGTGCTGGCCATCCCTTCACCGTCAAATCATAGACCCGAGAGAGTGTCGGGTCATTTCGGGTTTCCTTCTCTATACTTGAGTTTGTAACAGGTAAACATTCGACTATGGTCGAATGGAATATCTCAACAGGGTCCACTGCAGGTGCTTCCTCCACTGTAGGCAACGGTAGGCGCGACAGCCCATCAGCGTTTCCATGCTGTTTCGTACCCTTGTACTCTATGTCGTATTGATGTGCCCCTAGAAAAAGGGACCATCTTTGCAGCCGTTGCACCGTCATCACCGGAACGCCCTTCTTTGGGTTAAAAATGGAGACCAGAGGCTGATGATCAGTCAGTAGGGTGAATTTCTGCCCGTGCAGATAGTGATTGAACTTCTTCACCCCCCACACCAGGCTGAGGGCCTCCCTGTCAATCTGGGCATAGTTACGCTCGGTTGAGGTTAACGAGCGCGACGCAAAGGCTATTGGCCTCTCTGAACCGTCAAGGAATTTGTGTGACAGCACCGCTCCAATGCTGTAGGGAGACGCATCACATGCCAACCGAATCGGTAGTGTTGGATTGTAGTGGGCCAATACTTCTTTTGAAGTGATTAGGCATTTACATTTCTGAAAGGCACGCTTGCACTCATCACTCCATTTCCATGTTACTCCAGTTTGCAGCAGGGCGTTCAGTGGGTGCAGAATTGTAGATAAATTCAGCAAGAACTTATGGTAGTAGTTCACCAACCCGAGGAACGACCTCAGTTGCGACACATTTTCCGGTGCTGGAGCCTTGACTACTGCCTCAATCTTGTCTGGGGACTTATGCAACCCCTCCTCATCAATCATGTGGCCACAATACGAGATTTGTCTCCTGAAAAACTCGCATTTGGGGCGGTTGGCTCATAGCCCATATTCTTGTAATCTAGTGAGCACCTGCTCCAGGTTGGCAAGGTGTTCACTGTCATTTTCGCCCATAACCAGGATGTCGTCCAAATAACACTGGGTCCCCGGGATCCCTTGCAGGACTTGTTCCATCGCCCTCTGCCAAATAGCCGGGGCTGATGCTACCCCGAATACCAATCGGTTGTACTGGTAAAGACCTTTGTGAGTGTTTATCGTGAGGTATTTCCTAGATGCTTCTTCCACCTCCATTTGTAGATACGCTTGGGCCAGATCAATCTTCGTAAAGTGTTTCCCTCCAGATAGTGAGGTGAAAATATCTTCTATCCGTGGAAGTGGATATTGTACTGTGTGCAGGACTGGGTTCACAGTTACCTTAAAGTTCCCACAGATGCGAACCTTCTTCGGCTCCCCAGGCGTGCTGCTCAATGATTTCTTCATTACAGGAACGATGGGTGTGGCCCACTCGCTCCAGTCCATCTTGGACAGCACACCTGAACGCTCCAGACTCTCCAGCTCTGCTTCACCGGCTGGGCGGATCGCGTACGGTACCGGTCTGGCCTTAAAAAATTTTGGGTTTGCGTTATCTTCGATTTTTATCATTGCCGTTACTCCTTTTAGAGTCCCAAGTCCTTGTTGGAACACCTCTTTCGTGTCAGTTAGAATTTTTGACAGTCGCCCAGGTGTGACGTCGTCATCCTTTTTGTCAGCCACTGTTAGCGCCTGAATGGAATGCCAATCCAATTGTATTTTTCGGATCCATTCACGTTCCAATAATGGTGGTCCTCCATCTTGTAGTATATCACAGAAGTGATCACAGAAACCCCACAGTGCAGATAGAGGCCATTTCGGCCCATCGAGCCTGCACCGACACATATCCCACCCGATCCCCGTAAACCCTACATCAACACATATCCCACCCCTATCCGCGTAACCCCACTAACACTAAGGGTCAATTTATCATAGCCAATCAACCTAACCCGCACATCTTTGGATTGTGGGAGGAAACCGGAGCACCCGGAGGAAACCCACGCAAACACGGGGAGAATGTGCAAACTCCACACAGACAGTCACCCGAGGCCGGATTCGAACCCAGGTCCCTGGCGCTGTGAGGCAACAGTGCTAACCACTATGCCACCGTGCTGCCATGCAGCTACAGTTTCTGTGTTTCCTTGCCGTTGTATTTAACTGGCACCCTTATTTTTCCTCTGGGGCAGACTTTTTGCCCCGTGTATGTCTTCAATACAATGGACGTGTCCTTCAAGGGTATGTGTGAGAATAGCCGCTCATAGTCTCGTCGATTCATGACAGTTAGGGCTGATCCTGTGTCCAATTCCATCTTTACTTGGGACCCTGCTATCATGAGGGTGACCCAAATGGTTCGGTGATCCTCCTTTGCGATCACGTTGTGTAACTTTAGACAACTTAGTCTCCTGCTCCCGGAGTCATTATCACTCTCCTGATCTTCTGAACTACTGTCTGTCATTTTTTTTTACTTTCTTGTACTTTTCCTTAGTAGTTCTTTTAGTGTTGGTTTTCTTCCGCGACCTGCAGACTCTTGCTATGTGTCCCATTTTCCCACATTGCCTGCATACTTTGTCCTTAAACCAGCAGTCCTTCTGATCATGGGTTGTTTTGCCGCAGCGATAGCACTTTTCTGCTCCATATGCCATTTCGTTAGCGCTATATTCTTGTGGTTTCTGTTGTATTTCCGCAGCTCCCCGTGCTGCTGCTTCGTAGGATACTGCCACGCTGAAAGCCTGTTCTAGCGTCAGGTCCTTTTCCGAAAGTAGTCGTTTCTGGAGCCCGCAGACAAACTTATCCCTTAAGGTATCTGCCAGTCCTGCTCCGAACTGGCAGTGCTTCGATAACTTGCGTAGTTCCGTAAGATAGTCAGCATTGCTCTCATCTTTGTGCTGGTTTCTTTTATGGAACTTGAATCTTTCTGCTATCAGCAGCGGTGTAGGGTTTAGGTGTTCCTGTAAGATATTAACAATCTCTTCAAAACTTTTCTCCATTGGTTTAGCTGGGGTAATTAAATTCCGCAATAGGTCGTACGTTCTCGCGCCCATCAAATTTAATAATACCGACGCCTTCTTTCCATCGGCCGCCTCATTTGCCTTGCAGTACACTTCAATTCTTTCCACATACGTGGTCCAGTCTTCTATTTCGTTGTCGAAAGCAGTGATACTGTCACTCTTCGGCATCTTAGGTGGTTTAAAATGGCGCCTCCCGCGCTTTTCCTTCTTCCCCAATGGATTAAAATGGCGCCTCCCGCGCTTTTCCTTCTTCCCCAACGGAATAAAATGGCGCCTCCCGCGCTTTTCCTTCTTCCCCTTGCTGCCAACGCTGCTCCTAGCGTTCTACAGGGTAATGGCGGCGCCCCGCGGCTTCGGCAGTCTCTCTTTTCCTTCCCCTCGTTTTATTTTCTCTACGCTGCCCGGTTCTTGAGCACCGGCCGCGCCCTGTGCGCTCCACCCTCTCTCTCTCTCTTTTCCTCTCGACGACGCTGCACGGCCCCTTTGCAGAGCCGCTCGATCGAGTTCGAGCCCGCCGCAGTCCGGAAGGGTCAGCGCACTACCTGCTACCAGCACGATTTGCTGGAACACCTTGACTGGGGAGCCAAGCCCAGCTCTCCACAGCCTCCCCTGCGATTCTCCGAACTCCGATGGATCACTGGGCGGTTGCCCGCGGTCGACGCCCGTTGCTCTGACTTCGACCTCCAAGAAGCTTCTTTTCAGGGAAAGATCCCCGTGAGGTGATGCAGTACTGCAGGTGAGTTCGAACCTGCTCGTCGCCAGTGTAGTGTCTGCGTATCAATAACACACGGACTGCAGGAGAACAATAATAACAGGTATTTACTGAACAGAGGGTATGCTGAAACTGAAAGTACAGAAGCCTGCTACGGCTTTATATACAAGTGTGGTCACTGCCGGTACTACAGTATAAAATCAGTTCTCTCTTAAAGGTACATACACAACACTTATGAGCCTGCCTTTTTCCTTTTTCGCCAGGAAACGCGAGAAGATGATTTGCTCCAATCCAGGCTGTGCAGGCACTAGATAAACAATTAAAAGTTCATGCAACTCATTAGATTTCTTTTGATCCTAAAGGAATTAACTTCCCCAGGTTCTGCTAGCCACTTTCCAATGCTTTGCTGACATAATAACTTGTATTTATATAGCACCTTTAATGTAGTAAAACATCTCACTGGAATCTAGAACTAGGGGGGTATTGTTTCAGAATAAGGGGTCGCCCATTTAAGACGGAGATGAGGAGGAATTTCTTCTCTCAGAGGGTCGTGAATCTTTGGAATTCGCTACCCCAGAGAGCTGTGGAGGCTGGGTCATTGAATATATTCAAGGTGGAGATAGACAGATTTTTGAAAAACAGGGGAGTCAAGGGTTACGGGGAGCGGACAGGAAAGTGGAGTTGAGGCCAAGATCAGATCCGCCATGATCTTATTGAATGGCGGAGCAGGCTCCAGGGGCTGAATGGCCGACTCCTGCTCTTATTTCTTATCCCAAGGGGCTTCACAGGAACGTAATCAAACAAAAATTGACAGTGAGCCAAAGAAGGAGATATTAGGACAAGTGACCAGAGGCTTGGTCAAAGAGATAGGTGTTAAGGAACGACTTAAAGGAAGTAGAGAGGCACGAGCCCAGACAAGGCTGGGGGTGGCGGGGAGACGCAGCGGGATGACTAGCCACAGGAGCTCTCCCGCACGTCCGGCATAACCTTGGCAGGAGAGCCACAGAAACCCCGGGAAAACAGCGTACGGTCTGTTCAGGATTGGACGCTGTGGGGTCACCGCGGCCAACTCTGGTTGTGTCCACTTTCCCACGGGTGCCGTTGGACAGTAATTTAACACCACTCCCGAATCCAGGGGGCACTGATGTCAGTTGTGGCAACCCTGCCCCGCCCCCCCCCCCCCAGGAACTGAATCTGAGCCATTGCGAGGTGGCGGTGTGTTTACCCATAGGGCACGAGGGCGGAGAGGTGCCTCAAAAGCATGTTCCTATAGCTGGTTGATTGAAGCATTCAATGAGATCCAAATGACTACCTTCTTGACAGAGTCATATGTCATGGCATGGCAGGAAAAGGACGGGAGCCCTATAGCAAGCAAGGTTTCACTTGTCAGTCTTAAGAGTTGATTTTCTTTTTTTTTTAAAAAGCACCGTTTTCAGTCTCTGCCTCCAGTCCAGTATCATGCAGACTTAATCCCTTTATCGACCCTTGGCTTTCATGGAAATCTGTTACTGTGACACTGGGCTCTAGCTTCTGGGAATTTATGGCTGAGGTTCACTGTTGTTTGGCCCATGATTGATTTTTCTTTTCAATTATTTTCTTATGTCTTTGTTGAGCTGCGGCTATTTATTGTGCGCTCTGCCCTAAGAATATCACACAGACCAGATCATTTATTAGTCGCACATAAAAATAGCTGAAGTCTAAATGCTGGCTGGTGATCTGGAGTCATTTCACTGCGTCCCATTTACCGTGAGGAATCGGTTCATGGCAATAAGAGTAAAAAAGATTTTTCATTCCTCCAGTCATTCATTTGAGTTAAAACTGGAACTTTCTGTCGGTGTTACAGATTGTGTTCAGCTTAAACCCACACATTACACATGTTACATTCCTTATCTTTTAAAAAAAAATATCTGCGTCCACAGGGACAGTGTTAGAGGACACTGCTGACGGATAGTAGATAAAACTGACATCGTCTATTGCATTAACATGATCCGCTCCGTGGCTCTGACACCTTCACGTAACCTTCTTCTGTTACACTAGAAGCTACAGGCAGTGAAATCAACCACCGCAGGCCACCAGCATAAGGCGTGGCGACTCCAGCACGTTTCGGCTTCCTCTGGGGTAACTAACTCATTCCAATATGGAGTGAAGAGTCACCACTGCAGTGACGGACCGGCAGAGCTGGTGACTCCGCAGATCGGCTGCAAGCATCTCGCCTGAACGGTGGAGCTTCATCCCAAGGTCATCATTTCAAAAAAAAATTGTATTTCCAGTTTTCTCGCACCCGGTTCTTGCTGTCGCACCGTCCCACCGGCGTTGGTGGCCCTCCAGCACTACGTGAACTCGTGTCCTTATCCACATGAAGAAAGAACTTGCATTTTCTGCAGCGCCTTTCACGACCACCGGCCGTCCCAAAGCACTTTACAGCCAATGAAGTACTTTTCTGAAGTATGGTCACTGTTGTGATGTAGGAAACGCAGCAGCCAATTTGCCCACAGCAAGCTCCCACAAACAGCACTGTGATAATAACCAGATAATCTGTTTTTGTTATGTTGGTTGAGGGATAAATATTGGCCAGGACACCAAGGATAAGTCCCCTGCTCTTCTTCTAGTGCCATGGGATCTTTTACGTCCACCTGAGAGGGCAGACGGGGCCTCGTTTTAACGAAAGACGGCACCTCCGACAGTGCAGCACTCCCACAGCACTGCATGGGGAGTGTCAGCCTAGCTTTATGTGCTCAAGTTCCTGGAGTGGGACTTGAACCCACAACCTTCTGACTCAGAGGCGAGTGTGCACTTTTCAGTAGGGATCAATAGAGAGGACTAGGTCCACTGGTGTTTCTTTTCCCCGACGCAGGGTGCAGAGTAATTAACAGAATACAGACTGGGGAACAAACCTGGGGCTTTATGGCTCAGTAGAACACAGCTGAGCTAGCAGGGCGATCCTAGAATCATTTTCAAACACATTTGAGCTCCTGCAGCATATGAATTGATCAAACATGGATTTTTTTTTTAAGGCAAGAGTCCTTTTACTTTTCTTTGAAGGTATTTTCTCTTTTAGGCCTCCCTACGCCGTTTACAATATCCTGCTACGCTGGCAGATGGAGACACAGGCTTCTGGCATTGTCACCTTGAAACCGACTGCAAGCGGCATGAGAATGGCTTTCCCTTCCTAGCTGTAGAAAGCATCTGGGCTACCGATGGTAGGGATTCCTAGTGGGTGGATTACACTGGGTGTTATGTCCAGGCTTTATCCATGCCACACACCTGTGGGCACTATTTTAAACAAAAGATTACATGTGCGCTGAACACACAATGCAAGTCAACAAGACTAAAATGAAAAATACAAAGGTCAGGTACAGCAAATTCTGCTTCAAAGCATTATTGATTCACAAACTGTACAGCTCTTATTCTATTTATATATCCGTGCTGAACCTGTTGTTAAAAAAAATAATAATTCTAAAGGAGTTGGGTATTACATTGAACTGGACAGATCCTTTCACTGCTGAAATTTAGATTCAAAACCTGCAGGGATTGGGTCAAAGCTGAGGCGGAGTAGAGGACGTTTTTACCCTGTCCTGGGCTTGCTCTAACAATCAGTATCAAAAAGAGAGAATGGTTCCATTGTCCAATCACTACAGCCCCCTTCCCCGCTTATAAGAATTCTTCAGCCAAAGATGTTTGCACTATTTGAACTTTCCAAAAATTATACTCTTTCACATCATACAATGCAGAATGAAGGAATGTGAAACACACATACACAAACCAATACACTTGAATTAGATTAGATATGCAGTCATAAGCTTGTAGAGCAGAGATACCATATTGATGGCTCCCCTACGGTGCACTGCAGTGATAGATCATACTTCGATATTATGATGGTCTGTTGGGCCTCCAGCCATTGAATGTATCTATGACTTACAGTAAGGCACAAAATTCAGCCTGGAAATTGGTTATGTATTCAATTACCTGTTGGCATCTTAGTGACATTGCAAGTAGGAACACCAACGGTGCTGCAGGTTAATATTACTCACATGCTACCGCAGCACACTACCAATCTTGGGTTAGTCATTCGAGGGTGTGATAAGAACACAAGAACCTAAGAAATATGAGCAGAGTAGGCCGTGCGACACTTCGAGCCTGCTCTGCCATTCAATAAGATCACAGCTGATCTTCGATCTCAACTCCACTCCGATCTCCATATCCCTTGATTCCCCTAGCCCAAAAATCTCTCTCAGCCTTGAATATACTCTAAGTCTCAGCATTCACAGCCCTTTGGGGTAGAGAATTCCAAAGATTCAAAACCCTGAGTGAAGAAATTCCTCCTCATTTCAAGTCTTAAATATCCTGAGACTATGCTCCCTAGTTCTAAGACTCTCCAGCCAGGGGAAACAACCTCTCTGGAAAGAGAGAGGGACTCATTCCAGACCACTTTTGCACATATCCCAGTGACCAGTTCAAAGCAGTGCGAGCATTCCTCGGCACGTGGCCTGCAGGAACCAGAGGAGGGCAAAGAAAATATAATCTTCAAAGGCATGTTCATCTGAGGATTTCCTTAATACTGTAGTGTATGTACCTTTAAGAGAGAACTACTTTTACAGCTCCTGTATACTGTAGTACCGGCAGTGACCACACCTGTATATAACCCTTGAGCATGCCTCTGTACTGTCAGTCTTGAGACTACCCTACTCCAGTAAACACCTGTTGATTGTTAAGTTACAGCCTCCGTGTAGTTATTGGAAAACATCATACTTTAAGAATCACGGATTCAACAGTGGCGACGAGGATGGGATTCGAATCTGCCTGCAACTCTGCATTTCCCTTCAAGGATTTGCTCCGGGAGGGCGGTGGAAGAAAGTCAAGGCCAGAAGCACGAGCGTCGACCACGAGCAACCGCCCAGTCATCCGGCAGAGAGTGAACATCGCAGGGGAGGCTGTTGAGAGCCGGGCTTGGTTCCCCAGCCACGACGATCCAGCAACAGACTGACAACAGGTACAGCGCAGACCCTTCCCGGACAGCGGCGGCTGGAGCCGACCGACGGCAGAAAAAAAGCCGAGCAGCGTCGACGGGGTAAGAGAGAGGGTGAAGCGCACAGGGCGCAGCCGGGGGTTGAAAACCGAGCGGCGTCAAGGAAAAACAAAACAGAGAGGGTAAAGCAGCAGCCGGGTTCAGGACCGAGCGACGGCAACGGGAACGGCGCACAGGAGAATGCGCAGAGCACAGCCAGGGCTCAAGGGCTGAACTGCGTCCGTGGGGAGAAGAAGGGAGAGCGCGGGAGACGCCATTAAGCCGCGGCGAAGAAGGGAGAGCGCGGGAGATGCCATTTTTAGAAGCCGCAGCGGAGAAGAAGGGCGAGCGCGGGAAGAAAGGAAAGCGCGGGAGACGCCATTTTGAGCCAGCGGAGAAGAAGGGAGCGCGCGGGAGACGCCATTTTTAGACAGTTAAATCACACCCAGGGATGCCGAAGAGTGGTAGTATCACTGAGTTCGACAATGAAGTCGAAGATTGGGTGACATATGTGGAACGCATTGAGGTGTACTGCAGGGCAAATGAAGTGCCAGATGCTAGGAAAGCACTGGTTTTGTTAAATTCCATGGGTGCAAAAACGTATGGCTTACTGCGAAACCTAATAACCCCAGAGAAGCCCGTGGATAAGAATTTCGAAAGCATAGTAGAAATCCTACAGGACCACTTAAACCCCACACCGCTGCTGATAGCAGAAAGATTTAAGTTCCACAAAAGGAACCAGCATAAAGACGAAAGTAATGCTGAGTACTTAACGGAACTGCACAAGCTATCGAAACACTGCCAGTTTGGAGTGGGACTAGCAGATACGTTAAGGGACAAGTTTGTGTGTGGGCTTCAAAGTGAAGGAACCCAGAAACGGCTTCTATCAGAAAAGGATCTTACGCTGGACAAGGCTTTCAGCATGGCAGTATCACACGAAGCAGCCGCACGGGGCGCGGCAGAGATACAACGGAGACCGCAAGAATATGGCACCAATGAAATGTCATATGGAGCAGGGAAGTATTATCACTGCGGCAGAACAACACACGACCAGAAGGATTGTTGGTTCAAGGACCAAGTATGCATACAGTGTGGAAAAGCAGGACACATAGCAAGAGTCTGCAGGTCAGGGAAGAAAACCAGCAGCAAGAAATCTCCACAGAAGTACAAAAAGGTACATAAGGTGATGGACAGTAGTTCAGATGAACAGAAAAGTGATAGAGACTCCGGAAGCAAGGAGCTGGGTTGTCTGAAACTACATAAGGTAATCAAAATGGAGGATCACCAGACTATCTGGGTCACACTCAAGATAGACGGAGTCCAAGTGAAAATGGAATTGGACACTGGATCAGCCCTAACAGTCATAAACCAAAGGGACTATAAGCGGCTATTTTCACATATACCCTTGAAAGCTACAGAGATTGTCTTGAAGACATACACGGGGCAAAAAGTCTACCCCAAAGGAAAAATAAGGGTGAAAGTGATATACAAAGGCCAGGAAATATCTAAAATGGACCTATATGTATTGCCAGATGGAGGACCACCACTACTAGGACGTGAATGGATCCGGAAGATACAATTAGATTGGCATTCCATACAGGCACTGAAGGTTGAGGCCAAAAAGGATGACGACGTCACACCTGGACGACTGTCAAAAATGCTAACTGACGCACAAGAAGTGTTCCAGGAGGGACTCGGAACACTAAAAGGCATAACAGCAACGATTAAAAGAGGAAAATGCAAGCCCAAAGTTTAAGGCCAGACCGGTGCCTTATGCGATCTGACCAGCCGTCGAAGCAGAGCTGGAAGGGTTGGAACGTTCAGGAGTACGGTCCAAAGTAGACTGAAGCGAGTGGGCTACACCCATCGTTCCTGTAATGAAGAGGTCGTTGAGTAATACGCCTGGGGAACCAAAGAAGGTCCGCATCTGTGGGGATTTTAAGGTGACAGTGAACCCAGTCCTTCACACGGTACAATATCCGCTTCCACGGATTGAGGATATTTTCGCCTCGCTATCTGGAGGTAAACGCTTCACCAAAACTGATCTGGCCCAGGTGTACTTGCAAATGGAGGTAGAAGAAGCCTCGAAACAATACCTCACGATCAACACTCAAAGGTCTCTACCAATACAACCGGTTGGTGTTCGGGGTAGCATCAGCTCCGGCTATTTGGCAAAGGGCAATGGATCAAGTCCTGCAAGGGATTCCAGGGACCCAGTGTTATTTGGACGACATCCTGGTCACAGGCGAAAATGACAGTGATCACCTCGCTAACTTGGAGAAGGTGCTCACCAGATTAAAGGAGTATGGGCTACGAGCTAATCGCCACAAGTGCGAGTTTTTCCAGAAGCAGATCTTGTATTGTGGCCACGTTATTGATGAAGAGGGGTTACATAAGGCCCCTGAAAAGATTGAGGCAGTAGTCAAGGCTCCAGCACCGGAAAATGTGTCACAACTGAGGTCGTTCCTCGGGCTGGTGAACTACTACCATAAGTTCTTACCAAATTTGTCTACAGTATTACACCCACTGAACACCCTACTGCAAACGGGGGTACCATGGAAGTGGAATGACGAATGTAAACGAGCTTTCCAGAAGTGCAAAGAATTGATCACATCAAAAGAGGTGTTGGCCCATTTCAACCCAGCACTACCAATTCGGTTGGCATGTGATGCATCACCCTATGGTATTGGAGTGGTGCTGTCGCACAAATTCCCAGACGGGTTGGAGGGGCCAGTAGCCTTTGCGTCTCGGTCACTAACCTCAGCCGAGCGCAACTATGCCCAGATCGACAGAGAGGCCCTCAGCCTAGTATGGGGAGTAAAAAAATTCAACCACTATCTGCATGGACAGAAGTTCACCTTGCTGACTGACCACCAACCACTTGTCTCCATCTTTAATCCAAAGAAGGGCGTTCCGGTGATGACTGCACAATGGTTACAAAGGTGGTCCCTTTTTCTAGGGGCGAACCAATATGAAATAGAATATAAAGGCACGAAACAGCATGGAAACGCTGATGGGCTATCACGCTTGCCACTGCCTACTGTGGAGGAAGCACCAGCAGTGGACCCTATCGAGATATTTTATTCGTCAATAATTGAACGATTGCCAGTAACTAACGCGGATATAGAGAAGGAGACCCGCAATGATCCGACACTGTCTCGGGTATATGATTTTGACGGTGAGGGGGTGGCCAACACATGGCGACTCACTGTTGCCAGCATTCTCATCCAGAAGAGAACAGCTGTCAGTATGCCAGGGGACAGTGATGTGTGGATCCCGAATGGTAATTCCACCCAAGTTAAGGGAGAGCGTGCTCAATGAGCTTCACGAAGGTCATCTGGGAGGGGTGAAAATGAAAAGCCTTGCTAGGGCTTATGTGTGGTGGCCGGGGATTGATCAACAAATTGAGGACCTAACCAAGAGCTGCTCAGGATGCCAGAAGGTCCAAAATGCACCACCACATGCCCCTCTACACCCATGGGAGTGGCCCTCCTCTCCATGGCAACGGATGCATATTGATTTTGCTGGTCCATTCATGGACTCAATGTTCTTAATAGCAGTGGATGCGCACTCGAAATGGCCTGAGGTGATCAAAATGTCCTCAACCACTACAGAGAAAACGATTGCAGTCCTACAGACCATATTTGCCAGGAACGGCTTGCCAGAGCAGATTTGCTCTGATAATGGACCACAGTTTGTGTCCGAAGAGTTTCGGAAATTTATGAGAAGGAATGGGGTAAGGCATTACACATCCGCCCTGTATCATCCAGCCACAAATGGATTGGCTGAGAGGTTCGTACAAACCTTTAAAAAGGCAATAAAGGCCATGTGCGATGATGAAATTCCACTACAGCATAAGGTGGACAATTTCCTGTTAGCCTACAGAAATGCGACACATGCAGTTACCAACCAGACCCCGGCCATGATGTTCTTTAACCGAAGGTTGAGATCTCGTCTGGATTTGCTCAGACCAAATGTGCGAAGAAATGTTGAGGATAAACAATTCCAGCACATCAATGAGAAGCCAACAAGGAGCTTCAATGTAGGACAACCAGTCTTGGCCCGTGACTACTGAACAGAGAAATGGCAACCCGGAACGATATGTACACGGCAGGGGCCATTAATGTACACAGTGGATGTCGGGAAGAACATTGAGACGCCACGTCGACCAGATCTTAGCGTCACAGGAACGAGTCAACCCCATGTCTCGCGTACCTGGGGACGAACCCGACATACCGGTAGCATCTACCTCAAACAGTAGCAGTGGAAACTGATGAACTAACCCACGAAAGGGGGCCACAATCGCCTCCGCACCAAGAACAAGAACTTCAGGAAAGGCGCTATCCAGGAAGGATCAGGAAGCCGCCCCAAAGACTGAATCTATAAATGGACTATTTCGGTTTAATGTGCATGTTAAAGTGTTAATTGTTATTTGAATATTATGGGTACTGCTAATCTAAAAGGGGAGGAATTGTAGTGTATGTACCTTTAAGAGAACTACTTTTACAGCTCCTGTATACTGTAATACCAGCAGTGACCACAGCTGTATATAAGCCTTGAGCATGCCTCTGTACTGTCAGTCAGTCTTGAGACTACCCTACTCCAGTAAACACCTGTTGATTGTTAAGTTATAGCCTCCGTGTAGTTATTGGAAAACATCATACTTTAAGAATCACGGATTCAACAAATACCTTTGAATTTAAATTTCTGGACTCCTTTAATGGATGGGCTGAGTAGTTTTTTTTTGAAAACCGGTATCTATTAAAGTATGTCAGGTCGTGCTGGTAGGATACCTGAAGGGAAGTGTAATTACTGTAGAATTCAAGGAAGACGTTCTTCGTATGCCACTTTCATATCTGCTAAGGGGTCCTGTCAGTAAGATGAACAGGATCTTTCACTAATTTCAACTGACGGGCAGGTGAACAATCACTTACTCCAGGACCCGTGGAGAGCAAAGGAAGTGGAAAACTCATCCATTTGGTGAGGAGTTTGCTGGACGAAGACAACCTATTCTTGCCAATAAAACCAAATTTATGTCAGTCAAATATTTAATTATACCCATGAATTCAATTAGACAAAAAGTAGTTGTATCTGTTCCCCCCCCCCTAAATCAGCACTTCGATATTGTGCTACACTTCAGACAGCAACTTTGGATGCTATTCAAGGATGAGATTGATGTTCTCAAACCCTGGGCCAGGAGTCAAGCTGGTGTTAACTAGATGTTTTAGCTTTCTTGCTTCATTAAGGATCCTCAACAATGTGAAGAACGATAGGAAAGTGAGAGAAAAAGATAATTAACGTAGCAACAGGAGTAGACCATTCAGCCCCTCGAGCCTGTTCCGCCATTCAATTAGAACATGGCTGCTCTGTATCTCAACTCCATTTTATCCGTTCCAAATCCCTTAATATTTTTACAGTAGCAAAATACTGCGGATGCTGGAAATCTGAAACAGAAAATGCTGGAAACATTCAGCAGGCCAGGCAGCATCCGTGGCAAGAGTTAACGTTTCAGGTTGATGACCCTTCGTCACAACTGGAAAAACTCCTTGCCCAACAAAAATCTGTATCTCAATTTTGAATTTTTCACTACCTTTCCTCTCTTTCACATTAGTCTTCAGGAAGCAGATAAGTATAATGTACCAATGCAGCACCTGACTTAACTGAGAATATACTCACTGTAAACCAGTTTGTTGCCCCCTTCAAAAGGTGCAGAGCTTAACTCCCAAACTTCAAAATCAAAAAAAGGTAGTTAGGAGTGTCATACAATTTTGGAATTTGAATCTCTGACCTGCATCTTATGCTATCAGTTTTATATCCAACTCCTCTAAAAAGGACAAGTTAATTTTGAAATCAATCAGTCTCCATATAGTTTTATTAATACACAATTGAGACTCTGTCTCCTCTTTAAAAAATTGGGCACAAAAAAAATGGTGCTAACAATACCTTGAATGGGTTAGAACCTCCTTTTTACTGGTAGCTTCACCAAGAAACAGGAAAATCTAAAAATTGATAAAAGGTTATTCTCCTGTTGACTTGCTTAGATACAAGGGTAGAATCATTTCAATCCCATCAAATGCCCCTCAGATTGCAATTGACCCAAGTCTACTTGCCTTGGATGGCTTCCAGTTTGTTGTAACGTTTTTCATTAAGCACTTGGCACCATGTGCTCTTTGGCAAAAATAGACGTTATGTAAGTTACCAGATCATGGGACAGGCTTTTGTCACAATCAGAACATGAAGCCTGGTTTGACTAGTTCGCAAGACAAATGTCAGGTGCTAAATAATTCTGGTTCACTAATGTCCTTTAGAGAAGGAAATCTGTCGTCCTTACCTGGTCTGGTCTATGTGACCCCAGACCCACAGCAATGTGGTTGACTCTTAACTGCCCACTGAAATGGCCTCGCCTTGTTTGGACCCAAGATAAAGCTGCTTTTGAGAGGAGATATGAATCCTGTTTTGTAGTCTAGACTATGAAATTGAAGGACGTGCTCTGAACCAGCTACTAGTTGGAGTGTTGCGGTTCATGGAGGAAAATCCCTCCCATTGTTCCCTCTTCCAAATGGGGAGAGGCAACAACCTCAGACAGTGCAGCACTGGTGTGTCAGGCTGATGATGTGCTCAAGTCTCTGGAGTGGGTTTGAACCCACGACCTTCCAACTCGGAGGCAAGAGTGCTACCCACTGAGCCACCCGAGAGGATAAAGTTGAATACAGACAGACAGTGATACAGAAAGTCAGAGTAGGAAAGGAGAGAAAAATGTATTTTTGCTCCTTAAGCAATGCCACAGGAAAACAACTGCAAGTATTAAAAATAGGCTGTTAAACAGATAGTTTACATCACTGCATTGTCATTTTGATGTAGAATCGTTCCAACAGATACACTCAAGTCTCATAAGCTATTTGTCAATGTTTATTAGAATGAAGCACTGAAACGTTGTACAAGTATGAAGGGGGGGTGGAGGGGAAAGAAAAGAAAAATGGTTTTGCAGTCCACCCAGTGATTTACAATGTTACTTCACATCGGTAAACCATACCGTGGCAAGAAAGACTATATACAGAAACGCACACTTGTATTCAGTCTCATCATTCAACACATGTTGATTAGAATGAAACATCTCTAGCTCTCTAACCCTCACGGGGTGGCACTTCTATAGTAGCTCTTGAAATGCAGAATTCTGCAACTGATTCTAAGTTTAAAAACATCTTAGGTTTTCAAAGCACGATAGAAAGTGTTTTTAATTGAAGATCTAAAGCATCCAGTTTCCTCCAGTGCTCATTCTTCACGTCTACTCAGCATTCAGCAAGCTTGTGTAGCTGCATGTTTCCTAATATTCATTATCAGTCTCTTGCTGTACTCCTTATGGTCCACTGGTTTCACATCCATCATCGTCGCTTTGATGCGAGATTCATCCTGCAAATATGAACCAGAAACAATTAAAATCTGTACCACAGACTTGCTCTCTCTCTCATTGCCTTATTATCATAGATCACCTCCAGTTGTTCAAATTGCATTAAAATCTTTTTAATGCATATAAAAGATAACAAGTGGTAATTTTTTGTCCCATTCAATCCACTTCTAAAGAATGGCTGCTGGTATAAAATGTTCAGGCAAGCTGCAACAGCTTAATAAGTTTGACCTAAATCACTATTCATCTTAAAAACTTTTACAATTTCTGCACTTTGACTTATTCCTCGAGGTTAAGCTCCTATATCCATACTCTTACTCACTAGTGAGAATGACTCAGCCCATTTAAATTTTATGCAGACGCCATTCATGTCATCAATCAGCCTTCGGGACAGAGTCCCTGGAGGGCACAGGAACCAAGTCTATTCCTCTACCACCATTACACTTACGCTCGACCTGCGATATGGCACAATCAACATGCTGGCATGAGCTGTGGGACGATACTCAAACTGTGGCACAATCCTGCCCGTTTCGCCATACTGTATACACACACACGGCTAAAAACGGAACTTCTGCGAGCTGCAGTTGGTGCTGTATAAAGCAAGCCTCGAGTTGGAAAGTTATAATAGCCACTCTGCCCGACATTCCTACTACCCAACCCAGCCAGGTTGATGCTTAGAAAGAACAGAAAAAAATAATCCACCCCCCTTGCACCCCCTCAGTAAACATTGTGGTCATTCTTGTCCTTGCTTGGCCTGCAGATTGGTCCAAAAAATTGATACTAATTACATGTCCTTATGAGGTGCTATCCAAGGAATCATTTTTCCACTTATATACAATTGGACACAATTAGCAAGTAAAAGGGCAGAATGGAGATTTAAAGTCTCGTCTCCTGGTTTGGGAACAGGCTCTAGGAATAGATTGCAAGTTTAATTGCCGACATATTTTCTTCTTTAAGCTCTTGAAGATTAATTTCAGCAGAGCTGATCACTGCCACAGATATTTTCCATAACCCAAACAAACAACTGTGATTTAAGGCACCCCAGCAGTACAAGATTTACAGCAATGCCTGCAAATAATCAAATAATATTCGGGACAGATACTCTGAAAAGGTTCCAATAATAAACAATTATCAAAGCCCTGGAGATATAGTTATATAATCCAGTACGTCAAAGCACCTCCCAGCTGTTAAAATAGGGAGAAACACACAGTAAACAACTTGCATTTATATAGCACTCCATATGTTGGAAAGGCATCTTGGAAAAGTGCAAAGAAATGCATGCAAGATGGGAAGGGAGAACAAGTATGTGGAATTAGGCAACACAAGCAAAAAGGTTTGAGAAGACTCTTGAAAGCAGGTAGGGAGGAGGTAAAGCAGAGGGATTATGAGAGAGAGAGAGAGAGAGAGAGGGAGGGAGGGAGAGAGAGAGGGGGGGGGGAGGAGAGAGGGGGGGGAAAGAGAGAGAGAGAGGGAGGGAGGGAGAGGGAGAGTAGGGGCATGGTGATCAATGGAAGACAGGGAACACAGCAGATCAGTGTCAGAAAAGCTAGTGGAGGCATAGGGCTCAATTAAATCAGAGCTAGGTTAGGTTGAGGCCATAGAGGGAATTGAAGGGAAAAGATAAACGTTTTTTTGAAATGGATACAGAAATGAGGTGGAATGCATGGCTTTGAACGAGTAAGGATGTGGATGTTAGCAGCATTCGGAATGAGTTGCAATTTATGGAGGTGGAAGCAGGGGGGCTAGTTAGGAGAGCATTAGAGAAACAATCTTGGTGCTAAAGGCATGGATTAGAGTCTTGGCTGCAGTGGGGTGGGGGGAAGACGAGGAGGAGGAAAGGGAGAGATAGGAGCAGAGGCAGGCAATGTTTCAAAGATTAAAAAGGGCACTGATTAAACAGATGTGGGGAAGGACGCTAAGCTCCAGATTAAACAATAAGGTCCCAAACTAATGGGTTCAGTCCGAGATAGCAATTAGGGACACGGATGCAGTTAAGGATGGACACATGTAGGAGCTGACAGAAGGCAACAGGACAGCTTCAGTTGGAAGAAATGTTAATTCACCCAAGTCATTTGGAGAGTTGAGCAGCCGCCGTTGAATCAAAACAGGAGGTAGAAAGGTAAAATGCGTATCCGCATAAATCTGGAACCTGATCTCATGCTTCTGGGTGTCACCAAGAGGGTGCATTTGTATGAAGAGGAGGGACCCGTGACAAAAATGAAGTACTTTTGTATAACATACATCATGGCTTTGGCTTCTTTCTTTCAAAGTACACAAGGTTAAAATACCAGCTTCAACCACATTAACATATCCCAAGTTATTTTGATCAAATGCTAGATTTGCATGATTTTGTTTCAACTCAGCATCTGAAGCAGGGACCAAACCTTTTAATTCAAATACAAACATCACGTGGGATTTGTTCAAATAGGTGTTTGACTGGCACCTTTTCAAAGTTTAACAGACAATTATTTAAATCTGCTCAATCCCAGTTGGTTTTCTGGAAATTAATTCTCAGCCTGGCTGGTTCAAATGAGAGAGAATGATAGTTGGGCCAGATACAGCTTCCATGGACACAGAAAAACAACAAATGAACTGCCACTTAATACATATTTTGGTGCCGTAGTCACAGGTATTTTCTACTTGCTGAAGGAGCTAGTTACATTTAATAACTACTGTAACAAAAAAAATCTATGTTGTGTGAGTGTTACTGTTCAATAAATGTTTGACAGTTAAAGCTCAAGTCATGGTCTACTGTAGTGTTATTATGCTGCCTTCTAATGTCAAGGAAGATCACTCAAGGGCACAATAAATCTAGAAAGCCAAAATTACAGTGAAGCGAGTTCTCTGCTCAATTGTTCAGCATTTTATAAGCTACCTAGTAAAAACACTATGGGACGTAGGTCGGAAACCTTACCTACAGGAGGGGTCAAAGACACTGAACCCAAACGGCAAATATATTAAGAGCAAAAGCCCAAGAATGTAACGGAGACCAAGGATGGAAACCTGGAGTGCATCTATGGTGACTGCACAGGCAGGGGGAACAAAAACCCATTGGAAGATATGCAAGGCACCTTCGAGGCAGGCAAGAACAGAACCAGGAGAGAGCAGCACCACGTTGGCGGACTGCTGAGAGACATTGGAAGAAGATGGAAAGATCAATGGCATTAAAGGCATTGGAGAGATAAAGTACAAGGACAGCCGCAATCAAAATCAGCGGGTGTTATTAATGACTTTAGCCAGGTCAGCGCTCGCTATGGGCGGAGTGGAAAATACATTGCGGGGTCTCTTGACCTGTGAATCAAACAGCTGCCTTCCTCTGAATGGGGCATTTGAGGTCAAATGTGATTCTAAAGTCTATTTCTTTTCGTTAAATTCTGTTCAAGTGCAATTCCAAGGACAGCGACAGACACTAAACATTCAGCAGATCGCTCCAGTGAAATACAATCCAACGTGAGAAGGGAAGAGATTTCCCAGCAGGTGGTGGGAACAGTTTATATATTTCCACAGTGTAGTTTAAATGATTTTTTTTTGCACTTTTGATATTTTGTGCCAGAAATGTGTCCTGTTCTTGCTTCCCAAATCATGTCATATCAAAGATGTCCCTTTTCAAATAGGGTGAATCCCTAAAGGGAATGGGGGTAAATTTACCAGAGGCAAACACTATTACATTTCATTGGTAAGGCAAGTGATTTTGTGCAGCTTGACCTCCTGCAAATATTCTACATTCACGGTGGTTGCAGACAGAGTACCACAATTTTAAAAATCCAGACCCCATCAAAATGGCAATTTCAACAGCTTGCATTCATATAGCGCCTTTAAGCGTAAAGTATGTTCTTAGACACTTATAGAAGAAACTGGCACCAAGCAGTTGAAGAGTTAGGGAAGAGGCCATTTAGGAGTAAAAAAAAACCCCACTTTTTTCACACAAAGGGCAGCGGGAATCGGGAATTCTCTCCCCAAAAGGCTGTGGACAATGGGTCAACTGAAATTTTCAAGATCTACAGATATTTGTTGGGCAAGGTTAACAAGCAATGTTCCTGCTAAGGTGAACATAAGCTGTGCAATAATCTCAAAGATCCAGTGTAAGCCACTCTCCAGCTTTTACACTGTAAATACCTCGTATGTGTATAAAAATAAAGAGGCCACGCAGAACAAAGCCCAGCTTACAGGGAACATTGGTAGCAAGGGATATGGAACAAAGGCGGTTAAATGGAGTTGAGGTGCAGATCAGCCATGATCTAATAAAACGCAGAACGGACTACTTGTGTTCCTATGATTTGGGTGAACAGATGGGGTTTAAAAACAAAGAAAGTACTACAGATGCTGGAAATCTGAAATAAAAACAGAAAATGCTGGAGATACTCAGCAGGTCAGGCAGCATCTGTGAAGAGAGAAACAGAGTTAACGTTTCAGGTCGATGACCCTTCATCAGAACTGGAAAAAGGCAGGAAATGGAACAGATTTTTAAGCAAGTGTAGGGGCTGGGAAAGGGGGGGAGGGGATGAAAGAACAAAAGGGAGGGTCTGTGATAGGATAGAAGGCAGGAGAGATTAAGAGACATTGAGAGATATTCAAGGCAAAAGGAGGTGGTAATGGGACAGGTTAAGAAACAAAGGATGGCTCTAGATGAAGTGTAAATTGCGCTGGCAGAGTGAAAGACAGCTGCCATGTGGGGGAGAAGAAACGACAAACAAAAAGGTGTGGATAAAAAATATATATAGGATAGGGGCCGAGGTTATGGTCTGAAACTGGTGAACTCTATGTTGAGTCCGGAAGGCTGTAAAGTGCCTAATCGAAAGAGGAGGTGCTGTTCGAGTTTACGCTGAGCTTCCGTGGAACAATGCAAGAGGCCGAGGACGGTGAGGTCTGAGTGAGAGTGGAGCGGGGAATTAAAGCGGGGTTTAAAAAGCTTTTGAAGATAGGGAACGAGGCAGGATGACAAGTGAAATTTAGGGAGAAAATAGTCCCAAGACAGCTGAAGGCCTTCCAACAATGGAGTGGAGGAGAGAACGTGGAGGTACTCTGTGGGGAATCATGCAAGGATGGGAAAGAAAATGTTTGTAAGAGATGCAATGTCTACAATGGGATGGAACCAAGTGAGGGAAGTGCTATAGAGATGGCCCATGAAAGAACATCTAACCACCACCACGTGATCTACCGTTAAGAAGCTGGGCACTTTGGGATCTCTCGCTCAGAAATATCACAAGAGTGGAGCATTCTCCATTTAAAAGGCCACTACTTTTGGTGTCCATTTTAAAGAGACAGTAGAAATACAAACAATGATGGACAGAAAAAGACCCTCTGGCCCATCGAGCCTGTCCAACACAATTGTGATACCTTGTGCATCACAATATAGAATGGAGCAGCTGGCCATACTTGGAGCAGAGGGCAAAGAGCAATAATGATCCATAATCACGGTCACAAATGCACATCTTTGGCCAGGGTGGTTTCGGTGCGGTGGTCAGGGTGGAAACAGAACTGGTGGGATTCCAGCAGGGAATGTGGGAAAGGTAATTGCAGAGCTGGATGGTGACAGCGCATTGAAGTTAGGAAAGCAAGGTTAGAGAGCATTGCAGGGTCAACGATGGACTTTTTGAAAAGGGATTGATGACAGTAGTTTAAGAGAGATGACAGTGCAAATGTGAGAGGAGCCATTAACAAGGTCAAGTGAGCAAGAAAAAGGTATTTGTGCAGTCATGAATTGGGTCAGAAGGGGACCTAAGGAAGCAGAAAGGGAATCTCATGAAGTTGAGTCTAGTAGGCTGGGGGAAGAATAGAGGCACCAATCAAGGGAGAGATGGATCCAAGGAAGCTATTTTGAGCAGCCCCAGAGGCAGTGATGTATTGGCAGGTGGAGGGCCAGAAGAGGAAGCTCAGAGTTAAAGTGTGTTGGTTGGCAATGGCAGGGAGGAGAAAGAAAGTAAGTGTCCCCCCCCCCCCCGGTGAGGTTAGCGGGGTTGGAGGTGAGCACAGACAAGACGAGGGAAGACAAGGAAGTGATTAGAGATGGCCTGATCAGTGTAGAAACCTCAACAGGTGACACGGTGTGCAGAGTTACTGTGCAGAATGAAGTCGAGCAGGGACGGGAGGGCATAAAAACAGGAGGAGACAGGACTGGGTTGGGGCAGGGGCAGTAAATAATGTGAAGACTACAATCATGGACAATGTGGCTAAATTAAAAAAAATCTCAATGAAATCGTTAAGGGATTTGGGAAGTTGGTAGACAAGATGTACTTTAACAGAGCAGCAGGAGCAGTCAAAGATGGCAAGGTGCTGAGTATTCATGAGTCAGCTACAGCCTCCACGACCCCTTGTTGCATGCTTAACAGTGAGGGGGCCTGGATCTGATGCAGACTGATGAAATGTTAAGATACCCCATCCTCTCAAATGGCAGGCTTCAACCTCAATTGGGAGGCTAAACATCAGATGCAAGAAGTGAAGCACCTTTAAAGTATTTTTTTTTGTTTCCTAATTACTGACTGAGGGGTCTGTGGGGATGTGTCCTGGTGTCTTTCTTTGAAAGAAAAAACTTGTCCACATTATAGAATACCTACTCCAGATTAAGTCACTCACATTGTATGTTTCGAGTTTGACACGGATCCTGCAGATGTAGGACCGGAAGTTTGCATTCTGGAAGATTTCCTCAAAGGCTTGTTCGTTCTATGAAGAAAAGAAGAATCATTTTTTAAAAACAAATATTTTGCTGATCCTAGGCATGCAATTTCAGGTCACAAGCAACCCCCAGGGAGTTGAGCAGAAAGGTTACTTCATTCAACTGTGTCTTTAAAGACTTTAGGTATGGCGGCAAAGTCCCAGCACAATGAGCTCTCTAACTTTCTCATTGTCAACGTGACTTAACACTGTTCCCCTTCCACCCCCCATCCCCATGGGATGCGAGGAGAGAAGGAAAAGGGGGAAACTAGATGCACTGTGCAAATCCTCCAGGAATCTGCTCAAAAACACAAGAGGCTTATGAGGCCCACCTGTCCATCCGCTCAGGACAAGTAATGACATGTGGCTACCTAATATTTTTATGCACAGTTAAAAAGACTCACACCTCAGCCCTAAACCAGAAAACCATCACCAAGCAGCTGCATACGTTTCTCCAGCACGCACTACAATGCAATCGTATTTCACTTTAATTGTTTTTTATTTATTGCCATTTGTCATTTCTGCCTCATTGGTTTTGTGTTTATATGAGCATGAGTGCAGAAACTATAACTCAGGATCACACCGATGTCTGTTATTCCATACAGTACTGCTACCGAGCCAAAACACTCACCTGGACATGAGTAAACTGCACTGAACATCTTTTCCTGATTGTGCAAATAGGTGAAGGGAATGTAAAGTGCAACTTGGGCTAGAAAGTTTCACTCGCACACCTTTCTTTCCAGTTTTACTCAGCTATAAAGGCAAAGTAACTCACTAGCTAGCAAGCAATGTGAGCTTCTCCCTCCATCTTGGATCAATTGCTGTTTTCTCACCTTGAATCTTTTCTGGCCCATTACATATCTTACCCTTTCTACCTTCCCACTGCTAAAATGCAAACACACACCAGAAAGACTACAAACATAAGATCATACTGTGGGTAGATTGAACAAAAAAGGAAAAACATAGCGAGGGCGCAGAACACCCCAAAATTCAAAACACATTAGCTACCTTAAAAATTCAGATAAAGTTTGTTCATGGTGGGAGGGGGGTCTCATGTGACTTTGTAAGCTGTTCAAACAATGCTGTCGTTACAAGATCACCCACAATCAGGTTAAAAAGAAAAATACCAGATTTTGGAAATATTAAAACAAAGTGCCAGAAATGCAACACAGGTTAGTTATTATGTGAAAGAGAAAGACAGGTCAGCGTGGAACCCGTCGCTGGTACAGCCTTGAATACACTAAATTTTAAAAACTGTTCACTTGCCAGTGCTTCAGTTTTCATTACTACAGGTAGACTATCCTTTATCCGAAAACCTTGGGACCAGCCGAGTTTCGGATAAAGGAGAATTTCGGATTTCGGAAGGTGGGTCGGCGGGGGGGGGGGGGGTCGGGTCGTGCGCACGACTTACGCTGACGCTCAGCGTAAGTCAGTCGGGGTCGGCGGGGCCGGCGGTTGTCGGGGCCCGCCGGGGGGGGTCGGCGGTTGTCGGGGCTGGCGGTTGTCGGGGGGGTCGTCGTGCGCACAACTTACCCTTTATCCGAACTTCCGCAACCGGAACCCTCTAAAAACCAAAGGTTTTTTCGTTCAGCGTAAGTCGTACGCACGACTTACGCTGAACGAAAAAACCAAAGGTTTTTTTTTTTTTTTTTTTTAATATAGAGGGTTTCGGTTTTCGGAAGTCCAGATAAAGGGTAGTCTACCTGTATTAGTTTTTCTACTTGGCTATGTGACCAGGAAGAATGTTTTTAAGACAAAGAGAACTGGACAGGGGGCACTATAATCAGGTTAGTTGACAGGAAAAAATAAGGAGGATTACCAAGAATGAACACCATTTTACAGGAAGTAAATGCAGCGCAAGTGCAGCACTAGTGCCAGATATGTAGTCCCCAAGCCCTGGCAGTTCAGGCCGTGAAAGACCAAGCAATTCAGTCTCATTGCGCTGGTTTGCTCGGTTTGAATTTTATGGGCCTGGAGGGTTGGAAAGGGCTGCTGCCTCACTGGTGGATAAATTCTCAATTAGAACACCAATATCAGTTAGTATCAGCATCTCGAGCTATATGCAAATTAATATGTACATGAAAATAAACTTTATATATGGCACCTGATGCTTCATGGAATTCACCCAAGCAGTCCATAAAAACAAAAGCTTGTACAAAGCAGATTCACGTCAGTGAATGGCCAATCAAGGGGTTCAGAAAATGCTCAACTAGGAGATGCTCAAGCATTAGTCAGAAGCCCCAGATTGAATTACTGCCTTAAATACACCAAGCACACAGCATTTGAAATATACACGAGGGAATTTTCACATCAAAGCAAGTCTTGTGGTAACTCGCACTTGTCGCTACCTACATACTCCCATTTACATATTTTTCTTCCACAGCACCTGATTTCTGTAAAACTCAACTTTCGAAGTATTTAAAAATTGCAGAGATAAATCTGGACAAACCCCAGAAGTGTCAAAACCAATTATCTCTAGTGCAATGATACTGGCTTTTAAAAGCAAACATTTTTATTTCAAGAACCCCACTTAACTACATTTTGGGACTGAATAGTAATTGGAAAGACAAAGTTTCAACAATAGTGTTTAACTGTGCCTTGGAGACAGCAGGTATACTGGCAGCAAATGGTCTGTGACAATTTTACAGAAGTTAGGGAGCTGGAAAGGAAGACTAAAGATACAAAAATAGTAGAGAGAAGTTCAACTGCTCCTGTCCAAACCTAAAGCTGCAACAAGTTTAAGTAAACTAATAAACCACTTACCGAATCCTTCAGCTCTCCAAGATAAGTGGCATTCTGACCAAGGATTGCCTCGCCAGTCTCCTGGAAACATGTCACCCACTG
The DNA here is from genome assembly GCF_052327205.1 of Somniosus microcephalus. NCBI lineage: Eukaryota > Metazoa > Chordata > Chondrichthyes > Squaliformes > Somniosidae > Somniosus > Somniosus microcephalus. The sequence continues at coordinate 53,842,294 of NC_141008.1, forward strand.
GTTTTCTCCAAAGTCTGCTAGATTTATCTAGAGGACAAAATTGAACACTTAATTTTTTTAAAAAGTTAGACATTTTATTTTATATATTAAAAGTATATTTTTTAAAAATCAAAACATTACTGGGAAGAAAATGGTAAAATAAAGCTGTAAATGAAGTTTCACAAGCCTAATTCTAGACAATTAAAACCTTTAGATAGAGCATTAAGAAAAATTGCAACATACGGATCCTTTGTTAGTCGGTTTAAACTATTTTGTGCCGGTCTTAATGCAAACTTCCAGCAGTGGTTCTGTCGGACTAACAAAATGATAAGACGAAGCGTGCTCAGGAGCTACGTGGGAAGGGCACTGTGGTTTATTATTTTTTTTCAGCCTCCAAGAGACTTTCCAATCCAGGCCTTAAACACAACAGCTAGGCTCTAAAATGACAAAACATGAGCGAAGTCACTGAGCTGCTCTGTATACTCCACTGATTACTAGCATCCCTTTCAGTTCTGTACACCCATCAGGATGCAACAGGCTGGAAAGTTCAGAACGTGCTGTGCATCACAGGAATAAGATATTTAGTAAAACAGTTGAAACTAAATCTTCCGCAATGTTCTCTGATTGTACTTACCGACAAGATCATACGATATTTGAAGTTGGGGAACTCGCGATCACACTTTTCACACCTATAAAGGCCATTCTGTTGATCCACAACCTTCTTGTTGCACTCTAGTGTGGGGCAGGCCTGGTACATGCAGTTTTCCTTCTTCAGATACACAATTGTACCTACAGTGGTGTAATAGTCAGCCTGCAGAAAAGATAGATAAAAGTTATTGCACACTACAAAATGCTTAAATGTCAAGTTTCAGATCTCCATCATGACACCAGTATGGACCAACAGGAGATGCACACTTCTAAGGGTCTGACTATCCAGGTGCAACACTTCAAATGGCAGGCAATGCAAGTTGTCCACAGTTGCTCAGCTTGATCGGCAGTGCTGGATTCTAACTCTGGCCTTGGAGTGGAAAAACACACGCTCAGTGGACTCATTCTTCTTACATTCCCCTTCCATTTCATTTTTGAATGTTTTTGTTTTTCTTTCCCTCTTTCTCCTGGGCAACGGAGATCAAGGTAGGCAATCTGTTCGCATGCACTCATTATGCCTGAATCAATTGCTAGGTGTGCACCAGCTGCATGATTTGGCAAAATTTCAGATTTATCCTCTCTCCAGGAAGCACAACTAAAATTAGTACCCTTCTTGGGAAAAAACCCAATTAAAGTGGCGAGTTCAATCAGGGGAAGGGGGGCCACAGCACAAGAAAATCACATCTGCACACATTTCCAGTCTACAAAACGGTACTTCACGTTGTCCCATTATTGCCCTACTTTTGTATCAACTTTTGCCATTATAAATTCCTATGACCACATTTGGAGACCAGTTATGTAAAGTCGCCAACCTGCAAATGCACAGCCAGGCCAATGTGTGACACTATTATCCTTCCCCCCTACAAAGTCACTCAAAAAGAAATATTGGCCCGGACTTTGCGGTGGTAATGACAGCGAAACGGTCAGCGTTCGCAGTCATTACCCCTCCAAAACTGACCACAACTTCAGGATTTAGCTTGTGCGCAGACAAACGCGGAAATCTTGAAGCTGCGGTCAGTCATTCACTGCTCTGCCACAGGTTGCGCTGCGGAACTCTCCAGAGCCGGCAATCAGTTGAAATCACATACAAAGATGAAAACATCACTTTTTAATGATTGAATATCGATGTTTAAAAAAAACCCCCAAAACTTTAAGCCTGGTTGAAAGAGGTGTAACTGGGTTTTTATACAGCGCACTGACTGCTGAACAACCGTTCTGGCCCTGAAGAAGCTAATTTTATATGCGTGGAATGTTTTCCATTAATATGATTAAGAATTACAAGTTTTTAACATTTTTATAAGTTTATGATATTTCAGCTTCTAGTTTAATCCTATGTGTGTATGTCCCAATCTTTATTTTGCTCAAATTTATAAAAAGTAAATTAGAATCTGTGCGTTTTACTTCCATGTTTGCCATCTGAGAATTCTTCAATATGATTGGCTGCTTAGCCAGCATGATGACATCACTGTTGTTGGACACTTAGGATTCGCTTGATTTGGCACCAGATTCAAACTAAGGTCGAGAGAGCCAGAGATCACTAGATCTTTGTGGGCAGCTTTCTTCAAGGTCAGCGGCAAGCGCTGTTGCTTCACTGCTGAGCACACATTCCGGGCCATTAATATTTTCCATTTGCCATTTTTTGCCTTAGAAACTTAAGCTTCTAAAAAGGTCCTAAATAAGGGTTTATTCAAAATAAAAATTATATTTAATAACATGGTTAAGTTTAACAATTGCATTCATACATTTTTTTTTTTTTTTTTTTTTTTTTAAAACTTGGAGCAGTCTCTCCCAAAAGCCTTCATATTTTTGCCCAGAGCTAGGATTCAGGTAGAAGGTGCAGTCTGAGCATGTTACCATTCAGTAGCTGAACAGCTGTAATATTTTTCTTTAGCCTTTAACAGTTTCTGCTCAGTTGTTTTACAAAATTATTGGGAGAAAAGCTGGATAACAAATTTTAAAAGGTTTATTTGGGAAAAAAGTGAGTTTTCAGTTAAAAACAAGTTGCATGCGAGTGGAAAAAAAAGACTTGATTATATATTTATAACTTTTATTTTGCATTCTATAAACTTCAGAAAGTGCAATTAAGCCGAGTGAGTGAGCGAAAGTGCATGCGAGAGCTGGAGACAGACAAGCACACGAGATCCTGTGAGCGATAGCAAGAAACAAACAGACAACACACACAACCATAAATTAGTTGAATTTTGAAGCAGTTTTTAGTCACCTGGTTTTTGTTGATGCTAGAAAATGTAAACAATCCAATTACCAACAGCTGCCATGCATAGAGCAAAACTTTCCTCATCTTAATTTGAGTTAATTCCCTGAATTAAAAACAAAAAAAGGGTTGAATCTTGAATGCTCTAATTATGTTTTGTTGATGAAATTAGAATGTTTATATTCTCTAACAGCTGTCAGACAGCAGGAGAGACAGAGACACAGATAGGAACCAATCACAACAGACCAAGTTCAATATGTACAGAGCTCCCTTAGAAAGTCACAAACTAAGACTGCCAGCCATGGGATACCCGCCATCTAGAGCTGTCAAGCCCATGATCTGCCCCCATCTGTGCTGCTGACAAACTCCTGCTGGAAGCAATTATCAGGTAAAGATGGTCCAGTTTGACTACAAAGCTCTTTACAGTCAAATAGCCTGCAACACTCAGTTCAGACTCTCACACAGTCACTTAAGCAAGACACTTGCGTGTGCCAGGCATCCATGAAAATGTATTCCACAAACAAGTCAAGCATTTCGGTAGGGAAAAAGGGGCAGCAAGTTGAAGGGAGAGGAAGAAAAAAATAGTAGTTGGACAGCAGTGTTATGGGAAAACACAAGCTATTGCACTATACAAGTCCCCAGAAGTCCTGGGGATAAATTCTCAGCATGAAACCGTTAAGTGAAGTGAATATACCAATTCATTGATAATGTCAAGCTTGCACAGCCATTGTGGCCAGCTGGGCTACATGTCAACAATCAGCCTGGAATCTGAACTCACCTTATCTCCATGACCCAAGTTCCCATTTTTAACCTCAAGCAGCAACTTCCAGTTTGTGTTCCCTCCACCAAAGGAACCACCCTTTACATCTGAAATGGATGTCCCTTCGATCACTTGGCCCTCAGTATCAAACCTGCGTGACAAACATCACAACATATACATGAACCTCCACAGCATGAAATTTCCTAAATCCAACTTATGCCATCCAGGTCAGATGTAGGCACAGCAGGTCCCAGGCTGGTGTTGGGTCAAATGTTGGGCATGGCAGGTCTAGGATGGGGCAGGCAGATGAGGGGCAAGGCCAAGCTCGAGCTACACCTGATAGTCAGGGATGAGTGCAGGTGAGGGGGATGGGGAGAGAAAAAGAAAAGGCTCCTGGTTAAGTTCTGGCAGTTAGGCTGAAAGTAGAGAGAGGGTGGGCACCAATGTTCCCTGTAAGCTGTGCTTTTTTCTGTGCGGCCTGTTTCGTTTAGTGCGCAGTCCCTTTAAATTTCCACGCATGCACAGTATTTTCACTGGAGAAGCCAGTGAGCGCTCTGTGCAGGATCTCTCCCTTTACTGCACGGCTGCGCTGCTTAAAGGGAACATTGGTGGGCACAGACTAGGTCTGGTAGCACTAAATGTGGAATTAAATATGGTCAATAGAGGACAGCAACAACTTTAGCAGCGACCAATGAGAATATTCCATGAAGGAGTAGAAACCAATTACTAAGTTGTAGAAACCAATTACTAAGTTATAAGGGACAATGGGAGCTTTGGCACTCGCATGCTTCCACAGTCCAAATCAGATTGCTAGAAAAAGGGTAGACACGGATGGGCGTGGCTCTACATTTCTTCTTAAAAAGGCAGTAATTTCAGGCAACTTACTACTGGGGCCGGTGAGGACAAAAATAATTAACATGGCCTTATTTTTCTTGCCAATTTTCTCCATTTCCTTCTGAACACATGGACTTCTTACTGGGGCATGGTTCCACAGGCTCAGTACCTTGTCTAAGCAGATGTTCATGCGCAGGCCTAGACAGTAAAGACCAACTGCCTATTTGACTTCAGGAGCCTCACTGTGGTGCCCAATTCAGTCCTCACTCGACACCCACACCTTCAACAGGGGTGCATCAAATAGCGATCAGGACAGGAATCCTGGGGATTTTCCCCTCACTAAACCAGGGATATTCATGCCAACTGCTTGATACTGACAGTCACTCTGGTTGGGATCAGTCGAATCAGCACGGCCTGGGGGATGGAAGCTAAAAATTGCTGTCGTGTACGATTTCATTCTGAAAACCCACTGATATTGAGGAGCCGAGAAAAAGAAATTTAAAAATGAAAAACAGAACACATGCTGGGAGTAAATAGCATACAAAGTATTAAACTATTCCAGTCCTGATTCAAAGGTTTTATATGAGGGGGTGGTGAAGAGGAGATGACAGATATAAGCTACCAGCATAAATTCCAGGTGTATTAAACACATTTTTATAGATTCAAATACATTGCCCAGCAGACAACAGAAGTCCTCACAGAACCAGATGTTTGGATTCAGCATGTTAGACTGGATGGCATAAGCTGATAAAACAGGAAGTCTTTTACCTCTGGGAGGAAGGGCTTGAAGTCAGACCAGGTGGCACAAAATGTGTCTGGGGAGCTTCACTGAATTCCTGGGAGTCCACAACATAAAACTGCCCACAACTCAGCACCAATCTCCTGAGAAGGCGTAGGGCTGACTGATGTGAAAGAACGGTGCCACTGGTGGTACTTATTGAGGGCGGTGCCTCAGGCACCTTTGGAACATTGTACTGGGAGCTTTGCCCTGGATTTAGCATTTGTTGTACCTGATCTGGGAGTGCTCCAAGCAGCAAGTCAATGCGTACAAACTGGAACACCTACCACCAAACCCTTTACTAGCATACAAAATAACAGAAAAACATCTTTAAGCATAAGATATTCAGAACTATATATAGCTTTTAAAAAAGCTTAATTAATTCCAGTAACATTTGATATATAACCTTTGTGCTAGTTTACTTAATTCCAAAACAAAGCCTACAAAAAAACGCTATAGGGAAAGGGCACAGCTTGGTGCTTACAGCGTGGATAAACCTGCTTCACACTTCCATGGTCACAAGTTTGCATTCCGCAAAGAAGCTAGGTTCACATTAGGGTCATCTAAACGTTGAATTTGCTGGCTCAGAGGTATTAATGTTCTCTTTCAGTGCAATTTCCCAAATATGATAGCACAATTTCACAGATGCTCCTGTGTGTACCGTTAGGTTTCCATATCCACATCAGTCAATATAATGCATCTGTTATACAAACTGAAAACAATCTTCCTACCCCCACTATTGCATGCGAGCAATGGAAAAAAAAAAGAGGCTTGCATTGCGTGTCTGTAAGCTGAATTATTGATAGAGATCCTATAAAACTACAAGAAAGATTTTCACTGTTGACACCAACTGTCAGTTGGCTGCAGTTTCCTTAGATGTACTGGCAAGACAAATGGGTCCTCTGTAGATTAACATACATCTAATCCAAAACAGAATTTCAGAGAGTCAAATCAATTTCCCTTCACTCACTGTTTTAAAGATGCAATTTTCCCCAAGTTGCTGCAAAAGTATAAAAATAGACGTGTGTATATAATGCACCACTTTTTAAAAAATTCTTCCCAGTACCATTCACTCTGAAATGGGAGAGATCAATTTCAGAAATGTACGTCGCTGACCTCTGTTCTTTAGCCCCTGCTAGTCATAAAACCAGCTCCTGAGGGCAAAGATCTGAGGCCAGTAGGGCAAGTACGCATGCCTTGAAAATTAATCTTGTTCTGCAGGAAAACTTTTAACATCTTCATAATGACGCTGCAGATGCTGCTTTACCTTCAAACGTAGCAGTCAGTAAAATCAATGCGGCAACTGAGGCTCTGCACAGTTAAACGCACAAACTGTTTTCAACAGCTGCCACACGGTATCACGAGTTTGTACATTTGTGTAGAATAGGCATAAGATCTGCTCACATCTCTTAGCATCCTACAGCAACAAGTTAGGGATGCGCAATTTATTTTTCTTCCTTTTATGGGGTGAATGAGTTATGTACACCCAGCTCACGAGAGCAGTTGCAAATACTGGTAATTGCACGTTCATTCATACAAGTATAGCATCTGCGTGAAGCAGTTTCAAAAGTGCTAAACTTGTTTAAATCAGGTGTTGCAGCCCAAACTGACTACAGAGAGAGTCTCACTCTAGAGCCAGATTCAGGTTTCATTTATATTGGTTTTCACCAATGCTGCAGTTACAAGACTGTTTTGCACAGACACTATAGTTGTAGTAAAAAACAGAACATGCTGGAAATACTCAGCATCTGTGGAGAGAGAAACAGAGTTAACATTTCAGGTCAATGACCTTTCGTCAGAAGTATACTGTAGTTGTAGTGCCCATATACCCATACATACATGTACAGCACATTGAAGTTCCAAACACTATGCATTGGTTAGTTTCAGGGAGAGGGATCAAAAATCAAAAACAAAATCTTAACGCACCATGACCTCAGTTTGAAAGCCTCTGGAATATCAGGGTTGATCATTACGGTGCTGGATGACAAAACAGAGAGAGATCTGCCACCAAAATCTGAAAGACGGGCTCCTTTAATAGCCACCACCGGCTGCTCTGATCCATCAAATTTCTCAGCCTAGAAACAGAAAATAAGAGACAAGGTTGGAAGTTCTCTAATTCTCACTAAAGACCATTTAAGGCAAGAAATTTCAGCGTTCTCTGGCACAGAAAGCAGGCAGGCAGGCAACTATTCCAGGGCCTCGGCAACTGGTGGCCTTGAGCCGGGCACTCGTGATAAAATGGCCAAAGGTAGCGCTTATGAGAATCTGCCCCTTCCTGTCGGGTAAGCACCTTGCTACTGTTCAGTGTCTCTCCCAACAGTACAAGCCAGAAATCACAAAATTGTCACGTTAGGAATCAGATACAATACCATCTGCAAATCATAGAATCAATGTACTGACACAGCAACTGACCATCCAGCCTGTGCCAGTGTTATTCTGCACAAAGCCTCATCTCGCTCTTTTGCAGGCAGCCCATACCCTTTAATATTCCTCTTTTCAAGCAATTATCTAATACCCTTTTAAAAGTCTGTATGGACACTGCTTCATCAGTTTGTGGCAGAGATTGCCACATTCTAATCACTCCATTTTTTGTCCTACCTTTCGCTTGGAGTATTTTTAAATTAGTGCCCTTGTCACAATCTCTCTGATCAGTGGAAACAACCCATCACTGAGGAGCTTCATTAGGTCACTCCATAGCCTTCGCAGCTCCAACAAAACAAGACCAAGTCTTTCTTCTCAATTATAATCCCTCATCCATGGTAACATGTTAGTGAAACTACACTGTACCTTTTCTATTGCTTTTATATCCTTGCTATAACAGGATACCAAAAACTGCAACATAAGTTCAATATTACTTATCTTTATATTCTATGGCTTCAGAAACAAAACCGAGATATTCGGGTTGCCGTTATGGTCTTATCAACTTGTGCTGCCATCTTTAATGACCTGGGTATCTGCATACAAAGGTAACTCTGCTCCATTTAAAATCTTAAGGTGTACTTCCTTTCCCCATTTTTATTTTCAAAATTTGTTACTTTAAATCGGCACTTGCCACCTATCTGCCCATCCTGCTTGCGTATCCATGTGCTCCTGCAGTCTTTCACAATCTGTGATATCCCCAAATTGGTTCCAAAAAATCTTGATATTTTACTCTCAATTGCAAAGTCCAGCTTATCTATACATTAGCAGTGTCTTCTACCACTACCTAAAAAACAAATTAATTTGTCTGGATATTGCGGATACTGTAGTTGCAAACTGGTTTTATATCCATCTATTTCAAAAAGGATGACAATCTTCCAATTGTATGAAATTCTATAGCACAGAACCCACAAGATGAGATGTAATACACAAATCAAGGGTGAATTGATTGGAATACAGTGTTGGGATGATGACTGGGTGCTTCCTACCCTTGGGCTTAAATTGATGCAGGACAGGACACCTTACTTAGGCACACACAAAAGGGACAGTTAGAAATGTCTCAATAGTTGGCTGAAATTGTGTGAACTTAACGTCCAGTGACTGACTTTGCTGGGAAGGGCCCAAGGAAGAATGAGATGCAGAACACCACCCACCCTATCGCAACTGCACCTCCGAGGAGAGCACTGTATTGGTGTAAGCCACGATCAGAAGACTGATGCCCATTGCTTCCCTCCCAAAAGGCTGCAGCACAGAAGTATGCAAAGTTATCAGAATTCAGTCAATAGCCAATATAACCAATTAGCATAAACTCTGCTGCAAGAATATTCACACAATTTCAAGTACTGAAAAACTATTGATTCATTTGATCCAAAAAAAACTTACATATTCACCCCACAGCGTAGCACTGACAATTTTCCCAGTCATATCCAACAGATAAACATTTCTTTTGGATACCTCTCGATTGTTTGACCTCACTGTTATCTTAGTGACTTCTTCAAATGACTTGCAGACTCCGATAACATCTAGAAAGAGACATTTAAAAATTGACTAAAGGATATACTATCAGAACAGCACAGGAGCACAAATACAGTACAAGAACAAGTGAAATGCCCAGCGATTAGTGGCCCAGGACTAATCTGGGTTGAAAGCTGCTCACCCCAACTTCAAGTCACAACAGCACAGCCTCCTTTTTCTAAAAAAGAAGTTTTTGGTGCTCATTTTTATTTTGTTTTACAGGAAAAAGCTGCCAAATTACTAGGTACCACTTTAATCTACTTCCTAGTGGACAGATATTAAGTTGCACTAGCAGAGACTTAACAGGAGATGAGGCATCCAACACATTTCCTTTTTTGTTAACTAGTTTCCAGACAGCACCATCCAGTGACTAGAAGCAGTACTATAGCAATACGTTGCAAATTACTGGCTTGTACCAAACTTCCCCCTAAAAAAAAACCCTCACCAAGCATTGTATCTTTGTTCTTGTTTTCCAGCTGATCTATCGGTATAAACTCAAACTGGACTGTGGGCAAGTCATCTGCATCATCACAGGGGATCACAGTGGTTTCATTATTAAACGTCATCTCATAATCATTCTTCACAGATGTATACTGTTTGTTGGCAGTCTTCAATGATCCTTTCGACACAAAATATACCTGAAATGACAAAGCAGATGCAGCATTTCACTCCACTGCTTTTTATACCACTGACGAAGTTTGATCATCTCCCCGCACCAAATCGCACATTTAAAATCAAACTAAACCTCCACATGTAGGTCATAAATAAAACAGTTCAATGAGGTGAAGTTCGCCACTTGCACAAGCAGACCATAACTATTCACATTACTTGCTGCAGGCCTCACTTCTTGCATTTTATTTTTGAGAGCACTTCGCACCTCCTCCGAATCCTCAACATGCCTCTGGCCAAAAAAGCCCCTTCTCAAGAGGCACAACGCAACAGCTCAATGAAGACACCTTTCCTGATCCACTGAATGGCAGAACAGGCTCGAAGGGCTAAATGGCGTACTCCTGTTCTTATGTTCCACCTCCCCTAGTGAGCAGATGTCCAACTCTCACCAAATACTGGGGTGATAGAGAAATAAGGAGCAAAAAGTTTAGTGACCCCCCCCCCCCAAAATATGGTGCTGTAACATGCTTACTGCCACCTCATATTTAGCATTTCTCACTGCCAGTCTATATTTAAGCAGAAAATAAATGGACTCTGGACACTGATCTGATGTCTGAAGCATTTTCAGAGTAATCTATGGCTTTTGACAAAGGACATGACTGCTGTCAATGAAATAAAGTAGATGCGCCTGTGCCGCTGCAGTGGTTTTTTGGTTGTTCTCGCCAGACTTCCCAGATTGGTGAGAAAGGAGGGGAGGGAGTGGGGAAGAAGAGATCATTGCTGCCGAACTGAGCTGCGTTGGGGAAAGTGATCGTTGCTGCCGAACTGAGCCACGTCAGATGAAAAGTTGATTGCGTGTTTCTATCGGCTTATGAACTTTAGCATTTATGCGCAGAATGCTGCTGCGCAGCTTCCAGTTCGTTAATAGCAGCTTCTGGTTCATTGGCTGCAGTCACTGTTTGACAAAAGACAAGGACAGCACCTCTACCGGCGAGAGGGTGTAATTACAACGTGGAAAGTTTACACAGGCAGTTTTCGTTATGAATGTGGACTCAAGAATTTATAATGGAAAATGTTGACAGGAAGTGTATACAGATACAAAATCTTTCATAATATATAGATTTATACCCTAGTTCGAATAGGGACTCCAAAGCAGGCATCAAAAGTACGGCTTCAAAACTTCACCCCACAATCTCAACTTCAATTATATTGTTAAAATGGTCACAATCCACTATATACCATACCATATCCCCTTTGCTTTCTCCACACTCATATCACATTTAGACATTAGGACACAAGACAGAAGTATCTACAAGGTAGGGGACACAAAGTCTTCTCTAAGAGAGACATTTAATCCTGAACCTCTGATCTTCCAAGGAAGTCAATCAGCACAACTGTAGTGCTGGTGTGAAGAGTTTGACTTTCCAGTGATGCTAAAGTTGTCGTGAAAGTTCACTGTCAAGGTCCCAATGGACTCCAATGTGAAGTGGAGACTCTCACCCTGGGCAAGGGACTATTGCTACACTTGAGTCACCCGGACTCCAGATTTACATTATAAATTCTTAGCGTTGTTGCAAAGCAAAACTACTTTTCAGTTGCAAGTATAAATGAATTCCACAATATTAAAGCTATTTTCTTTTATATAAACGACTATGTTCCAGGCGCCATCTAAATAAAGGTAATCAACACCTTAGTACAACAGTATTATATAGAATTCACATTGAATATACAAGTACTCCTCCCCCTTCCAAGGTCACCTTCACTTTGGAAACAAACAGTCTGCACACAAATCTGCAGTTTCTCCAGGCCAGAACATGCATCATGAAATTATTTCAAGCTTAGGCTTAAGAGATTTTAGGAATACAGTCTAATGACCAAGTCTGTAGTTCTCACATATATTAAGTGTTGTGGTGCATTTCTACAGAATTATAACATGGGTCTCTTTACCTTATTCACTTCAATGAGTGGGAAGTACTTATCCACCTGCTCAGTGAAAACAGTGGCTCGAATTTCACCCTGCAAAACCAAGCAATTAAAATCAATAGGAATTCTGCATCGACTCAAAGAAGATTTCTACATTAAGATCAAAATGAATGAACTTTGATTGCAGCCAGCAATAACCACCAGCAAGCTCCGTGACACTCGGTCTCATTCGCCCCACCACGCTCCTCCCATTCGGTGGCCAGAACACAACTCCTCCATCAGGAACCTTCCCACAGGGTCTCCGCTGAGATCAAGAAATTACGGTGCAGGGAAGTCACAGGTGAGAAACCATGTTCCAATTGTGTCAGTGGGACAGTCTAACTTGTGCTGTTTTATGGTTAGTGCAATTCATTGAAAAATCAATGCTACCAAACTATCCCATTAAATCGTCAGCTTTGAGAAAAATCACTTCCATTTACTTTTTAAATGGAAGTTCATTGTATTTTAACAAGCAGTAGTAGAATCTATTTTAGATATTGCTGTTCTTTCAACCAAACAGCTCCTGATTATCTGTTGGAAGAAATTAACAAGAGAACAGAAAAAAATACAAGACTCAGTTTTACACAAAGTGTTTGTAGAACATTAAGAAATACCAATAGCTATCAAAAGAAGTGAAAAATTGACAGCTGAAATTGTAAGCACTAAGTTTCAACCAAAAAACCCTGCAACTTCATGCTCGCCGATCCTGCTACATAAGTGAAAGGACAATGTTCAGAAGTGGCCTTAGTGGATCTTCCTGTTAGAAGCCTTTGTTTACGGGTGGAGAGAAAAGAAGGGTCTTCGTAGCTGTAAGACAACATTACTGGATTATACAGATCCAAACCAACATTTCTCTGCACACAGAGTGTGTCACATGGGATCCACAACTGGGTGGAAAGTGGTCCAAAAGGAGCATCAGACTTTTAAAAACATCACCAAGGCAAGAATATTATGTTCAAGTAGCAAGAAAAGACAAATATGGATATGAATATAACAGTGCTCATCATGATAGATATACAAAAATTGCTGCAGTCAGAAATGAAGAATGGATTTGCAGATGCAAAATTAGCCTGCAATCATATAGAGATGAACAACATATATGGATGTAAAGTTAAAAGTATTACTAGTTATAGATGGATCAAACCAATACCACTCAGAAATGTTAAGGAGGCCATAATTTAAAAAAAAATAGCAGGAACAATTGAAAGTAACAGGTTAAAGCAAATGACATTACATCAGGATGGCAGCAACAAGAAGTCCTGAAAATCAGGCAGGTTTGATGAAGAGCGTGCGATCCATTCTTCCAGATTACAGCCCAGGCATTAAAGATGAAAATTCACACCATGTTTAAATGTCAAACTCGGACATAGCAAGGGTAAAAAAGAAACACAGCTCATGGATCCCTCACGGAGAAGTATTTAACCACCTTTGAACACATTTAGAGCGTTAATGCAGAGAGTTGCTTTAGGCCTACTTAGGTTCGGGGAGACGCACACCATAAGTATGCTACATTATTTAGTTTCTGCATGACTTGCGACTTATGTTACAACAACTGATCCAGGATGAAGCATACGGTCTGCGGCTTACAAGAGGTATGGACTTCAGAATAAGGGGGCATAAATATAAGATAGCCACTTACAAATCAAATAAAGATTTTGAGAGGAATTGCTTTACACAGTGGTGGGAATGTGGAATTCACTGCCACATGGAGAGGATGAAACAGATAAATTTGAGACAATTGAGGGGAGGCTTGATGCATACACAAGGAAGAGAATAGAGGAATATGCGAGTAGTGTGGAAAAAGGCCCCTTGGGGAGGAGCGATCATAATATGACAGAATTCATTAAGATGGAAAGTGAAGTCGTTGACTCAGAGAATAGGGTCCTGAATTTAAATAAAGGAAACTACGATGGTCTGAGGCACGAGTTGGCTAGATGGATTGGGGAACGTTACTTAAAGGGTTGATGGTGGATAGGCAATGGCAAACATTTAAAGGTCACATGGATGAACTACAGAATTTGTTCATCCTGGTTTGGCATAAAAAAACAAAAAAGGTGACTCAACCGTGGCTAACAAGGGAAATTAGGGATAGCATAAGATCCAAGGAGAGGACATATAAAATTGGCCAGAAAAAAATCAGCAAACCTGACGATTGGGAGCAGTTTAGGATTCAGCAAAGGAGGACAAAGGGATTAATTAAGAGGGGGGAAAATAGGAGAGTAAGTTTGCAGGGAACATAAAAACTGACTGTAAAAGCTTCTATAGATATGTAAAGAGAAAAAGATTGGTGAAGTCAAGCGTAGGTCCCTTGCAGTCAGAATCAGGGGAATTTATCATGGGGAACAAAGAAATGGCAGACCAATTAAATACATACTTTGGTTCTGTCTTCACAAAGGACGACACAAATAACCTTCCAGAGATGTCGGGGAACATAGGGTCTAATGAGAGGGAGGAATTTCAATGAAATCAGTATTTGTAGGGAAATGGCGTTAGGGAAATTGACGGCATTGAAGGCCGATGAATCCCCAGGGCCTGATAATCTACATCCTGGGGTACTTAAGGAGGTGGCCCTAGAAATAGTAGATGCATTGCTGGTCATCTTCCAAAATTCTATAGACTCTGGAATAGTTCCCATGGATTGGAGGGCAGCTAATGTAACCCCATTACTTAAAAAAGGTGGTAGAGAGAAAATGGGGAATTATCGACCGGTAAGCCTGACATCAGTAGTGGGGAAAATGCTAGAGTCCATTATAAAAGATGTAATAGCAGAGCACTTGGAAAACAGTGACAGGATCGGACAAAGTCAACATGGATTTACAAAAGGTAAATCATGCTCGACTAATCTATTGGAATTTTTTGAGGATGTAACTGGTAGATTTTTTTGACTTTCAGAAGGCTTTCGATAAGGTCCCGCATAAGAGATTGGCGTGCAAAGTTAAAGCACATGGGATTGGGGGTAAGGTACTGACTTGGATAGAGAACTGGTTGGCAGACAGGAAGCAAAGAGTTGGAATAAACGGGTCTTTTTCCGAGTGGCAGGCAGTGACTAGTGGGGTACCGCAGGGATCGGTGCTAGGACCCCCAGCTATTCACAATATATATTAATGATCTAGACGAGGGAACTAGATGTAATATCTCCATGTTTGCAGACGACACAAAGCTGGGTGGGCGTGTGTGCCGTGAGGAGGATGCAGAAAAACGCCAGTATGATTTGGACAGGTTGGGTGATTGGGCAGATGCAGTATAATGTGGATAAATGCGAGGTTATCCACTTTGGTGGCAAAAACAGGAAGGCAGATTATCTGAACGGCAATAGATTGGGAGAAGGGGAAGTGCAACGAGACCTGGGTGTCCTTGTACACCAGTCGCTGAAGGTAAGCATGCAGGTGCAGCAGGCGGTTAAGAAGGCAAATGGTATGCTGGCCTTCATAGCAAGGATTCGAGTACAGGAGCAAGGATGTCTTGCTGCAGTTGTACAGGGCCTTGGTGAGACCACACCTTGAGTATTGTGTGCAGTTTTGGTCGCCTTATCTGAGGAAGGATGTTCTTGCCATGGAGGGAGTGCAGCGAAGATTCACCAGACTGATACCTGGGATGGCAGGAATGACGTATGAAGAGAGATTGGGTCAATTAGGCTTATATTCGCTAGAGTTTAGAAGAATGAGAGGGGATCTCATTGAAACTTATAAAATTCTAATAACAGGACTAGACAGGCTAGATGCAGGAAGGATGTTCCCGATGGCAGGGGATTCCAGAACCAGGGGTCACAGTCTAAGGAGTAAGCCATTTACAACTGAGATGAGAAGGAATTTCTTCACCCAGAGAGTGGTGAACCTGTGGAATTCTCTACCACAGAAGGCAGTTGAGGCCAATTCATTAAATATATTCAAGAAGGAGTTAGATATATTTCTTAAGGCTAAAGGGATCAAGGGATCTGGGGAGAAAGCTGGGACAGGGTACTGAATTTGGATGATCAGCCATGATCACATTAAATGGCAGAACAGGCTCGAGGGGCCGAATGGCCTACTCCTGCTCCTATCTTCTATGTTTCTATGTTAATTAGAGCAAGAGGCAGCTTATGGGGAATATAAACACCTGCATAGACCAAATGGCCTATTTCTGTGCTGTAGATTCTATGTATGTAATTCTATGCCAATCTCTTATCCTATTGCATTAATCAAAACACTGCAGACTAAATTCCAGAATCTTGCATTGTAATAAGGATTATCCTACTGAGTTGCCTTCCTAATAGAAAGACTATGGCTGCACTCTAGATCCTTTTACCTTGTATGTGCTAACATTCAAATTACTCCAGGAAATGAGATTTTGTTATATAATTCATTGCAGTCTGTTATATTTTGTGATTAGATGACGCAGCAAGACCATACATAATTTATTGTTTAAAACCCTTAGTATAATAGAGACAAAATTATTGGAATCATGAAGAGTCAGGTACGAAATGCATCCCATACGATTCTCTCAAGTTGAGGTCAACTGCTTAATGGAGATCGTGATTTGCATAGTTAACTAAGTGCCTACTCTGCTGGGTATATAGTTTCTGTTCAATATTGCTCATTAAAAGTTATATCATCAAAATGTGTTGCAAATGCACTCAAAGCAGCCGGATAGCTTCAATGCTGCAGCACTGGGACTCCGAACTGGAGGCAACAAACCAGCTCCTGTTTGAGCAGCATTCTCACTTGGGCTTCAACAGCTATGGGCGGCAGGGGGGAAGAGACATTTGCCAGTTCTGGACACAATGTGCTGACAGGAGTGACAGCTGACTAGGAATGTGGAACAAGAAGTGGCACTGGATCAACAGAGCCTTAGAAAGTACAGCGAGTTACATTGAGTCTACAGCACAGAAAGAGACCATTCTGCCCAACTGGTCTATGCCAGTATTTACGCTCCACACGAGCCTCTTCCCACCCCTCTTCATCTCGCCCTACCAGCTTACTCTGCTACTCCATTCTCCCTCATGTGCTTGTTTAGTTTCCTGCTAAATGCATCTATGCTATTTGCCTCAACCATTTCATGTGTTAGCAAGTTTCACATTCTCACCACACCTCTGGGTAAAGAAGTTCCCCCTGAATTTCCTATTGGACTTATTTGTGACTATTTTATATTTATGGCCCCTAGTTTCAGTCTCCCCATCCCAAGTGAAAATATCTTCTCTACGTCTACCCCATCAAACCCCCTCCATAATTTTCAAGACCTCTGTTAGGTCAAACCTCAGTCTTCTCATTTTGAGTGAAGAGAGCTCCAGCCTGTTCAGCCTTTCTGGATAGTTATAACCTCTCAGTTTGTAGTGTGGACATAGGACGCTGAAGGAAAGCAATATATCTGGGGCACACAACCACTAAGAATTAGAGCACGCAGCGCTAGAGTGGGTGGGATATGGGTCTGACAGGCTCCAGCATCTCCAATGGGTGGGGAGAAAGAGGGGGAAAGCAAGAAGGAAAATCAAAGGGCAGTCAAGACTGAGCAACAGCTTGAGCGATGCCCCCTGGCAGGAGAGGCAGGGTGGAAGCAGACTGCCTGCCCACTCAGCTGCAGTGTTGTTCAAACTGTCGTCTCTCCAGCCAGAAGTCCCAGCGCTCTGGGATTGTAACAAGCAGTGGCGGCTGCTGATCTTTCAGACAGGTGAAGCACAGCTACATACCTAGCCATGCCAGCACGTTACCATGGCAACAGGCACTCACTGTGTAATCTCACCACCAACCTCATAAGCTGCAGATTATCTTTTTCTAACTGCATTGCTCAACGGTTGTTTTCTTTTAAACTTTTACATGCAGGAATGGACTTTAAAAAAAAAGTTAGTTTTTTTTTAAAGTTGGAAAAAACCGAACTGGAGTATCACCAGATTGCTTGGATAAGTTTAGCTGCTTGCGGTTGCCCAAAATACAGTGACAAACATACGCATCCTGGGAACTTTACTGTGCAACGTCATCCCTCACACTGCCTATTAGTCAGGAGAAGATGATCAGGCCAGCTGACAGGGCTTAAAACAGGACAGCCAATCCGCCTCCGCCCTGCGGTTAAAATTGAATTTAACAGAAGGGTCAGGATCTTTCCAGCGGGACATCCTCCCTCACATTGCCATGGTAACTCGGTTTGGGGGGGGGGGGGGGGGGGGGGGGAGGGCAGCGAGAAAAAAAAAAAAAAAAAAAAAAAATCGGGCGGTTGATAAATTTAGATACCTGGAACTTTGTCAGGAAGCCTGTGCAGGATTCTAGTGCCTGACCCGATGGGCCGCCTCTGGTAATAATCAAAGACCAGGTGGAGTTGAAGATAGGAACAACTGACACTAATGGCAATTCAGCACTTGCACTGAAAGTATGTGAGCCATACAGGGCAAGTTCCGTTCTCAGTCAGCAGAGTTAGTTCATCTCAGTTTAAATATCTTCAACACTCTTGGGCTGGGGGAAAAGACGGATATCTCCACTCTTAATCCTTACCCAGGGCAAGGACTGGACTGAGCTCAACTGTGATGCTTCTCCATGATCAAATAAGCCTGCTTACACTCACCACCATCATACATGGGTAATTGCTTGAGGTATCAAAAGGCGATGGTGTTTGCTCAGCACGGTGGCATAGTGGTTAGCACTGTTGCCTCACAGCACCAGGGACCCGGGTTCGAATCCGGCCTCCGGTGACTGTGTGTGGAGTTTGCACATTCTCCCCGTGTTTGCGTGGGTTTCCTCCGGTTTCCTCCCACAGTCCAAAGATGTGCGGGTTAGGTTGATTGGCTATGATAAATTGACCCTTAGTGTTAGGGGGATTAAATACGTGGGGTTACGGGGATAGGGTGGGATATGTGTTGGTGTAGGGGTTACGGGGATCGGGTGGGATATGTGTCGGTGCAGGCTCGATGGGCCGAAATGGCCTCTATCTGCACTGTGGGGTTTCTGTGATTCTGTGATATCCACACAATGAGTTAGCATTTTGGGTAGAGAGAAAAAAAATGGGGCATAACATTAAAAACACTTCAAATAATTATACAATTTAAAAAATAAAAAAAATCACATTTGTAAAATTGGTCTTGCATGTTGCCATTTCAGGTGAGGTAAGCACGCAGTTAACAAAGACTCACATTCCTGCAACTCCATGCATTCTGAATTGAAGTCAGTTAATATAAAACATTTTCACATAAACCACAAAAGATCCAGCAGCTGGGAACAATTCACCAGCCCACTTGTTAGAAAATGATGCAAAGGGCCATCATAAATTACACCATTGAAAACCTTTCTGATATTAGCAAAAGGGTCAAAAGCCTCATTTGCATAAGATAGCTGCCTTTAATTGTAGCATTCTTTGCAGCTGCTAAAACTACATTGTAAATTAGTGGGGAATATATAAATTCAGCATGTGCACTCAAGCCTTTGGAAAATGTTAACAGGTAGGCAACAGCACTGGATCAACTAACAAGACTTCGATTTTTTCGCAGATATTTTTGGCATGGCAATACGAAAATGATATCTGAAAGGCGGTTTGTCAAATCAATTAGAGAGTAGCTCTAAATCCCTCCGTTAAGTGCAATAATCAGGATAGTCTGAAACCTAATGTTGGATCAGTACTGGCTGTGCCGACCACAGAAAATCAGCTCATGGCAGGTCTTCAGAAAGCATGGGACAGTCTGGTGCCATGCTGTGAAATTTTTGACCTGCGCAGTGCTCTAACATACAAACAAGTATTTGAAAAACTATTACCAACAAATCATTTAAAATAGCATACTGGATTTTTTTCCTGAAAAAAAGCCTTAATGATAAACCCAACATGGCTAATACAAAAAATTAAAACAAATCAATACACAATTTTAAAAAGGTTTAAAAAATAAGTCCATCAACTCAATCAATAAGTTGACTTTAAAAATGCTCTAAATACAAACCGTCCTAACAAAGATGGATTGGTTTAGGTCACCATGTACAAGGATCTCCCTTAAGGTCTAGTCAAGCAGCAACTGAAGATTGCCCCCTGCTGACCAACACAAGGTTTGCTGCTGAAGATGAAGCAGTTTGCTGGGAACACCCCCTTGTGGCAAGTGAACAAAGCACAAAATTGAGTGCACAGAAACATTCACAGAAAGGATTCTTACACTCTCATCCAGCAGCTCCATGGAAAATAGCTTCCCTTCTCCACGGGAGTTGCTCCATGTTCTAATCTGACTCTTATTGGTAACACGAGCCCGGATGGTCCACCTAGGGAAAAGGCGAGATTTAATAGAGCCTTTTTATTTTGCAACTTAAAGCCAATTCAACAGAATAGACTCTGCAGAGAGATTATACCCGACAGCCTTGTTAATACTCTGGCACGACAGACAAAAATCAATTTGTAGAATATTCTAAAATGTTTAGCTACTTGTGAAACATTGCACTGGATTAATGCAATCAACACAAGAGAAGCAGGACTTCCTCAGGAGACAAAACAGAAATTCTTTATTCTGTGTGTCGCACATCTTGAAAACTTTCTTCAAAGTTACCCATGAACAAGCACTCTTGGAACACTGAAGCTGTCTGAGGTGGCAGCAATGCGATTACAAACAATTGGCGGGGGGGCTCTGCTCAGCCGATGCTTTTTCCCCACCCCCATGAGAACTTGAATACACGCACAAATATTTGAAGTCTGATCAAATCTTCAATTTTGTTCTGCCCGAGTACTCGCCACATTTAAAACAAAACATCCATTTTATTTGCTCATCTGAAAATTCCCCAAGGCCAGGTCAAACTCAGTCAGTAGCGACATTCCTGGCAGAACAGCATTAACATTCAGAAACATTCTTACACGTAGAATACAGCAACTTCTACATATTTTATGTTGTATCCGAGTTAATAAAGGCAGCAAATAATATACTGACTTCACCCCCCCACCCTCCCCCAATCCAGAGTGTTACCCAAAGAATCACTGCAATTTAGTGACAACGCCAGTGGCTGCTGTAAAGTACGTGCACAAATCTGTAGATGTGTGGAGGTGTCCTGAACTCTCCACAGTCTCTTCATTCCACCCCACCCCCACACACTTAGTTGAGAATGAGTTCTTCCTCGGAGGGAAATGGTTTTTTAATTATTTATTTTGTATAAAGTGACAACCAACTTGTTTGGAAATTGCACACATCCTAACAACGAGCTAAGAGACATTTACCAGAGAGCAGGTCTCCTGCCTAAATCAAATCAGGAGTAAAGGATCGTATGACACATCTCAAAAAAAAACCTTCCTCCTCTCTTCCCCTTGGTCTTAGACTCAAGAAAAACAGCCCTTTTGTTAAGATACAATAAAAGTCCTCCTTGATCTTGAAATGGCTCAATTACCTCAGTTTTGGACAAACTTCAACACAGGGCTTAAAGACAAAAATTATGGCCATTTTTCTTATGAGCGTAGTTCAGACACTCACTTCCTCTTACCCATCTTACAATTTTTCTCTGTTTGACATTTCTCTCCTCCATCATGTACCTCCAGCAGAGGGCCAGATGATATACACTCAGGCTTCTAAAAACAGCTACAAGGAAATATACAAAGGCAAGCAAAGTGACCTGCCCTGCCATTTTCAGTTGCTGTGGAAAAGTGCAGCCCTTGCTCACTGCAAAGTGATACCATTGGCGAGATTAAGTGTGTTGTTACTAGCTTTTTGTGGTATCACAGTATTATGCTATAGCAAAACAAAGACACACAAGGCAACATTCATCAATGTCGTTCCAATATACTTCTTACATATTACTATTAATTAATTAATCACCTCAAAATGCTCCCACTGCTACCAGCAACAGACCTGTAACCCCCAACTTCCTCCAGCCCTCAGAGTACTCTACTTTCCTCCAACTCTGCCCTCTTCAGCACCAGCACCGCGCCCCCCCCCCCCAGCACCGCCCCCTCCCAGCACCGCCCCCCCCCCCCCCACCCACAATCGGCAGCCGTGCCTTCAGCTGTCTGGGCCCCAAGTTCTGGAATTTCCTCCAAAAACCTCTGTCTCTCTCCTCCTTTAAGACACCAGTACCTCTTTGACCAAGCATCTGGCCACCTGTCCCAATATCTCATGTGGCTCAGTGTCAATTTTTGTCTGATTACGTTTCTGTGAATTGTCTGTTTTACTACATTAAAGGCGCTATATAACTGCAAGTTGTTGTTGTTTATGCTACATTTGGATAGAAGGAACTTTTAAGGTAGGGTGGTATACAGGCAATCTGGGGAGCCAAGCGGTTAACACAAAACCATGAATCAGCAATTTATTTAATATCAAGATTTGGATGGTGAAGGAGCTAATCTTTTGGTTTGTCTCTGTTGTGGCTCAATGAGTAGCACTCTGAGCCAGGAGGTTGTGGGCTCAAGTCCCATTCCAAAGATTTGAGCACAAAAATCTAGGCCGATATTTCAGTGTTGTACCACTGTGCTGCATTGTCAGAGGTGCAGTCTTTTGGATGTTACATTAATCCGAGGCCCCGTTTCTCCTCGTGTGTAAAAGATCCCATGGCACTATTTTGAACAGCTGGGAAGTTCTCCCCGGTGTCCTGGCCAATATTTATCCCTCAACCAACATCACTCAAAAAACAGATTATCTGGACATTATCTCATTACTGTATGTGGGACCTTGCTGTGTACTAATTGGCTGCCACATGTCCTACATTGCAACAGTGACTACGCTTCAAAAAAAAACGTACGTAAAGCGTTGAGATGTCCTGGGGTGGTGAAAGGTGTTATATAAATGCAAGTTCCTTCTTTAACAGATGCCTATGGCTATCCACATGGTAGGAGGAAAATTTCAAAGAAAAAAAAGTAATACAAGGTAAAAGGTTTCAAATAGAAATAACAAAGTGGAGAAGGGCAAGATTCAATGCTTTAAAGTATTAGGAATAAACTATTGAAATTAGGTTCATGGAACTGGCAGAGAGATATTAATGGGATCACAAACATGGCTGTAAAGGAGGATTAAAAAGTCATGGCACAAAATGTGATAATAGAGACCTATTACTAGCAGAGGTGTGACATTATTAAAAGCAACAGTGCATCTTTCAAAAAGGACAGACCCCAGAAGCAAAATGGGTAGATTAAACAATTAGGACAACAAAGTAATAACTTCTCAAAAGCATTTTGGGTGAGGTGCTGCAGACGTTTATCTACATTGGGAGTAATAAATTTGGCTTTAAAAGCAATAAATCATGGCTCAAATTTACTCGAATTCTTTGAGGTGGCAACTAAATTAGCAGATGATTATCGAGATTTGGATTTTCAAAAGGCATTGATGAAGATCCACATGCAAGATTGAGGCTAATAGAATTACCAGAAAATCAGCTAGTTGAACTGAAGACTAGCTAAATAGGATTCAGAAGGTGACAAAAGAAAAAAGTCTTCATCTGTATGGCTTGTTTTTTTTTTAAAACAAAGTGGGGAGTGTAGTACAAAAGTGAGGAAGTCGTCCATAGCCAGTGTCAGACCCCCATCTGGTGCACAGAGTTCAATTTTGAACATTAAACCTCAGGAAAGATGTATTGCCTTGGAGGGGTTACAGCGCATATTCACCTGAATGATACCAGGCTTTAAGGGTTAAATTATGAGGACCGGTTGCATTAATTGGTTCGTATTCCCTTGCCTTTGACGGGCGATCTAATCAAGGTCTAATGATAAAAGGATTCGATAGCTTCACTGTGTCTACCCTATCTCCTCTGTTGGGGAGTCCAGAACAAGGGGGCGCAGCCTTAAAATTAGAGCTAGGCCGTTCAGGGGTGATGTCAGGAAGCACTTTTCCCACACAAACGTTACTGGAATCTGGAACACGCTCCCTCGAAGGCTGTGGATGCTGGGTCAATTGAAATTTTCAAGACTGGAATGCATCAAGACATTTGATTAACATTAGTAAGTCCACATAAATAGTTCAATGGTAGGACACATTATCTTCAAAAATTACACCAACATATTAGAGGAGGCTCATGAAAGAGTGGCAATGAAGAATTTATTAATCAGGGCACAATGAGAATGACAAATACATTTCATCATCACTGGGGAAATATTGAGTAATGTTGGAAGGGAGGCATGATTCAGACCTTCAAAATGACAGGCAACGATGATGTAGTTGTAATTACATTATCTGGTGATATGGATGTTAATTTATTTAAATTAGCAGATCTCCCATGGTGCTGCCTACACTATTTTATAAGTGACAGCAGCATTGTGTCATGTTCCACACAATGCATTATATAACAAAGGATATATGTTTGTCTTGATAACCCTTTCCCAACTGGCATAATACCCTTATTACTGCTTTGGGGATAGCTGTCTGCTGCAAGGTGTTTAACTTGGCCTATTCCTTTAAGGCTACAAAGAGCCACAGGAGCACAGCAGACCAGACAAGTGATCTTCGAACTGCTATCTTACTCCCAGTGTAGAAATGCTCCAAATTAGGCACATTCCAAGCAATGTTCCTTTTTTTGGGTGCGCTGCCCCTTTAAACAAGCTGCGCAGCCCATTCAAATTGCCGTACACGTGCAGTTTTTCCTATTGTAAAGCCGGAAAGCGGCCTGTGTGGGAGCTCCAGACAGCTGCGCGGACTAGAGAGAACATTAATCCCAAGGTTAATTAGAGGCTGATTGCAGAGGGAAGTTTGTGTGCGTGTTTTAAAAAAAAAATCAGCAGCAGTTCCCGCTTTCCTCCCGATTCAGCAGGAAGGGTTCGTTCATTGGACCCTTGATGCTCGAGATCAGTAGCTGCTTGTAAATCCTCAGCATCTCCCTTTGGGCCGAGGCCAGGCTTTCCAGGTCAGCAGAAACCAGCAGCAAATAATTGGCTCATTTTCCATTTAAAAAAAGATTCAATTGTGATTTGTAGCTAGGTTATATGAATGCCTGATTTGGCCCAAATATCAAGTACGATACTTTCAATAGTGTAGGACGCATGTGACAAGACAGAGATTACAGAACTAGAGGACACAAGACTAAAAAAAACTTAAATGAAATCTCCCTCTGTTCAGGTAGTAAATACAGAAAGGACGCCCAGTAAAAAGCAGCGAATGCTAATTTGATTCTTAAGTGGATATATATTTGCTTAAGACAGTTTGAAGGTTATAGGGCCAAGTGTAGATAAAGGTGATCACATACTCCATGTATTCCTGTACTGCTGGGACGATGGAAATGTCATCTGTGAAATGCAACTTGCCATATTGATATCCTACAATTCTGCAAGATTACCCTTGGGAGTTAGAGATTAGCCACAGATGTTGATCTTCCTCAAATTTTTTACCTGTTATTCACATCCCTCAGGAGATTCAATAAGTAGCATACAGTCCATGAAAGAGCAAATTATATCTGGGCTATTGAAATAATGGGCTTGATGAACCAAATAGCTTCCTTTTGTGTCCTATGCTGTTATTTACGGAGATGGATTTTGCAACTTACAACGTATGCATGACATTTTACCATGGACAGAATTGTTAACCAAAACTGTAGATGTTGCAAAGCAGAAAAGTGTGGAGAATGACCTAGCTAAACAGATTACAATTTTAATGTAGAAAAGTACTGTAGTGGGATTTAAACATCCATCATCTAAACTGAAGACCAAATTAATTGTGCACTTGCTATCAACTAGGTTGCGTTTGAGAGAAGGCAAGACATTAATTATCAGATTCCTGTGAAGAAATGTGGACGTACCGTTAACCTCAGATAAACTGAACCCTAACCCAAGTGGTTTACCAGTACACTCTTAAGTAGGACCAAGCCACCCACCCACAATCATTCAATTTGGAACCAGAACAAGTTGAGCTCACTTACTTGGACTGGTAGGGGTTAAGGCAAGCGATGGGCACCACTTTCATCTGCAATGCTTCACTGCTGTTGGGTAGTCCTCTGATACCGCCAGGTTTGCTAAATATCCTGCTCTCACTTTTTGCTGGGGTAGTGTGGACTATAAAAGAAAAAAAGACTTGCATTTATATAACCACCTTTCACAACCTCGGGACATCCCAAAGCATTTTACAGCCAATTAAGTACTTTTGAAGTGTAGTCACTGTTGTAAGGTGGGAACAATATTTTGTGCACTTTATGCCATCCTTTTTTTTTTTCTTTTAACAGTTAATACTTATGCAAGGCTCTGGGCTGTGTTCATGGTCGATTTTAAAAATTCACATTCAACAAAATGAAGTGTGCTAAACAGCTGGAAGAATCGGAGCAAATTAAGACTTTCCTTTTAAGGTTTCCTCTTCATTATCATTTACTAATTAGAATGATAGCACGTTACAGCACAGGAGACAGCCATTCAGCCCATCATGCTGACTCTCTCCAAGAGAATTCCACTTACTCCCATTCTCTGGCCTTTTAATTTAATTTATTTTTTAAATACTACTTTTTAAAGTGAGGAGTTTGCGCTTATTAGGGTTAGGCTCCAAAATGTTAATTAAGCTTTTTAGAAAGGAGTTCCAACATATGTATCATTACAACCAGAAGTCAGCATTTGAAAAAAAAAAATAACCATGTGTCAGGTACCAAGAGGGGGTCAGTCGCAACCCAATTTACATTGGGAATGAGCCATAGTATAAAAGTCAATTATTCCAATTGTGCTACCCATTAATTCAGCATAAGCCTGTTAAACCTCATGAATAGGCCAGGATAGATAGCATGGCAACTGGAAATCTCACACCAGGAAGTGCTTGGGGAAACCATTAAAAAAAAGCCTCGCACTGCACCGAATAAATGCCTAATAGTAGGAGCTTGACACTATAATTTCTCACCTGAAGCAGCTTCAGATGCATATCCATTTTGCACTGGTTTGACGGTTGATGGGTTGACAGCAGCTGACTGCTGTGTCTGACCTGTGTAATCCAAAAATTAAGAGTGTTGGTGATCTACATCAATTAAGAATGAAAATATTCTCACAGCCTTGCAGAGACCAACCATTTTGGATCTGAAAATTTCCAAAGAAAAAGAAAGCACTTTGCTACTTAACTGTAGATTTACCTCATTTTAACTGGAACATGGCAAAGAAAGATAGAATACACACAAGTCGCACCGTTACATCATTCAATCAGAAGTTTCTTCACATGCCGAGCTGCTTTAAATGCGCAAACATGCTTTAAATGGGCCAACATCCCCAGCATCGAAGCTCTGACCACGCTCAATCAGCTCCGATGGATGGCTCATATTGTCCGCATGCCCGATATGAGACTCCCAAAACAAGCGCTCTACTCGGAGCTCCGGCACGGCAAGAGCGCCCCAGGTGGGCAGAGGAAACGCCTCAAGGACACCCTCAAAGCCTCCTTGAAAAAGGGTAACATCCCCACCGACACCTGGGAATCCCTGGCCCAAGACCGCACAAAGTGGAGGAGAAGCATCCGGGAAGGCGCCCAACACCTCGAGTCTCTTCGCCGGGAGCAAGCGGAAGCCAAGCGCAGGCAGCGCAAGTCAACCCAAGCGCCCCACCCACCGGCCCCTTCAACCACCGTCTGCCCCACCTGTGACAGAGACTGTAGGTCCCGCATTGGACTCATCAGTCACCTGCGAACTCATTTTTAATGTGGAAGCAAGTCATCCTCGGTTCCGAGGGACTGCCTAAGAAGAAAAAGAACCTTAACAGACTTGGGAGAGTGCAGGTTTAATCTCAGTTCTGTGCCAAGTGGCTGCAGGGATACTACAACTGGAATTAGCATCCCTAGGGTAGGGAAGGGAAAAGGGGTCAAAGCTCCGCTCCTGATCACCGACCAGCAAATTCTGCACAAGCTAAATGGGTGTGGACTTTGCGCAAAAAAATGGGATTGGCTTGACTGTAATAACTCCATAAATAGCCTGCCAACACTCAAGGGTCTAGGCTAGCCACTTGGGTGGAGTAGCAGCATGTATCCACAGAACCATACCCAGCAAGGAGTCAGTGCTTTCAAGAGAGGTAGGGAGGGAACTATATTCGAGAGAGAGAGAAAAATGAAAGCTCAGCTTAATTTATGATTTTTTGCATACATACACACCTATAATAAAAATTAAACTATGTGAAAAACATTCTATTAAATGAGACTTACCTTCATTGATTGGTACTGGATTACCAATTTTCCCGTTCACCTGATCGGCTGTTCTGATAACTTTCAAGTCAACGATCACCACTGCACGTCTAGAACGGAAACAAATCAAGTAATAATGACCTCTTGTTTAGCCTACTAAATTGCAAATATTTTAATTATATGGATAGTCACATGTGGTCATATTTTGAAACATTCCCAGCAAGAGGCGAGACAATCCAATCTACAGCAAAAGATTGAAATCCTTTTTATAACTACTTTAGAGGAATGTGAATTTTTAAAATAAAACTTGGCACGGAGACAGTAGGTTTCTTGCAGGAAATAAGGTAGCAATCTAATGGAATAGGTTTAACAAATTGGAGGAAAGTAATTTCAGAACTGAACCCCATACCATTAGCAATGTTAACTTACTAGATAAATCTCATGATATTGCCCACAGTAAATCAGAGGATAGTCAAGTCATTTTTGCGTCCCGAACGCCCTGTTGAAGCCACCTGCGTTGCTCTCATTAAATGCACTCTCGTCTGCTGCTTCTCCCCCCCCCCCCACCACATCGTTGCCCTGTTGCACCACTCGACCACTGCCAAGCTAATCGACTGCTGCCCCACAAGCATACTGCATTCTGTCCTACAATATCACCCATGTGCTGCCAGCTGTGTACTGTGCTTCAACATTCTGGTGTGCGCCACTCACCCCTAAAAACACTGCTCCACGGTTCGTCGCCCTCCAGAACATCACCCAGCCCCAAGATGCAACTCCTGTCCAATCTCCAACACATGACTTATTCCTAATGAGGATGTGAGGGTGTAATTACAATATGGCAAGCTTTCCATTAAGTCAAGACATAGGAATTTATAATGGAAAAGGTTGACAGGAAGTGTGTACAGATACAAGATTTTTAAATATTTTAAGAGGGAAAAAGGAAAGGAGAAAATGAAAATGAGGCAGATTGAGCAAAAAATGAAGAGCGAGCTTGCATTCATATACAGGAAACTTTGTGATATCCGGCACCGAACTGTTGCCGATCTATCAAAACTGCCAGACAGACCAGCGCTAATGTTGAAGCATACGGAGGTTTTCAGCTCCGTATCTGGCAACAAACACTGTTGCAACAGCTTCTAAACAGTCGGCCATACCTTGGAAGCGTCTCTGTAGCTTAGCAACAGCTTCAGAGAGACTTTGCAGAGCCCGACTGTTGAAAAAAAGCCACGAGCAGAAAAAAAACCTAACAAAACGGCTCCTGATTTCTGCCGGTGGATCGAGGTTTCCGGGCATACAACCTCCGGATAAACCAAAGTTTCCTGTAGTGCCTTTCACCATCCTAGGACTTTTCAAAGAACTTAACAGCCAATTAGCACACAAGATCCCACAATCAGCAATGAAATAAATGACCAGCTGATCTGTTTTACAATGGTGCTGGCCAGGACGCTGGCAAAACTCCCTGCCCATCTTTAAATAGTGCTAACTGAGGGGGCAGATAGGGCCCTTGGTTCACATCTCATCTAAAAGATAGCATGTTCAACAGTGCACCACTCCTCAGTATTCCACTGAAGTGTCAGCCAAGGTTATGTTACTCAAGTTCTGGAGTGGGACTTGAGCCCACGTTCTTCTAACTCACCAGCGAGAGTATCATCACAGATCCAAACCCGACCACTTGTAACTGGCGCTGGAACATTGTACAGGAAACTCTCTTAACCGGCACCTAAATAACCTGAAATCTGTTAACCGGCAAAATTCAGGAGTAGGTTCAGGTAAGTTTTACTTCATATTAGTGGCAGTTCCTGGATCGGTGGCTGTGTAACTGGGGTTCGTGCACTTGTTGCTAAGCAACAGGGACGCTTGGTCTGTGGCCGAGTTCCTGCACGTTGCTAAGCAACAGGGAAGCCTGGATTTGTTGCTGTGTACGGAGCTCTTGTACCTTTTAAACTATACCTCTCTGTAATCCGGACCTTTTGATAAACCGGCACCACGCTGGTCCCGCTGGTGCCAGATAATAGAGTTTCCTGTATCTTGTTCTCATTTCAGGTATTCGGCTAATACTGAGCCAAATGCAAGTGAGTCACAGCACTGAAAAGATTCCTAGGTGAGGATTTGACTATTTTCATCCTCGTCATAGGGCGTACTCTACTTTTGGGTTAGTCTCCCAATAAGGAATGTTTCATACTGGATACATTTGTTCTCGTCTAGTGGAATTATTTTTGGACTTTTCAGTGTTATACACTTATATGTTCCTGTAAATATGCAACTGGAAGCATTGGAACAGCACTGTTGAGAGACCAGTTTCATGAAGAGCCTGAGGAATCATTAGATTGTGTATAATATTGGCGACACCTGATGTACACAAAAGAGCTTTTGTGATCCAGTAGGATAAACTTGCAACAAAATGTGACAGGTTATCCAAGCAGTAAATAAAAGCAGCTTGTGGCATTTAACAGAGCAATGTATATTTAATCTTTATGGGGCGTGTTAGGTTAAGTGCTGTGTGTGGAATGGTGCATGGCAGCTAAAGAGAGAATATGATCCTTTTCTCATGTTTCAAATTGAGTTTGAATCCAGCATAAATTTTTTCATATGTGCAGTGTATATTAGAGCTAGCTATGGGCATGGCTAGATTCAGCACTGAGTAGGTAGTCTCCATTGTCAGTGGGTCTTTGTAGTCTGATACCAGGGCCTACTTCCAAGGGAGAGACAGCTACTCTCAGCACGATGGTGGTTCCTTCAAGCCCAAGTTATCTTTCTCCATTACAAGACTGGATATTGTACATTAAATGCAGCAAGACAGGTGTTGGAAGTTATGAAGTTGAGCCAGTGTCAACCTCTGAAGATGAAATGCTGCAGAACTGAACTTTGTCCTTTACAGGTTGGATAACAACATTATAATTGGGGAGTGTGGTGTGGTACAAGGTATGGAAGTTTTTTTCTGGCTGGGGGAGGGTGCAATGTTCACACTAAGCTGCGCAGCAGACTGGAAGTCCCACACAGGCCACTCACTGGCTTTTACATGGAAGAAACAGCGCATGCGTGAACATTTGAATGAGCTGCGCAGCCAGTTAAAGGGACCGCGCACAAACAAAAATTAGCGGGAACACTGGGTGGGCAGTGGTAAATGGAAGAACAGGGTTCAGATAAGAAAGCAATGAAAGAAGTTCACATTCTCAATTATGGCAAGTTGCTAAGCAACCATCACATTAACAACTGGCACAAGTAATCCACCAGTGGACTGGAGTGTTCTCCCTTACAAATGAATGTTAGCACAAGTCCAAATGGACTGCAAAATTGTTCAGTGAAATATAGCCAAATAAAAAGAAAATCAATGTCATGCTTGTTGTGGTTAATTAATTCCTGCTGTACATAACAATTCCCCCATTGTAGTCTGTCTGCTGCAGACAGCCAGCCCCATCTTCAATTTATCTGGGGCTGGACAAGTCCAACCTCCACTCGAGCAGCTCCAGGGAATTTCTCACTGACACGATAGATCAGTCATGGATGCTAAAATAAAGTTTGTACTTTTAGTATTAATTCTTAGCTACTCTCAGAAAACGGTTCATAATTTAAAAAAAAATATGTATGAATGGTAGTTGTCTGGGGCTTGTTCACTATTTTCTCCTTTTATTTGAGTGCAATAAGTGGTTAGGCTAAGACTATATTTTTGTTGGCTCTGGAAATACAGTATTGAGGAAGTTTGTTTTCATTGCTGTGTCCAAACTGAGAAAGCTGTCTCCAGAAACAGACACAATTACTTTAATGTATTGGTTTCAGACAGACATTCATTGGCTTCTCCAGTTTATCCAAATGTCTGGTTAAACCACATCTGCTGTAAGGCAGCTCACTGTACCTCTTGGCTCCCATCTTAAATAGTCTTAACTCCCTAGAGGCAGGTTTTAAAAAAAAAAAGATAAACTGAGATTTCAAATTGCGATTGCATATTTCATTCAAAGTTGAATATTGGAAATGTACAGTGCCACAACACATCAGCACTTCCAATGACAGGACATGTACCGTTTTATTATTTTGCAGCTCTTGTACTAAACACTATTATTTAAATCTTACCTGTCTCAGTGGGTTCAAGGCCTATTCCAGAGCTTGTGCACATAATTTAGGCTGACATTTCAGTGTAGTATTGAAGGACTGATGCATTGTCAGAGGTGCCAAAGACCGTCTGCCTGTGCAGCTTAAGAATCCATGGCTCCATTAAAGAGCAACAAGGGAGTTCTCCCAGTGTTTTGGGCAATATTATCTGTCAAGCAATACTACCAGACTAGCCGGTCATTCAGGTTTGTGGGACCTTGCTGGGTTTAAATTGGCTGTTGTGTTTGCCTGCATAACGGACTAGAAAGAAAAAACTTGCATTTATGTAACACTTTTCACGATCTCAGGATGTCCCAAAGCACTTTACACCCTTAAGTACTTTTAAAGTGCACTCATTGTTGTAATAATGGAAAATGCAGCAGACAATTTACACACAGCAATGAGATAATGACAAGATAATCTGTTTCAGTGAGTAGGTCGAGGGATAAATATTGGCCAGAACACCGGGGAGAACGCCCCTGCTCCTCTTCAAATAGCGGCATGGGATCTTTCACATCCGCCCGAGGGGGGGGGCAAACGGGGCCCGGTTGAACGTCTCATCCAAAAGACTGCACCTCCAATAGTGTACCACTCCCTCAGTACTACACTGAGTCAGCCTCGATTATGTGCTCAAGTGCCTGGAGTTGGACTTGAAGCCACAACCATCCTCAGAATGAGTGTGCTACCTCGAAGCTTTGGGACATCCTGGGGACATGAAAGATGCTACATAAATGCAAGTTCTTGCTTTAAACTTATTCGCAGATTGGATCCAGATGCACTGTCTCTGTCAATCTTCTTTGCTGTTCTTGAATCAGACATTAGGAAGTAAATTTGGCACTCATCCTCCAATTTTCTCCTCCTCCACTCCAGGTGAGAAGTACCCCATATTATATAGGGAATATCTCTACCATTTTAAGCATTAATGTATTTTTCACTGCTCACAAATACTACACATAGTCTATACATTGTACCTTCCATCTTTCATTGTATTACAGATGAACCGGTTGATCTGGCAGATGCAGTTTACGGCAATAAGGCCCTCATCGCCCATGTAGTTCAGTTGAGTTGCAAGTAGGAAAGCTAAAAGAACAAGGATTTTATTTCAAATCGATCATATCAATGCTTAATATCCAACTTCCCAATACATTGTAAAAGTTGCTGCCTCGCTAATATTTCAGGGGTATCTCTAACCACTCATCAATTTATCAAATGCTAATACTCTTTTCAAGTAATACTGTGCAGTGATTATATTAGTCAGAATTTTTATAGTATAATTACAGAATTGGATAGGAAGGGAAAATTTTGACTAACTATTTTTCATAAAATATTCCAAGTATTAGCAGGTAAATGTTCATAGGAACATAGAAGATAGGAGCAGGAGTAGGCCATTCAGCCCCTCGAGCCTGCTCCACCATTCAATGCGATCATGGCTGATCATCCAAATTCAGTACCCTGTCCCTGCTTTCTCCCCATATCCCTTGATCCCTTTAGCCTTGAGAAATATATCTAACTCCTTCTTGAATATATTTAATGTATTGGCCTCAACTGCCTTCTGTGGTAGAGAATTCCACAGGTTCACCACTCCCTGGGTGAAGAAATTCCTCCTCATTTCTGTCCTAAATGGCTTACCCCTTAGCCTTAGACTGTGACCCCTGGTTCTGGACTCCCCCGCCATCAGGAACATCCTTCCTGCATCTAGTCTGTCCAGTCCTGTCAGAATTTTATAAGTTTCAATGAGATCACCACTCATTCTTCTAAACTCCAGCGAGTACAAGCCCAATCGACCCAATCTCTCCTCATACGTCATTCCTGCCGTCCCAGGTAATTCATGCAATTCATTAACAATTAAACTTCTCACCAGTGCAAATTGCTCCATGCAGTACTTCTGTTAGAAGTATTGGTTACCATGATACATGTTAATGATCACCTTCCTGTTTTTCTTTGGAGTCTTGCAGAGCACCAATCTCCAACTAAAAAGGCCAGCAAAAACAACAACTACTACCACCAGTTAACGTATAAAACCGTCCCAAGATGCTTCACAACTGTGCAATCAGGTAAAAATGGACACCAAAACAAAAAAGAGATATTAGAGTAACCAAAAGCTTGGTCAAAGAGGTTGGTTTTAAGTAAGGATTTAAAGGAAGAATGGGAGGTGGAGGCAGAAGGGAATTCCAGAGCATGGGGCAGCTGAAGGCAAGACCACCAATGGTGGGGCGAATAGGGGTGCACAAGAGGTCAGAGTCAAGGGCTTAGAGTGATTTGGGACAGGGGAGTTAGAGATATGATAGGACAAAGCCATGAAAGGCTTTAAACACAAGGATGATAATTTAAAATTTGAGTCATTGGGGGACCACTGGCCAAATGTAGGTCAGCAAGGACAGGAGTGATAGGTGAGTGGGACTAACTGTGGGACTGAACATGGGTTGAGGCAATGTTGGGGGTGGAAGTAGGCATCCTTTATGATGGAGAGGACATGGGGTCAGAGGCTCAACTCGGGGTTGAATAGGATACCAAGATTGCGAATAGTCCAGTTCAGCCTAAGACACTTGCCAAGGAGTGGGATGGAATTGGTGGTGAAGGTATGGAATTCATGACAGAAACTGAAGACAATGAATTCAGTCTTCCCAATGTTTAACTGGACAAAATTGCAGCTCATCCAACACTGTCACATTTTTTGTCTTTTAATACTCCTGTGAAGCACTGTGGGACGTTTTACCACGTTAAAGGCGCTATATAAATACAAGTTGTTATTGTTGTTGGATAGCAGAACCAGCTCACATGAGCAATGCAGGTTGACTTTATCTTTGGCAAAGACTGGGAGCTCACTGCCTCTCAGCAACATTACCTGGAAACATGGTGCTCCCTTCCATATGTATATACTGATGACTTCCAACTATACCTTAACTACACAACTGCTGCCGCTCGCCAAACGTCAAGCTGTGGATAAGCCAGAATTTCCTCCAGCTAAACATTCGCCAGTTCAAAGCTAATTAGCTCAAACCATAAAAGTCCACACCCAGTTACTCGGTTAGGCTGAACTTGAAAATCCATGTGCAACCTCAGTGCTCTGCTCGACTTGGAGTCGAGTTTCAAACATCCAGTTATCACCAAGACCCTCTATTTCCACTGCCAAAATAAATCACCTGTACCGTCCCTACTGCACACCCACCATTGCTGAAACTTCATCCACATCGGTCACCTCAAGTTAGCTTTTTCCAAGCTTGAAGGTTCCACCTAACAAACTCCACCTCACCTCCCACCCTATTTTATCCCTCACAAAATGGCATTCATCCATCATCCCAGTCCCTGTCGAGCTGTGGCCGACCATCCTCTAGTGCAATGATTTCAAAACTGTCATTTACAAATCCTTCCACGTTCCATCTGCAACCCGTCCCTGCTCAACATCCGTTCTTTTAGGTTTGGACTATTGTGTGCTTCCTCCCCTCCATCCAGCTCCACTACAAGGCAGTCAATCATCACTGTTCTGCACTCAAATTACACAAAAAAAACACACTTGAGCTTGGCACATTTATCCCATTCTTTAAAAGCCTCCTCAAAATCTACATCTGCAGGCACGTTTTGTCATCAATTCCTGCTCCGTGTTTGTGAAGTGCCTTGTCATTATGTTAAAAGCATCAAAGTGGTGGAAGTAGTAGTTCCAGTTTAAAATTGCAGGAGCAAATCCATGAACCATTATTAGCATACTAATATGTTGCATAAAATTCAATGAATTGGTTGAACAATTAAATCATTTTTAGTTAGCTAATGCAAACAAATTCTGCTCTGCAATACTTACATGACAGCGTATGGATTCCATCACTCATTAGAACACGATACCTTGGGGGACCATTTGTAATTCGGCGGATACTCTATATAAAACAAGATAAATTGCTTATATGGTAGAAGCAATATTGGCTGTAAATAACAACTACATACTGAATTACAATTGATTTGCGCGAGAGTAGGCAGAAGGGGCCCTTTCCAATCTGCATATTCATCCAAACTAACTGGGATCACCAAAACTTAAGCAATTTAATGCTGCAGTTGCGGCAGGTGTGTTGGACCCCAATTTGGAGCCCACAAGCCAGAATCACAGGGGTAGAGTTTCTGCTGGTTTTTTCAGCCCAATTCTTCCGAAATAGGCATAACACGGACAAAAGATGGAGTAATTTTAAGCGCAAATTACGTTCAGCACGAATAGTTTCCACAATCGTTTGCACTAGTTTAAAAACCATCGCGCCAGAAGCCGGCCCCGCCCCAAGATGAAATAATCACCATTGGAAGTTTCTGCTAATTGCGCTCGTTTGGGGGGGCTTCGAGGAGGCTGTAAAAATTAAGCTGGTTCTTTTGGGTGCAAGGACACTAACAGGCACATTTTAACAGCTTTGCATGTAATTTTTTTTAATTTACTAAAAAAAAAGACAACTGTACCCCAATGTAACTAGCAAATGGTTGTGATTAGTTTTTTTGAAGTCCATTTTCAATCATTTAAAAATTGGGTTACTCGCAGGTGCTGGACTGACCGTGATTAAACATGCTTATGTTTTGTGATAAATCTATTTTCAGCTGTATTAATCAAACTGCACCAAGTTACCACTCAAATATACCAAGGAAATTTTTTTTGTTTTTGTTTTTTTTTTTAAAGCAATTTTTTTTAAATTACATTTTAAAACGCTGCCCAATTGCGCTGGTTCATGGCAGATTTTGCGTTTGCAATACGCGAATGAGTTTGAGCGGAAACTTGAGAAACAAAAAGAATTTCTCAAAACTAGTGCAACTTTGAGCGCAATTCGCGTCCGGATTGCCAATTGCGCCCAAAGCAGAAACTCTACCCCACAGTTTGAGGTCTATCCCCCCCGTGATGTCTCAGCTGCTCTAAGCTAGCCCACTCTGTTGAGCTATCTATGGTAATGAAAGAAAGACTTGCATTTATATAGCACCTTTCATGACCTCAGAACGTCCCAAAGCGCTTTACAGCCACTGAAGTACTTTTTGAAGTGTGGTCACTGTTGTAATGTAGGAAACGTGGCAGCCAATTTGCACACAGCAAGATCCCACAAACAGCCACGTGATAATGAGCAGATAATTTTTTTTTCTTCCAGTGATGTTGGTTGAGGGATAAATATTGGCCAGGACACCGGGAATAACTCCCCTGCTCTTCAAAATAGCGCCACGGGACCTTTTACGTCCACCTGAAAGACGGCACCTCCAACAATGCAGCACTCCCTCAGTACTGCACTGAAGTGTCAGCACAGCAGGGAAATATGAAAATAACTGAAGTTTCCCACAAAAAGAGGAACAAAAGAACACCCACACTCTGCTCATTGACCACAAAATATCTGCAGCAACAAAACCATTTTTTTAAAATAAGAGCATACTATCTCAAATACTTCTTTGTGGGCGAGGCGGGGAGCAAACAGGGCCTGCGAGGGAGCAGCGGCTGTGGGAGAAAATAAAGGTCGGTGATTTTCAGGCCCAGTGGAGCAGCGGCAGAATTCGAGAGTGACGTCACAGTACAGAAAGTGACTCCGGCGCAGGGGAAGAAGCTGATTGGCGAGTAGTGGGGGAGTGCTTTTTTCTCCTTCAATTTTAAGTTTATTTCTTTTAAGGTAGTTCATAGTTAAGGTAGTTCGGGAGAGCGAGAAACCAAGAGTTTAAATTTGAGGTAAGAGTTTTTTTTAATTTATAGTATGGCAGGGGACCTCAGTCCCGTGCATTGCACGGCCTGCAGCATGTGGGAATTCCTAGACGCTTCTTGCAGTCAGGATGACCACATGTGCAGTAAGTGCCAACGGTTTGGCCAACTTGAGATCCGGTTTTCGGAGCTCAAGCATCAGCTGGAAGCACTGCGGTGTATCCGCAAGGCTGAGAGTTACGTGGATAGCACGTTTTTAGACATGGTCACCCCGCAGCTTAAGAAAGTGAAGTCAGAGAGGGAATGGGAGACCACCAGTCAGAAGGGGGGCAGGCAGGTAGTCGGGAAAGCCCCAAAGTGCATCTCACTCAACAACCGTTTTTCTGTGTTGGAAAACGGTGAAAGTGACGGTTCCTCTGGGGAGTGCAGGCAGAGCCAAGTTCACGGCACTGTGGGTGGCTCAGCTGCACAAGGGAGGAGGAGTAAGAGTGGAAGGGCAATAGTGGTAGGAGACTCAATAGTGAGGGGTGCAGACAAGCGTATCTGCAGCCACAGACGTGACTCCAGGATGGTATGTTGCCTCCCTGGTGCCAGGGTCAAGGATGTCACTGAATGGCTGCAGGGCATTCTGAAGTGGGAGGGTGAAGAGTCAGACGTCGTGGTTCACATTGGTACCAACGACATAGGTAGAAAGAGGGATGAGGTCCTGCAACAAGAATTTAGGGAGCTAGGTAGCAGATTAAAAAGCAGGACCTCAAAAAGGTTGTAATCTCTGGATTACTCCCGGTGCCACGTGCTCGAGAGTGTAAAAATAGGAGGATAGAGCAGATGAATGCGTGGCTGAAGAGTTGGTGCAGGAGGGAGGGCTTTAGTTTCCTGGATCACTAGGTCAGTTTCTGGGGAAGGTGGGACCTGTACAAGTCGGACAGGTTGCACCTGAACCGGACCAACATCCTTGCGGGGAGGTTTGCTAGTGCTGTTGCGGGGGGATTAAATTAACTTGGCAGGGGGATGGGATACAGAGTGGAGCTATAGTAAGGGGGTGATGCACAGCCAAATATAGAGGAAAAAACAAGTCAGTCTGGAAGGCAGAGCAAATATGTAACGGCACAAGGGAGTATGGCAAGGCTGGATTGCATTTATTTTAATGCAAGGAGTCTTGCGAGTAAGGCAGATGAATTGAAGGTGCTGATGAACACATGGGAGTATGATATTGTTGCTATCAGAGAGACATGGTTGAGGGAGGGGCAGGACTGGCAGCTCAAGTATAGAATCTTCAGGCGAGACAGAGGGGGTGTAAAAGAGATGGGGGGTGTTGCAATATTAATCAAGGAGTCAATTACTGCAGTAAGGAGGGATGATATCTTAGCAGGTTCCTCTAATGAGGCCATATGAATAGAACTTAAAAACAAAAAGGGGGCAAGCACTTTGCTGGGAGTGTACTATAGGTCCCAAACAGTTAGGGGGAGATAGAGGAACAGATATGTAGGCAAGTCTCAGAAGTGTAGAAATAATAGGTTAATAATAGTATGGGATTTCAACTTCCCCCAATAATAACTGGGATAGTCAAGAGTGTGAAAGGCTTAGAGGGTGCGGAATTCTTAAAGTGCATCCAGGAGAGTTTTTTGAGCCAGCATGTAGAAAGTCCTACAAGAGAGGGGGCGGTACTGGACCTAATTCTAGGGAATGTAGCCGGGCAAGTGGTAGAAGTGTCAGTAGGAGAGCATTTTGGTGACAGTGACCATAATTCGGTGAGATTTAAGGTAGTCATGGAAAAGGACAAAGATGGACCGGAAAAGGACAAAGATGGACCGGAAATAAAGGTTCTAAATTGGGGGGGGGGGGGGGGAAGGCCGATTTTAATATGATAAGGCAGGATCTGACCAAAGTGGACTGGGATCAGCTACTTGTAGGAAAATCCACATCAGAGCAGTGGGAGTCATTCAGAAAGGAAATAGAGAGAGTACAGCGCCAACATGTTCCCGTAAAGGTCAAGGGTGGGACCAACAAGTCCAGGGAACCCTGGATGTGTCAAGGGATATACAAGAATGGATTAGGAAAAAAAGGGGAGGCTTTTGGCAGACACAAAGGACTAAAAACAGTGGAAGCCCTAGGAGTATAGAAAGTGCAGGGGGTACTTAAAAAGGAAATTAGGAGAGCGAAGAGGGGGCATGAAAAAACACTGGCGGGCAAAATAAAGGAAAATCCCAAGGTGTTTTAGAAGTATATTAAGGGCAAGAGGATAACCAGGGAAAGAGCAAGGCCCATTAGGGACCAAAGCGGCAATCTGTGTGTAGAGCTGGAAGATGTAGGTGAGGTTTTAAATGAATATTTTGCATCTGTGTTCACTATGGAGAAGGGCGATGTAGGCATAGAAATCAGGCAGGGGGATTGTGATATACTTAAACAAATTAGCGTTGAGAGGGAGGAGGTACTGGCAGTTTTAGTGAGCTTAAAAGTGGATAAATCTTCAGGCCCTGACGGGATGTATCCCAGCCTGCTGTGTGAGGCAAGGGAGGAGATTGCAGGGGCTCTGACACAAATATTCAGAGCCTCTACATGAGCTCCAGTAAGGCTTTTGACAAAGTCCCGCATTGGGAGACTGGTCAAGGTGGTAAGAACCCATGGGATCCAGGGCAATTTGGCACATTGGATCCAAAATTGACTTAGTGGCAAGAGGCAGAGGGTGATGGTCGAGGGTTGTTTTTGTGACTGGAAGCCTGTGTCCAATGGTGTACCGCAGGGATCAGTGCTGGGTTCTTTGCTGTTTGTAGTGTACATTAATGATTTAGATATCACGGTGGCATAGTGGTTAGCACTGTTGCCTCACAGCGCCAGGGACCCGGGTTCGAATCCGGCCTCGGGCGACTGTCTGTGTGGAGTTTGCACATTCTCCCCGTGTTTGCGTGGGTTTTCTCCGGGTGCTCCGGTTTCCTCCCACAGTCCAAAGATGTGCGGGTTAGGTTGATTGGCTATGATAAATTGACCCTTAGTGTTAGGGGGATTAAATACGTGGGGTTACGGGGATAGGGTGGGATATGTGTTGGTGTAGGGGTTACGGGGATCGGGTGGGATATGTGTCGGTGCAGGCTCGATGGGCCGAAATGGCCTCTATCTGCACTGTGGGGTTTCTGTGATTTCTGTGATATGAATGCAGGAGGTATGATCAGTAAGTTCACAGATGACACGAAAATTGGTGGAGTGATAAATAGAAAGGAGGGAAGCCTCAGGCTACAGGACGCTATAGACGGGTTGGTCAGATGGGCAGAACAGTGGCAAATGGAATTTAACCCTGAAAAGTGTGAGGGGATGAATTTTTGGGAGGACTAACAAGGCACAGGAATACACAATGAATGGTAGGACCCTTGGAAGGAGAGGATCAGAGGGACCTTGGTGAGCATTTACATAGATCCCTGAAGGCAGCAGGACAGGTAGATAAGGTGGTTAAGAAGGCATATGGGATATTTGCCTTCATTAGCCAAGGCATAGAATATAAGAGCAGGGAGGTTATGATGGAGCTGTAAAAAACGCTAGTTAGGCCACAGCTGGAATACTGTGTGCAGTTCTGGTCGCCACACTATAGGAAGGATGTGATTGCATTGGAGAGGGTGCAGAGGAGATTCACCAGGATGTTCCCTGGGCTGGAGTGTTTCAGCTATGAAGAGAGACTGGACAGGCTGGGGTTGTTTTCCTTGGAGCAGAGAAGGCTGAGGGGGGACCTGATTGAGGTGTACAAAATTATGAGGGGCATAGATAGGGTAGATAGAAAGGAACTTTCCCCCTTAGTAGAGGGGTCAATAACCAGGGGGCATAGTTTCAAGGTAAGGGGCAGGAGGTTTAAAGGGGATTTGAGGAAAAACTTTTTCACCCGGAGGGTGGTTGGAATCTGGAACTCACTGCCTGAAAAGGGTGGTAGAGGCAGGAACCCTCACAACATTCAAGAAGCATTTAGATGAGCACTTGAAATGCCATAGCATACAAGGCTACGGACCAAGTGCTGGAAAATGGG
Source organism: Somniosus microcephalus (assembly GCF_052327205.1). Classification (NCBI taxonomy): domain Eukaryota; kingdom Metazoa; phylum Chordata; class Chondrichthyes; order Squaliformes; family Somniosidae; genus Somniosus; species Somniosus microcephalus. The sequence goes on from NC_141008.1 coordinate 53,883,700, forward strand.
ATTAGAATAGACAGGGCTTGATGGCCGGCGCAGACACGATGGGCTGAAGGGCCTCTTTCTGTGCTGTATAACTATGACTCTAAAAATCACTGGATTTCTCCATTCTACTTTGCAACTAAACAGAGATCTCAACTGGAACCATTATTAACATGGCACATTTCAAGCAGACCTGGGTGTTTTTCTACAGGGGTAAAGAGAAAAACACACTGAGCTGCTCAAGAACCCCAAGTACGAGTGTCAAGAGCACCACTGGCAGTGGGCTGGGAGTAGTATGCCTCCTCACCTTTTTCCTATGAATAGTATGATACTACACAAATGGGGGCGGGGGAGAAAACTAGAACACGCAACTCTAACATTTTATGACAAAAACTATTTTTCATTTCGTGAATTAAGTCCACTGCACCAAAAAGTGGAAGAAGTTAGCAGCAGGTTACACACTGGGCAAAAGAACTGTCGTGACGAGTGGTGTATTATTGTTCACACTCAGAATCCAGTATTTTCATTGCTTCTGGGACTTGGTTTTATGCTAAACTGTGGTACTGAGCTGCAAATCATGTTGCACACAGTTAACTGGAGACATTTACATGATGTGCAATGCCAAATCAGTTGACCTAATTATAAGGCAGTAACACGCAATAGAAAATAACATACTTACAATAACTTGTAAAAGTGGCTGTGAAGGAGTTCCACCTTGAACAATTGACTGTAAAACAAAGTTGAAGAGTTATTACTCAAGGGATGAGAGTTATCCTTTTCACAGGGATTACAAACTAACAGTCCTTTGAGTTGCCATAAAGATGTTTTAACACGAGATTATTCACAAACATTACACCTCAGTGCTTTAGTTGCTGCAGCATTTCTTTTCCAGTTAGGAAGGCACTGCCCACCCTTGAGCACCTCCCCCAAATCCCCATCATCAGAATTCAGATTGCAGACATGAATCGAAGTCTCATCACTGCATGCCACTGCAAAGCAGGGCATAAAAACTATTGCACCACTGCCCCTTTCATTTTCACAAGTATCTGGATTTTCACTCAACTGACACATGAAATTAAGTAAAAAGGTTTTCTGCAATGTGTTGTGCCTAAATGCTCTAATTAGAACTTTCAAATTACTGTACATTTATGGCTCCCATTTAGATTGCATTCACTAAAGGATTGTTGACATTTTCCTACAGTAATGTCCAGTACATTTTCAGCTTTTAACACTAGATACTTGGTTTCAGAGTGGATGATCACTCCCTAAGCAGACTTCACATCTCCTATGATCTGCCCAATGTGTCGGCAAATATAATGAGACACACAGATTTTGAACAGAAACCCTTGCCACTATTGCAGCTTACTGGAATATTTCACATGCCACTATTGCAGCTTACTGGAATATTTCACATGCCACCATGTGACATCCATGTCTTCATTAGGTAGTTGAAATTTCAGCTAAAAAGACAAATTTATTTAACACTAAACAGGTAAATGAACAGTGTCCCTTCAGCAACCTGGGCCCCAAGCTCTGAAATTCCCTCCCTAAGCCGCTGTCTCTCTCTACCTCTCTCCGCCTTAAGACCGACCTCTTTGACCAAGCTTTTGGTCACCTGTCCCAATATCTCCTTTTTTAAATGAGCTGACTTTTGTTCCTCAATATTTCAGAATCTCCCATCATGTTGAACTGGATAATTCTGTGATTGCTGTCCCCCCAAAGCTGCCACGACTTCCATTCCCTGGATGAGGTCTGGGCCACCTATTACCCAATCAAGGAAGCCACTAAAGGTGGTGCACTTGCATAGTTTCATGAAGCAGCTGTGCATTACATTTGCCAACTTGGACACCAAACTACTTTGGTATTCCCAGTTTAAATTTGAATTGAAGTTCCCCATTAAAATAACCTTACAGTTTTTATATATCTGTTTTATCTCTTCATAAATGTAACTGTCTTCCTCCTCTTAACCTGGTGCTCTGTAACATACTCCTCGTGTTAACTTTGTCCTTTTAAAGATGTTCAAGCTGGGTTGTTCATCGTGTAACTTTATAATCTCCCAGATGCCCCCAACATATAGGTTTCCACCAACTCCTTTCTATCTTTCCTGAACACTACATCTCTGTGTGCTGTACTCGTTGCGTTACCAAAATTTGACACGGAGCCGCAAAGGGGCTAGCTTCAAAGAATTGAGGGAAGAGCTTAAGCAAACTAATTAGAGATGGGGAAAAAGCTGGGGTGTGGGGCTAAATTGGACAGCTCTTTCAAAGAGCTGGCACAGATGTGACCGGTCAAATGGCCTCCTTCTGTGCTGCAAGATTCTGTTCTATGACCCTAAAAGTTTCTGAACAACAAACTCATCTTTCTCTTTCAGATACTTGACTAACCTATAGGGCCATAGAAGGTCACAGCACAAAATAAGCATATGCAGCCCATTGTATCTGTGCACGATCTTTGCCAGAGCAATCCGAAACTATTTACTATACCTTTGTGTGCAAATTGTCTGCCATGTTTACTGACATTAACAAGTGAGGACACTTCAAAAGTTCACTCACTTGTTATGGCTTTTTGGTATGTTGGGAAGTCCTGAGGACATGAAAGGCACTACAGAAACAAAATCTTTCTGTCACCTAGATTTTCCAATCAGAAACTCTTGTAGTTAACCATTTATTTTAAAATAACCCTAAAACAGAAAAATCTAGGCCTTTATCTACAATTGCATATTTTCTCATGCAAAAAAAGTCCAGCAATATTACTGGTGTGTGTTTTCTTTTTTAAAAAGTTTAACAGGAAAAACTGGAAATTCACAATACTTGTAAAAAGGAACAAAAAAAAACTTGCATTTCTATCACACCTTTCATGACTACCGGATGTCCCAAAGCGCTTTACAGTCAATGAAGTACTTTTGAAGTGTAGTCACTGTTGTGATGTAGGAAACGCAGCAGCTAATTTGCGCACAGCAAGCTCATAGAAACATAGAAAAATAGGAGCAGCAGGCCAATTGGCCCTTCGATATGATCATGGCTGATCCTCTATCTCAGTAACAAATTCCCGCTCTCTCTCCATACCCCACAAACAGCAATGTGATAATCACCAGAAAATGATAGGATTTATACCTGAAAGATTAACCTAATTCAAGAGAATTGTGAGGTTTTAAAGGTGATTAATTTTGGCCAAAATTAAACTCTTGCTGTGGCTGCTCCTCTGGGGCCTGGTGCAGAGGCTTCATTCGGTATCCGACCTCCCATTTACAGCAAGCAACAATAACTGCACCATTTTATAATGTTCTTGTGCTTTTTTTTAATGCCACCCCCTTCCCCTCTCTCAAAGCATCGGCACATTTGGCCAAATATTAATTACATGAAATACTAATTGCGACACCGATCGGTTACATGACGAAGTAATGGTGGAAATAAAACAACCGAACTGGATTTTTCTGAAGGTAAAATTTTTTTTTGCTGCGGACGGTACGCACCGCTATGGCTCCTTCTGACAGTCTGATCGCCATCCTTTCGCCCGCTTTGAAACTCCTCTCCTTCCAAACGTATTAAAAATTCTCGAGAGCGCTCTCACTTTCACTCTGGCGCCAAAAATCACCACCCCGACGCGCGCTCGAGCTGTCCGGCGTCGCACTCACTGGCAACGCGCAAGCGCACTGAGTCTTCCTGGCCGCCAGGTCGACTTCATTTCCTTTGGTGCGCATGTGTGGTGCCTATACCTCGAGGGAGGGGGGACGTACATTGCGTGATGACGTTTCAGCAGTTGGTGGAAGCGTGAGAGTTTTGCTCGACGTCATGTCTGAACTGTGAGAAGAGGAAAAAAAAACACAATTTTTCCCCATCTTTCAGTTCTGGTACCATCCTTGTAAATCTTTTTTTGCACTTTCTCCACTGTGCTATTTGACAGCTGTGCCATCACCCACCTAGATCCCATGTTTGAATTCCTCTAAACCACTCCACCTCTACACCTCCCTTAAACCCCACTTCTTTGACCAAGCTTTTGGCGATTCTTTCTAATGCCTTCTTTGCCATGGCATCTATTTTGGCTTATGCCTGGGTCATCTTTATGCATTAATAGTTCTTTATAAATACCAGTTGTTGATGGAGGCTCTGCTGATTAAGTAGGCAGTGTTGCTTCCCCCGCCCCCCATCCGCACCCCAGTTTTGTACTTATTGGACTTTAGTCAACAGTCAATTATTTATGGGGGAAAAAAGAAAACCTACCAATGTTTTACATTGTGCAACTTATTTTTTTTAATTTATTAATTCAAGGGAGGTGGCGTCGCTGACAAGGCCAGCATTTGTTGCCCATCCCTAATTGCCCTTGAGAAGGTGGTGGTGAGCCGCCTTCTTGAACCGCTGCAGTCCGCGTGGTGAAGGTGCTCCCACGGTGCTGTTAGGGAGGGAGTTCCAGGATTTTGACCCAGCGACGATGAAGGATCGGCGATATATTTCCAAGTCAGGATGGTGTGTGACTTGCAGGGGAACTTGGAGGTGGTGGTGTTCCCATGCATCTGCTGCCCTTGTCCTTCTAGGTGGAAGAGGTCGCAGGATTGGGAGGTGCTGTCAAAGAAGCCTTGGCGAGTTGCTGCAGTGCATCTTATAGATGGTACACACTGCAGCCACGGTGCGCCGGTGGTGGAGGGAGTGAATGTTTAGGATGGTCGATCGGGTACCAATCAAGCGGGCTGCTTTGTCCTGAATGGTGTCTTGAGTGTTGTTGGAGCTGCACTCATCCAGGCAAGTGGAAAGCATTCCATCATACTCCTGACTTGTGCCTTGTCGGTGGTAGAAAGGCTTTGGGGAGTCAGGAGGTGAGTCATTCGCCGCAGAATACCCAGCCACTGACATGCTCTTGTAGCCACAGTGTTTATGTGGCTGGTCCAGTTAAGTTTCTGGTCAATGTTGCTGGTGGGGGATTCGGCAGTGGTAATGCCATTGAATGTCAAGGGGAGGTGGTTAGACTGTCTCTTGTTGGAGATGTTTTTTGCCTGGCACTTGTGTGGTGCAAATGTTATTTGCCATTTATCAGTCCAAGCCTAGCTGTTGTCCAGGTCTTGCTGCATGCGGGCACGGACTGCTTCATTATCTGAGGAATTGCGAATGGAATTGAATACTGCAATCATCAGCAAACATCCCCATTTCTGTCCTTATGATGGAGGGAGCTGAAAATGGTTGGGCCAAGGACACTGCCCTGAGGAACTCCTGCAGCGATGTCCTGGGGCTGAGATGACTGGCCTCCAATAACGACAACCATCTCCCTTTGTGGTAGGTATGACTCCAGCCAATGGAGAGTTCTCCCCCTGATTTTACTCGGACTCCTTGGTGCCACACTTGGTCAAATGCTGCCTTGATGTCACTCTCAACTCACCTCTGGAATTCGGCTCTTGGTCCATGATTGGACCAAGGCTGTAATGAGTTCGGGAGCCAAGTGGTCCTGGCGGAACCCAAACTGAGCGTTGGTGAGGAAGTTATTGGTGAGTAAGTGCCGCTTGATAACACTGTTGACGACGCCTTCCATCATTTTGCTGATGATTGAGAGTAGGCTGATGGGGTGGTATTTGGCCAGATTGGGATTTGTCCTGCTTTTTGTAGACAGGACATACCTGGGAAATTTTCCACTTTGTCGGGTAGGTGCCAGTGTTGTAGCTGTACTGAAACAGCTTGGCTAGAGGCATGGCTAGTTCTAGCACACAAGTCTTCAGCACGACAGCCGGGATGTTGTTGAGGCCCATAGCCTTTGCTGTATCCAGTGCGCTCAGCCGTTTCTTGATATCACGTGGAGTGAATTGAATTGGCTGAAGACTGGCTTTTATGATGGTGGGGACCTCGGGAGGAGGCCAAAATGGATCGTCCACTCGGCACTTCTGGCTGAAGATGGTTGCAAACGCTTCAGCCTTGTCCTATTATTGGAACAAGGATGTGAAAGGCACTGTATAAATGCAAATTCTTTATATCAAATTGATCATTAGGTTCTCTGCCTGGTTGTCCTTTGAATTTATTAAACTAATGAGTGGTTAGGATTTGGAATGCACTGCCTGATAGGGTGGTGGATACAGATTCAATGCTAGCCTTCAAAAGGGAATTGAAGTAGAAAATAATTGCAGGGATATGGGGGAAGAGCGGGGGAGTGGGACTAACTGGATTGCTCTTTGAAAGAGCCGGCGCAGACTCGATGGGCCAAATGGCCTCCTTCAGTGCTGTACTATTCTGTGATTCACCAGGTCCACAAGTGGACAAAATGTAAGATGATGCAACAATGCTTGGTGATGTGGCATGGTACGCTACTTATTCACTGCAAAGCATAAAATAAGAAAAAGCCAGTTGGTCCATTCATCTCGCTCTTTGCACAGACCATTAATAATCTGCTGTATCATTAACCAAACCCATTTAATCTGAAGGCAACTTCTCCCAACCTTTGCCCAGCTGCAAAACTCAATCATTGCTATCTAACCTTTCATTCTACATTATTCATCCCTGACTGGTTGCCTTTCTTGGCGTGACATTTACATAGCCTCTGAAGCTCACCAACTGCACAGAATTGGGGTCCTTATAATCCTCAATCCTGTCCCTAACCTTTTAAAATTAACTGACACACGTTTAGCTGGGAATCTATTTTACATATCAGCCACGCCCCTTGGTACACTATCCTATTCCTTCCTCATCCGCACATCTACTGTCACCTTTTTCATTCTCGGTTCCCAAGCACCCTCTTAAATTTTCGAATGCCTCTCGTATTCTGCTACAACGTCCAGATTTGAGCCTACGTCGGCCTATTGTTTTGAAGTTACTTATGTCACAGGTTGCATGGAATGGGAGAAGTCGGGGCAATCCTATGAAATTTATCAATGAATTTTATCAATGTTTAGTGATTTTAGGGAGCACTGATGAATATTATAGTGTCAAACTTCCTGAAACTCGAGGGACTGTGTACAGCCTGTGAGAAGCGTACAGCAATATTTATTGTGTCTCTTCTCTCTCCCTTAGGCAGTCCCTCGGAACTGAGGATGACTCAGTTCCACACTAAAAATGAGTTCTCAGGTGACTGATGAGTCCAATGCGGGACCTACAGTCTCTGTCACAGGTGGGGCAGACGGTGGTTGAAGGGGCGGGTGGGTGGGGTGCTTGGGTTGACGTGCGCTCCTTCCGCTGTTTGCGCTTGGCTTCCGCTTGCTCCCGGCGAAGGGACTTGAGGTGTTCGGCGTGTAGGATTCGCAAAATTGGACTTTATATTAATAAGGGTCAAATGGCAGAAGAGGCCATGATTTTAAAGACTGTTTTAAAAGAAGCCCAGAAAAAGGGGCATACAAAATGGTCGCCATACCATGTGACCAGCTTATTGGGACACTTTAAAATGGTTCCTGCGCAACCTCAGACAGCTTTGTGGATTCAACCTACAGCAAGTTCTGGAAGCCGTTTCTGAGAGAACTGTGATGAAATATATGCCTTCATCAGCCCCTGTGTTTTACCTGCTTTGTATTGTGTGTACCGCCCCCTTTTTCCTATTGTGTGTATTGGCTACGCCCCTGTCTTTTGTCATATAAAGGTCTCAAGAGCTGTATGAGTCATTCTATCAGACGAACCCGATGTGTAAAGACCTGCAATGTTCTTAGTGATTAAAAGCCTTTAGTTGAATCCTTTAAACTCCTTGGCCTAGAAATTGAGGTTGCGCTGCGCCGGGGCTTAACGCCGGAAATTTAGCGCCGGTGCTAAGTCGTGCTGCGTGTGCCAAATATTCAGTAGCGCCGCGCCCAAACGGCTGCCGGCGCTACTGAAGGCTGTTTGCACCTGAAAACTGGCGCTACGCGCCGCATTGCGGCGCTATTCCGGCGCTGCGGCGCCCGATGCGGAGCGGCAGGCTCGGGAAGTGCAGGCCTCCTCCTTCAGTTAAGGAGGAGCTGCCTGCACCCGCCCGCTGGCCGGTTAAATCGACACAAAAATGAGCCCGGCACCTCGGGGAAGTGCCGGGCTCGCAGCCGAGAAGCATCTGTTCCGCGGGGGGGGGGGTGGGGGAGTCCGGGGAGGGAGGTGCGGGCAGGCGGCCGGCGGGAAAGCGGCCGGCCGCCGCTCCACCTTTATGCGCCGGCGCAAAGTCGTGTAAGACTCTGTTGCCAGAGTCTTAGTTGCGGCTGCCACGGGCGAGGCGGCCGCAACTGAATTTCGGCGCTGGGGCCCGTCACCACGGCAACCGGGACGCTGCGCACACCGATGACGTCATCGGTGCCGGCGCAGCGCTACCGGTGTAACGCCGATGTTGGGCCCTAGTCAATTTCAAAACCGGCTGTAAGCCCAGCGCAATGCCCTCTAGCGCCGCAAAATGGGCGCTAAGCCCACTCAATTTCTAGGCCCTTGTCTTTGAGGTTTCGATGGCACATCAATTTTAATCACTAAAACACCAAGATGGATCGACTCCTGAAACCAGAGCGCTTGGATCTGGACCCCCATGCCTCAGACGCAGCCACACAGTTCGGACACTGGTTCCAATGCTTCGAATTTTTCATTGCAAACTCATCCACCGCCATAGCAGCCGCAACCGCCACCGGAGACGTCAAACTGGGAATCCTGCGAAACTGGGTGAGCCATCGGGTCTCCCCTCTCATCCAAGATGCCACCAGCTACGGGGATGCCTGCACCATTCTGAAGGCCCACTACGTGCGGCCAATAAACGAGGTGTACGCCAGGCATCTTCTGACTACTCGCACGCAGCGGCATGGTGAGTCACTAGAGGACTTTATGCTAAGCCTAAAAGTACTGGGCAGAGACTGTAACTGTAAGGCCGTGTCTGCCATCGTGTACACGGAGGAGCTGATCCGAGACTCCTTTATTGCGGGCCTCAGTTCAAATTACATTCGGCAGAAACAGTTTGAAAAGGAGGGACTGGACTTAAAACAGGCTATGGGTATAGCGCGATCGCTGGATATGGCCCAGAGGAACTCTGAATCCTGTTCCTCAGGCCACGCGGCCCACTCCGCCTCGTGCGCGCCATGGGGGCCGCCATCTTGGAAGCCATCTTCACCTCCCAGGTCTCAGGCCAGCCCAGCACCATCGGCGCCCCAGCCCCACCCAGGAGCCCCACTACTGCCGCGATGCATCAGGGCCCGAAATGCTACTTCTGCGGCCAGGACAAACACTCCAGGCATCTGTGCCCAGCGAAGGGCACCACCTGTTTTAAATACGGGAAGAAAGGACATTTCAGCAAAGTCTGCAGAGGGAACCCCGCCTCCAACTCCACCACCGCCGCGTGCGCGCCGTGGGGGCGGCCATCTTGGACGCCATCTTGTCCACCCTCATGGAATCCACCATCTTGCCCCGATTACACGGACCTCCAGGACCCACTGGTGGCCTCGATCACAGTGGATCAATCCAGGCCGCATCCGTTGTCTAAATCGATGATGGACATAGAGGTAAATGGGAACAAGGTTAAATACTTGATTGACTGCGGGAGCACCGAAAGCTTTATTCATCCTAGCCTGGTAAAACGACTTTCACTAACGATAGTCCCCACACAGGGCAAAATCGCCATGGCTGATAAGACTCATACCTCAAAAATTACAGGTTTCTGCGCGGTTATGTTGTCGGTGAAAGGCACTGATTACAGAGATTTTAAACTATTGATAATGCCAGATCTCTGTGTGAGCGTGATCTTGGGTCTGGACTTCCAGTGCCACCACCAAAGTATCACGCTTACCTACGGTGGGTCCCAGCCGCCCCTCACAGTGTGCGGTCTGGCTACCCCGAAGGTCAAGCCGCCCTCTCTGTTCGCCAACCTCGCACCCAACTGTCGACCCATAGCGACCAAGAGTAGGCGGTACAGCTGGGAGGATAGACGGTTCATTGCGTCGGAAGTAGAAAGACTCAAGCGGGAGGGTATCATCGAATGCAGTACCAGCCCGTGGCGCGTCCAGGTAGTAGTAGTTAAGGGTAGCGAAAAGAAGCGGATGGTGATAGATTATAGCCAGACGGTTAATCTATACACCCAGCTAGACGCCTACCCTCTGCCCCGCATAGCAGATATGGTTAACCAAATCGCGCAATACTGGGTGTTTTCCACCATCGACCTAAAATCGGCATACCACCAGCTCCCCATTAGGCCGGAGGACCGTCCATACACTGCCTTCGAGGCGAACGGACGCCTCTACCACTTCCTCAGAGTCCCCTTTGGGGTAACGAATGGGGTCTCGGTCTTCCAGCGGGAGATGGACCGCATGGTCGATGAGAACCAGTTAACAGCCTACCCATACTTAGACAACGTCACCATCTGCGGCCACGACCAGCAAGACCACGACTCGAACCTCGCGAGATTTCTGAAAACCGCCCTCAGACTCAATCTCACCTACAACGAGGATAAGTGTGTCTTTAGCACCACGCGCCTCTGTATCCTGGGCTGCGTGGTGGAAAACGGGGAAATCGGTCCGGACCCCGACCGATTGCACCCCCTACGGGAGCTACCCCTACCAAACACTCCCAAGGCCCTGAAAAGGTGCCTGGGGTTCTTCTCCTATTACACCCAATGGGTCCCCAATTATTCCGACAAGGCCCGTCCCCTCCTGAAATCAACGTCCTTCCCGCTCACGGCCGAGGCCCACACCGCCTTCAACAGCATTAAACACGACATTGAGAAGGCCGCACTGCGGGCAGTGGACGAAAACATCCCTTTCCAGGTCGAAAGCGATGCGTCCGACTTCGCTTTAGCAGCCACCCTCAACCAGGATGGGCGGCCCGTAGCCTTTTTCTCAAGAACCCTCCAAGCGCCCGAGATCAGGCACTCCTCGGTAGAGAAGGAGGCCCAGGCCATAGTGGAGGCAGTGCGGCACTGGAGGCACTACCTAGCCGGCAAACGCTTCACCCTGCTTACCGACCAGCGGTCGGTAGCCTTCATGTTTAACAACAAACAGAGGGGGAAGATCAAGAACGACAAAATTCTCAGGTGGCGGATCGAACTCTCCACGTTTGAGTACGACATAATATATAGGCCGGGGGCCCTCAACGAATCCCCCGACGCCCTATCACGAGGGATGTGTGCCACCATCCAGGGGGACAGGCTACAGGGCCTCCACAATGGCCTCTGCCACCCGGGGGTCACACGGCTATTCCACTTTATAAAATCCCGTAACCTGCCCTATTCCATCGAGGAGGTCCGGTCTATGACCAGGGACTGCCGCACCTGTGCGGAATGCAAGCCCCGTTTTTTCAGGCCCGACCGAGCCCACCTGATCAAAGCTACACGGCCATTCGAGCGCCTGAGCTTAGATTTCAAGGGACCACTCCCCTCCACCGACCGCAATGTGTACTTTCTCAACATTGTGGACGAGTACTCCCGCTTCCCATTCGCCTACCCCTGCCCAGACATGACCAGTGCCACGGTCATCAAGTGCCTCGGCAACCTGTTTTGCACGTTCGGCATGCCTAACTACATCCACACTGACAGGGGGGCGTCGTTCATGAGCGACGAACTGCGCCAATACCTGCTGTCAAAGGGGATAGCCACGAGTCGGACCACTAGTTATAACCCCCGGGGTAATGGGCAAGTGGAGAGGGAGAACGCGACAGTGTGGAAGGCGGTCACCTTAGCACTAAGGTCTAAAGGCCTCCCCACCTCCCGCTGGCAAGAGGTCCTCCCAGACGTACTCCACTCGATAAGGTCGCTACTGTGTACTGCTACTAACGCCACTCCTCACGAGAAGATGTTTGTTTTTCCCCGCAAATCAACCTCAGGAGTGTCCCTACCCTCGTGGCTCTCCACCCCAGGGACAGTTCTATTATGAAAGCATGTGAGGGGCCACAAAACGGATCCACTCATGGAGGCAGTACACCTACTCCACGCAAACCCACAGTACGCGTACGGCAAGCACGCCGACGGGCGTGAGGACACCGTGTCCATAAAGGACCTCGCCTCGGCAGGAAGCGACGACGACCCATCACCACCACCCCCAGAAGAACCTCCACCATCCCCAGGCTCACCACCCCCAGAAGTACCTGCAACACCCCCAACACATGGGTATGCCCAGGAGGGCGCCACGGACTCCTGGTCGGAACCCGAGGTACTGTTGCGACGTTCAGGAAGGACTATCACACCCCCGGACAGACTAAATCTGTAGAAGGGGTGAATGTGATGAAATATATGCCTTCATCAGCCCCTGTGTTTTACCTGCTTTGTATTGTGTGTACCGCCCCCTTTTTCCTATTGTGTGTGTTGGCTACGCCCCTGTCTTTTGTCATATAAAGGTCTCAAGAGCTGTATGAGTCATTCTATCAGACGAACCCGATGTGTAAAGACCTGCAATGTTCTTAGTGATTAAAAGCCTTTAGTTGAATCCTTTAAACTCCTTGTCTTTGAGTTATCGATGGCACATCAAGAACGAAACCAGACCCACACGTATGCATATGGATTAGATGCAGATCTAGTCAAGATCGGCCTGGAGACAGAGGCCATCAAAATGTTGACCCAGACAAAAGGGGACAATTTCATATTCATGAGAACAGCACCCAGGACTAGATAACGAGATCAGCAGGACATTAAAAACAATGAAGGTAATTCCAGACCAGAGATGGGGGAGAGCAGAGGCGCGACTGGCGGCACTTAAAAGCGGCGGCAGCGAACGAGGCCTGACCAGAGAGCTTGGACCTGGGGGAGAGCAGAGGCGCGACCGGCGGCACTTAAAAGCGGCGGCAGCGAACGAGGCATACCAATTCAACAGCAGTGGAGAGAGGTCAAAAGTAATCCAAGTGTGACGTCACCAGGAAGCAGGTAAGTGATTGGTTGGTGAGTATTTCTTTTATTACAAGATTAAATTCTGCGGTTTATATTTTCTTGGGTCTCTGTGGTGTAGTGGGGACAGTTGGTAAATAAGCGCCCTAGAGTATATCTTTAACTGGTGGTATTGAATTAATTTAAATTAATTAAAGGGGTAAGTCATGCCAGGAGAGCCCAGCCCCATGTTATGCTCCTCTTGCTCTATGTGGGAATTCAGAGACGCTGCCGGTGTCCCTGATGACCACGTGTGCCAGAAATGCATCCAGCTGCAGCTACTAACGGGCCGTATTGAGGCGCTGGAGCTGCGGATGGATGGGTTGTGGAGCATTCACGATGCTGAGAGGGTCGTGGATTACACGTATGATGAGTTGGTCACGCCGCAGGGTAGGGCTGCACAGGCAGGAGGGAAATGGGTGACCACCAGGCGGAGCAGTAGAAGCAGGCAGGTAGTGCAGGAGACCCCTGTGACCATCCCCCTTTCAAACAGGTATACCAATTTGGATACTGTTGAGGGGGATGACTCACCAGAGGAAGGCAGCAGCAGCCAACTTCCTGGCACCGGGGGTGTTGCTGCTGCTCAGGAAGGGAGGAAAAAGAGTGGGAGAGCAATAGTGGTAGGGGATTCTATCGTAAGGGGAACAGATAGACGGTTCTGTGGCCGTAGACGTGACTCCAGGATGGTTTGTTGCCTCCCTGGTGCCAGGGTCAAGGATGTCACTTGAACGGCTGCAGGGCATTCTGAAGGGGGAGGGTGAACAGGCAGAGGTCGTGGTTCACATTGGGACCAACAACATAGGTAGGAAGAGGGATGAGGTCCTGCAACAAGAATTTAGGGAGCTAGGTAGCAGATTAAAGAGCAGGACCTCAAAGGTTGTAATCTCTGGATTACTCCCGGTGCCACGTGCTAGTGAGTATAGGAATAGGAGGATAGAGCAGATGAATGCGTGGCTAAAGAGTTGGTGCAGGAGGGAGGGCTTTAGTTTCCTGGATCACTGGGCCTGCTTCTGGGAAAGGTGGGACTTGTACAAGTCGGACGGGTTGCACCTGAACCAGAGCGGGACAAATATCCTTGCGGGGAGGTTTGCTAGCACTGTTCGGGGGGGTTTAAACTAAAATGGCAGGGGGTTGGGAACCTGAGCAGGGAGACAGAGGAAAGGAAAACAGGGATAAAAGCAAAAGATAGGAAGGAGAAAAACAAAAGTGGCAGTCAGAGAAATCAACGGTTTAAATCAAACGTGGCCACAGTAAATAATAATTCTAATAGGTCTAAGAGCATTAAAAAAACAAGCCTGAAGGCTTTGTGTCTTAATGCGAGGAGCATTTGTAATAAGGTGGATGAATTGGCTGCGCAAATAGAGGTAAACGAATACGATTTGGTTGGGATTACAGAAACGTGGCTCAAGGATGGCCAAGACTGGGAACTCAACATCCAGGGGTATTCGATATTCAGGAAAAATAGGCAAAAAGGAAAGGGAGGTGGGGTAGCATTACTGGTTAAAGAAGGGATTAATACAATTGTAATGAAGGATATTAGCTCTGATGATGTGGAATCTGTATGGGTAGAATTGAGAAATACTAAGGGGAAAAAAAACATTAGTGGGAGTGGTATATAGACCTCCAAACAGTAAGGTGGAGGTTGGGGATGGCATTAAAAGGGAAATTAAAGAAGCGTGCAATAAGGGCACAGCAGTCATCATGGGTGACTTTAATCTACATATAGATTGGGCCAACCAAATTAGTAACAATACTGTGGAGGAGGAATTCCTGGAGTGTTTACGGGATGGTTTCCTGGACCAATATGTCGAGGAACCAACCAGAGATCAGGCCATCTTAGGCTGGGTATTATGTAACGAGAAAGGATTAATTAGCAATCTTGTTGTACGAGGCCCCTTGGGTCTGAGCGATCATAATATGATCGAATTCTTCATTAAGATGGAGAATGAAGTAGTTGACTCAGAGACAAGGGTCCTCAATTTAAATGAAGGAAACTACGATGGTCTGAGGAGCGAGTTGGGTAGGATTGAGTGGGGAATGGCGCTCAAAGGGTTGACGGTGGATAGGCAATGGCAAACATTCAAAGACCGAATGGATGAGCTACAGAATTTGTTCATCACAGTTTGGCATAAAAATAAAACAAAAAAGGTGACTCAACCGTGGCTAACAAGGGAAATTAGGGATAGCATAAGATCCAAGGAGAGGACATATAAATTGGCTAGAAAAAGCAATAATCCTGAGGACTGGGAGCAGTTTAGGAGTCAACAAAGGAGGACAAAGGGATTAATTAAGAAAGGGAAAATAGAATATGAGAGTAAGCTATCAGGGAACATAAAAACTGACTGTAAAAGCTTTTATAGATATGTGAAGAGAAAAAGATTAGTGAAGTCAAGCGTAGGTCCCTTACAGTCAGAATCAGGGGAATTTATAATGGGAAACAAGGAAATGGCAGGCCAACTAAATACACACTTTGGTTCTGTCTTCACAAAGGAGGACACAAATAACCTCCCAGAGATGCCGGGGAACATAGGGTCTGATGAAAGAGAGGAACTGAAAGAAACCAGTATTTGTAGGAAAATGGTGTTAGGAAAATTGATGGGACTGAAGGCCGATAAATCCCCAGGGCCTGATGGTCGACATCCCAGGGTACTTAAGGAAGTGGCCCTAGAGATAGTAGATGCATTACTGGTCATCTTCCAGAACTCGATAGACTCTGGAACGGTACCCATGGATTGGAGGGTAGCTAATGTTACCCCACTATTCAAAAAAGGTGGTGGAGAAAAAGCGGGGAATTATAGACCGGTAAGCCTGACATCGGTAGTGGGGAAAATGCTAGAGTCTATTATAAAAGATGTAATAGCAGAGCACTTGGAAAGCAGTGACAGGATCGGACAAAGTCAACATGGATTTACAAAAGGTAAATCATGCTTGACTAATCTACTGGAATTTTTTGAGGATGTAACTGGTAAAATAGATAAGGGAGAACCAGTGGATGTGGTGTATTTGGACTTTCAGAAGGCATTCGATAAGGTCCCACACAAGAGATTAGCATGCAAAATTAAGGCACATGGGATTGGGGGCAAGGTATTGACTTGGATAGAGAACTGGTTGGCGGACAGAAAGCAAAGAGTTGGAATAAACGGCTCGTTTTCCGAGTGGCAGGCAGTGACTAGTGGGGTACCGCAAGGATCGGTCCTAGGACCCCAGCTGTTCACAATATATATTAATGATCTGGACGAGGGAATTGGATGTAATATCTCCAAATTTGCAGACGACACAAAGCTGGGCGGAAGGGTAAGCTGCGAGGAGGATGTCGGGAAACTCCAGTACGATTTGGACAGGTTGGGTGATTGGGCAGAAACATGGCAAATGCACTATAATGTGGATAAATGTGAGGTTATCCACTTTGGTGGCAAAAACAGGAAGGCAGATTATTATTTGAATGGCAATAGATTGGGAGAAGGGGAAGTGCAAAGAGACCTGGGTGTCCTTGTGCACCAGTCGCTGAAGGTAAGCATGCAGGTGCAGCAGGCGGTTAAGAAGGCAAATGGTATGTGGCCTTCGTAGCAAGAGGGTTCGAGTACAGGAACAAGGATGTCTTGCTACAGTTGTACAGGGCCTTGGTGAGACCGCACCTTGAGTAGTGTGTGCAGTTTTGGTCACCTTACCTGAGGAAGGACGTTCTTGCCATGGAGGGAGTGCAGCGAAGATTCACCAGGCTGATACCTGGGATGGCAGGAATGATGTACGAGGAGAGATTGTGTCGATTGGGCTTATACTCACTGGAGTTTAGAAGATTGAGAGGGGATCTCATCGAAACCTATAAAATTCTGTCAGGTCTGGACAGACTAGATGCAGGAAGGATGTTTCTGATGGCCGGGGAGTCCAGAACCAGGGGTCATAGTCTAAGGATAAGGGGTAAGCCATTTAGGACTGAAATGAGGAGGAATTTCTTCACCCAGAGAGTGGTGAACCTGTGGAATTCTCTGCCACAGAGGGCGGTGGAGGCTAGTTCATTAAATATATTCAAGAAAGAGTTGGATATATTTCTTGAGGCTAAAGGGATCAAGGGATATGGGGAAAAGGCAGGGACAGGGTACTGAATTTGGATGATCAGCCATGATCACATTGAATGGCGGAGCAGGCTCGAAGGGCCGAATGGCGTACTCCTGCTCCTATCTTCTATGTTTCTATGTTACCAGCCGTTTAAGACATTTTAAAATATAATAACTACCCCACTGCGCTCCCAGCCCGCCAAAAATAAAACAGAGACTAACCTGATTTTGGGCGGGAGACGGAGGTTTCTGGAAGAAAGTATATCTGGAAGACTTTTTCGGCAGTTGAAGGTCAGACACGCCGGGTTGGAGAGCTGGAAACACGCAGCTTGAATCCGGACACCCAGAAGAAGAAGCAGGCAATCGCAGGAGGAAGAAGAAAGCCAACATCGAAAAGGCCGTCTCGAAACCAGCGTTCCGCCCCAGGGAAACACATCGGGAGATCATCGACCATCCCCGGGCCGTTGCCGGAATGAGAGGCCATCGACCCAACTTGGGAGAAGAGACAAAAAAATGAAGGTCCCAAGCGAAGAAACCTTCCAGCCACCCCGGCTCGGGAGAAGAGAGAAAAGGAAACTGAAGAAGCGATGGGAGCCAGCCCAAGGCTCCTCTAACCAGGGTCGAGCTGACGATCCTCGACCCCGCCGACATCCAGGCCCGCCGGTGTCCAGCCGCCCCCGACCTCCACCTCAGGAGAGAGGTGTGGCGCAGCTCGCAGGGGCTCCATGATCCACGTGGAGACGAAACGCCTGAAAGGACCAAACACAGACTCGATTTCAAAACCTTGCACTTCCTAGTGGGATTGGTGAGCATGTTTCTGGCCCTTCACAATCAGATCTAGATAGGTTTAATAAGGGGGTGGATTTAAGGGTACAATTAACATGAGTTGTTGTCCCTCGATGTTCCGTGTGTTTCCTTATTTCATAATGATCTTTGTAGAGTATAAGATGCCTGTATTTGCCTTAGTTAGTACTGTGTCGTTATGATTTGTTTGTGTGTTTTTCCCTCCCATGTACTCCCTTATCTGCTTGCATTTGATTTGATATTTTTCCTTATGCAATAAAATTTCATTTTGTTTCATCAAACTTGGTCTACAAGAGTTTTCTCTACATTGTAGTTCCTGCCCTTAAGTCCAGAGTATAGAATCTAAGGGGCAAGTGGGTCGAACCACTCAAGGTTTTACTGTGCAAGAGAGAGAGGCCTCTGGAGAGAGAAACCTCAGGGAAATCTCTCAAGGAAAACCCCTTACAGGCGCCTTCCCGGATGCTTCTCCTCCACTTTGTGCGGTCTTGGGCCAGGGATTCCCAGGTGTCAGTGGGGATGTTGCACTTTTTCCAAGGAGGCTTTAAGGGTGTCCTTGAAGCGTTTCCTCTGCCCACCTGGGACTCTCTTGCCATGTCGGAGCTCCAAGTGAGCGCTTGTTTTGGGAGTCTCGTATTGGGCATGCGGACAATGTGACCCATCCATCGGAGCTGATCGAGCGTGGTCAAAGCCTCGATGCTGGGGATGTTGGCCTGAGCGAGAACACAGACGTTGGTGTGCCTATCCTGCCAATGGATTTTTTGTGTACCTCTGATGTAAGGAGCAGAGTTTTTAACACAATAAGGCAAAAATAATCTTGTCTCTCCCTGTGTAGGAAGGGGAATCAAACTAGAGCTTCAGGACTGAGCAGCAGAGTGACTAGGCCCTGGGAGTGAGCAGGTGCAGGGTTTGGGAGCTTGGGTTGAAATAATTCAATATATTGAACAGTTGAGTTGCAGTCCTTTTTTATAAAAAGGAAAGACTTGCATTTCTATAGCGCCTTTCACGACCACCAAACGTCCCAAAGCACTTTACAGCCAATGAAGTACTTTTTTTGAAGTGTAGTCACTGTTGTAATGTAGGAAACGCGGCAGCCAATTTGCGCACAGCAAGCTCCCACAAACAGCAATGCGATAATGACCAGATAATCTGTTTTAGTGACGTTGACTGAGGGATAAATATTGGACGCGACACCAGGGATAACTCCCCAGCTCATCTTTGAAATAGTGCCAATGGGATCTTTTACATCCACCTGAGAGGGCAGACGGGACCTCGGTTTAACGTCTCACCCAAAAGACGACACCTCCGACAGTGCAGCACTCCCTCAGCACTGCACTGGAGTATTAGCCCATTCACACTACACAAGTGCCAAGCAATGACCATCTCCAACAAGAGAGTGTCTAACCACTTCCCCTTGACATTCAACGGCATTACAATCGTCGAATCCCCCACCAACATCCTGGGTGGTCACCATTGATCAGAAACTTAACTGGACCAGCCACATAAATACTGTGGTTACAAGAGCAGGTCAGAGGCTTTGAGGGCAGCCAAATTTGAGGAGGACACTCCATAATCTCCTCAAATTCGGCTGCCCTCAAAAGTTTGTCACTATCCTCCGGCTGCTTCACGACGACATGCAAGCCATGATCCTGACCAAATGGATCCCCCACAGACCCAACTCACGTACGGACCGGGGTCAAGCAAGGCTGTGTCATCGCACCAACGCTCTTCCCGATCTTCCTGGCTGCAATACTCCATCTCACCCTCAGTAAGCTCCCCGCTGGAGTAGAGCTAATCTACAGAACAAACGGGAAACTGTTCAACCTCCGTCGCCTCCAGTCCAGATCCAAGGTCATCCCATCCTCTATTGTCAAATTACAGTATGCAGACGACGCTTGCGTCTGCGCACACTCTGAGATCGAACTCCAAACCACCGTCAACACCTTCACCGAAGCGTACGAGAGCATGGGCCTTACACTAAACATCCGTAAGACAAAGGTCCTCTACCAACCTGCCCCTGCCCCACAGTACTGCTCCCCGATTATCAAAATCCATGACGAGGCCTTGGACAACATCGACCACTTTCCATACCTCGGGAGTCTACCGTCAACAAGGGCAGATGTTGATGACGAAGTCCAACACCGCCTTCAGTTGCCAGTGCAGCCTTCGGTCGCCTGAGGAAGAGAGTGTTTGAAGACCAGGACCTCAAACCCAGCACTAAGCTCATGGTCTACAGAGCAGTAGTGATACCCGCCCTCCTGTACGCTTCAGAGACATGGACCATGTACAGCAGGCATCTCAAAGCACTGGAGAGGTACCACCAACGCTGCCTCCGTGAGTTCCTGCAAATCCATTGGCAGGATAGGTGCACCAACGTCAGTGTTCTTGCTCAGGTCAACATCCCCAGCATCGAAGCTTTGACCACGTTCGATCAGCTCCGATGGACAGGTCACATTGTCCGCATGCCCGATACGAGACTCCCAAAACAAGCGCTCAACTCGGAGTTCCGACATGGCAAGAGAGCCCCAGGTGGGCCGAGGAAATGCTTCAAGTGCACCCTCAATGCCTCCTTGGAAAAGTGCAACATCCCCACCGACACCTGGGAATCCTTGGCCCAAGACCGCATAAAGTGGAGGAGAAGCATCCAGGAAGGCGCCGAACATCTCGAGTCTCTTCACCAGGAGCAAGCGGAAGCCAAGCGCAAACAGCGGAAAGAGTGCACGTCAACCCAAGCACCCCACCCACCCGCCCGTTCAACCACTGTCTGCCCCTGTGACAGAGACTGTAGGTCCCACATTGGACTCATCAGTCACCTGAGAACTAATTTTTAGTGTGGAAGCAAGTCATCCTCGGTTCCGAGGGACTGCCCAAGAAGAAGAGCAGGTCAGAGGCTGACTCCCCAAAGCCTTTCCACCATCTACAAGGCACAAGTCAGGATTGTGATGGAATACTCTCCACTTGCCTGGATGAGTGCAGCTCCAACAAAACTCAAGAAGCTCGACACCATCCAGGACAAAGCAGCCCGCTTGATTGGCACCCCATCCACCACCTTAAACATTCACTCCCTCCACCACCGGCGTACCGTGGCTGCAGTGTGTACCATCTACAAGATGCACTGCAGCAAATCGACAAGGCTTCTTCAGCAACATCTCCCAAACCCACGACCTCTACCATCTAGAAGGACAAGGGCAGCAGGCGCATGGGAACACCATTACCTCCAAGTTGACCTGCAAGTCACACACCATCCTGACTTGGAAATATATCGGCCGTTCCTTCAACGTCACTGGTTCAAAATCCTGGAACTCCCTCCCTAACAGCACTGTGGAAGCACCTTCACCACACGGACTGCAGCGGTTCAAGAAGGCGGCTCACCACCACCTTCTCAAGGGCAATTAGGAGTTGGTAATAAATGCTGGCCTTGCCAGCGATGCCCACATCCCATGAAGGAATAATTTTTTTAAAGTCTTGTATCTAGCACACGTGTATCACACAACAGATGTCACTCTTCAATGTCTATTGCAAAGATGTGTCTGAGCAATCTGGTGCAATGTGCAAATTAGAAAAATAATTGTCACACGTTTGCTGCATTTGGCAATTAATTGCATTATTTCACTCTCCTGGAAATATGCCCCAAGGGAAGGCCACAATTAAAAAGAGAGCAACCAGTTAAAAGCAGACCAGTTGGAAGTACAGGAATAAATACAAGTGCGTCAAAATGCCGAATCCAGGATATAAAGGAATGGATTTTGTCCACTAGAAAAGTGTTTTTTGACAAAAGCTACAATTTCTGCTGCAGCATATTTACAAACTGTATCTATCACATAATGAAAATGACAGCAATTTAAAAAAATTCCTTTTTGCACCTATGTTGAGCTTCACAGAAGCATACCTAATGATACTAATGGAAATTGATCTGAAAATAGTCTAAATGAAATGTCAACAAATTTTTTTAAAACTCTCTCAGGCTTTTGAAAATTCTCATGCTTGTAAGTGGCAACGTTAGCATTAGCTGGAGATGCTGGTCGCGCTTTATCCACTAGGTGGCTTCTTTATTCGTGATCTTGGTTCCAGGGAAAAGACTGATTAAGACAAATTTTAAACTAGGTGCGTGCTCCTTTTATCCCTGTGTTTAGCTATGTTCTGTTCCTCATCCCCTAACCCTAACCCTCACCCCAAGGTCTCGCCGAAGCCAAATAACGTTCACTAGCTGAGAGGGCAGAGGGGTAGACGGCGCTGTTGTGTAATTGTTGGGAGGTCAGGGTTGGTCATAGGGCTCGATTTTCCAAGTCCCGAGGAGGCGGGCATGGAGGCGGGACAGCCGGTAAACTCGGAGAAATTGGGGGCGGATGGCAAACCCGCCCCCATCCCGCCTCCGTGCCCATTTGCCAGGAGGCAGGGAGATGTGCAGCTTCGGGTCCCGTCTCCTGGAGGCGGGAAAGGCATTTAATCCTTTTAACTGCCTGTTGACAGGTAGTTAACAGGCAGAAAAAAGGATTAGTGCCATTTTACCTTCACAGGTGAAGGCTTCCCGACCTCGGAGAACCCCGCCGGGTTGGAGGAGACGTGGAGGAGGTCTGCGGTGGTCGGAGACACCTGAAAGTAAGAAGTAGAGGTGAGTGATGGGTGCAAGTGTGGAGTGGTAAGTATGCAAGGTGAGTGATAAGTTTAAAAAAGTGTTCACTTACCTTGTTTTCCTTCCATAGCCTTTAGCCGCGGAGGATGGGGAGAGTGGACATCCTGCTTGTCAAATTCAGGTAATGGCTGATGGACCCTCCGATCCATCAGACATCTGAAATTTACTAATTTGCAATGTTTGATGAGTCCTCACCGCAGAGACTCATCAAACTAAAGAGAATGTCAGTGTTTGACAGTTTCACAGAGCTGTCAAACGCTGTCATTTCTTTTTTCAAGAAGTCTTGACAGATAGCACGTCTGACGTTGATGTGCTCTGTCAGTGACTTCTTCCCTAATTGGCCTGCTGAGCCCGCAGGGCGGGCTTAACAAGCTCAATCAGGGGAAAATCCCTTTGAATGGTCAGGCGAGGATGGAGGCGGGACATTGACATGACAAGCAGCAGTCCCGCTTTCAACTCGCCGCCATTCACAAAATCCATCCCATAGAGTTATACAGCACAGAAAGAGGCCCTTCGGCCCATCGTGTCCGCGCCGGCCATCAGGCCCTATCTATTCTAATCCCATTTTCCAGCACTTGCTCCGTAGCCTTGTATGCTAATGCATTTCAAGTGCTCATCTAAATGCTTCTTGAATGTTGTGAGGGTTCCTGCCTCTGCCACCCTTTCAGACAGTGAGTTCCAGATTCCAACCACCCTCTGGGTGAAAAAGTTTTTCCTCAAATCCTCTCTAAACCTCCTGCCCCTTATCTTGAAACTATGCCCCCTGGTTATTGACCCCTCTACTAAGGGGAAAAGTTCCTATCTATGCCCCTCATAATTTTGTACACCTCAATCAGGTCCCCCCTCAGCCTTCTCTGCTCCAAGGAAAACAACCCCAGCCTGTCCAGTCTCTCTTCATAGCTGAAGCGCTCCAGCCCAGGTAACATCCTGGTGAATCTCCTCTGCACCCTCTCCAAAGCAATCACATCCCTCCTATAGTGTGGTGACCAGAACTGCACACAGTATTCTAGCTGTGGCCTAACTAGTGTTTTGTACAGCTCCATCATAACCTCCCTGCTCTTATATTCTATGCCTCGGCTAATGAAGGCAAGTATCCCATATGCCTTTTCGGTGAGTGATCAAAGTTGGCTTTTCCTCTAATCCCCTTTCCTTTCCCTGGAGTGCCATGCTTACTTACATCTGCTGAATTCTTCTGATGGCCGGACTGAGTTCTGGAGTTTGCTGACCTGAAAGCTGTGAAGCCAGTGTTCTTAGCATCAGTTAAATGTTGAAAGACTCTGGCTTCTTGCGCAGCCCCCTCTTCCTTAGCCCCACCATTGGCGGCCGTGCCTTCAGCTGCCAAGGCCTTAAGCTCTGGAATTCCCTCCTTAAACCTCTCCACACCTCTCTCTTTCCTCCTTTAAGGCGCTCCTTAAAACCTACCTCTTTAACCAAGCTTTTGGTCTTCTGTCTCAATATCTCCTTATGTGGCTCGGTGTCAAATTTTGTTTGATAACCGCTCCTGTGAAGCGCCTTGGGACATTTTACAGTATTACATTAAAGGTGCTATATAAATGCATGTTGTTGTTAACTGAAAGTAGGTACTCTCTGATGGCTCAGCAAGTTTACCCAGTGAGGAACAACTGAGTAACAAATAAGGAAAGACTGGATAGGCTGGGTCTGTTTTCCTTGGAACAGAGGAGGCTGAGGGGAGACCTTATTGAGGTGTATAAACTTATGAGGGGCATAGATAAAGTGGATAGAAAGGACCTATTTCCCTTAGCAGAGGGGTCAAAAAACCAGGGGGCACAGATTTAAAGTGATTGGTGGAAGGTTTAGAGGGGATTTGAGGGGAAATTTCTTCACCCAGCGAGTTGTGGGGGTCTGGAACTCACTGCCTGAAAGGGTGGTAGAGGCAGGAACCCTAACCACATTAAAAAAGTACTTGGATGTGCACTTGGGATGCTTTAACCTGCAGGGCTACGGACCAAGAGCTGGGAAGTGGGATTAGGCTGGATAGCTCTGTTTTGGCTGGCGCGGACACGATGGGCCGAAATGGCCTCCTTCCGTGCTGTAACCTTCTATGATTCTATGAAACCGTACAGACCCAGAAAGGCCCAAGAAAGATTGAACCTTGGTCTGCGTTATATTAGCTAATCCTTGCTAGGCTAGCAATAGGGGTGTTTATAATAGGCCTGCAGTGCTTCAGGATTAGAGTGCTGGAAAATTGGCGAGTCTAGTGACCCCTGCTGGAAATGCACGTGTGTGGACCTTGGGAGAGAACAAGGTCAGGCCCAGCTGTGATGACCCCGCTGCTCAAACTGGCTATCCAGGTTCACATGTGAATAATGGAGTGTCAGCCGTGGCTCAGTGGGTAGCACTCGCCTCGGAGTCGGAAGGTTGTGGGTTCAAAGTCCCACTCCAGAGACTTGAGCACAAAAATCTAGGCTGACACTCCCGGTGTAGTGCTGAGTGAGTGCTGCACTGTCGGAGGTGCCGTCTTTCGGATGAGATGTTAAACCGAGGTCCTGTCTGCCCTCTCAGGTGGACGCAAAAGATCCTATGTCACTATTTCGAAGAAGAGCAGGGGGCGTTCTCCCCGGTGTCCTGGGGCCAATATTTATCCCGCAACCAACATCACTAAAACAGATTATCTGGTCATTACCACATTGCTGTTTGTGAGAGCTTGCTGTGCGCAAATTGGCTGCTGCGTTTCCTACATCACAACAGTGACTAAAAAGTACTTCATTGGCTGTAAAGTGCTTTGGGACGTCCGGTGGTCGTGAAAGGCGCTATAGAAAAATGCAAGTCTTTCTTTCTTTAGGTGATGTGCCAAACAGTGAACAGAGCCTATGGAACTGCATTTGATAAGAAGTCAATGCCTTTAGAAGGGGACGGGGGAAAGAAATAAAATTATGCTACAGAGCTGCTTTAATGCGGGTCTAGATATTTGTGATATCCGAGTGGTAAGGTCAGAAACTGAGAGAAGCGAGATATTAGGAACAAACCCAACTGTTTATTTACACGGTGTAGCAGAGGAACATATCTCTTACAAGCTGGAGGCAAGGCACACAATTCTTACTGCACGAGCCAAGATGGAGGATGAACCTCTGCTACACCATGTAAATAAACAGTTGGGTTTGTTCCTAATACCTCGCTTCCCTCAGTTTCTGACCTTACCACTCGGATATCACATATTGGCGACGAGGATAAACAGATCACATCTTGACGGAAAAAAAAAGGAACACTGAATAACGGATCATGGCTGCTACAGTAGGAAAGATCTCTGCTTTTGATGTTCAGACGCAGACCTGGGATGAATACTGCAAGGTGTTGATGCATTTCTTTGAAGCAAATGATATAAATGATGTTGGAAAAAGGAGAGCTATTTTGCTCACTTCCGTGGGAAGTCAGACATATAGTTTAATGAGAAACTTATGCAGTCCTGCAAAGCCTGGAGACAGATCATTTGCTGACTTAGTGGCCTTGCTAAAGGACCATTTCAATCCCAGACCGAGTGAGATGGTACAGCGTTTCAAATTTAATTCACGGAACAGAAAACCGGGAGAGACTGTATTGGATTATGTAGCAGTGTTGCGGAAATTGGCACACGATTGCAATTACGGCAACAACCTGAAAGACATGCTGAGAGACAGGCTAGTTTGCGGGATAATGGATGATCGAATGCAGTGGAGATTATTGTCTGAGACTGGGCTTACGTATGAAAAAGCGTTGGACCTTGCTCAAGCCATAGAGACAGCGAACCGAGATGTAAAAGAAATACAAGGTTCAGACTGGGCTACTACAAAGCAAGTTGCAGGTCAGGTTATTGTGCACAAGTTAAACATGCGTCAGAAACCACAACGTGAGCATGTAAAGGCATGTTATAGATGCAATGGCGATCACCTGGCGAGGGAATGCAGGTTTCTGGAGGAAAAGTGCCACAAGTGTGGGAAAAAAGGGCACATAAAACATGCATGCAGGGCAAAAGCAATCGTGGAGGAATACAAACCAAAAGGGGGAGGAAAGCAAAACCTAGGAAGAGAAGTGAAAAGACAGGGAGCACATCACATCAGCGGAGAAGCTGAGAAAGAAGACAACATGTTCATAATGCATAGTATGGTAGAGAACATTCCAAAAGTGGATCCTATCACTTTGCAACTGACAGTAAATGAATCTAAGGTCAACTTTGAAGTGGATACAGGATGCGGGGTAACCATAATGAACAGGGAGGAGTACTCAAAATTGTGGAACCGTGCAAAAGTTCCAGAGTTAAAGCCTTGCTCTATGCAGCTTAAAACATATACCGGTGAACGAGTGGCGACATTGGGTACAGCTACTGTAACTGTGCAACACAGGGACACCGTGGAACAGCTACCTGTAGTTGTAGTATCGGGTTCCAGACCAAACCTGTTAGGTCGGGGCTGGATACAAGAACTTAAATTAGATTGGGGTGCAATAAATCAAATAGAGGGAGGCAAACAGTTGTCTTTGCAAGAAGTGTTGATTGAACATGAGGACGTGTTCAAGGAAGAACTTGGCACATTTAATGGCCCCCCAGCTAAGATTTATGTAGACAAGGAGGCACTGCCAAGGTTTTTTAAACAACGACCTGTGCCTTATGCCATGAAGCCGAAGGTAGAGGCTGAGCTTGACCGTCTTTTGAGAGAGAACATACTGAAACCCGTGAAATGTTCAGAATGGGCAGCTCCCATTGTACCTGTTTTAAAACCGGATAATTCGGTAAGACTCTGTGGAGATTATAAATTGACAGTAAATAGGGTATCTAAACTAGAACAGTATCCTATTCCCAAAACAGAGGATCTCTTTGCAAACCTGGCTGGAGGGAAGAAATTCACGAAGCTGGATATGAGTCACTACTTGCAGATTACACTAGATGAGGAATCCAAGAAGTATGTAACCATAAATACGCACAAGGGTTTGTTTACCTATAACCGCTTACCATTCGGTGTCTCATCTAGTCCAGCTATTTTCCAGAGGACTATCGAGGGTGTACTGCAAGGGATCCCACATGTTTCAATCTATCTGGATGACATTCTGGTGATGGGAAGAACCGACCAGGAGCATCTGAGCACTCTGAGAGAGGTACTACAAAGATTGGATAAGGCTGGGTTACGGCTCAAGAGGAGTAAGTGCACTTTCCTGGGGAATGAGGCCGTGTTCCTGGGACACAGAGTGGATGCCACCGGGCTCCATCCAATCAAGGAGAAGGTACAAGCACTACAGCAGACCCCAGCTCCTACCAATGTGACTGAGTTAAAAGCTTACCTGGGACTGCTAAACTATTATAACAGATTTTTACCAAACTTGGCAACAGTGTTAGCACCTCTTCACAAACTCCTGCGCAAGGAGACACAGTGGCAGTGGGAAGAGGAACAGAGGGTTTAATTTGAACAGTCCAAGAAACTGATGCTGTCCTTGGATGTGCTGGTTCACTACAATGCAGAGAAAGACATCATTCTCTCTTGTGATGCTTCACCTTACGGGGTGGGGGTGGTTCTTTCACACAGCTTGGAAGATGGAACAGAAAGACCAATAGGGTTTATGTCTCGAACTCTGACACCAGCGGAAAAAAACTATTCCCAGTTAGATAAAGAGGGGTTAGCAGTAATGTTTGGGTTACAGAGGTTTCACAAGTACATATATGGCAGGAAATTCACCATATGCACCGATCATAAACCTCTTCTATCTCTTTTTAATGAAATGAAAGCAGTACCACAGATGGTGTCACCCCGGATCCAGAGGTGGGCAGTGACGTTGAGGGCATATGAGTATGTCATCATTTACAAAGCGGGCAAGTACCATGGGAACGCAAATGCCTTGAGCCGTCTTCCACTGCCAGGTACACCTATCCGTGCAGCTCCAGAGGACAGAGTTTTGATGTTGGAGGACACGGACACGGCAATTGTGACCGCAGAACAAGTAAGGACATGGACCGGTAAAGATCCAGTACTGTCTAGAGTCCGAGAATATGTGATGAGGGGTTGGCCACAGCATCTGGAAGGGACTGATTTCACACCTTACAGTGTCAGGAAGGCAGAGCTGGGTGTGCAGGATGGTTGCGTGTTGTGGGGAGCACGAGTGATTATTCCACAGCCAGCACGACAGTCTATCCTAGGGCAACTACATCAGTGTCATCCTGGAGTTTCGCGTATGAAAGCCTTGGCAAGGAGTTACTTGTGGTGGCCAAAGCTAGATGAGGAGATAGAAAATCTAGTCAAGACATGCAGCACTTGTCAAGTACACAGGAAGGCACCAGCAGCGGCTCCTCTCCACCCCTGGGAGTGGCCGGATAAACCATGGAAAAGATTACATGTAGATAATGCGGGTCCATTCATGGGAAAGATGTTCCTCATAATCATGGATGCCTATTCCAAATGGATGGATATTTATCCTGTAAATTCTGCTTCATCTACTGTTACTATAGACTGCCTGCGTAGGAGTTTTAGTAATCAAGGGCTACCGGAGATCGTAGTAAGTGACAATGCCACGTGTTTTGTGAGTACAG
The DNA here is from genome assembly GCF_052327205.1 of Somniosus microcephalus. NCBI lineage: Eukaryota > Metazoa > Chordata > Chondrichthyes > Squaliformes > Somniosidae > Somniosus > Somniosus microcephalus. The sequence goes on from NC_141008.1 coordinate 53,912,417, forward strand.
AAACAAAAGAGTTCATGAGAAACAATAGCATAGTGCACGTGACCTCAGCTCCATATCATCCGTCTTCAAATGGACTTGCGGAGAGAGCCGTACAAACATTTAAGGAGATGATGAAAAAAAGTGCGGAAGGGAGTTTGGCAGCCAAGGTGTCACGAGTTCTGTTCAGCTACAGAATAACACCTCAATCTACCACAGGACTCTCTCCTGCTGAGCTGTTGTTAGGACGTCGACTACGCTCCACTCTTGACCTGGTTCACCCAGATCTAAAAACGAAGGTGGAAAACCGACAAATCAAACAAAAGGAGAACCATGACAGAAGGACAAAGAGCCGCAGTTTTGGAGAAGGAGATGCGGTCCTTACCAGGAATTTCAGTTATGGTCCAAAATGGATTCCTGGTGTCATAGACTCAATGACCGGTCCAGTATCATATACGGTCATGGTGGGAACTGGCCAGATCAGATACCGACCAGACAAGGGGAAATCAAAATGGAGGTTCCAGAGGAGATGTCGGAGGACAAGTTGGCCCCCAGTTATCCAAATGCATCGGTGGTACCACCACCACGAACAGAGCCAGTTCCACCTGGACCCCTTCGTCAAGAGGAAACCATCGTAGCAGAGTCAGATACTCTGAGTACTGCTCAGGAGCAGCAGGTGGCTCTACCACAACCAAGCAGGGGCTTGACTGTAAGACGTTCACCAAGGTCTCACAAGCCGCCAGAGAGATTGATAACGACCTGCTAGATTCGTTCAGTATGGACTATCGTTAAAGAAGTTTCCTTATGGGACTTTTTAAGAATGTTGTTAAGAAATTAATGTTCAACTTAAGAGGGGAGGGATATAGTAATCTGGGATGTAATGTTTAAGTTATCCACCAGATGGAGCCAAATATTAAGGGTTCACATTCACCAGTATTTAAGGTAATGGGTCATGTATTCAATGTCCTGGTACACCAGTTAACACGGTAATGTGGCATTGCATTATGGGTATGACTCAGAGGGATCCTCCATCTTGTGCTCGTGCAATAAGAAGTGTGTGCCTTGCCTCCAGCTTGTAAGAGACATGTTCCTCTGCTACACCATGTAAATAAACAGTTGGGTTTGTTCCTAATATCTCGCTTCTCTCAGTTTCTGACCTTACCACTCGGATATCACAATATTGATTGTCAACTTTGGTCCGTGTTTTGGGGAGACCCAGACAGAGAAAATTATATACAGTATCTTCCAAAAAAAAGTAAGTGCGGTAACTAGTGGGGTGCCGCAAGGATCAGTGCTGGAGCCTCAACTATTTACAATCTATATTAATGACTTGGATGAAGGGACCGAGTGTAATGTAGCCAAATTTGCTGATGCTACAAATATAGGTGGGAAAGCAAGTTGTGAAGAGGACACAAAGAATCTGCAAAGGGATATAGACAGGCTAAGTGAGTGGGCAAACATTTGGCAGATGGAGTATAATGTGGGACAGTGTGAGGTTATCCACTTTGGCAAGAAAAATATAAAAGCAAATTATTATTTAAATGGAGAGAGATTACAAAATGCTGCAGTACAGAGGGACCTGGGGGTCCTTGTACATGAAACACAAAAAGTTAGCATGCAGGTACAGCAAGTAATCAGGAAGGCAAATGGAATATTGGCCTTTATTGCAAGGGGGATGGAGTATAAAAGCAGGGAAGTCCTACTACAACTGTACAGGGTATTGGTGAGACCACACCTGGAGTACTGCGTACAGTTTTGGCCTCCTTATTTAAGGAGGGATATACTTGCATTGGAGGCAGTTCAGAGAAGGTTCACGAGGTTGATTCCTGAGATGAGGGGGTTTACTTATGAAGAAAGGTTGAGCAGGCTGGGCCTATACTCATTGGAGTTTAGAAGAATGAGAGGTGATCTTATTGAAACATATAAGATACTGAGGGGGCTCGACAAGGTAGATGCAGAGAAGATGTTTCCCCTCATGGGGGAATCTAGAACCAGGGGGCATAGTTTCAGAATAAGGGGTCGCCCATTTAAAACTCAGATGAGGAGGAATTTCTTCTCTCAGAGGGTTGTAAATCTGTGGAATTCTCTGCCCCAGAGAGCTGTGGAGGCTGGGTCTTTGTATATATTTAAGGTGGAGACAGATTTTTGAACAATAAGGGAGTGATGGGTTATGGGGAGCGGGCAGGGAAATGGAGCTGAGCCCAAGATCAGATCTCATTAAATGGCGGAGCAGGCTCGAGGGGCCAAATGGCTGACTTCTGCTCCTATTTCTTAAGTTCTTTAAGATGCTCCTTAAAACCTACCTCTTTGACCAAGTCTGTCCTAATATCTCCTTATGTGGCTCGGTGTCACATTGTGTCTGATAACACTCCTGTGAAGCGCCTTGGGATGTGTTACTGCGTTAAAGGCACTGTATAAATGCAAGTTATTGTTGTTGTTGGGTGATGTGCATGTAAATGGAAAACAAGGGAGGTGGGTGAGCAGGACTTGGTGCAGATTAGGATATGTGCAGCAGTGTATTGGATCAGCTCAAGTTTATGGAGGGTGGAAGATGGGAGGCCGGCCAGAAGAGCTTTAGAATAGTCGAACTGGGGTTAATAAAAGCACGGAGGAGGGTGTCATTCGCAGGTGGGCTGAGACACGAGCCAAGTAGGCCCTTAAACCAAGCCAATCAGATCACAGAACCATCATTGCTAACTGCTTCAGTCACAAAAACATTTTTGTGGCGTGCAACCGCCATGAAAGGTTCCCACCTGGCCGACTATATACTCTTAAAAATAAAATTTATAATGGAATAAATGCACAAAAAAAATCAGCAATTCATTAAAGAAAAATCACAAACTTACTCATAAACCCGCCACTGCATAGTCTGGTCCTGCTCACGGGTGCTCCTGCAAGGCCATCTGAATGATACCCACCTCATCTCTAAATCACGTTGAACCAATTGGCTGTAACTATCTTCCCTTTACGTTATCCTGTACGATGATTTGGTAAAGAATTGAAAGCTGTCCCAAAAATGTCAATGTTATGTTCGCTTCAATGTAAGGGTTTAGATATCACTGAAAATGTGATGAGCTTTATAGAAGGTCCTTTAGTTAGTAAAACTGTAATGATGCATTTTAAATGAAGAGAGTAAATTACATTGATTAGTACCATAATAATGCTTATAAAACAGTTCTGACGAAGGGTCATCGACCTGAAACTTTAACTGTTTCTCTCTCCACAAATGCTACCTGACCTGCTGAGTATTTCCAGCATTTTCATGTTTTTATTTCAGATTTCCAACATCTGCAGTATTTTGCTTTTGTGCTTGTAAAACAGTTGTTTTTGAATAGGAGAGTGAGCAAAAAAAATCATAGACAAACAGATAAAGATATGACAATAAGAGAAAACGTTAGTTTTATAACTCGAGACGGAGAAAAGGGAAGTTGGACAGAGTGGGAGGTAAATGGAAAGAGAGCAGGAGACAGAATTAGTGAGTGGGAGACAAGCAATAAAAGGGGCAATATTTTCACTCTCTTTAGCAACACCACAGGAAATCAATGCTGATACTAATGAAATCAATTAAAACTTCAGTCATCATTAAACAACTGTATTCACATTAAAATTCACCAAGTGTTCTAATTACAGAGAGCTGTTACTGATACAGTACAGTGGTTAAACACAAGAAAAAATGAATTAACATTTATATCTAATTTTCAGAGAAGTGGGTTTTTTTGAACCTAAAATACAATCTTCATTTTACAGACCAGTGAGGAAACATAAAAAGGTTTTTGATGCATGTGTTTTAGAAAAATTACAGCTTGCAATTACCAAAATAAGCTCATTGACTTCTCGACAGTGAGGGCAGCCACTGATCACAGAACAGATGTGTTTCTTATGATTGACATGCTCAGTATTTGTTTTTTCATTGCTATTATTAACACAAACACCATTTTGCAAAAACTCTTTTTCTCTCTGCACCAGTACTGAACCTTGCCCTGCATGTGTCACACACATTTGTGTTTTTTAATATCCTTTGCTTTATATTAATACCTGCAGGAAGTGGAGCTGGGCGGTATAATACGTTGGAATGCTGTCCTTTTGCTCTGGGACTAGAGTTCAAAAAGCCGTGTCTCTCTTTTTACCAGCTGCAAGAGCCTTTGCTGTGTGAAATGAGTCTGGGCCAGTCTCTGTCCACGTCCCGAATGGATCTGGGTCACAGTACAAAGCTGGCAATAACTCTGCCATAAATTGGCGACCACATTTAAAATGCCACGGCGCTCCCAGGGGTGGGGAATGGAAATAGCGATGGTGAAGTGCGGGCACTCCTTTGAAGTTGGCTTGAGTTGCATTGTTGGGAGCAGTGCATTTAATGCTTCTTTTTTATAGGTGCAAATAAGAACCAAGTCAGCAGAAAAGAATTAGGTGGTTTTGTTTCTGTCGGTGACTGCAAACATCTTAAAAGTAGTCTCTGACATAAGAAAACTACTAGGCACTTGGTCTAAGCGTTAAACAAAGCTTTAATCAACTGTTTTACAACATGGAGGTCTAGTTGTGTCCTTCACTAGTTCCTGTTAAGAATGTCCTGCGCAAGCTGGGCCCGTGCCTGAATATTTATACTCTCCCTGGACAGCGCCACCCGTAGGCCGCTCATTATTATTTCATAAGTCTTTCTTTCATGGATGACTGATTCACGTCAGTCTCTTTTAGTGCATTTCGTTTATTCTAAAGGGGCTGCACTGAGAGATTCCCACCATTATAGATGCTGGCAGGTTACAACTTCTGAGTTTGGGATGACAAAAGAAACATGCTCTCTCTCTTGTAGCCTTTTACTGCCATTTAATTTGAATAGGACTCTTTTAGAAACCTCAACCTGGATTTTTCGATCAGCATCATTTTAATGCCAGTGCTGATTCATTTAAAATGTTAGCACCAGCTTTAAGATAAAGCCAATCTGAAAACCTAGGTAAAAATACTTTAATCTCTAACACGATTATTGGTGCTGAGAAGTCAGATTTTAAGCAGTGAGTACTAAAACTGCTGATGAGGGGATGCAACGAAGGTTCACTAGATTGGTTCCTGGGATGTGAGGGTTGCCCTATGAGAAGAGATTGAGTAGATTGGGCTTATACTCTCTGGAATTTAGAAGAATGAGAGGTGGTTGTTAGATCCGTGTATCTTAATGTTGTGTCCTTCAATAATCAGACAAAATACTGCAGGGAACGATCAACAGGTGTTTACTGAATGAGGGTTACTCTAGAACTAACTGTACAGATCACTACTCAGGGTTTATATACAGGTGTGGTCACTGCCGGTACTACAGTATACAGGAGCTGTAAAAAGTAGTTCTCCCCTTAAAGGTACATACATTACAGTGGTCTCACTGAAACATGTAAGATTCTGAGAGGGCTTGACAGGGTAGATGCTGAGAGGCTGTTTCCCCTGACTGGAGAGTCTAGAACTAGGGGGCATAGTCCCAGGATAAGGGATCAGCCATTTAGGACTGAGATGAGGTGCAATTTCTTCACTCAGAGGGTGGTGAATCTTTGGAATTCTCTGCCCCAGAGGACTGTGGATTGAGTATATTCAAGACTAAGATCGATAAATTTTTGAACTCTAAGGGGATCAAGGGATGTGGAGATCAGGCAGGAAAGTGGAGTTGAGGTAGAAGATCAGCCATGATCTTATTGAATATCGAAGCAGCCTCGAGGGGCCGTATGACCTACTCCTGCTCCTATTTCTTATAATCTTATGAAAGACAGGGAAGGTTAAGGGGGGTGTGATGGAAGTGTTCAATACTTTCAAAGGGTTTGGGAGGGTAAATAATGAAAGATTTTTTCCACTGATTGGTGAATTGATAACAAGGGGGCATAAATTCAGGATTAGTACTAGAAACATAATGGGGAAGGTTCGAAGAATATCTTTTCAGACAGTGTATGGAATGTGTTACAAAAAGTTTCTATTGAAACTGAATCATTCACAACATTTGAGAGGGAACTAGATACACACTGGAAGAAGAAAAATAGTTACAAATAAGGGGGGGGTGGAAAGGCAGGGAAATGGCATTAAGTAGTTTGAGGTTTGGATTATGCACTGGCGTAGGACTGATGGGCCAAAGGCTCCTTCTGTCTGAAACTTCTATGATTCTGTGATAGTCATGGGTGCAACCATTTCCTTTGCCCCCACGGACATGTTACCTCCTGCCTGCCCCCTTCCTCTGGTGAATCTACCCTGCAGGGTAAACAGGATGGTTTAATAGCCAGGAAATGGTACATCCATATACTTAACACCAGATTCCAAGTCTTAAATCTGCACATGACTTGAGACTGCGGTTAACTTGATAAAAAGAAATAGAACCTAAGATGCTCGACGCCATCCAAGACAATGCAACTCGTTTGATTGGCACCCCATCCATCACCTTAAACATTCACTCCCTCCACGACTGGAGCACCGTGGCTGCAGTGTGTACCATCTAAAACATGCACTGCAGCAAACCCGTGACCTCTTCCGCCTAGAATGACAAGGTCAGCAGGCGTATGGGAACGCCACCATCTCCAAGTTTCCCCCCAAGTCACACATCATCCTGATTTGGAAATATATCGGCCGTTCCTTCCTCGTCACTGGGTCAAAATTCTGCAACTCCCTCCATAACCACATGGACTGCAGTGGTTCAAGAAGTCGGCTCACCACCACCTTCTCGATGGCAATTCGGGATGGGCAATAAATGCTGGCCTTGCCAGCGACGCCCACATCCCATGAATGAAGAAAAAAAAGATGCCCCACATTGTCGAATAGTCTGCATATACTCACTGTCGAAACTCAGGTGCAAAAATGGTCACTTGAGCAAGGTAATAGAGGGTTACGAGCTTCCGTGCAAACATACACCACTGTGTTTTCAGGAGGGAAGAAAATTTGCAAAAAAAAAAGTTACTTTATTATGCAATCAATCAATGTCAGCTTCAAGACTTACAAGCCACTATGCAAATTTACAAAGACACTGTAATATTTGCTCAGATGCGCATGTTGAAAAGACAAATAATCCTTATTTGCTGCCTGATCACCTCTCTGTTCCCTCAGCTTGGATGGCATCAGGGGTCCCAACAAATGCGGAAGTGAGAAAATATTTAATGTCTCGCAAAAATAAATAAACTCTAAAAGCTCCAAAAGAGCAGCAGAAGGCTGAAATTAATTTCTTCTTGTCTCTGTGGTTCTCTCGTCGATTTTCTTCCCTCTTCTCAATGCATTAACTCCTCACTGGGGCACATCAGGCTCCTTTCCAGTACCTTGCCCAAGTGAACATTCTTTATGTGTGAAAGAAAGACTTGCATATATACAGTACCTTTCACCATCGCAGAACGTCCCAAAGCGCTTTACAGCTAATGAAGTACTTTTTTACAGCTAATGAAGTACTTTTGAAGTGTAGTCACTGTTGTATTGTGGGAAATACGGCAGCCAATTTGCGCAAAGCAAGCTCCCACAAACATGAATGTGATAATGACCAGATAATTTGTTTTAGTGATGTTGGTTGAGGGATAAATATTGGCCGGGGAGAACTCCCCCTGCTCTTCTTTGAAATAGTGCCATGGGATCTTTTACGTCCACCTGAGAGGGCAGACGGGACCTCGGTTTAACGTCTCATCCGAAAGAGAGTGAGGTCCAGATACACGCACTTACAGTCACACCTACACTTCCAGGAGGGATCGATCCGAGATCTGAAAGCCTGGCTGATTTCCCCTCTTCCTACCTTAAACCAGGAGTGCTGAGGCCAACTGAGGTTAGCTAGCTCAGCATGGACCATGAACTGAACAGGAGATTTGCTGTTTAACAGTAAACCGCGTTACTGTGACACTGTTGTATGTTATCTCTCTGCACTAGACCCATATCTGCCTTCTAGCCCCTGGCAAATCTGTTCCCACCAGTCAAGCTGAAATGAATTGTGTATTGCACATGCACTTATTTTGGTGCAGTAGGGTGCAGCTGGATGAAAATGTCTCATGAATTTATCCCTGGTCCTTGCTGGAAGCTCACAAAGACCTGCACAAATTCTACTAGGGTGGCAATGGGCAAGTCACTGATTTTCCACAGCCTAATGGTCCAGGAACCCTGGTTCAGAAAATGATGGTTAAAGCAACTGCTCCAAAGAGAAACTTGGGTTGGGCAAAGTGAAGGTGCATAATATTTTCTACAAGACACCACAAAAACTGTGTTTTCCCCTAGATTAGTATTTTAAAATCATGGGTTCCTGCCTCCACAATCAGCAAAAGTGTAAGAAAACTAGTACTTTTGCTCGTTACAATCATAGACGTTCACCATTCAGCCCATCATGTCTGTGCCAGCTCTTTGGTCGAGCAATCCAGAACTAATCCCACTATCCTGCTCGCTCCCCATGCTGCTGCACCTTCCTCCTCTTCAACTATTTATCTACTCCTCTCTTAAAAGATGTAATGGTCTCTGCCTCAACCATTCTTGTGTGGCGAAGCATTCCATGCCCTTAACAACTTTCTGCTTAAAGAAATTTCTCCTAACCTCTCCCGGTGACAATGGCCCCGAAATTAGGATCGGGGGCTTGCCGCGCGTGCAAGCCCCTGATGTGCACTCACCCGGCGCGCCGACATCTGAAGCCTGGGCCTGCTTGGAATTCCTGTCACTGGCCCGGTTCAGATGTCGGCGCGCTGTGCTTGCCTGATCCAGCGGCGTAGTTAGTGCGATGTGCCGGCTGGGATCAGGTGAGCACTGTGCAGCCAATCAGGGGAGGAGAAACTTCATTCATGAGTTTGATAGTAAGAACTGTTAAACTCATGAAAAGTACGGGCGCCCAAAAGACTAGTTTAACTTTAAATAAAATTTTAAAAACATCCCAATAATTAAATAAACTATAAATAACTTTAAAAAACTATTTTAAACAATTAATCAAATTTTTGAAAAAAATAATTTTTTAAGAAATCGGGTCTAAAAATAAACTTACCTTACTGTAAAGTCCTTAAAAACAATAGAGCTGTGGAAAAAATGTTATAATTTTAAATAATAGACCACTTACCTTAAAGAATCAAGGCCTAGAAATTCACTTGGGCGCGGGCAGCTCGCTCGCGCCCAAAAGTTAGCGCTGGGCAGGGAGGCATTAGCGCACGCCGTATATTCGTCTTCTGCGCCCCAATTCGGAAGCGGGCGCTATACCAGGGTGTGCCCGCCTCCGTTTGGGGCGCTGCAACTGAATATCGGCGCGCTAGTTGCCGCAGCGCCACCCGATGCGGTGCGGCAGGCTGCGGTACTGCAGGCCTCCTCCTTCTCTTAAGGGGGAGGTGCCTGCAACGGCCGGAGCCCCGATCGCGAGTGCCGGCAAAAGAGCCCGGCACAACGGAGAAGTGCCGGGCTCCACGGAAACCAGCCGGCAATGCCGCGGGGGGGGGTGGAGGAGGCCGGGGAAGGAGGTGCGGGCAGGCGGCCGCTGAAAAAGCGGCCGGCCGCACCTTCCGCTTTAAAGCGCCCCACTATGGCAGCAGGACGGCCCCGTTTTCTGGTCGCTGTTTGCGCCCGCTTCGGAGGAGGTGGCCGCAAATAAATATGGGGATCGGCGTGGTTTCGGGGCGTTACGGGCCACCGCGCACACCGATGACGTCATCGGTCCCGGCGCAGCACTAACGGCTACCGCCGCCAATACCGCTGCACTCAATTTCCGCGCTACCACCCCGCCAGCGCAAAAGACCTCTTTAGGCGCTAAGTGGGCGCAAGGCCCACTGAATTTCTAGGCCCAAGTCCTTACGCCTCCTTTTTATATGTCTAAAAAGTTCAGGCCCTTGCACACGGGCAAACCTGTCAAAAAGAAGGAAGTTCAACGCGTGCACACAGAGTCCTGTGCGCGCACATTGGACCTCTGAACCCCTTGGAGGAAATGTCGGTTTCCCACGCATGCGCTGTGCATGCTGAAATCCGGCACTTCCAACAGGCCCACGCGTGAGTACCCCGTCCGTACTCACGCGTTGGGACCGGAATCACTGGCCCATTATTTAAATCATAGAATCTTACAGCAGAGAAGGAGGCCATTCAGCCCATCCTGCCTGTGCTGGCTCTTTGCAAAAGCTATCCAATTAGTTTCACTCTCCTGATCTTTCCCTATAGCCCTGCAATTTCTTCTCCTCTGTCAACTACTGTATATATTACTGTTGAATCTGCTTCCACCACCCTTTCAGGCAGTGCATTCCAGGTCATAACCTTCAAACAAAGTAAAGAGCGTGTAATACTGAACCATAAAACGAACCCAAGAGACATTCGGAATGCTGACCACTTGTTGCTGCCTCTCCAGCCCTAGGAAGTAGTCTCAGTAAAAAGCAAAATACTGCAAATTCTGGCAATCTGAAAGCAGATCATTCAGCATCTGTGAAGAGGACAGACAGTCGACATTTTGGGTGCGTATACTTCAAAACACTTACCCTATCAAAACTCTTCATAATTTTAAAAACATCTATTAAATCTCCTCTTAGTATTCTCTGCTCCAATGGATATCGGCCCAGTATCTCAATTCGCTCCATATAACAAGTTTCTTATCCCTGGTATCATCCTGGCGAATCCGCATTGTATGCTCTCCATGGCTATGAAGTCCTTTCTATATTGCGGCCCCCAAAACTGCACACAGCATTCTGAGGTCTAACCATTGCCTTGCACAAGTTTCTTGTAACCTCTACACATTTATCATAACCTCATTGGAGGAAGTCCTATTTTAAGTGGACCAGTAAATTAGGGCCAATCACACAGGGGTACATCATTAATTGCCTCCTCTTGCAGCGAGGATGCCAATAATTACAAATGTTTCCCATCCTTTACCATTAGTATTCTTCAGGGAGGGTGGCTTGGTATTGGCAAGACCGTGGCTCAGTGGGTAGCACTCTTTCACCTTCTGAGTCAGAAGGTTGTGGGTTCAAGTCCCACTCCAGAGACTTGAGCACAAAAATCTAGGCTGACACTCCAGTGCAGTACTGAGGGAGTGCTGCACTGTCAGAGGTCAACAGTCACAGAAGGCATCCAGGGAGTCTCATTGGAAGAGGCAAACTGGCAACAGAAAATGGGGCAAGCAGAACAACTTGCTGTCTACTAAAACTTGCCTACATCTCTAACATTTTCCATTCCTGATGAACGGTCACCAACCTGACACTGCCACTTCTCTTCCACGAATGCCCAACTTGAAGAAGTTCTGCTCTTATCTCCGACGGATTTCCGTTTGTCTCATTTCCCTTGTTCACCTTCATTGCTTTCTGTTTCCCTTCTCGTGTTTGATCAGGTATCTACTAAAATTCGCTTACATCTCTAACATTTTCCAATTCTGATGAAAGGGCACCAACCTGAAATATTAACTCTGTTTCTTCTCCACAGATGCCTGACCTGCTGAGTATTTCCAGCATTTTCTGTTTTTATTTTAGTTTGCCATCTTGTACTTTCTTCACCCATTGTGGCAGAGGACCTTTAAAATTATATATTTTTTTGTTGCAGTTTACGTAAGAATATAAGAATTAGGAGCAGGAGTAGGCCATACAGCCCCTCGAGCCTGCCCCGCCATTCAATAAGATCATGGCTGATCATCGACCTCAACTCCACTTTCCCGCCCGATCCCCATATCCCTCGATTACCCTAGAGTCCAAAAATCTATCGATCTCAGCCTTGAATATACTCAATGACTGAGTATCCACAGCCCTCTGGGGCAGAGAATTCCAAAGATTCACAACCCTCTGAGTGAAGAAATTCCTCCTCATCTCAGCCTTAAATGGCCGACCCCTTATCTTGAGACTGTGCCCCCTAGTTCTAGACTCTCCAGCCAGGGGGAAACAGCCTCTCAGCATCTACCCTGTCAATCCCCCTCAGAATCTTGTATGTTTCAATGTGATCACCTCTCATTCTTCTAAACTCCAGAAAGTATAGGCCCATTCTTCACAACTTTGTGCTACTTCATCTTCTGAAAGTTGAGTTTTTGCCAGTGCTCTTTTTCAGCTCTATTTCAAATTATCCCAAATGGACCCCATGTGTCCGAGGTGGATTTCAGTGAATCTCTTTCTGATTAAAGTGATATGAGGAGCTGGATGAAGGAAAGCAGATGTACTCTTTATCTGAACCAGCTGTTTCACAAATTCCTGCATGTATCTGACTGCCATAACCATCAAATCTCCCATATATAAACATCAACACAGCAGCCGTTCCGCTTGGGTTTAGCTGGAGATCACTACTGTCTGATCCATAAACCACTTATACTCTCATGCTACACGGCGGTGATGTCTGTCTGGTTGTAGAGAGGAGACGGAGGCTGTTTCAGATTGGTGTTCAGCACAACCACGGTTTTGTTTTAATGTGTGCGTGTTGGACTAACAACAACAAGAGCAACTTGTATTTATATAGCGCCTTTAATGTAGTAAAACGTCCCAAGGCGCTTCACAGGAGTATTATAAGACAAAGAATTTGACACCGAGCCATATAAGGAGAAATTAGGGCAGATGACCAAAGGCTTGGTTAAAGAGGTAGGTTTTAAGGAGCATCTTAAAGGAGGAAAGAGAGGTAGAGAGGCGGACAGGTTTAGGCAGGGAATTCCAGAGCTTAGGGCCCAGGCAACAGAAGGCACGACCACCAATGGTTGAGCGATTATAATCAGGGATGGTCAAGAGGGCAGAATTAAAGGAGCGCAGATATCTCTGAGGGTTGCAGTGCTGGAGGAGATTACAGAGCTAGGGAGGGGGCAAGGCCATGGAGGGATTTGAAAACAAGGATGAGAATTTTGAAATTGAAGCGTTGCTTAACTATGAGCCAATGTAGGTCAGCGAGCACAGGGGCGATGGGTGAACGGGATTTGGTGCGAGTTAGGACACGGGCAGCCGAGTTTTGGATGACTTCAAGTTTACGTAGGGTAGAATGTGGGAGGCCATCCAGGAGTGCGTTGGAATAGTCAAGTCTAGAGGTAACAAAGGCATGGATGAGGGTTTCAGCAGCGGATGAGCTGAGGCAAGGGCGGAGGCGGGCGATGTTACTGGAGGTGGAAATAGGCAGTCTTAGTTATGCCGCAGATATGGGAGAATTCAAATCCAGTCACAGAGGTGAAAGGACATGTTCTTTTGAATTTTACTACCTAGCTCCCTATTATTTATTATTTCATATCCAGCTAATATCAGCAAATTAAAGACTGCTTAAAAAATAATTTAAGGCTTGCTAGAGGGAGTGCGGCGAAGGTTCACCAGACTGATTCCTGGGATGGCAGGACTGTCGTATGAGGAGAGATTGGGTCGACTAGGCCTGTATTCACTAGAGTTTAGAAGAATGAGAGGGGATCTCATTGAAACGTATAAAATTCTGACAGGGCTAGACAGACTGGGTGCAGGGAGGATGTTTCCCCTGACTTTGGGGGGGGGCCTAGAACGAGGGGTCACAGTCTCAGGATACGGGATAGGACATTTAGGACTGAGATGAGGAGAAATTTCTTCACTCAGAGGGTGGTGAACCTGTGGAATTCTCTACCACAGAAGACTGTGGAGGCCAAGTCACTGAATATATTTAAGAAGGAGATAGATAGATTTCTAGACACAAAAGGCATCAAGGGGTATGGGGAGAGAGCGGGAATATGGTATTGAGATAGAGGATCAGCCATGATCATATTGAATGGCGGAGCAGGCTCGAAGGGCCGAATGGCCTACTCCTGCTCCTATTTTTCTATTTTTCTATGTTCTATGATAACGTCGTGCGTCATTAACATGTCGTTATTTTTCCAGGAAGATTTGGCCCATTAGCTCTGCCCACGCCACCCCCTCCATTCAAAAGACAATTCCCAAATAAAAACAGAATATTGGAGCAGAACCAGAATCTACAGGTTTACATTGAAAGTTGAACAAATGATATCACCAGGTTCATTTTTAAAAAAAGAAAATGACTTTGGATTGTAATTTTCATTGATCTGCTTTGATTTTTACAATTACAGAAAAGATAATAAAAGTTGGAATGTTGAGGCTTGCTAGTGCCGCATTTCATCCATTTACTTTTACGGACAAGGTCAATCAGCGTCTGAAAGAGAAAGACATCTCAGCGTTTCTGGCAGGGCCCTTCCTTCAGGAATCTGAAATGTTAACCCATCTTTCTATTTCAGATGCTGATCAATCACCTGTGCATTCCTTGCATCTTTCGCAAATATCCCAGACCAGGTAAAGATAGTCTTGTGTTATGTTTCTGTAATGCAAGAAGGGCTGTGGATGCTCAGTCATTGAGTACACTCAAGACTGAGATCGATAGATTCTTGGGCACTAAGGGAATCGAGGGATATGGGGATCGGGCGTGAAAGTGGAGTTGATGTCGAAGATCAGCCAAGATCTTATTGAATGGCGGAGCAGGCTCGAGGGGCTGTACGGCCTACTCCTGCTCCTAATTCTTATGTTCTTAAGAATCTTCTTCGTATCTTGGTGCATGGAACAGGAAACTTGCATGAAGCAGCTGAATTTCAGGGTCCGCTCACGGGAATCTCATGAATCGTGTAGGGTTACTTTTCTATTGACCAATTTCCTCATTTTGACAATAATTTGAATTATGCACTTGTATGAGGTGGTTTCAATTTTTTTTAATACTTTTTTTTAATGATATGATCATTGTTGGTGAATGGAACATTAACCACTCTTTGCCTCGAAGTGTCTGCGTGAAGTGTTCCCAAGGTTAATGGTTGGGCGCAAAGCAGAGCTGCCTCTGCACTGCTCCAACAACGTGCCTTAGTCCCCTCCCAACCCCAAGACTGCACCCATAACACACCAGTGTACTATTTCCATTTCTCACACGACCCATCCTCCTGGCATCTCTGAGACTTATTGATGATTTAATTACATTTAGTCACAATTTATGCTTTGCCCATGGACTCTCACCCACTGGGATCTGGGTTTAGACTATCCAAAGCCATTGCATTTCGTACCATTGGAGTCAGCAGAGAGAAGCATTTTGTAGTGTATGTGCCTTTAAGAGCCCCATGTGTGCTGTAATGCCGGTAATGGCCACTCGGGCTATATAAGCCTGTATATTGTGTTAGATCCGTTAGTACCGCTCCAGACTTTGCTTAGTAAACACCTATGAACCAACTCCTGTCTTCAGTGTCTCTATCAACACACGGACACTACAGTGGCGACGAAGTGGAAACGGACTTACCTGCAATTCGGCATTCCTCGGGCGTCCAGAAGACTCAAGAAAGTGAAAGAAGCTGTGGTTTCACCAGCTGGCCAAGCTGGTGGCAGGTACTGCGCTAATCCTTCCTGGGCGTCAGGCTGGGGCTCCAGCGGCTGGCTCTACAGCTGGGACAAGCAGCGAAATCGGAGGCAAGCAATAACAGACGGGGAGGGAGCACTCGGGAGACGGCCGGCGCTGCAAGCAGGTCGGCGTTCAGACCTAGAGGGAAAGTCCGGCAGGAACGAGTCTCCAACTGTAAATAAATAAATAAATAAATAAAAAAAGAACGGAAACCGCGGGAAACAGCGTTGTCATCGGCAGCAGCGGCGGAAAAGCACGGGAAGCGCCATATCTTTTCTAAGATGCCTAAGTCTGGCAATATTGATGCTTTTGATAGCGAAATAGAGGATTGGACCACATATGTGGAAAGAGTAGAGGTATATTGCACTGCAAATGGAATAGAAGATGAAAAAAAAGCTTCAGTACTGCTGAATTTAATGGGCACAAAGGCATACGGGCTGTTACGAAATTTAATCACTCCAGCCAAACCAAAGGACAAGGATTTTAAAGAAATTGTTGATACCCTGCAGGAGCACTTAAACACAACACCGCTGCTGATAGCGGAACTATTCAAATTCTTCAAGAGAAATCAACACAAGAATGAAAGTAACGCTGATTACCTCACCGAATTAAGAAAGCTATCAAAACACTGCCAATTTGGGGCAGGACTAGCAGATTATTTTTGAGACAAATTCGTCTGCGGTCACTTAAGTGAAGGAACACAAAAAAGGCTGCTTTCTGAAAAAGATTTAACACTAGACAAGGCTTTCAGTATGGCTGTATCATACGAAGCAGCAGCAAGAGGAGCTGCAGAGATACAACAAAAGACACAGGACTTCGGCACCCATGAAATGACACAGGGTTTCGAAAGATGTTATCGCTGCAGCAGATCCACCCATAACCAGAGGGACTGCTGGTTCAAGGACAAATCATGCATGCAATGCGGAAAGATTGGACACATTGCACGGACGGGTATGCCGATCTGGACAAAATAAATCCACTGACAGGAAAAAAAAAATCAATAAAGAAAAGTACAGAAAGGTACAAATGATGACGGACAGTAGCTCCGAAGACCAGAAGAGCGATAGCGACTCCGAAAACAAGAGACTAAGCTGTCTCAAATTACATAATGTACTTGCCAAAGATGATTACCAGACCATTTGGGTTACCCTCACGATAGCAGGGTCCCCAGTTAAAATGGAGCTAGATACAGGATCAGCTCTGACCGTAATAAATCGACGGGATTACGAGAGGCTATTTCCGCATATACCTTTAAAAGACACATCCATTATGTTAAAAACATATACGGGGCAGAAAGTATACCCCAAAGGAAAAATAAAGGTGCCTGTTGTATACAACGGCAAGGAAATACAAAAGTTGTATTTATACATTCTACAAGATGGTGGCCCACCGCTGTTAGGACGTGAATGGATCAGGAAAATACGTTTAGACTGGCACTCCATTCAGGCACTGACGGTGACCAGTAAGAAAAAAAACGATGATGACATCATACCTGAACGATTAAAAGACATCTTGGCCAATGCCAAAGAAGTGTTTCAAGAGAAACTAGGAACCTTGAAAGGCATCACCGCCTCAATAAAAGTGGAAGATACAGCAATTCCCAAGTTTTTTAAAGCAAGACCAGTGCCATACGCAATTCGTCCAGCAGTCGAGGCAGAGCTGGAGAATTTGGAAAATGCAGGCGTATTATCCAAAATAGATTGGAGCGAGTGGGCAACACCCATCGTTCCAGTCATGAAGAAAGCATTGAATAATAATAAATCTGAAGAACAGAGAAAAATTCGCATCTGTGGAGACTTCAAGGTGACGGTAAACCCGGTCCTTCACACGGTACAGTATCCTCTTCCGAGGATAGAAGATATTTTTGCCTCACTATCCGGAGGGAAACGTTTCACCAAAATTGACTTGGCACAGGCATATCTACAGATGGAGGTTGAAGAGGCCTCTAAGAAATATCTCACGATAAATACACACAAAGGTCTGTACCAGTACAATCGACTAGTTTTCGGAGTAGCATCCGCTCCAGCTATCTGGCAAAGAGCTATGGAGCAAGTCCTCCAAGGGATTCCGGGTACTCAATGCTACCTGGACGACATCCTTGTAACAGGAGAAAATGACAACGAGCACCTTGCCAATTTGGAGCAGGTGCTCACTAGGCTGAGAGAACGGGGCCTACGAGTAAATCGCCCCAAGTGCGAATTTTTCCGAAATCAAATATCATATTGTGGCCACATAATAAATAAGGAAGGGTTGCATAAGTCACCTGAAAAAATTGAAGCGGTCATTAAAGCCCCAGCACCTGAAAATGTTTCACAATTAAGGTCGTTCCTGGGATTAATAAATTACTATCATAAATTTTTACCGAACTTATCAACTCTTCTACACCCTCTTAATGAACTGCTACAAACAGGAGTAATTTGGAAATGGAACGAAGACTGTAAACGTGCCTTCCATAAATGCAAAGACTTAATCACATCCAAAGAAGTTTTGGCTCATTACAACCCATCACTGCCAATCAGACTGGCGTGCGATGCATCCCCTTACGGCATAGGAGCAGTATTATCGCATAAATTCCCTGATGGCTCGGAACGGCCGATAGCTTTTGCGTCACGCTCATTGAACTCAGCTGAGCGTAACTATGCCCAGATCGACAGGGAAGCACTCAGCCTGGTATGGGGAGTGAAGAAATTCAACCATTACCTACACGGACAAAAATTTACCTTGTTGACTGACCATCAACCCCTCATCTCCATATTCAACCCTAAAAAGGGTGTTCCCATTATGACGGCGCAAAGGCTACAGAGGTGGTCCCTTTTTATAGGGGCACACCAATACAACATAGAATACAAAGGATCAAAACAGCATGGGAATGCTGACGGTTTATCGTGCCTACCGTTGCCAATGGTAGAAGAGGCACCTACAGTAGACCCAGTAGAGATGTTCCACTCTACCATAGTGGAATGTCTATCAGTAACAAATTCTGCCATTGAAAGGGAGACGAGAAATGACCCGACTCTCTCACGGGTCTACGATTTAACAGTGAAGGGATGGCCAGCACATGGCGAACCACTGTTGCCAGCATTCTCGCAAAGAAGAGAACAGCTGTCAGTGTGCCGAGGAACCTTGATGTGTGGATCCAGAGTGGTGATTCCACCCAAACTCCAGGATAAAGTGCTAAAGGAGCTTCATGAGGAGCATCTGGGTGGAGTGAAAATGAAGAACCTAGCCAGGGCGTTTGTATGGTGGCCAGGTATCGATGGAGACATCGAAGAAATGACCAAGGGCTGCCTAGGATACCAGAAGGTCCAAAACGCTCCACCACAATCCCCTCTACATCCATGGGAGTGGCCCTCATCTCCCTGGCAAAGGGTACACATCGACTTTGCTGGTCCATTTATGGACTCAATGTTCTTAATCACGGTTGATGCACACTCCAAGTGGCCGGAGGTAATAAAGATGTCCTCCACCACCACGGAAAAAACCATCACAGTATTAAGAACCATATTTGCCAGGAATGGGCTGCCGGAAC
Organism: Somniosus microcephalus; assembly: GCF_052327205.1. NCBI lineage: Eukaryota > Metazoa > Chordata > Chondrichthyes > Squaliformes > Somniosidae > Somniosus > Somniosus microcephalus. Next base: position 53,931,147 of record NC_141008.1, read on the forward strand.
AGATCTGTTCTGATAATGGACCGCAATTTGTGTCCGAAGAATTCAGGAAGTTCTAAAAAAACAATGGGGTTAAGTACTACACGTCCACCCCATACCATCCCGCCACCAATGGATTGGCTGAAAGGTTTGTCCAGACCTTCAAGAAGGCCATAAAGGCCATGGGTAATGAAGACATAAAACTTCAGCACAAGGTGGATAACTTCTTGTTCGCATACAGGAATGCAACACATATGGTTACCAACCAAACTCCCGCCATGATGTTCTTCAATAGAAACCTAAGATGCCGGCTGGATTTCGTCAAGCCCAACATCAGAAGGGACGTGGAGAACCGGCAGTTTCAAGGCATGAATGAAAGGCCAACTAGAACCTTCCAGATAGGTCAACAAGTTTTGGCCCGGGACTACCGTACCGAGAAATGGCAGCCTGGAACTATCTGCACACGACTAGGACCACTGATGTATACCGTGGACATCGGAGAAAGCATAATAAGGCGCCATGCTGACCAAATCATAGAGTCATCCGAAAAGGGACAACCTACACCACAACTCTATACGCCTAACGATGAAGTAGAGATACCCATATCTACCTCCGATCCGGTGATACTGGAACCCGATGAACCCGACACTGGCATTCAAGCCGAATCAACCTTGCCAAAAGAAACTACTACACCACCAGAACCTACTACACCACCGAGGCGCTATCCGGACCGAGTCAGGAAGCCTCCAGAGAGACTGACTTATAATTAATTAACTACAGCAATGTGTATATTATTTTTCTTATAATATGTAATTAATAATTACTTAAAATATGATGTACTGGTTAGCTAAAAGGGGAGGAATTGTAGTGTATGTGCCTTTAAGAGCCCCATGTGTGCTGTAATGCCGGTAATGGCCACTCGGGCTATATAAGCCTGTATATTGTGTTATATCCGTTAGTACCCCTCCAGACTTTGCTTAGTAAACACCTATGAACCAACTCCTGTCTTCAGTGTCTCTATCAACACACGGACACTACACATTTGGTCCCATATTTTTGAGCTGGGTTCAATGCCAGATCTTAGAGCTGAAAGGACAGTGCTCTGACTCAATTTATCACTCAGTTCCCCATTTTTCATTAATTTCCCATTGGTAATAAATAATGGTTAATTCTTCGACAGCACCTCCCAAACACGCAACCTCTACCGCCTAGAAGGGCAAGGGCAGCAGGCGCATGGGAACACCACCATCTGCAAGTTCCCCTCCAAGTCTCACACCATCTCAACTTGGAAATATATCACCGTTCCTTCATCCTCGGTGGGTCATAATCCTGGAACTCCCTCCCAAACAGCGCTGTGGGACTACATTCACCTCACAGACTGCAACAGTTCAAGAAGGCGACTCGCTGTCACCGGCTGAAGGGCGATTAGGGATGGGTAATAAATGCTGGCCCTGCATCCCATGAATTTTTAAAAAATTAAAAAGTAAAGAATTAAACATTTCAGATGAAGCACTGCCTTCTGTGCTTATTTTGTGACCCTCCCACCCTTATCTGGGTCTCTCCTCCTTCACCCCACCTTCTCCCCAACAGGTCCTCTCTAACTCTCTCTTCATCATCCCCCGCCCCCCCCGCACCCCCGCACATAGACACAAGGATGTTTGTGTATGTCTCTCTCATTCCCTCCTCAGCATGGTCTCTGTCCATCTTTCTATGGCCTTGTTCAAAATGGTTTGCGTGCTTTTGTCTCTGCACCTTCCCCCCAGTGGCAGCGGCTTTCTCTTATTGACCACCCCCAGCCGCCTCCAATTTGCTCTCTAGTAAAAATTGTTGGCACTGGTTCCGCTTCACTGAGGCCACGATATATATTATAGATAATGCCATAAACTGCTGGAGTTTCAGTGTTGTGTCTCCGGATGTCATTGACACACCAGGGCTTCTAAACTCTCAATGGCAGATGTTCTGCGATGGCATTTTCCAAGAAGTTGTTTTGCTAGCCAAAGCCCAAGGTCAACGTATTATTCAATAATTCTGTGTATTTGTCATCTCTCCATCCCACCTTTTGCCTGCAGCAGGGTTATTCTTCCCGCTCACAAAGAACAAGGTTTCTCCTGCACGTGTGTTAATTTATCTACGTGATGTTTCTGTTTTGTTATGTGCATGCTTAATGTCCATATATATTTTGTGTCTCTTATTTGTGTATGTTTTGTGCACGAATTTTTTCTGGATTAAAAAATGTATTAAAACCAATAGCAAGTTTATAAAAAGATCCTAATTCAAAAGCAAAATACTGCAGATGCTGGAAATCTGAAATAAAAACAGAAAATGCTGGAAATACTCAGCAGGTCAGGCAGCATCTGTGAAGAGAGAAACAGAGTTAACGTTTCAGGTCGATGACCTTTCGTCAGAACTGGGAAAATCTGGAGATGGAACAGGTTTTTAAGCAAGTGTAGGGGCAGGGAAAGGGGGGAGGGGAGGAAAGAAAAAAAAGGGACGGTCTGTGACAGGGTGGAAGGCAGGAGAGATTAAGAGACAAAAGGGATGATGGTGCGAGGCAAAAGGAGATGGTAATGGGACAAGTTAAGAAACAAAAACAGACCTTCCCTTTTGTTCTTTCCTGCCCTCCTCCTTTCCCTGCCCCTACACTTGCTTCCATCTCCAACTTTTTCCAGTTCTGACGAAGGGTCATCGACCTGAAACGTTAACTCTGTTTCTCTCTCCACAGAAGCTGCCTGACCTGCTGAGCATTTCCAGCATTTTCTGTTTTTATTATTAAAAGATCCTGATGCTTTTATTTTATTGTAGCGCCTGCCTTAGTCCATACACCAGACACTTAACATCAGTGCAAAAGAATTATGAATGCCTTCCTTGTTAATGAATGCTTTAAATTTTATACATAACTCACACACACAGCTCCTTTGCACGGGCATGCAATCAAACACATTTTCTCAAATCTGCTTTTTTTGTTTGTTTAATTCCCGTCTTGCCAAAATAGAAACTCAATTGGAATGTCAGAATTATTGGGGAATGGAGAAGACAATCACTGTGAGTGGCTGGCTGTGTGAAGCGCTTGGATTTTGTAATCTGGTCTCAACAGAATTGATGTTGGCTTCAGCTATTGTACCAGTGAATAAAGAGATTCAGCTTTATCACTGGTTCAGCTCACAGGTCACAGAAAGTGATGATCAGAGATGTTCATTTTTTTCCCCCCAGTATAGATTTTTTGTGGCTATTTTAGTTCATTGAATCATACGGCACAGAAGGAGGCCATTCGGCCCATCGTGTCTGTGCTGGTTCTCTGAAAGAGCTACCAGTTAGTCCCTCGCCCTTGCTCTTTCCCCATAGCCCTGCAATTTTTTTTCCTTTTTAAGTAGCGATCCAATTCCCTTTTGAAAGTTACTATTGAATCTGCTTCCACCGCCCTTTCAGGCAGCGCGTTCCAGATCAGAACTCGCTGAGTAACATTTTTTCTCATCTCCCTCCTGGCTTTTTTGCCAATTATTTTGAATTTGTTACCGACCCTCCTGCCAGTGGAAATAGTTTCTCCTTATCTACTCTATCAAAACCTCTCATCATTTTGAATACCGCTATTAAATCGCCCCAGAACCTTTGTTCTAAGGAGAACAATCTCAGCTACTCTAGTCTCTTCAGATAACTGAAACCCCTCCTCCCTGGTACCATTCTAGTAAATCTCTTCTGCACCCTCTCCAAGGCCTTGATGTCCTTTCTAAAATGTGCCTAGAATTGGACGCAATTCCCTAGCTGAGGTCTAACCAGTGATTTGTAAAGGTTTAACATAACTTCCTTGCTTTTGTACTCTATGGGCTGGATTTTCCAAGCCCCGAGGAGGCGGGCATGGAGGCGGGACAGCCGGTATATTCGGAGAAATTGGGGGCGGATAGCAAACCCGCCCCCATCCCGCCTCCGTGCCCATTTGCCAGGAGGCGGGAAGATGTGCAGCTTCGGGTCCCGTCTCCTGGAGGCGGGCAAGGCATTTAATCCTTTTAACTGCCTGTTAACAGGTAGTTAACAGGCAGAAAAAGGATTAATGCCATTTTACCTTCACAGGTGATGGCTTCCCGACCTCGGAGAACCCCGCCGGGTTGGAGGAGACATGGAGGAGGTCTGCGCTGGTCGGAGGCACCTGGAAGTAAGGTGTAGAGGTGAGTGATGGGTGCAAGTGTGGAGTGGTAAGTATGCAAGGTGAGTGATAAGTTTAAAAAAGTGTTCCTTCCATAGCCTTTAGCCGCGCTGGATGGGGAGAGCGGACATCCTCCTTGTCAATTTCAGGTAATGGCTGATGGATCCTCTGATCCATCAGACATCTGAAATTTACAAATTTGCAATGTTTGATGAGTCCTCGCCACAAAGGCTCATCAAACTAAAGAGAATGTCAGTGTTTGACAGCTTCACAAAGCTGTCAAACGTTGTCATTTCTTCATTCAAGAAGTCTTGACAGATAGCACGTCTGACGTTGACGTGATCTGTCAGTGACTTCTTCCCTAATTGGCCTGCTGAGCCCGCAGGGCGGGCTTAACAAGCTCAATCAGGGGATAATCCCTCTGAATGGCCAGGGGAGGATGGAGGCGGGACACTGACACGACAAGCAGCAGTCCCGCCTCCAACTCGCCTCCATTCACAAAATCCAGCCCATAGCCTCCATTTGTAAAGCCAATGATCCCGCAGGCATTTTGAACAGCTTTTATCAACTTTTCCTGCCACCTTCATCAAGTTATCAAGGTCCGGAAGTTTGTCAAAGTGCTAAAATGTTTAAGCTTTTTACAAAGAGCAGAAACGGCTCAGTAAATTAACAGCAACAAGAAGCACAATACCAGCAGCAGCAAAAAACTGAACTCAATAGGATTACACAGAAAATACAACAGAAACAGGGGGGGGCAATTTTGTGAATGGGGGCGCGTTGGAGGTGGGACTGCTGCTTGGCGGGTCAATGCCCCGCCTCCATCGATTTGTGGCCAACCCACGCTATTTTCCCTTGATTGACCTTGTTAAGCCTGCCGCTGGGCTTAGCAGGCCAATTAAGGAAAAGCCGATTGCAGAGAACGTCAACGTATGACGTTTCATCTGTCAAAAATTTTTGACAGATGAATTGTCGTCGTTTGACAGCTCTGTGAAGCTGTCAAACAGTGACATTCTCTGCAGTTTGATGCAGTCTTGCATACAAGACCTCATCAACCTTCTTCCTTTTACAGAAATGAGATGCTTGTTGCATCTGAGGATGCAATGGACATCTCTCATCTGCAACATGGAGGTCCGAGAGTCTCCACATACAAACCGACTGAAGCCTGCAGGAAGAAACAAAGGTAAGTACACTTTTAAAAACACTTTCCACTTACCTCAGATACTCACCTCTCCATTCTTACACCCATCACTTACTTTCACACCACACTTTTGCACCCCCCCCCCCCCCGCCCCCGATCCCCGCAGACCCAGTACTCACCTCGCTGAGCTGGTCCGTTTTGGAGCCTTGGGGAAGCCCGCACTTGTGAAGGCAAAGAGGGGATAATCCTATTTTCTGCCTGTTAACTACCTGTTAACGGGCAGTTAATAGGCTTTAATCCCTTCCTGCCTCCAAGGAGATGGGACCCTGCGCGGGACGGCTACCTGCCTCCCAGGAAGATGGCATGGAGGCGGGTTGGGGAGCGGGTTTGGCACCCGCCCCCAAATTCTGCCATTTTCCCGGCAGTCCCGCCTCCCCAGGGCTGGCAAAATCGCCCCCAGAGCTGTTTGACTCCACCAGTTCGTGTTGGCACTTATATAACACTTCAGTAAAATATCCCAAAGCGTCTCACATCGGCGAAAATAGCCGGACACTGAGAAGTGGAGGGAGATGAATTAAGGATAGTAGCTAACGTCAAGATCAGAGCTAACAACAGAAAACGCTGGAAAAACTCAGCAGGCCAGGCAACATCCGTGGAGAGAGAAATAGAGTCAATGTTTCGGGTCAAAACCCTTCTTCAGAACTGAAAAAAAAGGCAGGAAATGAAAAGATTAAAAGGCAGTTTGGGGGCTGGGAAATGGGGGAGGGGATGAAAGAAGAGACATTAAGAGATATTCAAGGTGAGACGAGATAGTAATAGGACAGGTAAAAATCAGAGAGGTAGGTTTGGAAGGGGGTGGCGGGGAGAGATATAGCAAGGCCACAGGGGTTTATGGAGAGCTTTCCAAAGTGGGGTCGAGATGGCTAAAGGCTGTACAGTCAAAAGTGGAGCCTTGGGGGGTGGGTACATGTATAGTTTAAATCAATATTCCTGTTCATTTGCACATATCTCAGGCTGCAGATAATAACAGATCCTGAATGAGGATTTATTCCACCAATGAGGCAGCATCACTAAGAGCAGCCTTTTCTAAACCTCCAGACGCTCAATTAAAACTGGACAAACCTGCGAATAAGAAACAAGTGCAAATAGGGCTGAGTTGCCCTCTGCTTTGTGGCCCAGATTGCCAGGGCTTGAGGGATGAAAACGGACCGCAGACTGCACTTTGCACCCCCCCCCCCCCCCGCCGCACGAAATGAAGCATCTGTGTTTTTTTTAAGTTAAAGTTAGAGTTCACCATTAAGATTTTGCAGTGTCCACTTGCATCATAGGCCCAGAAGTACCAGAATTATTCAGAGTTTGAGGTTTATTGTCAAAATATGATGATCTGTTGACTCAAAACATCAACGACACACAAACAGGCTAGAATTTCTCTTTATCATATTTATTGATCAGATTAAATGCAAGTTGAGAAAGAAACTAGCTCAATTGATTTAATTTAAATAGAGCCATTGATCCTTATCACAGAGTCTTTGGAACTAGAGACCGGGGCTTGCAGTGCCTCTTTGTACAACGAATTCTAGGAAGGCAGACATCTTAAATCATCATTGTCAGCTACAACTTTTTTTTAAATTTTAAAACTTACACAAAACATACATGAAAGTAAGTTCAAGATAAGTATTTAACAAGCAATACAAATACAGCCTCAACCGTAACCGGTTGCACGAATAAGGAAGTAAACTGAACCATGGTGGTCCTTGTCTAAAAAAACAGCAAACTGGATGTACCTAAGACACCAACTTGAACAGTTGTGCTGGCCAATCTCCCTGAAATCTATTCTCCTATGCTGTAGAATATATATATTTTATTAAACTAAAACTATGTATATTTTTGGACCGTACAAGTCAATAATGTGTTTTTCTTTCAAGTCATAGTTCTCTGGAAAGGTTTTACAATCATGGCTACAGGGCACAGACTGGTGTGGGTGATGCCAATCTCCCCTGGAAAGATACTTTAAAACAAAAAAAAGTGACGTCTGCAAAGTCCAGATGATTATCAAAGATGTGGGTGATGCAGTCAGGGCCACCTCCCTGGCTGTCCCGAGAAGCTGGTGATGGCCAATTGGTTTTGAACCACTGAATGGCTTGCTGGGTCATTTCAAAGACCATTAAGAGTCACCTACCTAGTGTGGAACTGGAGTCCTGTATAGGCCAGACCGTATAGGGGTGGCAGGTTCCCCTCCCTGAAGGGTATTAGTGAACTGGTTGGGTTTTTGGCTTTTCGACAGCTTTCATGGCTACTTTCCTGGTGCCAGTCCCCAAATCAGCAGATTTATTGAACTGAATTGAATTTCACCACTTGCCTTTGAGGGATATGACTTTATGACCTTTGGGTTGCTAGTCTAGCATCCTAACCATTACACAACCCATCTTCATAAGATGGTCAAATATCGCTGAAAAAGATTTGAAGCGATTGCATGTCTACTAGAAAGTCCACAAATTAAAAATATCAACAGCCCTTTGTAAGGAGTACAATATAGAAGGAATATACTTCAATACATCACATACCCTGTCCAAAACAAAGCTATTTTCCAGTTTAACTGTTACTCAATTGCTCCAAAGATTTGCCCAGATATTCAATAAAATATGAGTCTTAACTTGCAGGGACATGGTTGCATAATTGCTGGTAGCCCATTCAGTACCTCACCCAAGTGGACGTTCTTCAATCTGTGAGTCTACGCGGTGACCGTCAGCAGGCTATTCAGCCGCGGAGGACATCACAGGCAAGCTCGATGCTCTCCTCACCTGACATCCACACGCACACTCTTCAGCAGGAGTCACTGCACAGCAATCGGAAGCAGGAGTCCTGGTCGTTTATTACCCCTCCCTAGCTCAGGAGTGCTGAGGCCAGTTGTAGCACCCTAACTGCTCCTCTGGCTGAGATCCGATAACTTGTCACAGACTGGGAATCAAACCTGGGAGCTACTGGTCTATATGGCTTAGCACTACAGCAAGCAGTGTTTTTAATTAACTATATGACCAGAATAAAAACGCAACGAAAGTCAAGGGTGAGACGAGGACATTCAGCCCATCAAAGCTCATTACTTTAGTACCCTAATTGCCTCATCATAATATCTAACTATCTTGAACAGTCTCAATTTACCTTTACTATGCTGTCTGACAGATCATTCCAAAGAGGTATCACTTTTGAGTAGTAAGAAAGAGTTTGCATTTATACAGCAACTTGCACGACCTCAGGATGTCCCAAAGCACTTCACAGCCAATGAAGTTATTTTGAAGTGTGGACATATGTTGTAATATGGGGCAACACGGCAGCCAAGTTACGCACAGTAGTAATGTAAATGACCAGACCATTTGTTTTAGTGAGGCCGGTTGAGGGATAGGTGTTGCCCAGAACACCGGGAGGAACGGCCTTGCTCTTCTTCGAAAAGTGCAACGGAATCGTTTGCACCCGCCCGAGAGAGCAGACAGGGGCCTCGGCTTAACGTCTCATCCGAGAGACGGCACCTCTGACAGTGCGGCACTCCCTCAGCACAGCACTGGGAGTGTCGGCCTAGATTATGCGTTCAAGTCTCTCAAGCTTGACCTCTTGACTCAGAAGCAAGAGTGCTACCCCCGAGCCACAGCTGACACAAAAATAAAGAAATCCTTCCTAATATCTTTTACATTTATTTTTCATTAATTTCTATTTATGTCCTCTGGTATTACTCTGCCAGTTTACTTTGAAGTATTAATCTGTGTTCACTTTATGCATACCATTTTAGATTCTATATGCTTAAATGAAATCCATTCTTAACCACCTACCTTCCAGACTGTAAAACTTAAGCTCCTCTAATCTTTTCTCACAGCTCATCCCCTTTGGGATACATTTCTCCGTTGTGTTGCTGCATAAGCAGTCTTGCTTCACACTAACACTAAATTTGTAATGTAAATATGGAGTCAGGCTCGTTCTGACTCCTTTTTTATTCGTTCATGGGATGTGGGCGTCGCTGGCAAGGCCAGCATTTATTGCCCATCCTTAATTGCCCTTGAGAAGGTAGTGCTGAGCCGCCTTCTTGAACCGCTGCAGTCCATGTGGTGAAGGTGCTCCCACAGTGCTGTTAGGGAGGGAATTTCAGGATTTTGACCCAGCGACGGTGAAGGAACGACAATATATTTCCAAGTCAGGATGGTGTGTGACTTGGAGGTGGTGGTGTTCCCATGTGCCTGCTGCCCTTGTCCTTCTAAGTGGTAGAGGTCGCGGGTTTGGGAGTTGCTGCAGTGCATCTTGTAGCTGGTACACACTGCAGCCACAGTATGCCGGTGGTGGAGGGAGTGAATGTTTAAGGTGATGGATGGGGTGCCCAATCAAGCGGGCTGCTTTGTCTTGGATGGTGTTGAGCTTCATGAGTTTTGTTGTAGCTGCACTCATCCAGGCAAGTGGAGAGTATTCCATCACACTCCTGACTTGTGCCTTGTAGATGGGGGAGAAGCTTTGGGGAGTCAGGAGGTGAGACACTCGCCGCAGAATATCTAGCCTCTGACCTGCTCTTGTTGCCACAGTATTTATGTGGCTGGTCCAGTTAAGTTCCTGGTCAATGATGACCCCTAGGATGTTGATGGTGGGGGATTTGGTGATGGTAATGCCGTTGAATGTCAAGGGGCGGTGGTTAGACTCTCACTTGTTGGAGATAGTCATTGCCTGGCACTTGTGTGGCACGAATGTTACCTGCCACTTATCAGCCCAAGCCTGAACATCGTCCAGGTCTTGTTGCATGCGGGCATGGACTGCTTCATTATCTGAGGCGTTGCGAATGGTGCTGAACACTGTGCAGTCATCAGCGAACATCCCCATTTCTGACCTTATGTTGGAGGGAAGGTCATTGATGAAGCAGCTGAAGATGGTTGGGCCTAGGACACTGCCCTGAGGAACTCCTGCAGCGAAGTCCCAGGGCTGTGATGATTGACCTCCAACCACCACAACCATCTTCCTTTGTGCTAGGTATGACTCCAGCCAGTGGAGAGTTTCCCCCCTGATTCCCATTGACTTCAGTTTTCCTAAGTGAGGACGAACTCCTAGAGGGAGTTAGGTTGGACTCTTGACTCTGGAATTGCATGACAACTGATTAGTGTTGGTCCAAACCGAAATCCTTTCACACCAAGTGCTAGTTTTACAAGAATGATTCCAGGGATGAGGGACTTCAGTTACATGGATAGACTGGAGAAGCTGGGGTTGTTCTCCTCAGAGCAGAGAAGGTTGAGAGGAGATTTGATAGAGGTGTTCAACATCATGAGGGGTCTAGACAGAGTAGACAGAGAGAAACTGTTCCCATTGGCAGAAGGGTCGAGAACCAGAGGGCACAGATTTAAGGTGATTGGCAAAAGAATCAAAGGCGACATGAGGAAAAACTTTTTTACTCAGCGAGTGGTTAAGATCTGGAATGCACTGCCTGAAAGGGTGGTGGAGGCAGATTCAATTGTGGCTTTCAAAAGGGAATTGGATAAGTACCTGAAGGAAAAAATTTGTAGGGCTACAGGGAAAGGGCGGGGGAATGGGACTGGCTGAAGTGCTCTTACAGAGAGCCGGTACGGGCTCGACGGGCCGAATGGTGGTCTCCTGTGCTGTAACCATTCTATGATTCTATGAGCTGGAGTTTAAATGCAGCTTTACACTTGAGATCAGTTGTGTTGCTCTTCTGTTTACCCTTTTCTATAAATATATTTTTTTTTTGGGTCATAGTTTAAAAAAAATCTGAACACAGTACCATAGGTGTGGTCTGATGAGTGCTTGTAAAATTAGCACAGTTTCTATAATCTTGCATTCTACTGCTCTGACGATATCTCTTAGCAATGCATTAGCTTTTTTAATTATTTCGCCATTGTCTAGACACAGTGACATGTCTATTACCTCCATGCCCTTTTCTAAGCCTCCTGAAACCTAAGTTATTTGTATTCTGTGTGCCCAAATGCACAACCAATCCACATCCTGTTGCAGATCTTTAGCTGTGTCCTTTGCCTTTATGGTTCTCCCTATTTAGTGGCATCAGTCAAATTTCACAAACTAACTCTTCCAACTTCTGTTAAGCGTCCATTCAGCCCCTCTGCAAAATGCCTTGCGACCTTTTTGCTACATTAAAAGCAGCATTTCCATTTCCATTGACATCTGAGTTACAACTGCATTTGATCCAGTTTCATGCTGGTTGGTAGAACAGGAACATGTTTAATAAAGTTGCGCCTTTATGATTTAAAGTCCAAAGCCTGTATCAAGGTACAACATTCACACAGCGAATTTTGCATTAATTTTATCCTTTTTGCGGGGGGGGGGGGGTGGTGGAACTACTGATACGAAAGGCAGATCATTGCTCATCTTTCATCATTCGTTAATAACATAGGAACAGGAGTAGGCCATTCAACCCCTTGAGTCTTTTTTAAAAATTCATTGTGGGCATTGCTGGCAAGGCCAGCATTTATTACCCATCCCTAATTGCCCTTGAGACAGTGGTGGTGAGCTGCCTCATACAATTGAGTGGCTTGCAAGGCCATTTCAGAGGGCAGTTAAGAGTCAACCACATTGCTGTGGGTCTGGAGTCACACACATAGGCCAGACCAGGTAAGGACAGCAGATTTCCTTCCCTAAAGGACATTAGTGAACCAGATGGGTTTTTATGACAATCTGGTAGTTCCATTACTGACATTAGCTTTTTATTCCAGATTTATTTCATTAACTGAACTTAAATTACCCGGCTGCCATGGTGGGATTATGAACTAATTTCCCCAGATTATTAGCCCAAGTCTCTGGATTACTAGTTTCCTATGCCACTGTACTCTGGAATGGCCATTCAATGGGATCATGGCTGATCTATACCTTAACTCCATCTACCCGCCTTAGTTCTGTAACCCTTAATACTCTTTGCCTAACAAATATCTATCAATCTAAGTTATGAAATTTTCAATTGACCCCCCCAGCCTCAATTGCATTTTGGAGGAAGAGTTCCAAATTTCCACTACCATTTATTATTAAGTATATTCATTATAATTTTAATAGTTAATATAAATCCCCCTAACACAGATTAAAAATAATTATTAGAATTGATTTTTTTTTTAACGGTGTTTGAGCACAGAGGGGTCGGTTTTAGTCTTTGGGCGGCCGAATGGCGGAGCGCGTTGGCAGCCCGCCCGTTCCGGCAGCCACTTTAAGAGCCGGGCTTCTTTTAAATAGAACCGGTGGGTGCCAAAGGGGCGTCCCGCCAGATTTCAGGCCTTGCGCACTATTGGAGGCCGCCCGTTCCGGCAACGAGGTAAATCCCGGAAAAGTGGGGGACGCGGAGGCTTGGGGCAGCAGCAGCCCAGATTATTTCTGTGGGGGCCTGGAAGGGGCGCCCTTCCTCCCCCTCCTCCCTCCTGGCCCCACAAAAGTAATAGAAGTTTACCTGCACGGGGCCTCTTCTGCTCTGTCGCCAGTGAAAATGGTCGGAGGGAGCAGAGCACAGCACAGGCTCCCATCAGTTCTGGCCTAAAATGACATTCGATTGGCATATTTAAAAAGGGGCCCACTGCCCGAAACAGGCAGACACCTCAGCCACTTAGCAGTAGGCCCGTGTACTCTTTTTGATGGGGTGGATAAACAAGTTAGCTGTAAATCAATAAAACTTTAAATAAAACTTAACAAATTAAATTAAAATTTGGTTGGCTGGGGTGACGATGCACTCCAGTCCCCACGGCACCCACCGGTCGCGGAAGGCCTCAAGCGTGCCGGCGGACACCGCGTGCTCCATCTCTAGGGCCACCTGGGCGTGAACATGGCCGCGGAAGAGAGAAACATAGAAACGTAGAAGATAGGAGCAGGAGTAGGCCATTCGGCCCCTCGAGCCTGCTCCGCCATTCAATGAGATCATGGCTGATCATCCAAACTCAGTACCCGGTCCCTGCTTTCTCCCCATATCCCTTGATCCCTTTAGCCTTAAGAAATATATCTAACTCCTTCTTGAATATATTTAATGAATTGGCCTCAACTGCCTTCTGTGGTAGAGAATGCCACAGGTTCACCACTCCCTGGGTGAAGAAATTCCTCCTCATCTCTGTCCTAAATGGCTTACCCCTTATCCTTAGACTGTGACCCCTGGTTCTGGACTCCCCCGCCATCGGAAACATCCTTCCTGCATCTAGTCTGTCTAGTCCTGTTAGAATTTTATGTTTCAATGAGATCCCTCGACCGCCCGCTGCCTGGACCAATTGATGGCTATTTTGGCCAGGCCCAGGAGCAGTCCTATGAGGAGGTCCCCCGATCTGCCCGCTCCCCACCGCACCCGGGTGACCAAAGATCAGGAGCGTGGGACTGAAGTGCAGCCAAAAATCGAGGAGCAGCCCCTTCAAATAGTGAAAGAGGGGCTGCAACCTCTCATACTCCGTGTAAACATGAAACACGGACTCCTCCAGGCCGCAGAAAAGGCAGGCGGCCTGGGAGTCCGTGAACCTATTTAAAACCATATTGCACAGGACTGCTCCGTGCAACACCCTCCAGGCCAAGTCCCCAATAGAACAAGGGGGTAGGCCCGTGTAAAAAGTGGCTGCGGGCCAATCGGTGGCTTTAATCGGCGGTAAGTCTACTGACCCGACTTTGAGGCAGCGGGCGGTTGAGGGGGTCGTTCGGCCCGATTGCCTGCCTCTCTTCCGCAGCCATGTTCGCGCCCGGGTGGCCCTGGAGATGGGAGCACGCGGTGTCCACCGGCACGCTTGAGGCCTTCTGCGACCGGTGGGCGCCGCGGGGACTGGAGTGCATCATCAACCCGGTCAACCAAATTTTAATTTAATTTGTTAAGTTTTATTTCAGCTCGTTAAAATCAACTCGAGATTGCCTAAAAGGACCGTTTTTTTCAATCCTCACAGATAATCTCACGTAATTTGTAATGTATTGAACCATGCTGTATTCAGCAAGTTCAAAGTTAAATTAATGTTATGGGGATTAAAATAAAAGAGGGTCTCTTTTAATTTGCTTTTTGGGCTAGAGGAATACAAATGAGTAAATAAAAATGCGCCAATTGTAAAATACAGTGTAGAGCACTGAAAAGGATGTAATATAGAATAACTACTGAACAGAAGATTCTTTTTACCCTCCCTATCTTTGTAACCTCCTACAACCCTCCAAGATCTCTGTGCTCCTCCAATTCTGGCCTCTTGCACACTCCACCATTGGTGGCCGTGCCTTCAGCTGCCTGAGGCCCCAAGCTCTGGAATTTCCTCCCTAAACCTCTCCGCCTCTCTCTCTCTATCCTCCTTTTAAGATGCTCCTTAAAACCTACCTCTTTGACCAAGCTTTTGGTCACCTATCCTAATATCTCCTGCGGCTCGCTATCAAATTTTTGTTTGATAACGCTCCTGTGAAGCGCCTTGGAACGTTTTACTATGTGAAAGGTGCTATATAAATGCAAGTTGTTGTTGTTGTATGCCCACTCCAGTGATCTGTACGATGTTGTCTGATGTCCACTTCTTATACAGTCCACTCCTGTTAATTCAATGTTGTCTTTTGCTTGAAAGAAAAAGGGAATTATCCAGTAGTTCAAATTAAGCAATTTTAATAAAACAGCATATGAGGTGTTTTTGCAATGATTTCAATTCAAATTAACAGAATACTTGAGTTGAGCAACTTTAAATTATGAGGCGTGGACTGTATTCTCTATTTCCTCCTACTTTAACAATTTTATTTCTCATTTTCCTTCATTAAGAAGATGGGTAACTAAAATCAAAATCCGAGCTTGGCCTCGACTAACCACCACTTCTTGGTCTACCATATAAGGAGCTGGGCGCTTTGGGATCTCTCTGTTCCTCCCTCTCTTAGAAGTATCACATGAGAGTGGGGCATTCTCCATTTAAAAGGCCACCTCTTTCGGTGTCCATTTTAAGAGACTGATTGAGTAGAAATATGGACAATGACGGATTGCCACGCAATTGCGATGCCTTATGCGTCACAATATATGCACTGCCCACCCCACCTGAAGCCATGTGATCTCCTGGGAGAGGCGAAAAAACAGATAAAATAGCTTACTCTGCAAAATGAAAAAATGTTTGAATTATATTTGGAAATGTTCAAATGCATATACATGCATAGTGCATTTAGGGGCACTGGGGAGTATGATTAATCACCTGCATTGTCCTGTACAGCAGTGCTGGGATGCAGGTTTGGTTCCCCATTCTGAGTTTCCAATCTCAACCATTCTGGTGTAAAAATGGCCAGGTACCTCCTTTTAAGGTTTGGAAAATAAGAAGCTTCAGCAATGCAGCTACCTGGACATTGCCATCTGTTGTGAATGTAACATGGACATTAAGAATGGACAATGAAAAGTGAACAATTAAGTTGTATGGTGTTTAGTTTGGGAACTCGCTGGGCTCTGTATTTAACATAGTGTGCCTTTACCTCTGCTAGAATTTACATAACCACGTCTGTTGCCTTCTCTCTATTGGTTTAAAGGGTTCATCACTCGCCCCATGAAAAGCAGCGACTGGGTGTGATGCTCAAAGATGAGGAACAGGAACGGACGATCAGCCATAAATTTGGCCTGTGAAGAAAGAGGCATAAACCCAGAAAGCGAGACGGCAGCAACTTCACTTCCTTCTTCATCCACCTTCAGTGCAACATGTTGCTTCAGCTGTGGGACAGAAGGGAAACAAAATATGATGAATACATCATGTGGGCGAGGGTGAAGTCAGCCAGTGTTCGAACTGCATTCTCAGCTCACTGGATAGCCCAGCTGGTGCATATCTCTAACCAGTGAGGAACAGAGCTATCTGGATCAGGGAGGTGCCAGGTTCCTGAATTAACGCTTCTGAATTAACTAAACTCAGCTGGGACAGTGGTAGAACCCCTGGGCTAGGGAGGAGAAAAATTAACTAGGGTTCATCTTCCTCATCATAGAATTATACAGCACAGAAGGAGGCCATTCGGCCCATCGTGCCTCTGCCAGCTCTCTGAAAGAGCTACCAACTAGTCCCACTCCTCTGTTCTTTCCCCATAGCTCTGCCAATTTTTCCTTTTTAAGTATATATCCAATTGCCTTTTTGAAAATTACTATTGAATCTGCTTCCACCACCCAGGTTGTAACAACTGGCTGTGTAAAAAAAAATTCTCCTTAACTCCCCCATAGTTTTTTTTTGCCAATTATTTTAAATCTGTATCCTCTGGTTACCGACCCTCCTGCTAGTGCCTTCTGTTGCAAAGTGCATGCATGTGAATATCGGATGAGGATAGGGTCGGACTTGGCTGTGAACGTCCCCCACTCCCTTCAGCCAAGTAACCTCCCAACACTCATACCCATGTCCATAAGTGAAAGATAGCTACTTGGGCGAGTTAGCGGAGGGCTGCCGCCATCCATACAATCAGAGTGAGTCAGGACCTTGCCATGCAGGGAAGGTTGGGGCAGACTTCCGCCCTGTTGCATCTCATTGGAACACACTCCATCATCATTTACTTTTCCGTGAAACCTGACCAGCACAAACCATCCTACACTTAATAGCCTTCCCCCCCCCCCCCGCCCCGGCCATCGCAGGGGAAACTCGCCCCTCGGTGAATTGAAGCCCTGATGGTGAACTACTTCGTGAGCCCCAGGGTATGGCTATCAGTAGGATTCCTGAGTTGACAAATCACCTCCTCTACTTGGTGGAATTTGCATGCAGCGTTTGTATTGCCAGAACATATGGTGAAAGCACGACGGAAATACTCACTGAACTAACGCGCAGGTTCCCCTGTTCACAAATACCAGACAAATCTGCTTCATTGTGGAAGAGATCCATCACGCCCAGGTCTTGAAACATTTCAATTAAGTCATAGTTGCTATGTAGAGTGAACTTTGGAATATAGACCTCTCTTGTCCTGTGAAATAGCAGGCATAAATCACTCAGACATCAAACACTCATCGAATTTATGCTTTTGGTTAAAATATTTCATTTAATGAAAAAAATACACCATAAAGTTTTAATTTGTTCCTGAACCCTCACTCATCGCACCATCTCGTTTTTTTAAAAATTGCTTTTTTTGGTTCTTCTGTTGTTCTCTGTTCTTCATTGTCAATGTTCTCTGCCCCCTCCCCCACTCCGAAGGCACTGACTCCTTATAGTGGATAAAACTCCATCCGCACCAGGCCCCTTCCGAACCATTGCAAAAGAGGCTGTTATTGATGTCTGTGTCGTGGCAATGTATGAGGCAGTCTGTACATCAATATATCAACCATGCCTAATCGCACCAAGTCCCATTCACCCATCACTCCTGGGCTCGCTGACCTACAGTGGCTCCCGGTTAAGCAACGACTCGATTTTAAAATTCCCATCCTTGTTTTCAAATCCCTCCATGGCCTCGCCCCTCTCTATCTCTGTAATCTCCTCCAGCCCCACAACCCTCTGAGGTATCTGCGCTCCTCCAATTCTGGCCTCTTGAGCATCCACAATTTTAATCGCTCCACCACTGGCGGCCGTGCCTTCAGCCACCTGGGCCCTAAGCTCTGGAATTCCCTCCCTAAACCTCTCCATCTCTCTTCCTCTCTTTCCTCCTTTAAGACGCTCCTTAAAACCTACCTCTTTGACCAAGCTGACCTAATATCTCCTTATGTGGCTCGGTGTCAAATTTTGTTTGATAACGCTCCTGTGAAGCGCCTTGGGACATTTTACTACTTTAAAGGTGCTAAATAAATACATGTTCCAGTCCCCACCAGACATTTACACTTTCCAAGAGGGGTTGCTGGCTAGCAATTAAAAGCCGGAACCTAGGTTGATTTTTTTCCCCCCTCCCTAACCCAGGGAGACTGAGGTCAGTTGTAGCACTTCTGACACGGTGGCATAGTGGTTAGCACTGTTGCCTCACAGCGCCAGGGACCCGGGTTCGAATCCGGCCTCGGGCGACTGTCTGTGTGGAGTTTGCACATTCTCCCCGTGTTTGCGTGGGTTTCCTCCGGGTGCTCCAGTTTCCTCCCACAGTCCAAAGATGTGCGGGTTAGGTTGATTGGCTATGATAAAATTGACCCTTAGTGTTAGGGGGATTAAATACGTGGGGTTACGGGGATCGGGTGGGATATGTGTCGGTGCAGGCTCGATGGGCCGAAATGGCCTCTATCTGCACTGTGGGGTTTCTGTGATTTCTGTGATTTCTATGATTACTGTTTGAAATCAGCTAACTGAGCACAGACCCCGAATCAAAACACTCTTAACAGATTCTTGGCCAAGACCTCAAAACTGTCAAACTCCTTGGGCTGGATTTTCTCAATGGAGACGAGTTGGAGGCGGGACTGCTGCTTGTCGGGTCAATGTCCCGCCGCCATCATCTTCTGGCCAACCAGAGGGATTGTCACCTGATTGACATTGTTAAGCCCGCCCTGCAGGCTCAGCAGGCCAATTAGGGGGGAAGGTGCCATCTGTCAAGACTCCTTGAAAGAAGAATTGTCAGTGTTTGACAGCTCTGTGAAGCTGTCAAACACTGACATTCTCTGTAGTTTGATGAGTCCTTGTGTTCAGGACTCATCAAACCTTTCAACTTTGTAGTTAAGGAGGCATTGGCAGAGATCTGAGAGAAGTTCAACTAACTGGCTTCTTAGCCAGAAATGAGTAAGTTGCGCAGGAACATCTACTGATTAGTAAAAAAGCCATGGATCAGAAACATGTTGTGTGTTAATGTCTCCACCTATTGTATATTTGAAACCAGGGGGTAGTAGCAGTGGGCACAGGATACCATACAACTTACTCAGTTGAGCCACTTATTTAAAAACATCTTTTCAAATAAATGTGTTCTTGGGATGTGAGAGTCGCTGGCAAGCCCGGCATTTATTGGCCCGTCCCTAGTTGCCCTGAGAAGGTGAGCCTTCTCCTTGAATCGCTGCAGTCCTTGTGGTGATGGTGCTCCCACAACAGTGTTGGGGAATTCCACGACGTTGACCCAGCGACGATGAAGGAACAGTGATGTACGTCCAAGTCAGGACGGTGCGTGACTTGGAGGGGGCTCAGAGGTGGTTGGCCTTTTCTTAGACCTCTGCCAAAGAAGCTTCCTCGACACTGCTACTCTTGTCTTCCTTGGTTTGTAGAGCTCACAGGGGAGGGGAGGTACTGTCGAAGTAACCTTGTTGAGTTGCTGTAGGGCAACCTATACACACTGCCGCCACAGTGCGGGGATGAGGGAGTGAATCCAGTTGCAGCGGCACTGATCAAGTGACCTGCTCTATAACTTTGCAGACCTTTCAAAAGAAAAATCCAACATGTCAGCTAATCCAGAACCATTACCTAATGTCTCAATCTTTTGATGTCAGCAGTATACCTGAATCCACGAGTTTTGTTACCCAATTTGGACTGAAAGTCAGATGTGTCCAATAAATAAATCTGCGCCTTATACACTGGATAGTAAATTAAAAATCATGTAGTTCAAAAATACTGTTTTCAGATTTCTAATGCTACTCTGTTTTGTATTCCCCTTTCAGTATCTAATTTTAATGAGATGGTGCCTACATTTCAGTTTCTTGACAGCATCTAGCTGGTGAGTAATCCAGCCTTTGATGTTGTATGAGAAGATTTCAAGAACCAGGCAGCAGAATTCAGCTATAAATAAACTAAAAGAAAAGAAAGATTTTCATTTACATAGCACCTTACCAAGTCTCTCGGAAATATCTCAAAGTGCTTCACGTCATGCGTTACATTGACGTGTTGTGACTGTTATGTAGGCAAACGCGTCACTGGATAAATCTGTCAGCCTCTGGTGACTCCTTATTGAGAAGCAATTATGACAGGCTTAACAATTCCGGATGCTATCAGCTGGTTACAGAGTAAAATATCAGCTCTGAAGGATTGTTGCTCCGGTATTGTAATAAAATGAATATTTGTTATCATGACTTGGTGTTTGCATTCCCTGAGGGAGTTGCATGTTCAGTCAGTAATTCACCCAATAGGTCACAAGTTACCAATTTCTCAATGAGCACGAGATGCTCATCAAGGGTTCAAAAATGTGGAGGCTACCTTTTTGCTGGGGCTCAAGAGAACCAGTCAATTTCTGCAGTCTTAGAAAGGATGCAGAGGAGATTTACTAGAACTCTACCAACAACAACAACTTATATTTATATAGCGCCTTTAACATAGCAAAACGTCCCAAGGCGCTTCACAGGAGCGTTATCAATCAAAATTTGACACTGAGCCACATCTTAGAATCATAGAAAGTTACAGCACGGAAGGAGGCCATTTCGGCCCATCGTGTCCGCGCCGGCCAACAAAGAGCTATCCAGCCTAATCCCACTTCCCAGCTCTTGGTCCGTAGCCCTGCAGGTTAGAGCATCCCAAGTGTACACCCAAGTACTTTTTAAATGTGGTTAGGGTTTCTGCCTCTACCACCCTTTCAGGCAGTGAGTTCCAGACCCCCACCACCCTCTGGGTGAAGAAATTTCCCCTCAAATCCTCTCTAAACCTTCCACCAATTACTTTAAATCTGTGCCCCGTGGTTTTTGACCCCTCTGCTAAGGGAAATAGGTCCTTTCTATCCACTTTATCTATGCCCTTCATAATTTTATACACCTCAATAAGGTCTCCCCTCAGCCTCCTCTGTTCCAAGGAAAACAGACCCAGCCTATCCAGTCTTTCCTCATAGCTAAGATTCTCTACTCCCGGCAACATCCTTGTAAATCTCCTCTGTACCCTCTCTAATGCAATCACATCTTTCCTGTAATGTGGTGACCAGAACTGCACGCAGTACTCTAGCTGAGGCCTAACTAGTGTTTTATACAGTTGACATAAGGAGATATTAGGGTAGATGACCAAAAGCTTGGTCAAAGAGGTAGGTTTTAAGGGGCGTCTTAAAGGAGGAAAGAGAGGTGGAGAGGTTTAGGGAGTAAGTTGCAGGGGAATTCCAGAGCTTAGGGCCGAGGCAGCTGAAGTCATGGCTGCCGATGGTGGAGCGAGTAAAATAGGGGATGCTCAAGAGGCTATAATTGGAGAAGCGCAGAGATCGCGAAGGGTTGTAGAGCTGGAGCAGGTTACAGAGATAGGGATGCGGGACTTCAGTTACGTGGGGAGACTAGATCAAATGAGGTTGTTCTCCTTAGAGCAGAGATGGTTAAGGGGAGATTTAATAGAGGTGTTCAAAATCATGAAGGGTTTTGATAGAGTAAATAAGGATAAACTGCTTCCAGTGGCAGAAGGGTCAGTAACCAGAGGACACAGACGTAAGGGAATTGGCAAAAGAACCAGAGGCGAGATGAGGAGAATTTTTTTTACGCAGTAACTTGTTATGATCTGGAATGCGCTGCCTGAAAGGGTGATGGAAGCAGATTCTATAATAACTTTAAAGGGGAATTGGATACGTACTTGAAGGGGAAAACATTGCAGGACTACGGGAAAAGAGCAGGGGGGAGGGGGGAATGGGACTAATCGGAGAGCTCTTTCAAAGAGCCGGCACAGGCACGACGGGCTGAATGGCAGCCTCCTGCGCTGTATCATTCTATGGTTCTATGATAGGGTTGAGAGTATCAGAAGTTCGCTGTGATCCAGTCAGATGTTTGTTGTGATGGAGCATTCCCAGCAGTTTTTAATTCTCTGTGGTCTCCATAAACCTTGGCACAATTGGCAGCAAGAACACTACAGCTAATGGGGTCAGACTATAATCCCTTTTCAATGGCAGTCATGTGAAAGCAGAGTTCCATGATGCAAAATGTTGGTATTATGTTTTTTTCCTATGGAACTTAAGACTGGCCGGAATACTGAGAGCGCAAGAAGTGTCTTCAGGACATGGTATTGTTTTGAAATAATTCTTTGGGCTAAAAATTGAGGGGAGCGCTAACTTTGCCAGGGCGCTACTGGAAGCGCCCCGCATCCCTCTTGGGGCGCTGCGACGGAATATCGCGGCGCTACATGCTGCAGCACCACACGCTGCGGCACGTCGCGCCACGGTATTGCAGGCCTTCCTCCCCTTCTTAAAGGGGAGGGGTCTTGTGCAGCGCAACCCGGGGCCCAGCTAGGCCTTCCGGGATCGGGAGTGCCGGCAAAAGAGCCCGGCACTCAAGAGAAGTGCTGGGCTCTTGGAGCGCAGCTGGCACTCCGTGGGGTGGGGGGGGGGTGGGATTCAGGAGGCCGGGGACAGGAGCGCAGGCAGGTGCTGGCAGGCGGCCAGCAACAAAAATGGCCGCCCCACACCTCGCCTTTAAATAGTGCCTCTCCGGCCGCAGGTAGGTCCCCCTGACCCCGTCGGACATTGCGTCCGGCGGTAAGTCAGGGAGCGCTCCCAAAGATCGCGGCCAGGGCGCTGCGCACAGCGATGATGTCATCCCCGGCAACGCAGCACCACAGGGCGCTACTGGTTACCGCCGCCACTAACCTCCCGCTGAATTTCACGGGAGGTGTGGGCAGCTCCGCGCCCGGGCGCTAGTTGCTTTGCGCCCTGTTAGCGCCCTCTTAGAGCGCTAACGGGAGGCGCAAAGCAACCAAATGTTTCCCCCTTTGTCTTGTAACTTGGGAAACAAGACACTAAAGTGGAGGTGTAATAGCGCCAGACCATTTAGGTTAACCAGTTTCCCACAGTGCTGTACATTGCCTGTACTTGTATGTTAATAGCTTCAGAAATTCCCTCATGTATTTAGTATGTTAATGCAGGCGAGATTTCAGGATTATTATCTGTGCTCTACTAGCTGATCGATTGAGGATGGCACAGCTATCTGAAAGAAAGAAAGACTTACATTTATATAGCGTCTTCACGACCACCGGACGTCCCAAAGCGCTTTACAGCCAATTAAGTATTTTTTGAAGTGTACTCATTGTTGTAATGTGGGAAACGCGGCAGCCAATTTGCACACAGCAAGCTCCCATAAACAGCAATGTGATAATGACCAGATAATCTGTTTTTGTTATGTTGGTTGAGGGATAATTGTTGGCCCCAGGACACCGGGGTTAAGAACCTACTCTTCTTTGAAATAATGGCCGTGGGATTTTTTACGTCCACCTGAGAGGGCAGACGGGGCCTCGGTTTAACGTCACATCTTTTGGTCTTAATGGTGTCAAAAGCAGTGATATGCTGGAAATTTGTGGATCACTCTATCTGACTGAAAGGTAAATTTGATTAATCCTATGACTACACTTCAAAAAGTGCTTCATTGGCTATAAAGCGCTTTGGGACATCCAGTGGTCGTGAAAGGTGCACTCTCCTCACTAAGACACACACCACCTACCTGAATCCAGAGAGCTTAGACGTAGAGCTATCCCAAGTGTGCGTAGGGATACTGCTGGGGTTTAACAAGCTAAAATCAGGACAGAGTGCTGGTAAATTTCCTGCTGTCAAGCTAGGGCCACCCCATCAGTTAGGGAATTGGCTTGAAAGGTATCTGGAGAAGAATGGGAAGAATCCCAACCCCCCAGTGACCGGTCTACCCCTCCAGGCTCCATTAGTGAGCCAGGCTGACTGGTCAATTATCAACAGTGTTTTGGAGCACTGTGGACCTCCCTGGTGCAGGTTTCAGATTACCAGCTCTACCACAGGACGATCGACTTGGTTCTGAACATCCATTGCCAGACTTTTTATGTTGGAGACACCTGGACTCCAAAGAAACCCGCTTACATGAGGGGCAGAATATCATAAAATGCTATAAAGGGTAAAATCTATGTTTCCCCAATGGCCCATCGTGTAACTGCACTGCCGGGTAGGGTATTGAGCCATACAGAAAAGGGAGGTCCCAGGTTCAATGAAATTACGTTTCATTCATTATCTTGTCTCACAGGTAAAGAATAGCCGCTTGAGCGAGGTATCAGAGGGTTGCTATTCCCCATCGAATTAAGTGTCAGCTTGGCTCAGTAATTGTACTCTAGCCTCTGAGTCAGCAAGGCCAAGTCCCACTCCAGGACCAGAGCGCATACTCTAGGCTAACACTTCAGTCCAGTACTGAGGGAGTACTCGCACCAAGTCCCATTCATCTATCACCCTGTGCTCGCTGACCTACATTGGCTCCCAGTTAAGCAATGCCTCGGTTTTAAAATTCTCATCTTTGTTTTCAAATCTCTCCATGGCCTCGCCCCTCCCTATCACTGTAACCTCTTCCAGCTCCACAACCCCCCGAGATATCTGCGCTCCTCTAATTCTGGACTCTTGAGCATCCCCGATTATAATCGCTCAACCATTGGCGGCTGTGCCTTCTGTTGCCTGCGGCCCTAAGCTCTGGAATTCCCTGCCTAAACCTCTCCGATCACTACTTCGCTTTCCTCCTTTAAGACCCTCCTTAAAACCTACCTCTTTGACCAAGCTTTTGGTCACCTGCCCTAATATCTCCTTATGTGGCTCAGTGTTAAAGTTTGTTTGATAAACGCTCCTGTGAAGCGCCCTGGGACGTTTTACTATGTTAAAGGTGCTGTATAAATACAAGCTGTTGTTGGTGTGCTGCATTAGTTGAAGTGTCTCATCTATTAAACCAAGGTCCTGTCTGCGAGGAATTCTTCCAGTGTGGAGGTCCACATTTATCCCTCAATCAATACCACTAAAATAAATCATCCAATCATTTAATTTGCTGTTGGTAGGACCTCAAGTTTCCTATATAACAACAGTGACTACACTTCAAAAGTAATTCATTAATTGTGAAGCTCATCCTGAGGACAAGAAAAGCACTATATAAATGCAAGTTCAGTCTTTATACTTCCACATCAGTTGCTGTCTTGGGGGAGGGGGCGATCTTGTAAAGAAACACAAGAAGACCTATTGGGCTAATCACATGACTGATTTTAATAGCCAAAGTGTTTCTTTTAAATAGTTCAGGGAACTGAAGTAAAGAATGAAATTGCCTGTAACCATAAGATGAATTGTCTCTCTCTATTGCTCATCCTTTTCAAAAAAAAATGTTTAATAAAATACCTGCTCCTAGCAGCTTGATGTCGGCCTATTAAATTGAGTCCTACATTAGTATCTGTACCATTTTAAAGTAGGTTGTAAATGTTAATTGGGTTTTAAATTTCAATTGACTACTCTAAATTTTAAATGTTAAAATTATAAATTTTTTATTTATCCCTCCACAGGGACCTGCTGCAAACTACCTTACATATGAACAGTCGGGTTATGTGAATCTTTTGCTCTATTTCCACTGTCTCCAATTTTCTCGCGTCCTCTCCTGAAGGTGGTGCCTCGTAGAAATTCATCGTAGTGACAACACGGAATCAGGCTATTCGGCCCAACCAGTCCGCGTTGCCGTTTATCCTCCATGTGAGCAAATAGTTCTAATCAGATTTACCCACCCTGTTCCCATATCCCTTCAACTCCTTTTCCTTTCATCCACCTGTCCACTCTAGTTTCTGCCCACTCTAGTTTCTGCCTCAACCACTAACCTTGGAGGTGAATTCCACAGCCTCATAACTCTCCGTGTAGAGAAGGTTGAGGCCCAGTTCCACAGATTTGCCCATGTATGAATGAGTGCCGACAGACTATGCAAGTCATCAAAGCAGAAGCCAATCCTGCACTCACCCCACATCTGCACAGTGTGATATTTTTGTGCAGTCATTGAATACTGAAAAGGAGGGAAATTCCTGTCCCACCTCCTTAGTCCAGAGATTACATAGGATACACGGCACAGAAACAGGCCAGTCGGCCCAACCAGTCCATGCCAGCGTTTATGCTCCACTCAAGCCTCCTCCCGTCTTTCCTCATCTAAATCTATCAGCATAACCCTCTATTCCCTTCTCCCTCATATGCTTGTCTAGCCTCCCCTTAAATGCATCTATACTATTCGCTTCGACCACTCCCTGTGGTAGCGAGTTCCACATTTTCACCACTCTTTGGGTAAAGAAGTTTCTTCTGAATTCCCTATTGGATTTCTTGGTGACTATCTTATATTGATGGCCTCTAGTTTTGCTCTTCCCCACAAGTGGAAACATTCTCTCTCTATCTACTCTATCAAAATTTTTCATAATTTTAAAGACCTCTATTAAATCATCCCTCAGCCTTTTTTCAAGAGAAAAGAGACCCAGCCTGTTCACCTTTTCCTGATATGTTTACCCTCGCATTTCTGGTATCATCTTTGTAAAGCTTCTCTGCACCTTCTCCAGTGCCTCTATATCCTTTTTATAATATGGCGGCTAGAACTGTACGCAGTACTCCAAGTGTGGTCTAACCAAGGTTCGATACAGGTTTAACATAACTTCCCTACTTTTCAATTCTATTCCTCTAGAAATAAACCCTAGTGCTTGGTTTGCAAGTGGTAAGTGACCTCCCTATTCTTCCTACCAAGATGTAATACCTCACATTTATCTGTGTTGAACTTCATTTGCCAATTATATGCCCATTCTGCAAGTTTATTAATGTCCTCCTGTAATTTGTTGCAGTCCTCCTCAGTATTGACTATCCCCCCCAATTTGGTGTGATCTGCAAAATTAGAAATTGTGTTTTTGATTCCTAAGTTTAATCGTTAATGTAAATTGTGAACAGCTGTGGCCCCAGCACTGATCCTTGTGGAACACCACGACCCACCTTCTGCCGCTCAGATGCTGAGGCCAACTGCAGTGACCTTGGTTGAATTAAGCTATGGTGTTATAGTTTAGTGCAACCTAGGAGCATAGGAATAGGAGGAGGCCATTCAGCCCCTTGAGTCTGTTCCACCATTCAATTAGATCACGGCTGATCTGTATCTTAACTCCATCTAACCGCCTTGGTTCCATATCCCTTAATACCCTTGCCAAACAAAAATCTATCAATCTCAGTTTTGGAATTTTCAATTGACCCCCTGCCTCAACAGCTTTTTGGGGAGAGAGTTCCAGATTTCCACTACCCTTTGTGTGAAGAAGTGCTTCCTGACATCACCCCTGAACGGCTCTAATTTTAAGGTTATGCCCCCTTTTTCTGGACTCTCCCATCGGAGGAAATAGTTTCGCTCTACCTACCCTATCAAATCCTTTAATCATCTTAAACACCTACTGCTTGAACCACATATTAAAACAATGGTTAAAAGGTTTGGTTCAGGTACAGTATAGAGCTCCCCACGGAGATGGACAGGATCTGATAACTAGTGAAGGATATTCACATCAGCAGAGGAGAGAGGAGGTGTGGGGAAGAGAAAAACATACCAATTAAGGGCTACATTTTCAGACAAGTGACTGAGATTGGCTGCAAAATTAAGCCCGAATACAGACATTGTGTTCCTCTAACGCTGCTCTGCAGTTAGGTCACCATAAACTTCCCGAACCCGTACTTTAACTTGATTATCAGAACCGCTTAAGAGCTCAGGTGTCAGCCGTGGCTCAGTGGGCAGCACACTCGCCTCCGAGTCAGAAGGTCATGGGTTCAAGTTCCATCCCAGGGACTTGAGCACAAAATCTAGGCTGACACTCCAGTGCAGTGCTGAGGGAGTGCTGCACTGCCGGAGGTGCGGTCTTTCAGATGAGACGTTAAACCGCGGCCCCGTCTGCTCTTTTAGGTGGACATAAAAGATCCCATGGCCACTATTTTGAAGAAGAGCGGGGGAGTTATCCCCGGTGTCCTGGCCAATATTTATCCCTCAATCAGCATCACAAAAAACAGATTATCTGCTCATTATCACATTGCTGTCTGTGGGAGCTTGCTGTGTGCAAATTGGCTGCTGTGTTTCCTACATTACAGCAGGTGACTACTTCAAAAGTACTTCATTGGCTGTAAAGCGCTTTGAGACATCCGGTGGTCGTGAAAGGCGCTACAGAAATGCAAGTCTTTCTTTCTTTCTTTCTCACTTTCCCCACCCCTCTCTCATCTCCATCCATTTGTCTCTGGGTAAGACAATCCAATTATAAATCATATATAAGTGCACCGCACCAAACCTCCAGTACCACTGAGAGATTGTGAGGATAATGGGTGTGGGGATTGGAAAGCTAACAGCAACACTGTTCGCACTGCCCTTTAAAGGTTAGGAGTGAGGCGTATTGGGCTGGATTTTTACTGCTGCCGATAACTAGAAACGTGTTGGCAGCAGCAGGTTTAAGGTTTTCAATCTTGTAGCTGGCGTGAGCGTAAATCCTTCCACCGTTGGGAATTGGGTTCAAATCGAGCTCAGACCGATGAAATTGTTCTTGCCATGGAGGGAGTGCAGCGAAGATTCACCAGGCTGATACCTGGGATGGCAGGAATGACGTATGAGGAGAGATTGGGTCGATTGGGCTTGTACTCACTGGAGTTTAGAAGAATGAGAGGGGATCTCATTGAAACTTATAAAATTCTAACAGGACTAGACAGACTAGATGCAGGAAGGATGTTCCCGATGGCGGAGGAGTCCAGAACCAGGGGTCACAGTCTAAGGATAAGGGGTAAGCCATTTAGGACAGAGATGAGGAGGAATTTCTTCACCCAGAGAGTGGTGAACCTGTGGAATTCTCTACCAAAGAAGGCAGTAGAGGCCAATTCATTAAATATATTCAAGAAGGAGTTAGATATATTTCTTAAGGCTAAAGGGATCAAGGGATATGGGGAGAAGGCAGGAACAGGGTACTGAATTTGGATGATCAGCCATGATCTCATTGAATGGCGGAGTAGGCCCAAGGGGCCGAACGGCCTACTCCTGCTCCTATCTTCTATGTTTCTATGTTTCTATGTAAATGCAAGTCACTCATTGAAAGCTGCAGGGCACCTCAGTACCTGAATTTGGCCAGTTCCTAGGTGCTGTGATTTAAAACTAATCATGATTGGCAATTTCGCTCATAGAGACCATGAGGGTGGCTGGGCGAGAGAAACAGAAATGGGATAGAGCGAGGTGAGGTTGGGCATGAAGTACGCCAGTAGGGCACAGTAAAGGGAGCTTCAACCTACATCCAGCCTATCGTGTGGTTAACCTAGCTGAGAAAGAAAGACTTGCATTTCTATAGCGCCTTTCACGACCTCAGGACCTCCCAAAGTGTTTTACAATCAATCAAGTACTTTTTGAATCGTAGTCACTGTTGTAATGTGGGAAACGCAGCAGCTAATTTGCGCACAGCAAGCTCCCTTAAACAGCAAGGCGATAATGACCAGATAATCTGTTTTGATTGAGGGATAAATATTGGCCTGGGCACTAGGGAGAACTCCCCTGCTCTTCTTCAAAAAAGTGCCGTGCAATCTTTTATGTCCATCTGAGAGAGCAGACGGGGCCTCGGTTTAAGTGCACCAAGGATGCAAAAAGTGAAATATATTCCATCCCCCGGCATTGTTATTCCTCCGTTTATGAGTTCAAAATATGCACCAGCCTCCCAGGGGGAAAAAAAAAGGTCTCTGGAATCATCTGGAAAGTATAAACTTGCAGATACACGCACGGACACACAGATACATGAATGTCCCATTTTCTCAGTTATTAACATAGATCGTTTCGGGGAACAGACAATTGATGAGATCATTTAAAGAGAGTGCACTTTGAATGCATCCTGAACGCTGCCACGCTACCTGTTGGTCATGCCCTTGAGCCAGTTGTCAACCATTTCCCAGCTGAGTTCCCTCTCAATGTGCCTCAGGCCAGAGGTTTTGTAGGGGACTACGACCAGCATGCTGGCGTTGGCGCTGTAGGGGAGGCTGATGACGTCGCACTCGTGGGCGTGATCCGTGGTGGCAAGCATGGTCGCTCTGACGTACATCATCGGCACCTTCACCGCCGCCGCCTTGCCGGTGTGGAAATGGAGCATGGCGGTCTTGCTTTTAATAAATTTATGCTCCCACGAGCCTGCAAACAGAATGGATTTGCAGAGTAATAACAGAGTCTTGTACCATTGCACTGCGAGCTAAGATTGATGACAGCACCAAGGATGATAACGCTGTGGAAAATGATCGCATTAGTTACTGCAATGATCCAGATGATAGTCGAGATGTCTCAAAGCGCTTATAGTGTTCAAAAGAAACGGCTCGAGTTGCCATTACAATCGCAGCAGCCCATAAGCGTTTTTGAATTGTTTTGTGATACAAACCCCACCCCCCCCCCAATATTTGCACTATCAGAAGTACAGTTCTTGGTTGCATTAAGGTCCCTGCTTGGTGTTTTTTTTCCAAGTAAAAAGGAAGGCCCGTAGGGAAAAAGCGAGGGGATTGGGGCCAATAGGCTAGCTCTTTCAAAGAGCCAGCACAGGTACGATGGGCCGTGTTATAAATCTCATCATCATGAAGAAACGACTCATGAAATAACACTGGACAGCCAGCTGGTGGCGCCGTCCAAGGAGTATAAATACTCAGGCGTGGGCCCAGCTTGCCCAGGGATATTTTGTAAAACAGGAACTAGTGAAGGACAACTAGACCTCCATGTTTTGAAACAAGTTGATTAAAGCCTTGCTTTATACTCGAACCAAGTGCGTAGTGAGTTTTATTACATCAACCCCCTTGTGCGCTGTGTGATTCTAATTTTTTCTACATTTTCTCCAGTCCTATCCTGAAAGCTGGCAGCTCCCACAATGTCTCGGGGCACTAACAGCTCCCCAGTAACCGGATCCCGTCCCCGCCCCATCTCCAGACACTTTGTAGTCGGCGTCGCTGGATAGCAAGCAGGGGGTGGGAATTCTAACTCACAATTTTCACCGACATAGTCTGGGGACGTTGAGCAGCCAATTATTATCTCACTAAGGTCAGCTAATTCAGCACAGAGCTGGACATTGAACCTGGGGGGGTGGGGGGGGGGGTGGGTGGGAGTAGGGTCAGCCATGGCTCAGTGGGCAGCACCCTCGCCTCTGAGTCAGAAGGTTGTGGGTTCACAGTCCCACTCCAGAGACTTGAGCACAAAAATCTAGGCTGACACTCCAGTGCAGTGCTGAGGGAGTGCTGCACTGTCGGAGGTGCCGTCTTTCAGATGAGATATTAAACCAAGGCCGCATTTGCTCTGTCAGGTGGGCATAAAAGATCCAATGGTGCTATTTCAGATTATAGAAACATAGAAACATAGAAGATAGGAGCAGGAGTAGGCCATTCGACCCCTCGAGCCTGCTCCGCCATTCAATGAGATCATGGCTGATCATCCAAATTCAGTACCCTGTCCCTGCCTTCTCCCCATATCCCTTGATCCCTTTAGCCTTAAGAAATATATCCAACTCCTTCTTGAATATATTTAATGAATTGGCCTCCACTGCCTTCTTTGGCAGAGAATTCCACAGGTTCACCACTCTCTGGGTGAAGAAATTCCTCCTCATCTCTGTCCTAAATGGCTTACCCCTTATCCTTAGACTGTGACCCCTGGTTCTGGACTCCCCGACCATCGGGAACATCCTTCCAGCATCTAGTCTGTCCAGTCCTGTTAGAATTTTATAAGTTTCGATGAGATCTATTCTCATTCTTCTAAACTCCAGCGAGCACAAGCCCAATCGACCCAATCTCTCCTCATACGTCATTCCTGCCATCCCAGGTATCAGCCTGGTCATTATCACTTTGCTGTTTGTGGGAGCATGCTGTGCGCAAATTGGATGCAATGTTTCCTACAGTGCCTACAAAAGTACTTCATTGGTTGTAAAGCGCTTTGGGAAATCCTGAGGTTTTTCTTTTTCCTGATCTGTGTGCCTCAGTCTACCCACTGAACCATCAAGGAAGCAGGCTAAAAATATTTTTTTAAAGAAATCGTTTCAGAACTATTCTGTGGTTCTGGCACATAAATACGTATCTTATTGCAATCGGCATGATTAACGTTCAGGAAACAATTGCTGCAAATGTTTACATGATGGCAGTGTGGGTGGTGTCTTGTTTCGAAAGTTGCTGACAAGTCAGTAGGTCTGAGAGAGGGTGCAGAGCAGAAGTGCCAGAATTCTAAGAGGGATGAGGGACTTCAGTTATGTGGAGAGACCAGAGAAGCTGGGACTGTTCCCCTTAGAGCAGAGAAGGTTAAGGGAAGATTTAATAGAGGCGTTCAAAATTACGAGCGGTTTTGATAGAGTAGATAAGGAGAAACTGTTTCCGGTGGGGTGGCTGAAGGGTTGGTAATCAGAGGACACAGATTTTAAGATTATTGGTGAAAGAATCAAAGGGGGAGATAAGGAGAAATTTATTTAATGCAGTGAGTAGTAATGATCTGGAATGCGTTGCCTGAAAGGGTGGTGTAAGCAGGTTTAATAATAACTTTCAAAAGGAAATTGGATATATACTTGAAAAGGAACATTTTTTTTTGCAGGGCTGTGGGGAAAGAGCAGGAGAGCGGGACTAATTGGAGAGCTCTTCCAAAGAGGTGGCACAGGTACGATGGGCCGATTGGCCTCTTTCTGTGCTGTCTGATTCTATGAGGGTTTGAACGTGTTCTGTAAATGTTGTGAACAGGTTACCTCAGAACAGCAGGCAAACTGAGAATATCACCGGTTTACACCCGATGAAAACAAGGGGCTACTGTACTGGGACAAAACGTTTGAAAGAAATTTGCCACCCAAGAATTCTGTGAAATCTACTGTTGTGGGACACTCTGCCAGCTGTTTCCTGCCTCTTATCTTGTTGCTCTTAAATCTCCTCTTGCTTTTTTAAAACATTCATGCCTTGAAATTACACTGTGGGAATATTAATGCTTCAGGTGATCCCACACAATCCCTCTGCCTGCTATTCTCCCAGCGCTGAAGCCTCTGTTAAAACAGCAAACAATGGAACTGCAGACCGATGTGGTTTTTGTGTGTGGAAGCTAATAGTCGTGCAGCGCACAACATCAAGATATTGGAGTCAAAAAGAAAGACTTGCATTTATATAGCGCCTTTCACGAGCACCGGACGTCTCACAGTGCTTTACAGCCAATTAAATACTTTCTGAAGTGTAGTCACTGTTGTAATGTAGGAAACGCGGTAGCTAATTTGCACACAGCAAGCTCCCACAAACAGCAATGTGATAATCTGTTTTTTTAGTGATGTTGATTATGGGATAAATATTGGCCAGGACACCAGAGATAACTCCCCTGCTCTTCTTCCTAAATAGTGCCGTGGGATCTTTTACATCCACCTGAGAGAGCAGACGGGGCCTCGGTTTAACATCTCCTCCAAAAGACAGCACCTCTGACAGTGCAGCACTCCCTCAGCACTACCCTGGAGCGTCAGCCTAGATTTTCATGCTCAAGTCTCTGGCGTGGCGACTTGAACCCACAACCTTCTTCGACTACAAGAGACAAGGGTGCTACCCACTGAGCCACAGCTGACACAAAGAAAAATAAGCTCTTCCGTGGACCCACTGCTTGACGGCCTTACTGAGCCCTGCAGACCAGGAGGCCCCAGATCCTGGGCTGCAGGGTCTATGCTGAATTAGCTGTGTTCAGCCTGGGGCACCACAGTTAGCCTTTAGTGCTCTTCGACTCGGGAAGGAGAAGAAGAAAAAGGATCAGGATTCCTGCTGCTGATCGTTCTTTCCTTATGGAAGCAGTGGATGGATGTGGCAACACGATTGGGCACCAATACTGCATTGGGAGTGCCAGCCTAGATTTTGAACTTATGGAAGTGGGAATTGGAACCCACAAACGTCTGAGTTCAGAGACACCTAATTAAGGTTCCAGAACTGGTGATGCTTTTATTTATTCATTCATTGGCTGTGGGCGTCGCTGGCAAGGCCAGCGTTTATTGCCCATCGCCGATTGCCCTTACTGAAATGTTTCCCAGCAAAAGTCCATGCCTTTGGGAGAGAAGGAAATTAAATTGGAGATTAAAAAAAGAAAAAATGTTTTCAAAGTTACACTTTGTCCCCCATCTCGAGTTTATCAGAGACAGCACATAAATATATTGCAGTAACATCTGTGAAATTTGGACCCTGTCCAACAGTAATATATGATTAGAATTTTCCATGTTTCTCAGATTACACTATAAACAGATACGTTCGATGTGCCGCTGCCTTGTTCTCTACACCCATGTCCGTGTTTCTGGAAATAGCACTTTGTTTTAATTCCTCCCATTTGATGGCCCCCCTCTAGATAACATCGCACTGCGGCTGGAAGTGGCCCAGTAACGCGGATTGTAGACAGTGTGTCTCACAACAAGAATGAAGCAAGGCCGAGTGTCAGAACCTGCGCTTGTCCTTTAGACTAAGTTAAGCCAGTTCCTCTGCTGGTGAACGCAATGCGAAACTGAACCATGGGGACCAGTGCCATTTAAGTTGGATATCAAGCACTCCCCAAGTGTCAGGAAGAGACACTGTGAACCACACTTCTGCATTCCCTAATGGACATTACGACAACAGCAACAACAATTTACATTTAGGTCACACCTTTAGCGTAGTAAAGCATCCCAAGGCGCTTCACAGGAACGTAATCGGACAAAACGATTGACACAGAACCAAAGAAGGTGACATTAGGACAGGCGACTAAAGAGGTCAAAGAGGTAGGTTTAAAGGTCGCAAGGCACTTGACAGGAGCGTAATCAGACAAACATTGACACCGAGCCAAAGAAAGGAATATTTGGAGTGGGGTCAAAGAGGTAGGTTTTACGGAGCATCTTAAAGGAGGAAAGAGAGGTGGAAAGGCGGAGTGGTTTAGGGAGGGTATGCCAGAGCTTCGGGCCTGGAAAGCTGAAGGCACGGCCGCCAACGGTGGGGTGAAGGGAATGGGGGCACACATAGGAGATCAGAATTGCAGGAATGCACAGTTCTCAGAGGGTTATAGGACTGACGGAGGTTACAGAAATATGGAGGGGTGAGGCCATGAAGAGATTTAAACACAAGGATGGGAATTTTAGATTTGAGGCATTCAGGGACCGGGAGCCGATGTAGCTCAGTGAGCACAGGGGTGGTGGGTGAACAAGACTTGGTGCAGGTTAGGATACGGGCAGCAGAGTTGAGCTCAAGTTTACGGAGGGTGGAGGCTAGGAGGCCGGCCATGAGCGCGTTGGAACTGTCGAGTCTGGAGGTAACAAAAGCGTGGATGAGGGTTTCAGCAGCCGATGGGCTGAGGCAGGGGCGGAGACGGGCGATGTTACGGAGGTGGGAGTAGACGGTCTTTGCAATGATCCCAGCCCCCATTTAGATCTCCTTGTACTACCCATCCATACCTGCCCAATAGTGCAGGCAGGCACTGGCCTATTTCCAGTCTTCCACCATTGCTTCTGGAGAGCCTGAGATGACTCCTACTTTATTGTTTCTACTACGCCCTCACCCCTCCTCATTCCTTTCCCTGTGGGTAAAATGTCTGGCTTCTGCTTGGCATTTGATTCATTGCAAACATAGCCTCATGCACTGCCATGGGGCACAACATGTTGACACACTAATATACCATCATAATACTTGGAAATGTCACACGCTCCACAGTGCAATACATTTACTATGGATCCGGCAACCTTGCTGCATGAAAATGTTCCTGCTTTTTTAATAATGGGACGTAATTTGCTGTGGCAGGGCATCTAATGGCATCTGCCATTAGTTAGACTTGCCCTTGCACGTTTAGTGTTTTTTATAACATTTTCTTTTTGGCATGGCAAGTTGCTGAAAGTGCGAGCTGATACCGTCGCAGCGAGGGAAACACAACATCTGGGACCTGAGTGGACAGGGCAACTGTGTAACTCCTTAATCAATTGGATTGTGAAATTAACAATGCAAGGGCTGAGAAGGAAGTGTAAATGGGAGTGGGTGAATTCAATGTCAAATCAGATACAGAGAGAGAAATAGAGAGAGGGAAAGAAAGATTGGATTAAGAGAGAGAGAAAAAAGACAGAAAGGAAAAGGTAGGGGCCAAATTAAAAAACAGAACCACAAGGGTAATAATCTCTGGATTACTACCTGAGCCATGAGCAAATTTGGCTAGGGTAAATAAAATCAGAGAGTTAAATGCGTGGCTCAAAGACTGGTGTGGGAGAAATGGGTTTTGCTTCTTGGGACACTGGCACAAGTACTGGGACAGGAGCGAGCTGTTCCGTTGGGACGGACTTCACTTGGCCAGTGCTGGGACTAGAATCCTGGCGAATCGAATAACTAGGGCTGTAGCGAGGGCTTTAAACTAATTAGTGGGGGGGAGGTTTCAAGAGAGCGAAAAATAAAAATGTCAGCGGAGAAGGCAATAGAGCAAGGTAGCAGTAGGGGAATTAAAAACCAGAGCGTGTCAGGAAGGGACAGAATGTATATAAAGATAAAGGTAAAGTAGTAAAGGGGGTAAAAGCAGGAATAAATTGTCACAAAACATATTTAAAAGTTCTTTATCTGAATGCACGCAGCATTCGTAACAAAATAGACGAGTTGACGGTACAAATAACTACACATGGGTATTGTTCGATCCGTGATTCTGAGAGTATGATGTTTTTCAATAACCACACGGATGCTGTAACTTAACAATCAACAGGTATTTACTGGAGTAGGGTAGTGTCAAGACTGGGGTACAGAGGCATGCTCAAGGCTTATATACAGGTGTGGTCACTGCCGGTACTACAGTATACAGGAGCTGTAAAAGTAGTTCTCTCTTAAAGGTACATACACTACAATTCCTCCCCTTTTAGATTAGTAGTACCCATAATATTCAAATAACAATTAACACTTTAACAGGTACATTAAACAACAATAGTCCATTTATAGATTCAGTCTTTGGGGCGGCTTCCTGATCCTTTCGGGATAGCGCCTTTCCTGAGGTTCTTGTTCTTGGTGCGGAGATGATTCTGACCCCTTTTCATCGGTTCGTTCATCGGGTTCCACTGCTACTGGTTCGGAGGTAGATGCTACCGGTGTGTCGGGTTCATCCCCAGGTACGCAAGACATGGGGTTAACTCGTTCCTGTGACGCTAAGATCTGATCAACGTGGCGTCTCACAATGTTCTCCCCGACATCCACTGTGTACATTAATGGCCCCTGCCGTGTGCATATCGTTCCAGGTTGCCATTTCTCTGTTCGGTAGTCACGGACCAAGACTGGTTGTCCTACATTGAAGCTCCTTGTCGGCTTCTCATTGATGTGCTGGAATTGTTTATCCTCAACATTTCTTCGCACATTTGGTCTAAGCAAGTCCAGACGAGGTCGCAACCTTCGGTTAAAGAACATTATGGTCGGGGTCTGGTTGGTCACTGCATGTGTCGCGTTTCGGTAGGCTAATAAGAAATTGTCCACCTTATGCTGTAGTGGAATTTCTTTGTCGCACATGGCCTTTATCGCCTTCTTAAAGGTTTGTACGAACCTCTCAGCCAATCCATTTGTGGCTGGATGATACGGGGCGGATGTGTAATGCCTTACCCCATTCCTTCTCATAAATTTTCGAAACTCTTCGGACACAAACTGTGGTCCATTATCAGAGCAAATCTGCTCTGGCAAGCCGTTTCTGGCAAATATGGTCCGTAGGACTGCAATCGTTTTCTCTGTAGTGGTTGAGGACATTTTTATCACCTCAGGCCACTTCGAATGAGCATCCACTGCTATTAAGAACATTGAGTCCATGAATGGACCAGCAAAATCAATATGCACCCGTTGCCATGGAGAGGAGGGCCACTCCCATGGGTGTAGAGGGGCCTGTGGTGGTGCATTTTGGACCTTCTGGCATTCTGAGCAGCTCTTGGTTAGGTCTTCGATTTGTTGATCGATTCCCGGCCACCACACATAAGCCCTAGCAAGGCTTTTCATTTTCACTCCCCCCAGATGACCTTCATGTAGCTCATTTAGCACTCTCTCCCTTAACTTGGGTGGAATCACCACTCTGGATCCACACATCACTGTCCCCTGGCATAGTGACAGCTGTTCTCTTCTGGATGAGAATGCTGGCAAAAGTGAGTCGCCATGTGTTGGCCATCCCCTCACCGTCAAATCATACACCCGAGACAGCGTCGGATCATTGCGGGTCTCCTTCTCTATATCCGCGTTCGTTACTGGCAACCGTTCAATTATTGACGAATAAAATATCTCGATAGGGTCCACTGCTGGTGCTTCCTCCACAGTAGGCAGTGGCAGGCGCGATAGCCCATCAGCGTTTCCATGCTGTTTCGTGCCTTTATATTCTATTTCATATTGATTCGCCCCTAGAAACAGGGACCATCTTTGTAACCGTTGTGCAGTCATCACTGGAACGCCCTTCTTAGGATTAAAGATGGAGACAAGTGGTTGGTGGTCAGTCAGCAAGGTGAACTTCTGCCCATGCAGATAGTGGTTGAATTTTTTTACTCCCCATACTAGGCTGAGGGCCTCCCTGTCAATCTGGGCGTAGTTGCGCTCGGCTGAGGTTAGTGACCGAGACGCAAGGGCTACTGGCCTCTCCAACCCGTCTGGGAATTTGTGCGACAGCACCGCTCCAATACCATAGGGTGATGCATCACATGCCAACCGAATTGGTAGTGCTGGGTTGAAATGGGCCAACACCTCTTTAGATGTGATCAATTCTTTACACTTCTGGAAAGCTCATCTACGTTCGTCATTCCACTTCCATGGTACCCCTGTTTGCAGTAGGGTGTTCAGTGGGTGTAATACCGTGGACAAATTTGGTAAGAACTTATGGTAGTAGTTTACCAGCCCGAGGAACGACCTCAGTTGTGACACATTTTCCGGTGCTGGAGCCTTGACTACTGCCTCAATCTTTTCAGGGGACTTATGTAACCCCTCTTCATCGATGACGTGGCCACAATACGAGATCTGCTTCTGGAAAAACTCGCACTTGTGGCGATTAGCTCGTAGCCCATACTCCTTTAATCTGGTGAGCACCTTCTCCAAGTTGGCGAGGTGATCACTGTCATTTTCGCCCGTGACCAGGATGTCGTCCAAATAACACTGGGTCCCTGGAATCCCTTGCAGGACTTGATCCATCGCCCTTTGCCAAATAGCCGGAGCTGATGCTACCCCGAACACCAGCCGGTTGTATTGATAGAGACCTTTATGAGTGTTAATCGTAAGGTATTGTTTCGAGGCTTCTTCTACCTCCATTTGCAAGTACGCCTGGGCTCGATCAATTTTGGTGAAGCGTTTACCTCCAGATAGCGAGGCGAAAATATCCTCAATTCGTGGAAGCGGATATTGTACTGTGTGAAGGACTGGGTTCACTGTCACCTTAAAATCCCCACAGATGCGGACCTTCTTTGGTTCCCCAGGCGTGTTACTCAACGACCTCTTCATTACAGGAACGATGGGTGTAGCCCACTCGCTCCAGTCTACTTTGGACAGTACTCCTGAACGTTCCAACCCTTCCAGCTCTGCTTCGACAGCTGGTCTGATCGCATAAGGCACTGGTCTGCCCTTAAGAAACTTTGGGCTTGCATTTTCCTCTATTTTAATCGTTGCTGTTATGCCTTTTAGTGTTCTGAGTCCCTCCTGGAACACTTCTTTTGCGTCAGTTAGCATTTTTGACAGTCGTCCAGTTGTGACGTCGTCATCCTTTTTGGCCTCAACCTTCAGTGCCTGTATGGATGCCAATCTAATTGTATCTTCCGGATCCATTCACGTCCTAGCAGTGGTGGTCCTCCATCTGGCAATACATATATGTCCATTTTAGGTGTTTCCTGGCCTTTATATATCACTTTCACCCTTATTTTTCCTTTGGGGTAGACTTTTTGCCCCGTGTACGTCTTCAAGACAATCTCTGTAGCTTTCAAGGGTATATGTGAAAATAGCCACTTGCAGTCCCTTTGGTTTATAACTGTTAGGGCTGATCCTGTGTCCAATTCCATTTTCACTTGGACTCCGTCTATCTTGAGTGTAACCCAGATAGTCTGGTGATCCTCCATTTTGGTTACCTTATGTAGTTTCAGACAACCCAGCTCCTTGCTTCCGGAGTCTGTGTCACTTTTCTGTTCGTCTGAACTACTGTCCATCACCTTGTGTACCTTTTTGTACTTCTCCTGTGGAGATTTCTTACTGTTGGTTTTCTTCCTAGACCTGCAGACTCTTGCTATGTGTCCTGCTTTTCCACACTGTCTGCACACTTGGTTCTTGAACCAACAATCCTTCTGGTCATGTGTTGTTCTGCCGCAGCGATAGCACTTCCCTGTTCCATAGGACATTTCATTGGTGCCATATTCTTGCGGTCTCCGTTGTATCTCTGCAGCGCCCCTTGCGGCTGCTTCGTGTGATACTGCCATACTGAAAGCCTTGTCCAGCGTAAGATCCTTTTCTGATAGAAGCCGTTTCTGGGTTCCTTCACTTTGCAGCCCACACACAAACTTGTCCCTTAACGTATCTGCTAGTCCCGCTCCAAACTGGCAGTGTTTCGATAGCTTGCGCAGTTCCGTTAGGTACTCAGCATTGCTTTCGTCTTTGTGTTGGTTCCTTTTATGGAACTTAAATCGTTCTGCTATCAGCAGCGGTGTGGGGTTTAAGTGGTCCTGTAGGATTTCTACTATGCTTTCGAAATTCTTGTTCACCGGCTTCTCTGGGGTTATTAGGTTTCGCAGTAACCCATAAGTTTTTGCACCCATGGAATTTAACAAAACCAGTGCTTTCCTAGCATCTGGCACTTCATTTGCCCTGCAGTACACCTCAATACGTTCCACATATGTCGCCCAATCTTCGACTTCATTGTCGAACGTAGAGATACTGCCACTCTTCGGCATCCCTGGGTGTGATGTAACTGTCAAAAATGGCGTCTCCCGCGCTTCCCCTTCTTCTCCGCCGGCACAAAATGGCATCTACCGCGCTTTCCTTCCTTCCCGTGCTCACCCTTCTTCTCCGCTGCGGCTTCTAAAAATTGCGCCTCCCGCGCTCTTCCTTCTTCTCCGCGGCTCAATGGCGTCTCACGCGCTCTCCCTTCTTCTCCCTGCGGACACTGTTCAGCCCTTGAGCCCTGGCTGTGCTCTGCACTTTCTTTTTTTTTTTTTTTGTGCACCTTTCCCGTTTCCGCCGCTCGGTCCTGAACCCGGCTGTTGCTTTACCCTCTCTCTCTCCGTTTTGTTTTTCCTCGACGCAGCTCGGTTTTCAACCCCTGGCTGCGCCCTGTGTGCTTCACCCTCTGTCTTACCCCGTCGACGCTGCTCGGCTTTCTTTCCGCCGTCGGTCGGCTCCAGCCGCCACTGTCCGGGAAGGGTCTGCGCTGTACCTGTCGTCAGTCTATTGCTGATCGTCGTGGCTGGGGAACCAAGCCCGGCTCTCCACAGCCTCCCCTGCGATGTTCACTCTCTGCTGGACGACTGGGCGGTTGCTCGTGGTCGACGCCCGTGTTTCTGGCCTCGACTTTCTTCCACCGCCCTCCCGGAGCGAATCCTCGAAGGGAAATGCAGAGTTGCAGGTAGATTCGAATCGACACTCGTCGCCACTGTTAGATCCGTGATTCTGAGAGTATGATGTTTTTCAATAACCACACGGATGCTGTAACTTAACAATCAACAGGTATTTACTGGAGTAGGGTAGTCTCAAGACTGGGGTACAGAGGCATGCTCAAGGCTTATATACAGGTGTGGTCACTGCCGGTACTACAGTATACAGGAGCTGTAAAAGTAGTTCTCTCTTAAAGGTACATACACTACAGGTATGATCTGGTGGCCATTACAGAAACATGGCTGCAAGGTGACCATGACTGGGAACTAAACATCCAGGGGTATTTGACAATTAGGAAGGACAGACAGGAAGGAAAGGGAGGTGGGGTGGCTATGTTAATAAAGGATGGAATCACTGCAATAGTGAGAAATGATATTGGGTCAAAGGATCAGGATAGTGAAACAGTTTGGGTGGAGATAAGGAATAATAAGGGGAAAAAGTCACTAGTGGGCGTAGTCTATAGGCCTCCTAACAGTTGCAACTCTATTGGTCGGAGTATAAATCAGGAAATAGTTGTGGCTTGTAATAAGGGAACAGCTATAATCATGGGGGATTTTAACTTTCATATTGACTGGATAAATCAAATTGGGCAGGGCAGCCTTGAGGAAGAGTTCATAGAGTGCATTAGGGACGGGTTCCTTGAGCAGTATGTTACTGAACCAACCAGGGGGCAGGCAATCTTAGATCTGGTCCTGAGTAATGAGACAGAATTAATAAAAAATGTCCTAGTAAAGGATCCCCTTGGAATGAGTGAGCATAACATGGTTGAATTCCAAATTCAGTTGGAGGGTGAGAGAGTTGGATCTCAAACCAGCATACTAAGCTTAAATAAAGGAGACTATGAAGGTATGAGAGCAGCGTTGACAAAAGTGGACTGGGAAAATAGATTAAGGTGTAAGACGGTACATGAGCAGTGGTGTACATTCAAGGAGATATTTCACAACTTTCAAGAAAAGTATATTCCACTGAGGAAAAAGGGGCGTCAAAGAAAAGACAGCCATCCGTGGCTAAGTAAAGTAATAAAGGATAGTATCCGACTGAAAACAAGGGCATATAAAGTAGCCAAATCTAGTGGGAGGATCGAAGATTGGGAAGCATTTAAAAGCCAGCAAAGAATAACTAAAAGATTAATTAAGAAAGGGAAGATAGATTATGAAAGTAAACTAGCAAAAAATATAAAAACAGATAGCAAGAGTTTCTACAGTTATATAAAAAGAAAAAGGGTGTCTAAAGTGAATGTTGGTCCCTTAGAGGATGAGACCGGGAAATTAATGGTGGGGAACATGGAGATGGCAAAAACGCTGAACAAATATTTTGTATCAGTCTTTACAGTAGAGGACACTAAAAATATCCCAACACTGGACAAACGGGGCTATAGGGGGGGAGGAGCTAAACACGATTAAAATCACTAAGGAGGTGGTACTCGGTAAGATAATGGGACTAAAGGCGGATAAATCCCCTGGACCTGATGGCTTACATCCTAGGGTCTTGAGAGAAGTAGCGGTAGGGATTGCGGATGCATTGGTGGTAATTTTCCAAAACTCCCTGGATTCAGGAAAGGTCCCAGCAGATTGGAAAACTGCTAATGTAACGCCCTTATTTAAAAAGGGAGGTAGACAAAAGGCTGGAAACTATAGACCAGTTAGCCTAACATCTGTGGTTGGTAAAATGTTGGAGTGTAGGAATGGCTAGATTCCTAACTAAAGGACTGAGGTCGGGTCAGTCTATCTAACAAACGATGTTTAATACTAATCAACAGAGTTTAAAACGAAAACACAGGAGAACTACATTACAGGTCTGTACTCTTTGCTGGCTCCACGAGGACTGGCTAGGGCGGCTCCCCAGCCTGACGTCATGACGTCATCACGTTTTCCCGCCGCTGGAGGATCACGTGATCAACGTGATGACGTCATTGCGTTTGGTCTCATTCTTAAAGGGACCGCGCTATGTACATGCAATGATATGAACAAAGATACAGATTCATTCTGTAGCTAATAATTTGTTAAAGATAATTATGTACATTAGATCAGAGTCCCCTTGGTGGCTCCACCACATGTACCCCCCCAGAATTGTCTTTAACAGTAAAAGTCCATCGACTAGGAGGTCTGACAAGCCTATCAGAGCGACTCCTGTATCCTTGGAGTGGACATTGTTGAACAGCGGACGGGCTGGCGGATGGAAGCCTTCAGTCTGGCGTGGATGCAGCAGGAGGTCGACCACGTCGTGGTGGGTGTGCGGTCTCTACTGGCCGGTCGATGTCCAGGTGTGCCGGTTTGAGACGGTCAATGGATATGTGGTCGGGTTTACCACTGATGTCTACAGAGAAACTCTTGTCGCCTGTCTCCAGTACGCGAAAAGGGCCTGTGTAAGGGGCCTTGAGCGGATCCCTATGGGCATCATGACGAATGAATACAAATTCAGTATTCTTTAGCTCCGCTGGTACGTGTGAAGATGGAAGGCCGTGATGCGAAGTTGGGATAGGCGCAAAAGCCCTGGCTGTTTCCTGGCGGCTGCTGAGTTGGTCGGCTGCGGACCACGGCTCAGTTGGAAGCGGCAGGAAATCTCCCGGTACGCGGAGTGGCTGGCCATACACGAGCTCCGCGGCGGACGATTGCAGGTCCTCTTTGGGTGCCGTGCGGAGACC
This sequence comes from Somniosus microcephalus, assembly GCF_052327205.1. Taxonomy (NCBI): domain Eukaryota; kingdom Metazoa; phylum Chordata; class Chondrichthyes; order Squaliformes; family Somniosidae; genus Somniosus; species Somniosus microcephalus. The sequence continues at coordinate 53,975,058 of NC_141008.1, forward strand.
CAACATGACCCACAGAAGCTTATCCACCCATCCGGCGCCTTGGAGGCTGGCCCTCAGCGATGCCTTTAACGATCTGTAGAAACGTTCGCACAAACTGTTTGCTTGCGGGTGATAGGTCGTGGTGCGGTGAAGCTTGGTGCCGATAACCTGGGCCATAGCATTCCAGAGCTCGGAAGAGAACTGTGGACCGCGGTCTGAAGAAATGTCCGCCGGAACGCCAAAACGTGCGACCCACGAGGAGAGGAATGCTCTGGCGACATCAGCGGACATAGTAGACACCAGAGGAACTGCCTCTGGCCATCTAGTAGTACGATCGACCATGGTGAGGATGTGTGTGAACCCCTGCGACGGTGGAAGCAGCCCGACGAGGTCCACGTTGACATGGTCGAATCGACATTCTGGTACTGCGAACGTGGCCAATGGGGCCTTAACGCGACGTTGCACCTTAGACATTTGACAGACGACGCAGGTGTTAGCCCAGTCGCGGATATCCTTACGCATTCCTCTCCAGACGAACTTAGCTGACATTAATTTTTGAGATGCCTTCACGCCAGGATGCGAAAGCCCATGTATGGCGTCGGAAACTTTGCAGCGCCAGGCGACTGGAACGATCGGGCGGGGATCTCCCATGGAGACATCGCAGAGTAACGAGTTGCCTGCAGCGTGGAATTGCACATCGGTCGGTTGGAAGCTAGAGGTGTCGGTGCAATACGCCTGTGTTTCAGGGTCGGATGCCTGATCGGTAGCCATGAGGGCATAATCGATGCCCAGCTGGACCGCCCGTACGGTCGCACGAGAAAGGCAATCAGCTACCAAGTTGTCCTTGCCAGCTACATGTTGGACGTCTGTCGTGAATTCTGAAATGAAAGTTAGCTGTCGCTGCTGTCGAGCTGGCCACAGTTCGGCGGTCTTGGCCATGGCGAAGGTCAGTGGTTTGTGATCTACAAACGCAGCGAAGGGACATCCTTCTAACAAAAAACGGAAATGGCGGATAGCCAGGAACAGCGCCAGCAACTCCCGGTCGAAAGTGCTGTATTTGCGTTCGTTGCGCCGGAGTTGGCGGCTGAAAAATGCCAGTGGTTGCCACGTCCCGTTGACCCACCGTTCCTGCGCAGCGCCTATGGCATAGTCGGAAGCGTCGGTGGTAAGGGCGATGGTGGCACCTGGCAGAGGGTGCGCCAACATAGTTGCATTGGCTAGAGCGGTTTTTGTGTTGTCGAAAGCGTTGTCCATTTCGACCGTCCAGGCTATTGTATCCTTTCCGGCCTTGCCTTTGAGGACCTCATAGAGGGGCTGCATGAGTCGTGCTGCCTTGGGCACAAAGCAGTGGTAGAAATTCACCATGCCCAGGAATTCTTGAAGAGCCTTGGTGGACTGCGGCCTTGGGAATGCCGTAATTGCTTCGACCTTTGACTGCAGCGGAATTGCGCCCTCTGAAGTAATGCGGTGGCCCAAGAAGTCAATCTGTTGTAGGCCGAACTGACACTTGGCTGGGTTGATTATGAGGCCATGTTGGCTGAGGCGCCGAAAGAGGGTGCGGAGATGGCAGACGTGTTCCTCTTTGGTAGAGCTGGCTATCAGGATGTCGTCAAGGTAGACAAATAAAAAGGGAAGATCCCGCAGGACCGAGTCCATTAGTCGTTGAAAAGCCTGTGCGGCGTTCTTGAGCCCAAATGGCATCCGTAGAAACTCGAACAGTCCAAAGGGAGTGATGACAGCCGTTTTCTGGACGTCCTGCGGGTGTACGGGAACTTGGTGGTAGCCACGGACGAGGTCGACCTTGGAGAAAATTGAGTTTCCCGCCAAATGGGCGGAGAAATCCTGTATATGCGGGATCGGGTACCGATCGGGAGTAGTGGCGTCATTAAGGCGTCGGTAGTCCCTGCATGGCCGCCATCCACCACCGGGCTTCGGGACGATGTGGAGAAGCGAGGACCAGGGACTATTCGACCAGCGAATAATCCCCAGCCGTTCCATCGTGGCAAACTCTGCCTTCGCAGCCGCGAGCTTGCCGGGTTCCAGGCGCCGAGCTCACGTGTAAACCGGAGAGCCAGTCGTAGTAATGTGGTGTTCGACACCATGCGTGGTGGCCGAGGAGGAGAAAGTGGGCTTGGTCAGCTCTGGGAATGCACCTAATAGGCGAGTGAACTTGTCCGGCGAGGACAACGCGCAGGAGACAGTGTGCGACATTGCGGAACTGCGGAAGCAAGGGATGGAGTGGAAGGTGGCCGCGTTGACCAATCGACGATTTCTTACATCCACCAAGAAGCTGTTGGCGCATAAGAAATCCGCGCCGAGGATGGCTTGCGAAACCTTGGCTGTAATAAATTCCCACTGAAACCGTTGCCCGCCGAAGCACACCTGGACCCGCCGTTTGCCAAAGGTACAAATGGCCCCGCCATTAGCTGCCTCGAGGGAGAGGCCGTGCATCCCAGACTGAATATCGAGTGCTGAGGCAGGAAGGATGCTACACTGCACCCCGGTGTTGCATAAAAAGCGCCGGCCTGAGAGGGAATCTGTAATGTAGAGGAGCTTCCCGGAATTTCCAATCGCCATCGCGGCTGCGGAACGTCCCTCAGACTCGGTCCTCCTTTTCTGGAGTTGCTGCTGGTGTTGATGTCAGTTTTTTTTAGGCGTGAAACTGCAGGGAGGGCGGCAGCCTCTGGCTTTCGCGCCGAAACGGGCATGGTAAAAACACAAGCCGGAGGATGGAGGCGTCGGGGCGGCGCTCGCGGGGGAGGGGTGCCTCGTGGCGGCGCAGGTTTGCTGCGTGACCGCATAAATCGTATCTGCTTCTGCAGCAAGTGCTGCGCAATCTGTGGCTTCCGATCTGGCGAGGGCAGCCTGAACCTGCTTGGGTAGTTGACTCAGGAATAGCTCCCGAAAGAGGAAACATTGTGGTTCTGAGCCAAGGAGCGTGAGCATCTGGCTCATTAACTCAGATGGCTTGGAATCGCCAAGCCCGGGCAAAGCGAGTAGCCGGCGGGCACGCTCCGCCTTCGTGAGCCTGAAGACCTGTATTAACCGCGCTTTAAGAGTATTATACTTGCTGTCAACCGGGGGATTTTCGAGCAGGCTGATGATCCGTGAGGCAGTGGAGCTGTCGAGTGCGGAGACCACGTAAAGGTAACGGGTCTGATCCGCAATGATGTTTCGGAGATTGAATTGTGCTTCTGCTTGGACGAACCAAGAGGCCGCCTGTTGTTCCCAAAACTGTGGGAGCTTCAAAGCCACGGAGTTCGCTTCCATGTTTCGTCGCGCTTCGCTTCTTCCGCTAAAATTGTTCACGAAAATTCTGGGTCACCACTGTAGGAATGGCTAGATTCCTAACTAAAGGACTGAGGTCGAGTCAGTCTATCAAACAAATGATGTTTAATACTAATCAACAGAGTTTAAAACGAAAACACAGGAGAACTACATTACAGGTCTTTACTCTTTGCTGGCTCCACGAGGACTGGCTAGGGCGGCTCCCCAGCCTGACGTCATGACGTCATCACGTTTTCCCGCCGCTGGAGGACCACGTGATCAACGTGATGACGTCATCGCGTTTGGTCTCATTCTTAAAGGGACCGCGCTATGTACATGCAATGATATGAACAAAGATACAGATTCATTCTGTAGCTAATAATTTGTTAAAGATAATTATGTACATTAGATCAGAGTCCCCCTGGTGGCTCCACCACAGGAGTCCATTATTAAGGAAGCAGTAACAGGACATTTGGATAAGCATAATTTAATCGGACGGAGTCAACATGGTTTTATGAAGGGGAAGTCATGTTTGACAAATTTGCTCGAATTCTTTGAGGACGTAACAAACAGGGTGGATAAAGGGGAACCAGTGGATGTGGTGTATTTGGACTTCCAAAAGGCATTTGACAAGGTGCCACACAAAAGATTACTGCACAAGATAAAAAATATCACGGGATTGGGGGTAATATACTGGCATGGGTGGAAGATTGGCTATCTAACAGAAAACAGAGAGTTGGGAGAAATGGTTCATTCTCGGGTTGGCAATCAGTAACTAGTGGTGTTCCGCAGGGGTCAGTGCTGGGACCCCAACTCTTTACAATCTATATTAACGATTTGGAGGAAGGGACCAAGTGCAACATATCCAAGTTTGCCGACGATACAAAGATGGGAGGGAAAGCAGTGAGTGAGGAGGACATGAAAAACCTGCAAAAGGGCATAGACAGGCTAAGTGAGTGGGCAGAAATTTGGCAGATGGAATATAATGTTGGAAAGTGTGAGGTTATGCACTTTGGCAGAAAAAATCAAAGAGCAAGTTATTATCTAAATGGAGAGAAACTGCAAAGTGCTACAGTACAAAGGGACCTGGGGGTCCTGGTGCATGAAACACAGAAGGTTAGTATGCAGGTACAGCAGGTGATCAGGAAGGCCAATGGAATCTTGGCTTTTATTGCAAGGGGGATGGAGTACAAAAGCAGGGAAGTCTTGCTTCAGTTATACAGGGTACTGGTGAGGCCACACCTGGAATACTGCGTACAGTTTTGGTTTCCATATTTAAAAAAAGATATACTTGCTCTCGAGGCAGTTCAGAGAAGGTTCACTCGGTTGATTCCGGAGGTGAGGAGGTTGACTTATGAGGAAAGGTTGAGTAGGTTGGGCCTCTACTCATTGGAATTCAGAAGAATGAGAGGCGATCTTATCGAAACATATAAGATTGTGAGGGGGCTTGATCGGGTGGATGCGGTGAGGATGTTTCCACTGATGGGTGAGGCTAGAACTAGGGGGCATAATCTTAGAATAAGGGGCTGCTCTTTCAAAACTGAGATGAGGAGAAACTTCTTCACTCAGAGAGCTGTGGAAGCTGCGACATTAAATAAATTTAAAACGGAGATAGACAGTTTCCTAGCTGATAAGGGAATTAGGGGTTACGGGGAGCGGGCAGGGAAGTGGACGTGAGTCTAGGTTCGGATCAGCCATGATCCTATTGAATGGCGGAGCAGGCCCGAGGGGCTGTATGGCCTACTCCTGCTCCTACTTCTTATGTTCTTATGTAATTAAAAATTTAAAAATTGACATTTTTACATTAATTAAAACCTGAAGGAATGAGTCTGCACACTTGCAATAGTTAATTTACAGTGCCAGAGAGGTTGGCTGGTAAGTAATTAACACTTATCACGCAGTACTTAGACTGAAACGGACAAGACTTAACCTTGTGTGGAGAGTTTAGTTCGTATCTACCGCGCAAATACAGCAACCTCATGCCATTCAATGCATCTCAATGGTGAGCCAGGCGGCGAGAAAGTGGCAGAAAACGTTAGTGGGAGTGGTATATAGACCTCCAAACAGTAATACGGAGGTTGGGGATGGCATTAAACGGGAAATTAGAGACGCGTGCAATAAGGGCACAGCAGTCATCATGGGTGACTTTAATTTACATATAGATTGGGCTAACCAAATTAGTAAAAATACTGTGGAGGAGGAATTCCTAGAATGTTTACGGGATGGTTTTCTGGAACAATATGTCGAGGAACCAACCAGAGATCAGGCCATCTTAGACTGGGTATTATGTAATGAGAGAGGATTAATTAGCAATCTTGTTGTACGAGGCCCCTTGGGTCAGAGCGATCATAATATGATAGAATTCTTCATTAGGATGGAGAATGAAGTAGTTGACTCGGAGACTAGGGTCCTGAATTTAAATAAAGGAAACTACGATGGTATGAGGTGCGAATTGGGTAGGATTGATTGGGGAATGTCACTCAAAGGGTTGACGGTGGATAGGCAATGGCAAACATTCAAAGACCGCATGGATGAACTACAGAAGTTGTTCATCCCAGTTTGGGATAAGAATAAAACAAAAAGGGTGACTCAACCGTGGCTAACAAGGGAAATTAGGGATAGCATAAGATCCAAGGAGAGGGCATATAAATTGGCCAGAAAAAGCAGTAACCCTGAGGATTGGGAGCAGTTTAGGATTCAACAAAGGAGGACAAAGGGATTAATTAAGAAGGGGAAAATAGAATATGAAAGTAAGCTTTCAGGGAACATAAAAACTGACTGTAAGAGCTTTTGTAGATATGTGAAGAGAAAAAGATTAGTGAAATCAAGTGTAGGTCCCTTGCAGTCAGAAGCAGGGGAAGTTATAATGGGGACCAAAGAAATGGCAGACCATTTAAATGCATATTTTGGTTCTGTCTTCACAAAGGAGGACACAAATAACCTCCCAGAGATGTTGGAGAACATAGGGTCTGATGAGAGGGAGGAACTGAAATAAATCAGTATTTGTAGGGAAATGGTGTTGGGGAAATTGATGGGATTGAAGGCCGATAAATCCCCAGGGCCTGAAAATCTACATCCTAGGGTACTTAAGGAAGTGGCCCTAGAAATAGTAGATGCATTGCTGATCATCTTCCAAAATTCACTGGAATCTGGAACTGTACCCATGGATTGGAGGGTAGCTAATGTTACCCCACTATTCAAAAAGGGTGGTAGAGAGAAAGCGGGGAATTACAGACCGGTAAGCCTGACATCGGTAGTGGGGAAAATGCTAGAGTCCATTATAAAGGATGTAATAGCTGAGCACTTGGAAAACAGTGACAGGATCGGACAAAGTCAACACGGATTTACAAAAGGTAAATCGTGCTTGACTAATCTACTGGAATTTTTTGAGGATGTAACTGGGAAAATAGATAAGGGAGAACCAGTAGATGTGGTGTATTTGGACTTTCAAAAGGCTTTCGATAAGGTCCCGCATAAGAGATTAGCATGTAAAGTTAAGGCACATGGGATTGGGGGCAAGGTATTGACTTGGATAGAGAACTGGTTGGTGGACAGAAAGCAGAGAGTAGGAATTAACGGGTCTTTTTCCGAGTGGCAGGCAGTGACTAGTGGGGTACCGCAGGGATCGGTCCTTGGACCCCAGCTATTCACAATATACATTAATGATCTAGATAAGGGAACTAGATGTAATATCTCCAAGTTTGCAGACGACACAAAGCTGGATGGGCGTGTGTGCTGTGAGGAGGATACCAAGAAACTCCAGGATGATTTGGACAGGTTGGGTGATTGGGCAGAAACGTGGCAGATGCAATATAACGTGGATAAATGCGAGGTTATCCACTTTGATGTCAAAAACAGAAAGGCAGACTATTATCTGAATGGCAATAGATTGGGAGAAGGGGAAGTGCAACGAGACCTGGGTGTCCTTGTGCACCAGTCGCTGAAGGTAAGCATGCAGGTGCAGCAGGCGGTGAAGAAGGCAAATGGTATGTTGGCCTTCATAGCAAAAGGGTTTGAGTACAGGAGCAAGGATGTCCTGCTGCAGTTGTACAGGGCCTTGGTGAGACCACACCTTGAGTACTGCATGCAGTTTTGGTCACCTTATCTGAGGATGTTCTTGCCATGGAAGGATTCCGGGGAAGATTCACAAGGCTGATCCCTGGGATGGCAGGAATGACGTATGAGGAGAGATTGGGTCGATTGGGCTTATACTCGCTGGAGTTTAGAAGAATGAGAGGGGATCTCATCGAAACTTATAAAATTCTGACAGGTCTGGACAAACTAGATGCAGGTAGAATGTTCCCGATGGTCGGAGAGTCCAGAACCAGGGGTCATAGTCTAAGGATAAGGGGTAAGCCATTTAGGACAGAGATGAGGAAGAATTTCTTCACCCAGAGAGTGGTGAACCTGTGGAATTCTCTACCACAGAAGGCGGTTGAGGCCAAGTCTTTAAATATATTCAAGAAGGAGTTAGATATATTTCTTAGAGCTAAAGGTATCAAGGGATATGGGGAGAAGGCAGGTACCGGGTACTGAGTTTGGATGATCAGCCATGATCTCATCAAATGGCGGAGCAGGCTCGAGGGGCCGAATGGCCTACTCCTGCTCCTATCTTCTATGTTTCTATGAGATGCCGTTCTCGCGAAGCTAATGGCGGAGCGGCACAACTCGGACTTTTGGATTTCCACGTTTAACCGCGCATCTGCCCCTCACCTGAAGTTGCTGTACCATTTGCGCATAAATAACGGCGAGCACCATTAGGCTCATTGTTACTTTGATAACAAATTCTGGCCCAATATATATCTGTACAAATGTGTCTTAATGAATAGTTAGAGTGACGACTTGTATCCTGAAACACTGACCTTTGAAGTGAAGTGCCTGGTAGATGAGCATCACCGTTTGAGGGTCAATGTCCTCCACCACATCCTGAAGTCTCCCCTTTGTGACCTTGGAAATGAGTTGGTTGAACTTGGTGATGGTTTGGGGGTCCGAGAAGTCCACAGACTCTGCGTGCGCTCCGTAGTAATGTTTTAACCACTCCTTAAAGGTTTTCCTGATCTTCAGCCCTTCCTTGATGTAGACGCCGGAGAAATCTTTCAGCGTGTATCCAAAGTCGTGCTTGAAGAGCCTGTGGATGAGCTTGTGGAAGACATCATGCAGGATCTCGCTGCCAAACCCTGGCTTGGTGTTGACAAAATGATCAAAGCCGAGAGCTCGGGAGATCTGCTCCTGGGTCCTGTTACCAGCCCCCACCGTTACCATGGCCATCATGCTGGAGAGCCCGAACGGAGAGAAGACCACATTCTTGGCACCTGACTGGGACCTCAGCAAGCTCCTGTAGAAATTGAACGCAAAATCGGTGTTGACCAAGGACAAGCGCTGGACCCGAGATTTGCCCCTGAATTGTTTACGTATGGAATCTGAGTTCTTGGGAGCTGAAAATTGCTTCTTGTTTACAAACGCGTCTTCCGGAAAGCCATAGTTGTCTTCTTCATCTTCGTAGTCTTCAAATTCAGCGTAGTCATACTCTTCCAGTTCAGGGACGTTGAGCTCTCTGGTCAGAGTGTTGCTTTCTATCGGCCCCACATGCCCAGTATCTAGGCTAGCGGCAGCTGTTGTTGTGCTGAAGAAACACAGGCCACACAGCAGAAAGCAAAACCAAGTAAACGTCATCTTACTTTCTTCAAGCACTCACCGATCGGTTAGCAGCACCCCCGCTTTGTCCCAGGCTTTAAAGAAAAGAAGTCTGTAATTTTTGGGGAGAACCTCCTTTTAAATCCAAACAGCAGAGAGCATTCCACTCCCTCCAGCGTGGAACTGAACTTAAGCTCCACTTCCCAAATTATCTTGGTTTTTTTTTTAATCACAGCTGTTGCACAACATGAGGTGACCCCGTAGGCTAAATAAATCCCATAGGTTAAAGGCAGGCGCACAGGAATTCCCTAAACTGCGCCAAAAAAACTGAAATTAATTAAGAGCAGAGTAAGACCCTTCTACTCACTGTTTTGACAGAAAGAAGACTTCCTTACTTTAAAGTGTTTCTAGCATTTGGTGCAGGATTAGATAAAGTTGTAGGTTTCTTTTCCATCACTAACCGTTTCCATGTGTAGGGTGTAGTTACTTTCTCGAAACCAAAGAAAACAGCTGCCAAATGTTTTCTGCTTTGGCATAGCCTTGACAATCTCTTTACAACAAATGTTACTGAACAGAATTCTGTTGGCTGTTGGTTGTAAAGCACTTTGAAGTCCATGAAAAGCGCTATGTAAAATGCAAGTCTCTCTATCTTACTTTTTCTTGATTTTGAATAGTTTCCACGATATTTCCACTGTATTCACTAGAGTTTAGAAGAATGACAGGGGATCTCATTGAAACGTATAAAATTCTGACAGGGCTAGACAGACTGGATGCAGGGAGGATGTTTCCCCTGGCTGGGTGGGGAGTCTAGAACGAGGGGTCACAGTCTCAGGATACGGGGCAGGGCGTTTAGGACTGAGATGAGGAGAAATTTCTTCCCTCAGAGGGTGGTGAACCTGTGGAATTCTCTACCACAGGAGGCTGTGGAGGCCAAGTCATTGAATATATTTAAGAAGGAGATATAGATTCCTGGACACAAAAGGCATCAAGGGGTATGGGGAGAGAGCAGGAATACGGTATTGAGATAGAGGATCAGTCATGATCATATTGAATGGTGGAGCAGGTTCGAAGGGCCGAATGGCCTATGACGTAAGAAAACGACTAGGCATTTGGTCTAAGCGTTAAACAAAGCTTTAATCAACTGCTTTACAACATGGAGGTCTAGTTGTGTCCTTCACTAGTTTCTGTTAAGAACGTCCTGCGCAAGCTGGGCCCGTGCCCGAGTATTTATACTCTCCCTGGACAGCGCCACCCGTAGGCTGCTCAGTATTATTTCATAAGTCTTTCTTTCATGAATGACTGATTCATGTCAGCCTACCCCTGCTATTTTTCTATGTTTCTATGTTTTTTCTATGTTTCCGCAGTGACTCTGTGACACATCATATTGAAATAGAAATGGGCAGCGCAGGTCATGGACTCCGACTCACAACCCTCCACTAGAACATTAGAATATAAGAGCAATCGAATTAGGAGCGGGAGTCGGCCATACGGCCCCTTGAGCCTGCTCCACCATTCAATAAGATCATGGCTGATCTTCGACCTCAACTCCACTTTCGCCCCCTCATCCCCATACCCCTCGATTCCCCTCGAGTCCAGTCTGGGCCGTGTTGTTGCGGGGGAAACGATGGGCAGAACTGTCTGCCACTTCCTGAAGGGGAGGGAAAATAGGAGGTAGAGTTGTTCAGAGGAAGAGACATTCCTGGGCACTGCTTACACATAAATAGGTGATGCCCTTTGTAGCAGAACCGTTCAGGTCAAGATTGGGAAGGTTCAAGGTGTGAGAAAGAAAGATTTACTTGCATTTATGTGATGCCTTATCACGACGTTAAAATGTCTTAAAATGCTTCACTCAGCGAAGAGCTTTTTTTTACATAGAATGTACAGCACAAAAACAGGCCACTCGGCCCAACTGGTCCGTGCCGGTGTTTATGCTCCACACGAGCCTCCTCCCACCCCTCTTCATCTCACCCCGTCAGCATAACCCTCTATTACCTTCTCTCTCTCATGTACCCACCTAGATTCCCCTTAAATGCATCTATACTATTCGCCTCAACCACTCCCTGGGGTAGCGAGTTCCACATTCTCACCACTCTCTGGGTAAAGAGGTTTCTGCTGAATTCCCCAGTGGATTTATTAGTGACTTTTTGACGTGCAGTGGCTGGAGGCATTCTACACCAGTAACATCCAACAGATGTATGACCACTTAAAGTATATTCTGGTGGTATTGAATGAGGGAATAATGTTCGGCATGTACAGGAGGTCAGCCTGCTCTTCTTCCAGTGTTGCCGTGGTATCTCTGACATGGAACCTAAACATGCAACTAGGACTTCAATTTAATGTCTCCTCCAAAGGAACAATGGACAATACAGCACTCCCTCAGTACTGCACTTCAGTGTCAGCCTAATTTATGGCTCAAGTCTTGGTGTGTGCTTGGGTGGGAGGGGGATTGGGAGCTACTGCATCAACTCCACCATCTACCTGAGGAGCAAGCACGTTGTTAAAGAAGTAGAAAGAAAGAACTTGCATTTATATAGCACTTTTCTCGATCTTGGGACATCCCAAAACACTTTGCAGCCAATGAAGTACTTTTGAAGTGCAGTCACTGTAATGAAGGAAACGCGGCAGCCAATTTACGCACAGCAAGCTCCCACAAACAGCAATGCGATAATGACCAGATCATCTGTTGTTATTAGTGATGTTAGTTGAGGGACAATTATTGGTCAGGACACCCAGTAGAACTCCCCTGAAATAGTGCCTTGTGATCTTTCACGTCCACCTGAGAGAGCAGACGAGGCCTCGGTTTAACGTCTCATCTGAAAGACGGCCCCTCCGCGCAGCACGCCCTCAGTCCTGCGCTGGACTGTCAGCCTGGATTACATCCCCGAGTCTCTGGAGTGGGACTTGAATGCACGATCTTCTAATAACCAATAACTAACCATTAGAAAGATTGGTGACAGTAACCACTATATATAACCAGACCGGGTCCTTCTTAGATCAACGAATAATAAAAGTTAATGGTCGGGTCTGTCCGTGCTCTGGGCCACTCCCAGCTGTTTCCAGAACAGCAGCCAGTCCTTGGGCATCTGTTTTGGAATTTAAGTCGGAAAAATGTTTATTAATTGTGTTTCGTTGGATGGAGAACAAGAGTGCCTCATTTTTATAAAAATACCTTTTCTTTGTGAATTTGTGCTCTTCATGAGATCTGATGGGAGGGGAGCCAGCAGAGCTCAGGAAGGGGTTAATGATGATATTCTCCAGTGATTCTCTGTTCCACAGAAGGACGTTGCTGTCAGCTTCCCCCTGATGGCTTAATGGGTAAATGCACCACCTGGTGTGTTACTCAGCAATGGGAGAGCCCAGGTCTGATGCCTGGTCTGGGCTGAGTTAACGTACCTCAGCTGGAGCCTCAGTAAGGGTGATAGGGCTAGGGAGGGGAGAATCAGCCAGGATTGCCACTCCCGATTGTTCTCTGGTGACCGCTCCCCCTGCCCACCCCCCGCCACCACATAGTGTGTGTATGTGTGAGTTTTTGTGGTGCACAACTGTTGAGTATTTGTGTGTGTATATGTGTGTGTACATGTATGTGCGTGTGTGTGTGAATGTATGTGTGTGCAAGTGTGAGCGTTTGTGTGTGTGTATATGTGTGGGCGATTGTGGGCGTGTATGTGTGAATGTTCGAGGGTGTTTATCTGTGAGCGATTTTGTGTGTGCAAGTATAAGCATTTGTGCATGTGTGATTGTATGTATGTGTGCGTGTGTGTGTGCATGTGTGCGTGCATGTGTGTGAATGTGTGTGTGTATGTGAATGTTTGTGGGTGTATACCTGTGTGCGTGTATGTGTGCGTGTGTGTGTGTGCATGTGTGTGTGTGTGCGTGTGCGTGTGTGTGCATGTATGTGTGAGTGTGTATGTGTGTGTGTGCGTGTTTGTGTGTGTGAATGTTTGTGGGTGTATGCCTGTGTGTGTGCATGTTTGTGTGTGTGTGTGTGTGCATGTGTGTGCGTGTGCGTGTGCGTGTGTGTGCATGTATGTGTGAGTGTGTATGTGTGTGTATGTGTGTGTGTGCGTGTTTGTGTGTGTGAATGTTTGTGGGTGTATGCCTGTGTGTGTGCATGTTTGTGTGTGTGTGTGTGCATGTGTGTGTGTGTGCGTGTGCGTGTGTGTGCATGTATGTGTGAGTGTGTATGTGTGTGTATGTGTGTGTGTGCGTGTTTGTGTGTGTGAATGTTTGTGGGTGTATGCCTGTGTGTGTGTGTGCATGTGCGTGTGCATGTGTGTGTGCGTGTATGTGTATGTGTGCGTGTATGTGTGTGTGAATGTTTGTGGGTGTATGCCTGTGTGAGTGTGTGTGTGTGTATGCCTGTGTGTGTGTGCGTGTGTGTGTGCATGTATGTGTGTGTGTGTGTACGTGTGTGTGTGCGTGTTTGTGTGTGTGAATGTTTGTGGGTGTATGCCTGTGTGTGTGCATGTATGTGTGTGTGTGTGTATGCCTGTGTGTGTGTGCGTGTGTGTGTGCATGTATGTGTGTGTGTGTGTACGTGTGTGTGTGCGTGTTTGTGTGTGTGAATGTTTGTGGGTGTATGCCTGTGTGTGTGTGTGTGTGTGTGTGTGTGTGTATGCCTGTGTGTGTGTGCGTGTGTGTGTGCATGTATGTGTGTGTGTGTGTACGTGTGTGTGTGCGTGTTTGTGTGTGTGAATGTTTGTGGGTGTATGCCTGTGTGTGTGCATGTATGTGTGTGTGTGTGTATACGTGTGTGTGTGTGTGTGTGTGTGTGTCTATATCTATGTGTGTGTGTGTATGCATGTGTGTATTTGTGCGTGTATGTATGAGTGTTGGGTGTGGCTATGATCAGACATGACTGTGATGTCCCACCCCGCCTCTCGCTTACTGTCAGGGCTCACACACCAACAGCATCCGCCTGAATAAGGCCAGTGCCCATAGAACCACCTTCATGAAATGAGGAGAGAAAATTGAGGGGAGGTGAAATCCCTCTATTCCCGTGTGCTATAAATAACAGCGCACTCTAAGTTGTGTTCGATGGCAGTAATAAATCTTGGGGGTTGAGATCCCAGATACAAAGCAGACATCATCTCAACCTGTCAACATGTTATATTGCCTTGTGTCGGTCTCCAGAGTGCGTGTTAGCTGCATGTAGGCTCGTCTCCACATATCCATTACTCTCTATATAACTGGGCTTGAAGCTTAGCAGCTTAAGATGCATGGGCTGCGCGATAAGTGTTATCAGTCCAGCACTCAAAAGATTATCGATCCTGGCTGATAAAATACTACTGTATAATGAACTGTGCAGATGGCCAATTCGCTGTTTTTTCTGAAGCTGTTTTGAGCTGACTGTTAATTCAGTGGAAAAGCGATTCTTCTGTTTTTGTTCCCCTCTTATCCTGCAGCATCTGACTCTTTTTTTCCGCCAGCTGCACTTCTTGGCTGCTACTAATGGAATCTGGCAGCGCAACCGCATGAATAAATGCAGCACCGGGTTCTCTTGGGAGCGGTACTGAAGCCTAAGAAGGAACCTACTCTGTCGCCACAACGTAAAGGGTGATCATTCCATGTGATGGGGTTTATGCCTCGTACTTGCACAATTCCCAGCAGGAAGCACTGGATAGCCATCGGTAACAGGAAGCCAGTAGGATTTTGTTTTGCCCTCTAGCTAGCAGACACTAAGGCTAATTATAGTACTTAACTGCTGCTGGGGCAGAGATGTGTCAACAACTACAGTGCTTGCATTGGCCGTGTCAGCCGTGGCTCAGTGGGTAGCACTCTCTCTCCCTCGCCTCTGAGTCGGAAGGGCTGTGGGTTCAAGTCCCACTCCAGAGACTTGAGCACAAAATCTAGGCTGACGTTCCCAGTGCCAGTACTGAGGTTGTGCTGCACTGTCGGAGGGGCAGTACTGAGGGAGTGCTGCACTGTCGGAGGGGCAGTACTGAGGGAGCGCTGCACTGTCGGAGGGGCAGTACTGAGGGAGTGCTGCACTGTCGGAGGGGCAGTACTGAGGGAGCGCTGCACTGTCGGAGGGGCAGTACTGAGGGAGTGCTGCACTGTCGGAGGGGCAGTACTGAGGTTGTGCTGCACTGTCGGAGGGGCAGTACTGAGGGAGTGCCGCACTGTCGGAGGGGCAGTACTGAGGGAGCGCTGCACTGTCGGAGGGGCAGTACTGAGGTTGTGCTGCACTGTCGAAGGGGCAGTACTGAGGGAGTGCTGCACTGTCGGAGGGGCAGTACTGAGGGAGTGCTGCACTGTCGGAGGGGCAGTGCTGAGGGAGCGCCGCATTGTCAGAGGGGCAGTACTGAGGGAGTGCTGCACTGTCAGAGGGGCAGTACTGAGGTTGTGCTGCACTGTCGGAGGGGCAGTACTGAGGGAGTGCTGCACTGTCGGAGGGGCAGTACTGAGGTTGTGCTGCACTGTCGGAGGGGCAGTACTGAGGGAGTGCCCCACTGTCGGAGGGGCAGTACTGAGGGAGTGCCGCACTGTCGGAGGGGCAGTACTGAGGGAGTGCTGCACTGTCGGAGGGGCAGTACTGAGGGAGTGCTGCACTGTCGGAGGGGCAGTACTGAGAGGTGCTGCACTGTCGGAGGTGCCGTCTTTTGGATGAGGCATTAAACCGAGGCTCTACCTGCCCTCTCAGGTGGACGTAAAAGATCCCACGGCACTATTTCGAAGAAGAGTGGGGGAGTTATCCCCGGTGTCCTGGCCAACGTTTATCCCTCAAGCAACACCTAAAACTGATGATCTGGTCATTTATTTCATTGCTGTTTGTGGGACCTTGCTGTGCGCAAATTGGCTGCCGCGCTTCCCTACATTACAGCAGTGACTACACTTCAAAGGTACCTCATTGGCTGTAAAACACTTTTGGATGTCCTGAGGTCATGAAACGTGCTATATAAATGCAATTTATTTCTTTATTTATAGCTGTACAACACTCATGACTTAGAATAAGTCCCAAGGTACTTCAGAGAGGCGAAACAGACACTGAGTAATAACGGGACAGCTAGAGGACATGAACGATAGAAGGGTCAAAGAAGTAGAGGCTTTGAGGAAGCTTTTGAAGGTGGTGAGAGTGGCACCTCAAGAGGGAGTTCTGGAGAGTAGGGCCAAGACAGCCAAAGACTCTGCCACCAACGGTGAAGAGAAGAAAGGGCTGGTGGAGGTAGAAAAGCTATGGTGGGATGAGGCCATGCAGGTATTTGTAAATGAGGATGAGGATTTTGAATTCAGTGAGTCAGGCCAAAGGGTGACGGGAGTTTGGCGAGGCTGGCGATGAAGAGCGAGTGGGACTGAGTGTGGGATAGGATGTAGGCGGCAGATTTAGGTTGAGCTGGAGTTTAAGTATGCTGGGGACCAGGAGCCCATCAAGGAGGGAACATAGGAACATAGGAACAGGAAGAGGCCATGTAGCCCCTCGACTCTGTTCCGCCATTCAATGAGATCACGGCTGATCTGTGATCTAACTCCATATACACGCCTTTGGCCCATATCCCTTAATACCTTTGGTTAACAAAAATCTTATCAATCTCAGAATTAAAATTAACAATTGATCTAACATTAATTGGTGTTTGCGGAAGTGAGTTCCAAACTTCTACCACCCTTTGGGTGTAGAAATGTTTCCTAACTTCACTCCTGAAAGGTCTGGCTCTAATTTTTAGACTATGGCCCCTAGTCCTAAAATTCCCAACCAGCAGAAATAGTTTCTCTCTATCTACCCTATCTGTTCTCCTTAATATCTTGAAAAATTTGATCAGATCAACCCTTAACCTTCTAAATTCTAGGGAATAAAACCCTAGTTTGTGTAATCGCTCCTCGTAACTTAACCCTTGGGAGTTCGGGTGTCATTCTGGTAAACCTACGCTGCACTCCCTCCAAGGCCAATATATCCTTCCTAAGGTGTGGTGCCCAGAACTGCTCACAGTATTTCAGTTGAGTGTGGAGGTAATAAAGGTGTGGATAAAGGCTTTTCAACTGCGATAGGGGTATGGTAAGGGCAGGCATAGACAATGTTGCAGTGGTAGAAGTAAGTGGTCCTAGTGATAACTGTGATATGGGATTTGAAGCTCAGCTCTTAGTCAAATAGGACACCAAAGTTATGCACTGCAAGCTGGAGAAAGTTCCAGCTCAGTCATAACTTGATGTTGGACAAGCTAACTGACAGGCAATTTCTGCGGATTCGAGAATGTTTGCAGAGAGGTAGGGCAGCATGTCATTTGCATATATATATATATATATATGTAAACTGACCTCGTGCTTATCGTTAATATTGCCAAAGGTTACAAGCAGACGAGGAAAAAGAGGGGACCAAGGATAGACTGAGGCGACTACGTGGAGTGGGGTGGGGTGGAAAAGCCATTGCTTGGGATGTTCCAGCTACAGTGGGACGGGTAGGAGCAGAACCAAGCAGGAGAGGCCAACAGAGGATGTCTGGTTGAAGACATTAACTGGATACTGTCCCACCATTGCAATCATGGCGAATGCTGTGGTAACTTGGATCAGGTTGGTCCTGGTTCTGTGCACATAGGAGGGGGAAGGAAACCAGAGTGAAGGGAATGGTGAGAGGGTTGAACACAGAACTGGGTGATGGCGAGGTGCTCAAAAACCTTAGGAAAGATTTGGAGATGGGAGGTACTTTATAGAGGAATCTAGGGTGGGCTTTTTGAGCAGGGAAGGTGATGGTGGCAATTTTGAAGGGGACGGGAAGAATGTCTGTGCAAAGGGATCTCAGTAACCACGGGAGCACCAAGGGTAGCATTGTCAGCGGTTGCGTTAAAAGAACGGAGGTGGTCTGATGGAGGAAATGAGCCTGGTGAGAGCTGGGGAGAAGCCACAGAGTAACGTGAGGTTGAGGTTCAGACTGAGGATTGATTTCTGGGACTTCCTGGCAGTCTGTCTGTCTCAATATGAGATCACACGCCGAGTCTACCCACTCAGCTATTGGGGGAGGCCCCTCCAATTGGAGTTTTAGCGAAGAGCCAAGCTCCTCAAATGGCTCTGTGAACAAAGGCACTGCCTGGTGTAACCCCAAGCCAATAGATACCAGGAAGGTCCCAGGATTGATTCCTGGCCCATGTTAAGTTGGCTGATCCTGATCAGTCCAAGAGTTGGAGCGGTATAACTAGCCTCGGTGCCCTGGCTATGTGGAGGGGGGAAATCAGCACGGGTTCCTGTGGGAACGAAAGTTCGCATTACCTGAGTACCACAAATGTTCTTTCTGGGCAGTCTGTGGGATCAGCACAGCACGTGTTGTAAATTGTGTAAACAGAACTAAAAGCGAGGATATCTTCACAGGAAAGTAAAATAGTAGAATGTGTAAGAGTCATTCAGCCATATCTGTAATGGTCTGGAATATGTCAGCTTGGTCACTTGTGTTTAGGGGAATGGGAAGAGTTTATGACAGCAATCAGGTCACTTGTGTTTGTGGAAGTGCCTGTTTGTTTAGTTTATGTTGTTATTCTGTTGTCATGTATATGTGCTTTTGATGTACTATGATTTATTGGTAGTATGCATGGAATGTAGTGATCAAAGGTGACATTTGGTACAGGAAACTTTTTTTTATCCAGCACCGACGGGACCAGCGTGCTGCCGGTTGATCAAAAAGTCCGGATTACAGCGAGGTATACTTACTAAGGTTTCAGAGCCCTGTACAAGGCCACAGATCCAGGCATCTGTTAAGTCTGTGTGTTATAGTGAGAATTACTACACAGACCACAAGAGTAAACTTTAACAGGACTTACTAGTCGAAGGTCAGGGCGGAACTGCCCAATAAATCATTACACAGCACTTATATACCGGTGTGGTCACCACTGGTATTACAGTATACAGCAGCCAAGATAAAGTAGTGCAACTCTTAAAATAGTTCTCTTAAAGGTGGAACGGTTACATACACCACAATCCTCCCTTTTTAGCTTAACAGTATATATTCCCCATTAACATAACATAATAACATATATACACAACTTCATGTAAAAACAGTTCACAGATTCAGTCTCTCTGGAGGCTTCCTGACTCGGTCCGGATAACGCCTCGGTGGTGTAGTAGTTTTCGGTGGTGTAGTAGGTTATTTTGGCAAGGTCGATTCGGCTTGAATGCCAGTGTCGGGTTCATCTGATTCCAGTATCACCGGATCGGAGGTAGATACTATGGGTATCTCTGCTTCATCATTAGGCGTATAGAGTTGTGGAGTAGGTTGTCCCTTTTCGGATGACCCTATGATCTGGTCAACATGGCGCCTTATTATGCTTTCACCAATGTCCACGGTATATATCAGCGGTCCTAGTCGTGTGCAAATAGTTCCAGGCTGCCATTTCTCGGTACGGTAGTCCCGGGCCAAAACTTGTTGACCTATCTGGAAGGTTCTAGTTGGCCTTTCATTCATGCCTTGAAATTGCCGGTTCTCTACGTCCCTTCTGATGTTTGGCTTGATCAAATCCAGCCGGCATCTTAGTCTTCTATTGAAAAACATCATGGCGGGAGTTTGGTTTGTAACCACGTGTGTTGCATTCCTGTACGCCAACAAGAAGTTATCTACCTTATGTTGTAGATTTATGTCTTCATTACCCATGGCCTTTATGGCCTTCTTGAAGGTCTGGACAAACCTTTCAGCTAATCCATTGGTGGCGGGATGGTATGGGGCGGACGTGTAGTGCTTAACCCCATTGTTTTTTAAGAACTTCCTGAATTCTTCGGACACAAATTGCGGTCCATTATCAGAACAGATCTGTTCCGGCAGCCCATTCCTGGTAAATATGGTCCTTAATACTGTGATGGTTTTTTCCGTGGTGGTGGAGGACATCTTTATTACCTCCGGCCACTTGGAGTGTGCATCCACCGCGATTAAGAACATTGAGTCCATAAATGGACCAGCAAAGTCGATATGTACCCTTTGCCATGGAGATGAGGGCCACTCCCATGGATGTAGAGGGGCTTGTGGTGGGGCGTTTTGGACCTTCTGGCATCCTAGACAGCTCTTGGTCATTTCTTCGATGTCTCCATCGATACCTGGCCACCACACAAACGCTCTGGCTAGGTTCTTCATTTTCACTCCACCCAGATGCCCCTCGTGAAGCTCCTTTAGCACTTTATGCTGGAGTTTGGGTGGAATCACCACTCTGGATCCACACATCAAAGTTCCTCGGCACACCGACAGCTGCTCTCTTCTTTGCGAGAATGCTGGCAACAGTGGTTCGCCATGTGCTGGCCATCCCTTCACTGTTAAATCGTAGACTCGTGAGAGAGTCGGGTCATTTCTCGTTTCCTTTTCGATGGTAGAATTTGTTACTGGTAGACATTCCACTATGGTTGAGTGGAACATCTCCACTGGGTCCACTGTAGGCGCCTCTTCTACCGTTGGCAACGGTAGGCGCGATAAACCGTCAGCATTCCCATGCTGTTTTGATCCTTTGTATTCTATGTCATATTGGTGTGCCCCTAGGAAAAGGGACCACCTCTGTAGCCTTTGCGCTGTCATAATGGAAACGCCCTTTTTAGGGTTGAATATGGATACCAACGGCTGGTGGTCTGTCAGCAGTGTAAACTTCTGGCCCTGCAGGTAATGATTAAACTTCTTTACTCCCCACACCAGGCTGAGAGCCTCCCTATCTATCTGAGCATAGTTGCGCTCAGCGGAGGTCAATGATCTGGATGCAAATGCGACTGGCCTTTCCAAGCCATTTGGCAACTTGTGTGAGAGTACTGCTCCAATACCATAAGGAGAAGCATCACAAGCTAAACGAATAGGTAGCATTGGGTTGAAATGAGCCAACACTTCCTCTGAGGTGATCAATGCCTTGCTTTTGCGAAAGGCCTTCTTACAGTCCTCGCTCCACTTCCATGGTACTTCTTTCTGCAAAAGAGCATTCGGCGGGTGCAGCACCGTGGATAGATTTGGCAGAAAATTATGGTAATAGTTAATCAACCCTAGGAACGACCTCAACTGGGATACATTTTCCGGAGCGGGAGCCTTCACAACAGCTTCGATCTTGTCAGGTGACTTGTGCAGCCCCTCCTGGTCAATGACATGACCACAGTATGAGATCCGTTTCTGAAAGAACTCACATTTCTGGCGATTAACTCGAAGTCCATATTCCTTCAATCTGGTGAGCACCAGTTTCAAATTTGCAAGGTGTTCCTCATCGTCATCTCCTGTAATCAGGATATCGTCCAAGTAACATTGAGTGTTTGGAATTCCCTGTAATACCTGCTCCATGGCCCTCTGCCAAATTGCTGGAGCCGAAGCCACTCCAAAAACCAGTCTATTATATTGATACAAGCCTCTGTGCGTGTTGATTGTGAGATACTGGCGCGACTCTTCTTCAACTTCCATCTGTAAGTACGCTTGCGCCAGGTCTATCTTGGTGAAGTGTTTCCCGCCAGACAATGAAGCAAAGATATCCTCAATCTGCGGAAGCGGATATTGCACCGTGTGAAGCACCGGATTAACTGTGATCTTGAAGTCTCCACAGATGCGGACCTTCCCTGGTTCCCCTGGCTTGTTACTCGATGAATGCTTCATGACGGGAACAATGGGCGTGGCCCACTCACTCCAGTCCACCTTAGACAGTACTCCTGAACGTTCTAGCCCTTCCAGCTCAGCTTCCACAGCAGGTCGTATCGCATAAGGTACCGGTCTGGCTTTGAAAAATTTTGGGTTTGCATGTTCTGCAATCTTGATTTTTGCCTTAATTCCTCTTAGTGTTCCCAGTCCCTGTTGGAACACCTCTTTAGCCTCATCCAATATTCTGGACAATCGTTCAGGTTTGACATTTTTTTTCCCGGGATCTACCGTCATTGCTTTTAGGGAGTGCCAGTCCATATTTATTTTCCTGATCCACTCCCGTCCCAGAAGTGGTGGACCTCCCTCAGGTAGTACATATAAGTCCATTCCTTGGTATTCTTTGCCCTTGTGTATCACCTTGACTTTTATCTTTCCGATGGGGTACACTCTTTGCCCCGTGTATGTCTGCAATACTATCTCCGTATCCCGTAGGGGAATATGTGTGAATAACCTTTTGTAATCTTGCTTATTCATGACCGTCAACGCCGATCCGGTGTCCAATTCCATCTTCACTTGGACTCCTGCTATCTGCAGTGTGACCCAGATAGTTTGTAGGTCAGCTTCCTTACTCACACTGTGAATTCTCAGACTACCCAGTTCCTTGCTGTTGGAGTCTGAATCCGAATTCTGTTCATCCGAACTCTTCTCAGCCACCTTATGTACCTTTCTGCACTTTTCCTGCGGTGACTTTTTGTTGCTGGTCTTCTTCCCTGACCGGCATACTTTAGCTATGTGACCAAGCTTGCCACATTTTCTACATTCCTGGTTTTTAAACCAGCATTGGTTCTGATCGTGTGTTGTCTTTCCACAACGATAACATTCCGTTGTACCCAAAGCCATTTGATCTACGCTGAGTACCGTTGCCTTCAGCTGCATTTCCGCAGTGCCTCTCGCTGCGGCTTCGTGCGATGCTGCAATAGTGACAGCCTTATCAAGTGTAAGATCATTCTCTTCAAGCAGCCGCTTTTGTGTTCCTTCTTTCGACAATCCACACACGAATTTGTCTCTCAGTGCCTCTGTCAGACTTTCCCCAAACTGACAGTATTTCGCTAGCTTACGCAGTTCAATTAAATACTCCGCGTTGCTTTCCTCTTTCAGTTGCGTTCTCGCATAAAATTTAAATCGTTCCGCTAACATCAGCGGTGTGGGGTTCAAATGATTTTTCAGGACAGCAACAATTTTAGCGAAAGTCTGATCCGCCGGTTTAGCTGGTGATAGAAGATGCTTCAATAGCCCGTATGTCTTCGCACCCATTGAGTTTAGTAAGGTTAGTGCTTTATCTTCATCTGATATTTTATTTGCCTTACAATATATCTCTATGCGTTCTACATACGTGGCCCAATCTTCAACATCGGGATCGAAATCGTTGATGTTACCACGCTTAGGCATCCTCGCAATCTTCTTGAGAAACAAAAAGAAATTTTTCTTTTCTTTTTTTTTCAAAATGGCGGTTTCCCGCGCTTGTCTTCTTCCCCCCCCCCCACGAAAATGGCGGCTTCCCGCGTTTGCCTTTCTCCCCCGCTGGCTGTAATGGTGATTGCCGTATTGCTGCGTTCACCCTCCCCAGCGGTTTTCAAATCGTGCCTCCCAGCCCCTCTTGCAGTCCGGTCCTTTCCCCCCGGCTGCGGCTGAGTTCTCCGCGGTTTTTAAAAAAAATTTCTCCCGCGCCTTACGCTGACCCGGTCGCTGCGCCTCGCGGCCTCGGTAGCTGCCCGGCCTTTTTCACCGGTCGCGGTCGAGCTCTCTCTCGACGCTGTTGCGTCTCCCAGCCCGCTTGCAGCCCGGTCTTTTACACCGGCTGCGTTTGCATTCACCGCGGCTCCCGTGCCTTACGCTGCCCCAGTCTCAGCGCCTCTGGCCCCGACTTCTGTCCGGCTCTTTTCCCCGGCCGTGGTCGAGTTCTCCGCCCTTATATCCTCCGTTTTTCCCTCCCCTACTTCACAGCCAACGTGGCCGACTTGCTGCTCGTCGCTGATCGGCTTACCCACCACCGTGATAGAAGGGATGATCACTGCCTGTTGCTGATGGAAGACTTCGTGTCAGGATTCTTCCTTTGCTCTTCAGACCTGCGTCTTTTCTCAGCAGGATGATGAGGGCGGATGCCTCCTCTCAACGCCCGTCAACTGCCTTGGATGTATCTCTGCCGCAGGGTAAGATCGTACTCGTCGCCACTGTTAAGTCTGTGTGTTATAGTGAGAATTACTACACAGACCACAAGAGTAAATTTTAACAGGTTTTTACTAGTCGAAGGTCAGGGCGGAACTGCCCAATAAATCATTACACAGCACTTATATACCGGTGTGGTCGCCACCGGTATTACAGTATACAGCAGCCAAGATAAAGTAGTGCAACTCTTAAAATAGTTCTCTTAAAGGTGGAACGGTTACATACACCACAGCATCCCTGTTACACGGCCACTAATATGAAGTAAAACTTACCTGAACCTACACCTGAATTTTGCCGGTTAAGAGAGATTTCCGGTTATTTAGGTGCCGGTAAAAAGAGAGTTTCCTGTGTAAGAGATGTGAGGGAACGACTGTTCAGCAGCTCACACTGGAATCGTGAAGCGTAATGTCTCACAAAGTTCTCATACTGGTTTTGTGAAGTATGCAGTTTCAATAAAGTTCCGATCCTTCCTTGCTACAACTGTGAATGTGTGCAATCCGGCGTTTAAAGTAACGAGACAAAAAAGAACAAGGAAGCAGTCCAATGGATCCCACTCCTGACTGCTTCCCCCTTTGATGCCTGCTGGAATGTGTACACGTCTCGATGTTAGATGAGAATGGCATCAGCCTCGGCTGTGATCTCCTCCCGACAGTCAAACAGCCTGCCACAGTCTCGGGCCACACTTGAAGACATTTCAACTGGGGTGAAGTACCGGAAGGGGCCTAGTGCCCGTGGAACTGTACCCCTGCCTGAGTCAGGAGCAGAGGGGGTTGGGGGGAGGCTTTTTTTGGATTAAAAAAAAAAGAATCCTGCCAATTTGAATCTGTGTCAGATTATGCCAAGACTCTGACCTTTCGTGTGAGGCTGGGCTCATGCGGTGCTGTTTGAGATTGTGTGCTGGTGCAGTTATCTGTGTCAACAGAAGCAGGCCGCTGTCTCCAGTGGCTACATCCCCATCTGTTCCAACTTAAAAAGCACAGTGCAAGCAGACAATACAGACAAGGGCGATCTAGCCAAATCTGCTTCTCTGCTATAGATTTGGGGAAAGAGCAGGGGGGAGTGGGACCAATTGGATCGCTCTTTCAACGAGCCGGCACAGGCACGATGGGCCGAATGGCCTTCTCCTGCCCTGTCTGAAGGAAATACATTTAAAAATGGGAGAAGGTGGCATTTTTCTTTATTTTTCTCCCTCCCCCGCCTTGTGAAGGGGGTACAGCTCCATGGGTGTTGGCGGCCCGCTGGTATCTCACCCGCCTGGCCATTCTTCATGTGCGGCACACAGGAACAGGAGTAGGCCATTCAGCCCCTCAAGCCTGTTCCAGCAAACGTGCGTGTGCAGGCAGTGTGTGTTGGGTAGGGAAATATACACTAAACCTAGGGGGTCCCACCATTTCGGTGTTGCTTCTGGGTCACAGAGTAAAGAAAGAAAGACCTTGCATTTCTATAGCGCCTTTCACCACCTCAGGACGTCCCAAAGCGCTTTACAGCCAATGAAGTACTTTTGAAGTGTAGTCACTGTTGTAATGTAGGAAACCTGGCAGCCAATTTGCACACAGCAAGCTCCCACAAACAGCAATGTGATAATGACCAGGTAATCTGTTTTAGTTCTGGACTCAACATCGAGTTCAACAATTTCAGACCATAACCTCTGCCCCTATTTTTCACACGGCCGCTGTCGATCATTCTGCCATCGCCATTTACACCTCATCTAGACTTGTTTCTTAACTTGTCCCATTACCATCTCCTTTTGCTTTTTACTATCATCCCTTTTGTCATTTAATCTCTCCTGCCTTCCACCCATCACAGACCTTCCCTTTTGTTCTTTCCTCCCCTCCCCCCTCTCCCTACCCCTACACTTGCTTAAAAACCTGTTCCATCTCCAACTTTTTCCCAGTTCTGACAAAGGGTCATCGACCCGAAACGTTAACTCTGTTTCCCTCTCCACAGATGCTGCCTGACCCGCTGAGTGTTTCCAACATTTTCTGTTTTCATTTCAGATTTCCAGCATCCGCAGTATTTTGCCTTTGTAATCTGTTTTAGTGATGTTGGTTGAGGGATAAATATTGGCCCCAGGACACCAGGGAGAACTCCCCCCGCTCTTCTTCGAAATAGTGCCGTGGGAGCTTTTACATCCACCTGAGAGAGCAGACGGGGCCTCGGTTTAACGTCTCATCCGAAAGACGGCACTTCCGACAGTGCAGTACTCCCTCAGTACTGCACTGGAGTGTCAGCCTAGATTTTGTGCTCACATCAGAATAGATCACCTATTGCCTCGGCCCAGACCATAATCAGACTGGCCACACTAAAACTCCTTCTTTGTCTGTTTTCCCTCCCGCCTCTGGGATGGTTTTCTACATGAAAGGTGAAATTTAATTCCAAGATGCTGTTGCATCTTGTCCTTTGGCCCCTGGAATGTACTGGAAATTCCCTTTCCCGATCAGAGTGATTTATAATTCTAGCCATGCGATTCTGATGCAGGGACGTGGAGCCAGTACTCGACCCTGTTCTGTGAAGCAGATCGCAACAGGAAGAATTTGCTTATGGCAGGACTGCCTACACTATTGCAGTTCATGCATAAAGTATTTATTAGGACGTCGGCGGACTTGCAGAATTTTTGAGTCTGTCCAGATCTTTAACCGTCTGACATCCAGCTTCTGTTAGTGATGGAAGCTGAACACAGCGGAAAATGGCCCCATGGATATCTCAGTGCAACGTGTAGTGAGTTCTGATCTCAGGTATGACATTGCATGCAGTTGGTCTAGTTATATATAAATATTTTTATAGCAAGTCTCTCTCTCGCTCTCTTACTGTCTCTACGTTGCCCATGAGATTGCCTGCAGTCAATTGAGAATATGTTTCAGTTATACTCTAGATTGCGGCAGAGTACTGAGAGCGCTCTCTAGTGGCCAGAACCTGCAACTGCATTGTGACAGTCGACATAGAAAAATTGAATAGGAAATGTTGACATAGCCATTTACAATGGTAAAAGTCGACAGAAGCGTGTGACAAAAGAATCGTGACCAGAGGAAGTGGACGGGAAGTTGCACCCTGTACAATATATATAATAGGTCTCTCTCAAAATAGGTATATAGACAGTAGATCTCTGCACCATGCATTAAACCCCAAGGCTGTCTGCTTTCAGGCTGCTCACGATGCTGCTCTTTAGCTGGCTACCAGGAGATGCACGAGGCGAGCCGGTGATGAGCCAGTGCTCGCACACTTACTGTGTTCAGTTCTGGGCACCACGACTCAGGAAGGATGTTTTGGCCTTGGAGGGGGCGCAGCGCAGATTCACCAGACTGACAGCGGGGCTTAGAGGGTTAAATCACGAGGACAAGTTGCATAGACTTGGGTTTGTATTCTCTGCAGTATAGAAGATTGAGGGGTTGATCTCATTGAGGTGTTTAAAATATTGAAAGGATTTTACAGGGCGGATAGAAACTATTTCCTCTGGTAGGGAAATCTAGGACGAGAGGGAAAACAATCGTACAATTAGAGCTAAGCTGTTCAGGAGCGAAATCAGGAAGCACTTTTTCACCTGGCATTCTGTAAAAAGCTGTAGATACTGGAGGTCAATTTCAAGACTGAAATCGATAGATTTGTGTTAGAGATCTACTATCTATATACCTATTTTGAGAGAGACCTATTATATGTATTGTACAGGGTGCAACTTCCCGTCCACTTCCTGTGGTCACGATTCTTTTGTGACGCGCTTCTGTCGACTTTTACCATTGTAAATGGCTATGTCAACATTTCCTATTCAATTTTTCTATGTCGACTGTCACAATATAGTTGCAGGTTCTGGCCACTAGAGAGCGCTCTCAGTACTCTGCCGCCATCTAGAGCAAAACTGAAACATATTCTTGATTGACTGCAGGGGATGTGGAGCCAAGGCAGGTAAATGGAGTCGAGGTACAGATCAGCCACGATCTAATAGAATGCGGGGCAGGCTCGAGGGGCTGGATGGCCTGCTCCTGGTCCTATGAATCGCCCTCCTCCTCCTTTCCCCGACAACCTCTGGCTGACGGTGCAGCTGAAATCAGGAACTCGGCCCCGTGGGGAATCCTCCAACCCTTCCCGGATCTAGGGGCTTCAGCACAAGGAACGTGGCCACCCACACAAACGGACTCTCAGCAGGAGGCGGCATCCGCGGAGGCGAGCGAATAGCAAAAAGAGAAGGGATATAAAGCTATGGTGGTGGGGCACGAGGCAGGGCGGACAGGAAATAGCTAAATTAAATAAATAATTCAGTAGAATGAATTGGGACATGGAATGAAAACAAATGAAAGGAGACCGAGACTGTCTTTCAGTTCTTTGAGCATTGTTTGGTGAATGTGTCATTCATTTTGAATACAATTGTTAATCAGGAGGCTTTCTGCTGGATATTAGGGACGACTTGTCAGCACCACTAGTGTTAAAGCCTCAGCCCTTGCCACTGACGCTATTGAGCGACACAGCCCAAATACACGTTCTTTATAATAACCATCTAATTCTAATCTTGTTAAGGAGGACCTAGGTGTGGGTAAAATGTCCCCTCAACCAACATCACGAAAAAACAGATTGTCTGGTCATTTATCGCACTGCTGTTTGTGGGAGCTTGCTGTGCGCAAATCGGCTGCCGCGTTTCCTACATTACAACGGTGACTACACTTCGAAAAGTACTTCATTGGCTGTAAAGCGCTTTGGGACGTCCTGAGGTTGTGAAAGGCGCTGTAGAATTTGGAAGTTTTCTTTCCCTTTTAATAGGAAAGTCTGTAACTCTCAAAATTAATTGAGAGTCATAACAGCACAGAAGGAGGCCATGCGGCCCATTGAGTCCATGCTGGCTCTCTGCAGAGCAATCCAGTCAGTCCCATTCCCCCGCTCTATCCCTGTAGCCCTGCAAGTTTATTTCTCTCACGTGCCTAGCCAGTCTCCCCCTTGAAAACATTGAGTGTCTCCGCTTCCACCACTTCTGTCAGCAGTGCTTAAAATAAAATAAAAAGGAATATGGACAGATTAACTAAAATTACACAGGGCAATTCCAATCTCAAAATGTTTACAGAACGCTCATCCCTTACAGGGCATTCAATCTACTTTCAAGCAACTGATTTTGATCAGAGGACGTGACTTGCATAAGTTACCCCCACCCATGGAAACTGAGAAACGTGTTTGTCCTGTAGGTGGTGTGAGGCTGAAGCTGAACTCTACATCAACAGGATTCCAGGCCCTGCTCGAGGAATAAAGCAGAATACTTAGTGAACACTGCCACCCACTGGAGAAGAATAAGATATGCATGTTTTTAATCAAAAAAGTTGGTGGAAATGAGAACTTTTTTTATTCGCTTATGGGATGTAGGCGTCGCTGGCGAGGCCAGCATTTATTGCCCATCCCTAGTTGCCCTCGAGAAGGTGGTGGTGAGCCGCCTTCTTGAACCCCTGCAGTCCGCGTGGCATTAGGAAGGGAGCTCCAGGATTTTGACCCAGCGACGATGAAGGATCGGTGATATACTTCAAAGTCAGGATGGTGTGTAACTTGGGGGGGAACTTGGAGGTGGTGGTGTTCCCATGCGCCTGCTGCCCTTGTCCTTCTAGGTGGAAGAGGTCGTGGGTTTGGGAGGTGCTGCCGAAGAAGCCTTGGCGAGTTGCT
This sequence comes from Somniosus microcephalus, assembly GCF_052327205.1. NCBI lineage: Eukaryota > Metazoa > Chordata > Chondrichthyes > Squaliformes > Somniosidae > Somniosus > Somniosus microcephalus. The sequence continues at coordinate 54,004,291 of NC_141008.1, forward strand.
GCAGTGCATCTTGTAGATGGTACACACTGCAGCCATGGTGCAAGCGGTGGTGGATGGAGTGCCAATGAAACGGGCTGCTTTGTCCTGGAAGGTGTCGAGCTTCTTGAGTGTTGTTGCAGCTGCACTCATCCAGGCAAGTGGAGAGTATTCCATCACACTGCTGACTTGTGCCTTGCAGATGGTAGAAAGGCTTTGGGGAGTCAGGAGGTGAGACACTCGCCGTAGAATACCCAGCCTCTGACCTGCTCTTGTTGCCACAGTATTTATGTGGCTGGTCCAGTTAAGCTTCTGGTCAATGGTGACCCCCAGGATGTTGATGGTGGGTCATCATTGCCTTAACAGAGCCTTTCACAACTTCAGGACATCATAAAGCGCTTTTCAACCAATGAAGTCACAACCAGACTGTTCACAACCTTGGCGCCCTATTTGACCCAGAGATGAGCTTCCGACCACATAACCGCTCCAGCACCAAGACCGCCTACTTCTGCCTCCAAACTTGAGCTCATCTAAAACTCTGCTGCCCCGTGTCCCGTTCACCCGTCACCCGCGTCCCGTTCACCCGTCACCCGCGTCCCGTTCACCCGCTGTGCTCCATTTTTAAAATTCTCAACCTTGTTTTTCCAAATCGCTCCATGGCCTCGCCCACTCCCTATCTCTGTAACCTCCTCCAGCCCCACAACCCTCCGAGATCTCTGCGCTCCTCCAATTCTGGCCTCTTGAGCCTCCCCGATTTTAATCGCTCCACCACTGACAGCCGTGCAGTCTGTGATGAAATATATGCCTTCATCAGCCCCTGTGTTTTACCTGCTTTGTATTGTGTGAACCGCCCCCTTTTGTTCCTATTGTGTGTATTGGCTACGCCCCTGTCTTTTGCCATATAAAGGTCTCAAGAGCTGTATGAGTCATTTCTACCAGACGAACCCGATGTGGAAAGACCTGCAATGCTGCAATGTTCTTAGTGATTAAAAGCCTTTAGTTGAATCCTTTAAACTCCTTGTCTTTGAGTTATTGAAGGCACATCACAGTCAGCTGCGAGCCCAAAGCTCTGGAATTCCCTCCTTAAACCTCTCTTTCCTCCTTTAAGACACTCCTTAAAACCTACCTCTCTGACCAATCATTTGGTCACCCACCCCAACATCTCCATATGGCTCAGTAACGCCCGTGAAGTGCCTTGAGACATTTCACTGCGTTAAAGGCACGATATAAATGCAAGTTGTGATGTAGGGAAATACGGCAGCCAAATTGCACACAACCGTCCCCCAAACATCAATTAAATAAATGATCGAATAATCTATTATTTTAGTGATGTTGGTTGAAGATTAAATATTAACCAGGAGATCTCCTCTGCTCTTGTTCAGATAGTGCTACTGGATCGCTTTTGTCTACTTGAGAGAGATCGGTGGTGTGCTGCCTAGCGACAGCATTCCCACCCAAACAGCTGCTGAATTATATTCTGGTTTAGAAGGCGAGGGTCTTGGCGTCTGCTCACTACCCCCTCCTGGTGGCAGAGCAGAGGTCCTACATGGCACACAACGCATGTCCCTGCACACTGGGAGTGACAGGACAGTGTCCAGTCCAAGCTCATCTTCAAGATCCTCAGGAGGAGCCTTGGAGAGGGTACAATGCAGATATCACCGGGGTTTAAAAAGTTAAACTACGAGGACGTAAACTTGGTTTGTATTCCCTTGTGTTTGAGGGGTGATCTAAACAAAGGTGTTTAAAATGATCAAAAGGGATTTGTTAGAGAAACTATTTCCTCTTGTGGGGGGGCAATCCAGAACAAGGGGGCATAATCTTAAATTAAATTAGAGCCTGGCCATTTAGGAATGAAAGACTTGCATTTCTGTAGCGCCTTTCACAACGTTGGGACGTCCCAAATCGCTTTACAACCAGTTAAGTACCGTTGCAGTGCAAGAATTTCAGCAGCCAATTTATGCACAGCAAGCTCCCACAAACAGCAATGAGATAATTAACCAGATCTATTTTTAATGATGTTGGTTGAGGGATAATTATTGGCCAGGACATGGGGGAGAACTCCCCCGCTCTTTGTCCACCCGAGGGGGCAGACCGGGACCTCGGTTTAAACGTATCATCCAAAAGACGGCACCTTTGACAGTGCAGCGCTCCCTCAGTACTGCACGGGGAGTGTCGGCCTAGATCTTGTGCTCAAGTCTCTGGAGCTTCTGATAAAAGTGCACTGACCGACACGCCTTGTGACAGCAGAGTCTAAAACTGGGCGGATTCTCACTAATGAGTTTCTGGATTACAATTGGGGAAAAAACAAACCAGAAATTATAACAAGTCACAGTTGGCTGAGCGAGCAGTCGACCTGAAAGATAAACAACTGCAGTCAACGATTATTTTCTTTTTAGATACATGTCAAGTTGATTTGTGCAAAGCTCAGTGATGGACGGAAGCTGCACTAAAGGCCGGGGGGGGGGTCCAAACAGCCCTTGAAGTCCAGCCAACTCCGTCCTTTCTGCTGCTTTGCCATGTCTGAATTCCGTATGTTTGTTTTTAGTGCTGTTGGTGGATAAATTGTAAAATCAGAACACCAAGATCTACTATCTGAGATACATTGAAATTTAATGGACAAGGTAAATCCTCAATAATACTTAAAAAAAAATGGCAGGACCAAGCTCATAAGCAGTGTGTTCCTCCTAAGGTGCGCAGCAATGCCAAAAAGAAGTCCTGCGCAGGCCAAGCACCGGCTTTTAAATTGTTAATCCCGCGCACGCGCAGAAATTTAAAGGGACCGCGCACTAAAAGAAACAGGCCGCGCAGAGCAAAGCGTAGCTCACTGGGAACATTGGTCATATTGAACGGCCCAATAAACTCGGATCAGATACTGGAAGAAGTATTTCTTCCATCGATAACTGTCTGGAATATTCCGCCTGTCCAAGTGAGAGTGTGAGAGAGAGAGAGATTTTCCGCCCTCGGACTTTCGAAGAGTTTGGATGCCAAGGCAGGAGAGTTGGAATGGGGACCGAGCGATCGTTCCTCACCTTCTCTCAGGGGGGTCCTTATTCCCACAAATCTTAGCTTCTGAGCTGCTGCACCTCCAATTGTTGCGTCCCGTTTGAGTCGCGTGTCTTTTGCCCAGAGAGAAAGAGAGAGAGAGAGAGAGAGAGAGAGAGAGAGAGAGAGAGAGAGAGCAGAGATGAATGAGAAGTGCTGGACAGGAGAAAGTGCGAGTGAGCGAGCGAAGTGAAATTCACGGGCGGCTTGGCTACGATCAGCATGATTCTGAATTCAGCTGCCCCACATTTACAAAAAAAAGTCTACTTAACAATACAGTGAGAAGTTATAAAATCAATAGGCTGCGATCCTAGTGAGGGACGGCTGGCCTTGGTATTTTTATATTACAAGTGAATCAGTGATTAAACCTTAGTAATAATAACCATAGTTCAAAAATAAGTGTTATTATTAGTTGCACAATCAAATTTAAATCAGATGTATATCAGATGAAGAAAAATTAGAGAAATTACAGCTTCGGAGGCAATTCAGCCCACCGTGTCGGTGCTGATGCTAACTCTTCAAATGGAGCCGCCTTCATCGGGCGAAGTGTGATGGGAGCTGGTAGTGGTTTACTGGGGCGCTCAAAATGGAAGAGTTAGGGTACCAGTGAGACGCACTTTGGTCAGAGTTTTCTGAGACCTCGGTTTCTCCCCATGAATCAGAGACCCTTGCACACGTCATCTCCTCCCAGGTCTCAATCGCAGCAGGTCAATGTAACGGAGTCGCATCGCTCATCACATGAAGAAAAGCTGGAAAAAAAAGATGCAGAATTAGAGAGAGTTGTTCTCTACCCACTGGGTTTATAAAGGGGGACCGTTTGTCCTCCTCTCCCGGATGGGTTAGCTTGTTGCTAGGCCACGACCCTCGGGTGCCTCACCCAAAGGGTCACTCTTCAGTCTCGAACCCAAGAGAGTGGCGGTCAGCAGACTCCTTGACCGTGGCTCGTCCAGCACAAGTCTCACACACACACAATGAGATAAGCAACTGCCACACTGCATTAGCCAATTAACAGTGTACAAGATCAACACGTAAATACCGGTCTCAGTCACGGCATCCCCTCCCTCCGAGATGCCAACTCAGATCAGTGGACGAGATGGCTGGGCCAACATGTAGTTTTCTTTGGTCCTGGAGAGGACCGTTCCATTTGCTACCGTCACCAGGAGGTCGATTTAACAACAAGTTTGGTGACCTTGGAGATGACATTAGTTGTGATCAAAGATCACGGTACAGGGTAGGCCGCAAAAGACGGTCACCTCGACATTCCACCTCAACACCCATCAAGAAAACCAAGCTTTGAAAGTCTCCTTTTGCATCGCAGAGGTAAACCATGCCAAAAAACCCTCCTATTTAGGAATCACACTTGATCACACCCTGTCATATAGACAACATCTCCAGAACCTTGGGAAGAGTAGGGTCATCTTGATCCAGAAACTGGCCGGATCTACATGGGGAGCAGACGCTCAAACCCTCCGTACGGCAGCACTCGCCCTGGGGTACTCTGCAGTGGAGTACTGCACTCCGGCCTGGCTATCGAGTCTGCAGGTCAAGTCCATTGCTGTCCAGCTGAATTCTACTATGAGAATTATCACCAGTACGCTTTTATCGACACCAATGGCTGCCCGTGCTTGAAAACATTGCACCACCACACCAACACTGTGAATATGCAGTCTCCAAAGAATACAACCGCTACACCAGTAAAGACATGTCGATCCAGGCCGACTTGAACAACCTACCACCAACCCGTCTCAAATCTAGAAGGCCATTTTGGACCGTCGCCGAAGCCCTTCAGCGATCTCCCCTCAGCCTTGATGACCGATGGCGAAATGCTTGGAAGAGCTGTGACATACGGAATGGATTCCTTATAGAGGACGCCACAGTACAACCTGAAGGATCAAACCTTCCTCGCAAACAGTGGACAACCATCAGCCGCCTCAGAACCGGCCATGGTAGATGCTGCCACCTTCGCCATTGATGGAAGATTAAAGCATCTCCATCATGTGACTGTGGAGCTCCTAATCAGACCCTGGAGCACATCATTGAGCACTGCCCTCAGAGGAAATTCGCAGGCAGCCTACAAGATATCCACACTGTTACACCGGAGGTTTTGGCCTGGATATCTGACTTAGATATTGACATCTGATTTACTTTGCTACCGCCATACGAAAAGAAAAAGTGGATGAGAAATCACCAAAGCAAACCTCTGTCCTCTCGCTTCCCAACACAGCAAAATCAATAAACCTTGAACAACATTCAGTCCACAAAAAAAGTCCACTTGATTGGCACACCCTCCATCACCAGGGTTTTGAGGCTACTGTGTGGACCATCTACAGGATGCACTGCAGCAGCCAGCAACCGCCACCACCTAGAAGGACAAGGGCAGCGGGCGCACGGGAACACCACCACCTCCAAATCACACACCACCCGGACTTGGAAATATATTGGCCGATCCTTCATCGTCGTTGGGTCAAACTCCCGACCCAACAGCACTGTGGGGAGTACCTTCACCACATGGACTGCAGTGGTTCAAGAATGTGGCGCACCGCCACCTTCTCAAGGGGCAATTAGGGATGGGCAATAAATGCTGGCAACGCCCACATCTAGAGAATGAATTTTTAAAAAACCTACCTTCATCGCTATGGCAACCAGCACTCCCAGTAACGCAATCGCAATGTGTCACATTTTCCCGCTTCCTCCGCGTTTCTTCAGCAGCCAAAGTACCCATTTTTGCTTCGACTCGGTGGCGGGCGCGTAGCGGATGCTATTCGCCTTTTCGAAGCCCAACGACTTCAACACGCAAGCACGGCGGTGGCTGAAAGTTTCGAAGCTGAATTTGCCATGGTACGCCCCAATGCCACTTTTACCTGGGATCAGGGAGAAATCAGAGAGAGAACACCGTATGAAACACCAGCATATCATCCGCGGTGTTGCCCCATCTGAAGGCACAAAGTATTATTATGCTGCTAAGCTGGAACTCTGTCCCTTCAGGGCCACAGAGCTTAATTGTTAAGTAAACACAGGCTCAGGTCAATAAGAGTTTCATTGGGCCAGGGTAAAGTGGCTAGATTGGAAAATGCCTCTAAGTTTCAGCCTGCGGGTCAGAAGTACCCAGCATTGGAAACAACCCGAGAGTCTTGCATAAGCCGGTTGGCTGGATCCTGTGATGGCAGCTTTGTAGGTTTTTTCTCTAGTTGGGCAAGCCACAATGGGCCGAATGGCCTCCCTCACCTGCGTTTAGTTTGTGAGCAGCTCTGTACACAGCCCGAGCCCGAGCCCTCTTCCGGGAAAATGGAATCGTCTGCTGCAATCAGCACATCCCCGAATGTGGGGGGAATATACACAACTGGACTGACGGGAGCAATGGCCCAACCACCGTCACTCGTCGCACCTTCTCAACCCGGGCCGGGAGGGAAGGTCAAACAGCTGAAAATATCTGGAGTAAAAGAGCAGCTTCTCATCCCTTGTATTGTTGCACAATAATCAGAAATAAATTGTAGGAATCAGAATCATTTTCTTCCTTTTCTCCTTGACCCAAGTGTCACACACACACACCATTATTCCTAATCGAGAGAGAAAAAAAGTAGTCACTGTTGTAATGCAGGAAACACAGCAGCCAACTTGTGCACAACAAGCTCCCACAAACAGCAATGTGATAATGACCGTATGAAATAAAGAGTAGATTTGAAATAAAGAGTAGATTTGCCTTTCTAAATCTAGGCTTTATTAACCTTAAAAACCCAGCAGCACATCTTCAACACCCAGTCCCAACCAAGGCTGTAGAGAACTGAATTTAAGATGGCCACCACAAATCACATGACATAAACTACCAATGAGTTTACAGCATATATCTCAAGGCAGGAAACAGGCAACCAATTACAACGCTTCTTACGACACAAGAATAATCACCACACCGTATAATCTGTTTTAGGTGTGGCTGAGGGATAAATACTGGCCAGGATACTGGGGAGAACTCTGCTGCTCCTCTTCAAATAGTGTACCCCAATAAATGAAAGAATTAGAGTGTTGTCCTATCCCTATTCTCGCACCCACCCACCCCCGCCACCCTGAGGCATTGCTCCCTTATAGCCCCTGGTACCAACATGGGGATCCAGCCCTGCAACAACATATTGGGGAGGTCTTCCTTGACCTCCTTTACTCCAAGGGTCTTTCCTTTTCTTCCCAACATTGTTCATTCAGTCCCACCTATCCCGTGGGGCGGAGAAGAACCTAAATAAGTGTTTTTGGAACTCACCCACACCCCCGAACGGCAGTGTGCCGACGGTGTAATGGATCATGCAGTCGTTGACGGTTACACCACCACTGGAGGTCTCCGCGATCATCTTCTTTATCAACTGCAGGGAGAGAGAGAGAGAGAGAAATAAACCTTGAGTTGTAACCTACCACGATCTGGTTACCCGGGGCTGTAGATGGCCAGTTGTACAGGTTTCCTCAACAAGATTTTCCAACTTGAACTCTACCACTGCATGATGAGGATTAAGAAAAACACCACCATGCATTTATTGAGCACCTTTGACATAGTAAAATATCCCAAGGGGCTGCACAGGAACGATTATCAGCCAAAGACTGACACCGAGCCAAAGCAGAAGACATTAGGACAGGCTTGGTCACAACAGTACGTTTTAGACAGACAGAGAGACAGAGCGATGGTGGGTATAGCCCCGCTTGGGGCGTTAGAATTGGCGCAGTGCAAAGTTTATAGCCAGATGCAACTTATCGCCACCTGGCGCGATATTGGGTTGCATCGCCCCTAAAGGTGATTGAGGCGCGAATTCAGGCATTACACGGGACTCCCAAGGCACTAAACTTCCGGCGCAACCCAATATCGGAGCGGACAGGCGCAGCGCAGGTACTCTCAATTACTGATGACCATGAGACTTCCAGGCGCCGGCCAGCTCTTAAAGGGGTAGGTCAGTCAGCTTCAGCATCCACACTCTGCGCCTTGCAGGCCTCAGAATCGGCGCAGGCCCTTCTCTGGTGCTAAAAACTTGGACCAGATGGAGAAGGTGAGACAGAGAGCAGAGCACTTCACCAATGAGGCTCTGGAGCAATTGGTGGCCGCAGTGGAGCGCCGTCGAGATGTTCTCTACCCAGACAATGGCAGGAGGCCGAATCATAAGGACTACCGACGAGCTTGGAGGGATGTATGCCAGAGGGTCAACTCCAGCAGCATGGTGACCAGGAGCCCTGTCCAATGCAGAAAGAAATTCAACGACCTCACTCGGGTCGTCAGGGTGGGTGTTGTTTCTGCAAACTTCTGCATCCCTTCATTTGCACCTGACTTTATGGCTACAGGGTGGCCTGTGCCCCATTGGCCATCTGCCAGCAAGCACCAATGGCCCTTTCTGGGCACACACATGCACATTTGGCTCAAGGCGTCATGTAAGGGCTCTTGCACCATGGGGGGCATGAGATGATCATTCAGGGCATTAGGTAAAATAACTTCCCCTCCTTTCCCCTGCAGTCCAAGCTGGCGAGGATTGGCAAAGACCAGCTTCGCACTGGTGTAGGACCTCCACAAGTGGTCACTCTCACGGTTCTCGAGGAGAGAGTCCACCAGATTCTTGGAGGACGTCTGAGTGGTCCTGTAACCACTGCAGCTGCCGACCCCATTGTCGACAGCGATGGTAAGGTTCTCACCTTTTACAACTGTCTCCTTCCACTTGTTCCCCCCGCCAGCATGCTTTCTCACTGTGGACCCATGTCATAGCCTTGCTGCAATCTGGCATCCCTTGCTGCCAAGCTGTCCTTTTGCTAAAGCCACTCTTCCACCTCCCTGCTTTCAGATGCTGCATCACCAGCTCGGGAGCCGGGCCCTCAAGCTGCCAGTGCCAGTGCCTCCAAAGGCTCAATGAGAAAATTACTGTCCAACAGAAGGTCAGCAAATCTCTCCAGCAACGATCAGAATGGTAGCCCAAATGGCTGCAGCTTTTATACTAGTGCTGTCCCCTTTAAATAGCGCCCCGAGTCCGAGAAGGGCCTGGGAACGCTCCATCCAACTGTCACTAATAGCGCCAGGCGAAAAGGTTGCGGGCGCCACCGAATATCCGGTCTGGGGCGCCAAAAAGGCGTTGCACTCTGAAATGATGTCATGATCAGCCTGCGCCCGCGGGCGAGCGAAAAGAGTTAGCGCCGGCGCTAAAAGGATACTCAATATGGGAGGTGGCGCTATATTCACTGCGCCCGCCCGAAAATTGGGTAACGCCCCAATTCTCGGGCTCTTTAGGCGCTAATCGCTGGCGGTACCAACCGAATTTCTAGGCCAATGACTTTGGGGAGTTTGTAGGGATAAAACAGGACCTCTAAATGGGCTTTTGCTTCACTCCTTTCCTGAAGTCATTCAGTCCTTGCTGGAATATAGTTCTCCAGGCACCAGACACCCAGTGGTATCTCGCCCATTCATTTGGGCTCCGACAGGGAGTCACCAGGTGACATGAATCAGTCATTCATGAAAGAAAGACTTATGAAATAATACTGAGCAGCCTGTGGGTGGCGCTGTCCAGGGAGAGTATAAATACTCGGGCACGTGCCCAGCTTGCGCAGGACATTCTTAACAGGAACTAGTGAAGGACACAACTAGACCGCCATGTTGTAAAACAGTTGATTAAAGGTTTAACGCTTAGACCAAATGCCTAGTAGTTTTCTTACATCACCAGGCTATTCAAGCATGGCTCACGCAGCAGGGATTAGGGGCAGGAACACTGGCTAATTTGCCTTTCTCTAACCCAGGGCCGCCGAGACCCACCAGGCCCGAGATCAGCTACCTCAGCACAGACCAGGGATCGATCCTGGGGCCTTTCCCTGGTCTGTCTGGGTTAGCCACTCACTGGATCAATTGGCTTCTAAATTGTTATCTTCCCTGTTTTGTACACACGCCACAGCAAAAGTTGGATCAAAGAAAACGTTGAAATACATGTTGTATTTTTAATCATAAAAGACGGCGGCTAGAGTGTTAGAGGTCTCGGAGACCAAGACGTGAAACACAAAATCGAAAGCAGCCAGTCAGAGAGGCCGCAATCCTCACCTTTTTGTTGTGAGAGAAGATGTAGAGAGCCAGAGGCTTGTCTCTCTGGTTGATGAAGCCAATGGCCTCGTCTGCACTACTGGCCGTGACTATAGGCAGCAACGGGCCAAAGATCTCCTCCTGCATAATCTTGGAGTCGGGGTCCACGTCAGTCAGGATTGTGGGAGCTGAGCAAATATTAACAAGAGGCTGCGTTTAGTAATGGGAAGGACCATTGATGACTGAAGGATCTAAAATCGACGACCTGTGGACTGAAATCCTTCTCGGGCCCACCTGTCCCCAGGCCTCTGCCAACTCCACCTGGGGTCAACCAGCTGGTTACATCTGCGAGTGGTTCAGAGATCTCCCTCGCTTCTCTACACAGGGAGCTTCTCTCCACTCGATGCCTCTCCACGACAGCTTACTCAGGACTGGGAAGTGAACGGATTGGGCCATGGGGACGGGGTGTGGAAACACCACAGCCCCTCCATTCAAATTCTTGACCTCGGTACGATGTTCATGGAGAACCCAACAAGCCAAGGACGGGTAATGGCCCATGGGGTGGGGTGGGGATAATGTTCAGCTAGCATTTTGACCAAGTGCATGCTATTGTACGATGTCCAGTCTCTACTCTTCCTCTTCCACCCCCTCAACCTCCCCGTTCCTGATCCACAGCCTAGCCCACCCTCAGCCTGTGCTCCAGTCTGCTCCCTGCCACCCCAAGCCTTGGCCCTGCCTCTGCTCCTCTCTCCAGCCTGCAGCACTGGAGAAAGGCACAAAGTTCATTCAGCCCGACTTTATTTCCAAACTCACTGCTGGCGAAATAAGGGCACAAAGTCGGGCGAAATAAATTCACAACGTGACTCACTTACTTCACCAATGCTGGAGCTCAGGGGGCTGGAGAAGGGAGAGAGAGACCCACAGAGATGGACACTTTCAGAGAGGCGGAAGTGACGTGGGCCCTTTGGGGGGTGGGGAAGAGAACGGGGATACTCTCAACTTGGGGCCAGAGAAAAAAAGTTGGGAGGATGACAACTGGGGTCATCTCAGCTTGGTAAGAGAATATTGACCTAGACTGCATTGTCCTGATATTCGAGCGTGGGGATACTGTGTCTACCCGGTGTCTGGATGTACCAGTGTCAAAGTCAGTGTGCAGCTGGGTCAATGGTTACACTTGACCTCCCGCAGCCACAACAAGTACCTATGTAGAGATCCGCTTCATCATTCTGACCGCCATACGCCACCTTCGCCCCCTCCAGCAGAGACATGACTCTCTGAAAATGCTGCAGGTTGACAATGCGCTCATAATCCGGGGATTTCTGGGGATCAGCTCCATAGAATTCCTGGAATGCACCGAGGCAAGAGTAGTCAGTTAGAGAACACACTTCAAAGGCCATCTCGATGCTACGACATGAGGAGACAGCGTCTAATCCAATGATCAATAATAAGGAATTATACACACAAGAGGGCAGGAAGTGCGGGCATCAGTAAAGCCTTTTCCCCTTTTAACAATATTAATCCTTTATATAAAGTGAAATCAACGGTGACCACACACATTCCAGATTTGTATAAAGTTGTTCAGTTTCTCTCAGCAGTTTGAGAGTTTGAATTCCGTGTAAAAGTTCTGGAAATAAATAAAAAGCTGGTACAGTGCCAGTAAAAGTGACCGAGAAGTGTCAGATTGTCGTTTTCGGGAAGGAAACCTGCCATCCTTACCCGGTCTGGGCCTACAGGTGACTCCAGTCTCACACCAACGTAGTTGACTGTTAACGGCCTTCTTGAAATGGCCTGGCGAGCAATGCTCCCCGTGAGCTGGGCTTTGCTCTGCGCAGCCCGTTTCTTTTAGCGCGTGGTCCCTTTAAATTTCCGCGTCCGCGCGGTATTTACAATGGAGAAGCCGGTGGGCGGCCTGCGCAGGACCTTTCCCCGTTACTGCGCGGCTGCGCTGCTTAGAGGGAACATTGCTGGTAAGCCGGGGAGTTGCATCAAACCGCTACTACCGGTTGAAGAATGAAGCCCACCATCACCTTCTCCGGGCACCTCTGGGTGGGCAATAATCGCCGGGCTTACCCAGCGACACCCACATCCCCGAGGATGAATTAAACAGAAACTAAAAACAAAAAAAGGTGCTCGTGGCATCGACCCCCTCCTCTATTCAAAGGATCCCATTTCCATTCAGATCCCTCGAGCTGCAGGAATGGGCGAGTGACTGGCGGCCATCTCCACGACTGCAGCACCAAGCAGTCCACAGATACTTGAAGAATTGGGGCCGTGTTCGCTGGGGTGATTGGATGGGAGATGTTTAAAATTATGGAGGGATGCGACAGGATCTAGTGGTTGAAGGTCTAGAACGAGGGGGCATCGGAATAAAATTAAATGCAATGATTTCGGGCAGAGCGATGGAGAAACTGTCGTTTGTTTTGCACGGATGGTTTTGAGGCTGTGGAATGCACGACTGGGGTTAGTGATTGAATCAGAGGCCACGTCAACATTGAAGAAGGTTACACAAGTGGTTGACTCAGAGACTAGGGTCCTGAATTTAAATAAAGGAAACTACGATGGTATGCGGCACGAGTTAGGTAGGATGGATTGGGGAATGTTACTTAAAGGGTTGACGGTGGATAGGCAATGGCAAACATTTAAAGATCGCATGGATGAACTACAGAATTTGTTCATCCCTGTTTGGCATAAAAAAACAAAAAAGGTGACTCAACCGTGGCGAACAAGGGAAATTAGGGATAGCATAAGATCCAAGGAGAGGACATATAAATTGGCCAGAAAAAGCAGCAAACCTGAGGATTGGGAGCAGTTTAGGATTCAGCAAAGGGATTAATTAAGAGGGGGAAAATAGAGTATCAGAGTAAGCTTACAGGGAACATAAAAACTGACTGTAAAAGCTTCTATAGATATGTGAAGGGAAAAAGATTGGTGAAGTCAAGCGTAGGTACCTTGCAGTCAGAATCAGGAGAATTTATAATGGGGAACAAAGAAATGGCAGACCAATTAAATACATCTTTTGGTTCTGTCTTCACAAAGGAGGACACAAATAACCCCCCAGAGATGTCGGGGAACATAGGGTCTAATGAGAGGGAAGAACTGAATGAAATCAGTATTTGTAGGGAAATGGTGTTAAGGAAATTGACGGGATTGAAGGCCGATAAATCCCCAGGGCCTGATAATCTACATCCTAAGGTACTTAAGGAAGTGGCCCTAGAAATAGTAGATGCATTGCTGGTCATCTTCCAGAATCTATAGAATTTTGGAACAGGTCCCATGGATTGGAGGGTAGCTAATGTTACCCCACTGTTCAAAAAAGGTGGTAGAGAGAAAATGGGGAATTATAGACCAGTAAGCCTGACATTGGTAGTGGGGAAAATGCTAGAGTCCATTATAAAAGATGTAATAGCAGAGCACTTGGAAAACAGTGACAGGATCGGACAAAGTCAACATGGATTTACAAAAGGTAAATCATGCTTGACTAATCTACTGGAATTTTTGAGGATGTAACTGGTAGAATAGATAAGGGAGAACCAGTGGATGTGGTGTATTTGGACTTTCAGAAGGCTTTCGATAAGGTCCCGCATAAGAGATTAGCATGTAAAGTTAAAGCACATGGGATTGGGGGTAAGGTACTGACTTGGATAGAGAACTGGCTGGCAGACAGGAAGCAAAGAGTTGGAATAAACAGCTCTTTTTCCGAGTGGCAGGCAGTGACTAGTGGGGTACCGCAGGGATCGGTCCTTGGACCCCAGCTATTCACAATATATATTAATGATCTAGACAAGGGAACTAGATGTAATATCTCCAAATTTGCAGGTGACACAAAGCTGGGTGGGCGTGTGTGCTGTGAGGAGGATGCCGAGAAACTCCAGGATGATTTGGATAGGTTGGGTGATTGGGCAAAAGCATGGCAGATGCAATATAACGTGGATAAATGTAAGGTTATCCACTTTGGTGGCAAAAACAGGAAGGCAGATTATTATCTGAATGGTAATAGATTGGGAGAAGAGGAAGTGCAACGAGACCTGGGTGTGCTTGTGCACCAGTCGCTGAAGGTAAGCATGCAGGTGCAGCAGGTGGCTAAGGCGGCGAATTGTATGTTGGCCTTCGTAGCGAGAGGATTCGAGTACAGGAACAAGGATGTCTTGCAGTTGTACAGGGCCTTGGTGAGACCACACCTTGAGTATTGTGTGCAGTTTTGGTCGCCTTATCTGAGGAAGGATGTTCTTGCCATGGAGGGAGTGCAGCGAAGATTCAGTAGACTGATACCTGGGATGGCAGGAATGACGTATGAGGAGAGATTGGGTCGATTGGGCTTATACTCGCTGGAGTTTAGAAGAATGAGAGGGGATCTCATTGAAACTTATAAAATTCTAACAGGACTAGACAGACTAGATGCAGGAAGGACGTTCCCGATGGCGGGGGAGTCCAGAACCAGGGGTCACAGTCTAAAGATAAGGGGTAAGCCATTTAGGACAGAGATGAGGAGGAATTTCTTCACCCAGAGAGTGGTGAACCTGTGGAATTCTCTACCACAGAAGGCAGTTGAGGCCAATTCATTAAATATATTCAAGAAGGAGTTAGATATATTTCTTAAGTCTAAAGGGATCAAGGGATATGGGGAGAAAGCAGGGACAAGGTACTGAATTTGGATGATCAGCCATGATCTCATTGAATGGCGGAGAAGGCTCGAGGGGCCGAATGGCCTACTCCTGCGTCTATCTTCTATGTTTCTATGTTAGACAAGTGGTTGAAGGAAAAAGGAGGGATAAAGGGAACAGGGCGGGCACATGGGATTAGGACTCGTTGGGAGGATAAACACCAACAAGGACTGGTTGGACCAGACGCCCTGTTTTTGTGTTATAATTCTGTGATATATTATATACGCAAGAACAACGTTCCTGCGAAGGTGCGCGAGCGCACATCAATCCAAGGTCCCGTGCAGGCCGCTCACAAGTTGGAAGAGATACTGTGCAGCAAATTGAAAGGGACCACGCATGGGTTGGGGGCGGGGGGGGGAAACGAACATTGTTCAAGGACTGACTAAACTCCATGATTGGTGCAGCAGCAAGTCCGCACTGAGATTTAAACCTCAACTGCAAATGGTAGGTTATCTTTTGTTCCAAAGGGATTAGGAGTAGAAGAGTAAAGAAGTCTGACTACAATTATACAGGGCATTGGTGAGGCCACACCTGGAGTACTGTGTACAGTTCTGGTCTCCTTACCCAAGGAAAGACATACTTGCCTTTGAGGGAGCACAGTGAAGGTTCACTAGACTGGTTCCTGGGATGAGGGGATTGCCCTATGAGGAGAGATTGAGTAGGCTAGGCCTATATTCCCTAGTGTTTAGAAGAATGAGAGGTGATCTCATTGAAACATAATATTCTTAAAGGGTTTGACAGGGTTAAATTCTGGGGAAATGTTTCCCCTGGCTGGTGAGTCTAGAACACGGGGTCAGTCTCAGAATAAGGGGTCGGCCATTTAGGACTGAGATGAGGAGAAATTCTTCACTCAAGGGGTGGTGAATCTTTGGAATTCTCTACCCCAGAGGGCTGTGGAGGCTCAGTCATAAAGTATATTCAAGACAGAGATCGATCGATAGATTTTTGGGAACTAAGGGATATAGCGTTAGTGTGGGAAAGTGGAGTTGAGTTAGAAGATCAGCCATGATTTTGTTGAATGGCAGAGCAGGCTCAAAGGGCCAAATGGCCGACTCCTGCTCCTAATTCTTATGTTCTTATGATCTTCACACAACTGGTTGGCCTCTTAACAGTGATTGAGGCAAATCATTGTGAACACAGCTCACTTCACAGGACAGCTTCCACCCAAACCTGAACCAGACCGTCCTCGTTCAGGCGCTGACTGACCGGCTGTGCGCTCCCACCATTTCTCAATTATTTTTTTAACTCACTGTAATATTTGTGCTGATCTTTTTCACCACTTCATCTTGGATGCTTTTATCACACAGGATGTAGTCTGGAGCGATGCAGATCTGACCACAGTTAGTGTACCGTCCCCATGCAATACGTCTAGAAAGAACAAACAATTTATTCACAAGAAGAACCTGTTCAAAGCTAATGTTTGCATAATTCAAGCTATACTTCTAGAACTACAAGTGATTATAGTATTTAAGGATGCCATTCACCCCTTTGTATCAAATCCTACTTCCCAGCTCTCTTTCCCATATCTAACCCATGCTGTACACACTCTGGGAGTGTTTGATGGGACAGCATAAAGCTCCTTCTACAGTGTCCTATCAAGCACCACATGCGTTAGATACATGATGCCACAACAATCATTGTGTTTAGTCGGTCCCTGACTAAATGTCTTTGCCAGCACCTCCCAAACCCACGACCTCTACTACCAAGTCACACATCATCCTGACTTGGAAATATATCGGCCATTCCTTCATCGTCGCTGGGTCAAAATCCTGGAACTCCCTCCCTAACAGCACTGTGGGAACACCTTCACCACACGAACTGCAGCGGTTCAAGGTGGCGGCTCACCACCACCTTCTCCAGGGCAATTAGGGATGGGCAATAAATGCTGGCCTTGCCAGTGACGCCCACATCCCATGAATGAATTACAAAAAAAGTGAAGCTCCCTCTACACTGTCGCAAGTATGTGCCTTAAACCCATACTCTGATCACCGCCTACTGCAGCAGGCGGACACTTTCCATTTCTTTCACCAGCCATCCTCACCTCACACTCGACAAGAAACCAACCTGCAGGCAACGTCCAGATCACAGTTGCCATCGATGTAACAAGGACTTTTTCCTCCAAGTTCCAGGGTCACTGGGGTCAGATGTTTGGCAGCAGCCTCCATGACAACTCTGCCTACGGTGGTACTGCCGGTAAAGAAGATGTGATCAAACCGTTGCTTCAACAGTTCGGTTGTCTCCTCTACTGCTCCGTTAATTACAGGGTAAAGGTCCTTGATGAAGGAAGACATTTTAAGATTAAAAAAAACACACTTGACACTCCAAGCCTATTCACTCCTGCACCAAAGACCACAGTTATACTGTCACTTTCTCATCAACATGAAGAGGAGCTTTTATAGGAAGAGGAGTCAGCCATTCAGCTAGATCATGTTTGATCTGTACCTCAGCTCCGCATCTCGATAGATTGACGCGAAAGTGTAATTATAACTTCACGCCCATTTTTCTGCAGTGTGCAAAATTCAACAATAGTTTCGACTGAAGGGTGACAAAAGAAAATGGGGAAATCAGGTAAACTTTTTTTCAGTAAGCATGTTACAGGACTAGTAATCCAGAGAACACGAGTTGAAATCCCATCATGGCAGTTTGAGGAAAAAAGAATACGGAAATTTAAAAAATCTGATGATAATAGGAAGTGACCATGAAGCTGTTGAACTGTCGTAAAAACCCAACTGGTTCAATTATAGTCCTTTACGGCAAGAAACCTGCCATCTTTACCCGGTCTGGGCCTATACGTGACTCCAGTCCCAGACCAACATTATTGACTCTTTACTGCCCTCTGAAGTGGCCCAGCAAGCCACTCCGTTGTGTCAAGCCGCTACTGCAGCAGTTCAAGAAAGAAAGACTTGCATTTCTATAGCGCCTTACACAATCAGTAATCCCAAAGCGCTTTACAGCCAATGAAGTACTTTTTCAAGTGCAGTCACTGTTGTAATGCAAGGAAACGTGGCAGCCAATTTGCGCAAAGCAAGCTCCCACAAACAGCAATGTGATAATGACCAGATAATCTGTTTTAGTGATGTTGATTGAGGGATAAATATTGGCCCCAGGACACCGGGGAGAAATCCCCTGCTCTTCTTCGAAATAGTGGCCGTGGGGTCTTTTCCGTCCACCCACGAGGGCAGACGGGGCCCCGGTTTAACGTCTCATCCGAAAGACGGCACCTCCGACAGTGCAGCACTCCCTCGGTACTACACTGGGAGTGTCAGCCTGGATTATGTGCTCAAGTCTCTGACGCAAAGGCGAGAGAGAGTGCTACCCACTGAGCCACAGCACAAGATGACCCACCAGCACCTTCTCAGGGGACAACTCAGGATGGGCGACAAAAGCCAGCCTGGTCAGTGACACCCACATCCCGAGAATGAATAAAGAAAACATGGCACAGGTGAGCAGCAAGGGTCTAAGACAAGGGGCATAAAAAAAGGGACTGGAAATGTTCCAGTCAGCAAATAGGTTGCTGATATATTAGATTTAGAAAGGGATCAATGGACTCTTGTGGTAAGTTTGGATAGGTTGGGAGATGGATCAATGATCTACCCTGCCCGGAAAAAAAAATCAGTGCAATGTAATAAAAGTGCACTGATTTATTACAATATAGGTGACAATCACAGCACAGGTGGGTAAACTGAAAGCAGCTGTAGCACATAACACTGATAGGAGTGTGCAGCGACCGAGACTGTAGAATCACTTTTCTGAATGGCAAGGTCGCTAGAATAGCAGCTTGTATTACTGTCCCTTCATTCACCGTTAGATTACATGTTGAAAGCAACACTTAAGCACCAGCCAGAACATCCCTACCCTGCCGACATAAAAAAACCCAGAACAAGCTGCAAGAGCGCCAAAGGCGGGCCAGAGCCCAAGACACGTACATCTTTCGCCTGTTGCCCCTTCCAGTTGGGAGAATCAACACCCAAGAAACTGTAACCCGACCTTTACTCTTTTCAGAGGCCGAGGGACCTACTGGGTGTCCCAGCATTTTCCGCTTAGATTTCCCTCTCTGGTGCGCCCAGATGTACCCACTGTCAGGGCACAAAGCAGAAGTAAAATGGTACACTGGTTAGATCAGGTCTCTGCTCTCCCTTGCTGACCTCCAATCGCACTTTGACCGGGGGCAGAAACAATTTCTCGCTCTGCACCCGTCAGTTTTTCCTCTCTATAAAACAGCAGCAGTGCCAGAGAGCAATGTTAAAAATCGAACGAATTGTCCTCAATCGCTGAATCGTTTTACCCGACGAACTCCAGTCACCGCGATACCCGGCCCGGCCCGTACTCACCTTGTCCAAGTACTGAGGGAGGAGATCCCCCAGCAGCTGGGCGGTGTTCCCACTCACTTCAGACGGCTTCAGGACTGCAGCGTTTCCTGAGAACGGGAGCGTGACACAAAAATAATCACTGGCAACCGGAAAATTATTCCGTAGAATTTTACAGCACAGAAACAGGACACTTGGCCCAACAGATCCCGGCCGGTGTTTGTGCTCCACATGAGCCTCCTCCCACCTTACTTCATCTAACCCCATCAACATATCCTTCTATTGCTTTCTTCATCATGTGTTTATCTAGCTTCCCCTTAAATGCATTTATGCTGTTCACCTCAACTACTCCCTGTGGTAGCGAGTTCCACATTCTCACCACTCTCTGGGTGAAGAAGTTTCTCCTAAATTCCCTATTGGATTTATTAGTGACTATCTTATATTTATGACCCCTAGTTTTGGTCTCCTCCACAAGTGGAAACATCTTTTCTATCAAACCCCTTGATCATTTTAAAGACCTCTATTAGGTCACACTTCAGCAATCTCTTGCCTAGAGAAAAAAAAAGAGTGCCAGCCTGTTCAGCCTCCTCCCACTCTATCAACAAATCCTTCGATTCCTTTCTCCCTTCCTCTACCTAGCTTCCCCTTAAATGCATCAACTTTGACAAACAGAATTGACCAAACTAAGCCCGGCCAATACAAACCATCGCAGCTTCTAATTGGAGTCACCAGATCGTCAAGAACTTAAGAACACTTGTAGATGTGAAAAAGCCATTCGGCCCATCACAGCTCGTCCCTCTGGTACCCAAACTCCCACTGGAACATATTGAACAGCCCCAATGTTTAATGTTTTTGTCTACCGCTCGGTCTGGTGGATTACTCCAAACCTTTATTAATTGATGTCCTCTGATCCTACTCTCCTGGATTATGGTGAAGTGATACGCTGGGTTCCTGAGGCATACAAGGATGATCCCGCGTTCAACCAGTCTTCTGTGTCAAAGGAGCAGCTGGGGCATGTCAGTGGGCCTCAGTGCCGCTGGGCCTGGGAATGGAGGGTGGGGCAGAGGGAAGGAAATCAGCCAGCCTTTCTGCTCCTGATCGTTCTCCAGACTCCGGCTGTGTGCAAGTGCGTGAGCACAAGTTCTGAGGGAAAAGCAGGACCAGACTGGGCTGCAATGCCCCCCCGCCCACCGCCACGATCAAACAGCCGGCCGAGATTCACCGGCCCCGATTTTAACCCAACCCGAGCAGGAAATCGGGCAGGGTCTAAAACTGTGCGCCAGACCCAAACCCACCCCGTTCCCGCTGGGAGAGTTCGGTTAAAATCGGGGCTACCGTCTCAAGAGCACAAACTGAGACGACCCCCCCACCATGAATCGTCACCTTCAGGAGAGAAGAGCAGAAAAACTGGAAAATTCATAAAGGAAGTAATCAAAACAGTGATTGAAAAATATTCCAGGGCACAGGAAAATAAGTCACTTATTATCAATTGTAATATTTCTGGCAGAGATTGGGAAGTAAATAAACTGAAGTTCACCTGCTGCGATTGCCCCAATTAAAGGCTGGATCACGAGGGCCAATGGGTAGTTCCAGGCCCCGATGATCAGAACCACACCAAGAGGCTCTCGGTGGATGTAAACACTGTCCATCATTGTCATCATACTCTTCGATACGTACTCTGGCGCAGTCCACTCGGGCAGTTTGTTCAAGGCCACAGTAATGTCGTTCAGAATGCCTACCATTTCGTAGATTTCCACGGCAAATTGATTCTGCAAATTCAAAAAAAGGTATAGTCATTTTAAAGCATCTCTTCCCCTCCCCGCCCCTCCCTCCCCAATTTTCTCCCTTCAAGACACTGATTTGTGCTTGTGGGGGCCGGGGAAAACAGACAGCCTTGTGGTCTCTCACTCAGGGGACCACTCTTGGGGGGGGGAAAAAAAAAGAGACTGGTTGTCTAAGCAGGTTGTCATATGTGGCATCATAGCCAAGCCCATTGCTGTCGTCACACGATGCCCCCCGCGAGATTATGGCTTATTTCCTTATTAACTCTTTATTCAGCGTTCCTCGAACCACTGCTCTCGCCGCATCCCGAGCTCCACACTCAATGCCACGCGCCACCACACGCACACTCTCGCCCTCTCTCCTGCACTTGCTTAAAAACCAGTTACCCCTCGAACTTTTTCCAGTTCTGACGAACGGTCACCGACTTGAAATGTTATCTCTGTTTCTCTCTCTCTCTCTCTCTCTCTCTCTCTCTCTCTCTCTCTACAGATGTTGCCTGATCTGCTGAGTATTTCCAGCATTTTCAGTTTTTATTCCTCAATAACGCATTGATTTGCTTATTAATAATTAGTTTATATAAACACACACATATATGCAATCGTAATTAGCTCACAAAGGAAAGTAACCAGCTTAGCAGCAGGGGTAGATGGGAAAATAATGGCCAACTTGACTAAACAAACAACGGTCATCACAATATACGTATAACTGAGCAATGGTGAATTGAACTATTTCAGCAGGACCTTGGAAAAGGGCTGGCAACTGCTTGAGCAAGAACTAGATCGATAACATAGCAACCAGAAAAATAAGGGGCCTATGCACGTAGAACTTAAATAAAACTAATGCTTTGTTTTTAAAATAGCTTAGCTACTGTGGGAAACTGGACAAGAATGAACCTGGGTAAGGTAGGGTGACACAGGAGACCCTGTGGAAAGAAGGTGAAGTACAAGACAGTGATTGGTCCAGGGAACCTCCATAGGTTTGAATAAAAAGAAAAAAAAGTATAAAAAAGGGAGATCCCAGAAAGGGTTAATTGTAAAGGACTGGGGCCTGACACCTGGAGGAGAGAATAGCGGACTTGGGGTTTTTTTGCCAGAGGGTGCCCAAGGCATAACGGGGTAGTATGACAATGCGTGGTTTACCGCTGCTTAAGACACCATATGGGATGTTGATCCTTGCTCATACTGAATAAAATTGAATAAATAAAGTTTTAATCTCTGGTACCAATTTGGGTCAATGTCAAATCTTTTGGAATCAAAGCTCTCACAAAGAGAATCGAGCACCCACCCCCACACGTACACATGGGTCACTGGATAGTAAACAAGAGTATTAACACTGGCTGTTTTTTGTCTAGCCCTGGGACCCAACTGCACCTCCCCGACCACCAACATGGCCGAGATCAGCTGGCACGATAAAGACCGAAGAGCAAACCTGATCTATGTGGCCAAGTACCACCCTAGGTAATGTCGGAGCTGCCTTTGTAGGACAACTCCCACTGTAACTCATTTACAACAGGAATCAACAACAAAAAACTAGCTCTTCAAAGACGCCAGTTCTGTTTTTGAAACTCTCTCTCTCATGTTCATTTCACAATGCTCTCATTTTATGTGTCAAAAACAGGAAAACAGATTAGTATCTGAATATCTACCGGTGAGAGGGTGATGTTAAGTATCTCAAGAACGTCAAAACACCTGGAACACCTTGATAGAGACAACAGATCTTACAAAAAACAGCAAGAAGGCATGGTCTCTCATACGCAAACTTGGAGGTGATCCCAAGAAAGCTGCCCAACATCCAAATGTGTCTGCTAACCAAGTTGCACACCAGTTGCTCCTAAATGGAAAAATCAACAAGAAACAACCAAGAGCACAACTAGATAGGAAGAAGTACAGCGATGATCCTGGCTTCACTAGACCATTCACCATGGAAGAGCTGGAACCTGGTATATCTAGTCTAAAACACGGGAAAGCAATTGGTCTTGGCAACATAGCAACGGAGCAGATAAAGCACTTTGGACAGAAAGCAAAGAAATGGCTTCTACAATTGTTCAACCACTGTCTGGCAACACACAAGCTACCTAATATCTGGCAGAAAGCACATGTAATAGCACTATTAAAGCCTGGAAAAGATCCCTCAGATCCTAAGAGTTTTCGGCCAATTTCACTGCTTTGCCACACCTATAAGCTGTTTGAACGCCTGATACTCAATAGGATAGCACCAACTGTAGCTGAGAAGATCATTCCAGAGCAAGCAGGTTTCCGCCCTGGCAAATCAACAACAAGCCAACTGCTCAACCTCACACAACACATCGAAGATGGTTTTGAGCAAGGGATGGTAACAGGTGCTGTTTTTGTAGACCTGTCAGCAGCATACGATACAGCGAACCATAGACGTCTCCTCTGCAAGATTCTAGAGAGGACAAAAGAGATTCACTTAACAGAGCTGTTAGAAAGCATGCTTCAGAATCGCCGGTTCTATGTTGAACTAGGTGGGAAGCGCAGCAGGTGGCGTATTCAGAAGAATGGTCTTCCTCAGGGAAGCGTGCTTGCACCGCTGCTGTACAACATCTACACGAATGACCAACCTATAGACGGTGTTACACGCCGTTTTATATATGCTGATGATGACTTATGGAAGTCACTGCCCAAAGCACTGATTTTAACACCATGGCGAAAACGCTTTCTGAAGCCTTGGAGGGACTAAAATCCTACTATGAAGAAAACCACCTTCGCGCAAACCCATCAAAGACGCAAGTTTGTGCATTCCACCTCAGAAACCATGAAGCCAAACACCAGCTGAAAGTAACCTGGTGTGGAGCAACACTGACGCATTGCGAGCACCCTATCTACTTAGGAGTCACTCTTGACCGATGCCTCACCTTCAAGAACCACATCGAGAAGACAAAGGCAAAAAAGTGAGCTTACGAAACAACATCCTGAATAAGCTCACTAACACAAGATGGGGAACAAGCCCGAAAACATTGCGAACCAGTGCACTTGCTCTTTGCTATTCCACTGCCAAATACGCCGGCCCTGCATGGGAAAGGTCTACTCATGCCAAGAAGATGGATGCCGTTCTGACTGCAAGCTGCCGATTTATCACAGGTTGCTTAAAACCAACAAACACCAACAGCCTATATATCCTGGCGGGTAACGCTCCCCCTGATATAAGAATGGTAGCCAGCAAGAAAGAACAACTCCGTCAAACATCAGATGAGAGACAACCTCTGCATTGTCATACACCTACACCCAGCTGCCTAAAGTCAAGAAAGAGCTTCATGAACAGTGTTGTTCCATTACAATCAACCTCATCTGAAGCCCGCATCGCCTTGTGGAAAGACCGGCTCGCCAGTCTTGAACAACCCCCAGTGATGGAAATTTTACTTGATGAAAGCCTTCCCCCAGGAGCTAATTGCAACTGGGCAACCTGGAAATGCCTTAACAGACTTAGGACCGGTGTAGGTTGCTCAAAGGTGTCACTAAGCAAATGGGGATATTCAACCAGCCCGACAACTTGTGAATGTGGAACTGAGGCACAGACTATGCAACATCTCCTGCAATGTCCATCATTAGAGGAACCCTGCACTGTTGCAGATCTTGCCGAATTCAACAACAAGGCGCAAAAATGTGTCCAGTTCTGGCTGGGCTATGTATAGACTGTCCATGAACACGATAAGAAGAATCTGAATGGCAATAGATTGGGAGAAGGGGAAGTGCAACGAGACCTGGGTGTCCTTGTGCATGAATCGCTGAAGGTAAGCATGCAGGTGCAGCAGGCGTTTAAGAAGGCAAATGGTATTTTGGCCTTCGTAGCGAAAGGGTTCGAGTACAGGAACAAGGATGTCTTGCTGCAGTTGTACAGGGCCGTGGTGAGACCACACCTTGAGTATTACGCGCAGTTTTGTCACCTTATCTGAGGAAGGATGTTCTTGCCATGGAGGGAGTGCAGCGAAGATTCACCAGGCTGATACCTGAGATAGCAGGAATGACGTACGAGGAGAGATTGGGTTGATTGGGCTTATGCTCGCTGGAGTTTAGAAGAATGAGAGGGGATCTCATTGAAACTTATAAAATTCTAACAGGACTAGACAGACTAGATGCAGGAAGGATGTTCCCAATGGCCGGGGAGTCCAGAACCAGGGGTCACAGTCGAAGGATAAGGGGTAAGCCACTTAGGACAGAGATGAGGAGGAATTTCTTCACCCAGAGAGTGGTGAACCTGTGGAGTTCTCTACCACAGAAGGCAGTTGAGGCCAATTCATTAAATATATTCAAGAAGGAGTTAGATATATTTCTTAAGGCTAAAGGGATCAAGGGATATGGAGAGAAGGCAGGGACAGGGTACTGAATTTGGATGATCAGCCATGATCTCATTGAATGGCGGAGCAGGCTCGAGGGGCCGAATGGCCTACTTCTGCTCCTATCTTCTATGTTTCTATATACAATTCCCAACGCATCCAGATAGGAAGGAGGGAGAGATGGTGCAGTACAGTTCCTCAGGCACTGGCTACCTTTCAGTACAGTTCCTCAGGCACTGGCTACCTTTCAGTACCTCATCCAAATACCCATTGTTCACCGGAGCCGAGACAGTAACTGTGGTCAGGTTGTTTGACCCATGAAGTAGCAGGGGGAGGTGGAGCATGGCCAAGCCTCATTGGGTCCTCACCTGATGTCCATAGATGCACAATTTCCAGCAACAGCCACCATATAGTGACCAAGAATGGAAACCCTAGCTGACTGACTGTTTGTCCCCTCTGGTTAGGTCAGAGGCACTGAAGGTAGTTGTATCTCTTCTACTGCCACCACGGCTGTGTTCAGCTAATTCAACACAAACCAGGGACAAAACTGAAGACCTTACTGGTCGACCATCATCTCCCCCTGATAAGCTAAGCAAATCACATAGTGCCTTACAAATGCCTTGCAAGGCATGATGGACTAGTTGACATGGGTTAAAAGTTTAAATGTAAAAAAACTGATGCAGGACTATGGGAATGCAGTAGAAGTAGATAAGAAGGAACAGAAGGAGCAGCATGTTCTACTCCCTAACCACACTCAAGGAGACATAAGATAACTGTAGCAGTCTCATGGTCACTATTTGTTGAAAGTTAAATGTGAAACTTAAGCAAAACTCTGTAAAAAAGTGACTCGTGGAGCGCGTGATCGCCTAGTTTTCTGTTTTCACATGACTTGCAATTTATGAAAATGTATAAATATTGTAGCCCCGTGAGTCTCGGGGCTCACTCTTTGGGAGGCATACTTGTGTGTAGACACAAAGGGTTTCTCAGAGTGAAGTCCAGGTACCTTAATAAAACTTTACTTATTTTACAGTTTCTGACTTTGTGTATTACTGAGAAAGTGATAGACTGACCGGCGTGTTTAGTCTCCTAAAGCAGCGAACCCTGACCCCCCAAGTTAGGGGTAGATCTTCCTCACAGAAGCGAGGGGTTAACAATTCTGGTGACGATGATGGGATTCCAAAGCACTTCGGTCTGAATCACAGCGGTCTAGGCTGACGAGTCGCTTTCGGACGATTGAGCAAATCAGTGGCCACAGGTAAGATTTTTACCTTTTTGCTCTGTCTGTTACGAAGTGACTTAGCGCATTCGCTGGTGATCCTGGCCTTGTGCCGACGGAATCCTTTAGGTAAGAATTCGAGTGATCACACTTTCTCAAAGTCAGATATGTTAGGTTAAAGAGGTTATATTCCTTTGGGTGAAAGTCCCATAAAGTGTTGGGTTAAAGAGGTTATATTCCTTTGGGTGAAAGTCCCATAAAGTGTTAGGGGAAAGAGGTTATATTCCTTTGGGTGCGAGTCCCATAAAATGGGGAAAGGGTTAAGCGCATTAAACCGGTTAAATCAAGTACGTACAAAAAAATTGGGGGAAAAAAAATCAAGTACGTGCAAAAATTGGAAAATGGGGGCAGGAAATAGTAAATTGACGGAGATCAGGGGTCCGAAAACTCCGTTAGATATAATAATTGAACAAAATAAGATCGAAGAAAAATTAGTGACTAAATATTGTAAGAAATGGGCTAAAGGGAAGGCAGGCTGGCCACAAACAGGTACCTTTAATCTGGAAATAATACAGAAACAACAAGTCGAGCTCAGAAGCCAGGTGCCGAAATTGAATCAAAAAGAATGGGACGTATTGGCAAAATGGTCAAAAGAATCCAATGATCGGGTCCAACAGTCCCAATGTGCCTCATGGCAAAGTAATGCCCAAGCAAAAGGAATATTATTGCAAGATGAATTTGGTGTGCAAAAATCCCTAGACAGGCTTAAAGCAGAATGTAAAGCCGACAATTTAAAACTGAAACAAGATCGTGAAAAACATAAATTAGAAAAGGGTATAAAAGATCGAAAGGAAGGAATGTACCCGATGGCTGAGAAATCGGCTAAAGACGCGAAGGCAACTGCGGGTAAAGTAAAGCAGGATATGTTAACTATGAAACAAGCTTTTGAACAACTGCCATACGATGAAGCATCAGAGGCTGATGAAATTCTCACTCAAACGTTGGTAAAATTGGGGGGATTATTGGCTTCAGCTCAGTCTCGGCAACAACAGCAACTCCAACCATCTTCACCAGCACAGTCACTGTCGGAGCAGTCACTTCGGCAACCACTTCCATTTCCCCCATTATCACAAGTTCAATCCACCCCCTACTTAAACTCTCAGAATTTAGGGTCTAACCCTCATGTGGCCCCACAGCGGCATGCTCCCCTAGATGTTAGTTCCCCTTTGGTCCCACAATTTTCGCCCTATGTAACTCCTACAGCATTAGCTCCAGGAGTCAATCTTTCCCCTGGATCTCCACAATACGATCCCTCGCATTATACGGACCCTAATGATTCCACCAATCCTGCTCCTCCCTTGACACCCTTAGGAGCTCAAATGGCCCCTACTGGTGGAACCCTAATTGGTACTCCTAACCACGGGTCCCCAGCGACACCACGAGGACGGTCCCGAGGACACGGAGACCCTACAATGGTCCCCATTAGGGAATTCCCCGATGGATTAGGGCGTACGGTAGAAATGTATAAACCATGGTCACCAGGAGAATTGTGTGCTCTCAGAAAGGACTGCCCAAATTTAGAAACCAAGGGAGCAGAAAGAACATGGGATTGGTTACAACAAACGGTTGTAGCTTATCAGGGAAATGCAAAAGATATGTGGGACTTGATCGCACATTGCCTAACTAGACCACAATTTAATGCTGTTAAGACGGAATTAGGAGACACCTCATGGACAGACTTTGAAATAAGTCATCCAACAAGCGCGGTTACAGACTGACAGAGAATTGATTATTTGGGAGGTGCATTTAGGGATGGATTGAAGATGAAGATTAACTATTCTAAAATAATAAATACTAAACAGAAGAAAGAGGAATGGGTAGAGGACTTTGTTCAGCGATTCTCTCAGGTCTATAGCAAGTACTCAGGAGATGCCGATTTTGATGAAGACGAAAACTCTCCTCAGTATAATGCCTTGATTCTATCTTGCCTTAAACCTGAAATTGCCTCTGCCTATAAATTAACCACTGAAAATTGGGAGGAGAGAACTACAAATGCAACCCATAAACAGCTTGTACAGGTTGAAGAAAGTTTGGGAAAAGAGAAAAACAGTAAGGGAGAGAATAAAGAGACAATGTTTGCCCAGGTTCCCAAGCAACAGGGCCCCCCAGACGAATGCGACATGGGTTTCCCCAGCCTACTCTGGATGTTTCACTTGTGGTAGTCCTCATCATCGGCACAGGAATTGCCCGTCCCGACCACAAAATGTATGGTCAGTTCCAGGGGCAAGACCGTTTTTTAATCCAGGCCAGAGAGGCAGGGGCAGGGGAGGTTTTAGAGGACGTGGCGGATATAGGGGAAGAGGGGGTTACATTCAGGATGATCAGGCCTGGCAACATCAACAGGAATGTTGGAACGGCGGCCAGTACACACAGGAACCATTGCCACCCCCACCACCACCGGCGGCCCCACATTATGAGGGAGGTGCGTGGTATCCCCCTAATAACCAGTTTTGACTACCCAAACCCTTAGGAACGCTGAGTTTGCCACCAAGAGATCTTCCCTCCTTTCTCAATGATTTCAATCTCAATTTTCCTTATCCACTTCCTCT
The DNA here is from genome assembly GCF_052327205.1 of Somniosus microcephalus. Lineage (NCBI taxonomy): Eukaryota > Metazoa > Chordata > Chondrichthyes > Squaliformes > Somniosidae > Somniosus > Somniosus microcephalus. The sequence continues at coordinate 54,033,196 of NC_141008.1, forward strand.
ACCCCAGGAAAACCTCTGCCCCAAGTCACTCAATTGCGCTTTCAAACTTCCAATTCATCACGATACTCCTGCAATTGTCCTCCTGCTGAATCACTCCCTCACCTCCACCTTTGATGCCCTTGTTCCCAGTAATACCCTTGCTGTCTGCCATCCCAGTGGTTCCCTCATTATGTGTTCCAATCAGCAGTCTCTGTCAAGTAAAAGATCAGGCAATCCTTCTTCTCTTCTTAGGCAGTCCCTCGGAACCGAGGATGACTCGCTTCCATGTTAAAAATGAGTTCTTGGGTGACTGATGAGTCCAATGCGGGACCTACAGTCTCGGTCACAGGTGGGGCAGACAGTGGTTGAAGGGGCGGGTGGGCGGGGTGCTTGGGTTGACGTGCGCTCCTTCTGCTGTTTGCGCTTGGCTTCCACTTGCTCCCAGCGAAGAGACTTGGTGTTCGACACCTTCCTGGATGCTTCTCCTCAACTTTGTGCGGTCTTGGGCCAGGGATTCCCAGGTGTCGGTGGGGATGTTGCACTTTTTCGAGGAGGCTTTGAGGGTGTCCTTGAAGCGTTTTCTCTGCCCACCTGGGGCTCTCTTGCCGTGTCGGAGCTCCAAGAAGAGCGCTTGTTTTGGGAGTCTCGTCAATCAAGGTGCCAGCAACTATAGCACTGACGTTGAGAGCAGCCCAAGACAACAGTAGAGGCTCAACCGACAGATACACATCCCCTTTTCCTTCTCTACATCTTGGCATTCTGTTACTACAGAAGATCTGAAAACAGCAACAACACAGACAGGGCCAGACTTCAGAACACGAGAAGAAATTAAACACATTTTAAGGATGGACAGATACACGTTAAATAATCACGGCATTGCAGGTTAAGACCGTGTGGGGGGATGTGGACCCTGGTTAAGACACTGATCGCATATTAAGAGATTTGTTTCAAACCTTGTGCAAGTCCTTTTTGAGCGCCAGTAAGAATTCATCCTTTTTCACGGTGAGCATTCTCTCCAGCGCCTTTAGCTGCTGAACCCGGAATTCCAATGGCCGGGTTTTCCCCAGATTGTAGGCGGCTCTCGCACCGTCTACAGCAAGCTTAATTTGCTCCATGATGTGCCAACCTGCCAAGGAACATAAAGCAATGGTAAGTTATCTCCACTGGCACGGAACAGTGCCAAGATGAAAAAAAATGAGAGAGAGGACCTGTTGTGTATTTAAATGTTGTTGCGTTTGGACATCTCGGTTAGGGTGTCATTTTGGTTGGTGATTCAGGAAGTGGCAACACTATATAAAATAGGTGATGTAGGTAATGCTGGGCCATGTTATAAAGCAATAAATGAGGACCATATTTGGATAAGGGCTGTAACTAAAACAGGAAATGCTGGAAATTCACAATTGATCAGTCAGTATCTGTGAAGAGCAACGAGAGGTTAACATTTGAACTCTAACCCTTCACCATAACCATATACCCTCACCCGAAGGAATTCCGAGCTCAACACGATTCCGAGCTCTTCCTCCGTCACTGCCTCCACTTCTGTGCCTCTTTTTTCAGCAAGAAAGCTCTTCCTCACACCCACCTCTGTAAATCTGACCCTTTCTCCCATCTCCAGCCTTCTCACACCTCCTGGAACCTTCCCCCAACCAACAACCTCTAGCCTTCCCTTGATCTTTTCATTGAGAGCTTCCACAATCATATCAGCCATCTGCACTCTACTCCTCCTTCTTAACCTATTTGAATTGACGCTCAGCATTCTCTCACTTCCAATCCCAACATCATCATCAAACCTTCTTCTCCAACCAAGTCCAGAAAATTCAACCGGATCCATGGTGAAGCTCAGTAAACAATCCTGTAAGATTCATTTGGTGCAATTTATCAACAACAAAGACCATCATAAGACAGGCAATCAGGGACAAATCTCTCTTTCTCCCCCAACAGCATAAACCAAGTTTCTTCTCCACACACCACCTCTTCTTCCCAATTTCCAGATCCCTTTTTAAAAAGGTTCACAGTCTCAATAGTTATGGCTCCATTTTACAAATATTTTTCTTCCCCTTCAGGTCCTTCTCCATTAACCAATGACCAAGTCAACGGGGCCCCAGACAATCTGCTCCCAAGCCTCTGCTGACACACCACAATATAAATGGCCGACTGTAGGTGGGCTGGGGCACTCTGAGCAACTCTCCCTCCAATTTTCTCTCCCAACTCAAGGATGGGAACCAGACCTCCAATTCCTACCAGAGAGTCGGTGCCCCAACACATCTCCATCTTTGAAAGAACAAACCCAATTCCTACCGTTCTGTTGCAGAGTGTCGGTGAACCAACAAACACATTCCTACCCTTGAAAACATTTAGTTACTAATAGAAAATGTGGAAAGATAACTTATCAACCTTCGCAGACATCTCAACAAACTTATAAAATATAGGTATCTTACTGTCCTAGCTCGGAGATGAGAACACAGGATACATTAACTTCACTTAAAGCGACATTAATGACGCAACTTAGTTTAAGCAGGTGATCTTGAAGTTATCGCAATGACTTTTCTTGTAACCTCACCCCCTCAATTTCCAACCACTTCTCTCCTGAAACGGTTGTTTTGCACTGGCCCATGGCTCTACAGCCACTAACCAGCACTTCCTCCTAGTCCGCGTCTAGGCAACGAGCGTGGGCAGGCTGGGGTGGGTATCACAGCCGAGCATCACCCCATCAGTCAGGAGCAGGACACTTGGATGATGCAAGTGTGAGTATAGAAGATTAAAGGGTGATCTAATTGAGGGGTTTCAGATGATTAAAGGATTTAATAGAGCGAAATTATTGCCTCTGGTGGGGGGGGGGGGGGCAGCAGAGATTCTGTAGGAGTGCAAAAGTTCAACAGTAGTTAGGTGATAGTGCAGAAATGCTAATGATTATTATTAGCTCTTATCTGTTAACAGGACAATATAATTTCCAAATCAAGATTCATTAGAACAAAGGGACACTGTTACAAGAGAGCCAGGAAAAGATGCAAAGACTCAAAAGATAGAGATAATGATGAAGGAGGAACCGTCGGAGCTGGCCTGGTTCTCAAGGATAAGGGGCTGGCGGGCTACACAAAAGTACGCGCTGGATGATAAAGGTGTTCGAACAAGGCATGAAATGCAGGAAAAGAAACATCGAACACGGCACTTCCTGTGAATCGATGAGTGCACGGGAACTTAAGGCAAAAAGCTAGTGTGAGAAGGTAGAAAGCAGGAACAGATGTTTCATCTCATCGTTGAACGCAAGAGTAATGATGGACAGTAAAATACCCACTGTCACATCCAGCCTGTGGCACACAACTGCGATGCCTTATGGATCATAATATACACACACACACCCCAGGCGAAAGCCATCTAATCTCCTAGGAGTGGCAAACACAGAAAGAACCACATCAATTACCGGGAAATAAAAATCTGGATAATTGCTCTTAAACCCATTAGGCAATCAAAACTAGCCTAGATCATCACTGTATAACATTAATCAGGGCCAAAGTGCTTACTTTTCGCAACAGGTGATCTCCGCCCCAGCCAGAACAGATCCAGCTCTCGTTTGAAGGAATTCAGTGAATCAGTGTTCACTGAACGAGCTGGCAGTCTGTTCCAGAGCTGCACTATTCACTGGGTAAAGAACCACCTCCTGACATCTAAACTAGATCTGGCCTTTTTTACTTGAAATTGTGGTCGCACCCCGTCCCCACCACCCCCCCCCCGGATCTCCCCCTGTCTCTACCCCCCCCCCCCCCCCCGGATCTCCCCCCGGATCTCCCCACCCCGCCCCCCGGATCTCCCCCCCCCCCCGGATGTCCCCCCGACCCCACCCCACCCCCCCGGGTCTCCCCCCGACCCCACCCCCCCCGGATCTCCCCCCGACCTCCCCCCCGTCCCCACACACCACCCCCCCCGACCCCACACACACCCCACCCCCCCCCCCCAAGAAGGTGGAGCGGGGCAGGATGAGGTTGGCCGGAGCGGGGCGGGATGAGGTTGGCCGGAGCGGGGCGGGATGAGGTGGGCCGGGGCGGGGCGGGATGAGGTGGGCCGGGGCGGGGCGGGATGAGGTGGGCGGGGCGGGGCGGGATGAGGTGGGCGGGGCGGAGCGGGATGAGGTGGGCTGGGCGGGGGCGGAGGCGGGATGAGCGGGGCTGGGCGGAGGCGGGCTGGGCGGGGCTGGGCGGGATGAGGTGGGCTGGGCGGAGCGGGGCGGGATGAGGTGGGCTGGGCGGAGCGGGGCGGGATGAGGTGGGCTGGGCGGGGCGGGATGAGGTGGGCTGGGCGGAGCGGGGCGGGATGAGGTGGGCTGGGCGGGGCGGGATGAGGTGGGCTGGGCGGGGCGGGATGAGGTGGGCTGGGCGGGGCGGGATGAGGTGGGCTGGGCGGGGCGGGATGAGGTGGACTGGGCGGGGCGGGATGAGGTGGACTGGGCGAGGTGGGCTGGGCGGGGCGGGATGAGGTGGGCGGAGCGGGGCGGGATGAGGTGGGCGGAGCGGGGCGGGATGAGGTGGGCGGAGCGGGGCGGGATGAGGTGGGCGGAGCGGGGCGGGATGAGGTGGGCGGAGCGGGGCGGGATGAGGTGGGCGGAGCGGGGCGGGATGAGGTGGGCGGAGCGGGGCGGGGCGGGATGAGGTGGGCGGGGCGGGGCGGGGCGGGATGAGGTGGGCGGAGCGGGGCGGGATGAGGTGGGCTGGGCGGAGCGGGGCGGGATGAGGTGGGCTGGGCGGAGCGGGGCGGGATGAGGTGGGCTGGGCTGGGCGGAGCGGGGCGGGATGAGGTGGGCTGGGCTGGGCGGAGCGGGGCGGGATGAGGTGGGCTGGGCTGGGCGGAGCGGGGCGGGATGAGGTGGGCTGGGCGGAGCGGGGCGGGATGGGATGGGGTTGGCCGGAGCAGGGCGGGATGGGGTGGGGTGGAGTTGAGTGGGGTGGAGTGGAGTGGAGTTGGATGGGGTGGAGTTGAGTGGGGTGGAGTGGAGTTGAGTGGGGTGGAGTGGAGTTGAGTTGGATGGGGTGGAGTGGAGTTGGATGGAGTGGAGTTGAGTGGGGTGGAGTGGAGTTGAGTTGGATGGGGTGGAGTGGAGTTGGATGGGGTGGAGTTGAGTGGGGTGGAGTGGAGTTGGATGGGGTGGAGTTGAGTTGGATGGGGTGGAGTTGAGTGGGGTGGAGTGGAGTTGGATGGGGTGGAGTTGAGTGGGGTGGAGTGGAGTTGGATGGGGTGGAGTTGAGTTGGATGGGGTGGAGTTGGATGGGGTGGAGTGGAGTTGAGTGGAGTTGAGTGGGGTGGAGTGGAGTTGGATGGGGTGGAGTGGAGTTGAGTGGGGTGGAGTGGAGTTGGATGGGGTGGAGTTGAGTGGGGTGGAGTGGAGTTGGGTGGAGTGGAGTTGGATGGGGTGGAGTGGAGTTGAGTGGGGTGGAGTGGAGTTGGATGGGGTGGAGTTGAGTGGGGTGGAGTGGAGTTGAGTGGGGTGGAGTGGAGTTGAGTGGGGTGGAGTGGAGTTGGATGGGGTGGAGTTGAGTGGGGTGGAGTGGAGTTGAGTGGGGTGGAGTGGAGTTGGGTGGGGTGGAGTTGGATGGGGTGGAGTGGAGTTGGATGGAGTGGAGTTGAGTGGGGTGGAGTTGGATGGGGTGGAATTGAGTGGGGTGGAGTTGAGTTGGATGGGGTGGAGTTGAGTGGGGTGGAGTTGGATGGGGTGGAATTGAGTGGGGTGGAGTTGAGTTGGATGGGGTGGAGTTGAGTGGGGTGGAATTGGGTACAATCCATGACAAGACCTCACTGAACAACTAATTGCAATAACACCCTCCCAAGACAGTTGATAAAATGATACTTACACGTCTCACAATGAATCAAAGACGGAAGTGGGGGAAAGAAGAGGCCCCTTACAGTCCTGGGGGAAAAGATCAGAAGTTGTCAGCAACAACCAGAGAAGCCCGGGGCTCCCGGGCAGCGCAGGTCCCGCTGTGCCGCTTTCCTGGGCTGATTCCGCTGCGATTGTTGTCGTTTTAAATCGCCTTCGGCAACAAATAAAGTGCAGAGCAGCGGCAGCCGGAGAGGGACAAACCAGCAGCCAACTCAAAATGCGATCTTTTTTCTTGCAGGGCTCCTCCTTCCTGTTGCAATAACTTTGTTTTCACTCCTGAAAGTTATTTAAATTATCCCCCTCCCCCCCACCTCTTCTCAACAGCATTTTTTTAACTGACCAGAATTTAAAGTCAAGCTGACGAACAGGCCATTCGGCCCATCAGGTCTATGCCAGCGTTTCTGCTCCACAGGCGCCTCCTCCCACTCCCACCCCTCTTCATCTCACCCTATCAGAATATCCTTCTATTACCTTTTCCCTCATGTGCTTATCTCATTTATGGTCGCTGCCTCTGCTTTTCTTTTTGTTTTAAAGCTAATTTTCCGTCCAGCTTCACAGTGTGGTTTCCTATTCATTATTGGTCAATGTGGAACCTTGCCAAAAGCATTCCTAAAGGTCGCTTCAGTTCTGTGTGGCACATGTCAGTGCTTGAGATCGATGTGATTTCCAGGCACCACCTCCATCGTTTTTTAAAATTCATTCATGGGATGTGGGCATCACTGGCAAGGCCAGCATTTATTGCCCATCCCTAATTTCCCCTGAGAAGGTGGTGGTGAGCCACCTTATACAACTTCTTCTTCTTCTTCTTTCGTATGGTAGTAGCAAAGCAAATGAAATGTCAATATCTAAGTCAGATATCCAGGCCAAAGCTTCCAGTGTAACAGCGTGGATATCTTGTAGGCTGCCTGTGAATTTCCTCTGAGGGCAGTGCTCAATGATGTGCTCCAGGGTCTGATTAGGAGCTCCGCAGTCACATGATGGGGATGCTTTATTCTTCCATCAATGGAGAAGGTGGCAGCATCTACCATGGCCGGTTCTGAGGCAGTTGATGGTTGTCCACTGTTTGCGAGGAAGGTTTGATCCTTCAGGTTGTACTGTGGGGTCCTCCATAAGGAATCCATTCTGTATGTCACAGTTCTTCCAAGCATTTCGCCATCGGTCATCAAGACTGAGGTGAGCTCGCTGAAGGGCTTCGGCGACGGTCCAAAGTAACCCTCTGGATTTGAGACAGGTTGGTGGTAGGTTGGTCAAGTCAGCCTGGATCGGCATGTCTTTACTGGTGTAGCGGTTGTGTTCTCTGGAGACTGCATATTCACAGCGTAGGTGTGTTGATGCGATGTTTGCAAGCACGGGCAGCTTGGTGTCGATAAAAGCGTACTGGTGATAATTCTCATAGTAGAATTCAGCTGGACATCAATGGATTTGACCTGTGGTCGTGATAGCCATGCCGGAGAGCAGTACTCCGCTGTAGAGTACACCAGGGCGAGTGCTGCTGTACGGAGGGTTTGCACATCTGCTCCCCAATATACAACTGAGTTTCTTGCTCGGCCATTTCAGAAGGCAGTTAAGAGTCAACCACATTGCTGTGGGTCTGGAGTCACATATAGGCCAGACCGGGTAAGGACAGCAGATTCCCTTCCCTGAAGAACATAAGAACATAAGAAATAAGGGCAGGAGTAGGCCATACAGCCCCTCGAGCCTGCATAATAAGATTAAGGCTGATCATCGACCTCAACTCCACTTTCCCGCCCGATCTTCATATCCCTTGATTCCCCATGAGTCCAAAAATCTATCGCTTTCAGCCTTGAATATACTCAAAGACCATTAGTGAACCAGGTGGGTTTTTATAACATCTAGTTAGTTTCATGGTCACCATTACTGATACTAGCTTTTTATTCCAGATTTATTTAATTAACTGAATTTAAATTCCCCAGCTGCCAGTGATGGGATTTGAATTCATGGTTCCAGGTTCAATTGTCCACTAACAATAATCACTATGCTGGAGACTCACTATTTAGATGAACAAGTGAAGATGATCAAGAAGCTTGGAGATCACATCACCAACTTGAAGAGACTGGGAACCCCTGAGAATGGCATGGGAGAGTACCTGTTTGACAAACTCACTCTGGGAGAGAGCGATTAAAGTGACTACTGGGATCAAGTTTATTGTGCTTAGTACCTGTACTAGTGTTTATATAATTGTGAGTGAGACCCCTGCCTTGTCGGGAATGATGGCTTGTGACTTTGTACAAAGAGCTGAGACCTGGGCTCTGTAATGTCATTAAATAAATTGTTCAATATTAAAAAAAATAATAATCACTATGCTACCGTACCCGATACATTGATAGTGCTCTAGATCAATGTGGTTCAGTACAGAACAACAACATACTCTGGATGTGTGTTTGTGCAACACGACACAGTGCCCTCAATAAATACACCGCGGAATATAGTGTGATTCTCTTGAGCATAATAATGTCATGCTGCAGATCAACACAATTCTGGGCCAATGAATCGGTGCGATTCTGTCCAGCAAGATTTTGTGATACGGGTGAAGAAAGTGAAGTGAAGAAATTATGTACAAGCAGATTCGAATCGAATCGAATCACTTGTGATATGTTAAGGCTGTTTCATCTTGACGGTGATCAACCTGGGCAACCCACATGCAGCATGTCAGTAAGGTGAATTAGCAAAGCACGTCTATAGGTGGTGAGGGAATAATCAGAGGCTCAGCCTCTCTTTTCAGCAGCCCTTTAAGTAGCGCCTGTCATTATGCATCGGCTGAATTGAGATTTTGATCCGATGCACAAACAGCTCACTGATTCCCCGCACTCGGGAACACCACATCTTGTCACAAGCACTGTTTTTTTTTAAATCTTGAATTCCAGCGATTTGTATTTTAAATTAAATTAGTTTAAAAAAAACACACCACAATAATTGCCATGTTATTTTGGTGACTTGCAAGAATTCAATGAAAAGGCCAGGGGGTGAATGAAGAAGCCAATGAGCCATTCAGCAAAGAATAAAAAAAACATTGCTCATCTCAGTTTTAAAATGAATTTGTAAAACAATGACCAGATGAGAAAAGTTATTTTTCTTTATAGAGAATGGAGACTCACCCTGTCTCGGCTTTTTCCAATATTGATATCATGGAGATGTGTTCCTTTGTGTTAGCAGGCCCCGAGGCTGTTAAAAGGCAAGTCTTTCTGTTTGTGCCTATCTTGATAGTTTCCAGTGCTCTCTCCATTTAATTTTCATTCAAAAGATACGGCCCTTTTTTTAGTTTTATTTCTCCTCTATTTCTATTTCAGTGATAGCAGCTCTGACCCAGATTTATTGTTCCGATGCCAGGAAGGTTTGCTCCCAGTGAGGAGCTACCTCTCTCGATCCACTGGAATCTGATCAGCAGATGTTCTGATGCACAGCCACTTCCAACACCTCCTCTCGCTTCTCTGGGACCTGAATCCAGCCCCGAGCCAGACACTCAACGCCCTCCTCTCTCTCTCCCAGCTATAAAAAGAGTTTGACTGCTCCCCCCCTGCCGTTTCTGATCATCACTAAATCTCAAGGTTTCACCTCCAGAGGCCACAAGGATGGCTGGAGTGGGAACTGGAAACGTCACACTAGTACAGTTGGGGTCCTTTCCTGAGGATGGGGGTAAGGTGCATTGTTGGGGCAATGGGCGTTTCACCCAGCGTTTGATCAAGGTTGCAAATGAACGCATGATCTGGAGACACGAGTTTAAATCCCACCACAACAACTGGGAAATTTAAATTCAGTGAATTAAATAAATCTGGAATAAAAAGCTAGTATCAGTAATGGTGACTGTCATGAATCTTATCATTCATGAAGAAATGACTCATGAAGTAACACTAGGCGGCCAGCTGGTGGTGCCGTCCAAGGAGTATAAATAGTCGGGTGTGGGCCCAGCTTGCTCAGGACGTTTTTGTAACTAGAATCTCATGGTTGTGAAACAGTTGATTAAAGCCTTGTTTTATACTCAAACCAAGCGGTCAGTAGTCTTTTTACATCAGTGACCATGAAACTACCGGATTGTTGGAAAAACCCATCTGGTTCACTAATGTCCTTTTCGGGAAGGAAATAAGAACATAAGAAATAGGAGCAGGAGTCGGCCATTCGGCCCTTCGACCCTGCTCTGCCATTTAATGAGATCATGGCTGATCTTCTGCCTCAATTCCATTCACCGGCCTTATTGCCATATCCCTTGATGCCCTTACTAGTCAGAAATCTATCGACTTCTGTTTTGAATATACCCAATGACTGAGCCCTCTGGGGTTGAGAATTCCAAAGATTCACCACCCTCTGTGTGAAGAAATTTCTTCTCATCTCAGTCCTGAATGGCCTACCCTTTATCCTGAGGCTGTGGCCCCTGGTTCTAGACTTCCCAGCCAAGGGAAACATTCTCCCAGCATCCACCCTATCAAGCCCTGTAATAATTTTGTATGCTTCAATGCAATCCCCTCTCATTCTTCTGAATTCAAGAGAATACAGGCCTAGTTTACTCAATCTCTTCTCATACGACAGTCCCACCATCCCAGGAATCAATCTCGTGAACCTTCGTTGCATTCTCTCTGTGGCAAGTATATCCTTCCTTAGGTAAGGAGACCAAAATTGTACACAGTACTCCAGGTGTGGTCTCACCAAGACCCTATATAATTGGAGTAAGACTTCTTTACTCCTGTACTCAAATCCTTTTGTAATGAAGGCCAGCATACCATTTGCCTTGCTAATGGCTTGCTGCACCTGCACATTCACTTTCAGTGACTCATGTTCAAGGACACCCGGGTCCCTTTGAGCATATGCATTCCCCAATCTTTCACCATTTAGGAAATACTCTGCCTTTCTGTTTTTTCTACCAAAGTGGATAACTTCACATTTATCCACATTATATTCCATCTGCCATGTTCTCGCCCACTCACTGAGCTTGTCAAGATCCCCTTGAAGCCTCTTCACATCCTCTTCGCAACTGACACTGCCACCTAGCTTTGTGTCATCAGCAAATTTGGAAATGTTACATTTAGTCCCTTCATCCAAATCATTGATATAGATTGTGAATAGCTGGGGCCCAAGCACCGATCCTTGCGGTACCCCACTAGTCACAGCCTGCCATCCTGAAAAAGACCCATTTATCCCTACTCTTTGTTTTCTGCCTGTTAACCAATTCTGAATCCATGCTGGTATATTACCACCAATTCCATGTGCCCTAATTTTGTAAATCTGTGTGTGACCTTATCGAAGGCCTTCTGAAAATCCAAATACACCACATCTACCGGTTCCCCTTTGTCTACTCCACTAGTTACATCCTCAAAAAACTCCAATAGGCTTGTCAAACAGGATTTCCCTTTCATAAATCCATGTTGACTCTGCCCAATCTTACTATTAGTTTCTAAGTGCCCAGTTATTGCATCCTTTATAATAGATTCCAGCATTTTCCCAACTACTGATGTGAGGCTAACAGGTCTGTAGTTCCCCGTTTTCTCTCTCCCTCCTTTCTTAAATAGCGGGGTTACATTTGCTATCCTCCAACCTGCAGGAACTGTTCCAGAATCTATAGAATTTTGGAAGATGACAACCAATGCGTCCACTATCCCAATGGCCACCTCTTTCAAAACCCTAGGATGTAGGTTGTCCGGTCCTTGGGATTTATCAACTTTTAGTCCCATTAATTTTGCTAGTACTGTTTTTTTACTAATAATAATTTCTTTAAGTTCCTCATTCTCGCCACACCCTTGATTTTTTCATATTTCTGGGAGGTTTTTTGTGTCTTCCTCCGTGAAGACAGAAACAAAGTATTTATTTAATTTCTCTGCCATTTCCTCATTCCCCATTATAAATTCTCCCATCTCTGACTGTAAAGGACCTACATTTATCTTCGCCAGTCTTTTCCTTTTCACATACATATAGAAGCTTTTACAATCCGTTTTTACATTTTTCGCTAGTTTGTGCTCATATTCCATTTTCCCTTTATCAATTTCTTGGTCCCCCTTTGCTGATTTCTAAAAAGATCCCAATCCTCAGGCTGATAGCTTTTTCCAGCAACTTTATAAGCTTCCCCCTTTGACTTAATACTAGCTTTAATTTCTTTTGTTAGCCATGGTTGGATAACTTTTCCCTTTTGGGTTTTTATGCCCTAGAGGAATATATGTTTGTTGCAAATTATGCAACTCCCACCAATGTTTTCCGCCCTTTGCTGTTTCTTAGCTCCACCCAATCTGATTCCAGTTCTACATTACAATCTACCAAGCCAAGACCATACCGATCTCATCCCTTATTAACAGTGCTACGCCACCTCCTTTTCCTTTTTATCTGTCCTTCCTAAATGTTGAGTATCCTGGAACATTCAGTTTGCAGCTTTGGTTAACCTGCAACCATGTCACTGTAATGGCAATTACATCATACCCATTTACATAAGAACATAAGAAATAGGAGCAGGATTAGGCCACTTGGCCCCTCAAGCCTGCTCCGCCATTCAATAAGATCATGGCTGATCTTGGGCTCAAAGCCACTTCCCCGCCCGCTCCCTATAACCCTTCACTCCCTTATCTTGCAAAAATCTGTCTATCTCCACCTTAAATGTATTTAATGACCCAGCCTCCACAGCTCTCTGGGGCAGAGAATTCCACAGATTTACAACCCTCTGAGAGAAGAAATTCCTCCTCAGTTCTAAAAGGGCGACCCTTTATTCTAAAACTGTGCCCCCGTGTTCTAGATTTCCCCATGAGGGGAAACATCCTCTCTGCATCTACCTTGTCGAGCCCCCTCAGTATCTTATATGTTTCAATAAGATCACCTCTCATTCTTCTAAATTCCAATAAGTATAGGCCCAGCCTGCTCAACCTTTCCTCATAAGTCAACCCCCTCATCTCTGGAATTAACCTAGTGAACCTTCTCTGAACTGCCTCCAATGCAAGTATATCCTTCCTTAAATAAGGAGACCAAAACTGTACGCAGTACTCCAGGTGTGGTCTCACCAATACCCTGTACAGTTGTAGTAGAACTTCCCTGCTTTTATACTCCAACCCCCTTGAAATAAAGGCCAACATTCCATTTGCCTTTTTGATTACTTGCTGTACCTGCATGCTAACTTTTTCTGTTTCATGCACAAGGACCCCCCAGGTCCCTCTGAACTGTAGCATTTTGTAATCTCTCTCTATTTAAATAATAATTTGCTTTTTTATTTTTCCTGCCAAAGTGTATAACCCCGCACTTTCCCACATTATACTCCATCTGCCAAATGTTTGCCCACTCACCTAGCCTGTCTATATCCCTTTACAGATTCTTTGAGTTCGCTGCACAACTTGCTTTCCCACCCATCTTTGTATCATCCGCAAACTTGGCTACATTACACTCGGTCCCTTCATCCAAGTTATTAATGTAGATTTTAAATAGTTGAGGCCACAGCACCGATCCCTGTGGCACCCCACTAGTTATCGTTTGACAACCGGAAAATGACCCATTTACCCCGACTCTCTGCTTTCTGTTAGTTAGCCAATTCTCTATCCATGCTCATATATTACCCCCAATTCCGTGAGCTCTTATCTTATGCAGTAACCTTTTATGTGGCACCTTATCGAATGCCTTCTGGAAATCCAAATACACCACATCTGATGGTTCACCTTGGTCCACCCTGCTCATTACATCCTCAAAGAACTCCAGCAAATTTGTTAAACATGATTTCCCTTTCATAAAACCATGCTGACTCTGCCTGATTTTCCAAATGCCCTGCTACTGCTTCCTTAATGAAGGACTCCAGCATTTTCCCAATGACAGATGTTAGGCTAGCTGGTCTATAGTTTCCTGCTTTCTGTCTCCCTCCTTTCTTAAATAGGGGTGTTACATTTGCAGTTTTCCAATCTGCTGGGACCTCTCCATGGACCAGGGAATTTTGGTATATTGCAACCAATGCATCCACTATCTCTGCAGTCACTTCTTTTAAGACCCTGGGATGCAGGCCATCTGGTCCAGAGGACTTGTCATCTTTTAGTCCCATTATTTTACCAAGTACTATTTCCCAAGTAATAGTGATTGTCTTTAGTTCCCCCCTCCCTGTGGCCCCTTGATTATCCATTTTTGGGATGTTGTTAGTGTCTTCTACTGTGAAGACAGATACAAAGGGGTCAATTTTCCTGGAGCCGTCAGACGAGGTTTCAGGCATGTGGGGGGGAAAAATTCAGAATTCGGGGGTTCTGATACCATCCCGCCCAAAACCCGCCTCCACGTAAGTTTCACAGGAGGCGGGTACCCGCCCCGCACTGGGACCCGCCGACCCGAGGTGGGAAGGGATTAGTGCCAATTAACTGCCTGTTAACAGGTAGTTAACAGGCAGTTTTTAGCCTAATCCCTATTTTGAGGGGTGTCGTGTGGGATTCCCGACGGCTCCAAACCACGCCAGGTTAGAGCAGGCGGGCCGTCGGATTGAAGGACTTGGAGGGGTCGCGATGTCGGTGTTCAGGTCAGTGATGGGTGCATGAGTGCAAAGGTAAGTGTGTTTGGTGTGTCTAAAGTGAGTAAAGAAGTTTAAATTACCTGTACTTACCTTAACAGCCTTTCTTCCTCTAGGTTTCGGGAGTCCATCACTCAGCCGGCACTGAAAGCAAAATGGCTGCGAGCTGTCAAAAGTGACAGCCTTCAGCTTTCATTGCCGGTGAGAGTTCTAACTGAGTCTGTGTAGAAGGACTCAGGTTAGAAGTCAGACTGTCAGTGTTTGACAGCTTCAAACAGCTGTGAAACACTGATATTTCATCTGTCAAGACCTCTTGACAGATGAAATTTCAGTCTGTGATGTCACCTGTTGTCGGGTGGCCCTTAATTGGCCTGCTGAGCTTGCTCGGCAGGCTCAAAAAGGTCAATCAAGGGAAAATCGCATGGATTGGCCAGACGTCGATGTAGGCGGGACTAAAACTCGAACGTTGTAGTCCCGCCTCCTTCCTGACAGCTTAATGAAAATCGACCCCAAAATATTTGTTCAGAGTCTCTGCCATTTCTCCGTTCCCCATTATTAATTCCCCAGTCTCATCCTCTAAGGGACCAACGTTTACTTTAGCGATCCTCTTTCTTTTTATATACCTGTAGAAGCTCTTACTATCTGTTTTAATGTTTCTTGCCAGTTTTCTCTCATAATTCATCTTCTCTCTCTTTATTATTTTTTTAGTCATCCTTTGCAGGTTTTTAAAAGTTCCCAATCCTCTGGTTTCCCACCAATCTTGGCAACATTCTATGCCTTTGTTTTCAATTTGATACCATCCTTTACTTCCTTAGTTAGCTGTGGATGGTGCTCCCTTCTCTTAAAATCTTTCTTTCTCACTGGAATATATTTTTGTTGAGAGTTATGGAATATCTCCTTAAATGTTCATCACTGCATTTCAACTGTCTTACCCTTTAATTTATGATTCCAGTCCACTTTAGCCAGTTCTGCCCTCATACCATTGTAATTGCCTTTATTTAAGATCAGGCATTGGTTTGAGATACAACTTTCACACCCTTCAACCGAATTTGAAATTTGACCATGCTATGATCACTCTTTCCTAGAGGATCCTCACCAATCTACCTGTCGCAGATGCATCTGTCCATGACAGCATTGGCAGCAGTGACCACCGCACAGTCATTGTGGAGACGAAGTCCCATCTTCACACTGAGAACACCCTCTATCGTGTTGTGTGGCACTACCACCATGCTAAATGGGATAGATTCAGAACAGATCTCATGGCTTCAGGTCAAGCATGGGCAAGGAAGCCTCCTGCTGATTACCACCTACCGACCTCCCTCAGCTGATGAATCAGTACTCCTCCATGTTGAACACCACTTGGAAGAAGCACTGAGAGTAGCAAGGGCACAGAATGTACTCTGGGTGGGGGACTTCAATGTCCATCACCAAGAGTGGCTCAGTAGCACCACTACTGACCGAGCTAGCCGAGTCCTGAAGGACACAGCTGCCAGTCTGGGCCTGCGACAGGTGGTGAGTGAACCAACAAGAGGGAAAACCCTACTTGACCTCGTCCTCACCAATCTACCTGTCGCAGATGCATCTGTCCTTGACAGCATTGGTAGCATTGACCACCGCACAGTCATTGTGCAGACAAAGTCCCGTCTTCACACTGAGGACACCCTCCATCGTGTTGTGTGGCACTACCACCATGCTAAATGGGAGAGATTCAGAACAGATCTAGCAGCTCAAAACTGGGCATCCATGAGGTGCTGTGGGCCATCAGCAGCAGCAGAATTGTATTCCACAACAATCTGTAACCTCATGGCCCGGTATATCCCTCACTCTACCATTACCACCAAGCCAGGGGACCAACCCTGGTTCAATAAGGAGTGTAGAAGAGCATGCCAGGAGCAGCACCAGGCGTACCTAAAAATGAGGTGCCAACCTGGGGAAGCTGCAACACAGGACTACATGCATGCTAAAAAGCGGAAGCAGCATGCTATGGACAGCGCTAAGTGATCCCACAATCAACTGATCAGATCAAAGCTCTGCAGTCCTGCAACATCCAGGCGTGAGTGGACCATTAAACAACTAACGGGAGGAGGAGGTTCCAAGAATATCCCCATCCTCAATGATGGTGGAGCCCAGCACGTGAGTGCAAAAGACAAGGCTGAAGCGTTTGCAACCAACATCAGGCAGAAGTGCCGAGTGGATGATCCATATCGGCCTTCTCCCGAGGTCCCCACCATCACAGAAGCCAATCTTCAGCCAATTCGATTCACTCCACATGATATCAAGAAATGGCTGAGCGCACTAGATACAGCAAAGGCTATGGGCCCCGACAACATCCCGGCTATCATGCTGAAGACTTGTGCTCCAGAACTAGCTGCGCCTCTAGCCAAGCTGTTCCAGTACAGCTACAACACTGGCATCTATCCGACAATGTGGAAAACTGCCCAGGTATGTCCTGTCCACAAAAAGCAGGACAAATTCAACCCGGCCAATTACCGCCCCATCAGTCTACTTTCAATCATCAGCAAAGTGATGGAAGGTGTCATCGACAGTGCTATCAAGCAGCACTTACTCACCAATAACCTGCTCACTGATGCCCAGTTTGGGTTCCGCCAAGACCACACTGCTCCCGACCTCATTACAGCCTTGGTCCAAACATGGACAAAGGAGCTGAATTCCAGGGGTGAGGTGAGAGTGACTGCCCTTGACATCAAGGCAGCATTTGACCGAGTCTGGCATCAAAGAGCCCTAGTAAAACTGAAGTTAATGGGAATCAGGGGGAAAATGCTCCACTGGCTAGAGTCATAGAAACATAGAAGATAGGAGCAGGAGTAGGCCATTCAGCCCTTCGAGCCTGCTCTGCCATTCAATGAGATCATGGCTGATCATCCAAGTTCAGTACCCTGTCCCTGCCTTCTCCCCATATCCCTTGATCCCTTTAGCCTTAAGAAATATATCCAACTCTTTCTTGAATATATTTAATGAACTGGCCTCCACCGCCCTCTGTGGCAGAGAATTCCACAGGTTGACCACTCTCTGGGTAAAGAAATTCCTCCTCATTTCAGTCCTAAATGGCTTACCCCTTATCCTTAGACTATGACCCCTGGTTCTGGACTCCCCGGCCATCAGAAACATCCTTCCTGCATCTAGTCTGTCCAGGCCTGACAGGATTTTATAGGTTTCGATGAGATCCCCTCTCAATCTTCTAAACTCCAGTGAGTATAAGCCCAGTCGACACAATCTCTCCTCATACATCATTCCTGCCATCCCAGGTATCAGCCTGGTGAATCTTCGCTGCACTCCTTCCATGGCAAGAACATCCTTCCTCAGGTAAGGCGACCAGAACTGCACACAGTACTCAAGGTGCGGTCTCACCAAGGCCCTGTACAACTGTAGCAAGACATCCTTGTTCCTGTACTCGAACCCTCTTGCTATGAAGGACAACATACCATTTGCCTTCTTAACCGCCTGCTGCACCTGCATGCTTACCTTCAGCGACTGGTGCACAAGAACACCCAGGTCTCTTTGCACTTCCCCTTCTCCCAATCTATTGCCATTCAAATAATAATCTGCCTTCCTGTTTTTGCCACCAAAGTGGATAACCTCACATTTATCCACATTATACTGCATTTGCCATTTTTCTGCCCAATCACCCAACCTGTCCAAATCGTACTGGAGTTTCACGACATTCTCCTCACAGCTTACCCTCCCACCCAACTTTGTGTCGTCTGCAAATTTGGAGATATTACATCCAATTCCCTCGTCCAGATCATTGATATATATTGTGAACAGCTGGGGTCCTAGGACCGATCCTTGCGGTACCCCACTAGTCACTGCCTGCCACTCGGAAAATGACCCGTTTATTCCAACTCTTTGCTTTCTATCCAAGTCAATACCTTGCCCCCAATCCCATGTGCCTTAATTTTGCATGCTAATCTCTTATGTGGGATCTTATCGAAAGCCTTCTGAAAGTCCAAATACACCACATCCACTGGTTCTCCCTTATCTATTTTACCAGTTACATCCTCAAAAAATTCCTAGCACAAAGGAAAATGGTTGTGGTGGTTGAAGGTCAATCATCACAGCCCCAGGACATTGCTGCAGGACTTCCTCAGGGCAGTGTCCTAGGCCCAACCATCTTCAGCTGCTTCATCAATGACCTTCCCTCCAACATAAGGTCAGAAATGGGGATGTTCGCTAATGGCTGCAAAGTGTTCAGTGCCATTCACAACTCCTCAGATAATGAAGCAGTCCATGCCCGCATGCAACAAGACCTGGATGACGTCCAGGCTTGGGCTGATAAATGGTAGGTAACATTCGCACCACAGAAGTGCCAGGCAATGACTATCTCCAACAAGCGAGAGTCTAACCACCTCCCCTTGACATTCAATGGCATTACCATCGCTGAATCCCCCACTATCAACATCCTGGGGGTCACCATTAACCAGAAACTTAACTGGACCAGCCACATAAATACTGTGGCAACAAGAGCAGGTCAGAGGCTAGGTATTCTGCGGCGAGTGTCTCACCTCCTGACTCCCCAAAGCCTTTCCACCATCTACAAGGCACAAGTAAGGAGTGTGATGGAATACTCTCCACTTGCCTGGATGAGTGCAGCTCCAACAACACTCAAGAAGCTCGACACCATCCAGGACAAATCAGCCCACTTGACTGGCACAGCATCCACCACCTTAAACATTCACTCCCTCCACCACCGGCGCACTGTGGCTGCAGTGCGTACCATCTACAAGATGCACTGCAGCAACTCGCCAAGGCTTCTTCGGCAGCACCTCCCAAACCCGCGACCTCTTCCACCTAGGACAAGGGCAGCAGGTGCATGGGAACACCACCACCTCCAAGTTCCCCTCCAAGTCACACACCATCCTGACTTAGAAGTATATCGCCGATCCTTCATTGTCACTGGGTCAAAATCCTGGAACTCCCTACCTAACAGCACTGTGGGAGCACCTTCACCACACGGACTGCAGCGGTTCAAGAAGGCGGCTCACCACCACCTTCTCAAGGGCAACTAGGGATGGGCAATGAATGCTGGCCTTCCCAGCGACGCCCTGATCCCATAACGAATAAAACTATGAGATAATTTATTAATTTAGTCTCATTACACAGTACCAGATCCAAGATAGCCTGCCCCCTGGTCGGTTCCATTACATACTGTTCTAGGAAACCATCCTGGATGCACTCTATGAACTCCTCCTCAAGACTACCACGGCCAATTTGATTTGTCCAATCAATACTTCTATTGGTGCCATTAATTCATCCACCTTGTTGCGAATGCTACGTGCATTTAGATAAAGTGCCTTCAACTTTGCCTGTTTAATATTTTTCTGCACTTTGACCCTCTTTACTGTTGGCCTTTGTTTCTGCTACCTACTAGTTTTGCTGACTACTTTTCTAACTTGCACTTCCAGCTTTGTTTCTCTCTGTACTGGGCCCACACTTAGGTTCCCAGCCCCCTGACAAACTAGTTTAAATCCTTCCCAACAGCACTAGCAACCCCCCGCTGCCGTCCTTACCCGGTCTGGGCCTATATGTGACTCCAGACCCACAGCAATGTGGTTGACTCCTAACTGCCCCTCTGAAATGGCCCAGCAAGCCACTCAGTTGTATCAAAGGGCTTTTAGGGATGGGCAATAAACACAGGCATCCTGTGAATGAATTTTAAAAAAAGAACTAGGACTCCTCAATACTCAGGATGTCCCAAAGCGCTTTCCAGCCAATTAGGTACTTTTGTAGTCACTGTTGTAATGTAGGAAACACAGCAGCCAAATTGCGCACAGCAAGCTCCCACAAACAGCAATGTGATAATGACCAGATAATCTGTTTTTAGTAATGTTGGTTGAGGGATAAATATTGGCCAGGGCACTGGGGATAACTGACCTGCTCTTCTTCAAAATAGTGCCACGGGATCTTTTACGTCCATCTGAGAGAGCAGACAGGGGCTTCGGCTTAACATCTCATGTGAAAGATGGCACCTCAGACAGTGCAGCACTCCCTCAGCACTGCACTGGGAGTGTCAGCCTAGATTACATGCTCAGGTCTCTGGAGTGGGACTTGAACCCACAATCTTCTGAATTGTTTGATCTCTGGTGTCTTTAGGCCAAGCTGTCCACAGGCCACTAGGTTGTCCTATCTTTTATGCTCACTAGTATACAAACTTCTGTCACCTGACAGTCTCGAGCTTCGTGACTCTTTCACTGTGAAACCAAAAAAGGCATCTCCCCATCCTTATCTGTGCTTCAAAAGGCCGTGTTCCTTGCTGCATCGCAGATCTAAGATCCTCCCTTTCACTAATTTCCCACTAATCCTAGGTTGACTTGCCCCTTGTGGTAAACCACTGTTTGTATTCCTGTTTGTCCTGTTTGTATTCCACTGTGTACATGCCTGGACATGCCTCGGCTGACTCCTCCCACAGGTCCTAGTATAAAGGTGACTGCTCCCCAGCCCGTTGTATCCTGGACCGGTCGACCACTCGAGGCAGACCTCCATTCTGTTGTTAATAAAAGCCTTTAGTTACTCTTCTAACTCTCAGTCTTTTATGAGTAATTGATAGCGCATCAATTTTATTAACAACATTTTTATAATGGAGAAGATCCTCACACCAGCATGCCTGGACTTAGATCATCGGGAGGCGGACTCATCCACCAAGTTTACTCACTGGCTTAAGTGTTTCTAAAAATTCCTGACCGCCTCCGAAGCAATCAAATCGGACGAGGACAAACTGGATGTCCTGACCTCCAAAGTGAACCACCGAGTGTACTCGGTCATCCAAGACGCGACCTCGTACGCGGATGCTATCAAGCTCCTCAAGGACCAGTACACGCGCCCAGTGAACGAAGTGTACGCCAGGCACCTCCTGGGGAGTCGTAAACAACAACCTGGGGAATCGACCGTGGAATACCTTCAGGCACTGTCTGTGCTTGGCCGGGCCTGTGGTTGTAAGGATGTAAAGGCCGCCGTGTACACAGAGGAACTTATCCGGGACGCTTTTGTAGCGGGCCACAGATCCAATTACACACGACAGCGACTGTTGGAGCAGAGTAACCTCGACCTCAACAAGGCCTCTGAACTCGCACTATCATTGGATGCAGCCTACCAGGGCATGGATGCCTACTCCTCTGCACCGTGGACGCCGCGGGGAATGACAGCCTGGGACACGGTAGGACCGCCTCATAGCGCCGTGCCACCCCAGCCACACCCCAACAACGGCCCAACTACCGCAGCAGTGTCCCAAGGCCAGACAGCAGTGCCCCAAGGCCAGAAATGCTACTTCTGTGGCCAGGCAAAACACCCCAGAGCGCGCTGCCCGGCGAAAAACGCGATCTGCTCGGGCTGCGGGAAGAAGGGACACTACGCTAGCGTCTGCAGGGCCAAAGCCACCCCGAACCCCAGCAGCGCCGCGTGTGGGCCATGCGGGCCACCATTTTGGACCTCCCCGGCCATGTGCGAATCACCGGTACAGCAGCCATTTTGGACGCCTCCAGCCACATGGGGATCATGGACGCCGCCATCTTGGACGACAGCCGGGACGCAGCAGGCCCCCGACACCGCCTCATCTGATACCCGCAGCGACACACCGACCCCTACGCTGGCATCCGTTACACTGGACCAAGCGAGACCGCACCAACTGGCCAGTTCCACAATGGACATTAAGGTAAATGGTCACGATACAATCTGCCTTTTTGACTCTGGGAGCACGGAGAGCTTCATCCACCCCGACACGGTGCGGCGTTGCTCTCTCCCAGTCCTGCCTGTGCAACAGCGGATTTCTATGGCCTCCGAGTCCCAGTCGGCGGACATCGGCGGCTACTGCTTGGTGACACTCGTAGTAGACGGGACCGTGTACGATCATTTTAAACTTCTGGTCCTGCCTGACCTCTGCGCTGCCGTCCTGCTGGGGTTAGATTTTCAGTGCCACCTTAAAAGTGTTACGATGGCGTACGGTGGACCCCTACCCCCACTCACAGTCCGCAGCAAGCAGCTTCCAAATTGCCCGCCGCGCACCAGGTGCAACCTCTCCACACTCAGAGTCACCCCCCCACCACTGTTTGCTAACCTCACCCCCGACTGTAAGCCCATCGCCACAAAGAGCAGGCGATACAGTGCCGGGGACAGGGTTTTCATTAAAACCGAAGTGGAGCGGCTCCTGAAAGAAGGGATTATTGAGGGCAGCACCAGCCCCTGGCGAGCCCAGGTTGTGGTCGTTAAGACCAGCGAGAAGCAGCGCCTGGTCATCGACTACAGCCAGACAATAAATCGCTACACCCTGCTGGACGCCTACCCACTCCCCCGTATAGCTGATATGGTCAACCAGATCGCGCAGTACCGCGTCTTCTCGACCATTGACCTGAAATCAGCGTACCACCAGCTCCCCATCCACCCTGAGGACCGCCAGTACACTGCCTTTGAGGCAAACGGCCGCCTCTATCACTTCCTTAGGGTTCCCTTTGGCGTCACCAACGGGGTCTCCGTCTTCCAAAGGGAGATGGACCGGATGGTAGATCAAAATGCGTTGCAGGCCACTTTCCCATATCTGGACAATGTGACCATCTGCGGCCGTGACTAGCAGGACCATGACGCAAACCTCGAAAAATTCCTCCGCACCGCCCAACTCCTAAACCTGACATATAACAAGGAGAAGTGCATATTCCGCACAAACCGCCTCGCCATCCTTGGCTGTGTTGTGGAACACGGAGTCATCGGCCCCGACCCCGACCGGATGCGTCCCCTTATGGAACTTCCACTGCCCCACTGCCTCAAGGCCCTGAAGAGGTGCCTAGGGTTTTTCTCCTATTACGCCCAGTGGGTCCCCTACTATGCGGACAAGGCCCGTCCGCTGATCAAGTCCACCTCTTTTCCCTTGACGGCAGAGGCCCGCTTAGCCTTCCACCGTATCAAGGAGGACATTGCCAAAGCCACCATGCACGCAGTGGACGAATCCATCCCCTTCCAGGTGGAAAGCGACGCGTCCGACTTTGCCCTGGCCGCTACCCTCAATCAGGCGGGGAGACCCGTGGCCTTCTTTTCACGAACCCTCCAAGGCCCGGAGACCAGACACTCCGCTGTTGAGAAGGAGGCCCAGGCGATTGTGGAGGCTGTGCGTCATTGGAGGCACTACCTGGCCGGAAAACGATTTACCCTGCTCACTGACCAGCGTTCAGTTGCTTTTATGTTTAACAACAAGCAGAGGGGCAAAATCAAAAATGACAAGATCTTGAGGTGGAGAATCGAACTTTCCACCTACAACTACGAGATCTTGTACCGGCCCGGGAAGCTAAATGAACCCCCGGATGCGCTATCGCGTGGCACCTGCGCCAGCGCGCAGATCGATAGACTACGGGTCCTCCACAATGACCTCTGCCACCCGGGGGTCACCAGGTTCTTCCACCTCATCAAGGCCCGCAACCTGCCTTACTCTATTGAGGAGGTCAGGACCATGACCAGGAATTGCCAAGTCTGCGCTGAGTGCAAACCACACTTTTATAGACCAGACAGGGCCCACCTGATAAAAGCCACTCGCCCCTTCGAGCGCCTGAGCGTTGATTTTAAAGGGCCTCTCCCCTCCTCCGACCGCAATGTGTACTTCCTCAATATTATTGATGAGTACTCCCTGTGGTAAAAATGCTAACTTCCGGGAAGTTATGTCATCACTTCCTGTGAACTATGAACTATGAACTGTGTACATACCTCACTTCCTGTAAATGTCACTTCCTGTTGGACTGGTATAAATACTGGTCTGTTCAGTATTGTAAGAGGCTTCTACCAGAGGCATGGTAAAGACCTCTCTTGTATATAGTGTGTTTATAAGTTACTTAAAGCTTACTTTAAAGTTACTTGATGGTCAGTCTCCTTTTCTTACATCAATTTAAGTAACTTAGTATTTACACTGACAAATACTAGACCTTCAGACAAACTCGGAAGTTAAGGATCCAGGGAACCACCCATCATGGATAAAATCCTTAGACCTATTCGTCTGGACTTGGACCCGAATACACCAGCAGCTGGCAGGGTATGGAAGCATTGGTATCGTACTTTTGAGAATTTTCTGGATGAATGTAAAGTGGATGCTCCTGCTAAATTGAAGATACTTGTCAATTATGTGACCCCAAAAGTGTTCGAATATGTTGATGAATGGGATAATTACGAAGAGGTGATTCGGGCACTTAAGAAACTGTATGCGAAGACCCCAAATGAGGTCTATGCTAGACATCTACTGGCCACAGCCCGACAAGGGCCAGGGGAATCAATTGACGAATTCCTGCAAGAACTTCGCAGGCTCAGCGTAGATTGTAACTTTCAGGCAGCCTCAGCTGAGCTGTACCGCCAAGAAATGATTCGTGATGCTTTCATCTGCGGGATTGCCTCTCCATTTATACGCCAGCGTCTACTAGAAAGTAAAACACTTGAGCTACAAAAAGCTTTTGACCTAGCTTGTTCACTGGATTTGGCAAAGAGAAATGCAGACCTCTATCAGCTGCCCAGATCTCGATCTGCTGCTGTAGCTGCAACCAGACAATTCAAGCGGTCTCAGGTGAACCCTATCATGGGGGAATCTAATTCTGATAATTCTGATGAAGAAGAGGAGGACGACCCCACTTTAGCAGCCTCTTGGCAATCTAGGAAGGAATGCTTTTTTTGTGGAGATGCTTTTCACCCTAGGAAAACCTGCCCTGCTCGCAATGCAATCTGCAGTTATTGCGGGAAAAAAGGACACTTTGCTAAAGTTTGCCTATCAAGGGCCTCTACGAGGGCCAATCCAGCTAAGGCCTACCGAGCTGCCCCAATTAGGGCCTATCAAGATGCTCCAGCTAGGACCTATCAAGCTTCCTCTCGAGCTCTCTCCCGAAGAAGCACACCGAGAGTTTTAGCCACTCTCTGTGCAACGACACCAATTACAGCTGCTTGCCCACAGAACCTGTCTCAGGCAGCCACAAAAATTTCAATTAAAGGGCATACCTTAGATGCCTTAATTGACTCAGGAAGTACTGATAGTTTCATTAAGGAACAGATTGTTGCGAAATTGAAACTACATGTCTTCCCATCGGACCAGGCAATTGCGATGGCCCAGTCATCACTTAATACCAGAATCTCCGGCTTTTGTGTTGTTGATATGACACTTCATGGTCGTATGTATCCCTCCACCCGACTTTCAGTGCTCAAAGACTTATGTAGTGATCTCCTCTTAGGGCTGGACTTCCAAAAACAGCATAAGAAACTCACCATTGAGTTTGGTGGATCCAAACCCGGACTTACTATTTCTAATATACCATCTAAATTACCATTTTGTGCATTATCAGCAGCTTCACTTGATGAACCCTCATTATTTGCCAGTATTCCGCCTCAATGCCAACCGATAATAACGAAATCGCGGCGCTTTAATCAGGGAGACCAATCTTTTATTGCGGCTGAAATCTCTCGACTTCTAGCAGAGGATATCATTGAACCATGTTCGTCGCCCTGACGGGCTCAAGTCGCCATTGTCAAGAACCCTCTAAAACCTCACAAACAGCGACTATGCATCGATTATTCGCAAACCATCAATCAATATACCGACTTGGACGCCTACCCATTGCCACGCATTGATGATATGGTTAATAAACTGGCCGAATACAAAGTGTTCTCAACTTACGATTTAAAAAGTGCCTATCATCAGTTACCCTTGAAGGTCTCAGATAAGCAGTACACAGCCTTTGAGGCTAATGGACGGCTGTACCAATTTCGTCGCCTCCCATTCGGGGTTACTAATGGAGTGGCTGTCTTTCAACGGGCAATGGATGGCCTGGTTAAGCAGGAAAACCTAAGGGACACTTTTCCCTATCTTGATAACATTACCATTGCAGGTCACGATCAACAGGAACACGACTCCAACCTCCAAAAATTTCGGGATGCCCTCCATCGCCGTAATTTGACCCTGAATGAATCCAAATCTGTTGAGTCGCAACCGACCATCAACATCCTTGGCTACTGCGTAGGCAATGGTATCATTAAGCCAGACCCAGAAAGACTTCGCCCGCTCCAAGAGCTCCCGTCACCTAAGAATCCGGCTTCTTTACGTCGGGCTCTCGGTCTGTTTGCATACTACGCTAAATGGATTCCTCATTTTTCGGACAAAATCCAACCCTTGCTGCATGCTAGATCATTTCCACTGGGAACAGCAGCTGTTGCAGCCTTTAACCTTCTCAAAAAACAGTTGGAGAAAGCGGCTCTTCACTCCATCGATGAGAATCTCCCTTTCGTGGTTGAATGTGATGCCTCGGAGGTGGCGATCTCGGCTACTCTGAATCAGGAAGGTCGTCCTGTAGCATTTATGTCCAGGACCTTACAAGGTGCCGAGCTACATTATCCTCCGGTTGAGAAAGAAGCCACAGCCATCATAGAGGCAGTACGGAAGTGGAACCATTTTCTAGCTCGCCAGCACTTTACATTGATCACGGACCAACGATCAGTCGCCTTCATGCTCGATAATCGAAAACGAACCAAAATTAAGAATAATAAAATACAACTTTGGAGGATGGAACTGGCCTCTTTTGGTTATACCATTCTCTATCGGCCTGGCAAGGAGAATGTGGCCCCGGACACCCTCACACGGGCATTCTGCTCCACTATGTCATCCTCCACTCTCATGGATGTCCACAATGGTTTGTGTCATCCTGGCGTTACGCGCATGCTACATTTCGTACGATCACGGAATCTCCCTTTTTCCACTGGAGATGTAAAGAAAATATGCTCAGAATGCCGGCTTTGTGCGGAATTAAAACCTCAGTTCTTCCGCCCCTCAGATGGTATACTCATACATGCAACCCAACCGATGCAACGACTTAGCATCGATTTTAAGGGCCCAGTGCCCTCTTCAACTCGGAACACATATTTGCTCACCATGATCGACGAATATTCACGTTTTCCGTTTGCCTTCCCCTGCTCCAATATGCTGGCGTCCACAGTAATCTGCTGCCTTGAGCAGGTATTTTCTCTCTGTGGCATGCCGGCTTATATTCACTCAGACCGGGGTCCATCCTTTATGTCAAGGGAACTCAAGGACTACCTCTCAGAACGGGGAATTGCTGCAAGCAAAACAACACCATACCATCCCATCGGAAATGGGCAGGTAGAGAGGTATAACGGTATCATCTGGAATTCCGTACGTCTCGCTTTAAGATCTCGGGGCCTACCAGACCAGCAATGGGAAACAGTGCTTCCGGATGCATTGCACTCTATACGGTCCCTGCTTTCTACAGCCACAAATACTACACCTCATGAGCGGTTCTTTGGATTCCAGCGTCGCTCATCTCATGGAACATCACTCCCGTCATGGCTAACTACTCCTGGACCTGTATTACTCCGAAGATACGTTCGGACGTCTAAAAATGACCCTCTTGTAGACGAGGTCGAACTAACCGATGCCAACCCCACCTATGCAAATATACGATATTCCGACGGCCGAGAATCTACCGTATCATTACGGGATCTGGCTCCCTGCCCACCAGGACCTAGTGGGACATCGGGTGATGGCATTTCACCAGGAAACTCTTGGGACCTATCGGGTACCCCTCTCCAGGATCCTGATCGGACACCAACTAGCTTGGTGCCGGCAGAACCCCGGGCTCAAGGTTGCGACCCTCCCAGTACCGTGCATGAAAGTACTGATCCGCCACAGACCAGCTCTGCACCTCCCTCTGAACAGAGGCAGTCCGACTTTGAACCTATTGGGGCTCGCACTCGAAGCCATGATCTCCCCGACCCTTCACAGGGCAATCCAGGCCACACAGACTCTGACCAATGGCCAACCGCATGTAAGCGGACCAGCGACCCTCTACGACGGGAATCCAAACGGGTACGACTCTTCCTTGTTCGGCGGCTGCGGACCAAAAGGTAGACCACAGCCTCCTAATCCTGCAGGAGGGAAGAATGTGGTAAAAATGCTAACTTCCGGGAAGTTATGTCATCACTTCCTGTGAACTATGAACTATGAACTGTGTACATACCTCACTTCCTGTAAATGTCACTTCCTGTTGGACTGGTATAAATACTGGTCTGTTCAGTATTGTAAGAGGCTTCTACCAGAGGCATGGTAAAGACCTCTCTTGTATATAGTGTGTTTATAAGTTACTTAAAGCTTACTTTAAAGTTACTTGATGGTCAGTCTCCTTTTCTTACATCACTCCCGTTTCCCGTTCGCCTTCCCCTG
The DNA here is from genome assembly GCF_052327205.1 of Somniosus microcephalus. Classification (NCBI taxonomy): domain Eukaryota; kingdom Metazoa; phylum Chordata; class Chondrichthyes; order Squaliformes; family Somniosidae; genus Somniosus; species Somniosus microcephalus. Next base: position 54,061,702 of record NC_141008.1, read on the forward strand.
CCCGGACATGACCAGTGCCACGGTCATTAAATGTCTGAACAACCTCTTCACCCTGTTCGGCTTCCCCAGCTATATCCATAGCGACCGGGGCTCATCGTTTATGAGCGACGAACTCCGTCAGTACCTGCTAACTAGGGGTATTGCCACAAGCAGGACCACCAGTTACAACCCCCGGGGGAACGGACAGGTGGAAAGAGAAAATGCGACAGTTTGGAAGGCCGTCCTGCTAGCCTTAAAGTCTAGGGGCCTTCCAACCTCCCGCTGGCAGGATGTGCTCCCCGATGCGCTCCACTCTATTCGGTCACTGCTCTGCACTGCCACTAACGCCACCCCTCATGAGAAAATGTTTGTCTTACCAAGGAAGTCCACATCAGGGACATCGCTACCACCATGGCTGACGTCCCCAGGGCCGGTCCTACTGAGAAGACACGTGAGGACCCATAAAACGGACCCCCTGGTCGAGAGGGTCGACCTCCTCCACGCCAACCCCCAGTATGCTTACATCGCATACCCGGACGGGCGGGAGGACACAGTCTCCATAAGAGACCTTGCACCCTCGGGGACCACAGTAACCCACTACCCACTACCACCCCCCCCCCCACGATCCGATATCCAGCCCCAGCAGACGGCAGGCCTGGGCCCCGCGACCCGCTCGACATCTACGAGGACGACACGCCTGTGCCACAGCCTACGCTGGACTCGACGCCGGAAGCTTCACTACCCCTGCCGTCGCCACGCCGATCACAGCGGCAGACAAGACCTCCGGAGAGACTCCAATACACTAACTTTTAATACACTTCACCCCGCCGGACTCAATTTTAAACAAGGGGTGAATGTGGTAAACCACTGTTTGTATTCCTGTTTGTATTCCACTGTGTACATGCCTGGACATGCCTCGGCTGACTCCTCCCACAGGTGCTAGTATAAAGGTGACTGCTCCCCAGCCCGTTGTATCCTGGACCGGTCGACCACTCGAGGCAGACCTCCATTCTGTTGTTAATAAAAGCCTTTAGTTACTCTTCTAACTCTCAGTCTTTTATGAGTAATTGATAGCGCATCACCCCTTTGTTAATTATGTTAGTTCATTAAAACCTTACTTTGTTAACCTAATCGAGTTCTCTTATTTGCTCATTCTTAATCTAGTTTACGTTGTGAATAACCATAGTGTGATGAAATATTTCCATTCATCACTGCCTGTGACTGAGATCGGTTTCAGTGTCATTTCCCTTCCCCCAGACCTCATTGTATTGTGTACTGGAATGTGCTGTATTGTATACTGGAATGTGCTGTGTGTAGGGCTCCGCCCATACCTGGCCCCGTTTGTAAGCTAGCTTTCAGTCTTTCAGTCTAGCCCCAGTCTCCAGAAGGACGACATCTCTCTCGCTTATGTGTTTCGTTCTAAGTTAATAAAAGCCTTGTTTTGTTCTGCTACCTTCGAGTCTCGGAATTATTGAGGCACATCAATTTTATTAACTTATTTTCAACACTATGGATCAACTCCTGAAACCCGAACGTTTGGATTTGGATCAACATGCTCTGGACGCATCAGCACGCTTCGGACACTGGTTTGAGTGTATGGAATTCTTCCTGGACAATTCCGCAGCCGTCAAAGACGCTACGGACGCTGCAAGGATGAGACTCGGAATTCTGCGGAATTGGGTAAGCCACCGGGTTTACCCCCTCATCCAAGACGCCGAGACGTACCTGGCCGCCTGCGACATCTTAAAGGCGCATTACCAGCAGCCTACGAATGAGGTGTATGCTAGGCACCTGCTCGCCACCTGCGCACAGCGACCTGGGGAATCGGTGGAGGAGTTCCTAAGCACCCTGAAAATGCTTGGCAAAGACTGCAAGTGCCGAGATGTAAAAGCCGCAGTGTACACTGACGAGCTTGTTCACGATGCCTTCATCACAGGCCTCACAGCTCCACTTACATCCGGCAAAGACTGCTGGAAAAAACGGGGTTGGACCTGAAACAGGCTGCGGACACCGCGCGATCCCTGGATGTGGCCCAGAGAAACTCGGACGCCTACTCTTCAGCCCGCGCCGTCCACGCCGCCACGTGTGCACCGCCATCTTGGAAGGCATCTTCCCCGCCCGGCAGCCCGACACCGGCTGGGCCCCGCTCTCCCCCCAGAAGCCCTACGACAGCCGCGACGCGTCAGGGACCCAACTGCTACTTCTGCGGGCAGCCAAAGCACACCAGAAACCTGTGCCCGGCGAAAGGCACCACCTGCTTTAAGTGCGGTAAGAAGGGGCACTTCGGGAAGGTGTGCAGAGGGAACCCCGCCGGAAAACCCGCCACCGCCGCGTGTGCGCCGTGGGAGCGGCCATCTTGGACGCCATCTTGCCCGACCTCGTGGGGTCCGCCATCTTGTGAGCAGACAGCGTGGACGCCATCTTGTATCGATCAGGGCCCTACAGTGGCATCGGTCACAGTGGACCAGACCAGGCTGCACCCGCTATCCAGATCAATGGTGGACATCGAGGTAAACGGGTGCCGGGTTAAATGCTTAATTGACAGTGGAAGCACGGAGAGCTTTATCCACCCAGAACTGGCACAACAACTCTCCCTAAAGGTGGTCCCTACTCAGGGTACCATCTCTATGGCTGACAAAACCCAGACATCGACCATTCTGGGTTACTGCACGGTACAATTGTGCATTAACAGAACTGTATATGATAATTTTAAAGTATTAATCATGAAGAACCTATGTGCGAGCGTGATCTTGGGCCTGGATTTCCAGTGCAACCACCAAAGCATCATGCTCAAGTACGGTGGGTCCCAGCCGCCCCTCACAGTGTGCGGTCTGGCTACCCTGAAGGCAAAGCCGCCTTCGCTATTCGCGAACCTTACCCCTAACTGCCGGCCAATAGCGACCAAAAGCAGGAGGTACAGCTGGGAGGACAGGTGGTTTATCGCGACCGAGGTAGACAGGCTCCTGAAAGAGCGCATTATTGAACGCAGCAACAGCCCGTGGCGCACCCAAGTGGTAGTGGTAAGGGGTAGCGAGAAGAAACGGATGGTGATCGACTATAGTCAAATGATCAACAGGTACACCCTACTAGACGCCTACCCGCTACCCCGCATATCAGAAATGGTGAACCAAATCGCCCAATACCGGGTGTTCTCCACCATCGACCTCAAGTCGGCGTACCACCAGCTCCCTATCAGACCAGAGGACCGCCCGTACACCGCCTTCGAGGCGAACGGACGCCTCTACCAATTCCTCAGAGTCCCCTTTGGGGTGACGAATGGGGTCTCGGTCTTCCAGAGGGAGATGGACTGCATGGTCGATGACCACCACTTGCAGGCAACCTTCCCCTACCTCGACAACGTCACCATCTGCGGTCACAACCAACAACTTGAACCTTGAGAGGTTCCTGAAAACCGCACAAAAACTCAACCTCACCTACAACGGGGACAAGTGCGTTTACAACACCACGCGCCTCTGCATACTAGGCAGCGTGGTGGAGAATGGGGAAATCGGACCAGACCCCGACCGATTGCGCCCCCTACGGGAGCTGCCCCTGCCCAACACTCCCAAAGCCCTGAAAAGGTGCCTGGGGTTATTTTCTTATTATTCCCAATGGGTCCCCAACTACTCCGACAAAGCCCGCCCCCTCTTGAAAGCATCCTCTTTCCCGCTCTCTGCTGAGGCCCACGCCGCCTTCAAAAGCATTAAGCAGGATATTGAGCGGGCCACGCTACAGGCAGTGGACGAGAACACTCCATTTCAAGTGGAAAGTGATGCGTCTGACTTCGCCTTGGCGGCCACCCTCAACCAGGCGGGGCGGCCCGTAGCTTTCTTCTCGAGGACCCTCCAAGCGCCCGAGATCAGACACTCCTCCGTGGAAAAGGAGGCCCAAGCCATCGTGGAGGCAGTGCGCCACTGGCGCCACTACCTAGCCGGCAAACGCTTCACCCTACTTACCGACCAGCGGTCGGTAGCGTTTATGTTCAATAATAAACAGAGGGGGAAGATTAAAAATGATAAGATTCTTAGGTGGCGGATCGAGCTCTCCACCTTCGAGTACGACATCATTTACCGGCCAGGGGCCCTTAACGAATCCCCTGACGCCCTCTCACGAGGGATGTGTGCCAGCGCCACCGGGGATCGGCTACAGACCCTCCACAACGACCTCTGCCACCCAGGGGTCACGCAGCTGTTCCACTTCATAAAGTCCCGTAACTTACCCTGCTCGATTGAGGAAGTTCGGTCCCTGACCAGGAACTGCCGCACTTGCGCTGAGTGCAAGCCTCGGTTCTACCGCCCAGATAGAGCCCACTTAATCAAAGCTACACGGCCCTTTGAGCGGCTCAGCTTAGATTTCAAGGGCCCCCTCCCGTCCGTCGACCGCAATGTTTACTTCCTGAACATTGTGGACGAATACTCCCGGTTCCCATTCGCCTTCCCCTGCCCAGACATGACCAGCGCCACGGTCATTAAATGCCTCAACAGCCTGTTCTGCCTGTTCGGTATGCCGAGCTACATCCATACGGATAGGGGGGCGTCCTTCATGAGTGAAGAGCTACGCCAGTACATGCTGTCCAGGGGGATCGCCACGAGCCGTACCACCAGCTACAACCCCCGGGGTAATGGCCAAGTGGAGCGAGAGAACGGGACAGTATGGAAAGCAGTCACTCTAGCTCGAAGGACCAAGGGCCTCCCTATCTCCCGCTGGCAGGAAGTCCTCTCGGATGTGCTCCATTCGATACGGTCGCTATTGTGGACGGCCACTAATACCACGCCTCATGAACGAATGTTTGTCTTTCCCCGGAAATCCACCTCAGGCGTATCCATGCCATCATGGCTCTCCACCCCAGGTCCGGTACTCGTGCGAAGGCATGTGAGGGGCCACAAGACGGACCCTCTCGTGGAGCCAGTACACCTACTCCACGCCAACCCCCAATACGCATATGTCCGGCACGCCGACGGAAGGGAGGACACCGTGTCCATAAAAGACGTCGCCCCAGCCGGCATCGACAACAACCACGGCAATAGCAGCAACGACGATCACAGCAACTCTTACCCACCCACTACTCTTTCATCACCCCCGGAAGAACACCGACCAACGGCACCCCCACCAACTACCCCTTCAACAACCCTGGCGGCACCCCCGGCAGAGACCCAGGAGGCTACCGGGGACACCCAGCCGACACTCGCGGCACCGCAACAGCCACGTCGGTCGCAGAGGACTATCAAACCCCCGAACAGACTAAATCTATAGAAGGGGTGAATGTGATGAAATATTTCCATTCATCACTGCCTGTGACTGAGATCGGTTTCAGTTTCATTTCCCTTCCCCCAGACCTCATTGTATTGTGTACTGGAATGTGCTGTATTGTATACTGGAATGTGCTGTGTGTAGCGCTCCGCCCATACCTGGCCCCGTTTGTAAGCTAGCTTTCAGTCTTGCCCCAGTCTCCAGAAGGACGACATCTCTCTTGCTTACGTGTTTCGTTCTAAGTTAATAAAAGCCTTGTTTTGTTCTGCTACCTTCGAGTCTCGGAATTATTGAGGCACATCACATAGTCAGCCACATCTTCTCCTGTTTATAGCTTCTCAATCTTATCTTTCCTTTTCTAGCTGACTTGCTCAAAGGTATGTTGCTTATCTATGCTGGCTCAACAACAACTTGTATTTATGTAGCACCTTTACCGTAGTAAAACGTCCCAGGGCGCGTCACAGGAGCGTTATCAAACAAAATTTGACACCAAGCCACATAAGGAGATAATAGAACAGATGATCAAACGAGGTCGGTTTTAAGGAATGTCTTAAAGGAGGAAAGAGAGGTAGAGGGGCATAGGGGTTTAGGGAGGGAATTCCAGAGTTTAGGGCCTTGGCAGCTGCAGGCATGGCTATCAATGGTGGAGCGATTAAAATCAGGGATGCTCAAGAGGCCAGAATTAGAGGAGCACAGAGATCTCGGAGGGTTGTGGGGCTGGAGGAGATTACAGAGATAGGGAGATACTAACTCAGGCTAACTTAATTTATCCATAATACTATATAAGTCATTGTCTGTTACTGGCTCTAAAACATACACCAATGAATCTGCTTTTTACTCTCTCTAAAGCCTCAATATCATTCCAGTTCAGTACTGAGGGAGTGCTGCACTGTCGGAGGTGCCGTCTTTCGGGTGAGATGTTAAACCGAGGCCCTACCTGCCCTCTCAGGTGGACGTAAAAGACCCCACGGCACTATTTCGAAGAAGAACAAGGGAGTTATCCCCCATGTCCTCGGGCCAATATTTATCCCTCAACCAACATCACTAAAAACAGATTATCTGTTCATTATCACATTGCTGTTTGTGGGAGCTTGCTGTGCACAATTTGGCTGCCGCGTTTCCTACAATACAACAGTGGCTACACTTCAAAAGTACTTCATTGGCTGTAAAGCGCTTTGGGACATCCCGAGATTGTGAAAGGTGCTGTATAAATGCAAGTCTTTCTCAGTTTCTGTTTTGAGATAAAATCTAAAATTTCATGGTCTCTTTTTTTTACAATCTTATCAGCCTGAGGTGTTGCTTTTAATGTTTTGTGAAAATCTTTTCCCCAATTCCCATTCCTCTACAATGGCACTGAGCCTACTTCCATTCAGTGTATAATTACTGCTGTTTTTTGTTTATACTTTCCTTGTGGGACCAGGCGTGCTCCTCTGTCGTTCACAAGCAAAGTTTAGGGCTCCCCCTCCCCTGTCCCGAGCGTCCCCCACTTCCCCCCGTCCCTGTCGCAAGACCCTCCCGAAACATTCTCCCCGCAGCTTATCCTCTTGCCGGTGAACCTTTCTCTGGTGATGGCCCGAACGCCCGCTCCCTCCCACTCACCATCCCCTGGGCGTTCCACCGCTCCCACTCTCCAGCCAGCTGACCGGTGGCATGCAGGTGAAGCCCAGGAGTTAAAATCGCCCGTGCCTCAGAACTGCCGGCATTGGGCGAGTTTAGCGCTCGCCCTTCCCCTCCCAGACCGGCCCAAGTCCCGCTCTCGGTTAAAACTCCCCCTCGAGTGTCTACGCTCACATAGCTCCCTGGATGAAATATTGGTAGGTGACCAACACCCAGGATCCCTGGGAAGCATCTCCCCAGCAAGGGGTCGACACCTTCAGGAGAGGAAGGAGAAATCTGTGGCTGGAGGGAGGGAATTAAATTCCTGGATATATTCCTCTCAGTGTAAGAGGTATTTAAATCAAATTGTCAGGAGTCATTGCGTCACTGTGAATTGATAAGTTGCCAGTGTTTGTGGGATTGTACTCCACGATTCTCTCTGTTCTTCCATGAAAACCAGTGGCCTTGCCCTTGAGGGGACATCAATCAATTTAGAATGTAGACTGTGGAAAGAGGTGATTGTACAGTGAGACTTATCACTGGGAACCTTATCAGTGTAATCACTGCTGTGCTCATCAGCCTCGCCTTTCAATCGCTGCACAAAGGCTGATTGAGGACAGCAATGACACTCTGAGATGCTGGCACTGCAAGTGGAAAGTGCGCCAGTTGTCCAATGCTAATATCCCTCACCGTGGCCAAGTTTTCATTGTCCTCGCGCTGCCGGCTCCCAGCACGTGGGTTTAATGCAGCTGATGGCGACTCCAAAGTAAAATTGCCAGATTCTGCAAGGCCGATGGCAAGGAAGACCCGGTTACAAAAAAAGACCTTTCCAGCCACTGGCCTCAGGGAATCCGGCAAGTTTTGTCACGCACTGGAGCAATGTGAAAGCAGCTCCCGATGAGCAAGACGTTCCCTTAAAATCAGTTACCCTATGGAACCAGCACCTTGTTACACCGTGGGACTGGCACTCCCTCGTGTCCTGGTTAATGTGTTCCTCTTTACGCCATTTTCACAAAGCCATCAACTCATTTCGCCCAAACTAAGCAATTATAAGAACGAGGAGCAGGAGTCGGCCATTCGGCCCCTCGAGCCTGCTCCGCCATTCAATAAGATCATGGCTGAACTTCTACATTAACTCCACTTTCCTGCCCGATCCCCATATCCCTTGATTCCTTTAGTGTCCAAAAATCTATAGATCTCAGCCTTGAATACACTCAATGACTGCGCCCGACAGCCCTCTGGGGTAGAGTATTCCAAAGATTCTGAGCGAAAAAAAATTCTCCTCATCTCAATCCTCAATGGCCGACCACTTACCCTGAGACTATGTCGCTAAACTAGCGCATGCAGAAATTTGACACAAACCCACAAAGCAGGGCTCTACAAATACGGCACAGAGTCAGGTTGCCAACTCTGGTTGGACGTATCCCTGGTGGTTTCATCACGTCACCTCCCACCTCCAACCGCCCCACCAGGTCAAACAGCCATTTTTTTCCCATCTCCAATATTTTTATAATTTGTAAACAAAAGTGTTAGAAGAAAATGAAAAAAATACACACAATTTTATTTAATGCCGGTATAATTTGTCTCCCGGGCAGTGACTAATATTTAATTCCTGGAGACTCCAGGATAACCCTGGAGGGTTGGCAACCCTAGCATAGAGGCCATTATTTTCTGAGCTGGGCTGTTTTTATCTTGGGTTTAGTGAAGTACCGGGGTCCCGACTCACAGGGCCTCGCACAACTGGTAGTAAACCCCAAATTAAATTTGCCGGATTTAGGAAGCCTCCAGGGCCCATTCTTCCCCAGTCGTCGGCCTTAATGAATCAGGCGGTTGTGCTTTGGGGTTGGCTGTGACCCGGCCAAACCCAATCTAAACACAGCTTCAGCGACGTTGCAAGTGTAGGCTCCCGACCAGCGCATTGCGTTTGTGAGAAATTCTGTCATTAAACAGGAGCGCTCCGCCAGCACCCTCGCTGTGGTCCTGTTGTTGTACGGTTGGGAGTCCAGAACAGAAGAACCAAAGGACAGGGCCTGAGCTTGAAGACGGGCAAATTCAGAACGAGTCTGCGGAAACAATATTTCAGTGAGCGAGTGGTCAATCTATGGAACAGACTCCCTAGGGAGATGGTGGGAGCAGTTAGTGTTGATTCATTCAAATGCAGGTTAGATAAATTTCTTTCAGAAAATAACATTTTGGCGCCCAGCACTGGGGCTTTCTTCGTGTCATTTCTGTGTCTGCTGTAGACTAATTGATAGAGATTGATTGCTGTGATTGGTCAACAATTGCATTATTGTTATATTATGCGACTACCAGACTGGTACAAGGCGAACTAGATGGACCGTGGTCTTTTCTCCTCTACCAATTCTTATGTATAGCACTTCATCACAAGATGGACGTGTGTTATTGTGCGTGTTTTTTTTAATATTCATTTGCAGAATGTGAGTATCACTGGCAAGGCCACATTTAATGCCCATCCCTAATTGCCCTTGAGAAGGTGGTGGCAAGCTTCCACAACTGAGAGGGCAGTTAAGAGTCAACCACATTGCTGTGGGTCTGGAGTCACATATCGGCCAGACCGGGTAAGGACGACAGATTTCCTTCCCTAAAGGACATTAGTGAACCAGATGGGTTTTTACAACAAATCTGATAGTTGCTGATAATAGCTTTTTATTCCAGATTTATTTAACTGAATTTAAATTCCCCAGTTGCCGTGGTGGAATTATGAACTCTCGTCTCTGGATCATTAGTCCAGGCATCTGGATGACTAGTCCGGTAACATAACCACAATGCTACCGTGCCCATCATTCTGTGACATGGAACAATCAGGATCCAAGGTCCAGCAACTGAGTAAATAGAGACAGCAGTGAAATCAAAGGGCTCTAATACATTGGTTGTCAAGCAGAGCTTGAAGGCTGCACTGTCTGCCCACAGAGTGGATCAAATTACACAGGGGAGGGGAGGTGGGAACTAACTTTCAAAGAGCTGACACAGGAACGGTGGGCTGAATGGCCTCCTCCTGTGCTGTAAGATTCTCTGAATGCAGGCTGACTGATGTCCAATTACTCCTCCCACTTTCTTGCTCTCTCCCTGAACTAGAAAATTTCATTCAATTTGCTTCCAATTTCCATCCTTCCCTCATCTTCACACGGTCCATCTCCAACTCTTCCCTTCCCTTCCTCGACTTCTCCGTCTCCATCTCTGGGGATAGGATATTGACAAACATCCATTACAAGCCCACTGACTCCCACAGCTACCTGGACTATACTTCCTCCCACCCCGCTTCCTGTATGGACTCTATTCTATTCTCCCAGTATCTCCGTCTCCGCCGCATCTGCTCTGACGATGCCACCTTCCATACCAGTGCTTCCGACATGTCTTCCATTTTACTCAACCGAGGATTCCCCTCTACAGTAGTTGACACGGCCCTTGACCGTGTCCGTTCTATCTCCCGCACTTCTACGCTCACCCCTGCCTCTCCCTCCCAGAACCATGATAGGGTTCCCCTTGTCCTCACCTTTCACCCCACCAGCCTCCACATTCAACGGATCATCCTCCGCCATTTCCGCCACCTCCAGCGTGATCCCACCACCAAACACACCTTCCCCTCACCTCCCCTTTCAGTATTCCAAAGGGACCGCTCCCTCCGTGACACCCTGGTCCACTCCTCTGTCACCCCCAACACCCCTTCCCCTTCACCCAGCACCTTCCCATGCAAGCGCAGGAGATGCAACACCTGCCCTTATACCTCCCTCCTTCCCACTGTCCAGGGCTCCAAATACCCCTTCCAGGTGAAACAGCGATTTACTTGTACTTCTCACAATTTAGTATACTGTATTCGCTGCTCACGATACGCCTCCTCTACACTGGGGAGACCAAACGCAGATTGGGTGACCGCTTTGCGGAACACCTCCGTTCAGTCCGTAAGGGGGACCCTGAGCTTCCGGTCGCCTGTCACTTTAATTCTCCGCTCCACTCCCACTCTGACCTCACCATCCTCGGCCTCTTACATTGTTCCACTGATACGTAAGCTCGAGGAACAGCACCTCCTCTTTCGATTAGGTACTTTACAGCCTTCTGGACTCAACATAGAGTTCAACAATTTCAGACCATAACCTCGTTTCCTATCATATATATTTTTTTCCACAGCTTTTTTTTTGATTTGTGTTTTCTTTTCTTCTCCCCCACATGGCAGCTGTCTTTCACTCTGCCAGCGCAATTCACACTTCATCTCGAGCCATCCTTTGTTTCTTAACCTGTCCCATTACCATCTCCTTTTGCCTTGAATATCTCTTAATGTCTCTTAATCTCTCCTGCCTTCTATCCTATCACAGACCTTCCTTTTTTGTTCTTTCATCCCCCCCCTTTCCCAGCTCCTACACTTGCTTAAAAATCTGTTCCATTTCCTGCTTTTTTCCAGTTCTGACGACAGGTCATCAACCTGAAACGTTAGCTCTGTTTCTCTCTTCACAGATGCTGCCTGACCTGCTGAGTATCTCCAGCATTTTCTGTTTTTATTTCAGATTTCCAGCATCTGCAGTATTTTCTTTTTGTACACCTTCCACTTGTCTGTGCACTGGAGGACAGGACCTTGCTCATGGGCACATCCTTAAGATATACAGAGTAAATATGCTATAATAACAACAGAAAGTGCTAGAATTTTATTGTATTAGAGTAAATATGCTGCTGGCAGAGAGTTATTTTACAAAATATATGTTTTCCTCTTTTGCCCTTCCAAGGGACCAGATGTTAAAGAATGGGTTTGAAGCCTTTGGATGGGGGATGGGGGGTCTGAAATATGTTGGGAAATGATGCCGTTTGGCCTCCCAGCTGCTGGGAGCCAGAAGGGGCGCTCTCGGCACTTTCCCTGGAAGGACAGGGGGAGCGAGAGCGAGAGCGGATGATCTTGCTGACATTGCCACCTCGGGGCCGCACGGTTGCTGTGGGAGCCAGGCCCAGGCCGTGTGCTGCTGTTGTTTTCTGAAAGGTTTCATCGCCATCGGGTTTTGGGCGTTCGCTGTCGGGGCGCCCACACCATATATAGCGCGAGTGCTTGCAATCCCGGGCTGAGCACCTCGCCTCCAGCCGCCGGATTTCTCGGGTTAGTAACCAGGGAAAGCAGCTTGAACTCGGCCAGCGTCTTAAACTCTGGCCAATGCCTCCCTCTCTCGCACACCTCGTCCCCGTGTATATTTAATCAGCTTTGCTTCTCAGGAGACGGTCCCTGGCGGTCTCTACACCTTCGCCCGGCTCCTTGGAATCCTGCGACCGGGATTGTAACAATCTCAACTGTTACTGTTGCCACATTTTGATACAGTAACAATCCGAGTGCCCACGTGTCCACACACACACACACACACACACGTTGCTCCTCACTCGTTCTTTTTTTAAACCCTCCTCCCCCCACCTTCCTCTTCTGCAATCTGGGATACACGGGGCTGTGATTGCCCTCTCTTACTGGTGCCAGCCGTGGCTCAGTGGGCAGCACCCGCTCCTCCTGAGTCAGAAGGGTTGTGGCTTCGAGCCCCACTCCAGAGACTTGAGCACAAAAAAACCTAGGCTGTCGCTTCCGGCGCAATGCTGAGGGAGTGCTGCACTGTCTGAGGTGCCGTCTTTTGGATGAGACATTAAACCCCGAGGCCCCGTCTGCCCACTCGGGTGGACGTAAAAGATCCACGGCCACTATTTCGAAGAAGAACAGGACAGTTGTACCTGGTGTCCCGGCCAATATTTATCCCTCAATCACATTGCTGTTTGTGGGAGCTTGCTGTGTGCTAATTGGCTGCCGTGTTTCCTACATTACAACAGTGACTACACTTCAAAAAGTACTTCATTGGCTGTGAAGCGCTTTGGGATGTCTGGTGGTTGTGAAATGCAAGTCTTTTTTCTTTTTGTAGGTTGCGACACTTCAGGTGCATATCCAAGTACTTTTTAAATGTGATGAGGGTTTCTGCCTCTACCACCCTTTCAGGCAGTGAGTTCCAGACCCCCGCCACCCTCTGGGTGAAAAAGGTTCTCCTCAACTCCCCTCTAATCCTACTACCAATTACTTTAAATCTATGTTACCTGGTTATTGACCTCTTTGCTAAGGGAAATAGATCCTTCCTATCCACTCTATCTAGGCTCCTCATAATTTATACACCTCAATTAAGTCTCCCCTCAGCCTCCTCTGTTCCAAAGAAAACAAATCCCAGCCTATCCAATCTTTCATAGCTAAAATTCTCCAGTCCTGGCAACATCCTTGTAAATCTTCTTGCTCGTCCTTTTTAACCCCCTGTGCCAAGTTTCCTCCCCCACCTTCCTCTTCTGGAGACCGGGGTACACAAGATTCAGATTGCCCCCCCCCCTTACTTTGCCCAAGGGGCCAGTATCTGCAGGTGAGCTCTGATGATGAGACTACTTGATTGAGTCTGGTGTCCTCACCAACAGGTCCAAGCACCCACCTACATGAGCCCTTTGGCAGTCATTGTCTCACGATTAAGGAGCCGGAACCCTGGCTGATGTTCTGCCACCTCGCCCAAGGGAGCTGAGGCCAATTATTAATGCTCCGAGCACCTCCCCAGCTGAGCTTAAGTTAACTCTCTCGTCTTGTCTCGGCATATACAGTCTAGCTGTACTCCACCAACCTTTGTAAGGGATTGGCCCGGGACACCGGGTCCCCTGCTCTTCTTCGAAATAGTGGCCGTGGGATCTTTTACGTCCACCTGAGAAAGCAGACGGGGCCTCGGTTTAACGTCTCATCCGAAAGACGGCACCTCCGACAGTGCAGCACTCCCTCAGCACTGCACTGGGAGTGTCAGCCCAGATACTTGTGCTCAAGTCTCTGGAGTGGGAACCTTGGGATTAGTGTTACTGGGCACCCTGTAGATGGACCTCGTGTCCCCAGTAAAACACAGTGTGTCTTTTACTTGCCCGATATCTAGGTAAATGCAGTGAGCCCAGGGTTCTAACTGGGTATGCTTGCCACAAAATTCTGTTAATTGGACTACTGCACGTGCTGCCGCATAATCATATTTATTTCAGTAAACACTCTGTGTAACTTGGGCTATAAACCAACATATATGTCTGTTTAACAAGTGTCTGACTTCCTGACCCCTGAAAGCTTCTGCACTGCCTATAAGGCCCAAGTCAGGAGTGTGATGGAATACTTGCCACTCGCCTGGATTGGCGCAGCCATGTCAACATTCAAGAAGCTCGACACCATCCAGGACAAAGCACTTTGCTTGATCGGTGCCCCAGCACTGGATTTAACATCCACCCCCTCTGCCACTGGTGCACGGGGGTGGAAAGGCCTCCTTCTGTGCTGTATCATTCTATGATTAGCCAGCCTTTTGTTGTTGGATACTGATTGACTTGCTGGTCATACCCAGCATTTCTGTTTTATTTATCATTTCATGGTACAACAGCAACAACAACTTGTATTTATATAGCGCCTTTAACGTAGTAAAACATCCCAAGGCGCTGCACAGGAGTATTATAAGACAAAAAATTTGACACCGAGCTACATAAGGAAAAATTAGGGCAGGTGACCAAAAGCTTGGTCAAAGAGGTAGGTTTTAAGGAGCGTCTTAAAGGAGGAAAGAGAGAGGTAGCGAGGCAGAGGTACGGAAGCATAGTGGTTATGTTACTGGACTAGTAATCCAGAGGCCCGGACTAATGATCCAAGAGACGTGAGTTCAAATCCCACCACGGCAGCTGGGCAATTTAAATTCAGTTACTTGAATAAATCTGGAATTAAAAAGCTAGTATCAATACCGGATTGTTGTAAAAACCCATCGGGTTCACTAATGTCCTTTAGGGAAGGAAATCTGCTGCTCTTACCCAGTCTGGCCTATATGTGACTCCAGACCCAGAGCAATGTGATTGACTCTTAACTACCCTCTGAAATGGCCCAGCGAGGCACTCAGTTGTACCAAACCGCTACAAAGAAGTATCACGGACTGCAGCGGTTCAAGAAGGCAGCTCACCACGACCATCTCGAGGGCAGTTAGGGATGGGCAATAAATGCTGGCCTTGCCAGTGGCGCCCGCATCCTGTGAACGATTTTTAAAAAAAACCACATATTCGTATTTTTTGCATAACTGATCGTATTCTCAACAGCTTGCAGAAACGGCTAGCATTAACTGACTTTAACCATCAGTGCGCTGTGACCAGCAAGACCCGATCCCCCAAGTTATCCATCATTGGGAAAAATGCTTCATTTTTGTGTCACAAATCTTCTCGATTGTCCCTGATGTCCCCTCTGCACCCAGCTCATCGTATCATAGAATGGTTACAGCACACAAGGAGGCCATTCGGCCCGTCGAGCCCGTGTCGGCTCTCTGCAAGAGCACTTTGGCTAGTCCCACTCCCTCCGCCCTTTCCCCGGAGCCCTGCAAATCTCTTTTCCTTCAGCTACTTATCCAACTCCCCTTTGAAAGCCACTTTTATATCTGGAGCAATAGCAAAATACTGCGGATGCTGGAAATCTGAAACAGCAACAGAAAATGCTGGAAACACTCAGCAGGCCAGGCCGCATCTGTGGAGAGACAAACAGAGTTAACGTTTCAGGTCTGGGACCCTTCATCAGAACTGGAAAAAGTTAGGGATGTAACAGAATATAAGCAGGTGCAGAGGCAGGGGGAGGGGAGGAAGGAATTGAAGGAACATTCTGTGCTAAGGTAGGAGGCAGGAGAGGTAAAATGTTGCAAATGGGGATGGCAGAATCATACCGCCCGAAACATGGGGGCAGGGGATGGCAGAATCATACCGCCCGAAACATGGGGGCAGGGGATGGCAGAATCATACCGCCTGAAACATGGGGGCAGGGGATGGCAGAATCATCCAGCCTGAAACATGGGGGCAGGGGATGGCAGAATCATACCGCCCGAAACATGGGGGCAGGGGATGGCAGAATCATACCGCCCGAAACATGGGGGCAGGGGATGGCAGAATCATACCGCCTGAAACATGGGGGCAGGGGATGGCAAAATCATACCGCCTGAAACATGGGGGCAGGGGATGGCAGAATCATACCGCCCGAAACATGGGGGCAGGGGATGGCAGAATAATACCGCCCGAAACATGGGGGCAGGGGATGGCAGAATCATACCGCCCGAAACATGGGGGCAGGGGATGGCAGAATCATCCAGCCTGAAACATGGGGGCAGGGGATGGCAGAATCATACCGCCCGAAACATGGGGGCAGGGGATGGCAGAATCATACCGCCCGAAACATGGGGGCAGGGGATGGCAGAATCATACCGCCTGAAACATGGGGGCAGGGGATGGCAGAATCATACCGCCTGAAACATGGGGGCAGGGGATGGCAGAATCATACCGCCTGAAACATGGGGGCAGGGGATGGCAGAATCATACCGCCCGAAACATGGGGGCAGGGGATGGCAGAATCATACCGCCTGAAACATGGGGGCAGGGGATGGCAAAATCATATCGCCCGAAACATGGGGGCAGGGGATGGCAGAATCATACCGCCCGAAACATGGGGGCAGGGGATGGCAGAATCATACCGCCTGAAACATGGGGGCAGGGGATGGCAAAATCATACCGCCCGAAACATGGGGGCAGGGGATGGCAGAATCATACCGCCTGAAACATGGGGGCAGGGGATGGCAGAATCATCCAGCCCGAAACATGGGGGCAGGGGATGGCAGAATCATACCGCCCGAAACATGGGGGCAGGGGATGGCAGAATCATACCGCCTGAAACATGGGGGCAGGGGATGGCAGAATCATACTGCCTGAAACATGGGGGCAGGGGATGGCAAAATCATACCGCCTGAAACATGGGGGCAGGGGATGGCAAAATCATACCGCCCGAAACATGGGGGCAGGGGATGGCAGAATCATACCGCCCGAAACATGGGGGCAGGGGATGGCAAAATCATACCGCCTGAAACATGGGGGCAGGGGATGGCAAAATCATACCGCCTGAAACATGGGGGCAGGGGTTGGCAGAATCATACAGCCTGAAACATGGGGGCAGGGGTTGGCAGAATCATACAGCCTGAAACATGGGGGCAGGGGTTGGCAGAATCATACAGCCTGAAACATGGGGGCAGGGGATGGCAAAATCATACCGCCTGAAACATGGGGGCAGGGGTTGGCAGAATCATACAGCCTGAAACATGGGGGCAGGGGATGGCAGAATCATACCGCCCGAAACATGGGGGCAGGGGTTGGCAGAATCATACCGCCTGAAACATGGGGGCAGGGGATGGCAGAATCATACCGCCCGAAACATGGGGGCAGGGGATGGCAAAATCATACCGCCCGAAACATGGGGGCAGGGGATGGCAGAATCATACCGCCCGAAACATGGGGGCAGGGGATGGCAAAATCATACCGCCCGAAACATGGGGGCAGGGGATGGCAAAATCATACCGCCCGAAACATGGGGGCAGGGGATGGCAAAATCATACCGCCTGAAACATGGGGGCAGGGGATGGCAGAATCATACCGCCCGAAACATGGGGGCAGGGGATGGCAAAATCATACCGCCTGAAACATGTGGGCAGGGGATGGCAAAATCATACCGCCTGAAACATGGGGGCAGGGGATGGCAGAATCATACCGCCTGAAACATGGGGGCAGGGGTTATGGTCTGAAATTCACAGAATCACAGAAACCCCACAGTGCAGATAGAGGCCATTTCGGCCCATCGAGCCTGCACCGACACATATCCCACCCGATCCCCGTAACCCCTACACCAACACCAACACATATCCCACCCTATCCCCATAACCCCACGTATTTAATCCCCCTAACACTAAGGGTCAATTTATCATAGCCAATCATCCTAACCCGCACATCTTTGGAAATTGTCAAAATAATCAAAAGATGAGCGATTTACTTGTACTTCTTGCAATTTAATATACTGTTTTCGCTGCTCACGATGCGGTCTCCTCTACATTGGGGAGACCAAACGCAGATTGGGCGATCGCTTTGCGGAACACCTCCGTTCAGTCCATAAGTGGGACCCCGAGCTTCCGGTCACCTGTCACTTTAATTCTCGGCTCCACTCCCACTCTGACCTCTCTGTCCTCGGCCTCTTGCATTGTTCCAATGAAGCTCAACGTAAGCTCGAGGAACAGCACCTCATCTTTCGATTAGGCACTTTACAGCCTTCTGGACTCAACATTGAGTTCAACAATTTCAGACTATAACCCCTGCCCCCATGTTTCAGGCGGTATGATTCTGCCATCCCCATTTGCGACATTTTACCTCTCCTGCCTCCTACCCTAGCACAGAATGTTCCTTCAATTCCTTCCTCCCCTCCCACCGCCCTCCCTGTCTCTGCACCTGCTTAAAATCTGATACATCTCCAGCTTTTTGCAGTTCTGGTGAAGGGTCCCAGACCTGAAACGTTAACTCTGTTTCTTTATATCTGGAGGTTGCCTTTCCTGTTCCACAAAGAGCGCTGTGTAATGTCATATGGCTACAGTTAGTCCAGTGTGTCATATATTTGTGTTGAATGGAAACTAGTGGTGAGCTGGGAGTAAATACAGGGTTGCCTATTCAGGGGGCTCAGAGATAGTCATCCACCAATGCAGAGATTAGATTCGCGTCTCAAATTCAGGGAGTGATGTCTGTTATTGTGCATCATTTCTGTAAGTAAAGTCTGGAATAGTGGTTTATAATATTATCCAGTAGAAGCTTTCTAAATGGCCTGTCAACAATATATTACAATGCGTGTGACCGTGAATGCAATGCATCGCCTCACTTCTATTATGTTACATAGAGTTTTACAGCACAGGCCATTCGGCCCAACTGGTCCGTGCCGGTGTTTATGCTCCACACGAGCCTCCTCCCATCCTACTTCATCTCACCCTGTCTGCATTTCCTCCTATTCCTTTCTCCCTCATGTACTTATCTAGCTTTCCCTTAAATACACCTATGGCATTCGCCTCAACCACTGCCTGTGGTAACGAGTTCCACATTCTCGCCACTCCCTCTGGGTAAAGAAATTTCTCCTGAATTCCCGATTGGATTGATTCGTGACCATCTTCTGTTTGAGGCCCCTAGTTTTAGACTCCCCCGCAAGTGTAAACATCTCTACATCTCCTCTATCGAACCCCTTCATAATTTGAAAGGCCTCCATCGGGTCACGTGTGGGGAGGGTGCTGGCTCTTTGAAAGAGCTCTCCAATTAGTCCCACTCCCCCTGCTCTTTCCCCACAGCCCTGTGAATTTTTTCCTTTTCAAGTATATATCCAATTCCAAGTTGGAGTGAGTTATCAAGGACTCGCTCTTCATAGCCACCTATAGTGGCTAGAGCGACAACTATATCGTGACTTTTTTTTTTACAGGACTTCCATTCTAAACGTTTACATAGAAAGTTTCATTGTTAAATGGTGACATTAAAAACGTGATCAAAAATTGTGAAAATAAGATGTTGTACAGGATTTGCACACACAAGATTTTTTAATAATACAGATGTAGTGCCAGCCGTGGCTCAGTGGGTAGCACTGAGTCAGAAGGTTGTGGGTTCAAGTCCCACTCCAGGTACTTGAGCACAAAAATCTAGGCTGAGGCTCCCAGTGCAGTGCTGAGGGAGTGCTGCACTGTCGGAGGTGCTGTCTTTCGTTAAACCAAGGATACGTCTGCTCTCTCAGGTGGACGTAAAAGATCCCATGGCACTATTTTGAAGAAGAGCAGGGGAGTTATCCCCTCCTTGGTGTCCTGGCCAATATTTATCCCTCAATCAACATCACTATAACAGATTATCTGGCCATTATCACATTGCTGTTTGTGGGAGCTTGCTGTGCTCAAATTGGCTTCCACGGTTCCCACATTACAACAGCGATCACACTTCAAAAAGTAATTCACATTGGCTGTAAAGTCTTTCTTTTTATAGATATAATAAAATAATGGATTCCTGGGAACAACCGGTTAAGCAGATTGTTTTCCTATCCCTTACAAAAAGGAAATTGCAAAAAAACGAAAGTGTTAACTTTTCCATTTTTGCCAGTTTCTGTCAGTATGATAGTTTTGCTTAAAAGGGAGTGGTGCTGCTATCAAGAGCTTGGATGTGTGCGAGGTGTCTGATCAGCTTCTCTCGCTTGCTCTATTTTCCAGCTCTCCCACAGTGTTCAACAATGAAGTCGGACATCCAGCGGCTGCTGGTGCAGTTCAAGGATGAGGGCGGGGAAATCCTGGGCTCGACTTTCGATGTCCCAGTTGACATCACACCTGACAAATTGCAACTCGTGTGCAATGCTCTGTTGCCTAAGGTAAAAGCATTTTAAAATACTTTTATACAGTTATATTTTAGGGACTGTGACACTTAATGTGACCCTTGTGCGACCCCACTCCCCTCGCCCCACCATTGGCGGCCATGCCTTCGGCCGTCTAGCCCCTAAAGGCTGGAATTCATTCCCTCCCAAAACCTAATACAGAAAACTCTCGTTTAAACGGCACCTCAATATCTGGAATTCTCTCTTAACCCGCAAAATTCTCACTCCGAAAACAACACCTCAGTAACTGGCAATGTTGCCGAGTCCGAGTCCCCCGTGGTGGCTGAGTTAGTCAGTGGGGGTAGTTCTCCAAACTTCCACTACTCAGCTTCTTGGCGCTGTCGGAAGTCCGAACACCTCAATAACAGGAGCCTGACTCTCCCGCGTTGCCGGTAGTCTCTTTAACACAACATTCTGTAGGTGAGTACCCAATTATACTGAACATTTCTTGTTTTTTAAATTTTTGTTTGTTAAAAATAGCCTCGGTAGATAACCCACTCCGTCATCCGGAATTTTTAATCAACCGGCACCATCCCGGTCTCGTCGGTGCCGGATACCAAAGAGTTTCCTGTACAAAATACTGCGGATGCTGGAAATCTGAAATAAAAGCAGAAAATGCTGGAAATACTCAGCAGGTCAGGCAGCATCTTTGGAGAGAGAAAAACAGATTTAACGGTTCAGGTCAATGACCTTTCCTCAGAACTGGAAAAGGTTAGAGATGTTGTGGTGGTTGGAGGCCAATTATCACAGCCCCAGGACATTGCTGCAGGAGTTCCTCAGGGCAGTGTCCTAGGCCCAACCATCTTCAGCTGCTTCATCAATGATCTTTCCTCCATCATAAGATCAGAGGTGGGGATGTTCGCTGATGATTGCACAGTGTTCAGTGCCATTCACAACTCCTCAGATAATGAAGCAGTCCATGCCCGCATGCAGCAAAACCCAGACAACATTCAGGCACCCAGACAACATTCAGGCTTGGGCTGATAAGTGGCAGGTAACATTCGCGCCACACAAGTGCCAGGCAATGACTATCTCCATCAAGCGAGCGTCTAACCACCGCCCCATGACATTCAATGGCATTACTATTGCTGAATCCCCCACCATCAACATCCTGGGGATCACCATTGACCAGAAACTTAACTGGACCAGCCACATAAATACTGTGACAACAAGAGCAGGTCAGAGGCTAGGTATTCTGTAGCGAGTGTCTCATCTCCTGACTCCCCAAAGCCTTTCCACCATCGACAAGGTACAAGTCAGGAGTGTGATGGAATACTCTCCACTTGCCTGGATGAGTGCAGCTCCAACAACACTCAAGAAGCTCGACACCATCCAGGACAAAGCAGCCCATTTGATTGGCACCCCATCCACCACCTTAAACATTCACTCCCTCCACCACCGGTGCACCGTGGCTGCAGTGTGTACCAGCTTCTCCGGCAACACCTCCCAAATCCGTGACCTCTTCCACCTAGAAGGACAAGGGCAGCAGGCGCATGGGAACACCACCACCTCCAAGTTCCCCTCCAAGTCACACACCACCCTGACTTGGAAGTATATCGCCGTTCCTTCGTCATCGCTGGGTCAAAATCCTGGGACTCCCTCCCTAACAGCACTGTGGGAGTACCTTCACCACACAGACTGCAGCGGTTCAAGAAGACGGCTCACCACCACCTTCTCAAGGGCAATAAGGGATGGGCAATAAATGCTGACCTTACCAGAGACGCCCACATCCCAGGAAGGAATTTTAAAATTGTAACTGGTTTTAAGAAAGTACAGGGGCAGTGGGAGGGAAGGAAAGAACAAAAGGAAAGGCCTGTGACAGGGTGCAAGGCAGGAGTGATTAAGATGACAAAAGGGATGATGGTGCAAGGCAAAAGGAGATGGTAATGGGACAAGTAAATAAACAAAAGATGGGTGTAGAGGAGGTGTAAATGGGAATGGCAGCATCATCAGCAACAGCTGCCATTCGAAAAACTGCGGACAGAGGCTCCGTGTCTCTCCCTCTCCTTTTACGACTCTCCATTGAAACTTTCTGACCAAGCTTTTAGTCACCCATCCTAATATCTCCTTCTTTGTCTCGGGTTCACTTTTTGTCTGGTTGCGCTTCTGTGAAACACCGTGGGACAGTTTACTACGTTATAGGTGCTATATAAATGCAAGCTGTTGTTAATGGAATAGTTGATTTTGTTTTTTTACTGATCATAAAATTGTGCCAGACGGGCTTGCTGGACCAGAGCGTCTTTACCTCTCTGCCATTGGTCGTATGTTTGTAACAAAATCCGAGGAATTGAGCGGGGGAGGAAAAAAAGAGCAGCATAAATGGGGCAACTTTCTTTTGGTCTCATATTTTCAGGATGATCCATTGCCTTTGGCTTTCTACGTGAACGAGACGGAGATTGTCACCTCGCTGGAGAAGACGCTGCAGGAGCAACAGCTGGAGACGGAAAAAGTTATCGACATTATTTATCAACCGCAGGCAGTGTTTCGGGTTCGGGCTGTGACTCGTTGCACCAGCTCACTAGAGGGACACACTGAGGCTGTCATTTCTGTGGCCTTCAGTCCCACTGGAAGGCAAGTCTCTTGAAGAGCATATTCCTAAAAAAACATATTCAGATCTCTTCCTTTTATGATGCTTTGTTTAAAGGGAAAGAAAAAAGTACTTGTAGTGAGAGGTTTGCCCTATGAGGAGCGATTGAGTAGATTGGGCCTATATTCTCTGGCGTTTAGAAGAATGAGAGGTGATCTTATAAGATTCTGAGGAGGTTTGGCAGGGTAGATGCTGAGAGGTTCCCCTCCCAAGTCACACACCATCCTGACTTAGAAGTATATCGGCCGTTCCTTCATCGTCGCTGGGTCAAAATCCTGGAACTCCCTCCCTAGCAGCACTGTGGGAGCACCTTCACCACACGGACTGCAGTGATTCAAGGAGAAGGCGGCTCACCACCACCGTCTCAAGGGCAACTAGGGATCGGCAATAAATGCTGGCCTTGCCAGAGACACCCACATCTCATGAACGAATTAAAAAAAAAAAGGTTGTTTCCCCTGGCTGGAGAGTCTAGAACCAGGGGTCACAGTCTCAGGATAAGGGGTCGGCCATTTAAGACTGAGATGAGGAGGAATTTCTTCACTGAGGGTTGTGAATTTTTGGAATTCTCTACCCCCAGAGGGCTGTGGAGGCTCAGTCATTGAGTATATTCAAGGCTGAGATCGATAGATTTTTGGACTCATGGGGAATTAAAGGATATGGGGATCGAGCAGGAAAGTGGAGTTGATGTCGAGGATCAGCCATGATCTTATTGAATGGTGCAGCAGGCCCGAGGGGCCGAATGGCCGACTCCTGCTCCTAATTCTTATGTTCTTAATATGTAAAGCTTTCTCACATTATCAGAATGCCTGAGTGCTGCGTGCAAGAAATTATTTTCTCTGTAGGGAGTGCAGGGCCTTTTCTTGCAGCAACAACGCCTCACTAACAGCGGTCAGTTTATTTTTGATCGAGGCAGAAATCATTGACCAGGACACTGGGAGAAATCTCTGCTCTTCTTTGAATCTGCAACCCCCTCCCAGCCTTGCATCTCCTCCCACACCCTTCATAGGACCATAGGCACAGGACAACATAAGAATTAGGAGCAGGAGTGGGCCATACGGCCCCTCGAGCCTGCTCCGCCATTCAGTAAGATCATGGCTGATCCTCGACATCAAGTCCACTTTCCTGCCCTACCCCATATCCTTTGCTTCCCTTAGTGCCCGAGAATCTATCGATCTTAGTCTTGAATATACTCAACGACTGAGCCCTCTGGGGTAGAGAATCCCAAATGAAGTAGGCTGTTCAGCACATCGAACCATTCAATGAGATCATGGCTGATCTATATCTTAACTCCATCTACCCCCCTTCAGTCTTCTGACTCTGGCCTTGTGGTGATCTCTCCACCGTGCCCCCACCCCATTGGTGTCAGAGCCTTCCCCCACTTTCTCTGAAACACCCTGTCTTAATCCCTCCACCTTTCTTCTCTCTCCTCCTTGGAAAAAAACCCGCCAACCCATCTTTTGCACAGCGTTTGGCCACCTCCTCTTCTCTTCATTGGCTTAGCGTTTGTTCCTTATTTATTTCTGCTCTGCCCTCTCCCGAAAGCTCCTTAGGATGTTTTCTGCGTCGAAGGTGGTAAATGCAAGTTGTTGTTGTGCCACGGCAGCTTCCAACATCCATCTGAAGATGAGATTCAACCTCCTCTGAAAAGTGGCACCTCCAACAGTGCAGCATTCCTGCTGTATTGGACTGTGTCGTCGGCCTAGATTGCGCACTCAATCCACACCCTTCTGATCTTGGAAAGAGAGTGTTACTGAATCACCGCAGGGAGTTTGATCACAGATTCCATCCCCCTCCCTGTCCTGGTCAATATTGATCCCTCAACCAACATAACAAAAAAAACAGATGATCTGGTCATTATCACATTGCTGTTTGTGGGATCTTGCTGTGTGCAAATTGGCTGCCGCATTTCCCACATTACAACAGTGACTCCACTTCAAAAAGTACTTAATTGGCTGTAAAGCGCTTTGAGACGTCTGGTGGTCGTGAAGGCGCTATAGAAATGCAAGTCTTTCTTTCCCTGGCCACTGTCTCAGGCGGAACCAGACTGTTCACAACCTCAGCCTCCTATTTGACCCGGAGCGGAGCTTCCGACCCCAGCTCCTCTCCGTCACCAAGACCACCTACTTCCTCCTCCGTAATCTCGCCTGCCTCAGCCCAACTGCTGCCGAAACCCACATCCGTGCCTTTGTTGTCTCCAGACTCGACTATTCCCACACTCTCCTGGCCGGCTTCCCACCTTCCACCCTACATAAACTTGAGCTCATCGAACTCTGCTTCCCGTTCACACATCACCACTGTGCTCGCTGACCTACGTTGACTCCCGGTCCACTAACGCTTCAATTTTATCATTCTCACCCTCTTGTTCACATCCCTCCGCGGCCTTGCCCCTCCCTATCTCTGTAACCTCCTCCAGTCCTTCAACCCTCCGAGACCTCTGCGTTCCTCCAAATCTGGCCTCTTGCGCATTCCCCGACTTCATTGGTGGCTGTGCCTTCGGCCGTCTCGATCCTAAGCTCTGGAATCCCCTCCCTAACCCTCTCCGCGCCTCTACACCTCTCTCTCCTTTTAAGACGCTCCTTAAAACCTACCTCATGGATCTTGCTTTTGGTCATCTGCCCTAATATCTCCTTATGTGGCTCGGTGTCATATTTTCTTTGTTAACTGACGTGAATCAGTCACTCATGAAAGACTTATGAAATAATACTGAGCGGCCTGTCCAGGGAGAGTATAAATACTCGGGCATGGGCCCAGCTTGCGCAGGACATTCTTAACAGGAACGAGTGAAGGACACAACTAGACCTCCATGTTGTAAAACAGTTGATTAAAGCTTTGTTTAACGCTTAGACCAAATGCCTAGTAGTTTTCTTACGTCACCCTTATTCTGAGACTATGCCCCCTAGTTCTAGATTCTCCAGCCAAGGGAACCAACCTCTCAGCATCTACCCTGTCAATCCCCTTCAGAATCTTGTATGTTTCAATGAGATCACCGCTCATTTTTGGATAAGTGGAAACAGTAGTTAGATTGGTTTTGGCAAACTTTGGGTTTTCAAAAGTCTTTAACTGCGTTAAGGGTGAGAGATCACACTTTTTGTTGTAAAGTGCACCAACTATGTGGTACCGGTAATGGTTTGTATAGCTTATTGTACACACTGTTTTTGTTGCTGCTAATGGTCGGTTTAGCTTATTGAGCACTGCTCTGTTACGCTATTGGTTTGTTGTGCGCAGTATTGACCCGATGTCTCTGATGTTCAAGGTATCTCGCAAGTGGATCAGGGGACACCACCGTACGGTTCTGGGATCTGTCGACAGAAACTCCGCACTTCACAGCTAAAGGCAGGTTCACTTTGAGCATTTGAATATTAGTTTTCCTACACAAAACACAATCTCCCCCCACCCTCACGGCAGCACCTTTCCATTTTGGTTTGCGATCCTGAGGCACTCGGCCCCTCCCGGGAATACTGAGCGGGAAGGTTACTGGCCTTCTCCTGGGCCTTTGTTCCCGAATGTGCTACTTTTAAATAATACCAGGAAAGTGAGACCAGAGGTCATCAATTTCATTGGTTAGTTTATACCCGGCAGCTTGGCTCAGTCGGTAGCACTCTCTCCTCTGAATCACCAAGTTGGGGGTTCACGTCAGAAACACGTCTATTGGCTTCTTGATCTCATTTATTTATGTAGTTCGATTTAATGGCCTTCCTTGGTAAATGAGTCCACAAGTGTATTACTGTCTCGCTGCTAACTTCATATGTTTTAACTTGTGTATTCTGATCTGTCTTTTTGAACCTTCCAAAAAAGCACAAGCGTGCGCGCACGTACACACACACTTGTGGGGGAAAAGCAAAACCAGGGGCCATCAATATAAGATTGTCACCAAGAAATCCAATGGGGAATTCAGGAGAAACTTCTTCACCCAGAGAGTGGTGAGAATGTGGAACTCGCTACCACAGGGAGTGGTTGAGGTGAATAGTGCAGACACAATTAAGGGGAAGTGAGATAAGCTCATGAGGGGGAAGGGAATAGAGGGTTACGCTGATAGAGTTAGATGAGGAAAGACGGGAGGCGGCTCGAGTGGAGCATAAACGCCGACATGGACGGGTTGGGCTGACTGGCCTGTTCCTGTGCCGTAGATCCTATGTAACACAAGCCCAACTTCCTAAACCATTCCTCATAAATAAAATCCCTGATACTTGGCATCAGGATGGTGGGGTGAGATAGAAAAATATCAGGCCGATGCAGCAGGTGGCGCTCTTTCTCCACTTGGGGCTGAAGTACATTGTTGACCGAGAAGAGGGAGCTTTACTCTGCATCAAACCGTCCTGTACCCTATCTGGGAGTGCTTGATGCAGAGAAAACACAGAGCGTTCCATCTCCCAGCACTGACTTCATCGTGATGAGTGGATTATTCACCAAAAAAAAAAGGAAAAGTAAAGTTCTTTTGATGCAGCTGGCCATTTCGGGATGGTTTGTGGCATTTAGTCTTGGCTCAGTGGGTCGCACTCCACCTCTGTGTCAGAAGTTGTGCTTTCAGGTCCCACTCCAGAGACTTGAGCGCATACTGCAGGCTGACAAATTTTGCTTGATAACGCTCCTGCGCGCAGCGCCTTGGCGTTTTACTACGTTAAAAAATGCGCTATATCAATACAAGTTGTTGTTGTTGACACTCCCAGTGCCGTACTGAGGGAGTGCTGGCCTCTCAGAGGTGCCGTCTTTTGGATGAGACGTTAAACCGAAGCCTTGTCTGCCCTCTCGGGTGGACGGAAAAGATCCCACGGCCACTATTTCGAAGAAGAGTTCCAACATTTATCCCTCGCCCGACACCTTAAAAAAAAAAGCAGGTGATCTGATCATTATCTCATTGCTGTCTGTGGGAGCTTGCTGTGCGCAAATTGGCTGCCGCATTTGCTACGTTACAACAGTGACTCCACTTCAAAAAAGATTGCTTCGTTGGCTGTGAAACGCTGTGGGACGTTCTGAGGTGGAAGGCGCTGTAGTAATGCAAATTCATTCTTGCTACACAGCACTGAAACTTCTCTGCATTCGCCATGAAAAGACATAAAAGCATTGGATTGGGCTCCCGCCCCCCCCCCCCCTCTTTTTTGAACATTGCCATCCGAAGACATAATTTGTGTGTATCAGATTCCGTTGCTTTATAATGGAGGCGTCAACCCATTTAAAATAGTGGAATCCCGTCCACGCTGCTGTTTGAAGAGCCTAATTTCAAGGCAGTAGTGGTCCCACACTCTGCAATTACAAGTTCAGCTTCCCCTCAGCGCTCGCCGACGCCCTCCATTTCTGTACCTTCCCTTTGATTATCCGTCTCGCTTTAATTCAGCACAATTTTTATGGCAGCAAAATGAAATGAGATTGAGTCCTTGCAACTATTAACTAACCAAAAACAAATCGCCGTGATTGAAATAATGTCCCATTTGAGTAATGTGTTTCATTAATAATTCAAGAGTCGGAAGTATTGTCTTGAGCTAATGTGCTTGCAGTGAGTTTAATTTCTTTCCTCAGGTCACAAGCACTGGGTATTGAGCATAGCCTGGTCTCCCGACGGGAAAAAGCTGGCGTCTGGGTGCAAGAACAGTCAGGTACTTCAGCTTTAAAAACTCTTCTTCAAGGTTCATGGGATCAGGAGGAGGCCATTCAGCCCCTCGAGCCTGCTCCGCCATTCAATGAGATCATGGCTGATCTGCGACCTAACTCCATATACCCGACTTTGGCCCATATCCCTTAATACCTTTGGTTAACAGAAAGCTATCAATCTCAGATTTAAAATTAACAATTGATCTAGCATCAATTGCCGTTTGCAGAAGAGAGTTCCAAACTTCTACCACCCTTTGTGTGTCGAAGTGTTTCCTAACTTCACTCCTGAAAGGTCTGGCTCTAATTTTTAGACTATGCCCCCAGTCCTAGAATCCCCAACCAGCGGAAATAGTTTCTCTCTATCTACCCTATCCGTTCCCCTTAATATCTTGAAAACATCGATCAGATCACCCCTTAATCTTCTAAATTCCAGGGACTACAACCCCTAATTTGTGTAATCTCTCCTCATAATTTAACCCTTGAAGTAAGGGTATCATTCTGCTAAACCCACACTGCACTCCCTCCAAGGCCAATCTATCCTTCCTAAGGTGCGGTCCTCAGAACTGCTCACAGTGCTCCAGGTGTGGTCTAACCAGGGTTTTGTATAGCTGCAGCATAACTTCTACTCCATTG
Source organism: Somniosus microcephalus (assembly GCF_052327205.1). NCBI lineage: Eukaryota > Metazoa > Chordata > Chondrichthyes > Squaliformes > Somniosidae > Somniosus > Somniosus microcephalus. The sequence goes on from NC_141008.1 coordinate 54,090,564, forward strand.
TATTCTAGCCCTCTAGATATAAAAGCCAGCATTCCATTAGTCTTTTTGATTCGTCTATATTTGTCAAACTGTCAACAGGTGTTAATTTTTTTCCTGGTCATTAATTACCGTTTTACATTCAAACCTCTTTTCCCCCCCCCCCCCCCCCCCCCCCACCTGCCCTGCCACTTGTCCATACAAAGGGGGAGAAGATGCCATAAAATATGAGGGGGAGAATTGTTTTTTTAAATTGCGCATTTTAACATATTGCCACTACATTTTACGTTTCTCTTGAACACCTGCTTGTCTCAGTAAAACAGCTGGATGTTGAACGATTTGACTTGTCAAATGTGGCCTGAATACGCTAATTGGAGTCGGGGGGGCGGGGTATGTATGGCAGGTCATTTTTGAAGTATCCGCCAGTGTGTGCTTTTTTTTTAAGTCGTACGTATCTCTGGGTAAAGTTGTACGTTCGTTGCCTGTGTAATTTCAGATATTCCTGTGGGACCCCAGCACAGGCAAGCAAATCGGAAAGGTTCTGACAGGACACTCTAAGTGGATTACATATCTCTGCTGGGAACCACTACACATGTGAGTTGAATAATTCATAGAGGCCTGAGGCCAGCGACAAAATGTAGTCGTCCCGCCAGCAGTGCTTTTAATTCTAGTAGCCGACAGCCACTGGTTCCAGTGTTTTATGTGCAGACAGAACTTGGTACGCTCAGTGACTTGCGTGACCAAAGTGTTCTTTTTACATAGAATTACAGTACCCAGAATTTACAGCACACAAACAGGCCATTCGGCCCAACTGGTCTGTGTCGGTGTTTATGCTCCACACGAGCCTCCTCCCACCCTACTTCAGCTCACCCCATCAACATATCCTTCTATTCCTTTCTCCCTCATGTGTTTATCTAGCTTCCCCTTAAATGCATCTATACTATTCACCTCAACCACTCCCTGTGGGTAACGAGCTCCACATTCTCACCACTCTCTGGGTAAAGTAGTTTCTCCCGAATTCCTCATTGGATTTATTAGTGACTATCTTATATTTCAGGTCCCTAGTTTTGGTCTCTTCCCCGCCCTCCCACCCAACAACATCTCTCTGTCTACCCTATCAAACCCCTTCATAATGTTAAAGACCTCTGTCAGGGTCACCCCTCAGCCTTCTCTTTGCCTGTTCAATCTTTCAGGGACTGTTTCTAGAACGTGACAACAGTGACTACACTTCAAAAGGACTTCATTGGCTGTAAGGGGCGGTTAGATAAGCACATGAGGGAGAAGGGAAGAGAGGGCTATGCTGACAGTTAGATGAGGAAGGATGGGAGGAGGCTCGTGTGGAGCATGGACTGGCTGGGCCGAATGGCCTGTTACTGTGCCGGATATCCGATGTATGTAAAGTGCTTTGGGACACCCTGAGGTGGTGAAAGGCGCTATATAAATGCAAGTCTTTCTTTCTTGTGCCTAGTTTACCGAGTCTTGACTGCATCATTTTAGTTAACAGCCGAGGTCCTCCTCTGTTTATTCGGTGACGGGTTACTTTGTTTTATTTGGGAAGTTGTGACTTGGGACACTGACTCCCACCTTCTATCTCAAGCCACTCGTCAGAATAACAACGCTTTTGCCTCAATGACCATGTTGCCCATCAGAGAGTCCATCAACACCAAAAGCTGCTTTTTACCAAAGTTACAATTACAAAATAAATAGAAAAAATCCCCTCTCTTTTCGATATATTTGTGAATCTTGGCCTTGCCGTCTGACTGAGCTTTAGGGACCTTGGGTTCCGAGTTCAGATTCCATGACGCCCAACAAATAGAATGCTTTTTGAAATAGTGCTTGGTGTCTTTTTTATTGAAGTCTTGCGTTCCAGCCACAGCTTGCATTTATATAGCGCCTTTAATTTAGCAAAACATCCCAAGGCGCTTCACAGGAGCGTAATCCATCAACGAGCCACGTAAGGAGATATTAGGCTTGGTCAAAGAGGTAGGTTTTAAGGCACGTCTTAAAGGAGGAGAGAGTGAGGCGGAGAGGTTTAGGGAGGGAATTCCAGAGCTTAGGGCCCGGGCAGCTGAAGGCACGGCCGCCAATGGAGGGGCGATGAAAATCGGGGATGGGCAGGAGGGCAGATATCTCGGAGGGTTGTGGGGCTGGAGCAGGTTACAGAGATAGGGAGGGGGCGAGGCCAGGGAGGGATTTGAAACCAAGGATGAAATATTTTAAGTGATGAACTACTGATATAAACAATGGGTGGTTTTGTAGGCTCTGTAAAGGAGTGGAGCCCAGGGCATCAGAGCGAGCAGGACGAGCAACATGACTAACAAAATAAATTGAAGGTGCATATTGAGGATTTTAACTTTAGTGAGGGATTCATTAGTTGATTGAATGAAAGGTTTTCATAGTATCTTAGAATCATAGAAAGTTGCAGCACGGAAGGAGGCCATTTCGGCCCATCGTGTCCGCGCCGGCCAACAAAGAGCTATCCAGCCTAATCCCACTTCCCAGCTCTTGGTCCGTAGCCCTGCAGGTTGGAGCATCCCAAGTGCACACCCAAGTACTTTTTAAATGTGGTTAGGGTTCCTGCCTCTACCACCCTTTCAGGCAGTGAGTTCCAGACCCCCACAACCCTCTGGGTGAAGAAATTTCCCCTCAAACCCCCTCTAAACCTTCCACCAATTACTTTAAATCAGTGTCTCCTGGTTTTTGACCCCTCTGCTAAGGGAAATAGGTCCTTTCAATCCACTTTATCAAGGCCCCTCATAATTTTATACACCTCAGTAAGGTCTCCCCTCAGCCTCCTCTGTTCCAAGGAAAACAGACCCAGCCTATCCAGTCTTTCCTCATAGCTAAGATTCTCTACCCCCGGCAACTTCCTTGTAAATCTCCCCTGTACTCTCTCTAGTGCAATCACATCTTTCCTGTAATGTGGTGACCAGAACTGCACGCAGTAATCTAGCTGAGGCCTAACTAGTGTTTTATACAGTTGAAGCGTAACCCCCTGCCCTTGTATTCTGTGCCACGGCTAATAAAGGCAAGCATTCCGTATGCCTTCTTAACCATCTTATCTACTCTGGATGGTGGGCGGCATTGAGCGTTACGTTGGTGAAACAATGTGCTGTTAACGTGGTCGGGCGCCATTACGTGTCAGATGTTTTCTACGTGGTGGGCTGGTCTCCAAGAACGTGCTGTCACAGAGTGAGCTGTGGAGCGAAGGGGTTGCAGCGAAACATCAGAAAGAAAGAAAGAATGAACTTGCGTTTTATGTTGCGCCTTGACGCGTTCTCAGTGCTTTACAACCAATGAATTACTTTTGCCGTCTAGTCCCTGTTGTAATGTAGGGAAATACAGAAGAGAAAAGCCAATGCATGGTAATAATAGAATATATGGCGTTGAGCGGTGCGATAAGATTGCTCTGAATGCAATAAATTTGTGTCTTCTGACAACATGCAAGCTCAGCAAGATCCCGTCAACAGCAATGCGATAAATGACCAGATAGTCTGTTTAGGTGGTGTTGGTTGAGGGATAAAAGTCGAGGACACTGGGAGAACTCATTTGCTCTGATTAGAATAGTGCCATGGGATCTGTTACATCTATGTCGACATGCAGAGCGGACCTCGGTTTAACGTCTTCTTGGAAAGACGGCACCTCCGACAGGTGGTGGATGGTCAGCCATGCTCTTATTGAATGGCGGAGCAGGCTCGAGGGGCCGTGTGGCCCACTCCTGCTCCTATTTCTTCTGTTCTTGTGACAGTGCGGTGGAGCGCTCCCTCAGTACTGCATTGACGCGCCAGCCTAGATTATGCGCTCCAAGTTCTTGAGCCCACAACCTTCTGATCCGGAGGCGAGAGTGATACCAACTGACCCTAGCTGACACTTCAAGTTGGATGATTGCTTCCTAGCGGCAGAGGTTTGGGAAGAGGTTGCTTTCCTTCCATCTGCTCTTGTGGGTGAGCGATGGTGCTGAGGGGCCCTGGGGGGTGGTGGAGGACACACGAGGAGCGTGGTTTATGTACCAGTGGTTCACTGACCTGTGTTTACAAGTTGTCAGAGGACACCAATTTGTTGCATTCAGAGCGGGATACAATCTTATCGCACCGCTCCACGCCATATATTCTATTATTACCATGCATTGACTAAAATGTTTTATTTAAGTAGCAATGACAAGCTGGATTGGTGTTCGGAATGGGTCTGATAAAGTCACGGTGAACTCACTGCTTTGTGCCCTTAACTTTCTCGTTCTCATTCGGTCCGACCAGTGCTTACAGTTTATTTTTCTTCATAGATGCCGATTAAGGTTCGAAGCTGGCTTTTTTAATGAAGTATTATCTATTCTTCTCCCGCGCTGCTAGAAATCCACAGTGTCGTTACCTGGCCAGCGCATCCAAGGACTGCAGTATCCGGGTATGGGACACGGTGCTGGGACATTGCGATAAAATCCTGACTGGGCACACGCAGTCAGTTACCTGTGTGAAGTGGGGCGGTGACGGTCTCATCTTTTCCTCATCGCAGGACAGGACTATAAAAGTGTGGCGAGCCCAAGACGTGAGTAGGATTCACTGTTTAAAATGGCAAGTCTGAAATGTAGGAAAGATGTGGTCGCACTAGAGAGGGTACAGAGGAGATTTACGAGGATGTTGCCAGGACTGGAGAATTTTAGCTATGAGGAAAGATTGGACAGGCTGGGGTTGTTTTCTTTGGAACAGAGGAGGCTGAGGGGAGACTTAATTGAGATGTTTTAAATTATATGGGACTGAGATAGAGTGGATAGGAAGCACCTAATTCCCCTAGCAGAGAAGTCAGTAACCAGGGGGCATAGACTTTAAAGTAATTGGTAGTAGGATTAGAGGGGAGTTGTGGAGAACTTTTTTCACCCAGAGGGTGGCGGGGGTCTGGAACTCACTGCCTGAAAGAGTGGTTAAGGCAGAAACCCTCATCACATTTAAAAAGTACTTGGATATGCACTTGAAGTGCTGTAAACTGCAGGGCTACGGACCCAGAGCTGGAAAGTGGGATTAGGCTGGATAGCTCTTTTTCGGCCAGCACAGACACGATGGGTCGAATGGCCTCCTTCTGTGCCGTAAATTTCTATGATTCAATCTAGGAGACTAGGGGTAAAGGGTGGTGGTCTTGTTGATATTGGGTGGAAAGGGGTTTGTGCGTTGGAGTGAGTGATGTTGATGGCAGGAGAGATGATGTGTGTTCCTGTGCAGTCTTTCACACTGCCGAACCGTGCTGGTTTGCTGTAAGATTTCCAGAGTTCGACATGAGAACAAGCTATCGACTGGGAGCATTAGGATCCCTCATAACCTGTGCAGGAGTTGGGTGGAACAGTAAACAGCCTGAAACGATAATGCCCTTCGCTGGTGGAATCAGACTTTCCGAGGAGTGACCATTTTGATGCTTAAAATTCTACATTTGGAGAAAAGGGGAGAGGAAATGGAAATACAGGGACCGCATTGTGTGGCAGCCAGCTTTGTATCAGGTTTTACGCAGAATTACATAGAATTTACAGCACAGAAACAGGCCATTCGGCCCAACTGGTCTGTGCCGGTGTTTATTCTCCACACGAGCCTCCTCCCACCCGATTTCATCTCGCCCTATCAACATATCCTTCTATTCCTTCCTCCCTCATGTGCTTATCTAGCTGCCTCTTAAATGCATCTCTGCGATTCACCTCAACCCTGTGGTAGCGAGTTCCATGTTCTCACCACTCTCTCTGGGGTAAAGAAGTTTCTTCTGAATTCCTTATTGGATTCATTAGTGGCTGTCTTATACTTGTGTCCTCCAGTTCTGGACTCCCCCCCCCCCCCCCCCCCCCCCCCACAAGTGGAAACATCTTCCCTACTGCTTCCCTATCAAACCCTTTTATAATTTTAAAGACCGCTATTGGGTCAGTTTGGTCCGGTTGCTAGACGGCAAGGTGGATTTCCCTGGATAGATTCTCATGGTCAACAGTCTGAGTTCTTCAGCATCATTCAAGACCATCTTTATCTGGTTTGTGGGTTAATGCTCGAGGAGTTGGGGATCCAGGGTGTGTGTTGTGTGTCGAAATGGGATAATTTGTGCACAGACTGTTTATGTACATATTGTGTTCTAGATTACACGCATGACCTTGTGAATGTGCTGCGCTGTATATTAAGTTCTTGGTAATTTTTTTTTGGTTCTATACCAAATAAATTGCGACCAGTTTGGTAATTGTTTCTACGGTCTGTTTTCAGGGGGTCATGTGCAGAACGCTGCAGGGTCACGCTCACTGGGTCAACACAATGGCACTCAGCACAGACTACGTATTGCGAACTGGAGCTTTCGAACCAGCCGAAGCCACAATTGTCCCCCAGGACAGGAATGATTCTTGTAGGTCGCTGCCTTGCCTTGGCATGTTTCCTTAACCAATATTAGCACTCAGATTTACGTAGAAAGACAACCTCCTCTATTTACTCACTCCTACCGTTCCACGATGCTGGGATCTGCCTGCAAATCTACAGTCCTTCACGCTCCAAAATAGCAAAAGATGAGAGTCCGTCGTTGACCTGGAGCCTGACATTTACAGACGGTTACAGCTGCCCTGTAAATGAACTCAGCGGTTTACAACTGTACTGACATGTCCAGGTAGGTTGTGTGTTTTAGTCTCTGGAGTGGGACTTGAACCCGCAGCCTTCTGACTGTTGGATATATTGTTGACCAGCTTATGTTTACAGCCCCTAGTTTTGGTCTCTTTGCACAAGTGGAAACATCTTCTGCACATCTACCCTATCGAACCCCTTCATAATTATAATAAAGACCTCTGTTAGGTCACCCCTCACCCTTCTCTTTTCTAGAAAAAAGAGCCCCAGCCTGTTCAGCCTTTCCTGGTAGCTAATAGCAAAATACTGCAGATGCTGGAAATCTGAAATAACAACAGAAAACGTTGCAAATACTCAGCAGGCCAGGGCAGCATCCGTGGAGAGAGAAACAGAGTTAACGTTTCAGGTCGAAGACCTTTTGTCAGTCCTTGTAAACCTTTTGTACACCTTCTCCAGTGCCTCTATATCCTTTTTTATTGCGGAGGATACGATGCATATTTAGTGCTTGCCTCCCCTTCAGTTTCTGATCTCGCCCGCGCTGCCGTGGGGAGACCCGTGATCCAGGAGCTGATTTTATCATCGGCCCTGTTTAATTCGGACGTCCGAGAGCCTGGCGTACACGCTGCTAAATCCGAACCATGGAAAAGCTCGGGCTGCGAGTCTGCCGCCCGGTTAACGGCGCTGAGAGTAGCAGGATGAACGCTCCCCTGGCCGGCCGGCCTCCCACCTTGCTCCCTCCGTAAACTCGAGCTCATCCAAAGCTCGGCCGCCCCCGTGTCCTAACTCGCACCAAGTCCCGTTCACCCATCACCCCCTGAGCTCGCTGACCTACATTGACTCCCGGTCCGGCAGCGCCTCGATTTTAAAATCCTCATCCTTGTGTTCAAATCGCTCCATGGTCTCGCCCCCTCCCTATCTCTGTAAAATCCTCCAGCCCTACAACCCTCCGAGATCTCTGCGCTCCTCCAATTCTGACCTCTTGCGCATCCCTGATTTTCATCGCTCCACCATTGGTGGCCGTGCCTTTAGCTGCCTAGACTCTGGAATTTCCTTTCACAACCTCCCCATCTTGCTCTCCCCCTTTTAAGACAGCCCTTAAAACCGACCTCTTTGACCAAGCTTTTGGTCAGCTGCCCTAATATCTCCTTATGTGGTTTCGGTCAAATTTTTCTTTGATAATTGCCATGGAACTTTTTAACTATGCTGAAGGAGCTATATAAATGCAAGTTGGTGTTGTTGTTGAGCCAGCATCGACCTGTATAAAAAGCAGCGAGAGGCAGGAGTCTCTCCCCTTCCCCCACTCCACAACACGGTCTAAATATAGCCCAGCTTAGTCACGTCATGCAGGGAACTAGAAAACAATGCAGGTAGGAGGCCTCTTCCCTGCATGTTGGCACAATTAAATGTTTTAAAATTCATTTGAGGAGCTGCGATGTTGTTCAGTGAGTGGCAGTCAACCGGGTAAAGGTCTATTGATGAAACTACTGGAGCCTCCCCTTCTCATTTTCTCTTAATGGTTTATTTTTTGCAGTGGAAGAACTGAAGCAAAAAGCTTTGCAGAGATATGAGCACACCAGGGTAAGGGAGCAGCAGAATAAAAGTTCAAAGCTATTGATTTCTAAGCGCTGCTGTAGGTGGCCTGACATTTAGCTTACATTTGATGAGGTTCAGCACAAGAAGCTATTGGCAAATATGTGGGCGCACGGAATTGAAGGTAACCTTTTGAATGAGGTGGATTGGTAATTGGGTGGGAGTTAGGAGACGGAGAGTGGGCCTAAAGGGAACGCATTTTTATTAGGTAAGGGTATCTAAGATAATGGATCAAAGGCAGAATTGGAGTTGAGGTCCAGATTAGCCATGATCTAATTGAATGGCGGAACAGGCTCAAGGGGCTGAATGGCCTCCTCCTGTTCCAATGTTTCCTACATTACAACAGTGACGACACTTCAAAAAGTACTTCATTGGCTGCGAAGCACTTTGGGACGTCCTGAGGTCATGAACTGTTGCTATCCAAGCTCATTTCTTTTCCACTTGAGCGGGCCGAACTGTCACAAGGCCGGATGCTGAGATACAGCGTGCTATCCCATAGGGCGATGAGGGCGGGCTTGTTCCTTCCCCCTTGCCTCCAGAACGATGAGATCCCAACCATCGTCTGTCCCATTGGAGCAGCGCAGCGAGTGGAGGTTGGGTGCCTCCTTACGGAGAAGTTTGATCCGTTACCCTAGAGCAGCCTGATGTGCTTGGTGGCAGAGACATAGGAGCGGCTTTATACTTTTTCTTTCCCCAGTGGGCCAATCGTGTGGTATGGTGAGAATCTAAGGAAGATGGGAAGACTGAAAGCCAAGGGTGGGAATGTTGGATCCCATGTCGGAACTGACTTTTTGATATTGAAGTCTTTATTTTTGGTGCACTGACCCCAATGACCTCTTCTCTTTCTCTTCTTCAGGGTCAGGGGCACGAGAGACTGGTTTCAGGGTCGGACGACTTCACGCTTTTCCTCTGGACGCCCGCAGAGGATAAGAAGCCCTTGGCGCGAATGACAGGCCACCAGGCTCTGATAAACGAAGTCTGCTTCTCCCCCGACACCAGGCTCGTCGCCAGTGCATCATTCGACAAATCGGTGAAACTCTGGGACGGCAGGACTGGCAAGTAAGGATGTTAACCCGCTGCAACAAGTCTGTCCTCAAAGAAAGAACTTGCATTTCTACAGCGCCATTCACAACCTCAGGACGTCCCAAAGCGCTTTGCACCCAATGAAGTACTTTTTGAAGTGGAGTCACTGTTGTAATGTGGGAAACGCGGCAGCCAATTTGCGCACAAGCAAGCTCCCACAAACAGCAACGTGATAAATGACCATTTAATCTGTTTTAGTGATTGAGGGATAAATATTGGCCCCAGGACACCGGGGATAACTCCCCTGTTCTTTTTCGAAATAGTGGCCGTGGGATCTTTCACGTCCACCTGAGAGGGCAGACGGAGCCTCGGTTTAACGTCTCATCCGAAAGGCGGCACCTCCGACAGTGCAGCGCTCCCTCAGTACCGCACTGAGAGCGTCAGCCTGGATTTTTGTGCTCAAGTCTCTGGAGTGGTGCTTGACTCAGAGGAGAGAGTGCAAACCACTGAGCCAAGCTGACACTTACTTAAGCATGGCTTGGAATCGGAAATGAGAAATTACGCCTACAAACAGCGTACGGTGTGGGGGAAATCGTTACAGTGGTAGCACGATGTGTTGGTGCATGCCAACCGTTGGTGGCATGGAATGGTTGAAGACTGGTCCAGTGTCCGTTGTGATCGAACTGCTCTGTTCAGTGATGGCAGCAAACCCCATCTCTTGGGGTTAGGGGGGCATGGCAACTCTCCAAATACTTGGATTAAATTCTATCCCAGTTTATCATAGGGACTATGGTGCAGGTAAAAAGAAACAAAACTGAAAATGCTGAATGTAAGACCAGCAAATGTTGGAAATGCATAGCTGATGCCATCAGCGTCTGAAAAGCTAGGTTAATGTTTTGGGTGGACATGTCCTGGGCCAATATTTATCCCTCAACCAACATCCCTAAAACAGATTATCTGGTCATTATCACATTGCTGTTTGTGGGATCTTGCTGTGTGCAATTTGGCTGCCGCGTTTCCTACATTACAACAGTGACCACTTCAAAAAATGTATTTCATTGGCTGTAAAGTCCTGAGGCCCGTGAAAGGTACTATATAACTGCAAGTCTTTCTTTATGTCTTATGGAAATCCTGTCCAAATGGTTTAAAAAGAAGCAATGGGTGAATTGGATGTGATGGGTTAGCAAAGCACCCCTTCACCTCTGAGATGTTGATTCAAATCCAGTTGAATGAGGTGATCCTCTCCCATGGTGCCTGCAAGGTGAGATGAGCTTTTGACTTTCTCAATCCAATGCCTACTGTCTGTAGACCCAGAGTCCAAAACTGGTCTTCCTTCAACACAGACTTACTCAGAGAGGTCAAGATGAGAGTGACTGGTGGGGGAAATGGAAAATATCACCTCTGGGGCAGCAGGGCTGGTTGACTGAGATTGGGGGTGTAGGTACATTTTTTGGGGCAGAACTGAGTGAATTCTACTCTGCAGTCAGCCCTACGACCCCCCCAGCCCGAGATCTCTGTGCTCCTCCAATTCTTGAGCATCCCTGATTTTGATCACTCCACCGTTGGCGGCCGTGGCCCGTGCCTTCTGCTGCCGAGACCCTAAGCTCTGGCATTCCCTCCCTAAACCTCTCTGCCTCTCTCTCTCCCCTCCTTTAATACGCTCCTTAAAACCTACCTCTTTGGACACGTTTTTGGCCACCTGTCCTACTATCTCCTCCTGTGGCTCGGTGTCAAATTTTGTTTGATAATTGCTCCAGTGAAGCGCCTTGGGATGTTTTGCTATGTTAAAGGCGCTGTATAAATGCAAGTTATTGTTGTTGTTGACCCAGTGGTTTGACACTGATGTTGGTTGACATGGGAAATTGGTCGATGACCCAGGGCTAGCGTCTTTCCATTTCAAATTTTTTTTTTGTAAATGTTCGAGTGATCTGAGCTTTCTGTTTGTTTCTAGATACCTGGCGTCTCTCCGCGGTCACGTGTCAGCGGTGTACCAGATTGCGTGGTCAGCGGACAGCCGACTGCTGGCGAGTGGCAGCAGTGACAGCACGTTGAAGGTCTGGGATGTGAAGACGCGGAAGTTGTCCGTTGACCTTCCTGGTCATGCAGATGAGGTAAGGTGTCTTAAATTTTTTTTTAAATTTGTTCCTAAGATGTGGGCAAGGCCAACATTTATTGCCCATCCCTAATTGCCCTCAAGAAGGTGGTGTTGAGCCGCCGCCTTGAACCGCTGCATTCCGTGTGGTGAAGGTGCTCCCACAGTAAGGGTTTGGTACAACTGAGTGGCTCGCTGGGCCATTTCAGAGGGGTAGTTAAGAGTCAGCCACATTGTTGTGGGTCTGGAGTCACATATAGGCCAGACCGGGTAAGGACGGCAGATTTCCTTCCCTAAAGGACATTAGCGACAATCCGGTAGTTTCATGGCCACCATTATTGATGCTAGCTTTTTATTCCAGATTTTTATTTAATTAATTGAATTTAAATTCCCCAGCTGTTGTGGTGGGATTTGTACTCGTGTCTCCGGATCATTAGTCCAGGCCTCTGGGTTACTAGTCCAGTAACGTTACCACTGTGCTACCGGACCCTGTCAAGTGCTCTTACTGAGCAGCAGATGTGGTTTCCCATTAAACTGAAGTGATGCATGGACAGGAGTTGAAAGAAACTTCTAAAATCGGAATGGGCGTAGACCGATCTGCCATTTTGTTAACATGGCAGCTCCTTATTACATAGAATTTTACAGCACCATTCGGCCCAACAGGTCTATGCCTGTGTTCAGATTCCGCACGAGCATCCTCCCACCTTACTTCATCTCACACTATCAACATATCCTTCTATTCCTTCCTCCCTCATGTGTTTATCCAGCTTCTCCTTAAATGCGGCTATGCTATTCACCTCAACCACTTCCTGTGGTAGCGAGTTCCACATTCTAACCACTCTCCGAGCAAAGAAGTTTCTCCTGAATTCCTTATTGGGGGTTATCTATATATATAAAGGGGCTCTTCTGTCTGTCTGTCCCGATGTCTGTCTGTCTGTGTTCTATACGTTTGAAAGTTATAGAGCGTACCGACGTGGGCGTCGCCTCAAAAGAAAGCTTGCGATTCCGGACCGGGGGAGAGCCTCGGGAAATCGTGGGCGGGGGGGAGCTTCTCTGTTTCCCCCCCCCAGTCTCTCTCTGTTCCCCCCTCCCCCCAGTCTCTCTCTGTTTCCCCCCCCAGTCTCTCTCTGTTTCCCCCCCCCCAGTCTCTCTCTGTTTCCCCCCCCCAGTCTCTCTCTGTTTCCCCCCCCAGTCTCTCTCTGTTTCCCCCCCCCCAGTCTCTCTCTGTTTCCCCCCCTCCCAGTCTCTCTCTGCCGCCCCCCCACCCCCCCAGTCGCTCTCTCTCTCTCTTCCAACAACAACATGCTCTCGAGAAAGCCTCGGCAACGCCGGGCTCACCCCAGCTAGTCTTATATAAATGGCCTCTAGTCCTGGTCTCCCCCACAAGTGGAAACATCTTCTCTACGTCTACCCTATCGAACCCCTTCATAATTTTAAAGACTTCTATCAGGTCACCTCTCGGTCTTCCCTTTTCTCGAGAAAAGAGCCCCAGCCTGTTCAGCCTTTCCTGATGGTTGTGCTCTCTCAGTTGTGGTATCATTGGGGGAGTGTGACCAGCTCAAATGCTCCTGCAGAGAGCCGGCATGGGCTCGACGGGCCAAATGGCCACCTTCCGTGCTGTAACCTGTGGTAAACCACTTGTTGTTGTTGTTGTTGTTACACACTGTTGTACCTATGCATGCCTCAACATGTCTCGGCTGGCTCCACCCACACAGGCCCGGGTATAAAGGTGATTGACCTGCAGCCCCCTGCCTTCTTGGAACCCAGTCAACCACGAGAGGCATGCTCTGTTCTTTGCTAATAAAAGCCTTTAGTTACTCTCTTAACTCTCAGTCTTTTATGAGTAATTGATAGCGCATCAATTTTATTAGCAAAAACAAAATGTCGACATTTGCTGAACAGCAGGCTGCTGCACCAAACGCTGAACAGCAGGCTGCTGCACCAAACGCTGAGCAACAGGAGCTGCTGCGAGCCCTCAGACCAACATGCCTGGACCTAGACCCCCAAGAAGCGGGTTCGGCTACCAAATTCGCGCATTGGCTGCGTTGCTTCGAGGCCTACCTGCAAACCTCAACTGTGACCCTGGACGAAAACAAGTTGGAAATCCTGGCCTCAAAGGTGAGCCACCAAGTTTATACAATAATCCAGGACGCGACGACCTACGCGGCGGCTATCGGTCTGCTAAAAGGGCAATACGCACGCCCGGTAAATACGGTCTATGCCCGGCACCTCTTAAGATCCCGCAGACAGCAGCCCGGGGAATCGGTGGAGGCCTTCCTACGGGCACTACGGATACTCGGCCGAGACTGCGATTGCAAAGAAGCATCAGCCGCAGCACACACGGAGGGACTGATCCGAGATGCTTTCGTTGCGGGTCTAAGGTCCGACTACTCCCGGCAGAGACTGTTGGAAAAGGGAGAAATGGACCTGAGAAAGGCAGTGTCCCTCGCGCTCTCGCTCGACGCGGCCCACAGGAATATGGACGCCTTCTCCCCTAACCGCTCCGCAACGTGGACGCCACAACCTTGGGTCATGGGACCGCCACCTTCAACTGCTGCTGCGATGTCCAAGGCACAGAAATGTTATTTTTGTGGCCAGGCAAAACACCCCAGAGCACGCTGCCCGGCGAGAAACGCTACCTGCTCCGGCTGCGGGGAGAAAGGACACTATGTCAGCGCCTGCAAAGGTAAAACCGCTAACGCCAGCAGCGCCGCGTGCGAACCGTGGGGGCAGCCATCTTGTCCGCCATCTTGGGCTCCCCCAGCCGCGTGGGGATCGGGACCATGGGCGCCGCCATTTTGTCCGCCATCTCGGACGTCTCCAACTTCAACCACGGGGGACCCGGACTCAACCACCGCCTCATCTGACGACCACATCGACTCGCTCGACCATACGCTGGCCTCCGTGACGCTGGACCAATCTCTCCCTCATCAACTGTCCAGGTCCATGATGGACATTAAGGTAAACGGCCGCGCCACTACCTGCCTTTTTGACAGCGGGAGCACGGAAAGCTTTATCCACCCCGACACGGTGCGGAGTTACTCTCTTCCGGTCCTGCCGACGCGACATCGGATCTCTTTGGCTTCCAAAGCCCAGTCAGCGGACGTCGGTGGCTACTGTGTAGTGACCCTTTCAGTAAGGGGCACAGAATACAAAAATTTTAAACTCCTGGTCCTGCCCCATCTTTGCGCTGCCGTTCTACTGGGGTTGGATTTTCAGTGCAACCTTAAGAGTGTCACATTAGCGTACGACGGACCCCTCCCCCCACTCACAGTCTGCAGCCAGCAGCTTTTAAATCACCCGCCGCGCACCATTTGCAGCCTCTCCACCCTTAAAGTCCCCCCCCCTCCTTGTTCGCTAACCTCACCCGCGACTGTAAGCCCATCGCTACCAAAAGCAGGCATTACAGTTCCGGGGATAGGAGCTTCATTAAATCCGAGGTAGCAAGACTCCTGAAGGAAGGGATTATTGAAAGTAGCACCAGCCCATGGCGAGCACAAGCGGTGGTAGTGAAGACTGGCGAAAAACAGCGCCTAGTTATTGACTACAGCCAGACGATCAATCGCTACACCCAGCTAGATGCATACCCACTCCCCCGCATATCTGATATGGTCAATCAGATAGCACAATACCGGGTGTTCTCGACGATTGATCTGAAGTCGGCATACCACCAGCTCCCCATCAGGGCTGAGGACCGCCAGTACACAGCTTTTGAAGCCGACGGTCGTCTCTACCACTTCCTCAGAGTTCCCTTTGGCGTCACCAACGGGGTTTCAGTCTTCCAACGGGAGATGGACCAGATGGTCGACCAGAACGTGCTCCAGGCCACTTTCCCCTATCTAGACAACGTCACCATCTGCGGCCGCGACCAGCAGGACCATGATGTTAATCTAGAGAAATTGCTCCGTACGGCCCAGCGGCTGAACCTAACATACAACAAGGACAAATGTATGTTTCGTACCAAGCGCCTTGCCATTCTTGGCTGTGTAGTGGAGAACGGAGTCATCGGCCCCGACCCCGACAGGATGCGCCCCCTTATGGAGCTCCCCCTCCCCCACTGCCAAAAAGCACTGAAGAGATGCCTAGGGTTTTTCTCGTACTATGCTCAGTGGGTGCCGAACTATGCGGACAAAGCCAGACCCCTCATCAAGTCCACCTCCTTCCCCCTGACAGCAGAGGCCTGTGCAGCCTTCACTCTCATAAAAGGAGATATTGCGAAGGCCACAATGCATGCAGTGGATGAGTCCATCCCTTTCCAAGTGGAGAGCGACGCTTCCGACTTTGCCCTAGCTGCAACCCTTAACCAGGCGGGGAGACCCGTGGCCTTTTTCTCAAGGACCCTCCAGGGCCCCGAGATTCGACACTCCTCTGTCGAAAAGGAGGCCCAGGCCATTGTGGAAGCTGTGCGACATTGGAGGCATTACCTGGCCGGAAAACGATTTACCCTGCTCACTGACCAGCGTTCAGTAGCTTTTATGTTTAATAATAAGCAGAGGGGCAAAATCAAGAACGACAAGATCTTGAGGTGGAGAATCGAACTCTCCACCTACAATTACGATATCTTGTACCGGCCCGGGAAACTCAATGAGCCCCCAGATGCCCTATCACGTGGTACATGCGCCAACGTGCAGGTCGATAGACTGAAGACCCTCCACAATGACCTCTGCCACCCGGGGGTCACCAGGTTTTTTCACTTCATCAAATCCCATAACCTGCCCTACTCCATCGAGGAGGTCAGGACCATGACCAGGAACTGCCACATCTGTGCCGAGTGCAAACCGCATTTTTATAGGCCAGACAGAGCAAGCCTGATCAAAGCCATGCGCCCCTTTGAACGGCTGAGCGTCGATTTTAAAGGGCTCCTCCCCTCCTTCGACCGCAATGTGTACTTCCTCAACATAATTGATGAGTACTCCCGTTTCCCGTTTGCCATCCCTTGCTCAGACATGACCAGTACCACGGTCATTAAATGTCTGAATGACCTCTTCGCCTTGTTCGGTTTCCCTAGCTATATTCATAGCGACAGGGGCTCATCCTTTATGAGCGACGAACTCCGGCAGTACCTGCTCTCGAGAGGTATCGCTACAAGCAGGACCACCAGCTACAACCCCCGGGGGAATGGCCAGGTGGAAAGGGAGAATGCGACGGTCTGGAAGGCAGTCCTTTTAAACTTGAAATCTAAGGGCCTTCCGACCTCTCGCTGGCAGGAAGTCCTCCCTGCGGCGCTCCATTCCATTCGGTCACTGCTCTGTACAGCCACCAATGCTACCCCTCACGAGAGAATGTTCTCCTTCCCCAGGAAGTCCACATCGGGGATCTCGTTACCGACATGGCTGACTTCTCCAGGACCCGTCCTACTGCGGAAGCACGTGAGGTCCCATAAGACGGACCCCCTGGTCGAGAGGGTGAGCCTCCTCCATGCCAACCCTCAGTATGCTTACGTGGTGTACCCGGACGGGCGGGAGGACACAGTCTCCATACGAGACCTCGCACCTTCGGGTGCTCCTGAAACACCTCCCTCGCCACCCACCACTACCCACGCCTACCCCCAGTACGCTTACGTAGCGTACCCGGACGGGCGGGAGGACACAGCCCCCACACGAGATCTAGCACCTTTGGGTGCCCCTGAAACACTACCATTGCCATCCACCACTACCCACAACCCAACCCCGCTAGACGGCATGCCGCAGCCCCAGGACCCGTCATTGACCACCCAACCACTCAATGAGGCGCCAGACTCAACGTTGGATGCTGCACCATCACCGCCGCCACCACGACGATCAGGACGGCATACAAGGCCAACGGCTCCAAACCACGCCAAGTTAGCGAGGCGGACCGTCGGGCTGAAGGGCTTGGCGGGTTCGAGATGTCCGGTGTTCAGGTGAGTGATGGGTGCATGAGTGCAGAGGTAAGTGTGTTTGGTGTGTGTAAAGTGTTTAAAGAAGTTTTACTTACATTTACTTACCTTTACAGCCTTCCTTCCTTCAGGTCTCGGGAGTCCCTCATCTCACCGGCACAGAAAGCAGAATGGCCGCGAGCTGTCAAAAGTTGCAGCATTCAGCTTTCTGTTCTGGAGAGATCTCTAAATTAGCCTGAGAGGAAGGAATTAACTTGGAGTACAGATTGTCAGTGTTTGACAGCTTTTGACAGATGAAATGTCAATCTGTGACATCACCAGTTGCCGGGTGGCCCTTAATTGGCCTGCTGAGCCCGCTGGGCGGGCTCAACAAGGTCAATCAAGTGAAAATCGCGTGGGTTGGCCACAACTCGATGGAGGCGGGACTACAACCCCGAAATTTGTAGTCGCACCTCCTACACGCTTCCTCAATCAAAATCCAGCCCATGGTTTTTATTCCAGATTTTAAAAAAATTTTAATTAACTGAATTTAAATTCCCTGGTTGGGATTTGAACTCACGTCTCCGGATCAGTAGTCCAGGCCTCTGGATTAGTAGTCCAGTAACATAACCACTGGGCTTCCGTACCCAATATCCTTGAGTGACTTGAATTATCTGTAGTTTTCCAGGGAAAGTTTAAGGGTAATTGCTAACAGTCTGCCGGTGCCTGTATTCAAAAAGTATTGTCAGGGATAGATTTGCAGGGATTCATTCACTCAGCCCATTCAATGCCAGTTGCTGCCGGAACCATTTGTGAGCGAACAGCCAACCCGCAACCATTTGGCTGCTGTGTTGACGGTGGTGGGACTGCAGTGACTATGATGAGCACGTGTTTCGGAGAATAAAAATGTTCCTGTTTTTGTTTTGTACTTTCAGGTTTATGCTGTTGATTGGAGCCCCGACGGACAAAGAGTAGCAAGTGGTGGAAAAGACAAAGTGTTGAGAATGTAAGTCGGGAAAGGAGCCGCGATTGATCCGTTGAGTGGTTTGTGCGAATGAGAAAGTTAGAGGGACCGGCGCTTCAACTAAACCTTCTCCAAACTTTTCAAAAAAACCTTTTCTTTAAATTTGTAAATGCACCGATGTCACCCTCTAACTTTTTCAAAGTCTCCTCACTCTCAGCAATGACATAAGTAGCCGAACGTTAGTGTTAAATAATTATTAAATAAAAACAAAAAATGCTGGAAACATTCAGGCAGCAGAGAGTGAAAGAGAGTTAACGTTTCAGGTCAAATTCCGTTCCGATGGCCTGAGACATTAACTCTGTTTCTCTCTCTCTACAGACGCTGCCTGACCGGCTGAGCGTTTCCAGCATTGTCTGTTTTTTTTTAATTTCAGAATTCCAGCATCTGCCGTACTTTGTTTTTAAATAATTATTATTGGGTGCACAGTACTAATTCCCTGGATCATAGAAACATAGAAACATAGAAGATAGGAGCAGGAGTAGGCCATTCGGCCCCTCGAGCCTGCTCCGCCATTCAATGAGATCATGGCTGATCATCCAAATTCAGTACCCTGTTCCTGCCTTCTCCCCATATCCCTTGATCCCTTTAGCCTTAAGAAATATATCCAACTCCTTCTTGAATATATTTAATGAATTGGCCTCAACTGTCTTCTGTGGTAGAGAATTCCACAGGTTCACAACTCTGGGTGAAGAAATTCCTCCTCATCTCTGTCCTAAATGGCTTACCCCTTATCCTTAGACCCCTGGTTCTGGACTCCCCGACCATCGGGAACATCCTTCCTGCATCTAGTCTGTCTAGTCCTGTTAGAATTTTATAATTCAGTTTATAATTCTATTCAGGCAAGGACTGAGTCAAAATTCTAATGAGGAATCATATCACGGGTTTCAAAACAAACCACAAAAGTTCATGGCCCAGAAAAAACTGATGAGGCGAGCGAAAATTAAATAAATTAAAATAAGGAGGAAGGAAAGCTCCCATAAACCGGTGTCAAACGCGATCCAGCGCTGCTCCCCCGGATAGCGATCCAGCACCGTGCTTTACCCCACCCCGCCCCCCCTCCCCTTAATGCAGGGCACAGACACGTTGGGCCGAATGGTTGCCTCCTGTGCTGTAAATTTCTATGATTCTAACTTGCTTCCATAATTGGAGTAGTCTGTATGCAGTGACCATGTTTGGAACTGAGCTGGGAGTCTCTGTGTTCAAGTCTGATGGAAGCTAATATAGCAACAAGATACGGGGAGGTAGAGAGAGGGACGAGGGGAGGTCGTGAGATCAGCGCGGGATTGGGGTTTGGACGAAGGGACGGAGTGGGGATACCATTGCAATCTATCAGATTTCAAGTGCACTGCAGCACAGAATAATACGACCTGCTCCCTACCCCTGATCGCCAATACGATGAGCTGTTGCTGCAGTGACATGGGGGGGGGGGCGGGTGAAGGGGGCAATCAGTAGGTATAGAGTGGAGGCCAGGTGCACGTGCATACCTCTCCGTACTTGGCTTTGGGGTCGCACTAACAGATGACACTTGGGGGCCAGTTTATCCGTCTGCCCCTTTGGTTTGGGAACGGCCTGAGGCACCAGGAGACCCAAGACTGGGACCATGTTTAAGTTTGTCAATATATAATGCGAGCATAAAAAGAGAGATCCTGCACTGAGCTGCACTGTGTGTCTTGTGTTTTACAGCTGGAGGTGGTGATGGCGCAGAACAGGCCCACCATTTTGAAGAGATCCCTGGACTTCTGCCTGGAATTCCACCTTTGCAGACCGTGTCTCGCGTTACTTCCTTTGCCACACGAAATGTACGCCTGTCAGTAAAGGATTGGGGTGACTGATTAAACCAAAGTCCATTTTTAATCACATGGGGCTCCAGGAGTTTTACCAGTGTTTTTGGGGGTCACCATTACGCAGTTTCATCCATTCCCCCCCCCCCCCCACCCAGTAAGCCCCGGATCAGCGGTCTTGCATGTGATGTGTGGAGTTTCTTGCAATCCTACTGTGTGGGAGCCCCATCATCTCAGAGCGGAAATTATTGTACATACAAGAGGAAACAAAAGAAATCTATCCTGCAGGATTGTGATTCAGTATTATAAAAAAGGTGAACATGTCATTACATCGGATATACGGCACAGAAACAGGCCATTCGGCCCAACCAATCCATGCCGGCGTTTATGCTCCACTCGAGCCTCCTCCCGTCTTTCCTCATCTAAATCTATCAGCGTAACCCTCTATTCCCTTCTCCCTCATATGCTTGTCCAGCCTCCCCTTAAATGTATCTATACTATTCGCTTCAACCACTCCCTGTGGTAGCGAGTTCCACATTCTCACCACTCTCTGGGTAAAGAAGTTTCTTCTGAATTCCCTATTGGATTTCTTGGTGACCATCTTATATTGATGGCCTCTAGTTATGCTCTTCCCCACAAGTGGAAACATTCTCTCTGTATCTACTCTATCAAAACCTTTCATAATTTTAAAGCCCTCTATCAGGTCACCCCTCAGCCTTCTTTTTTCAAGAGAAAAGAGCCCCAGCCTGTTCATCCTTTCCTGATATGTATACCCTCGCATTTCTGGTATCATCCTTGTAAATCTTCTCTGCACCCTCTCCAGTGCCTCTATATCCTTTTTATAATATGGTGACCAGAACTGTACGCAGTACTCCAAGTGTGGTTTAACCAAGGTTCGATACATTATAAGCCAGAGCTCCAAATACACGCTTGCTCATCCTTGGGTTGAAATCAAGCTCCATTACACCATGCCTACTCTTGTTCATTCTTTTCCCAGGAATTTAAAACTGTGGAACTTCTCACCCTCAAGTTTTCCCTTTTCCCTACAAAGTGTGAGAACAACAACTTGCATAGTTATAGCCCAAACCAATCTAACTACTTGTGGGGGAGTACGAAACTAGGGGCCATCAATATAAGACGGTCACTAATAAATCCAATGGGGAATTCAGGAGAAACTGCTTTACCCAGAGAGTGGTGAGAATGTGGAACTCGCTACCACAGGGAGTGGTTGAGGTGAATAGTAAAGATTAATTTAAGAGGAAGCTGGATCAGTACATGGTGGGAGGAGGCTCGTGTGGAGCATAAGCACCGGCATAGACCTGTTGGGCCAAATGGCCTGTTTCTGTGCTGTAAACGCGATGTAATTCAGTGTAATACTACAAGCTAATTTACATGGTCTTCTACGTTTTCCAGTTTTGGTGATGTCCTATATGATGCAGCTTGGCTCCCTCACCTTACTGGTGAATATTTAATTTGCATTTTTTTTAATGTATTTCTTTTGTCTCTTGGACAACCAAGAGAATTGTAAACAATTTAGGATAGAGAGCAGTAGCAACTTTTTTTTTGCTGCTCTGAAGGTTGTGAGGCTGTACAATGCACAACTGGAGTTAGTGATTGAGGAAAAGAAAGACTTGCATTTATATAGCGCCTTTCACGACCTTGGGATGTCCCAAAGCCCTTTACAGCCAATGAAGTAATTTTTGAAGTGTAGTCACTGTTGTAATGTAGGAAACACGGCAGCCAATTTGCGCACAGCAAGCTCCCACAAACAGATAATGACCACATCATTTATTTTTATAGTGATACTGGTTGAGGGATAAATGTAGGCCAGGACACTGGGGAAGAACTTCCATGCTCTTCTTTGAAATAGTGGCCGTGGGATCTTTTACAACCACCCGAAAGGGAAGACGGGGCCTCGGTTTAACATCTCATCCGAAAGACGGCACCTCCGACAGTGCAGAACACCCTCAGTACTGCATTGAGAGTGTCAGCCTAGATTTTTGTGCTCGAGTCTCTGGAGTGGGACTTGAACCCCACAACCTTCTGACTCAGAGGCGAGAGTGCTACCCACTGAACCAAGAGTGTCCAAGCTTGTAGACTTTGTGGGCCACATTAGGTGTGTGTGATACGGAGTCAACAACAACTTGCATTTATATAGTGCGTTTAACGTAGTAAAACATCCAAAGGCGCTTCACAGGAGCGTAATAAAACAAATTCACAAGGGCCACAGATAAATGCATTTGAATCCATGTTCCCATTCCTTTGCAGATATTTCAACGGTGCAGATACTAACAGATCTAGGTTTTGTGATTTTAGGATTCAGACATCACTAAGAATGGTCCTTTCCAAACCTGCAGGAAATTGCAACTTGCATTTATATAGCGCCTTTAATGTAGTAAAACGTCTCGAGGGCGCTTCACAGGAGCGATTATCAATGTTTGGTAAAAAGTGCCAAATTTTATGCAAAGTTGAGTGCAAAAAGGGACTGAGTTGCCTGGGTTTTTGTGGGTCTGAGTTGCCTGGGTCTTTGCGGGTCTGAGTTGCCTGGGTCTTTGTGGGTCTGAGTTAACTGGGTCTTTGTGGGTCTGAGTTGCCTGGGTCTTTGTGGGTCTGAGTTACCTGGTTTTTGTGGGTCTGAGTTGCCTGGGTCTTTGTGGGTCTGAGTTGCCTGGTTTTTGTGGGTCTGAGTTACCTGGGTCTTTGTGGGTCTGAGTTGCCTGGGTCTTTGTGGGTCTGAGTTGCCTGGGTCTTTGTGGGTCTGAGTTACCTGGGTCTTTGTGGGTCTGAGTTGCCTGGGTCTTTGTGGGTCTGAGTTGCCTGGGTCTTTGTGGGTCTGAGTTACCTGGGTCTTTGTGGTTTTGAGTTACCTGGGTCTTTGTGGTTCTGAGTTACCTGGTCTTTGTGGGTCTGAGTTGCCTGGGTCTTTGTGGGTTTGAGTTACCTGGTCTTTGTGGGTCTGAGTTGCCTGGTTTTTGTGGGTCTGAGTTGCCTGGTTTTTGTGGGTCTGAGTTGCCTGGTTTTTGTGGGTCTGAGTTGCCTGAGTCTTTGTGGGTCTGAGTTACCGGGTCTTTGTGAGTCTGAGTTGCCTGGTTTTTGCGGGTCTGAGTTGCCTGGTCTTTGTGGGTCTGAGTTACCTGTGTCTTTGTGGGTCTGAGTTGCCTGGGTCTTTGTGGGTCTGAGTTGCCTGGTTTTTGTGGGTCTGAGTTGCCTGGTCTTTGTGGGTCTGAGTTACCTGGGTCTTTGTGGGTCTGAGTTGCCTGGGTCTTTGTGGGTCTGAGTTACCTGGGTCTTTGTGGGTCTGAGTTGCCTGGTTTTTGTGGGTCTGAGTTGCCTGGTTTTTGTGGGTCTGAGTTGCCTGGTTTTTGTGGGTCTGAGTTGCCTGGGTCTTTGTGGGTCTGAGTTGCCTGGTTTTTGCGGGTCTGAGTTGCCTGGGTCTTTGTGGGTCTGAGTTGCCTGGGTCTTTGTGGGTCTGAGTTGCCTGGGTCTTTGTGGGTCTGAGTTGCCTGGGTCTTTGTGGGTCTGAGTTACCTGGGTCTTTGTGGGTCTGAGTTACCTGGGTCTTTGCGGGTTTGAGTTACCTGGGTCTTTGTGGGTCTGAGTTGCCTGGTCTTTGCGGGTCTGAGTTGCCTGGTGTTTGTGGGTCTGAGTTGCCTGGTCTTTGTGGGTCTGAGTTGCCTGGGTCTTTGTGGGTCTGATGTGCCTGGTTTTTGTGGGTCTGAGTTGCCTGGGTCTTTGCGGGTCTGAGTTGCCTGGGTCTTTGTGGGTCTGAGTTGCCTGGGTCTTTGTGGGTCTGAGTTGCCTGGGTCTTTGTGGGTCTGAGTTGCCAGGGCTTGGTGGGTCTGAGTTACCTGGGTCTTTGTGGGTCTGAGATACCTGGTCTTTGTGGGTCTGACTTGCCTGGTTTTTGTGGGTCTGAGTTGCCTGGGTCTTTGTGGGTCTGAGTTACCTGGTTTTTGTGGGTCTGAGTTGCCTGGCTTTTGTGGGTCTGAGTTGCCTGGGTCTTTGTGGGTCTGAGTTACCTGGGTCTTTGTGGGTCTGAGTTGCCTGTTTTTTGTGGGTCTGAGTTGCCTGGGTCTTTGTGGGTCTGAGTTACCTGGGTCTTTGCGGGTCTGAGTTACCTGGGTCTTTGTGGGTCTGAGTTGCCTGGCCTTTGCGGGTCTGAGTTGCCTGGTGTTTGTGGGTCTGAGTTGCCTGGTCTTTGTGGGTCTGAGTTGCCTGGGTCTTTGTGGGTCTGAGTTGCCTGGTTTTTGTGGGTCTGAGTTGCCTGGTTTTTGTGGGTCTGAGTTGCCTGGGTCTTTGTGGGTCTGAGTTACCTGGGTCTTTGTGGGTCTGAGTTGCCTGGTTTTTGTGGGTCTGAGTTGCCTGGGTCTTTGTGGGTCTGAGTTGCCTGGTTTTTGTGGGTCTGAGTTGCCTGGGTCTTTGTGGGTCTGAGTTGCCTGGGTCTTTGTGGGTCTGAGTTACCTGGGTCTTTGTGGGTCTGAGTTGCCTGGTTTTTGTGGGTCTGAGTTGCCTGGGTCTTTGTGGGTCTGAGTTGCCTGGTTTTTGTGGGTCTGAGTTGCCTGGTCTTTGTGGGTCTGAGTTGCCTGGTTTTTGTGGGTCTGAGTTGCCTGGTCTTTGTGGGTCTGAGTTGCCTGTTTTTTTGTGGGTCTGAGTTGCCTGGGTCTTTGTGGGTCTGAGTTGCCTGGTTTTTGTGGGTCTGAGTTGCCTGGTCTTTGTGGGTCTGAGTTGCCTGGTTTTTGTGGGTCTGAGTTGCCTGGTTTTTGTGGGTCTGAGTTGCCTGGTCTTTGTGGGTCTGAGTTGCCTGTTTTTTTGTGGGTCTGAGTTGCCTGGGTCTTTGTGGGTCTGAGTTGCCAGGGCTTGGTGGGACAGAGCCGGCCCAGGGGCCATAATGTGGACACCCAGGCTGCAGCAGGAGCTGTGATTGATGACTTGGTTGAGAGACCAGCAAGATTCCATCCAGAGGCAGGCTGGAGATGAGTTGTCAGCTAAGCTGCAAATCAAACCTGCTTTTCCCCCCCACCCCCGTTTAAAAAAAAAAAAAAAAAGTTGGCACATGCGACTAGACCAACGTGATGCCTCGTACATACAACGTGGTGCATCGCACTAATACTTTGGACTGTGGTGAGGAAGGGGGAGGTGGAACTAAAATACAATATTATGGTACGGTTCATCTAACATCTACCTCCAGCCACCTATGTCACTACCTTGCTTCTCTTGCATTTGTGTCTCGGGCGGCCGCAACTGTGCTCGGGCATAATGATTGGGAAGAAGCAAATCGTGTGTATGGACACGTCTGGTAGCGAGCTTAGCCTCGGTTCAAATTTGAGGTTCTTCTGACATACAGAAACCAGTCGAATTTCCCTGTCATTAAGTTCTCGTAAATGTTAGGTTGGAATTGCTGCCAGGTGTCTGTTAGCTCAAGTGTGTTGCTGGGAGGCTGGGAGCAAAGTCCAGACATGTTCCCACAAAGAGAGGGGATGGTTGTCTTGGGGAGTCACCCAGAGACACCCCTTGTGTTTTTTCTGGTGCCAGTGTTGGAGCAGCATTGACAGGGGGCGGATCTCCTTGACGTTCTCAGCTGGGGAAGGCACAAGGCCACACGAAGGGCAAGCTTCCGCAAGAAGAAAGGGGAGCAAATAACTAATATAAGGAAATTATTTGTCGTGGGTCAGCGCCTTGGAACATCAATATTCGACCAGCTGTAGTGAGGAGTGACACGGGGTTGCACCTGTGTTTCCCTACAATGCAAAAATCTCCTAATCTCAAAACAAAAACAAACATTTTTAAAATGGTGTCAGTAAAGTATTACTTTGTTTGCTGAACAGCTGTTGACTCTGTTGCTAGAAAACGACAACTTGTATTTATATAGCGCCTTTAACGTAGTAAAATGTCCCAAGGCACTTCACATGAGCGTTATCAAACAAAACTTGACACCGAGCCACATAAAGAGCTTTAAGGACAGGTGACCAAAAGCTTGGTTAAAGAGGTAGGTTTTAAGGAGTGTCTTAAAGGAGGAGAGAGAGGCGGAGAGGTTTAGGGAGGGAATTCCATACTTTCCTGAAGAGTGATTAATTTTGTTATCTGCTTTGGTTCTTGCTCTTGGGGAAGATCTGAGCCTTCACTCCCAGTTGACTGGAACTGCTTTGTTTCAGGTTGTTTTACTAAATTGAAAGGAATGTCCTCGGGTCAGAATGAGTCAAGTGAGGAGAGGAATGGGCTCTGCTCCTAGAACAGTTAGAATAACCTGCACTGTAAAAAACACAGAGGGACCTGTTGTAATCCTGCACGCATCCTATGTCTATCACGGAGAGGAAACTACTTCCTGCAATAAATTCATTATTCATGATCATAACAGTGAAATGTAGGTACTGTACATATAAATTTAGGACTGGCTAAAAGATTTGGTTTATATTGGGACATCAACAAGGAAATCCCTGGCATCTGTAACGGGTCTGCTTTTTCTGCCGTACTTTATTTTTCTCTCTTCCCACTTCACCATTCCCTCGCCAACAAGGCAGGGTTGTGACCTCTGAGTTAGCCACAAGGAGCTGTGACAAAATGGCCTGGGAGCCTTTGATTTCTGACGTTAATTTTACTTTAGGGAATGTTGTGGCACAGGCCTTGTTTTTTTTTTATTATTCGTTCCTGGGATGTGGGCGTCGCTGGCAAGGCCGGCATTTATTGCCCATCCCTAATTGCCCTTGAGAAGGTGGTGGTGAGCCACCTCCTAGACAACTGAGTGGCTTGCTAGGCCATTTCAGAGGGCAATTAAGAGTCAACCACATTGCTGTGGGTCTGGAGTCACATATAGGCCAGACCGGGTAAGGACGGTAGATTTCCTTCCCTGAAGGACATTAGTGAACCAGATGGGTTTTTAACGACAATCCGATAGTTTCATGGTCACCATTACTGATACTAGCTTTTTATTCCAGATATATTTTATTAACTGCATTTAAATTCCCCAGCTGCCATGGTGGGATTTGAACTCGCGTCTGTGGATCATTCATCCAGGCCTCTGGATTACTAGCTGGCCAGTTCTGACGAAGGGTCATCGACCTGAAACGTTAACTCTGTTTCTCTCTCCACAGATGCTGCCTGACCTGCTGAGTATTTCCAGCATTGTCTGTCTTTATCTCTGGATTACTAGTCCAGTAACATAACCACTATGCTACCGTACTCACAGTGTTAACTGCATCTCCTTAAGATCTCCCAAAATGGTTTACCAACCAACAGAATACTTTGACGTAGCTGACATTTTCTCCTATAAAAATAAATCAGCTGTCGCTGTTTGATATGTTGGCCATTCATTGTAAACGTATTAGTCATATTGCAGATGTAGAATGGCAGGGTTGGTATTCTGCAAGGATGAGATGGGCTAAAAGGATTTCCAGCTAGCATCTTGTGATGTAAAAACTGCTGTTGTTTTCAGAAGACTGTTATGGCAACCGAGTGTGGGCAGTACAAACCCAGGCAGTCAACACTTTTATTTCCAAAAAAAATAAACCACTAATACGTAAAGCAACTATTCAGTTGATTTGAGTTATAAGCTGTAATGCGATGTCAGGATTCAGTGCTGTTAACAAAACACTTTAACTTTGTGCTCAAGTTTACAAACCCTCACTTGCACTACATTTGAACTCAATTGTTTTTATTATTCAGCATCATGCAGATTTTTTTAAATTGAGAAACTTGGTGAAGGGCCAAGGTCTAAATACAGGACACCCGTCAAGGTTCACAAGAAAGGAAGTAATAAATCAGTCATGAGGTGACGCCAAACATGAATTTTATCCCCTATTTAAAAACAACACTTGATTCGCGTGGTAAGTGATATAACAATGTTATGATGATCTGGAAATAGACTGCCTTAAAGGGTGGTGGAAGCAAATTCAGTAGTAACTTCCAAAAGGAATAAGCAATTTTACAATATTTATATTTTTTATCCACACTTTTGGTTTGTGCCTTTTCTTCTCTCCCACTTGGCAGCTGTCTTTCATTCTGCCAGCGCATTCACACCTCATCTAGAGCCATCTTTTGTTTCTTAACCTGCCCCATTACCATCTTGTCTCGTCTTGAATATCTCTTTATGTCTCTTTACTTCTCCTGCCTTCCATCCTATCACAGACTTTCCCTTTTATTCTTTCATCCCATCCTCCATTTCCCAGCCCCTAAAACCTGTTTTTTAATCTGTTTCATTGCCTGCTTTTTTCCAGTTCTGACGAAGGGTCCTCGACCTGAAACGTTGACTCTCTCTCTCTCCACGGATGTTGCCTGGCCTGCTGAGTTTTTCCAGCGTTTTCTGTTGTTATTTGAAGTGTTCATCCTTGTTTTCAAATCCCACCATGGCCTCGCCCATTTCCCTATTTCTATAACCTCCCGCCAGCCCTACAACGAACCTATAAATTTGCGACACCTCCAATATTGGCCTCCTGCGCATCCCCGATTTTGATCGCTCCATCATTGGCGGCCGTGCCTTCAGCTGCTTAAGCCCTAAGTTCTGGAATTCCCTCCCTAAACCTCTCCGCGCCTCTCTTCTCCTTTAAGACGCTCCTTAAAATCTACCAAGCTTTTGGTCACCTGTCCTAACAGCTCCTTACGTGGCTCGGTGTCAAATTTTGTTTGATAACTCTCCTGTGAAGCGCCTTGGACGTGTTACTACGTCAAAGGTGCTAAATAAATGTAAGTTGCTGTTGAAACAGCAGGGGAGTGGGACTAATTAGATAACTCTAATTAGGGGTTCTGAATCTTTGGAATTCTCCACCCCAAAAGGCTGAGTCTATTCAAAGCTGAGATAAATAGATTTTTGGACTCCGGGGAATCGAGAGATATGGAGATCGGGTGGGAAAGTGGAGTTGAGGTTGAAGATCAGCCATGATCTTATTGAATGGCGGAGCAGGCTCGAGGGGCCGAATGGCCTATTCCTCCTAATTCTTATGTTCTCTTTCAGAGAGCAGGCACGATGGGCTGAATGGCCTCCTCCTTGTGCTGTATATGATTCTATAATTGCATAATGACGGAAAGAATCTTGTGCATCCTTATAAAAGTGTTGAGCCCTCAATCTCAGTACAACACAAGTGCGCCAAAGAGTTGTTTTGATAGCGTCACGTTCAGTGATTTCAACACAAGAGCAAAATACTGCGGATGCCGGAAATCCGAAATAACAACAGAAAATACTGGAAACACTCAGCAGGTCAGGCAGCTTCCCTGGAGAGAGAAACAGAGTTAACGTTAGATCGGTTTCTCTCTCCACAGATGCTGCCTGACCTGCTGAGTGTTTCCAGCATTCTGTTGTTATTTCAGTGATTTCAATCTGGGTTGCTGCTGGTAGGATTTGTGTAAGGTGAACACGCATGAATTTCCATGCACGAGTCCAAGAATAAAGAGATCAGGTGATTCAGTTAGCAGCAAGAGGCCATGTGCCCTTCCCTGTGGACAGTCCAGAGGGAGCCATTGCTCCAATTCCTTGTGGACAGTCCAGAGGGAGCTATTGCCCCAATTCCCTGTGGACATTCCAGAGGGAGCCATTGCCCAAATGCCCTGTGGACAGTCCAGAGGGAGCCATTGCCCCAAATTCCCTGCGGACATTCCAGAGGGAGCCATTGCCCAAATTCCCTGTGGACAGTCCAGAGGGAGCCATTGCCCCAATTCCTTGTGGACAATCCAGAGGGAGCCATTGCCCCAAATTCCCTGTGGACAGTCCAGAGGGAGCCATTGCCCCAATTTCCTGTGGACAATCCAGAGGGAGCCATTGCCCCAAATTCCCTGTGGACAGTCCAGAGGGAGCCATTGCCCAAATTCCTTGTGGACAGTCCAGAGGGAGCCATTGCCCCAAATTCCCTGTGGACAGTCCAGAGGGAGCCATTGCCCCAATTCCCTGTGGACAATCCAGAGGGAGCCATTGCCCCAAATTCCCTGTGGACAGTCCAGAGGGAGCCATTGCCCAAATTCCTTGTGGACAGTCCAGAGGGAGCCATTGCCCCAAATTCCCTGTGGACAGTCCAGAGGGAGCCATTGCCCCAAATTCCCCGTGGACAGTCCAGAGGGAGCCATTGCCCCAATTCCTTGTGGACAGTCCAGAGGGAGCCATTGCCCAAATTCCCTGTGGACAGTCCAGAGGGAGCCATTGCTCCAATTCCTTGTGGACAGTCCAGAGGGAGCTATTGCCCCAATTCCCTGTGGACATTCCAGAGGGAGCCATTGCCCAAATGCCCTGTGGACAGTCCAGAGGGAGCCATTGCCCCAAATTCCCTGCGGACATTCCAGAGGGAGCCATTGCCCAAATTCCCTGTGGACAGTCCAGAGGGAGCCATTGCCCCAATTCCTTGTGGACAATCCAGAGGGAGCCATTGCCCCAAATTCCCTGTGGACAGTCCAGAGGGAGCCATTGCCCCAATTTCCTGTGGACAATCCAGAGGGAGCCATTGCCCCAAATTCCCTGTGGACAGTCCAGAGGGAGCCATTGCCCAAATTCCTTGTGGACAGTCCAGAGGGAGCCATTGCCCCAAATTCCCTGTGGACAGTCCAGAGGGAGCCATTGCCCCAATTCCCTGTGGACAATCCAGAGGGAGCCATTGCCCCAAATTCCCTGTGGACAGTCCAGAGGGAGCCATTGCCCAAATTCCTTGTGGACAGTCCAGAGGGAGCCATTGCCCCAAATTCCCTGTGGACAGTCCAGAGGGAGCCATTGCCCCAAATTCCCCGTGGACAGTCCAGAGGGAGCCATTGCCCCAATTCCTTGTGGACAGTCCAGAGGGAGCCATTGCCCAAATTCCCTGTGGACAGTCCAGAGGGAGCCATTGCCCAAATTCCCTGTGGACAGTCCAGAGGGAGCCATTGCCCAAATTCCCTGTGGACAATCCAGAGGGAGCCATTGCCCAAATTCCCTGTGGACAGTCCAGAGGGAGCCATTGCCCCAAATTCCCTGTGGACAGTCCAGAGGGAGCCATTGCCCAAATTCCCTGTGGACAGTCCAGAGGGAGCCATTGCCCAAATTCCCTGTGGACAGTCCAGAGGGAGCCATTGCCCAAATTCCCTGTGGACAGTCCAGAGGGAGCCATTGCCCAAATTCCCTGTTATCAGTTCAGAGGGAGCCGTTGCCCCAGTGGACATGTTGAAGGGCCTTTGGCACCTGTCAATCAAGCCTCGAGTTAACATAAGGGCCGGAAATGAAGCACAGGCCCGGGAACGTCCTCCACAAGGGCCATGTCTTTCAAAACAACAGATCATTGCCTGGATTAAGTCACATGAATATCTTTTCCCTCTCCACCCACACAATGCAACAACGTGTTAAAGCAGGTTTGTGAATGGATGGGCTCAAGTGAAAGGGATTTTAAGGGCTTTTAAAATAATAATATGGGGGAGGGATTAGTTCGTAGGCGGCGGATGGGCACGGACGGAGTGCGCCGCGTGCAGCGTGTAAACAAACCTGGCGGAGTGATACGGGCAGTGCGAAGGCAGCGTGCAGGAGGAGGCGGAGGAGTACCAAGAGAGAGAAAAAAAACCAAACCGTTATATCGACCCGCCACCCCGGTGTCGGTGACAAGCGCCGCCCTCGGTATCGAGTCGGAGACCCTCACATTTCCCCCAACGGTGAGAGAACCCAGCGGAGAAAGCGGCCGCCAAGCGCTCTGAGCGGGGAGGGAAAGGGCGCACTCTTTGGCGGAGGTGGAAGGAGACTGTGACGCGGGGGGCGGGCGGGCGTGCCGCGGCCCTATATAAAGCGCGGTGCGGCGGCTGGCTTGTTATAGCCGGTCAGTCGGCGTTGGAGGGAGGAGCTTGAGGCAGCGGGTTAAAGTTAAAACCGCTGCCATGACAAAAGAAACAATAAATAAAATAACTGTATAAGTCTCAGTAACAACAACAACAATCAAAAAAAGAACCTCCAATCTTTGGGAAGTTTTAATCTTGTTTCCAATATATATAATATATATTTAATACTAAGTATGCGCAGAATTCAAGCACCAGTGGAATGGGATTATGGTGGGAGAGCTGCTGCTTCTTCTTCAGAGCTGCTGGCGGTCACTGGGAAAGTCGGGCTTTGCTGCGTGAGTTATTTTGCGAGGGAGGAAGCCACGCTGCCCGCGGCGCCCTCCGCTTCTTCGGCCACCGCTCCCGCCGCCTCCTCTTTCTCCTCTTAGCCCCTCGGCAGTGCTGGCGATGGAGGCCGTGGGCGATTTCGAATACAACAGGAAAGATCTGATCGGACACGGAGCCTTCGCGGTGGTCTTTAAAGGCCGCCACAGGAAGGTGATGAGGGAGGGGACTCGCTTGATTTTATTATTTATAAATAAAAGCATATATATGGGTGTGTTTTTTTATGACAAGCTGCCATCAGCGCTGTATGGTGTTTGGATTATCGCTTGTATTTTGCGTGCAAACTTATGGGAGCTTTTTGCAAATGTTTCCCAGACATATGGCAATATAGTTTTCATATACAAGTTTATAGAAAGTTATAATCGTTTGTGTGTGTATGCTTGTGCGTGTGTGTATGTTTGTGTGTATGTGATTGTGTGTGTGTATGTATGTTTGTGTGTGTATGTTTATGTATGTTTGTGTATGTGTGTATGTGTATGTATGTATGTTTATGTATGTATGTTTATGTATGTGTGTATGTTTGTGTGTATGTTTGTGTGTATGTTTGTGTGTATGTTTGTGTGTGTATGTTTGTGTGTGTATGTTTGTGTGTGTATGTTTGTGTGTGTATGTTTGTGTGTGTATGTTTGTGTTTGTGTGTGTGTGTTTGTGTGTGTGTGTTTATGTGTGTGTTTATGTGTGTGTGTTTGTGTGTATGTTTATGTGTGTGTGTTTGTGTGTGTGTGTTTGTGTGTGTATGTTTATGTGTGTGTGTATGTTTGTGTGTATGTTTGTGTGTGTATGTTTGTGTGTGTATGTTTGTGTGTGTATGTTTGTGTGTGTATGTTTGTGTGTATGTTTGTGTGTGTATGTTTGTGTGTGTATGTTTGTGTGTGTGTGTGTTTGTGTGTGTGTGTTTGTGTGTGTGTGTGTGTGTTTGTGTGTGTGTGTTTGTGTGTGTGTGTTTATGTGTGTGTGTTTATGTGTGTGTGTTTATGTGTGTGTTTGTGTGTATGTATGTGTGTATGTTTATGTGTGTATGTTTGTGGTGTGTGTATGTATGTTTGTATGTGTGTTTGTGTGTGTGTGTGGGTATGTTGTATGTAATGTGTGGTTTGTAGTGTGCGCGTGTTTGTAGTGTGCGCGTGTTTGTAGTGTGCGCGTGTTTGTAGTGCGCGTGTTTGTAGTGCGCGTGTTTGTAGTGCGCGTGTTTGTAGTGTGCGCGTGTTTGTAGTGTGCGCGTGTTTGTAGTGCGCGTGTTTGTAGTGCGCGTGTTTGTAGTGTGTGCGCGTGTTTGTAATGTGCGCGTGTTTGTAATGTGTGTGTGCGTGGTGCAGGTAATGTGAGAGTGCGTGGTGCAGGTAATGAGAGTGCGTGTTGCATGTAATGTGAGAGTGCGTGTTGCATGTAATGTGAGTGCGTGTTGCATGTAATGTGTGTGAGTGTGTGTTGCATGTAATGTGAGTGCGTGTTGCATGTAATGTGTGCGTGTTGCATGTATGTAGTATGTATGTAATGTGTGGAGCGTGTATGTAATGCGTGGAGCGTGTATGTATGTAATGTGTGGAGCGTGTGTAATGTGTGGAGCGTATGTATGTAATGTGTGGAGCGTGTATGCGTATGTTATGCATATGTATGGTGGGTGTGGTGTGTATGTATGTAATGTATAGTATGTATGTAGTATGTAATGTATACATGTATGTATGTAATGTGGTATGTATGTAATGTACGTATATGTAATTAATGTGTGTGTAAATGTATGACGCGTGTGTATATATTATGTACATATATATATATATTGTGTGTATATTTATGAGAGAGCATTGCTATAGATTGCATGTATCTTATAGTCACTCATGATTTCTGCAGGAGTTGTGACACTTTTTGCTCTGTTTATTGCTATTGTCTATATTTTTCACTGCCATGGTCTTGTGTTTTGGGAATTTTCTGATACCTATATCCGTAGCTCTGTCTCAAGTGGTGCAATGCATCTAATGCATAATAGATGACCATTTGCCAACATGGGCTTGACAGAACACCTTTCTCTTCTCCCTCCCCCCTCTTTTCCCCCCCCCCCCCCCACCCCCTAAAAAGAACAAAAGTTTCCTCTCGGTGCCTGACAATGCATTATTTTTCTTCATGATCGTCTCACGTTGTTCTTGTTTTAAAATTGCAGCCAAGAACGAGAATCCCAAAGGGTGTGTTGCCTACCTGGTGCCAGGATAAGGGATATCTCATGGCGGCGGGAGGAGGGAAATCCAGTTGTCGTGGTCCATGTTGGAACAAACGACATCGGTGGGAAAAGGGAGGACGTCCTGCTGAAAGAGTATCAGGAGCTAGGCTCTAAATTAAAAAGCAGCACCTCGAGGGTAATAATCCCTGGATTATTGGCCGAGCCACGTGCAAATTGGCATAGAAGCAGACAGATCAGGAGAATGGCTAAAGGGCTGGTGTGGGAAAGAGGGGTTCCCATTAATGGGACACTGGCACCAGTTCTGGGACAGGAAGGAGCTGTACCGATGGGATGGGCTCCACCTGAACGGGATGGGACCCATGTCCTAGCGGAAAGGGTAAATAGGGAGGTGGCAAAAACTTTAAATTAGTAAGATGGGGGAGGGATCTACAAGAAAAGTAACCAGCCTAATTATAAACAAAACAGGAAAAGAGAGCATAGGAAAGAATAAAGTAAGGGAGGACATTGATGGCGAGGGAATAAATAGAGTTATAGAACAGGAGTCTAAAAAGATGGTTAAACATAAAGTGAGAGGAAATCCTATTAAAAATGAGTTAAACTGTCTGTACAGCAATGCACACAGCGTCCGTAATAAAACGGGAGTTGGAGGCAATTATGCGTTGCAGACATAAGTATGACAAAAACCAGGGTAATAGATTGGATTTTATGGGGCAGAGAATAGAACTTGGGAAAATAAAATGGGCAACAATATTGGCAAACAACGATGTAGAACAGCAATGGGAAACATTTAAAACAGTGTTCAACAGAGTGCAGGAATATATTCTGCTAAAAGGAAAGAACAAACTAAACACTAATGAGACTCCAATAAAGCCATAAGGGAACAATTGAGGGTAAGGAAAGAGGCATACATTAAGTACATAGACAGCAGGGGAGTGCATGATAAGGGAGAATACAAAGAGATTAGGAAAGAAGTAAAAAAAAAATAGAATTAGGAAAGCAAAGAGAAACTATGAAATTAAATTATCAAGGAACATAAAACAAAATAGTAAAATATTTTATAGGCACATCAATAAAAAAAAGGAAGGTTGGGATGGGAATAGGGTCATTAACGGATAGACAGGATAATACCACAGGTAACGATAGAGGGGTGGCAGAAATATTAAAGAATTATTTTGCTTCAGTATTTACCAGGGAGATAGAACAGGCAGACATGACATTGGATGATGAGATTAGTAATGAGATAAGTGCATTTAAAATAAAAAGTGGACAGATTAAATAAACTAATCAAACTCAAAGAGGATAAAACCCCTGGTCTGGATGGATTTCATCCACACATATTAAAAGAATCTAGGGAAGAGATAGCAGAGGCATTACTACACATATTTAGTAATTTGTTGGAAAAAGACGGGAGGAGGCTTGTGTGGAGCATAAACACCGCATGGACTGGTTGGGCCGAATGGCCTGTTACTGTGCCGTATATCCTGTGTAATCAACAACAACTTGTATTTATATAGCGCCTTTAATGTAGTAAAACGTCCGAAGGTGCTGCACAGGAGTATTTTAAGACAAAAAATTTGACCTATGTATTTCATGGTTAAATGAAAGACTCTTGACATTGGTAGCTAGCGATCAATTGGGTTATAGCTAGATGCAGTGTACATTTCATAAGATGAAAAACACGTGATCTCTTTATCATTGTGATAGATTGCAATGTACACATAGTGAACTTGCTCACTACTTGGCTGCCTTTCCAGGAGTCAGTGTTTGCATGTTGTCATGTATTTGGGCATGTGACAAGAACTCTGAATGTTCGACCCTGCAGAGGTTGTCACATACTTTGTTGCTCCCTTTAAATACTGTCGGGGAGGTGCTAGCATCTATCCCCATCTGTTGTAAGCTAACTGGTCTCAGCCGCAGCAACATTCGGGTTGTATTGATGAGCCTCAGTGATCCTGGGTCGGGAAGGGGAAATAGGCTAGAGTTCCAGCTCCAGTCAGCCAATTGGTGGCCCCTGGTGAAATCTAGGGTGAGGCAGGATTGGGCTAAGTTGCAGTGCTCCCGCTGTCACTCGCTCTTATGGATCACTTGAAGACACGAGTGAGGTACTGGAGGGTGCCTGGCATTTGTGGAAGCCTACTCCAACAAAGATGGCAAACAAAAATTCTGATAGTGGATTGGCGGTTAGGATCAGATCAGCCATGATCTTATTGAATGGCGGAGCAGGCTCGAGGGGCCGATTGGCCTACTCCTGCTCCTATTTCTTATGTTCCTACGAAGTAGAAATAAATTTAGTGACAGTCAGTAGTTCATGTTGAGCTTTGCTGGTTTGTTGACTTCCTAACGTGTTTTTTTTTGGGGGGGGGGCATCAAATACAAATGATCAGTGAGTTTGTGATTATTGAATTTGTGCTTTTAAAAAAAATTATTTTTACCCTAGACTTCAAGGGTTAAATTACGAGGAGAGATTACACAATCAAGGGTTGTATTCCCTGGAATTTAGAAGGTTAAGGGGTGATCTGATCAAAGTTTTCAGGATATTAAGGTAAACAGATAGTTTCTATCTAGCTTATTTCTGCTAGTTGGTGAGTCTCGGACTAGGGGACAGACATGGTCTAAAAATTAGAGCCAGACCTTTCAGTAGTGAAATTAGGAAACACTTCTACATACAAAGGGTGGTAGAAATTTGGAACACTCTTCCGCAAACTGCAATTGATGCTAGATCAATTGTTAATTTTAAATCTGAGATTGATAGATGTTTGTTAACCAAAGGTATTAAGGGACATGGGGCAAAAGCGGATAAATGGAGTTAGGTCACAGATCAGCCATGATCTCATTGAACAATTTTGAGGGGCTAAATGGCCCCCTCGTGTTCCTATGTTCCTCATTAAGTTAGTGTCTCAGTTTCTCCTGAGGGTAGCAACTTACGCTGGGATGTAGTTGCACTGGTAGCCTCTGGTA
Organism: Somniosus microcephalus; assembly: GCF_052327205.1. NCBI lineage: Eukaryota > Metazoa > Chordata > Chondrichthyes > Squaliformes > Somniosidae > Somniosus > Somniosus microcephalus. The sequence continues at coordinate 54,127,667 of NC_141008.1, forward strand.
CCTCAGCCAAATTTTTCATATGTGACCCTCGACAATGAGTAGTGACAGGATGTTTGGTTGTGGAGAGCAGTCACAGTTAAGCCAATTCTGTCCATGTACAAGTTTTGTACTGGGCTCGCTGGACAATAATCAGGAATTTTATTAGTTTATTCTTCTCCCCACATCTCCTCCTTGCCCAGGAATGCAGTGATCAATGGTTGTGACCCCAGTACTGCCCTGTTTTAGATATCTAGGACAGACTAGGGACTGGCCCTGGAATCCTCCTGATCCCTACCTCCACACCAAGCCATGGATTTACCCATTGAGTTATTGGAGATCCCATTTTTCCAATTTTTGATTTGTTCCCACACAAGTGTCCATTTCGAGACAAAAAGACCAATAGGCAGAGCTCCATTAATGCTGCTGCTAACCTGGCCATTAAGAAGCACGGAAGAACAATGCAGGTTGTCTTATCTTTGAATTTCTCTTTGCTTATGCAGGGCCAGATCAGGGAATTGCAGGATCTGTACTAGTGTAATTGGTGTACAAATGTAATCTGTCACTTAGCTATGCCCAGATTCATTTTGATTTTAAAGAGGCTCAGTATAAAGTTTTCAACAGAGTAATGATATGGACTGAAATGATTACAGAATTTAAGGAAAAGCAACATTATTTGGACAGCTCTGAAAATTTGAGATACTTAGTTTTGTTGGATGTAAGGAGTGATATACAGTGTGTTGGTGCACCAATGTGAAACAATACAATAGTGGGCTTTGCTCGTATTGAAATCTGTCACGTCGTAGTGGAAAGATGCTAAACAGAAGGCAGTTGTCTCTTATCACATCCTCAGGATGTCCAAAGCCCATCACATTTCTGGAGTGCAGCCAATGTATACACAGCAAGATGCCACAAACAGCAAGTCAGATGATTGAACATTTAACCTTGTTTTGCTTGAATGAGGAATGTTGGCCAGGCTATTGGTAGAACTCTGTTCTTATCAATTGATATGGGGTTTGTTTGTGCCCATCTGAATCACCAGATCAAATGGATAGAGCCTATATTTAATATGTTATCCAAAACACAGCACCTCTGGCAATGCAGCACTCCCTCAGTATTGCACTCAAATGTCAGCCTGGCTTATGTATCCAAGTCCTGGAGTGGGGCTTGAGCCCACAACCTTCTAACTGAGAGGTGAGAGTGCTACCAACTGGGCCAAGCTGATGCTTGAGAGTCCTCTGCAGACTCTTGCCATATGATTCCCAGTGCGTTTTCGAATGTCATTGGTAGTGACATGGAAGAAGATTGTCCACCCATTGTGTGGCCTGGAAGGACAATAAAGGGATTGACTTCCTTGCAAATAAAAGTGAGGAATCCCATTTGTAAAATGGCTTTCTTTCCTGGATCATCATCTGTCCCCTTTGATCAGCTCAGGAATAATTGAAAACTTGGCTTGAGGCTGTATTCCTGCTGCTGCAGTCCCTGATTTTTGCTCCTTGTGTTGCAGTAGCTGCACAGATAAAATGCTTGCAAGAACTGTTGTAATTTTTTCTTTGTGATCTGTTCCAGTGGAGAAAATCTGACACAGAAATAATTGGTCTTGGTTTAGCCATAGTTTGTTAATCGAAGGGTTCTGGTTATTTTGGATCAATAGTCAGTAATGCTGATTGTCATGTCACCATGATTTTCTTGACTCTTGTGTAACCACTGGCACTCCACTCAATTTGCCTGCATAATGACTTTTTACTCCTAAAATGTTATTCTTTGGAACTAAATGCGCTCAAACAAAATTAAAGGACCTGGTGGGATTGAGATTTGAAATGGCAAGGACAGATTTGCTTATCTGTCAACTGTCAATATTGCAATTCAATTGCACGATCAATTTGGTGGGGAAAAAATGACATTGAAGTCTTCATTACAGTCACTGCAATATATCAAGTAATTCTCCCCTTGTGTACATGCAAGCTATGCAAGCATAATTACTTTTCCAAAGTAGACTTGTTCTAAAGATGCTAATTTTCTAAGGGAATGATTTCAGTAATGCACAGTTTGTCTTGTGATGCACCTCACCATTCAATCTCGGGTTGCTGTAGTCTCAGCATGTAGGAAGGAAATGAGCTGTTTCAGTACACAAACTGTGTGTTATTGATAACAGTCTTTATTGGAAAGAATTAAAGTCACTGAGCCCAACACTCCTGAAGTGGGGAGGGCTCAACAGCAGTGCAATTGGGGCAGATGAGGCAGAATTTGGAACAGGACCCACTTCTGCAAGGTTGTGCCAGAAGCGTGGGTCGGTGCTTCTTGCATCTTTAAGAATGGTCAGCTTACTTTGTTCTGGTAACAGTGGACACCCACTTTTTCATGAGTTCTGTGAACTGTCACTGGATTTGCTGTAACCAGTGGTTTAGAAAAAAACTAAACTTGGAGCGACTGTCACTGGGAGGTCAGTCTGGCATTGCTGTATCCTGCTGTGTAATGTTCAATATTTACCATCCACAGTAGGCTGATTCCCAATAATGACTTGCCACAAGTTTTGTTGTGCTAAATAATGGTAATCTATTTCATTTCACCAGCTAGTAAACTAGTAAAACTGCTTTTACAGCAGTGAACAGATTAATCGTTACAGATGAGATCTGGGATAAGCAGAACGTACTGAATGATATCATCTGCATTTGTAATACAGTTCAAGTGCAGCTCTATAGCATGATCAATCAATAACATTGAGAGCATAAGAAAAGTCAGTAACAAAATAAAAGCCATTTAGCCTATTGAAACTTATCCTTCTAGTAGCCAAACTCTGATTGGGGTATCATCTGCATTTAAAAAGTCCCTTTTTTTTGTCTCGGATATCCAGCACAAAAAATGTCTGGCCTATAATGTAGGTGCTGTGCCAAAGTGTTAAGGCACTCTGTGTTTCCATCAGCCGCATAGTGAGGTAGTCACCTCCATCTATCGGGGCAGCGCTTCCCCACGCCAAGAGAAGAAATCAAAGATGAGCCAGCTGAGGCTGCCGTGCGCATCTCCCCAATGGCTGGTAGAAAGTGTGAGCGAGAGATTCACACGAAGAATAGAACACAAATAGGCAGAGAGGGAGACAAAGTAGTAGTGTAGAAGATGAGCAAAGTGGCAATTATATCGAGGCTCTTTTAAAATAGTTGTTTTTGTATGAGCAATGCCATGGTAGGTTAACGAGTACATAAAGTACCAGTGCAGGGAATCAGAAGTTTCTTAATTCACAGTATTCCATGACATAAAGGTATAACTAGTTCATTTTCTTTTTAATGCAATTATTGGAGCGTTGATTATATTTTTCAGGGAATAAAATATCATTCTGCAACATCCCTATTTCTTTCTCAAATTACTGTGATCCTTTAAGGGCTGGAAAATCCACTTGTCTTGTTTCTATTCTGTTATTTTCTTTTTTTAAATCTGTCATTTTTTCCACTTTGTATTCCAGCTCATGCTGACTGAACTCTGGCTGTTTGCACGGATAGGCTATGCTTAACATCTGTGACTCCTAATGATGCCACTCCTTCCACTTACTTCTAACCATATGATTTCATTTGTTAAATTCTCCTCCACCCCTGTACTGTGTCTTGGTTTTGTTTGTCAGCCCATATTTTGCTGCCGTTTGTTGCCATACTTTCCAGCACGGCCATTAGTGGTGTTCCCCAATCGACTAATACGAGCTGTGCTTCTGAGGGATGAAACTGGTCCCGTCAGTTAGGCACAGTAATTATTCAACAACCTGGTTAAAAGCTGGAGGAAGTGACACAATTAAGAACATTTGAATATAAGCAGGACTAGAATGTGAACCCTCAAGGTTGGGAGTTCCACACTCTGCACCTCTTTGGTATTTTTTCCAAGTGGCCATTGTTCATGTGTGAGCTGTGACGGTGAGTGTCACTAGGCTTCTTGATTCAAGCCGATTCTGTCAAATGCACTTGCAGCGAGTTTGGTGTATGTCGGGCAAGCAGTCTGACAATTTAGACATCGTGGAGGGGTCGAGAGAAGAAGTAGTGAGGTAGAGCTGCGTGTTCACAGAATCACAGAAACACCACAGTGCAGATAGAGGCCATTTCGGCCCATCGAGCCTGCACCGACACATATCCCACCCGATCCCCGTAACCCCTACACCAACACATACCCCACCCTATCCCCGTAACCCCACGTATTTAATCCCCTAACACTAAGGGTCAATTTATCATAGCCAATCAACCTAATGTGGAAGCTCCTTAAAACTTACCTCTTTGACCAAGCTTTTTGTCACCTGCCCTAATTTATCCTTGTGTGGATCGGTGTCAATTTTTTTGTCTTAACACACTCTTGTGAAGCGCCTTGGGACGTTTTACTACGTTAAAGGCGTTATATAAATACAAGTTATATAGCACTTTTCATAACCTCAGAACATCCCAAAGCGCTTTACAGTCAATTAAGTACTTTTGAAGTGTAGTCACTGTTGTAATGTAGGAAACATAGCAGGTCTAGCAGCATCTGTGGAGCGAACAGATGAACGAACATTTTGGATGTAAACCCTTTGTTAAAACTATTTTGAGGAAGGATCAGAAAAATGAACTCCTCTGTTCTCTCCACAGATGCTGTCTGACCTGCTATGTGTTTCTAATATCTATTTTTATTCCATGTCCTATAGCGTTTTGGGGTATTAATACGCCTAATAATATGCTCTATTCTGTTCATGTTGTAAATCTGATTGGTTAGGTCAATTTTTCACATTTCTATTGTGTATAAATTCCAAAGCAGGCTGGTGCAAAAAGCGGAACTTTTAAAATAATAGAGATTAGAGTTTGTAAAATCCTCGATGTAATTTGTACCTTTTCCTGGATTAAATGCAGCGTAATTGCCTGTAGGTTATGGTCGTCTTCAGAACATTTCCTGCTATCAGTGTGACATTCTCATTTCTTCATTTACGGTCACTAACGGTAATTTTGAATGACTACTGATGTGTCTTAACAGTTTTTTGTGTTAACCCATGCAAACTGCCACAGGAAAAGTACCTTATCTGATTGGGTTTCAAACTTGACTTTCAGGAAAGAAAGGGCCATGCCAGCCAGTTTCCATTTCCTATACAGCAGTGTTGAATTAAACTCATTCAGGGGGGGATTGGGTTGTGCAGCATATTGACCTCCAGGCACTTAGTGCTAAAAATGGCTCTGTTGGTTGCAAGATTCATTCTTTGGGAGGCTCAACCAGTTACTTCAGAGAGCAGCTATACCTCCCTCTGGCACTAAATCACATTCAATTCAGCAGTAAAGAGAAATCTCAGAAGATTATGGTGTGGGAATGGAGTGGAGATCTCACACTGATGTAGTAAGCGATGATGATCAACTGAGGTTGCATTTGAAGTATTCTAGGGGCAGAGGTTTGTGCCTTTATTTTATTCGGCATCAGTCCAGTCTGATAAACAGCTTTGTTTTGTTCTTGCTGTCTGATTTTTGAACTGCTTGTGGTATGTTCTGCTCTGGGTTCCTCTGAAACATGGAAGGCCACTGTGCATATGTATCTGACAATGAGATTTTTTTTGAGGAAACAAAGTATGTGGAGCCCATTTCTCCCAGCAAAACACTTATTAGCAAGAATCAACTAACTTGAAGGGGATGGATGGGTTTGTACCTGTGTAGGTGGTTTTGAGTGCACAATGTGATTGGTTTCTGAGAGACTGTGCCAGTTCCATTTGTTTACTGGAGTCGCATAGCTCTTTCTGGCTTCACACTACTTATTTCAAATTGCATCGCTGGAAGCAAAACCCATCAGTTGGCTGCTTTGTAGCAGAATGTTTGCTCCATATTCACAGCAACATGAATCTAGTGTGATAATTCTAGTATAGCAAAGGCATAACTCTTGAACCTGTGTTATACCTGACCATGGGGTTGCTTGTAGCTGATGTTAGAGCTGCAAATCCCAGCCACTGGCTCCATCCCTCTCCCTGGCCCCTGTCTGAGGCCGAACCACACCATTCACAACTGTGTGTCCTAATTGACCCTGCGATGAGCTTCCGACCACATATTCGCTTCATCATTAAAAAAAAAATGCCTACTTCCACCTCCATAACATTCCCCCGTCTCCAACCCTGCCTCAGCACATCTGATGCTGAACACCTCATCCATACCTTTGTTACCTCCAGACTTGACTATTCCAGTGCATTCCTGGCCAGCTTCCCACTTTCCACCCACCATAAACCTGAGCTCATCCAAAACTCTGCTGTCTGTGTCCTAACTCGCACTAAGTCCTGTTTACCTAACACCCCTGTGCTCCCGGTCCGACAATGCCTTGATTTAAAAATTCTCATCCTTGTTTTCAAATCTCTCCATGGCCTCGCATCTTCCTATCTTTGTAACCTCCTCCAGGCCTAAAACCCTCCAAGATCCCTGCGGCCCTCCAATTCTGGCCCTTTGCACGTCACTGATTTTAATCACTCAGTGATTAAAATCAGTGACTTCAGCTGCCTGGGCCCTAAGCTCTGGAATTACCTCCCTAAACCTCTCTGTCTCTCGAACTCTCTTGTTTAAGACGCTCCTTAAAATCTACCTCTTTGTCCTAATATCTCCTTATGTGGCTTGATGTCAAATTTTGTTTAATAATGCTCCTGTGAAGCGACTTGGGACATTTTACTACATTAAATGCGCTATATAAATGCAGGTTCTTATTGTTGCAAATGCGGAAAATACAATACTGATTCTCCTTGCGTTGATTAGCGCAAAGCATTCCCAGAAAGAGAAAAAAACTGAGTTCACAATACTTGTCCACTAAAATCAGTTGGTTAAGTAAAGGCGTGGTGATGGTCAGTGAGACTGGCCTGTTAGATCAATGAATTAATTTCAGTGGAAACAGTCATTGTACAGTTGGACCAGTAAACTTTGTACAGGTTGAAAAAAAAAGTTCCTCTTCTCAACGTGTACAAAAATCAGTAGGTTCATTCTTAGTTTTTAATGTGAAGAAGGGCGTCTCTGATATTTTCATTGCATCGTGATTTTGCAGTCTTAATTATATTAAGATTTTCTGTTCCTTGGGAAAGAAAGTTGTACATACTTTGTGTAAAAGTGCATTTATTGCATCACCGTTTTTAACAGGTAATTAGGTATAATCATCAAATTTGCACGCTAGCTATAACCTGAAACTGATACCATAGATACTTATTTAGGGTATCTTTAAACTAGTTACATACATATCAACGCACAAATTTTTAAATTAATTTCTTCTCAAAACATAAAATCAACCGTTGGAAGACATTGAGCAGAGATCAAGCACTTAGTTGCAGGAAGGAAGAGGAGAATAAAAGAAAAACAACTGCCCCAGAGTGTTCCTGTATACCACCTTTCTGTGAGTTAGTTTAGTTGCCACCTCCTCGTGGCTGAGGAATAGTGCACGAAAAACGGAAGAATAAGGCAAAACATAAATAACTTGAAAACGGGAGGAGGGGGGAGAAGAAGAAAACGGTGCGGCATTCTTTAACCCTGGCCACTAGCTGATCTTTCAGTATCAAAAATAACATCTTTTCTCTTAAAAGATGCTGCATTATGTAAAATTTCCATGTTAAGCTGTGTCACCTCTCCATGTTCCTTCACTTTTTTGGGGGAATAAACAAAAATCTGAAATGTGTGTTAGTTTTGGTATTTCGATATTGCAGTCCTGAACGACTCTGCCCTTTCTTTCAGTTAGCCTGCTCAGTGTTGCGTGAATACTGCCAACAGCTCAGGAGTGTGGTTGTTGGCAGGTTTTTGCAGACGTTCAATCAGATCCTGTCACGCACCATTAGTTAATACTGTTTTGGTTGGGGCTAAGCTAGATTCGAATGATTCACCTCATAGCTCAGTGAAGAAAACAAGAAGCAGATTAACGTTGTGTATATATCGGTGTGTTGGAACACTACTGTTGCTGCGCTTTTCCTGCAGCTTTTAAATTTAATCTCTCATCTGCACTTGTAAATCACTTTGTTTATCTTCCCTTAGAAATCAGATTGGGAAGTAGCCGTGAAATGCATAAACAAGAAAAATCTGTCCAAATCGCAAATCCTGCTCGGGAAAGAAATCAAGATATTAAAGGTACGGTGTTTCCTTGTGTTTGACTTGTCAGCAGATAAAATAAAGGTTGTGAAATTGTGTTCAGTGCTTGGATTTTGGTTTTCTCCACTAAAAATAGACACTCAAGTAGCTGTTGTTTGTCTATCCCATGGAACCAAAGCTGTGTAGTGATAGTGCTGTTCGAGTTTGGATTCTGACTCGAGCGGTACAGGCAGACTCCCAGATTCAATTTTCACGAGTCTGGTACTGGATTCAAGTTAGGAACAGGAGCAGGCCATTTAGCCCCACGAGCCTGTTCCGCCATTTAGTGAGATCATGGCTGACCTGCGACCTAACTCCATATACCCGCCTTTGGCCCATATCCCTTAATACCTTTGATAACAAAAATCTATCAATCTCACATTTAAAATTAACAATTGATCTAGCATCAATTGCTGTTTGCAGAATAGTTCCAAACTTCTACCACCCTTTGTGTGTAGAAATGGTTCCTAATTTCACTCCTGAACGGCCTGGCTCTAATTTTTAGACTATGCCCCCTAGTCCTAGAATCCCCAACCAGCGGAAATAGTTTCTCTCTATCTAACCTATCTAGTCCCCTTTAATATCTTGAAAACTTCAATCAAATCACCCCTTAAACGTCTAAATTTCAGAGAATATAACCCTAGTTTGTGTAATCACTCCTTGTAATTTAAGAAGTTGGTTTGTAACAGTGAACCCTGTGGTAAGCTGTATTTTCTAAATGTGCTAGTGACATCTAGTGGTACCATCTTTTATTTATATTGTCATGTTGCCCAATTTCATTCTTTGATTGGACATTACTGGCACTTAGAGGTTGGGTTAGATTTAATTAATACTGATATAGTTTATACCTGCAGTCTGCACGGCTCATATGTTTTGTTTCTTCCTTTCAGTTCCCGACTTGCATTGCTTATGCGATGCACAGAACCCCATTTAAAAAGTTCTTGGGACAATCCTATAGATGCTTTTATAATAACCTGTGTTGCTTTCCAAAGTACTTGTCAAATCACAAATTGTAAACATGGTAGCACGGTGGCATAGTGGTTAGCACTGTTGCCTCACAGCGCCAGGGACCCGGGTTCGAATCTGGCCTCGGGTGACTGTCTGTGTGGAGTTTGCACATTCTCCCCGTGTTTGTGTGGGTTTCCTCCGGGTGCTCTGGTTTCCTCCCACAGTCCAAAGATGTGCGGGTTAGGTTGATTGGCTATGATAAATTGACCCTTAGTGTTAGGGGGATTAAATACGTGGGGTTACGGGGATAGAGTGGGATATGTGTTGGTGTAGGGGTTACGGGGATCGGGTGGGATATGTGTCGGTGCAGGCTCGATGGGCTGAAATGGCCTCTATCTGCACTGTGGGGTTTCTGTGATTTCTGTAAACATGGTAATAAATTTATTACACTGAAAATATGGACCTTTAATATGTGCAAATGCATACTTGGTGTTTAATCTTTGCCACTGTCATTTTCAAAGCAGTGAGTGTTGCTTTGTTGCAGTACTGATGCCCAATGTCTTACTGGTAGCTGTAAGAGATTTTGAGGCTGTATGATTTACACAAATGAAACTGCAGAAGTAGCAGATGAATACTGCTCACCTTGACTGATCAGCTCAGTTTTGTGATCAATATGATGAAAGGAAGTTAGTTTGGACAAGCACATTTAATAGAGACACTAGTGGGTGTAGTCTATAGGCCTCCGAACAGTTGCAACTCTGTTGGACGGAGTATTAATCAGGAAATAGTTGAGGCTTGTAATAAGGGAACAGCTATAATTATGGGGGATTTTAATTATCATATTAACTGGACAAATCAAATTGGGCAGAGCAGCCTTGAGGAAGAGTTCATTGAGTGTATTAGGGATGGGTTTCTTGAGCAGTATGTAACTGAACCGACCAGGGGGCAAGCAACCTTAGATTTGGTCCTGTGTAATGAGACAGGATTAATTAAAAATGTCCTAGTAAAGGATCCCCTTGGAATGAGTGACCATAACATGGTTGAGTTCCATATTCAATTAGAGGGTGAGAAGGTTGGATCTCAAACAAGCGTGCTGAGCTTGAATAAAGGAGACTATGAAGGTATGAGAGCGGAATTAATGAGAGTGGACTGGGAAAATAGATTAAAGGGTAAGACGGTACATGACCAGTGGTGTACATTTAAGGAGTTATTTTACAACTTCCAAAAAAAATATATTCCACTGAGGAAAAAAGGGTGTAAAAGAAAAGATAGCCATCCGTGGCTAAGTAAAGTAATTAAGGATAGTACCCGACTAAAAACAAGGGCATATAAGGTAGCCAAATCTAGTGGGAGGATGGAAGATTGGGAAGTCTTTAAAAGACAGCAAAAAATAACAAAAAGATTGATTAAGAAAGGGAAGATAGATTATGAAAGTAATTAGCAAAAAATATAAAAACAGACAGTAAAAGTTTCTATAGTTATATAAAAAGAAAAAGGGTGGCTAAAGTAAATGTTGGTCCCTTAGAGGATGAGACCGGGAAATTAATGGTGGGAAACATGGAGATGGCAAAAACACTGAACAATTATTTTGTATCAGTCTTTACAGTAGAGGACACTAAGAATATCCCAACACTGGACAAACAGGGGGCTCTAGGGGGGGAGGAACTAAATACAATTAAAATCACTAAGGAAGTGGTACTTGGTAAAATAATGGGACTCAAGGCGGATAAATCCCCTGGACCTGATGGCTTGCATCCCAGGGTCTTGAGGGAAGTAGCGGTAGGGATTGTGGATGCATTGGTAATAATTTTCCAAAACTCACTGGACTCAGCAAAGGTCCCGGCAGATTGGAAAACTGCTAATGTAACACCATTATTTAAAAAGGGTAGTAGGCAGAAGGCTGGAAACTATAGACCTGTTAGCCTAACATCTGTGGTTGGTAAAATGTTAGAGTCCATTATTAAGGAGACAGTAACGGGACATTTGGATAAACACAATTTAATAGGGCAAACTCAGCATGGTTTCATGAAGGGGAAGTCATGTTTAACAAATTTGCTTGAGTTTTTTGAGGAAGTAACATACAGGGTGGATAAAGGGGAACCAGTGGACGTAGTGTATTTAGACTTCCAAAAGGCATTTGACAAGGTGCCACACAAAAGATTATTGCTCAAGATAAAAAATCACGGGATTGGGGGTAATATTCTGGCATGGGTGGAGGATTGGCTCTCTAACAGAAAGCAGAGAGTTGGGATAAATGGTTCGTTCTCAGATTGGCAACCAGTAACTAGTGGTGTTCCGCAGGGGTCAGTGCTGGGTCCCCAACTCTTTACAATCTATATTAACGATTTGGAGGAGGGGACCGAGTGTAACATATCAAAGTTTGCAGATGATACAAAGATGGGACGGAAAGTAGTGAGTGAGGAGGACATAAAAAACCTGCAAAGGGACATAGACAGGCTAAGTAAGTGGGCAGAGATTTGGCAGATGGAATACAATACTGGAAAGTGTGAAGTTATGCACTTTGGCAGGAAAAATCATAGAGCAAGTTATTATCTTAATGGCAAGAAACTGGAAAGTACTGTAGTACAAAGGGATCTGGGGGTCCTGGTGCACGAAACTCAAAAAGTTAGTATGCAGGTGCAGCAAGTGATCAAGAAGGCCAATGGAATGTTGGCTTTTATTGCTAGGGGGTTGGAATATAAAAACAGGGAGGTATTGCTGCAGTTGTACAAGGTATTGGTGAGGCCGCACCTGGAATACTGCATACAGTTTTGGTGTCCATACTTAAGAAAAGACATACTTGCTCTCGAGTCAGTACAAAGAAGGTTCACTCGGTTAATCCCGGGGATGAGGGGGTGGTCATATGAGGAGAGGTTGAGTAGATTGGGACTCTACTCATTGGAGTTCAGAAGAATGAGAGGCGATCTTATTGAAACATATAAGATTGTGAAGGGGCTTGATCGGGTGGATGCGGTGAGGATGTTCCCAATGATGGGTGAAACTAGAACTAGGGGGCATAATCTTAAAATAAGGGGCTGCTCATTCAAAACTGAGATGAGGAGAAACTTCTTCACTCAGAGGGTGGTAGGTTTGTGGAATTTGCTGCCCCAGAAAGCTGTGGAAGCTACATCATTAAATAAATTTAAAACAGAAATAGATAGTTTCCTAGAAGTAAAGGGAATAAAGGGTTACGGGGAGCGGGCAGGAAATTGGACATGAGTCTGGGTTCGGAATGGTCATGGCGCTGTGGGTAGTGGAGCGGGCCCAGGGGCCGTGTAGCCTTGTTCTGCTCCTACTGTGTTCTAATTCTGTTAGATTTCAGGAGATGGTTTTATTCCTGTTCCTGGCTGGGGTGGAGATCGCCTTTACAGAAGGTAAGTACTGTAGAAAATATAGGGACAGAGTGATCTCCTGGAAGAATTTCGATCGCCTAGATGGGTCGGAGAGGAATTTCCCAGATTTTTTTCTCCCAAATTGGCCTTTGGGTCTTTATCTGGTTTTTCGCCTCTCCCGGGAGATCACATGGGTTCGGGTGGATGCAGAGTGATAGAAGATTTGAGGTTAGGATCAGATCAGCCATGATCTTGTTGAATGGTGGAGCAGGCTCGAGGGGCCGATTGGCCTACTCCTGCTCCTATTTCTTATGTTCTTATGTTCTTATATGTAGGTCAGATTCCTGTATTTCCATAGCCACCACCACCTTCACTCGTTGCACTCTTGGTAAAGCATATACAGAGCTGAAGTTAATGGGCATTCAGGAGTAAATATTCTCAAAGTTCAGCCATTTTCACTGTTTTAATATGTTGACTGCCAAGATTATCTATTTAAAAAAACACATGGCTTTCCTTATTTCACAGTTTGTCGTGCATTTTTAACTTGTTGCAGTAAATATAATAAAATAATTACCATTAATCTAGTTATATTTCTCACCCTGACTTTTCTTATTTTTTTAAATCTGTTATGTTGTGTAATATATTTTTCACAGCAAAAAAGCAGCCAATACAATTGAGGATTTTACTGAATTGTGATCTCTTTTATGGCCTTCTTCCCAAAGTAGTGGGATGCAGCACAAGTAATATACACTACCCTCTGATTTTCTTCGAATTAATATGTTGTGTGCCTCTGTGTTAAAGTTTTGGTGGATGGTTTTATTCACGGATGCTTGGAATTTGGCTACTAGAAGCTGTTAGCACCTTATACACAACTTCAGCAGTGTCTGATACATGGTTGAAGAAATGAATAACTTTATTGTGAGAAAAACAAAAAAAAGACTTGAAAGTTTCTACTGTGCCCTGTTACAACAATAGAAGGACTAAGCTATTGGCAATACGTCAGTTTTTTCCTCTACATTATTTCAATTATGATTTTGTGCTTTTCATTTTAGGAGCTTCAACACGAGAACATTGTAGCACTTTATGATGTTCAGGTAAGATGGTTTGTCACTTGCAGTAATAATTAATTAACCTTTCTTTCAAAAAGAACTTCTTATAGCTATCATTTCAAGTCAGAACTAGCTAAATATACAAATTATTTAAAGTGGGTGTACCTAAGAGTTACTTCATTTGTCTCTTATGGACATGGGTTAATTTGATTTTACTACTTGAAGTTTCTGTACTCCACTAAAATAATAAAAGTTTATTATTTAAAGGAAGAGAAACATTTCGTGTTTATTTTTTAGGGATGTGTTTTCTCTAAAATACAGAACCAGTGTTAACAATGTGTACCGTTAATTAGGTTTGTTGCGTCAGTGTTTTACTGCCAGAGCATGAGATCAGGATAATACCAGATGCTTTAGCAGAAGATGTACATGTGAATTCTCTGTCTAATTATATTTTGTCTGATGTGAACTTTGATCACTGACCCAGAGGTTACCTCATTCAGTTCTGGTTATAAAACATTGCTTGTACTTCAGCATTTTTGATGTAAATTACACTACCTATACTATCCTTATTGAAGTGAAACAGAGTGCAGAACTTGTTTTTAAAACTCTTCTAAAGAATTGGACATCAACAACCTGAACACAGCACACTGCATTGTCACAGATGAAGCTGTTTGTTTTGTTGTGACTTACTCCATATTATTTGCTGAAAAAATAACAAACTTTCAATGACGCACGCCATTATTAATCAGCAAATCGGTCAGCAAGTTGCAAGGAAGAGATACCCTGTGAATTGCGTAGCGCCACAAGTTTCTGGATCTCGGCCATAACCTCCCCACGAGTTTCATGAAGTTGCTGCATTTGTAAATTAATTACCAATTAAACTCACCACAGAAAGTTGTCTAGTAATTAATAACGCAAATACCCTTTAACAACATAATTGTTAATGACTGTTAATCAAGCTCTCTGGCCTAGAAAGTGAACAATTAAAAGTATGGAGTCTTCAAGTAGTGAATTGTTGTTGGAGATTTAAAAAATATTAAGTTAAAAGAAAAATTCTTGCATTTAATTTCTCTTTATTTTCCCTCTATTTCTTTCTGTACCTGATTTGACATTGAATTTGCCCATTCTAATTCAATCTCCTTCTCAGTCCTTCCCGCTGTTTATTTCTCAATCCTTAAATCTCATTGGTTAAGGAGATACACTGTTGGTCCTGTCGTTCACCAAGGTCTCGCCTCGCTGCACCGTTATCTGCTCACACTACCAGGACAAATTCTTTTTGAGTCAGTACAGCACGGCCAAATGCTCTGTCCCAGTAATAGTGTGCCTTAACTGTAGCCTCAAAAACACTCGACTGTTGTCAGATGGCGCACTATACTGTAACCACATCCATGTGAGCAAACCTGTAGAGTAGAAACACCCACAGGTTTGGGCTGATATTTTTGCAACATTTTACATGTACTCGATTGAGGAGAGTGGAATATAATCAGAAGTTGGGAGGATGTGGTCTTCTAGGTAGCAATTAGATCAGTATTATGGACTACTAACTAACTTAACGTGCTTCTATTGTGATATCATCAGGGTTGTTTGACATTCTTTGTTCTGATGTGTTTTTAGTGTGAAAAACATGACTTCAGGATTTTAAATTGTGACCCTCTATTAAAGTAATGGTAAATAGTTTTGAGTTGAATAACTTAATAATTGGTGCTTATAAAATAAATAAACTTTAGGTGAAGAGTTGTGGTGTAAATGGTCTGTGTGTGTGTGTGATGATGGAGGGATCGAATGCTATCGCACAGTACTTGAGATGGACATTTTGTTTTGATGCTTCATATTTGTGTGACTACCTTGAATGTTCCCAAACTTTGAAATGCAGCTACCAAAATCAGCTATTACAGATGTCGATGTATGCAGGTACTGATCTTAGAAGTGTGATTGACCATAAAAATCAGAAGAAACAATTGTGGTCAAAAAGGCTACCTGAGCTCCTAGATCCACAGTGTTGGTGTTGTGAAGTGGTAAACCTGGCAGTCACCCACATTGCAGGAGATGATAAATTGTGGCAATTACCATGATAAAAGCAGTATAATTCTTTGAATATAGGTGAGTTCTTTGAAACAGAATGAGGAACCTGAACAAAGCTTGTCAGTCCTGTATTTAATGTTGCTTTACGTACTTTTTCAATCTACTGTATTAGCAAAAGGTAGTTGTTATATTTCTATACAAATTTTGGTTGAGTGTTAAGCTTCCAACCCCTTGATGGCCAAGAACTGCAGTTTCCCACTGGGTTGCTGGATGAAGTTATTCACAGCAGTGCGCTGCATCTGACAACAGACGGAGATGTTTACAAATGGGCCAGAACAGTACCTGCTGTTGAGTAGCTACACAAGGTATAAAATTGGCTGCGGAGGAGTTTTGCCTTGACCGCAGGAAGTAGTAATCAGGATCTGAAGGGAATAAGTAAAACATGATTATATAAGCCCATTCCCCTTCCTTTCTTTGCTAGCTGGAAACAACATTCTTAAGAGTATTGGGAAGGAAAATTACAGAAGTGATATTTTTTTCTTCCTTTCTTTCATTCCCCAGCCAGTTCATCTGCTAAAGTAAACTGCACTGTGCGTTTGCAGAAATCAAAGTTCATGCTGGATGACAGAGCAAAATTGCTCTTGTGGTTTTTCAGAAGGCAGGAATTTCAGCATTGTTTATGCTTGCTTGCTTCTCAGGCTCTGACATACCAGAAATTGGGTAATGCACTGTCTAAAATATTAATCTGTCAGTGTGGGAACAAAAAAATTGCAGTAGATTGTTTTGTAGTTGATCCACTTAACTGCTTCAGTTTGGCTTTTACAATCCTGTGCGCCACACAGTTCATGCTGGATGATGACCAATAACATGGCAGCTTTGTATTATTTTCCAAGAGGCGGATGTTGAGGAAAGAAACTGCTGCATGTTAAATAGAAAATAATGGACACTGGGGAATTATTCTAATGCAGTAATCTAATTGAGGGGGGTTCAGTTTTTTAAATGTAATATTAGCTGACTCCTGTGGCATTGATCATGGGTAGTCTATGGGTCTGGAGCATAGTCTTGCTGTTTAACTGCTAAGATGGAGCTGTGTCTAGCCTGTTCTATTCTTTTAAGGCTACAGCTCAGGCAGTTCCTGTGGGGGGGAGGGGGTGATTTCAGTAGGCAGATCAACCCAAGACCAGTTATTGAGAGAAATTTGTGTAGATTGTCAAAACAAAACTTCCAGCACCAATCCTTGGTAGAGTCCAGATTATCAAAAGGTAAAAAAAAATCAGGAAATGACTCGTGTTCTTTTTTTATTAATGTACCCTTTGATTTTATTTGAAGTGTAATGGGCATGCACTGCATGTTAGCAGATCTCTTGTGTCTTTCTGGGTAGTCTGGGATTTGGAGCATTGTTATAGTGTTTAGCTGCTAGCCTGATACTTTAAGGCCCCTGCCCAGGTTCTCCTTGTGGGATAATGGTCTAAATGGATCCTGAGGTCAATTAAAGGCTATTGTTGTTGGAAGCAGCAGCTGCTTGGGTCCTTGGTTTATCACAACCACCTCTCCATGTTATCTCAAGATCAGACAATTAGCAGAAAGTGACAGGATTTATTTCTCATTTTATATACTTTTTTGGTCCACTTCTTACAGTTGTGAAAAAGACGATCATTATGGAGGACCCTTTACTCTAATAATTTTTTCTAAAATTCTGTTTACCTACAGTGTAACACTTCGCTCATGAATTTGAGACTCTAATGCTGCTCAACTGCATCGTATATAACAAAACTGGAGTTAGAAAATAATCTCGCGGTTTCTTCCAATTTGCAAAATTCAATCCACAAATGTTTTGGCGTTACAGATACGGTGAGGTTCTTAGGCATTTTATTATAGTGCAGCAACAGAGTTGGTATAATGTAAGTGTATATTGCCGTCAGTTGATTTTTGTAGTTTTTTTCAGTAATATAGATGAATTTGTTTCATTCAGCAACTAGCTCACATTTCAGGTATGGTCAGAGTTGCTTTTAAAGTAATTTTCTTTATGCATTCGGACTAAGAAGCTGGATGTGTGTTTTTCTTTCCCAGTTTTGTTTTAACGCATTTGCATGCTGTAGCTGGTTTAAAAAAAATTATAAATGCTTTCTTAAATATAAGAAAGGTGTTTTGTTTTCAAATATTGACCGTTTTTGTATTGACAGGGCAAGTCATCCTGACAGATGAAAATCATCCAGTTTGTCCAGGGTTCTGAGTGCAAATGTACTTGAACTCAGTGAAAGAATTTGAACAGTTGCGAGTTCATTGTAACTAGAATTTTGATGTGTTTTGGAACACAGATTTACAAACTAGGGTCCCTGAGTCCCAGGGAGTCTGAGGGGATCCCAGGAGGTCACTAAATTTCTCAGATGTCTGTATTTGTTGACTTACTAGAATGTTCGTTCTGTTGTATATTAATATATATAAATGGTTTTTGCCGTGATAGTTTTTCTCTGACTAGCTGACGCTGGCTTTGGAAGTTAGCACAGGTGTCCCTAGGAATGCATTAATATTTGCTGGAGCACCTTTTTAAGTTTGAAAACCACTGTTTTAGAAGAGGACTAACAATGAACTAAGATTGATTTGCAAAGTGTCCGTCCAGTAATTGCCCACATGTCGAGTTCCCAGTTCCAGTTGGGACCAGTTGCCGTTTTAATTTTGCTTTTCAACTTGCATCAATTCTGTTGAATTTGAAGAAGGCATTACACACTTTTGTTTGATGTACACAGTATATTTAAAGTGCAACAATGTTTTGGACATAATTTTAATTGTGTTGAATTGTAGTGTCTGTCTATGCAACAGGGCTCTTTACTCAAAAGCATGTGCTTTTTAAAAACAACTTTCAGAGCACAGCTTGGATTCAGCTATATGAAATCCTTTAGGGCCTTGAATACTTCAATAACATCACACCTAAGCCTTTTCTTCTCCGGTGTAAAAATTTCCAGCCTCTCCTAACTCAGGTGTCTAATCTCGGCTAACAATTTAGTTGTCCTTTGCTACACGCTGTCCAATGCCTGGATTAATTTCTCATGAGTATCCAGAATTGTACACAGTACTGTATCATAGAACAGAATCATAGAATGGTTACTGCACAATAGGAGGCCATTCGGCCCGTTGAGCCCATGCCAGCATTTCAGCTCGTCCCACTCCCCTGCCCTTTCCCCGTAGCCCTGCAAAAAAAATTTCTACAGGTACTTATCTGATTCCCTTTTGAAAGCCACAATTGAAACTGCCTCCACCACCCGTTCAAGCAGTGCATTCCAGATCATAGCAACTCACTGTGTTTAAAAAAAAAAAAAAAAAAAAGTTTTTCCTCATGTCGCCTTTGGATCTTCTGCCAATCACTTTAAATCTGTGTCCACTGGTTCTCGACCCTTCTGCCAGTGGGAACAGTTTCTCTCTACTCTGTCTAGACTGCTCATGATTTTGAACACCTCTATCAACTCTCCTCTCAATCTTCTCTGCTGTAAGGAGAACAACCCCAGCTTCTCCAGTCTATCCACGTAACTGAAGTCCCTCATCCCTGGAACCATTATTGTAAATCTTTTCTGCACCCTCTCTAAAGCCTTCACATCCTTCCTAAAGTACGGTGCCCAGAATTGGACACAATACTCCAGTTGTGGCCGAACCAGTGTTTTATAAAGGTGGTTCATAACTTCCTTGCTGTAGTGTGACCTGACCAGTGTACTGCACAAACTCAAAAATCAATTCTTGAGATTGGTGCTCTATTCATCTAGCTATCAAGTTCATATTAGCTCTGTACTGCTGGTGTGTGCTATGCTAACTGCTTTATCGACCAGTACCCTCAATCTATCTCCTCTTGCATTGTAGAATAGTACTAGCTAGCTTATATTATTACTAGTTATTACCCTTTTCCAATCTTCTGATTTTGTATTTGCCCACATTGTGACATCTGGCATTTTTAGCCCAGCTCCCCAAACTATCCTGACCATTATGTATTTTATCAACCTGCTCCTGGTTGTGATCAAATTAAACTGCTACCAGAAGTAGGGTTCAAACGCAAGTGGACATATATCCATTAGATTTTATGTTTAGTGCTTTAACTATTCATTCAGCCTGCTGTTAAAGGTAGGAACCTCATTTAACTACCATGAGAGAATGGTATCATTTGCAAATTTGAGTGTGAGCTGGAGGCTTTTTTTTTAACTCCAAGACCTGACCCTTGCATCAGTTCTCCCCATCCTGGGTGTCACTCTTGTTCAGGCAGGTGTGCAGGATGTAAATTTCTTGCAGGCTCTCGGAGATGATGCCATGTTGTCCAAAACCAAACCGGATGCATCGTAAGTAAACATGATGCATAGGATAGAATAGAAAGTCCACTTCAGGAGAGCTAGTGTGTTGTATTACAGCTGTCATACCGTGAGATTGTATATTGCAAATGGATATTTGTTTTCAGGCCCCATTAAGAAATTTGTAATAGTCATTTACATGTGCCATCTAATTACTGCTTTATATTATGTGCCTGTGACTTGATTGCCACAGTTTACTTAATGATTCCTGAAAATTAATGTCCCAGTAGCCATTATGGTGGGGCTTTAGTTCTGAGTATTGAAGAATTGAGGTTGCCTGAAATGCTCTCCGAACAGTACTTTCAGTTTTTCGCATACAGCTCTGATGGAGTCTTTTTTTCAAAGCATGCAAGGGTATGAGTATTTTTAGGAAAGACCATTTGATCTCAACCTACTTGCCTTCTCACCATATCCCTAAATCGATTCTCCAAATTTATCTCATTACAGCTTGAAACAGTTTATTCTATTCACTTCGAGAACCTTGAGTGCATAATCTAGTTTGATACTTCATTGCAGTATTGCGGGAGTGCTGAATCATCACTGTCCTTCAAGTCAATGTTAAACATAAGAGCATAAGAATTGGGAACAGGAGTAGGCCCCTTGAGCCTGCTCTGCCATTCAATAAGATAATGGCTGAACTTCGACCTCAACTCCACTTTCCCGCCATTTCCCCATATCCCTTGATTCCCTTAGAGTCCAAAAAGCCATCGATCTCAGCCTTGAATATACTCAACGATTCAGCATATACAACCCTCTGGAGTAGAGAATTCCAAAGATTCGCAACCCTCTGAGTGAAGAAATTCCTCCTCATCTCATTCCTAAATGGCCGACCCCTTATCCTAAGACTATGCCTCCTAGTTTTAGACTCTCCAGCCAGGGGAAACAGCCTCTTAGCATCTACCCTGTCAATCCCCCTCAGAATCTTGTATGTTTCAATGAGAGAAACTATGGCTCCATCTGCTTATTCCAGTGGCTCAGGTGGATGTTAAAGATCCTCCTTTGAAGAGAAGCAGGCAGTTCTCTTGATTTTCTGACCAACTCAACGTTCCTCCCTTAATCAACACCACCAAAACAAATGAGCTTAATTCGCCTCATTACTGTTGGTGAGACCTTGTTGCTTTATGCAAAATAGCTGCCACACTGACCTACATAACAGTAACTGCACAATACAACTCATTCCATGTTGGAGCACTTTAGGATGCTTCTGAGAAACCTGAAAGTGCTATAAAATGCAAGTTATCCTTTGTATTAAACTCCCTATTTTTATTCCTTTCACTCATGCTAATCATTTTGCACTTATATCTAATTAAATTGCGTCGGTGTCACCTATTAAATTGAATCCTTCTGAATATAGTTATATTTTTGCTCGTAGTTGCTTTCATGTTGGTATCCTCTGCAAACTTGGAAATTTCACTTAGTCACACATCAGAAAAAGCAAGGGTCTCAAAACTAATTCCTTGGTAACCCTACCCTTGACCTCTTTCAAGCTTGAGAACTTCTCAATTATGGATGCCCTCCCTTTCCTGTTTTAAACCAATTTTCTATCCTCTGCTGATCTTTTTCCCCATTTTGTGACTTGGTTATTAATCGCTGATCAGAAACTGAAAATCCAAGCATATTATATTCGCCTCATTGCCATTGTGCAGCATCAGTAATATTTTCAGAAACCTTCCGCTCAATAAAGCAGATATCTTCCTTTTGTGAACAAATGTAAGAAGTCACACAACACCAGGTTATAGTCCAACAGCTTTATTTGAAATCACAAGCTTTCGGAGCGCTGCTCCATCGTCAGGTGAAGTGGAGAGATGCATATAGACACCGCATATATAGTCAGAGAATACTACCAGATGATTACAGGTAATCTTTCTAACTGCCCTTTATCACACCTCGGCAGAGAGATAATCACAGCAATCAAAGGTGTGAATGGTGTCCAAACAGGTCAGTCAGGAAATTGGCGTCGAGTCGTCGTTGGCTTGTTCTCTCTGCACAGATGCAGCCGGACCTGCTGTGATTTCCAGCAAAAAAAAAAAGTTTTTTGTCTGTTTTTGTTTTTCATTTGACCCCTTGTGACCCCACCTCATTGTTCTTTGATGTAATGTTTTCCTGACTGACCTGTTTGGACACCATTCACACCTTTGATTGCTGTGATTATCTCTCTGCCGAGGTGTGATAAAGGGCACTTAGAAAGATTACCTGTAATCATCTGGCAGTATTCTCTGACTATATATGCTGTGTCTGTATGCATCTCTCCACTTCACCTGACGAAGGAGCAGCGCTCCGAAAGCTTGTGATTTCAAATAAAGCTGTTGGACTATAACCTGGTGTTGTGTGACTTCTTACATTTGTCCACCCCAGTCCAACACCGGCATCTCCACATCATTCCTTTTGTGAGTCATTGCTTTGGCAATTAACTTTTTTTTCCCTACAACTAATGTTAAACTTACTTGTCTGCAATTTCCAGGTATATTTCTGAACTCTTTTTTTCTTTAGAAACAATGTTGTTACCTGGTCAATTTCCAATCCTCTGGAATCTCCCAAATTAAGCAAACTTACCAAAATGTTATTTTGTCATGGTGGAGTTTGTCGTCTAGTAACTTTTGTCACTCATCAGGGTCGCTTGAAGAAAAAATTCAAAACCCTTGGATTTGGACTTTGCTTTATTGGTGAGGGGATTTTATTTTCAATAATAAAACAATTACTGAGAGGACATAGTGTCCTTTACAAGTTTGTTTGTTGTTAGTTCTTTAACTTGATTACTTTGACCGCATTGTAAATCTTAGGCAAATTCAAACTTTGGCATTACCAGAGTAGAGTATACATAATTCAAACAAGAGATGATTGCTTATCACTGTTTCATTCAATGTTGAAATCTGCTGTAAAGAAGCGTATATGTGTACATTGTGTGCTCAAGATATGGCCAGGAATGTGCATTATTCTCCTGCACATACTGGCAACAGATGGTTGGGCAGTCATTCCCGTGAATTATTTAGGCAATTGAGTCAACAGTTACTGGTCTGAACCGCCACTTGCAAAGCATAGTTCCACATCCTATGGGCAGTAACTCACTACCATCCTGCAAGCTACATAACATTTCTATAGGCTTTTTTATTTGGTAAGTTGTTGCACAGCTTTGCCTTAACCAGGATCTTGCCATACTTTGTGGGTGGTTGTAGGGGTTTTTGAAGGGTGGGTTTAAAATGTAGATAGTATTGTAAAAGAATAAATATGTTTGGCAACAGTGGTTTACAGCCAATAATCAATCTATTGGTCTGGGACTGCACCACAAGCATCAACAACAACTTGCAATTATATAGCACCATTAACATAAAAACATCCCAAGGCACTTCACAGTGGCATGGGGGGGGGGGGGTACACTGAGCCAGAGTTCAGAGGGAGAGGTATTGTAGGGTTGGACGAGGTTAGAGATGGGAAGGGATGAAGCTGTGGAGAGATTTAAACACAAGGATGACAATTTTAAGTTTGAGACATGGGGAGAGGGGGTGGGAGTGCTGGGAACTAATGTAGGTCAGCGAGGATGGGTATGATAGACAAGCGGGACTTTGGGGCTTGATATGGGATAGGATATGTGCAGCAGATTTTTGGATGAGCTGAAGTTTGTGGAGTATGGAAAACCAGCCAGGAGAACATTGGTGTATTCGAGTGTGGTGGTGACAAAGGCATGTACGATGGTTTCATTGGTAGATGGGCTGAGATAAAGACAGAGATAGATGATGCTATGAAGGTGGAATTTGACCGCCTTTGTGATGGAGAGAATATGGAGTTGGAAGTTCAATTTGTGATTGAAAGTATACCCAAATTGTGAACAGTCTGATTCATCCTGATACAGTGGCCAGGGAAGGGAATATTAATTGGTGGCGAGCATATGGAGTTGTGGTCGGGGCTGAAAGGAAAGGCTTCGGTCTTCCCAATGTTTAGCATAAGGAAGTCACGGCGAATGAGGTGAGTTAAAGTACCATAATTGCTGTCTGTGGTAAACCACTGTTTGTATTCCTGTTTGTATTCCACTGTGTACATGCCTGGACATGCCTCGGCTGACTCCTCCCACAGGTCCTAGTATAAAGGTGACTGCTCCCCAGCCCTTAGTATCATGGACCGGTCGACCACGCGAGGCAGACCTCCATTCTGTTGTTAATAAAAGCCTTTAGTTACTCTTCTAACTCTCAGTCTTTTATGAGTAATTGATAGCGCATCAATTTTATTAACAACATTTTTATAATGGAGAAGATCCTCACACCAGCATGCCTGGACTTAGATCATCGGGAGGCGGACTCATCCACCAAGTTTACTCACTGGCTTAAGTGTTTCGAAAAATTCCTGACCGCCTCCGAAGCAATCAAATCGGACGAGGACAAACTGGATGTCCTGACCTCCAAAGTGAACCACCGAGTGTACTCGGTCATCCAAGACGCGACCTCGTACGCGGACGCTATCAAGCTCCTCAAGGACCAGTACACGCGCCCAGTGAACGAAGTGTACGCCAGGCACCTCCTGGGGAGTCGTAAACAACAACCTGGGGAATCGACCGTGGAATACCTTCAGGCACTGTCTGTGCTTGGCCGGGCCTGTGGTTGTAAGGATGTAAAGGCCGCCGTGTACACAGAGGAACTTATCCGGGACGCTTTTGTAGCGGGCCACAGATCCAATTACACCCGACAGCGACTGTTGGAGCAGAGTAACCTCGACCTCAACAAGGCCTCTGAACTCGCACTATCGTTGGATGCAGCCTACCAGGGCATGGATGCCTACTCCTCTGCACCGTGGACGCCGCGGGGAATGACAGCCTGGGACACGGTAGGACCGCCTCATAGCGCCGTGCCACCCCAGCCACACCCCAACAACGGCCCAACTACCGCAGCAGTGTCCCAAGGCCAGACAGCAGTGCCCCAAGGCCAGAAATGCTACTTCTGTGGCCAGGCAAAACACCCCAGAGCGCGCTGCCCGGCGAAAAACGCGATCTGCTCGGGCTGCGGGAAGAAGGGACACTACGCTAGCGTCTGCAGGGCCAAAGCCACCCCGAACCCCAGCAGCGCCGCGTGTGGGCCATGCGGGCCGCCATGTGCGAATCACCGGTACAGCAGCCATTTTGGACGCCTCCAGCCACATGGGGATCATGGACGCCGCCATCTTGGACGACAGCCGGGACGCAGCAGGCCCCCGACACCGCCTCATCTGATACCCGCAGCGACACACCGACCCCTACGCTGGCATCCGTTACACTGGACCAAGCGAGACCGCACCAACTGGCCAGTTCCACAATGGACATTAAGGTAAATGGTCACGATACAATCTGCCTTTTTGACTCGGAGCACGGAGAGCTTCATCCACCCCGACACGGTGCGGCGTTGCTCTCTCCCAGTCCTGCCTGCGCAACAGCGGATTTCTATGGCCTCCGAGTCCCAGTCGGCGGACATCGGCGGCTACTGCGTGGCGACACTCGTAGTAGACGGGACCGTGTACAATCATTTTAAACTTCTGGTCCTGCCTGACCTCTGCGCTGCCGTCCTGCTGGGGTTAGATTTTCAGTGCCACCTTAAAAGTGTTACGATGGCGTACGGTGGACCCCTACCCCCACTCACAGTCCGCAGCCAGCAGCTTCCAAATTGCCCGCCGCGCACCAGGTGCAACCTCTCCACACTCAGAGTCACCCCCCCACCACTGTTTGCTAACCTCACCCCCGACTGTAAGCCCATCGCCACAAAGAGCAGGCGATACAGTGCCGGGGACAGGGTTTTCATTAAAACCGAAGTGGAGCGGCTCCTGAAAGAAGGGATTATTGAGGGCAGCACCAGCCCCTGGCGAGCCCAGGTTGTGGTCGTTAAGACCAGCGAGAAGCAGCGCCTGGTCATCGACTACAGCCAGACAATAAATCGCTACACCCTGCTGGACGCCTACCCACTCCCCCGTATAGCTGATATGGTCAACCAGATCGCGCAGTACCGCGTCTTCTCGACCATTGACCTGAAATCAGCGTACCACCAGCTCCCCATCCACCCTGAGGACCGCCAGTACACTGCCTTTGAGGCAAACGGCCGCCTCTATCACTTCCTTAGGGTTCCCTTTGGCGTCACCAACGGGGTCTCCGTCTTCCAAAGGGAGATGGACCGGATGGTAGATCAAAATGCGTTGCAGGCCACTTTCCCATATCTGGACAATGTGACCATCTGCGGCCGTGACTTGCAGGACCATGACGCAAACCTCGAAAAATTCCTCCGCACCGCCCAACTCCTAAACCTGACATATAACAAGGAGAAGTGCATATTCCGCACAAACCGCCTCGCCATCCTTGGCTGTGTTGTGGAACACGGAGTCATCGGCCCCGACCCCGACCGGATGCGTCCCCTTATGGAACTTCCACTGCCCCACTGCCTCAAGGCCCTGAAGAGGTGCCTAGGGTTTTTCTCCTATTACGCCCAGTGGGTCCCCTACTATGCGGACAAGGCCCGTCCGCTGATCAAGTCCACCTCTTTTCCCTTGACGGCAGAGGCCCGCTTAGCCTTCCACCGTATCAAGGAGGACATTGCCAAAGCCACCATGCACGCAGTGGACGAATCCATCCCCTTCCAGGTGGAAAGCGACGCGTCTGACTTTGCCCTGGCCGCTACCCTCAATCAGGCGGGGAGACCCGTGGCCTTCTTTTCACGAACCCTCCAAGGCCCGGAGACCAGACACTCCGCTGTTGAGAAGGAGGCCCAGGCGATTGTGGAGGCTGTGCGTCATTGGAGGCACTACCTGGCCGGAAAACGATTTACCCTGCTCACTGACCAGCGTTCAGTTGCTTTTATGTTTAACAACAAGCAGAGGGGCAAAATCAAAAATGACAAGATCTTGAGGTGGAGAATCGAACTTTCCACCTACAACTACGAGATCTTGTACCGGCCCGGGAAGCTAAATGAACCCCCGGATGCGCTATCGCGTGGCACCTGCGCCAGCGCGCAGATCGATAGACTACGGGTCCTCCACAATGACCTCTGCCACCCGGGGGTCACCAGGTTCTTCCACTTCATCAAGGCCCGCAACCTGCCTTACTCTATTGAGGAGGTCAGGACCATGACCAGGAACTGCCAAGTCTGCGCTGAGTGCAAACCGCACTTTTATAGACCAGACAGGGCCCACCTGATAAAAGCCACTTGCCCCTTCGAGCGCCTGAGCGTCGATTTTAAAGGGCCTCTCCCCTCCTCCGACCGCAATGTGTACTTCCTCAATATTATTGATGAGTACTCCCGTTTCCCGTTCGCCTTCCCCTGCCCGGACATGACCAGTGCCACGGTCATTAAATGTCTGAACAACCTCTTCACCCTGTTCGGCTTCCCCAGCTATATCCATAGCGACCGGGGCTCATCGTTTATGAGCGACGAACTCCGTCAGTACCTGCTAACTAGGGGTATTGCCACAAGCAGGACCACCAGTTACAACCCCCGGGGGAACGGACAGGTGGAAAGAGAAAATGCGACAATTTGGAAGGCCGTCCTGCTAGCCTTAAAGTCTAGGGGCTTTCCAACCTCCCGCTGGCAGGATGTGCTCCCCGATGCGCTCCACTCTATTCGGTCACTGCTCTGCACTGCCACTAACGCCACCCCTCATGAGAAAATGTTTGTCTTCCCAAGGAAGTCCACATCGGGGACATCGCTACCGCCATGGCTGACGTCCCCAGGGCCGGTCCTACTGAGAAGACACGTGAGGACCCATAAAACGGACCCCCTGGTCGAGAGGGTCGACCTCCTCCACGCCAACCCCCAGTATGCTTACATCGCATACCCGGACGGGCGGGAGGACACAGTCTCCATAAGAGACCTTGCACCCTCGGGGGCCGCAGTAACCCACTACCACCCCCCCCCCCCCCCCACGATCCGATATCCAGCCCCAGCAGACGGCAGGCCTGGGCCCCGCGACCCGCTCGACATCTACGAGGACGACACGCCTGTGCCACAGCCTACGCTGGACTCGACGCCGGAAACTTCACTACCCCTGCCGTCGCCACGCAGATCACAGCGGCAGACAAGACCTCCGGAGAGACTCCAATACACTAACTTTTAATACACTTCACCCCGCCGGACTCAATTTTAAACAAGGGGTGAATGTGGTAAACCACTGTTTGTATTCCTGTTTGTCCTGTTTGTATTCCACTGTGTACATGCCTGGACATGCCTCGGCTGAATCCTCCCACAGGTCCTAGTATAAAGGTGACTGCTCCCCAGCCCTTAGTATCATGGACCGGTCGACCACGCGAGGCAGACCTCCATTCTGTTGTTAATAAAAGCCTTTAGTTACTCTTCTAACTCTCAGTCTTTTATGAGTAATTGATAGCGCATCACTGTCGTTGGAGAGTTTCGTTAGGGCTGTTTCAGTTCTGTGGCAGGGTGGAAATCTGATTGGAGGGATTCACACAGGATTATGGAGAGCAAGGCATGGCTCTGGGGAGTAACAACACATTCAAGGATCTTGTAGAGAAAAAGAATGGAGATGGGGCGGGAGTTATCAAGGACAGAGGAGACGGAGGTTTTTTTTGAGAAGCAGGTGTGATGACTGGTTTTGAAAGGGAAGGTGACAGTGCTGGAAAATTGAGAGCTATTTACGATATCGATGGTATGGAAGCCAGGAAGGGAAGTTGGGGAATCGGGCATTTAGTGGGAATGGGTTTGAGGGAGCTGGAGGTCGGTCTCATGGAGATGATGAGCTTGGATTGTGTGGGTGGACTTTCACTAGGTGTTATAGAAGGTACCTCAGAGTTGTGTAAGATTGTAAACTGTAGAAAAGATAAATCCAGAACACTTGCAAGTTAAAACCTCCCAAACCCATGAGCTCTACCACCTAGAAGGACAAGGGCATCACCATCACCTCCAATTTCCCCTCCAATTCACACACCATCCTGACTTGGAAATATATCGCCGTTCCTTCATCGTCGCTGGGTCAAAATCCTGGAACTCCCTCCCTAACAGCACCGTGGGAGTACCTTCACCACACGGGACTGCAGCGGTTCAAGAAGTTGGCTCACCACCACCTTCTGAAGGGCAATTAAGGATGGGCAATAAATACTGGCTTTGCCAGCAATGCCCACATCCCGTGAATGAATAAAGGAACTGTTTTCTGTGGGGGTGGGGGAGGAAGGGCCAGTAGATTATTTCTGAATGGAAATGCTTGGACGCACTGAATAATCTTCCTCCTCTGTATCTGTGGTGATCATGTCATTAGTACTGGAGTCCCCAGCAGAAACGTTTCCAATTCTGAATTGAATGCTGCCATCTTCATTTTAGGTTCACTGCATTTATTTTGAAATGTGTTAATTCCTTTATTTTTGTGCTGCAAGTACATGTTTCACCTTTCTTTTCAATGCTATAAGACTTGAAGTTTTTAATCAGAAAATTACCGTGGCAGTCTTCAATTGCTGTCTTTTCCCCTCCCCCTCATCCTTATGGAATGTATTTGCCTGAATTGTTTTTTGATCATTTTGCTTTGAAGCACTAAAAACAAAGGAGCTGGGCTTTAAATTGGCAGCATTAATCCCTGTCGATAGGAGTTCTGATATTGAAAGCTACTTTCTTCTGGGCTAATGATCAAATAAAAAAGAACATTCCACGTCAGCAAGGATTTCTTTTCCTGATGACTGCAGGTTTGATATTTATAGTTTCAAAGTGCTAGATTGGAATATTAACGAGGTACTTCAGTGATTAAACAGGTTCATTTAATGTTTACAAACTTACACTTTGTGCAGCAGTCAGCCATGTGGTCAGATAGAATAGCAGTGGTAAGGTTGCACCTTAACACTAATGGGTAGGAACAAAATGTTCCGGCAGCAGTTTGTTTTGTATGTTGTTTTCCTCTCTTTCACATGCCTATTTCCTTAGATTGCTCACTAGCCTTGTTAATTCTGGTTAGTATATTAAAGCTTGCAATAGTATTTCAGGATGATCTACTTATTTTATCCAAAAATCTCGATGTGCATTATAGTGGTTTATCCCAATGTATCAAATTATAAACAAAGATCAAATTCCTCTTGTGTTGAGTGCCCAGTTTCAATTCGACAGTCAGAGTTTATTTGGGTGGAGGTGCACTTTCCCAGAGGGATTGAACTTTAAAAAAAAAGTCAATCTAGATGCTCACATTGCAACTTTTGATGATTCGTTACTGCTGAATGAGCCCTGGGGACAAGTTACCCATGTCCTTGAGATAACAACACAGTAGTGAGACAAGGTGGGGGGAGTAGCCTAAAGAGCAAAATAAGTTGGATACCATACAAGTTGTGAGTGATGCTGCAAGCAACAAATGCCAACACACCAGCAATTACATTGCATGCCATCTCCACTTTCGTCAGCAAGTTCAAATGGGCCCTTTTGTTATTTATGCAGTGACAGACTAATGTCCTAATTCTAGCGTTGATATTTGCATTATTACAGAGGAGTACTATAGTAGTTGTGCGTCATGGCAGTGGCAGTCATGACCTTGTGTTGTGTGCTTATGTTAGAGTTTCTTGTTTGACTTTTTTAAATTACTGAGGGTGCTTTTACAATCAATCTCATTGGCCAATTATAATCATGTAAATGTTCCAATTGATTGTCACTTTCTCAAAATCTCATTGGCCAACAGTAATCGTGACTTCTGAGTGGGCACAATGTGACTGAAAAATCACATGTCGTTGGTCCATGATAATAACACGACCATAATGAGTTATATCACTCAGAAAATGCCAACGGGGAACACATTCCCTTCAAAAATGCATTAGCGGGCTGTAGACAGGATATAGATTGGGAGGGATGGGTTCAACATTGTCCTCCCATTTATAAAATTAACAGATATATAATCTAGGGAATAGTGGCAAATTATCAGTACAAAGCGATGCATCGGCGAAGACAGTTGAAAGGAGCCTTACACTACAGATCACAGCCATTGTATAAAAGATAGCTTATCAGAGAAGCGACAAAGAAAACTTGAGCAATGCTGTTCTGTTCATAAAATATTTTTGTTCCATGGGGGACAGAAGAAAACTTTGGTCAATTTGCAGAACACAGTCTGGATTGGTAAGCTGAAAAACTGATGCTAGATTGTACGTGCAGGTGAAATATTTAACAACACAATCGTATATATATATTTCTAAACTTGCTTTAGAATCATTTGCAAAGACTATTCATTTTTTCTCTGTTCTGATTGGTTTCAAGTTGTTATCTAACACTCCTCTGTGGTCCATAATGTGTTATTTTGGTCCTTTTTAAATGAATATATTCACACTTTTGTCAATTACACAATAGTGAAAGTAATTAGAAATAAGCAGTTACAATTTTAGGGCAATTGATTCTAATTGGGCCAGACTATAGTATTTTGCATATTCTGTTACATTCAGTCCTATTGCTTTCCTCTACAGTATGACTTGACAGGAATTGTGAGCTCCTTGTGTAGGGAACTATGTACTGTAACGCTTTGCTTCAGCGTTTTGTTGGCAATATTGTGCACCACTCGAAATAATTAGTTTGTAACTGCCAACACTTAACCTTGGATCAGGTATTGAGGAAGTAAATGGCTGGAAAAGTTGGTGTCCAGCCCTTTCATGGGTATAAAGTTCATTAAAAGGCAAATGTTTTGATACAAACTGTTCATCACTTAGTAATTATAACAGATCTCTGAACCCAGGCTTATTAACCTTTATGTAGTAAATATATATTATCCAAGTCTATATATATATATCTATATATATAAAGCGGCTCTTCTGTCTGTCTGTCTGTCCGTCCGCCTGGTCTCGATGCGTTTGGAAGTTACAGAGCGTACCGACGCGCGCGTCGCCTCAAAAGAAAGCTTGCGATTCCGGACCGGTCATCGGCCTATTTACGTTTCGGCCGGACAAAAATCCGCCCGGCGGTATCCCAAAAACGTTCAGCGTTCCGCTCATTAGCATCTCATTAGCGACCGTGTGACGTCGAGGTCTTCCGACAGTTGAGTGTCGAGTGACTCGACGATTGACCAATCCTACGCTTCGGTGACCTGACCGGTCGACCAATCGGTGCGTGTGTGTGGGCGGGCCTTATCCTTCTGAACCGAGGTGAGTGGCCGCCATCTTGATTTTCCACAATTTTTTTC